>NC_064629.1:366129576-368529576 GCF_023864275.1 Schistocerca cancellata
CTTCAACTTTGGAATGCATTTCAATTTGCCGCACCACTTCAGTCGCACACTGAGATGCATCTGTTACGCGTACCGCAGTAGAACTGTCTCTGAAGGAACATGTACTCTCTACTGGTAAAGCAACACTCTTGTTGCCCAGTGGTCCTAGTGTGGGACGATCATTTAGTAATCGCGAAAGCGTTACGGAGATGATAGATAAACTCCAGTGGAAGACTCTGCAGGAGAGACGCTCAGTAGCTCGGTACGGGGTTTTGTTAAAGTTTCGAGAAAATACCTTCACCGAAGAGTCAAGCAGTATATTGCTCCCTCCTACGTATATCTCGCGAAGAGACCATGAGGATAAAATCAGAGAGATTAGAGCCCACACAGAAGCATACCGACAATCCTTCTTTCCACGAACAATACGAGACTGGAATAGGAGGGAGAACCGACAGAGGTACTCAGGGTACCCTCCGCCACACACCGTCAGGTGGCTTGCGGAGTATGGATGTAGATGTAAATGAAGATGTGTAACTTACTTTCTAAAGTCCCTACATATTTCTTTCAGATATACTATTTTCCTAGTTCCTACTTCCTCTATGATGAGAATGCGATAGTGACGTGTGTCCTGCAATAGACGTGGTGTGTAGTCTCTTTCCTGGAATGATGTATCTTGAGTTCCGCCGTACATCGGAATGAGGAGCTACTTCCTGCTATGTGTTCAATGTAGTGACTTTTTTAAAACAAATCTTATCTAATTACAGGTTTTCCCATACTATTAAGTCATCGATGAGATTTCGGTCTTTCAGCAGGAAGCTATTGACGTCATGTACTGATATTTCATCAGCGTACAATCTGACTCGAAGATATCGTTGTACAGCACATTCTGTAGGTATAACACGTCAATAGGTACACTCGAGTTGTAGTCCGGTAAATGTAACTCACAGACAGTATCTGGAATCTTACACCCAATCGTACGATAACGTTGTATGTGGCAAATATGTACATTTAGGCGCCTCCTGTATCTCAGTAGTACTTTATAGCCGCGTTCTGTGACCATTAACTCTAAAGCAAGGAACACATAATTTGTAATATCGCACGCAAATCATCTAAGGACAAGAATGTGTCATAATGAAGCATGGCATTCGTACTGTTTCTGTTACTTAATGCAGATGAATACGGGAAACTTCCTGATCAGGCACAGAGAGGAACTTCACGCAGGGACTTTAGAGTTTCAATTATGTGCAGTGTTATGAATTAAAATAGAGGCTTCAGTTGGGTCATGCTGAAATAGTTCCCTCAACAAAAGCACGTCAGATTTTCATCCCCAAGGACGATTAGGCTTAAATCTGCCGTCGACGACGCGATCATTAGAGAGAGATAACGAAATCTGATTGTTCAACGAAGTTGCAGAAAATCGACTGCGCCCCTTGCAAATAACTCATTCTGTTATCCACTTTAAGCGACTTTAGGTAATAATGACAAACACAAGCCTGAAAGCAGCTCTCCCGAAAGTGAGTCCAATGTCTTAGCCACTGCACCACCTTTGCCGCTAATAAACCTGCAAGATACATTCGATTAACTGTGTAAAACGTAGCCGATTACATACTGGCTTCTTGCATACCCTTTTGGTTTTCTTTTATGTCTTCTGCTCCTGCTTGGGATTAGTTGCATTAATCGTAGCTGTGCTGATGTAGACCCCATAAATGAAGGTCACTAGCATGTGTTATACGCAATCAGGTAACTGTGGTATCTGGCTCTTTACGACGTTCCCCATCTCCCACTAACCCCACCCACACCCCCACCACATCCCTCCTGTCGGCATCACCCCATTTCTTTGCTGTTTATTCGGTTATTGAGGTCGAAAAAACTTTACAGTGACGTAAACGATGCAAATTCCATCAACTTTTTAGCATCATACAGTTCAAAAGTGGAACAACACACTGTTCAAAGTCGTACTGCTTGCAATAATAATGTTGTTTCTTTTCTATGGGTTCACTGCCGATAAACGTAATATGATATTTTTCTACGGGTTCACTGCCGATAAACGTAAAATCATATTTAAAAAGCACGAAGTATACATCTTACCCCCTCGTCCTACTAGCTCCTTTTGCATGACAGGGGTTCCATCTAGTATCTGAGAGCAAGAAACAAGATTCTCTCTACCATGGAAAGGTACGTCTAATGGAACTGTTTCTTCACACAAGTAGGTAATCAGTGCCGGTTCTGGGCGAGATAACGATCTTATCGCTTCCGGTGTCAGGTTGCACATCTGGTTTCAAGCTACACACTTGGGTGACATAATCATAGTCACTACCACTACCCTTCCCTCTGGGGAATCACTACGAACTGATCAAGAGTACCCAGGAGGAACCACACACATCTTAGGCAACTGTGCGAGTTATATTCGAGGTCATTCTGGGGTACCACAGCACCCTCCCCTCTACCCCAAATCCTCCCCTCACCACCTCCCTGGACCAATGAGATTGAGATAACACCTCCCTATCTTTATCTTCATCTTTCTTAACTAGGACACTGGAGAGTGTGGGGATCAGTCTGGAGCTGGGCAGCATAGAGAGAGGATCAGGCTGTGTCTATTTGTTAATAAAAATTACATTAAATCATTTCACTTGAGGTCTATTTTTTAATGACAGTTTAATATTACGTCATGCAAAAGGCATCAGCAGAGACCACACCGGGGCAGATATGTAAGTACCCTCATTCTTCCACAGTTTTATGTATTTTTCACCCATTTTCGTATTTTTCTGTATTTTCCAAAATTTGACATATATTTCCACAATTTTACTTATGTTATTCAGTTAACTGAGTGCTGTCCCACGGTTCTTGACATCGTGCCGATGTCATGATGCTCTCAGTCAATGACAATGCAGTATCACCCAAACTATTCATCATTGCTAAGCTAGCACTTCATTACTTGTGTGTGTGTGTGTGTGTGTGTGTGTGTGTGTGTGTGTGTGTGTGTGTGTGTGTGTGTGTGCCGGCCGCTGTGGCCGAGCGGTTCTAGGCGCTTCAGTCCGGAACCGCGCGCCTGGTACGGTCGCAGGTTCGGATCCTGCCTCGGGCATGGATGTGTGTGGTGTCCTTGGGTTAGTCAGGTTTAAGTAGTTCTAAGTCTAGGGGACTGATGACCTCAGATGTTAAGTCCCATAGTACTTAGAGCCATTTGTGTGTGCGTGTGTGTGTGTGTGTGTGTGTGTGTGTGTGTGTAAGACACTATGGCAGTGGAATGTGTTGCTGAACTGACGATGTCCTGGCGTATTCTGCAAATGATGGTAAATACTACAGTAATTTGTGGTGTAAGATAGCAGGACAATACATTATGTGGCTAAATTCATGATTCTTAAAGATTTTTAAATGAAACGTATGTTATTAACTTTCCACATTTTTATTCTTGATATCTACATGTTTATTTCTCATAATAGTCACCCTGGCCACGAACTCATTTCTCCCAGTAACAGAACGGTTTGTTGATCCGCTACTGTAGAGTTTTTGACTTTGTTGACAGAGACACAATCTCACTTCTGCTTGCACCACTTCATCACTATCAAAGTGAAGTACTTGAAGGTCTTCTTTATGTTTTGGAAGCAGATGAAAATCGTATGGGGCCAAGTCGAGACAGTGAGGAAGATGATTGATGACAGTGAACTCAAGGCGTCGGTTTGCTGCAGATGTCGCAGCACTCATGTCTTTTCTGGCATTGTCATTCTGAAGGAGAGGGTGCTCCATGTCTGATCGAATTCTTCGAATTCGAAACTCGGTTACAACACAGTTTCTCATGCACCAACATAGTTACATTACACATGGCAATGTTACACACTACAATTTGGAGCCCCCTAGCGGCAGAGGACTGCAGATATATACACATCAAGAATAAAGAGATAGAATGTTAATATTGTTTGTTTTATTTTAAAAGCTTTAAAAGTTTTCACATAAGAAATTCGTAGGCATTACTTTTCAGCACACCTTCATAAAACTGCATGGTTTGCAGGAGAGTGAATTCGTGTTGCGCAGAGAAAGGGTCAAAGATCGTGCCAGTGCAGATACATATCTTTCTCGTTGCTGATGCATCAGAGTAGCCTGATGGCTCTATCTGCCAGTATGTGCCTCCTGTCACCATTCTCTGTTTAACATTTTACCAACATTCATTATTATTTAAATAAGCAAATACACTCTTGCTCCCTTGCCCTTTGATTATCCACGTTGAAGTGCACACATGCACACACACACACACACACACACACACACACACACACACACACACACACACATTACTGTAAAATAACATTCAAACTTAGAAGATATGACCGAAAGTGCTGTCATAGCTCCACCCCATTGTCCTGGGGCGTCCACGTCGCAGTACAAACACAAAATAGCGCAATTGGATTACAAGCCTGATCACATTCAGAAGGTATGATCTGAAGATTACGTGACTGGTAGCGTTGTAATAATGATCTTTACCTGAAGGTTTTGTTACTAGTATGAATAATCATCATTAGTAAAAAGCATTTCCTGATGGTGGTCATTCTGACCATATTGCCACGCTAAGACGCATTTCAATATTCGTTCTATGTATTTATGAATGCTAAGGCAGACTGACGTGTGGCCTAAACCAGCAGCTTCTAGAGAATTAAAGAAAATACTTTTGATGTGTATGGATCTACATATATCCCAGGTAATGAGTATCGATAATTCGTTATAAAACTATGTTATGTATGTCTATAATTATTTAACCTGGAAATCGATTATACAAACTAGTGCTGTGATTGTGCTCATATAAAGTACTGTATTCTAGGACGTTCACTACTACTGCAGAGGGTGCATAAGGGCAGGACTGTGGAAAAGCCTACACTATGCATATTATCTTATCAAAATACACATCTTAGTTCCAATTAAAATGACAAAGTTATCCATGGGATATGCTCGTCAGTCTAAGACACTTATCAGGTTGGGTTAATAGATGTGGGCTATAACTATCTCGAGAACTACACAGATGTAAAAAAAAATTGCAACTACAAAAAATAATTAACGTGGAGTAACTAAATTTTGGGAATAAGTTCGTCTAGGTAACATACTTAAGTGATTAACATTGCAGCCGGCCGCTGTGGCCGAGTGCTTCTAGGCGCTTCAGTCCGGAACCGCGCTGCTGCTACGGTCGTAGTTTCAAATCCTGCCTCGGGCATGGATGTGTGTGATGTCCTTAGGTTAGTTGGGTTTAAGTAGTTCTAAGTCTAGGCGACTGATGACCTCAGATGTTAAGTCCCGTAGTGCTTCGAGCCATTTTTTGATTAACATTGCAAATGTGAAACGCTAATACATTAATAAACGGTGACACCGCCAGAATGTTGAAGGCAAATATGCAAACGTGCATGCATTGTGTTACACAGGTACCAGACTTCAGTTTGTGGGATGGAGTTCCGTTTGTGGATGATGCTGGAGTTGACGTCCAATGATGTCCCACATGTGCTCGATTGGAGACAGATCTGGCGATCTAGCAGGCCAAGGCCACATGTCGAGATTCTGCAGAGCACGTTGGGTTACAACAGCTGCATGAGAGCGTTATCCTGTTAGAAAACACTGCCTGGAATGCTGTTCACGAATGTCAACACAACAGGTCGAATCACGAGACTGACATAGAAATTTGCAGTTGGGGTGCATGGGAATGCCAAGAGAGTGCTCCTGCTGTGATACGAAATCACAAAAAATGGTTCAAATGGCCCTAAGCACTATGGGACTTAACATCTGAGGTCATCAGTCCCCTATTCTTAGAACTACTTAAACCTAACTAACCTAAGGACATCACATACATCCATGCCCGAGGCAGGATTCGAACCTGCGACCGCTGCGGTTGCGTGGTTCCGGACTGAAGCGCATAGAACCGCTCGGCCACAGAGGCCGGCACGAAATCACACCCCAGACCATAACACCAGGTGTAGGTTTAGTGTGTCTAGTATGCAGACAGAGTAGTTGCAGGCACTCAACTGGCCTCCTCCTATTCAACACATTGCCATCAGTGGCACCGAGGCAGAACCGGCTTTCATCAGAAAATACTCGTAAAACAGACCTGCACCCTGCCCTCCAATGAGCTCTTGCTTGACACCAATGAAGTAGCAAATTGGGTCAATGGAATGCGCGCCATGGGGCATCTGTCTCAGAGCTGCCCTTGAAGTAACTGATTTGTAACAGTTCGTTTTTCACTGTGGTGCCAACTGCTCCTCAGATTGCAGCTGCAAATGCAGTACGATGCGCTGGAGCCATACACCAAACAGGATGGTCTTCACTCTTGGTGTTGGCACATGGGCATCTGGAGCCCAGTCTTGTTGTGACTGTGCATTCTCGTGACCACCGCTGCCAGCAATCATGTACAACGGCTACATCCCTGCAAAGTATTTCTGCAATATTGCAGAAGCAACATCCAGTTTCTCGTAGCCTATAACCGCGTTCAGACTCAGTGAGGTGTTGGTAGTGGCGTCTTTGTCGTCTTAAACGCATTCTTGACTAACATCAGCTCAACACGTCCAGTCTCGAAAGTAACTAGAGATTCGCTGGTGGTGTAAATAAATTTTCTGACCATTAACGCTATCGACACACACAGAGCTTTCCCACCGTTACTTAGTGGCAATGAGCTGGCGGTACTCACCCATGGACTAATGGCTGCATATGTTCGATGTACAGACGTGTTGCGCTTGTCAGAGCGATGGGAGCGTTCACTTAACGCAGTTACAGGAATTAGGTAGAAGATGTCGTGATTCTAGTGAGTATTAAGTGCTAGTATTAAAATGGGATGGTTGGGGGAGGAGGAGGAACTTTTTTCTTGCTGATCCAGAGAGAAAGGGGGAGGTGAGAAGAGTTCTTGGCTATTAAATTGTTAGCAATGTTTATCTGAAAAGACGCCTGCAGAGTTCTGCAGGTGAACGTGTAGGCACTGGCGAGTTGCAACTGGTTTGGTGTCTGCAGGTGAACGTGTAGGCATTAAAGAGTTACAACTGGTTTGCTGTCTGCAGGTGAACGTGTAGGCATTGAAGAGTTACGACTGGTTTGCTGCGGTGGGATGACCCCTCCCTGAATTCCTGGTTTTCGTAGCAGTGACTTTCGCGCCCGTCATCAGGCTGGATACGATTATATATATATATATATATATATATATATATATATATATATATATATATTGTTTAAATAATGGAAATTTCTCTACCATTTGTGGGGAGATGATCTGGCGTAGTGTTGGGCGGTCACATGCAGTTCTCTTGTTTGTGGCCAGGGATTTGGTGGCACCGATGCCACTCGTGGAATTCCATACCCTGCCGGGATCTCACTTGGTTCATTTGACCCACACTATCCAGTGAATGCACATGAGAGTTCCTTGTAATATATGTGCGTATTTGTAGCAGTGTGGTAATTGTTATACATACCATTTTTATCCCTGTCTTTGGTTGAATGTCTTGGAAATTTCTGAATCTACAGTGCTTACATAATTTTGCTATGATGTCACACAGTGGTGTCGCATATTTTGTTATATCTATTAGAATAACACTGAAACATCATTATTTGTGTCAATATAAGAATGAGCTCGTTTTAACATGCACTAATAGTGTAGGGATGACTTTGTAAGAGATTATATATCGAGCTGTGGTATTTATGCTAGTTGTTCTCACCAAGGTGATGGATGCACACAGTTCACCAAGATGCATAGACAGAGTAACATTTTGAAGAAACACGTAATAACTAGCAAGAATAAAATTACGTGCAATATCTTGCTTTGTAAGAATATGTTTAAGTCTTCCACCGTACTGGACAATTTTTTCGCCATTTTTGTATAACATATTGTGAGGTCAATAATTTAGCCAATAATGCATTGTCATATTATCTTATGTAATAAATTACATTAATATTTACAGCCACATGCATAATATGCCAGTAAATCATCAATTTAGCAACACACTGCATTCGTATAATGTTTTAAGCAATAAATTACGTTAATATTTACAACCATTTTGTATTTTTCATTTCTAACTCATATACAATGATCTCTCTCTCTCTCTCTCTCTCTCTCTCTCACACACACACACACACACACACACTAGTAATGAAGCAGTGGCTTAGCAATGCTGATATATAATTCGAGAACATCCTGCATTGTGACTGGCTGAGAGCACTGTGGGACAGAATTCATGAAATCGGATGAAATGCGTAAAATTGCGGAAAAATATGTAAAATTTTGGAAAATCGAAAATACGGAAAAATACGAAAATGTGTGAAAAATACAAAAAATTGTGGAAGAATGAGAGTACTTAGATGTCTACATCGGTATGGTCTCTGCTGGTGCCTTACATGCCGTAATATTGAATTGTTACTAACAAAGAGACTGCAAGTGATGTGACTTAATGTAATTTGTTATTAACAAATAAATACAGCCTGATACTCTCCGCTTATTGCCCAGGAAGATGGAGAGGAGTGTCTGTCTTATTGGTCCAGGGGATTGAGGAGGGAAGGGGTAGTGGGATGGGGTTGGGGTCACCCTGGATGACCTTGACTTTAAGTCGCACAATTGCCTAAAGTGTGTGGGGTTTTCCCTGGGTGACCTTGATAAGTTCCTTGTGGTGACCTCGATTATAAGTGCCCAAGTGTATAACGTGATACCATACGAGGTGATAAGATCGTTATCTCGCCCAGAACTGGCACTGATTACCTACTGAGAGAGTCCAACTCGAATCGCTTTATGGTTTCCTTTCATAAATCTGTGCATCTTCTCATTTTAATGAACTCCAATCTATTCCTTTCTCTTCTTCTTGGTTTTTTACGCCCTCTTTCTCGTCTTCTTTTTCCATTTCATACGTCAACCTCCGTCTTCCTCTTTTCTTTTGTCCTTCCTCACGTTTTTTACCTGTCACAAATTTCAATGTTTGTGGCTGACAGAGAAAATGTTGTTGCTGCAATCCCTATTTTGTGGCCGTAACTACTAATCTGTGTGAGAAGATCTTATGACAACAGTGAAGCAGTCGCCTAAGGTTTTTGCGCCCTAAAACCACAAACAAAAACAAAAAAAAAAAAGTCGCCTAAGGTACGGGGACCGGTGTGACCAGAGACTGTCGATTGTTTCCTTCGCTGCAGTTTAATGAGTTACAAGGGTTTCTCGTGAGATGTAGAGGCCAAGAATGCCAGCAGGCATCGCAGTGGTTGACAGCACGTGAGCAGCTCGCGCCGTCCGAGGAAAGAGAAGTGGGTCGGCAGACGTCTGCGCGACGCATTCCGAAGCCGCTGCGGCTATTACGCCTTGTTAGCCTCGTCTGGTCCTTACTTGCCTCGTCACGTCAAATCGAGGACGTCGATGTAAGTGGTTTTACATCAATTTGTGAGAACTGGTTGCTACTATCTTTCGTGTAAGCGTCAGCTAAAATCGTTTAGGTGAAAATTGAAGGGCGATCAAGATTCAACGTCCCATTGACGGCGAACTCAGCAGAGGCAGAACACGAATACCGCCCACCCAGAATGCGAAAGGAAGGGAAAGTAAATTTGTGTTTAACTTCTCGCGGATTACGGGGTCATTACAGACGGAGCACAAGTACGTAAGGTCACGGTGAGTATGAGGGAAGAGAATCGGCCGCGTCCTTTTCAGAGGTATCGTCCGGGCATTCGCTTTAATCGATTTAGAGACTCCGCAGGAAACATAAATCACGACGGTCGGACGGATTTGAATCCAACTCCACGCAAGTGCGAGCTCTGTGCCTGAGAGATCTCACTTGGCGGCTCAAAACCGGTCGTTTTTGGTTTCATAGAATGCTTCGTACATAAACTACAAAGTACTAAACTCGTGCAACGAGAACATAATTTCGTCAACCACAAACTCTGACAAAATTCGTGATATTTTGTGCCAAGGGAGCAACTACACGCAGAAACTAGATTATTTCTAGCATCCATCCTAGTCTCGTTTACTCGCTGCCTTGGTCACCATCTCATGCCTGACCTATCGAGGTTGTACTGCTGCAACAAAACGGTTGTAGGCAGAAATGACACTGTTCTTGAAAAAGTACATTATAGGGAAACTGCGTAGGAAGTAATTTAATCGATAAGAAATTAATCGTGTATTCTTCAGATCTGCGTATCATATTTCTGTATATTCCTGAGCAGAGCGAGATACAGAATTACCTCGTTGTGTTCCATAAGTGATGAAGTAATTTCGGACTATTTTTGTTATTCCGTATGATTCCGCATTTAGGAAATATTGATCTTATCTATTAATGCCTACGACCGCTTAACACACGCTTTAGTAGATGGACGCATGGATACCTCAGCACGGAGGTTTTGTGACGGTTAAGCAGAACAGATGACGGCATTTAACAAAGTTGTGTCGTTCCTTGTAAGTCTCAGTCAAATAGCATTTAACATGATACTTTTTAATGAAGGTATGTTCCGACTTGGAAACTAAATGAAAGGCGGTTTGTGTTTTGCTATACGCGTTTCGCTTCTTTTATTTATGAAGCATCTTCACTAGCCTGAAATTATACATAGTAGTTACAGATACGTTAATATGTTTCGTTTCTCATGTCACCCTCTTGGATTTCAGGTCAGAAACATATTAACATATACACTCCTGGAAATGAAAAAAAGAACACATTGACACCGGTGTGTCAGACCCACCATACTTGCTCCGGACACTGCGAGAGGGCTGTACAAGCAATGATCACACGCACGGCACAGCGGACACACCAGGAACCGCGGTGTTGGCCGTCGAATGGCGCTAGCTGCGCAGCATTTGTGCACCGCCGCCGTCAGTGTCAGCCAGTTTGCCGTGGCATACGGAGCTCCATCGCAGTCTTTAACACTGGTAGCATGCCGCGACAGCGTGGACGTGAACCGTATGTGCAGTTGACGGACTTTGAGCGAGGGCGTATAGTGGGCATGCGGGAGGCCGGGTGGACGTACCGCCGAATTGCTCAACACGTGGGGCGTGAGGTTTCCACAGTACATCGATGTTGTCGCCAGTGGTCGGCGGAAGGTGCACGTGCCCGTCGACCTGGGACCGGACCGCAGCGACGCACGGATGCACGCCAAGACCGTAGGATCCTACGCAGTGCCGTAGGGGACCGCACCGCCACTTCCCAGCAAATTAGGGACACTGTTGCTCCTGGGGTATCGGCGAGGACCCTTCGCAACCGTCTCCATGAAGCTGGGCTACGGTCCCGCACACCGTTAGGCCGTCTTCCGCTCACGCCCCAACATCGTGCAGCCCGCCTCCAGTGGTGTCGCGACAGGCGTGAATGGAGGGACGAATGGAGACGTGTCGTCTTCAGCGATGAGAGTCGCTTCTGCCTTGGTGCCAATGATGGTCGTATGCGTGTTTGGCGCCGTGCAGGTGAGCGCCACAATCAGGACTGCATACGACCGAGGCACACAGGTCCAACACCCGGCATCATGGTGTGGGGAGCGATCTCCTACACTGGCCGTACACCACTGGTGATCGTCGAGGGGACACTGAATAGTGCACGGTACATCCAAACCGTCATCGAACCCATCGTTCTACCATTCCTAGACCGGCAAGGGAACTTGCTGTTCCAACAGGACAATGCACGTCCGCATGTATCCCGTGCCACCCAACGTGCTCTAGAAGGTGTAAGTCAACTACCCTGGCCAGCAAGATCTCCGGATCTGTCCCCCATTGAGCATGTTTGGGACTGGATGAAGCGTCGTCTCACGCGGTCTGCACGTCCAGCACGAACGCTGGTCCAACTGAGGCGCCAGGTGGAAATGGCATGGCAAGCCGTTCCACAGGACTACATCCAGCATCTCTACGATCGTCTCCATGGGAGAATAGCAGCCTGCATTGCTGCGAAAGGTGGATATACACTGTACTAGTGCCGACATTGTGCATGCTCTGTTGCCTGTGTTTATGTGCCTGTGGTTCTGTCAGTGTGATCATGTGATGTATCTGACCCCAGGAATGTGTCAATAAAGTTTCCCCTTCCTGGGACAATGAATTCACGGTGTTCTTATTTCAATTTCCAGGAGTGTATGTAACTACTACATAATGCATTTATTATAAAGGGTGCTCTAAAATTTCCCGTACAATCTTCTAGAAACTGTTGAGGGGACTGAGTAGATAATATCTTGAACTGGAATCCATGTCCGGAAACATATCGTTTCCGTGCCATAACCATTTGAAAAATTGTTGGGAATGCGACCAGTTTTGCAAGTAATTTATCAGGCGTGACCCAGTACATAACTTGTTTTACAATTCCACTCACTAATAAGCAAGGAAACACAAAAAGGGAACTTAATTTGTTTTCACAAACTCTGTTGTTTACAGTTAAGCTTAAAACGTTTCTGTCCTTTTCAAAAGGGTTAGCATTCTGACCCACTACTAGTAACATTCGATGAGGCGACCACCAAGGTCGATGCTGGGAGCAACACCCATTGCACGCGCAGTTGCTTGTGTACTCGTTGAAAGGTTCTCTTTAACGTGATGCAGTATGGCTTCTTCCAATCCGAGTGTGCGGCGTGTCCTTGGCGCACCACAGTCTCAACTTTTGACGGTGAAGATACCCCTATCTCGAATCCGTTGCGTAAGTTGTGGCGAACAGGGTATGCGATGGAGTCAGACGTTGTGGATAACGACCTTGATAAGCAGATCTTCCATTACCGTGAGCCTCGCCATACAGAAGACTCATGTTGGTGTGTTTTGTGAACGTGTACTCAACCATGTTTCTGTAACACATGCAGACACGTGAATGAGGCTCGAAATAGAGCAGACGTTAAATAACATCAGCCGATCCGACGTAAGCACCCCCCACCATGACTACCCCGTTGCATACCTACCTAGCAAAAAAGTTTTCAAACGGCTGTAGCACGGAAACGATACGTTCCGGACATAGTTTCCAATTCAAAATATTGTATACTCAGCCTCCCTACAAGTCCTAGAAGTCTGTAAGGGGAATGTTAGAGCACCCTGTATATATAAGAACAAACGTGTATTACAAGCCATTTGGATGTGTATGATGTCCTTGGGTTAGTTAGGTTTAAGTAGTTCTAAGTGTAGGCGACTGATGACCTCAGATGTTAAGCCCCATAGTGCTTAGAGCCATTTGAACCAATACAAGCTATTGAAGATGCTTGTGGGGAAAAAAACTGCCTTTCATTTAGTTACAAAGACGAAACATGCCTCAACGAATTTTGAATCAACTACAGAACGACGGAAAACTAAAATAATGACGACGATACTTCTTAGTTTGCTGCACACACTATGGCCATCTTCATTCGTCTGTTGTCTACTTGCTCCACTTGAGACTATTTATGGCATGTAACAAGAGATCTTATCTAGCTCTGGCAATTTAGATTGGTTCCGACAACAAATATCAAGTTGGAGGCCACTCGCAGAGGACCTCTAGTTAGGCGCCATATTGCCTCAAGCCTTATTCTGAGAGCATACACACTGAGTAGAGCAATCAAGAAGAAGGAAGTCACATCTGAGTTTAGATTCGCCGTAAAAAGTATGCACAAGTTGCAGCCGATGGTTCATTCATTCCGAGAACAAGAGAATATCTGCCGCCTGACTGGGAGACAGCACGATCTGTGGGCCAGATAACCTGTCGAGCGTTTCGCTGCCACTACTCGTAACTGCAAGCTCCCTTTCTCTCATCTCATATCCCTAGCCCTTATTTCCATGGTGAAGGAACCTACCCCAACGTAGCCACCCTTGTGACTTAATGATATGTGTAATAGGGAGTCTGTAGGTGACATCATTTGAGAATATTCATGTGTACTGTGTCTAACCATCCTACAACTTTTTTTGTGCCCTGTATGTGCCAGTTTCAGTGCCATTAATTATTTGACGTATGTTCTGTACGTTCATCGTAACAATTTGCTCCGGGAACCTTAGCTATTCATTGAGTCGAAATTAGACTCCTACAGTACATTATTTTTGAATGAGGTGTCGCAGTCGTAGCACGCTAGGTTCGAATTCTAGTGGGCGGTGGGACAAATCCCCGTCCGGCCACCCAGATTTAGTCTTCCGTGGTTTCCTTAACCTTTTAAAGCAAATGCCAGCTTGCTTCCTTTGAGGAAGAGACGGGTAGTATCCTTCCCTACCGTCCACTAATCCGAGCTTGTGTTCCGTCTATAATGAACACGTTCTTCATAGGACATTGAATCCTACACTACCTTTTACCTTGTCACATTACCTTATTTTTTGTTAACGTAGTCCCTTCCTTATTCATCAGCACCACAATAATAAATCTGTTTTATAAGGAATAATTGCAAAATTAATGCTGCTATTAGACTGTCAATGCTGACCACTTTTCATCTACCTACACGTATCTTACTTGTATATCCTCTTTTTCTTGTTTAAGCAAAGTACAAAAACGTCCTAAGGGACACGCGGCGTCCAGCGTCATAACAGTGATCAGCATACTACGTTCATTTTCGGAACGAACAGGGTTCAAGGTTTTTCTTCGGCCATCCTGCTTCGGAATTTGCGGTTTCCTTAAATCACATCCAGAAGATGCCGGGGTAGTTAAATCAACAATGCACTGGTCACTTTCAAGCAACTACTATATTTGCAATGATCGTAATGTCACAGGAACGTTAAGCACTAGTTTTCCTTCCCTCTTTATTTCTGGACATTTACTATGACCAAATAATTAGTACAACCGACATCAGTATTTTGGGTTAATGTACAGTGAGGTGACAAAAGTCATGCAACAGCGATATGCACAAACACTAAAATTAAACTAAACTAAACTAAACTAAACTCCTCCTGAACAGGCCATGAAGGCCCAACGTTACCGACCGGTCGCCGTGTCATCCTCAGGCCTCTGGCGTCACTGGATGCGGTTATGGAGGGGCATGTGGTCAGCACACCGCTCTCCCGGCCGTATGTCAGTTTCCGAGACCGGAGCCGCTACTTCTCAATAAAGTAGCCCCTCAGTTTCCCTCACAAGGGCTGAGTGCATCTCGCTTGTCAACAGCGCTCGGCAGACCGGATGGTCACCCATCAAAGTGCTAGCCCAGCCAGACAGTGCTTAACTTCGGTGATCCGCTGGGAACCGGTGTTACCACTGCGGCAAGGCTTTTGGCAGACACATACACAGATGGTGGTAAAATTACGTACACAAGGTATAAAAGAGTATTACATTGGTGGAGCTGTCAATTGTATTCGGGTGATTCATGTGAAAAGATTTCCGACGTGATTATGGCTGCACGACGGGACTTAATATACGTTGAACCTGGAATAGTAGTTGGTGTTAGAAGCATAGCATATTCCATTTCGGAAATCGTTAGGGAATTCAATATTCCGAGATCCACAGTGTCAAGTGTGTGCCGAGAATACCAAATTTCAGGCATTACCTCTCACCACAGACAATGCAGTGGCTGATGGCCTTGACTTAATGACCGAGAGCAGCGGCATGAACTTAGAGGTGTCAGTGCTAACAGTGCAAGCAACAGTGCGTGAAATAACCGCAAAAATCAATGTGGGACGTAGGACGAACGTATCCGTTAGAACAGTGCTGCTAAATCTGGCGTTAATGGGCTATGGCAACAGACGACCGAGCGAGTGCCTTTGCTAACAGCACGACATCGCCTGCAGCCCCTTGCTAGTGTACGTGACCATATCGATTGGACCCTAGATAACTGGAAAACCGTGGCCTGGTCAAATGAGTCGCGATTTCGGTTGGTAAGAGCTGATGATAGGGTCGAATGTGGCGCAGACATCACGAAGACGCGAACCCAAGTTGTTAGCAAGGCACTGTGCAATCTGGTGGTGACACCATGATAGTGTAGGCTGTGTTTACATGGAATGGGCTATGTTCTCTGGTCCAACTGCACCGATCATTGACTGGAAATGGTTATGTTCGGCTATTTGAAGATCATCTGCAGCCATTCGTGGACTTCATGATCCCTAACAACGGTGGAATTTTTACGGATGACAATGCGCCATAACACCCGACCACAATTGTTCGCGATTGGTTTGAAGAACTTTCTGGACAATTCGAGTGAATGATTTGGCCACTCAGGTCGCCCGACATGAATCCCATCGGATATTTATGGGACATAATCGAGAGGTCAGTTCGTGCACAAAATCCTGCATCGGCAACACTTTCGTAATTATGGGCAGCTATGGAAGCAGCATGGCTCGATATTTCTGCAGGGGACGTCCAACAACTTGTTGAGTCGATGACACGCCGAGTTGCTGCACTACGCCGGGCAAAAGAAGGTCCGACACGATATTAAGAAGTATCTCGTAATTTTTCACACTTCAGTGTATTCTAGTCCACGTATTTCCCTAGAATTTTTCCTTGAGTGCAGTTCCATTGTAAAATAAACCAATTACAGAAAATTTAATACCTTCCGCGGACTCCGCTCCGCATTTGTTCTACTTTCCAACATTATATTTCCCGTTTTGTTTGATCTCCTCATTTCCAGGATTATATTTCATATTATTCCACTCTTCTCTACTGAGACTTTTAAATTTTGCTGTTTCATTTCGATTCTGATTTTTTAGTATCTTAGTATTTTTTAGTATCTTGACTTATTGCGAGTCAGTATTTAACACCTGCATATATCCTTCCCATTTAACTCAAAGATTTTTTGGCTATACAATAGAGTTATCTTTCGTAGTGGAGCTTCCTAAACAGCAACGCCTCACTGTACTTCAACCAATTTTGATATTAATGTTGTTACTCTTTTCATTTCTGATATTCCCAGTTTTCTTTATTTCTCTTTTGTTTAATTTTTATCCCGGTCAGTTTCAGTCGAAACCACTCAGCTTCAATCTGTTTTTAAATAAATAGGACATCTGTTATTTTTCCAGTTTGTAGTCTCCCTATTTCCAAGCAACTCGGCGTGGTATGTTTGATGACTACATGCAATACTATGAGTATCTTGACTTATTGCGAGTCAGTATTTAACACCTGCATATATCCTTCCCATTTAACTCGAAGATTTTTTGGCTATACAATAGAGTTATCTTTCCTAGTGGAGCATCCTAAACAGCAACGCCTCACTGTACTTCAACCAATTTTGATGTTAATCTTGTTACTCTTTTCATTTCTGATATTCCCAGTTTTCTTTATTTCTCTTTTGTTTAATTTTTAACCAAACAGCCAAACAGCGAGGTCATCCGTCCCATCATCGGATTAGGGAAGGATGGGGAAGGATGTCGGCCGTGCCCTTTCAAAGGAACCATCCCGGCATTTGTCTGAAGCGGTTTACGGAAATCCTAAATCAGGAAGGTCGGACGCGGGTTTGAACCGTCTTCCTACCGAAAGCGAGTCCAGTGTGCTACCTCGCTCGGAACGTCGGAAAGACACGGGTGTCACACTTGCCTGCATTCGGTGTTTTTATACCCGCATCCCTGTCGCGCTACGTTGCGTATACGCTGCAGCAACGGCTGAAAACGAAAAATATTTGATCACCTCTTATAGGAGTTATACGTTGTCATCGTAAAAAATTGTTATAAATTTCGGATCATTGCTCCTGTACTGTTAGGAGATGTGACAATAATGAGAGATTAACTTAAATTTCCAGTTGATTCACATTTCTATAATGGTTTACAGTGATTAAGACAGAAAACAGCAACAGTTTTGGAGTTACAAGAGAGAAAACGTATGTAAATGTGCCACGCGTAGTAGAAATGAGCATGTGGAGAAAAGTGTATCTAATCGATCTTGAATTGAGTCCTAAAAGATCGGTGATGCAGCTAATATGAATTTTCTACGGCGTTTTTATCTCTTATGTCGGTAAACAATGAACACACAATAATTTCTCTTTCTTTCTTACTCCTCCCAGTACACCCATCTACTTCCCCTTCATATCTGACCAATTATTTTACCTCACAAAAGAAAACGAGATTAACGTAGTGAGAGGGTAAACTACGGTGTACTTTTAGCTGCTGAACATTTGGCTTGAGCCTTATTGCGATAAGTAGCAAGTAGCGGCACAGTAGTAGAAATCAAACTCTCTGTGAACGAGCTGAGGTGTGGTGCGACTGATAGCAAAATTCTTATCGACAACTGTGTCAATAAAGGCAAGCAATACATTTCGACTGCACTTCAGGGTCCGCTGATAGGCTGCGACACGTGTTCAAGTAACTTCTCAGGGAAAGATTAGTTGCAGAAACCGCTATCTGAACAACATAGTATAAAATATCTGATATAACATATTCGATTACGAGATACTTGTCTACTTCTCAAGAAATATTACTTTACTGCCACACAGTTTTCATTTCTATGCTTCAGGAGACGGTAAAGATAAAAGCACTCAGCCCATATTGGACTTTTAAGTGCTTCAGATAAGGCAGGGCTACAGCTGGCGTGCTGCGAACAGCGGCTGTCTGAGGAAACTGTCAGAAATTGCAGCGCACAATGATTAGCAATTTTATTATTTTCTGGTTGATGGCTTGAGTACACCACAGATGTTTTTGGAAATATCAATCAGGAAGATCACTGCAACCAGCCACCCTGCTCTGAATGAATGATTTATTTTACCATAACTAGTTTTGGGCTTAGGAGCATGGCCCAGTGGCAGCTATAATTGCTTGTACATGTTTCACGTTTTTGTCTGTAGGTTTTACTTTAAATATTACACAGTTGAGGTTTGCTTAATTGATACATTATATCCCGTTTGGTTCATGGTTCGACATGTCACAACATCAATGTAGCAGACTGCTATGTTGTAGAGTATAAAGTAAAATTTGATCCTAAAAACAGAAATATAAAATTTGTACAAAAAATTTTCACTGCTGTCAGATGATGGGCCTCCGCCCAAAACTAATAAAATAAATAAAATAAAATAAAAAATAAAATAAATTATTCATTCAAAAATCATGTAGCTGCTTGCAGTTATCTTCCTGGCTAAAATTATATAAGCTTAAAAGAATTTGGAATTATCTGTTGCATAGGACTGAAACACCATTATTGACAAATGTGCCCTTGGAATACCTCGAGGCAACTCATCTGAGCTGCATTACCCAATGACATCAATAATCTGGTCTGTCATTGTCAGATAACTACCATTTCATATAGAGAGGTGAAATTCTCAGCAACAAGGATCTTTCTTTTGCTTGTGCCTTTGTCCTGCAATGATACAGGGTCGGCATGGTTAATCGGATTTGGCAAGGTTAATTTAAGGGGGGGCCGGATGCCCTTCCTGCCGCTACCCCGTACCCCTGGGACGGAATTAGTGTACCCCAACTGTCTGTGTCTAGTGTAATCCATGGAATAGTGCGAATGTGTTCAGATGTCTGCGAGCCATGTAACTGAGGCGGGACGCGGGGACCAACCCGGTATTCACCTAGTGGGATGTGGGAAACCGCCTAAAAACCACATCCAGACTGGCAGGCACACCGGCCTCCGTCGTTAAGCAGCCAGGCGGATTCGACCTGGGGCCGGCGCGCCTACACGAGTCCAGGAAGCAGCGCATTAGCGCTCTCGGCTAACCTGGTGGGTTGACTGAAAAGTAGCTGAAAGTAGGTAGCTGAAAGGATAGTAAACCTGGTTTCATATGAAGGCATATTACTACTTTTCAGTATGCTAGTGCATCGAAATGTTATGTAGTTTCTACTGTGTAACAGCGTAAGTCAGACTTCGACAAGTGCACTTTACTTTGTATGGTAGATCAGTGGTACCAATAATCGAAGCCCATGTGTTTTGATAAATAATACAGATAATTTTTGTTTCTTTAAAAAGTGGTATAATGATAGAACTCTTCTCATCAAGTGCAATTTATCCTGAAAGTTGGATCAGAGTAGTGAAGTGTATGATATGTAACGTTACAGAACAGATCTACATGTTTTTTAATAAATAATACACACTTTTTTGGTTTCTTAAAAATGTGGTATAATAATCGAACTATACTTGTTGCAAAATTGAGCTAAACTTGTAAGTTATATAATTAGTATCAACATATGAGCCATGTGTATTTTCTAAATGTTATAGGACAATTGAAATAGGAAAGTAGCGCCATATGTGTATTGTACTCAAAATCTTTTTATATTTTGATAATAATACAGTTTTATTTTGGTGCAAACATCAAATTTTCGAATGCGATCAGAGATCTGTAGTTGTACTTGCATATTACGATAAGTGACCCGTATGATTTTGTTTGTACTCGAAATTTTTACCTATTTTGATAAATATTTTTGTTTTGGAGCAAAAATCGTATTTTCGAGAGATAGTATTTCTTCTCTGTGTTGAACCTAATCAACAATTTTCTTTGACTGTGTTGCATATACATACCATATTTGGTGCATTACTAAGTTATACTTACATACTACAAAAATATGCAGTTTAAGTGGTACAATGTAGTAAAGATCTCATCAAAACATGCCATTTGGTAAGGTATGTTGTGGTAAAATGTCAGAAAATCTAACATTGGTGGATAATCATTGCCATCACAGGTACGTCCAAGATCAAAAGTAATTAAAAAATTAGTCAGTCAATAGCATTAATTATATTTTCCTTGATAAATTATCTTCTTCTACCCTAAAATGATGCTTGGTTAATTTGTTTTTATAACATTGCCTCATTTAAGACCAATATGAAGTGTCAAAAAATGGCTCTGAGCACTATGGGACTCAACATCTTAGGTCATAAGTCCCCTAGAACTTAGAACTACGTAAACCTAACTAACCTAAGGACATCACACACACCCATGTCCGAGTTATTGGTAAATGCAGCTTAACCTGTAAGTTATATTGTCAGTCGTGTCACATATATCTCGATAAATAATGCAGGTATTTTAGACATGGAAATATTTAATTTTACCATCCATTCTGCTTTGCACCAAGTGTGGTACAAAAGATCGAATTACGTTCGATAACAAATGGGAGGTACAGCAAACAAAGATGGAAATTGGCTCGTTTAGTTTTACTTGCTGGTAAAATACTGGGATGTGATTGGCTGTTCTGTTTTAATGGCTGGTAAAGATGGTTGCATGTAGGCCTGATTCTTGTGTTCCCATATGTTCGAGACGGCAAGGAACAGGGTTATAGCTGTGTGGAATGAGACATGTTAGAAGCATAAAGTAGCAGTTAATTGTATTTTACATTGGGAAGTTTTTTGGATTAAAAGTTGAAGAAACTTCATCTTCAGGAATTCTTCAGTAACATTCCATAAGCAAATGGTAGTTTTTAACTATTTATGGTAAGAATGTTTCATACTAATTCTCATGTTCTATAATGAATACTGTGTAGTTTCCAACACTTCACTGTTGGACATCAAAACTACAGTTGATCTGTGCATTAACGTCAGCTTATTTCACAATTGTGCTTTTTCTTGTGATATATACCTATCAGTCTGTTTGGACTTCCCTAACAGTCAGAATATTTGTTGGTTTAGAAGCACTCTAATTGATTTATGACCAAAAACGTGTGTAACTTTGGCTGTATGTTGTATATGTATTATGACATTGTAATGTCCCATAATATACTGAGCTACATATTTCAGTGCTTTTTCTTACGATCTGTGCCTGTAAGAACTTCCAAACAGCCAGAATATTTCTTGGCTTACTGGCATTCGGACTGATCTATTTCCAAAAAGGAGGGCGTAGCTTAGTAAAGAGTGTAGGCAGAGGAAGGGGGGTGGGGGGGTGGGGGCAGGGGGCAGATGGGACAGCGAGGGAGAACGTCATCGAAAGGGGCGCGGCTTAGGAACGGGATTTGGCCTCTTCCTGCCACAGTCCAGGCCTCCACCTGTCACATTCTGAGAAATGGCCCGTGAGCATATTTGATCAAAAGTTGCCGTTCCTGCCTACTGTGTGTTCTACCAACGTCTTCTCGGTAGAAAAAAATACCGTGGAACTCATCAACGCTATCTTATTTGGTGGCATTACGTCAGTTATTTTGTATCGAAAAGTGAGATATGTAGTGCTCATGAAGAGGTCCCTGTGGGACTTCCATTATCGATAGTAGTCGTCGCATTTTTTATGTAAAATTTCGATAAAAAAGACACTGAACTGCGTGTTATATAGATGAAAAATATTTATAGGTACCCAGAATGAAACTTTTGCTCTGCTGCTGGCTATGTGCTGTTGAGAAATTTCACCTGACGTAGTGGAAAAATATAAAAAGTGAGGGCTGGTAATAAGTTGTGTCTGCATATCTCAGTTGGTGAATGCATAACCCACAAAAGGTGGGGCCGTAATTTGACTACCGATCAAATACACGTTTTTAGTCAGTAAGGAAGCTTGTATTGTCGATCAGGCTTTAGGATGTAGCCACAATGAAAACTCCCACAGTGCACTTCACGGAAAAGACAGCGCTGTGGTGCAGTCACTTCAGAGCGTATGGTACAAAATGTCTTGAATATATTATACTCAAAAAGTCACGGCAAGTACGTCCTAGGAAAACGGAGTAAGATTAAGGTTTAGCGTGCCGTTGATGAGTCATTGGAGACGTGCCACATGCTTGGGTAAGTGAAATATGGCAAAGGAAATCCACTGCGTCCTTCTGAATGGAACCATTCCTGCATGTGCCTTAGGTGATTTAGGGAAACCGTGGAAACCCTAAATCTGAGTGGCTGGACAAGGAGTTGAAACTCACACCTCGCGTGCCGTGCTGTGAAACTAAACTTGCTCGCAGTCTAAAAGATAGCAGACAGCGGCGCTGATTACGAGCTTCCTGTCCTGCGGGAAGTCTAAAGTCATCTCTTTAGTAAGCAAAATATATACTTATGGAATATCTCACCATGTATTCCGAGCGACTGAGGGTTCCCTCACAGATGTTGCTCGGTATATTGTTCTGAATCGAGAGACATCGATGGGGCATGGCACCAAGAAACGGTAAAGATGCTTTATCTGATTAACCGAAAACATGTACAGTAAGACTTGGCACATGATACTGGTTGTGCTCTGAGGATGTGAATGCCGTTGCTGTTTATGGACGAGCAGGATCGTAGGAAAATTATTGGACATCAAATAATGCTTTAAAAGATCAACGTTTGGTGCAGAAATAAATGAAAATGAGACTTTCAGCTTGACGTTAAAATTTGAACTTGACGTAACTTATGTAACATGAACATTAAGTTCTGTGCATCTTAGCTGAAGCAACTGCTTACTTGAGTAACTGAACCTACCCATACCGGACCTCTCCTTCGACTTGTGACGTAATGATGTGACATGTCAGATCGTGTGTGTGCAGACACACAGAGCGGAAAACTGACAATATTTATTTTGCTTCTATACTGATTTTTGGAATGCAGGTTGTACTAACCCGGATCTGTGGCGTAGCCCAAAGTCTTGGTTTCATTGAAAGGCATCAGACAGTTTCGACATGAGTTGACAAAGCCAATGACTGCATCACGGCAACAAATTATTTTCTAAATTAAACTTCCTGGCAGATTAAAAACATGTGCCAGACTGGGACATGGGCTTGGGTTTTTGCCTTTCGTGGATACGTACGGCTACTACCTTCTAAACTTCTCAGAATGATGGTTGTGGTGACAGTCAGATCTCTAGAGTTGTCCGAGGTCTAGGTTAGGTTTCCTGTCAACAATTTAGGTGTCAGTTAAAAAACCAGAGAATTTGAATACGACATCTTTGTTGTGGCGAATGTTGATTTCGATGATTGGTTCACGTTCACTAGTTTTATGACAACATGAATCGAAGCAGAAAGGTGGTATAGGCAGGTTCAATATTTCTCCTTATTTGACTACACAATGTTGAGTGGACCCCATTCCAGAAACTGACCCTGGAACTACCACGTCTTTAGCTAGGGATTTTCCACTATATCTCGAAAGCAATCATAATGGTGCAGTGAGAGGCAACCGACACTTAAAGGAAAGTAGCTTGAAGCATTTAGTTACACCGATGAGCTATTGCATTGGAGATAGTTTAGGGGTAGACATCATCATGCCATAGCGAAAGGAATTAACAGTGAAGTCATAGAACCAATGGCGTAACTACACTGTCCAGTCATATTAATGTGACCAACTGTCAAAAGCGTGAATAACCACCGTTTGCAGCGCGTACCGATGCGAGGCATACAGGCAGAGATCAGCGAGGTTCTGGAAGGAACCGACAGGGATGTGGAGACATGCCGACTCCTGTACCGTGGCTAGGTGCGTCCCGTTTCTCGGGTGAGGATCCACGGCGCGAACAGCCCGAGCAAGGTGGTCCCACAGGTTCTCGATTGGGTTTAAATCTAAGGAGTTTGGTGACCAAGGGAGTACGGTAAACTCATCCTGGTACTCTTCAAACCACACATATACACTGCGAGTTTTGCGACACGTTGCATTGTCCTGCTGGTAGGTGCTATCGTGCCGAGGAAAAAAACTGCATTTAGGGATGGACACGGTCCCCAAGAATAATGCCTACTTGTGTTCATCCATTTGCGTCTTCCAGAATGATATCACCCAGGCAATGCCACGAAAACATTCCCCACACTGAAACGCTCCCTCCTTGTTTGTCATCAGACGTTCCACGGCAAAAACGCCAACAGCCATCTTTCCGATGGAGCATAAAGCGTGATTCATCTGTAAAGGCCACCTGTCGCCACTCAGTGGACGTCCAGTTGCGGTATCGGTGTGCAGATTCCAGCCTTCGTCGCCGATGAATAGCAGTCAGCATGGTTGCACGAACCAGGCGCCTGCTGCGGGGCCCTTACGCAATAACGTTCCCTGAACGGTGGTGAAGGGAACACTGTTGGTAGTCCTTTGATCCATCTGGGCGCTCATTTGCTCAACAGTTGCACGTCTAATCCACTGCACACATCTCCGCAGCCGTCGTTCACCTCTTCCATCTATGGCCTGTGCTGCACCACAGTTGCCTCGGCGCCGGTTTTAGATAGTTCTGTTTTGCCATCCACGGTATACTTTGCTACGGCGGCAAGCGGACAATTCAGAAACTTAGCTGATTCGTAAATGTTTCCACCCTTGGTCTAAAGTCAATGATCATGACCTACTAGACGTCAGATAAATCACTCTGTTCCCGCATTACGACAATGACTGCACTGTTTTCCGTGCCCCCAGACAGGCTTTATGTACCCTCCACTGCTAGTGCTGCCACCTACCGTCTGTGAGTTGTTATTGCACGTTGACGTCGAACATAGGCGGTGGTCACACTGATGTGACTGGACCATTTGTATGATAGAGTATGACGTTTCCTGGAGCCGTTTTCGAGGGGCGCTGTTCTGTGACAGGTGAAAGAAAAGGAGAAAGGGCAAAAGGGCGAGGAAGGACGTTGTAGGACGGGGGACAAGAAGAAGAAAGGAATGGATTGGAGTTCACTAAAATGGAAGGTGGCAGATATGTATGAAAGGGAATCGTGAGGGGATTCAGATTACACTGTGTCGAGCAGCATTTCCATAATGCCAATCTTTCCCTGGTACAGAGAAGCTTGTTTCTTGTTTTCAGTTGCTGGATGGAGCCACTGCCGTTATGCCAACGGATCGAAAAGGTAGAGAGTTGGTGTATTTTGCATTTGTTGTTTTGCTTGCTTTGGAGTTACCGTGATCGACAATGAAACTATGAAAAAGTAATCGCGTTATCCTTACAAGGAATGCGGCGTTTGATCGTGTATTTTCCATATTTTGAATTGTATCCTGCATGCAAGATTTATTGAAACGTGTATCTGTTACTTTATAGTGAAATGGTGTCGAATTCGGTTAGCGAGCAAACAGGCCAAGCAACGATGTGGATTAAGCAGAAAATAGGGCAATGTTGGCGTAGGGAAAGGTGTTGGGAGGCGGAGCGGGGAGGGGGGGGGGGGGGGTGAGGTAGAGGTGATATGTCGAAGTTTGCCCTGGGCGCCAGTTGTGCTGCATGGAAATAGTGACGAGTTTGTGCATTTAGGGCAGCTAAGGAAAACAAATGGGTGGACAGCAAAAGAAATAAACGGAAGAGGAGAAAATGCCTTTGAGTATTTCGATAAACAAGACAGTGTTTCCAAAACTAAGCTTCCAATGTGTCTGAGATGGAAAGCCTTGATTTACAGTAATAGGATATGTACTTTTAATCGAAAAACCAATCAAACATTGGAGTTTGCCCAGCGGTGCTTATTGGTAATTACCACGATAGTTGTAAAAAAGAAAAACAGATAGCGGGAAGAAGCTACTCTGGAAGATGTATTAATGGTTGCACTAAAAATGAAGTTTGTGTGAAGGACATATAGATCTTGAATGGAAGGTGAGTGAACTAATGGAGTTGTCTGCTTGATACCAAGAGATAAGAAACGATTGAGGTGACGACAGAAGTGAAATGGGTGGACGAAAATAAAAATTTGCGAGAGTAACTTGAATGATTAGGGCTGCAGAGCAGTGTTTAAGAGGCAGTGGATGTCAAATTCCTGATAGTGACGTGACTGATGACGAATCCAGGTAGGCTTCACGCGGTGTCCCGGCAAACGGTGACGCACAGAATATGGGCGACAGCAACCTTGCAAAACCAGCTGCTGCAGGCAGCGCTAGCGTGCGGTAGCGAGTCATCAGCTGGCCAATGTCCATGAACCTGGCGCCCAGAGCAGGTAGCACCAGATTTACGTCACAGACTGCCCCCTCCCTCGCTCTTCACTCCAGCGACCTTGGCGCACGTAATGCCGACAACGGGCTCATCTCGCAGCGCTCGCAAGACAAACCCGTCAGCCATACTTTTGAAGATTCTGGCCAAAGATCGCGGCTACAAGTGAGAGAGCTGCCTGCTTCATTAATCGAAACATACGGCGTTGGCAACAGCAGCAATCGTGACGGGACGCAAAGTCGTGATCGTGACGTTTAATTCGTCAGCCATGTTAGTTACACGAATTCGGTCATCTGCGGGATATGTGGCAATAACGTGGAACATTTCAATTTACAGGTTATTAACTTAATTTGTGCTTAAATACGACTATACGCTTAGCACGAAAGTTCACATAACAGATGAATTCCCGTAACAGAAAAGAATATTTAGTTGGTAACAGAAGCAATTATACTGTATTAAACTGCGCTAAGCTACAAGCTTATAAATGTACTTCTTTTGCAGGAACTAAAATTGTCCAGAAGGAACTCGTTTTAGCTTCCTTGCAAATTTAGCTTTGCGATCAATCAGGCAATTAATATCATTTGAAAGAATTTTGGTTGGAGCGTTATTCTCCTTCTTTCCGAGCTAAAGTCAGTTTCAGTGAAGAATAACAAAGATGATTTTTTTTCTAGTACTTTAAGTATAGATATCATTTTGGCTCAGTACCGAAGTGGTTAATTATCAGACAACTAATCTGGAGGTCGGGGTTCCGCCCTTATCCGGTTCAAGGATGTATTGTCAGTTACTGCTCTAATCACCTCTGGCAATAATTTCTTACCGTGAAAATTGCCATGCTGCACTGTGGATCGGAATCCGCATTAAACTGTAGACCCACTTATAACTGGCAATGTAAGTCAATTTAAAAGTCGGAGGAATTTAAGTGCATACCACACCCAACATGAGAAAGCACTATGGTTTTCAAACCAGTCTTCGGATGTAGGACAGCTTTAGTCAGAAGAAATTATTCATTCTGAATTTCCCACCCCTACCGAGAAGATGGTGGTTTACAACAGATTGCCCCTTACGTCCATCATAAAGATGCGCTTACATCACGCAAATATCCATAGGATAGGTGCCGCAGACTTCCGTTTCTGTCCATGTGATTCACCACCAAAAGTCGATTTAAATCGCTTTGTATTTTCGTGTAAGTAATACGAACGATCAGCAAGTAACTTTGTAGAAGAGGTTAAGCGAAGAGGAATAGCTAAATGCCATCTTGTCACTAGTATCTTGCGCCCGAGAACGCAAAATTTTTAATAGACTGTTACTGCACATATATCTGAGTGTCTACAAACACGGAGTGCATCTATACCATAGCTGGACCATGTACTGCTTAATCTTTACCTTATGGATACCATCGCAGAACCAGAAGATAAATTCGTCGTATAACGCAATAACTAACTAGCATATTTGTAGTGTTCGTTCTCCTTTCTTCCTCAATAATCGAAAAGAATTGTTTATGGTGAATGATACCATGATGTACTATTGTTACCTGTTATTAGCTATTATCGGTTCTGTATGTATTTACACAAACTGTTTTAATCCTCAATTGCACGACTTATGTAACATTGCGCTGGCTAAGGTATGAGTACAAATGCCAGTAAATAAATGGTGTAAAATGAATAAAATACCTAATTCCCTTAACAACAATGTAGGAACTAGATTTCTACTCGCCGTGAAGATGATACGTTAAGTTGCAGACAGGCACAATTAAGACACTTACACATAAGCTTTCGGCCACAGCCTTCGTGAGAAAAAGAAAGAGAAATACCATACACTCAGACAAGCAAGCACACCTCACGCACACATGAGCGCCGACTCCTGCAGCTCGGACCAATGGCCGGCCGGAGTGGCCGAGCGGTTCTAGGCGCTACAGTCTGGAACCTTCTAGGGTCTAGGGGACTGATGACCTCAGAAGTTAAGTCCCATAGTGCTCAGAGCCATTTGAACCATTTTGATTACGCTCCGAAGTTGAATACCCTTAAAAGGGACAAGCTAAATATACTTTTAGCAAGTCACCATACACTTCCGTATTTTGCTCGTTGTATGAGACGTTGTTTACTTCCCAACTGTGGGAGGACTATCGCCTTGCTTCAGGAAACATCAGCGAACTTCTTTAGAATGGCATAGAGCAAGTTTGCTTAACATTTTCCTTTGGTGAAACCCTTTTAATTAGAGCTGAAAGCAAAATCATTGAGAAGATAAAGCTTTAAACATTTTCAAGCCTCATCTAGTGCCCAAATATAATAAATTGTTAAACAAATTATGTTAATATTGTCAATTAAAGACAAGAACGTGTGGTGAAATTTGAAGTACTTTTCTACGTCTACATCTACATCTGCATCTACATGACCACTCTGCACTTCACACTTAAGTGCGTGTCAAAGGGTTCATCGAACCACCTCAAGACTCTTCCTCTACCGTCCCACTATCGAACATCTTGTGAGAGAAATGAGCACTTAAATTTTTCTGTATGAGTTCTGATCCCTCTTATTATATTGTGATGATTATTTCTTCCTATGTCGGTTGGCGTCAATAAAATATCTTTGCATTCAGAAGAGAAAGCTGGTGATCGAAATTTCGTGAAAAGATATCGCCGCAACGAAAAACGCCTACATTTTAATGACTGCCACCCCAACACGCTTATCGTATCTCCCCTATTTCGCGATAATACAGAACGAGCTGACCTTCCTTGGATTTTTATTTATTTTATACATCATCTTGATTTACTTTAACTGGATGGTCAGCACTGCTGTCTACTATGCGGAGGAACCAGGTTCGACTCCCGGAACTTTTCCTTGGTGAGCGGACTGGAAGGGCGTGCACTCAGCTCCGTGAGGCCAGCTGAGGAGCTGCTCGACCGGTTAGTAGCGGTTCCACCTCAAGATATCCGGCAACGACCGGGAGAGTGGTGTGCTAGCCACATGCCCTAGGGCCAAACGCATTCCCAGGTATTCTCTTACAGCCCATATTCTGTCTAGACTGCAAAATTATTTAAGCACTAATACAATCTTACGCGTTTCAGCTATCTCCATTATCCTATCTCCATTATCCGAGCCGGCCGGAGTGGCCGAGCGGTTCTAGGTGCTACAGTCTGGAACCGCGCGACCACTACGGTCGCAGGTTCGAATCCTGCCTGGGGCATGGATGTGTGTGATGTCCTTAGGTTAGGTAGGTTTAAGTAGTTCTATGTTCTAGGGGACTGATGACCTCAGAAGTTAAGTCCCATAGTACTCAGAGCCATTTGAACCATTTGAACCATTATCCGAACCTGTAATTCAAAAATAAAATGAGATTGCAATGAGGCGCATGTACCTATTCTCAGTAGACTTTCATGTACTGATGGTGCAGTACATGACGTGATACATTGTACCTACTGTATGCATTCAGGTACGTATATCACATGAGAATGTGATTAGGTACTTGCTCCGCACACACTTTTTTTTTATATTTGACAGTCTCATTCCGGTGACAGCCAAAACGAGTAGAATTTTGTAAGGGAGCTTAAACAAATTTACGATCCATACTGAATATTGCTCATAAAAGAATAGAATCACAGCAGGGACCACACAACTGCATTTAAAAATTAAGGAAACTAAAGAGAAAATTAAGTTTGCATTCAATTAAAAAGCTTGTTGGTGTCAGGTTTAATTCTTGACAGTTGCATCCTGAAGACGTATTCCATACCTACTATGCGACCTTTAATTATCTCTCGTGTAAAGTACCATGCTATAACACATACTAATGGGGCTATAAATGATACGTGAGTACACGGGCCTGCTCCTTATATGTGACCCATGTAGATCACTTATAGCATCATCAGTGTGTGCTACTGAAGCCATTATGGATGCTTCATAATGAAAATTAGTCCAAAATGAAATTTCAACCGATAAAATTTGTTGTCGGCTATAAGCGGAAACAATCATGTTTAGCATCCTGGTTTGTAGATAGGTCCTCTGATACGTTGATCGTTGTCTTGCAGTCGTTTGTGAACGATTCCATCCGCGTGACAAGACGCAGCACTTAACATCGCACTGTTTCTAAGAAAAGAAAAAGACGGACGATGTGGTTGCATAAGACTTGGCTACGTCATGCTTTGAAAGGTAACGTCCATTGTGGCGGAAAGTACTCGCTAGTGCCCCGCCTCCTACCAGAGCTCTAGTAACGGACAAGTAATGGAAAAGTACCTTCTGCTTCAGGCAATGACTTATTACTAGTGTCAGATTTCTGTAATTGGTCTTTTTTGTACAAGTACCCGGCAGAGAAAGACACATTTTGTCGTTGACGGTGGACTAAGACGAAACGAATTATTCCGAAACGCTGTCAAATAACTTTATTGTGCCTACCTCCTAGATGTGACTGTCACTAGCGACATAGTAATACAGTCGAACCTGGATACATGAAAACTGTCTGCGAAACGATTAAAACATCGTTTACAAATCACGGGCAGATCAGTTACCACTGTATGCACTACTGGTCAATTGATAATCCACGCTGGCTGAAAGAAGTAGGCAGACAATGACCTTGGTCTGCCACTGTGTTAGCGGGTTTTTCAAGAATTGCATCATTGGTCCCTGATTTGCTAATGGGACCCAGAAGTATGTTTGTTTCCTAAGAGATATGCTACCCCTTTGACCACACCCCTCTTGATTAGACTACTAAAACTTCATGCAAGGACATCTAGTATCACTAACACTGCATTTACTACTTACACTCAGGTGACAAAAGTAATGGCATAGCGATACGCACATATACAGACGGCGGTAGTGTCGTTCACACAAGGTATAAAAGGGCAGTGCACTGGTAGAGCTGTCATTTGTACTCAGGTGATTCATGTGAAATGGTTTCCAAAGTGATTATGGCCGCACGATGGTAATTAACACACAGTGTCAAGAGTGTGCCAAGAATACAAAATTTCAGTCACTGCCTCTCACCATGGACAACGCAGTGGCTGACGGGCTTCACTTAACTATCGAGAACAGAGGCGTTTGCGTAGAGTTTGCTAACAGACAAGCAACACTGCATGATTAACAGCAAGAAGCAATGTGGGACATAGGACGAACGTATACGTTAGGACAGTGCTGCAAAATTTGACGTTAATGAGCTTTGGCAACAGACGACCGACGCGAGTGCCTTTGCTAACAGCACGACATCGCCTGCGGCGCCTGTCCTGGGTTCGTGACCGATTTCAGTTGGTACGAGCTGATGGTAGGGTTCGTGTGGCGCAGACACCAACATGTCATGAACTCCAGTTGTCAGTAAGGCACAGTGCAAGCTGGTGGGGGACCGCTCACCAAGTAGTTTGCCCCTTCAAATCCCCCTCCCCCCGAACCCCTCTCCTATTCAAGGAAGCTAGTGGTGACTCCATAATAGTGTGGGCTGTGTTTACATGGAGTGGACTGCGTCCTCTAGTCCAACTAAACCTATCACTGACTGGGAATGGTTATGTTCAGCTACTTGGAGATCATTTCAGCCATTCAGGGACTTCTGTGTTCCCAAACAGTAATGTCATGTTACCGGTACCCACTATTGCTTGTAACAGGTTTGAAGAACATTCTCACCGGACGTGCATCTCATCGAACATTTATGGGACATAATCGAGAGCTCAGTTCATCCGCCAAGGTAGCCGGTCGCGCTAACGCGCTGCTTCCTGGACTCGGGGAGGCGCGCCGGCCCCGGATCGAATCCGCCCGGCGGATTAACGACGAGGACCGGTGTGCCGGCCAGCCTGGATGTGGCTTTTAGGCGGTTTTCCACATCCCGCTAGGTGAATACCGGGCTGGTCACCATGTACCGCCTCAGTTACACGCGTCGCAGACATTTGAAACACGTTCGCACTATTTCACCACTTACACTAGATGCAGACAGCTGGGGTACACTGATTCCATTCTTGGGGGTACGGGATGGCGGCAGGAAGGTCATGCGGCCACCCCTCAAACTAACCTTGCCAAATCCGTTCTAACCACGCCAACCCTGCGTTCGTTGCGGGACTCTGGCGTAAGCGAAAGAAGAAAGAAGAAGGAGAAAGAATTGAGAGGTCAGTTCGTGCATAAAATCCTGCATTGGCAAACTTTCGCAATCACGGGCGGATGTAAAAGTAACATGGCTCAGTATTTCTGCAGGGGAGTTCCAACGACTTGTTGACTAAGCCATGTCGAGTTGCTGCACTATGCTGGGCAAAAGGAGGTCCGACACGTTATTAGTAGGTATCCCTTGACATTTGTCACTGCAGTGTAATGTTCCAAGCGAAGAAGCTATATACATTATGTACTTATGTTCATTCCGCGTCAACGTCTACAGAAAAATTGCGGATAACAATGTTCATCGTATTAAGGTTCATCCGGGCTTTTTGTTATAAAAGACTGCAGCACTCTGTTGAGATTTTAAGTTTGACATATTTTATTTCGACGATTTCTCATTAAACGTAAGGAGGAATAGATTAATTCTTAACGTCCCGTCGACTGCTAGGTCATTAGAGACGGAGCACAAGCTCGGATTAGGGAAGGATGGAGAAGGAAAACCGCTGTGTCCTTTAGAAAGGAACCATCCCGGCATTTGCCTTAAACGATTTAGGGAAATCATGGAAAACCTAAATCTGGATGGCCGGACGCGGGTTTGAACCGTCGTCCTCCCGAATGCGAGTCCAGTGTGTTAACCACTGACGCCATCTTGCTCGGTCCCATCACACGTTTTATTACACGCAGATTTGTGCACAAAATCACAACATACACTTTTTGCTCTTACGGGGGACATTTGAGCAACACTTTTTCAAAACAAAAGACATTCTACACGCACAGTACTAGTTCTTACAGATCGCAGCCTGACTGATCCACACTGAGAGTTAACAAGAAGTGTGGTGAGTGCTTTGGCGCGCATTTCGATGAACACATAAAACAACATTGCTTCCAGAATTTCAGTGCATCAAATTAGTAAATTTGACGATTCAACTGAAATTATATTTTTTATAACTGCAAATTCTCAGAAATATAGTTGAAAAAAAGGAATTTATATAGTTACGAAAATAAATTCAATAATTTTCAAAATATACCACAACACAAGGTTTGTTTGCATTTATTTTGCCGGCTGCTGTAGCCGAGCGGTTCTAGGCGCTTCAGTCCGGAACCGCGCTGCTGCTACAGTCGCAGGTTCGAATCCTGCCTCGGCCATGCATGTGTGTGATGTCCTTAGGTTATTTAGGTTCAGTAGTTCTAAGGCTAGGGAAGGCTAGGGGACTGATGACCTCAGATGTTAAGTCCCATAGTGCTTAGAGCCATTTGAACCATTTTTGCATTTATTTTTCACGTCAAGTTGCTAAGTGTGTTTTTGAAATATAATGATGATTCTAAGTTTGATGAACAACAAAGTTCTGTTTATCATTGCGTCAGTTAAATTTGGAAAATAATCGTGTTTACGTGGTACTAGTAATGAATGACACAGAAAAATAAAAACCAGACTACATTTTGCATAGGTGCATACTCATTTCGAATCTAGGTCACTCTAAAGTGAAATCTGCTAAGATAACTAGTTTTAGTACCACAACATTATCACACACAAATATACAATATATTACGTTATTTATAAATTTGTAAAAATGTCATAAATGTACCAATGGTTTGCGTAATTAGGTTAAAACAGGAGTCTCATACTTCGTAGCCGAAAACCAGAACAAACATTATCGAAAAGAAGGCGCGCTTGATCCAGGAAATTGCTGCAAATCTTGGTTTTTGTCATACCTATTTACTGGAAGACATTCCACTGGATGTAAAGAAATTCGCATGGTACGAACATGACGGATGCCCCATCCATTCTACACAGATAATTACAGACTTTCTTAACAGAACATTTGGAAATTGCTGAATCGGTCATTCGGGAAGCAAAGTGACCTGCAAGCTCAGCAGATGAAATTTAACATGCATTATTGGTTCTCCGGAATCGTTTTATTGAAGGTATCAGTGTTGAAGGTCAACATTTTGAGAGCTTGATATGAACCGGCCGGTGTGGTCGTGCGGTTAAAGGCGCTTCAGTCTGGAACCGCGTGACCGCTCCGGTCGCAGGTTCGAATCCTGCCTCGGGCATGGATGTGTGTGATGTCCTTAGGTTAGTTAGGTTTAATTAGTTCTAAGTTCTAGGCGACTGATGACCTCAGAAGTTAAGTCGCATAGTGCTCAGAGCCATTTGAACCATTTAGAGCTTGATATGACATGTCACAATAAATACACGAAGCGTACCTGCGTTACGTATTTGCTTACGTTTAGCGCAGTAGGGCAGTGATTTGTAGGACCTATGTTTCTGAAAGCGGGTAGTTGTTTGCGGCACTGTTTTCTCGCTACTATTTTATCAACTCAAATGTAAGTCATGCCATTGAAGTCCGCTTCAGAAGATCTTCCGAATATCACAGAAAAATGTATATAATTGCATTTAAAAAAAGAAAAGCAGAGTCAGTGCTATAATTCTGCAGCTATAAACGTAAAACTATTTGCGTACTACAGAAAATTTGCCTCATTGGTAGCGAAAAACACACCACGATATATACTGACTGACAATAAAATGAAGGAGCCAGAAGACATGGTCGGATGTCAATATAATTTCGTACACGTACACTTCATCGGCGTTTGTGTAAATTACTGGAGTAGCAATTAGTTTGTGACAAGTAGGACAGCCACAAGAGTGTATTAGTGTTTTTCCGGTTTAGCCTTCGTACCAGGCCGGATGGAGCATATAAGAAGCGTGAAGCGCCTTCAATGTTGGGTGATGACTGTTAAGAACACGGAGACGTCACGTACTCCTGTGAGACAGCGTTATCGGCACTTGACAGAGTTTGAAAAGGGTCCTACTGTGGGGCTCCATTTCGATAGATGGTTGAATCAAACAATATCCTTATCTGCGGGAAAATGGTTCAAATTGCTCTGAGCACTATGGGACTTAACATCTGAGGTTATCAGTCCCCTAGAACTTAGAACTACTTAAACCTAACTAACCTAAGGACATCACACACATCCGTGCGCGAGGCAAGATTCGAACCTGCGGCCGTAGCAGTCGCGCGGTTCCGGACTGAAGCGCCTAGAACAGCTCGGCCACCGCCCCCGGCATCTGCGGGAATTCGGATGCTGCAGCGACTGCTTGGGAACGTCATGACAGGCATACTCGTCGTCAAGGTCCCGGTCGATCAAGTTTGACCACCACAAGCGAGGATCGCCGTACTGTGTGCCAAGCAAATCGTAACCACTTCGCATTTTCACCTGCCATCCGATAACAAGTAATGGATTTCCTGCAACATTGTGTCTTCACGCACAATTGGTCGGACGCTAGCAGAAGCCAGACAGGGAATTACCCTGCCGTGCTTAGGCCGCCGTTAACACCGCAACACAAAAGGCTGCGGTTAGGGTTGTGCTGTAACCGGGAAGCACTGACTGCTGATGAGTGTTCGTCGTTGAACCACAGTTCTGCACTACCCCGGTTGACCATTGTTGTCGAGTATGGCGGCGACCTGGAGAGAAGAACGTTCCTTCTCCCAATGTTTTGGAGAGGCACACCAGCGTTATTCCTGGGGTCATAATGTGGAGACTCGTCGACTATGCTTTCAGGTCAGGGGTGGTAGTGACTGAAGGAGCTGTGGTGGTATAACATTGCGTCATAGATATCCTGTGTCATCATGTGTTACCTGTCATGCGACAGTATCGTGGTGCCATTTTTCAACAGAATAGCGCTCGTCCAACATTGCACGTGTGCCTGTGAATTGTCTGCGTGATGCTGAGGTACTCCCGTGGCCATCGAGATCCTCAGACCTGTCCCCAATAGAAAGTGTGTGAGATGACCTTGACGTCAGTTCCTTCCCTGTCACAGTATCCAGGATATCAAGGACCAGTTACAACAGTTGTGGGCGAGCTTCTCTTAAGAGAGGATACAATGGGTTTATGACACTTTTTCCAACCGAATCAATGCATGTATTCAGGGCAGAGGGCGTGCAACCTCATCCTGATAAGTGTGCTCATACTTCCAAGTTCTTCGCTGCCTCATGCTGCATATACCTTTGGCAGGGGAAGCTAGGGTCCTTCATCAGTCCAGTCTCCCACAGGTGCTATCCCACAAACCCACTAGAAGAGTATGTCTCTGCAATGCTCGCAAGTAACAATAGGTAGCATCAACGACAACTAAAATTTGATTAGGGGCTGGGAAGGTGCTCAGATTGACTTATTGCTACACCAGATGGAAGTAAATCAGTAGAACAAAGATTTGTCAACCATCTGAAGCAACATACACAACCCAGTACTACGTCGCCTGTGTGAGCCGTTAAACTACGGGGAATCATAACAGGAAATACAATTATGACCTGACCCTCTATGCGAAAAATGTGAAACGAGCGATTCTCTACTGCATATGTCTGTCAGCAAAGATCAACCTTGAGCTTGGAAGTGGACACTTAAGAAACTGACAACGTGTTATTTTCTTACTGGTGTACGTACCCAAAAATCATCATACTTGGATGATGAGGCACATTACATATTATAATTGAGATTCGATTATGTATACAATGCGGGATTCTACTTTTGTGGTAATATTATCGATCAAATAAATCAGAAATCGCTGTCTCAAAAAGAACCTCGCTTTAGAGGAATATTTCTGAGCTTTAAGAATAGTCGGATGTCTGTATAACAACTACCAAGGAGATGTCAAGCACGCTGACGAGAGAGCTTTTTCTTTACTTTTCAGTATATTTTTTGATAATTTTTAGTTTGGTAATATTACAAAGTGCACAGAGAACCAAAAGAAGGCATCCTTTTTGGTTTTAAAGCGCAACAGATAATGAGAAAGATTTTAAAGAAAACAAAGAAGAAAAAGTTAATCCGAGTTGGCACAAATTTTCATTTGCCTCCACATACTCATTATAAAATCTAGCAGAAACAGCAGAAAAGGTCGGACTGAAGATTGCATATAAGAAGACCAAGACATTGAACACTGAGTCTGACTGGAAGATAGGTGGCCACGTGGTTGAGAAAGTCAGCAGTTTTCATTTGGGGGAGAAGATAACTGGTGGCATACAGAGCAACAGTAGCGCAGTAGACAGGGTACAGCTTTTGCAGAAGCTTCGGTATGCGGTGAAAACAACATATGGCAAGAAAAATCTGTCACGGAATGCCAATTTGCGACATTACACGGCAACTGTAAGAAATGCTGCTCTGTATGCATCAGAAACGATACAGTTGGAGAAGGAGGAGCGGAAAATTTTGAGACATATGAGGCACCAAAAAACATGTGGCTATCTGGATACACAGAAAACGACAGGAACTGTCTGAAAATATTGAACCCATATCGAGAGAGATACGAAGAGGAGGTTGCATTTTGTTGGGCACATCACGAGGATGGACGTGAAGGGTCGACTAAGAAGATATGGAACGCAACACGTCATACGGGAAACAACTGGGTGAAGGAAGTCAGAGATGACTGGAAGGCTGTAGGAATAAAAGAAAGGAATCTGCAGGCAGTAATACAGAGAGGGAGAAGTATAAAGGTTTGGTGGATGGTCACAGGTGGCCGGACACCAAAATCAAAGTTGTCTTAACAGAAGAAGAAAGAAACAAAAGAAGTGAGAGAATGAACAAGTATTGGGAAGCAAGAAGACATACAAAACAAGCCACATGTGATCCTGAAGGGTCCCAACGAAGCAGAAAGAAATTCATTATAAAAATACATTAGAGGGAATGGAAATAAATTAAATGTTTGATCGTCAAGTAAGATTCTACACATCCATAACTGCCTCAAACACAGTGTGGATGAGATAGTCTTGAGAACAACATAATCATTTTTTGGGATGCGATTCACATTACCTCAGTTTCATTTATTTTTCTGATCTATTTTCGGTCGTAAACTGTTTGCGTTGCCTACTTTGCTACTGAGCTCATGGGAGTGTGCACTACAGAAAAGATACGAGCGACGTGTATTGTATTCGTAACTGCAACATCGAGTAGCGTGAAGCACTGAACTTCATCAAGAGACGTCAGCTCAATTTTCCTGCAATTTAGATGCCGCACTAATACTATTTAGAGAGGAACGTCCAGTATGTTTCGAGGCTGCCATTATTAAATTGTATGACACGTTTTAAAACATTTACCGCTCTCTAAATTGATGGTATATTACTAAAACATATTATTATTTCTAGTCGTTACCTGTTTAGAACATTTTTTAGCCGTCACATGGCTATATTACAGTATTCGAAACGGAATGAAAATCAAGATATGTTCTAAGGGAACGAATGTTTTAACTTGAGTTTATCCTCGATTTTCACTTCCATTTCGAATTTTTCTCAACCGTGGAAAGCAAGGAAAGTAAATTTTGAATTCCGTAAACATATAAGTGTAAACAGTGTTATATCAGTAATAGAGCCACTTGGATGGAGCTTTAATAATCTGAGTGTAAAGCTCTGTCAATGACTCTTGTTGGCCGGATTGGACTCTGACCTTGAACCAATTTGGCACTCCGAGAGCTGGTCAATTGCAGCCGTGGACTGCCTTTATTTAACATTCTGTAGCATCCCATAGCAGCAGGCAAAGATCAGATAAAGACGTTTATGTGGAAACACATGGCTTCTGGCGCAATAATAGTTCACTAATCTCTCATTACCGCTGCTACGTTCACTAATTTCTCGTTACTACTGCTGCTAAGCCCACTAATCTCTCGTTACTACTGCTACTGGTCAGTGTAAGGGGCAGTTATACGTAAGGCCGAAGAAGAGAGAGAGAGCGCCTGAGATCTGCATATGGTAGGTTTTGTTTCTAATATTTTCTGTCGTACGCGAGGCCTTTTCAGACTTCTTCAGCACCATTTTATTTTCTACACGGTTTAGCAAGATAGGCGGTGCAAACGTGAGACATTAGGGTTGTATTCGGAGGAGGGATGTTCAAAGCTCGGCCCAACTGCTGTAACACAAATGTTCTGAGAATTGCTATGTCTATTTATGGCCTTTTATTTCCCTTATTCTTACAAAACCTGACTAATACAGCGTCCCAGACCTTGCTGCCGCAATAACAGTTACATATAACACAAACGGAATCATCAACATTATTTCTGTACATGTTTTTGAAGCTTTGCGGTATGTACCAATACAATCCGTCTATTGTCTCTCTAGAAACGTTACTGGTTAATGTAACAATATATAGGAGATTGCTAACGCACATTAATGAGCGTGTGCTCCACCTGACTGTGGCTACTATTCCTGTTGGAGGAACACATGCATGTACATCACCATGGGAAATGAGTCACTGATGCACTATTATGATGACCTGACTGAACGCCAGCGCCCTGAAACCTTTCTCCTATGGCTCATAGAGATGACGTGCAGCACTGTTAAGGATAATTTAAGTAACGTCTGAACATAACAGATGGAACTTACGTTCAGTCTGAAAACCGACTGTGACACGACTGAGTGGAATGTTCGGTATTCGCCTCGAGTGATTTAGGATAACTACGCAAAATGGCTGCACGGAAATGAATCGACTTTTGTGTCTTAATCGAAGCGCTGGGTCAGAGGCGGGCCCAACAGGCTATTCGAAAGGAGCAGGTGATGCACTGCATCTCCTGCCTTTCTTTCAGCCAGTACGCGCGCTCAGCACTACACAGCACAAGCACTCATCAGTCATCTGCACGGTACAGACAGTCATTTGACATAATATGCTCTAAAAACGCGTTCTTATAGTACGAGACGTATACGGAAAGTTCACTCGGTCATTAAAAAAATACACTGACAGGCCGAAACAGTTGCTTAATAGCCCGTTGATACCTTTGGTACAATCCTGCGTGGCATGAAATGGACAACTCATTGGTACGTTTCCAGAGGTATTCGACACCAGATGTCTACGCGCATGTCACGCACTTCTCCTAAATTAGCGGTTGGTGGTTTCTGAATACGGAACTGGGCCCAAAAGCGATCCACATGTGTTTCATCGGCCGGCGGCTGTGGCCGAGCGGTTCTAGGCGCTTCAGTCCGGAACCGCGCTGCTGCTACGGTCGCAGGTTCGAATCCTGCCTCGTGCATGGATGTGTGTGATGTCCTTAGGTTCGTTAGGTTTAAGTAGTTCTAAGTCTAGGGGACTGATGACCTCATAAGTTAAGTCCCATAGTGCTTAGAGCCATTTGAACCATTTATGTTTCATCGGATTCAGATCAGGTAGACTGGGTGGCCAAAACAAAACCGTGCGTTCGCTATCATACACCTGAAACCACTGTAGCCCGATTCTGGTATTGTGACACGGACAATTAGACTGCTGGAGGACGATATCGCTGTTGAGGAAGACATCAAGCATTAAGGGATGCAGTTGGTCCGCAATAATGTTCATGTAGTCCACAGATGGCATAGTGACTATGATTACTGCCACAGGTTCCATGCAAACTCAGGCGAATGTCAGTCACAGCATAATACTGCCCCCATCAGCATGCGTCCGTGGTGCGGCGCTTCTTTCGAGCAGCCGTTTGCCTGGATGATGGCGTATCTGGACACGACCTTCGACTTTGTGTAACAAGAAACGTGGTTCATCCGACCAGACTACCCATTTACACTGATCTGCGGTTCAATCTCGATGTTCCTGGGCCCATTGCAGTCGTAACTGACGATGTTGTGGCAACACGCTCTCATGTTCGTAAGTGTGCTCTGAACGTTGTGCTTCGAAACACTTGGGAGTGCACCGGCCTTGTACTGAGTTGTGAGATTTGCCACAGATCGCCGCCAGTCCTATTTTACAGAGCGGGGAAACCTCCGACTTTCAGGTTTTGTGATGAGGCGTCAACATTAAAAACCTTCAGCCACATATACTGACGACAGTAGCAGGCGTACCACAAGCTTCGCCACTTCCAAGATGCTCGTTCCCCGATGCCGGCTCATAATGATCTGACCTTTCGCAATGTTGCATTAGATAGAGGATTTCCCCCTTTGCGGTCTGTATGCTTCCGCTCCACTTATACACTTTTCTTACCGCGCGCCATGTGTCTACAAAGCCACCAGGCGAAAACAAATGGCAGGCAGCGGTCATAATGTTTTGGCCCATCAGCGTATATCCATTAGAGAAAGCTTTTACTGGTGGTTTTAACTTCCTATTAACATACTACAAGTTTCTATGTAATAACCGCTCACTTCTAAGTACCTTTCGTAACATTGTACTGGCGTCTTCAAGCGCTCTGCATACAAATTGTCCATTTCGTAGTTGAACCAGGTGATAACAGTGGTCTTGAGTTACTCGTCACTGTCATACGTTTGTCTATCAAGCCGTTGTTAAAAGTGGAAGAAGAGTTAATAATCGCTATGTGCGAGTCAGGACTGTAGGGTGGATGTCGAAAGGTTCCCAACGGAAATATTGAATCTTATCCTTGGTAAAGGCGGCGGTCTGAGAACAATCTTACGCTAGAGGACAGTCTTGTGCTCCCAGCAGAGCACAATGTCCTGGAGCACGTCTTCATCCGGCACATATTTTTATCTTGTCACAAATGGATTGTACGCCTTCTTGTTTTTAATGATTTGTACCTACAGTACTAAGCTGAAGCCACATAAGTCGAAGTTGTCAACTTCATATTTGCCTTATGTTAGTACTGTATTTCATTCTCGTGTAATCTTCAACCCCGAAAAGTTAGGTGCTAAATATTTCTCTTTTTTTTTTCTTAAGTTGCAAATCCATTTCTATTACACTGGTGGAATAATTTGTCCCTGGACACCTTTCAAATAAAAAGGAGGTACAATATGAAAGAAAGAAAAAAATGTTCAAATGTGTGTGAAATCTTATGGGACTTAATTGCTAAGATTATCAGTCCCCAAGCTTACAGACTATTTAACCTAAAGTAACCTAAGGACAAACACATACACCCATGCCCGAGGGAGGACTCGAACCTCCGCCGGGACCAGCCGCATAGTCCATGACTGCAGCGCCTAGACCGCTGGGCTAATCCCGCGCGGCAAAGAAAGAAAGAAAGAACACAGATGTATCTAGACTTTTTGCACATCGCAAATCGAATTTGTGTCACAAATTTTTTGGGGTTGCTGTTCTTCGCAGCCTCTTTCGTGCTGCTATAAAAAAAATGCCACAGTTGTCATGTTAAATATCCTAATTGGTTGCTGCATGAGTGAAGCGTTTACATTTAGTCGTTTACACAGAAAGAGCAAGAAAACGAATAATTTCGATGCGTATATCTGTCGTATCTTTGTGTGTGTAGTACTAGTGTGTTGTTTGATCCATGAACACACGAGAGAAAACACAGTAATTGCCAGAACATGCAAAAATTGCTGTAAGTAACATTTCGTTTCTGTAAAAAGTTAAGAAGAGATATCCCTAACGAGTATACATAAAAACATAAACTGTATACTACTCCAGAAGCACACTCCGTGGATGTGTGATGTATCGGTTGAATTGTTTAGCATACACCTTAGCTGCTACAGATTATACCCCCAGTGACCGACAGAGATAGAATGCTGCCCGGAAGTTCATGCGAATTAAAAGGAAATAAATTAGTGAAATGGATAACGGCTTATTTAATGAAAATTACGAGGGGTGGCCCAATTAAGCATGAAAGTATGGGTACTGCACCTCACACACACGTGCTGATAAAGGGATCCTTCAAATTACAAAAGGAAACTATTGGTCACTACAACAGTCTGGTTTGTAGCCAAAAGACATCAGAAATATTAAATACTCTGAATACTAATACAAACGATTAATAAGGGGGAAAGAATTGGCACAGGTGGGTGGATACATGAAATACCAATTAGGACTGCTGATATATTTAAAAATATCGGAATCAGATCTATAATTATTTAAAAAAGTATCATCATAGGCACTCGGTGTATCGAAAAGTTTTATCCATACATCTATGGGAAAAATATCGATGTACTAGCCAAAAAAAAGGTCGGCTACACATTGTAAATATACTGCCAGTTTTAGAGCTGTATGTTTAAGTATTGATTTATTATTAGATATTCTGTACCTCAACAATCTAGCAGCCTGCTTATCTCCCTCAGAGCAAGAATTGAAATGCACGTTCACGCTTGGCGATAACCGCTTTGCTAACAATGGAAACTGCAGGTAAGTGACACAATAGAAAAGTGTCCGATGGGTCCGCTATTCTGTTTCGTCACATATCGGGTTTGTCTGGAACGCTTTATGTCGACTTCTGTCTTTTTTTTTTTTCATTTTTGCAGACGTCAGCGACCTAGCAGTTGTAGCGTCAGAATTGCGTGGTGAAGTTAAACGTTGCAGTTTCTGTTGATAGTGCCGACCGCCGATTACGCCAGCATTTCCCTCACAAGTCTACGCCAACTACAGAGACTAATCTTGTCATTTAAATTTTTGTTCATCAGTTTCAGCAACTGTTTTTGAAGACTGACGATGTAAAGAAATAGCACACTAGTTGCGTTAAAAATTGTTTTTCTAACGCAACTGGTGTACTGTATTTTCACATCGGATATCCTGTTCCATTCGCACTGCCCCCCCCCCCCCCCTCCCCAGTGCAATCGGACTTCTTCAAGCTCAAAAAGTAGTAAGAGTTCTTCACACAGTGAAAGTAAAACTTCGTTCTACTACAATTTCAAGAGAATAACTTCAAATATTTATCGAAAATTGCGAAAAATTTATAATATAAAAGAAAATCATCGGCACTCGGTATTGCCATTCCGATGTCAATATATCAAAGGGGAAAATATCGCCGATACATATCGATATATTTTAGAAAAATATAGACTCATCGATATATCGATATTTTATCAACAGCCCTAATACCGATATAAAACTGTATCACAAATACAGCCAACGGTTGTGAAAAGGTTAATAAGTTAAACAGAGGTTCCGGAAATGCATCACCAGTACTCTCGCATGGTGGATGCAGATAGCTGGCTGTGGAAGTCAGATCTGCAAAATGCAAATTAATTGACTTAGTTCTCAACTTCTCTAGGTGCAAGCAAAGACGGCCCATGTTTACCACTCTAAAGATGTGCGAGGACAGAAAATGGCTGCATTAGTAGCTGAAAATTCTAAGTTCAGCACGGCCTCAATGTTCTGCTCCAAGTCGGAGATGTCTTGCTCTGCAGCTCTCTATGGTGGCCTGGAGCAAGTGTTCTTTATGGAGAAGCCATCTCCTACTCTTCCCTACAAACTTAGCTGGTTCTGCCAGCATGTGAATCTCACCAGCCAACTGTAACAGACCTTGTGAGTTGTGACATCTGGTAATTTAATAAACAAGCTCAACAAATTTCCTGCTCTTACCGATTTTGTCACAGTTAACCAATGAGCTATGTTTCTCCCTTGGCAAAGAAAAAAGCAGAAAATCTCACCCTCTATGTAACAGATTTCAAGTTATGGCCAATACGAACATGTCCGTGCACACCCATGTGGGACTCTCCCCCTCTACCAAAATAATGACTACGAGGCAACCACAGAACCCCTTAGTAAAATTTGAACAGACATTTCAGTTGGCTTCGTCTAGGCTTAACATCTGCTTCCACACTTTATAGGCCTGTGTTCTCTTCTGTCTTTCAGATTTTTATATTTGCCGAAAAGGATTTCTTTCGCTTTACGCATAATGACGTTTTATGGCATGCAAGCTGTCCTCACACCACACTCCTGCTTGGTAGGGCCGGCAGACCGTTCTACCCTGCACTATACCTGCCCGGAGACTAGCTTTCAGCAGAAAACATCTATAGGACTAGTGCTGTTCCTCAAAGTGAGTCTTCCCTTTCGGCAGCCAGCTAATAGCCCTAAGGCTGCCGTAATTACGAGAATCCTTCACCGTACCATAAGGGAAAGAGAAATAGAAATAATTAGAAATGCAATCTTTGACAGAGTTATTATCCTTGCTTGCAGTTTTCATGCAGCGTTAGAGATTTGAGTTGATTCACTAGTTGGATACGCATAGGGCTGGATTAATAAACAGATTGCATGGCAGCTTTTGGAAGAAGCTGTCACATAACAGCTGCCTTTCACACAGAAGGCAAAATGAATCTGGTTATATACATCACAATATTAAAACTGTGTCATCTGACGTCATGCACGAGGCGATTCTAATTTATGAGCGTCATAAATGTGAAAGGGTCTGATTATCTAACCTGTGTGTATTGGAATGGTTTTCACATTTACAGTGCAGAAAGATAACTCTTAAAATATTCTTTTTGAAGTGAATATTAGAACATTATTTGAAAAGAAAGGAGTCTGCTATTTTCATACCTTTGTTTATTGCGAAGTAATGGAGCACTCTGGGATGAAGTGTAAGCACAACACTTTTACAAACGTTTTGGAGAGTTACAAGACGCACATCAAACTCGATAAATTATAAGAACTGAAAATTCGCTAAAAATACAGCTTGATGGGGTGGAATGGAGTCCGCCTTCATTGCTGAGGGGTCAGCGCAGCTGACTATCGTGCGGAGCGCCCGGATTCAATCCTCAGTACTGCCGGGGATTTGCCCTTGGTTGGAGGACTGGAACAGGGTGTACTCAACCTCGTGAGCCCAAACAAGGAGCTACTGACCGAGTAGTGGCTGCTCTAGGTCATGAAAACTGACACTGGCCGGGAGAGCGGAGTGCTGACCTCATGTCGGTCCACACCGCATCCAACGATACCACTGACAGAGGATTGGTACGCCTGACCCGTCACGGCCTGTGGATGGAGTTTACGGTGTGAGACAGATGCAATGAATAGATGGCAATGTGCACACAGGGCAAAGTGATCTGTTGAGCCGTTTAGCTTGTCGCTTTGTTATGGGAACAGTCAGTGCTCACTTAAGCCGGTAAACCTTGTAGAAAACAGGAGGGAAGATAATCAAAATATCCACGGGTGTACTGCCGGTCTACAGTGTCCAACGGGCACAGTATTTCGGCGATCATACATGTCGCCATCATCAGTTGAACCGACGGACTGAGCTCCTGTGAACGTGCCGGCACGGAGATCCGTACGCTATGGCTGCTCACGGGGAACTGGGTTCGGTCGCGGCGGCGGCCAATTTAAATACCCTCCGCCCACGGCGCACTCATTCCGCCGTCCGCGCCCCGCGCCCCGGGCGCGCGGTGGAACAAATTGCGACGGCGTCTGAGATGACGCCGGTGTGATGGCTCTGTCCGCCGTGGTCGTCACAACTATACGTTTGCTCGATTTACTCTTGATTAACCCAATCGCTGGTTCCCAAGCCTTGCTAAGATTATAGCCCCAGTCACGGTTTATGAGGTCGTCATTGCTGCGAATTTCGATGGCCTCTCTAACAACGCTGTCCCAGTATCTCGACGTCTGTACCAGAATCCTCGTGCGTTTATACTCCATAGCGTGATTTTCCGACAAACAATGTTCAGCGACCGCCGACTTGCTCGGATACATCAGTCGAGTGTGCCTCTGGTGTTCACGGCATCGATCCTCGACGGTACGCATCGTCTGACCAATATATGACTTGCCACACTGACACGGAATCTGGTACACGCCGGCCTTCCTCAAACCGAGGTCATCTTTGGCGCTCCCTACCAGTGCACGAGTTTTATTCGGAGGACAAAACACAGTTCCGACCCGGTGTTTCTTCAAAATGCGGGCGATTTTCCCCGAGAGTGCGCCTGTATATGGAATAAACGCAGTGCCTACCTCCTCCCTCGTGATTTCATCCATCTCCACAGGTTGTGCTGTAGTGGTTGGGCGGAGAGCACGTTGAATCTGCCACTCTGAGTACCCATTTTTTGTAAATACAGTTCTCAGATGTTCCAATTCCTGGGGTAGACTCTCTGCGTCAGAGATAGTGTGCGCCCTATGTACTAGAGTTTTAAGTACCCCATTACTCTGTGAAGGGTGGTGGCAGCTGTCTGCGTGCAGATACAGATCAGTGTGCGTTATCTTCCGATACACCCCATGACCTAGGGTGTCGTCAGCCCTTCTCTTGACCAAGACGTCAAGGAAAGGTAATTTACCCTCCGTTTCAGTCTCCATAGTGAATTTGATGTTGGGGTGTATGGAAGATGCCTCCCTCTCCACGTCATTAGAAGGGTAATGCGACGTCCTTATATGGGTTCGGAATTTTCAGATTCTAAGCTTCACCGTATCCCAGCCATAAGTGATCAATATTTAAATAAAATAAACCAGGGTGTTCGCAGTACTATGGAGCTGTTCGTCACAGCGAGGTTAAAACTTCTTATTACAATTTCTTCAAGCAGTAAGTATTTGCCTGTTACGTTCTCTTGTTCAGTACTTCTATTACTTGTTTTATGTTTCTATTTGATCTCTCCACCTCTTTCTTGATCTATATATCGGTATTATCTCTGTTGGTCCACAATTCGTCGTTATTTTAACATTACACTCATTGTATTCAGTACGCTTATTAAATTCATTCATTCTTGTGACATAATCTCTCCTTTGTTTCTATCCTCTTTCTTCTGTTCAAATGGCTCTGAGCACAAAGGGACAACATCGCAGGTCATCAGTCCCTTAGAACTTAGAACTACTTAAACCTAACTAACGTAAGGACATCACACACATCCATGCCCGAGGCAGGACTCGAACCTGCGACCGTAGCAGTCGCGCGGTTCCGCACTGAAGCGCGTAGAACCGCTCGGCCACCGCGTCTGGCTTCTTGTGTTAATTTATGCTTTTTAGTCCCATGGCTGTACTCCTTTCTTATTGGATAACTTAGACAGCTACTCCTGTAAAAAAACTTCATTTCCACAACTTGTATTCTTCGTTCATTTCCAGCAATTATTGTCCAACCTCACTGACATAAAATGTAGATCGTACAGCCATTATTTTGTATTGTTTTATAAGGATTTGTTTCCTCTCTTTTTTATTCAGTGTTTTGCATATTCTACTATTAATATAACTGAATCCTAAAATTAGTGATAATTTTTATTTTGGCTGGAGCCAGTCATGGTAATTTTTTTGAATAATTGACTGCAATACCTTTTATTTTATTGTAATACGATACAAATTTCAACCTTAGACCATTTTCAAGTAAAAAAAGTTTTGATATGTCAAAAGACATTAGACTGGCATGAAATACAAGTCCTTGTCGAAAAAGCGTATCTGTCCATATAGGCCAGATCTGTCATTAGTAAAAGTGAGAACATCTCTAAAACGTCAAAATATAAATAAGTTATTGTACTTAAAAATGGCCTCAGGCCGAAATCTGGATTGTATAACAATAAAGTAAAATTTAATACAGTCAAATGGCGGCAGCATCTTTCAATTAGTGTGTGAATATTTCGCGATCGTAGCCCATCCTTGCACGGCGACGATTTTCATAACATCGATAAACTCTGTGGCAATAGACGAGCAGTTGACTACAGACGTGTTCCTGCGATGCGCAAGTAGGTAGTCCCGTTTGTTATGCCACGGTCGTATAGACACACTATAAAATAGCACATTTTTCTTCTCTAGTCTTTTTTGTCCATTTACTTGTTTACTCCATCGACATTCTTTCACGATCGCATCTTCGGTAAGTTCCTGCGGAGTAGAGAAATTCCATCCGCCAGTTGTGCATCCTGGTATTTAGTAAAGAAAGATAAAACGAAGAGTAACAGAGACGAGAGCCGTCCTGACGAGGGCCAGATATGGTAACAAGTGCCCTAATCGCTCGGCCTGTTATCGCATCTCGGCGTGGCGACTGCTGCACTTGCAGAATCCGGTGCAGTTTGGAGGTAATGGCGACCGACGCAGATAAAGCAAACCTTAACGCCGGCTGGCGCACTCTGATGGCACATACCGCCTACAGTCGCTTTCACTGAGACAAATAACATTACTTGAGGCCAAAGATGCGATGTTTCAGCGAAACACGTTGCGATAATATGACGTCACGACGAGATAGATGACGCGTTAAAATTTGGTGGAACTGAAGTAAGCAGGTAAACACTCACGAGCAACTGAATTAGAGAAATCTGCCTAGCAGCCTGTAGCGTACACGATGACGATGCGTTGCGACATGAATTCCACGAGACGTCCTCTCTCGACAGCGCTCAAAAGGCCCAGTGGCACCCTTGGATGTTGCAGTTTACAGTTTGAAATATTAAAAAATACTGTATTAACCGGAATTCTACCGGAAAGTTTTTTAGAGATATTTTCCGGGTATTGTGACATAAGGGAGACGTGGTCTCCGGTGGTTCGTAGTAGATTAATTACATTTCGCTTGATTTCCTTCACTCAGATATCTTCGTATCTGCATTGCATTGAAAGTGCAAATACAGAGTGGAACAAATGTCGACGGTATGTTCTGTGTGTCTTGTTTAGAAACAAAATGTTCCATTCACTCACGGTACTTTTTGTTGGCAACAGTAATGTCCACTTCGAGTGAAACAACAAGATTACTGTACCAGTCACTGTTTATTTATATCCAAAACGCGTTTCGAAGGTTTAAACCTTCATCATCAGGTGAATTTACGTGTGTTGGTATGATGCAAGTGTGCCGTGTTACGACTTTGGGGTAACTTGTGGTACTGTCTCCACCGGTCGCAGGCTCCTTTCACAATCTTAACACGTCACATGTAAATATTATAGTTTACATGTGATGTGTTACGATAGTGGAAGGAGCCCGTGACCGCTGGAGACAATGCCACAAGTTACCCCAAAATCGTAACGACATACACTTATGTCGTACTGACGTATATGTAAATCCACTTGATGATGGAGGTTTAAACATTCGAAAAACGTTGTGGATAATAATAAACAGTGGCTGAGAACAGTAAACTTGTTGTTTCATTCGATATCAATGACAGTCAAGGTGAAATCTAACTTAAAATGTTCGCATTTGAAATGTCCACTTCACTCTTCGCCCTCAGATCTGCATTCATTATTATTCGATTCTGTCTCGGGTTTGTTTTTCTGGCAATGTTAGCTACGCACTTACATTGATACACAGCAGAATGAACCGCTTTAGTGATGCATCTCGTGTATCGGTTCGCTGAATGCAATCGAAGAGGGGCACAACGGCGCTACACTGACAAAGTGACCGTAAGAACTTCCCCTTGCCGATTTCATTCATACTGACCGGGTGTGTAGGGCGCGACTAGGATTTCAATGTATGTAAACAGGGAGACGCAACTCTTAACCGTTTTCGGAGAAAACGAAGTTGAAAATTTTAGACGTGCTTATATACTTCCTGTGGTTTCTAGCAGTCAAGGAGTCCGTAGCCAAGCGAGTAAGCGCTTAGTTTCACAAACGCGTGGTTTCTGGATTGAATATCCCTTCCGGCACTTTTTTTATCATTCCTGTAATTCTGACAACAGATATGGGCGGTACGCGACGAAGTTGTGTGATGACTGAGAACCGTTTATAAATGTAAACCAAATTTGTTTTGCAATAGACACATTATTAACACCATGACCGTGCAAAATTCGGCTTTCATTAATGTGCTGTATGTCGCAGTAATTATTGTTTTCTATGTCACTATGAACAGCATCGACATTATCCGTGCAGCGCTCGATACGTTGCACATCATACTTTGTAAAAATGTAGATACAGTAATATAAATCAAATAGCTATATTGATTGGATTTAAAGCGTTCGTGTATGCTGTTTTTAAATTCAAGCTCCTTACGAAGAACATTTATTTCCTTTGACCAAGATAAAATTGATGAAAATAGCAAATGAATCATTAAATATTGTTAATTAGCACAAACATGATAAATCTCTTGTTAGAACAAAAAAAGTGAGAATAAAAGAAGATGAACCGGCAGCGGGATTTGATCCACAGACCTCGCACTTATGAAACTAAGCACTTACCCTCTCGGCTACGAACTCCTCAATTCAGAGAAGATCATACAAAATATATAAGCACGTCTAGAATTTTCAAATTCTATTTTCTCGAAAACGATTGAGAGTTACGTCTTCCTGTTAGCATATGTTGAAGTCTTAGTTGTGTTCTACATGCCCTGTCAATACGAATCCAATCGGTGTGGGGAAGTTCGTACGGTGCCCTTGTGAGCTGTTCCCGCAGTAAAGGCAACCACATATCCGTACATAGGCGCCTACGAGAAAGTGGCTCCATCCGTATTGTATATTTTGGTGACTATCTTGTTAGGAGCGTTTTCACTGTTGTGAAGTTATTTTCAGAGGAACAAATGCAGCTGCGGTGAGCAGCCCAATAAGTCATATTACATTATTACTCCGTAACAAACCACAGGAGAGTTCCTTATACAAAAATACTCAAAAAATATCCCTCATCAACCTCCGAAATTTCGTCGGTGGCGTTGGGGTTCATCCTGTAGATAGCTGCAGTAATGGAGACACACACACCACACACACACACACAGAGAGAGAGAGAGAGAGAGAGAGAGAGAAAGAGAGAGAGAGAGCGATCCAGTTGCCACACCTGCGTGTCACTTGACCCAGGTGTCCAGTAGTCAAGGGAAGGGGCGCAGTATCATTGCATTTGATAGCGACCAGATCGTCGGAGTCCAACGAAAGGAACAGACACTCCATCATCGAAATCGTGCAAGCACTGGGCTTTCCACGTGCAGCCGGATCTAAGGTGTAAGTGAGTTCCTCGATTTAGGGAAAACTGTCACCATCGGAATTAACTGACGTGGCAAACAACGTGTTCTTGACAGAAATCGCCGTCAGCTGTCGCGGAAAGTAACAGCGCATATATATGGATATATGGCTCACAGTGCAGCAAATCAATTGGGACTTCAGTACTGGGTAGTAACAACCACACAGAATGGTTTGAGGAAGAGTCCGCGGGAAGGGGGATGCCGTATCATCGAGGATCACCGCCACGCTCTTGGTCCGAGGCCGTTGCCCGCCCATACACGTACCTCTTCTCGACACAGGTCACAAATCACAGGAAATAGCATTCGCAAATAGACAATCCGATCCAACAGCCTTGCTGCAGTGGTAACATCGGTTCCCGTCATATCACCGAAGTTCAGCGCTGTCGGGCTGGGCTAGCACTTGGATGGGTGACCATCCGGTCTGCCGAGCGCTGTTGGCAAGCGGGGTGCACTCAGCCCTTGTGAGGCAAACTGAGGAGTTACTTGATTGAGAAGTAGCGGCTCCGGTCTCGGAAACTGACATACGGCCGGGAGAGCGGTGTGCTGACCACATGCCCTCCATATCCGCATCCAGTGACGCCTGTGGGCCGAGGATGACACGGCGGCCGGTCGGTACCTTTGGGACTTCATGGCCTGTGCAGGAGGAGCTTAGTTTTAGTTTAATAGACAATCCGAGCATGATAAACCCTGATGGCCTGATACGTCGTGATACACATCGAGAGATAGTGTACGAGTACGGAGAAAACCACTTGTGGCGATGCAACTCGCTTGCTAACAGGGCACCGTTCAGCTAAGTGGAGGGACAATTCTCGTGTGACCGACGTTTAGGTGGTGTGTAATTGAGCCCGTAACAGCTCTGCCGTTATCTCTCAGCGGCGAACGAGAGTCCGATCATGTGCAGCCGTTTGTTCACTTACACCCACCGCAAGCAGCCTGTACATTCAATAAGGAACTGCACCAACCTATCTCTTCCGAATTATGTCGTAAAGGTGCTTGTGTGCCCCACCGAACGATCTGTGAACTCCTTGGACGCAGCTCTGAGCAACAATTGTGGAGTGTGGATGTCAGCTGACCGGTTATTGATCAGGACGATCCACTTTCAGGCTTTCAGGCCGTCGCTAAGTCCATGCCACGACTAGTCGTCAGCGTCCTAAGGGCAAAAGGAGATTCTGCTCGTTACTCGGTAGATGTGTGGAATTCAGTTGTTTATGAGCTTGCTACCTAGGCGGTTCGGCAGAATCTTGTCGAAGAAGGGAGATTGTAGACATACCGGTCATTAAATACGCAGGACTACCTCACTGGGACGAGTACGCTGAAGTATAGGGGGCAGTAAAATGAAAACGAGACAGATGAAAAAAAAGTAAACTGTTGTTATTTCAAAAGTAATCGCCATAACTGTTAAAACATTCATGTCGCTGTGAGATACGATTGTCAATGACTTCCTAAAAAAATGTTACCGGTTGTCTACGGAACAATGATTGTACGCAAGTCTCTTCGTCCGAGGCAAATCGACGGCCACGAATGCTTTCCCTCAGAGCTCCGAAAATACTGAAATCGTATGGGGAGAGATCGAGACTGTATGGAGGATGTGTAAGGGCTTCCCATCGAAACTTCTACAGCGTAGTCGAAACAACCTTGGCAAAATGTTGGCCCCACCTACACGCACAAAACGTTGATCCTATGCAAATATTCCTTGTATTTTGCTGCAGTTTTCTGGTAATGCGATTTCTTGATATAAAACAGACTGAGAGAGATTTAAATGTCATTCAGCAGGTCGTTTGCAGATACCGTTAACAGTAACAGTCCAGAAACACTGCCTTGTGGTAAGGTGGAGGCTACTTTCAGATTTCGTAGTTTCACCCTTTGGCGTTAAAGACCTCCACGGCGTGCACCCAAACATAAATTTTACCATCATCATCGATTTTTCATCCGTACATAATCAATACAACTAGCATACACCTGAGCCTCACCTAACTTGCAACCGAAAATCAACAGAGCTGTGCATCAACCACACAACTGCTCGTGAACATCATCGCGAAAACGAAATATACCATACCTGAAAATCTTATAGAACATTCCAAAACTGTTAGAATCTTTTATCCGGAATTACGTAATAATCAAACGAACGCCAAAAATCTGTGGTAACACTACGTTTAATTCTAAAACGGTATGACGAAGTAAAAGAGTAATTCAGTCCGTCAAAAATAACGAATGAACCTGATTTGTCCAGAATCCGAAATGGTGAAAATTATGTAAAATACTTTTTGGTATTTTCGTTCGTCTACAGTACGTGTAAATTAAATCTTAACGTTACCTATTCGATGGATGGAAGACAGACACAGGTTCATGACAGTGTGCTAGTGAAACGGCGCAATAATTGGAAACGTACTCCAAAGTTGAAGTACGCGGGACAGTACGATTCTTGTGGTCAAAATGTCTAAATTGCGCACAGATTCATAGAAATTCTGGCGGTATATGGATCAAATGCAATGTCGGGTCCCACCATAGTGAACTTGCGCCAACAATTTGACTACGGCCGCACAGAAGTGGATGATACTGCACGGGAAAGAAGGCCGTCGGCATCGACCACAGAGGACAGTGTCCAGGCAGTCCAGGAAGAATATCTGGGGGGAAAAGAGATTTTACAATGATGAGGACGTTCACAAAGCCGTTCTCGAATGGCTCTGTGATCAAGGAGCGGATTTCTGTCGTCGAGGAATAGCACGGTTAGTAGAATGTTCCGACCGTTGTTTACGGATACTTGGTGACTATGTGGAAAAATAGTGTCATGTATATGCGCCACTTTGAAGTGTACTGCAGCATTCAGTATAAGTTCCTTGACCTGCCATAATAATGTGTAACTTACTTTTTGGAATCCCCTCGTAGATATAAACAGGTGTATAAGTAGATATACGAAGCCGTGGTGAAAAGTTGTTCTTCATGTCTACGAACTCATCTCTCCCAATGAGAGACCAGCGTGCTGATACCCTTATTGTAGAATGTTTAACTTTTTGACGGAGCCACTACCTCACCTACACCTTCACCGCTTCGTCACTATCAAAATGAAGTCCTCGAAAGTGTTCTTTAGGTTTTGGAAACAGATGAAATTTGGATGGGGTCAAGTCGGGACTGTACGGAGAATGATCCATGACAGTGAACCCAAGGAGTTGGATTGTTGGAGATGTCGCAACGCTCGTGTTTGGACTGGCCTTGTCATGCTGAAGGAGAGGTTGCTCCATGTGTGGGCGAACTCTTCGAATTCGAAACTCGATTACAGCACTCTGTTTCTCTGCACCGACGTAGTTACGTTATACACCTGAATTTTACACGCTACAATTCGGAACCCCCTAGTGGCAGAGAGCTGCGAATATGTAGAAACGAAGAATAAAGATGTAGAATGTTAATAACGTTTGTTTTATTTAAAATGCTTTGAGTTTTCACATAAAAATTTCGGAGACATTTCTTTTCAGCGCGATCTCGTAAATGCTCGGTTTTACATATAAGCGGAAATTATATTTCTAATTTTCTTAAATTAATTTTTCTGCTTATTTTTTTCTACTTTCCAAATGTATAACAAACGATTGCTTGTGATATACTTTAATTAACTACTTCTTAAAAAAACTGGAATCAGCTAGTCACATGTTACATGGCTCGCTTATACTAAATATTGTAGCAACATGGAACGAGTCATTTTACAGATTATGAACTTAATTTTAGATTAAAAGTGGCTACATGCTGAACAGTTACAAATGTGATAACATAACAGAAAATATTTTGTTTAAGAACAGAAGTAAAGAAGAAAATCGTGAAGAAAGATTAGGGCGTAACGTTCCGCCGACGATAAGGTCATTAGAAACGAAGCACCAAGTCGAAGATAAGAAGGCTGGAATAGGAAACCTACAGTACCCTTTCCAAATGAACCATGCAGGCCAGCCCGAGCGATTTACGGAAACTGTGGAAAACCTAAGTCTGCGATTTCGGAGGCCAAATGAATAGTCGTCCTCCCGAAGGGGAGTCCAGTAACAGAAGTAAGTACACAACACTTTTGCAGTAATTAGCTATAGGTTTCCACGTAAAGATAATTTTATAAGTTATGGGTTACCCATAACAAACCTTTTTATAACTTACTTTTATTTGATTATTTGTTCTGCACTCTAACGGATAATTTACAACAATTTTAGTGAGAGAAAATTCATATTGAAATAGTGTATTTAAAGTACTTAACTTCTTCCGTATGTGTCTGTAAGACGATCGCGGGTGAGAATCACAAGGTTTTGTGCTTGAAAATTTTCATTCTTAAGATGAACTACCGTAGAATATCATTGCATGTGACATTACTGAATGAAAATAAGTAACGGTAACACAATGATTTGTTTCTCTTCATCTACATGAATACTCTGCAAATCACATTGAAGTACCTGGCAGAGTTTCCTCTTCAAGACTTGCAGTGATATGAAGTGTCGAAGAATGTGAACTGAGTTGTTTAAGAAGTTGTAAAATTACTTTTTTATAATTTAATTTGTCATCAATTTAAACACACCTGAAAATTTTAGGACAAAAGAACAGCAGAATAAAGATAAAGCTTGTCTGTATAAATACGTAATAGGCGATTAAAAAACTAAGCCATATTTATGCGATCTATGATATTTAACAGCACGATTCTTCACAATGTAACATGTATGGGAAATGGTGAAAACAAAGAGTGAAGCAGCAGTTGAGGAGCAATACTTTATTCACAATGATAACTGGTTCGCAAACTTAATAAACCTCAAAATATTGAAGACATTAATATATCGCGTGGTCCCTGACAAGACAAAAACCTGTACATGATCAGTACAATTCCCGGAGCACTTGGAAAGTTGCAAGTATCGCATAGATCAATGTTTCCAGCCGTAAGTAATTCGGATTACATACTTCAATCTTTAGGCAAACACAACACTTTTCTAACGAATCGGCTTTTCCGTAGCACTTCAAGCTTACAGGAAGCGTTCGTCAAGAAATGGTAGACACCTCCTCTTCGCACCATAATCCCCAATTAGCAAGCAGCTTCTTACCCAGCAATTCGGAGAATGCGTACAAGTTGCAAAACAGCGTTGTGACCCAGGAATTGTCCAGACCTGAGTATGAAGCTCTCTCTTAAATACAATGTATTCATTATCATAAACACATTGTTCTATTCTGTGGTCGACTAACTGAACGTCATTCAGAGCGTTACGATGTTGTGACCGACATAGATCCTCATAAAAGGAACAGGATTAGCACACTTCTCTTCTATGTAAACCGGAGCTATGTGCGGCGACGAAAAAAATTTATTTTTCGGCGAAAAGTGACTGGAAGGTGAAAGCGATATACTACCTCTTTGATATGCAACAGTGCATCAAGCAACAGCAAATAGTACAATTCCTGCGGGTCTATCGACATTCCATGATCATACGCCATGAAGTAAATGGCGAGTTAACAACGAATAGTATCAAAGAGGAGATATCTTTTTTTTTTCACTTCCACTGCTTAGGATATACTATACAGAAAGTCGATGAATAGTACCAGTTCTCGGAAACTTCTCAGCTGCCGGGAGGACGACGCTTTGCAAGGATTCAAAAGAACACAATATTCAGAATTCAGATTTTTCCCGATGCCATAAAACATCGGTTATAAGAATGCGAAATGGTCACAGGTGTTGTTATGGACACTTAATAGAGTCACATTTAAGCACCCCATATTGTGAACATCATTCTCCAGAATTGCCAGATCTAAATCGTCTGCTGCCGGCCGGGGTGGCCGAGCGGTTGTAGGCGCTACAGTCTGGAACAGCGCAACCGCTACGGTCGCAGGTTCGAATCCTGCCTCGATCATGGGTGTGTGTGATGTCCTTATGTTAGTTAGGTTTAAGTAGTTCTAAGTTCTAGGGGACTGATGACCTTAGAAGTTAAGTCCCATAGTGCTCAGAGCCATTTTTTAAATCGTCTGTTGCTTGTCTGCCCCGTTTCATGAGTCAGAAGACAACAGCTAGAATTTCTTCTATCCTCAACATTCACGAACCTGGCTCGACAGCCGGAAATTATGTTCACGCCGCAAGATATTCACAAGAAGCGAACAGAAGTCTGTAAATTTCCAGAACAGAAGACAATGATATTCAGCAAGCGCATTATTGATTCCAAGACAGACGCAAAGGGCTTTTTATGTGCTACCACGTACCTCAATTTATTGAAGAAAACAGATTCCACCAGAATCAACAATTTGTTAACGACAGGTGTCACTGACAACTATAGCTGATTGTAACAGTGGACAAAAGGACAGCTTCGAAACAAATCCACAGCTGGACAACAAGCACCGCCCAGCAGATATACAATCTGGAGGCGCCAAGTCACTGTGGTGTGCCCTTTGTTGTTACTCTGGCCTCTTTTCGTAATGAATTTTTCACTCTGCAGCCGAGTGTGCACTGATTTGAAACTTCCTGACAGCTTAAAACTGTATGCCGGTGCAGGACTCCAGCCTGACATCATCGCCTTTCGCGGGCAAGTGCTCTGTTGACTGAGCCATCCGAGCACGACTCACGACCCGCCCTCATAGATTTACTTCCGCCAGTACCTCGTCTCTTACCCTACAAACTGCACTGAAGCTCTCCTGCATATCTCGCGGGACTAGCACACCTGGAAGAAAGGATTTCACGGAGACATAGCTTAGCACAGCCTGCAGCAGAGTGTTTTTCCTGTAAACTATCTGCCAGGCTGTGTTTAAGCCATGCCTCCGTAATATCTTTTCTTCCAGGGGTGCTAGTCACGTGAGATATGCAGGAGAGCTTCTGTGAAGTTTGGAAGGTAGGAGATGTACTGGCGGAAGTAAATCTGTGAGGGTGGGTCGTGAGTCGTGCTTGGGTAGCTCCGTCGGCAAAGGACTTCCCCGCGAAAGCCAAAGGTCCCAGATTCGAATCCCTCCCGGCACAGTTTTAATCTCCCAGGATGTTTCTGGTCTCTTTGTTCGTAAGGCGAAAATTATAGTTCTTTGGAAATGGTCGTTGTACAATGCTCGCCATTAAAATTTAATCTCCAGCATAAACAGCGAACAACGAATTTTTTTCCTATTGAGGGCATGGAATGTAGTAGGTAAAATACACGATTAAATTTATTGGTGATTTGGGGGTATACAGGGTGCGAAATTTAGTATAGAGAGCTGCCACCTCTGGGAGAAAGAATGGTTCTAGCCCTGCTGGACACCGAGTCAAACTGAGCTTGGATGACACTTCATTCCATGCTGCTTCAGCGCTGTGCCTTGAATCCATCAGTTGCGGTGCCTACCCAGTGGCGGCGTGCCAGTTTCTCTGCAACCCATGATCAAATGTCTTCACTGGATGAGAGATCTGGGGAAGTACTGCCCAGGCCAACAGTTGGATACTCTCTGTACAGAGACAGATCAGGACAGCATGGGCAACATGCTGTCTTGCGTTAGCTTGTAGAAAAATAACGCCATCGATACCTGTAAGGTAAGGCATAGCCACTGCTCTAATCAAATCGAAATTTAACGGCTTCTTCATAAATTACCAGCTGTGGGAACCAGAGGTGTTCGTGTTGTGTACCCAGTGGCACCCCATACCATCACGTCAGATGACGGGCCCGTATGACGAAGATGAATGCACTCGGACAACGCTAGTTCACCTCAGAGTGTCTACCGTGATGATGTACACAGAACAGGGACTCGTCTAAAATGATGAGATGGTGCCACTCCTGTGTCTAACGTTGTCTTTGGTGCGCATCTCTGTGCAGCTACCCCAAGGAAAGCCGCAACAATGATTCAAATGGTTCAAATGGCTCTGAGCACTATGGGACCTAACATCTGAGGTCATCAGTCCCCAGGTTCTAGTATAATATATTTGTCCAATGAATACCCGTTTATCATCTGCATTTCTTCTCGGTGTAGCAATTTTAATGGCCAGTAGTGTAATATCACGGAAAGATAAACTGCAGTTCGTTAGGCCAATATCCACTGTCGAATTGCGACAAGTGCTGGTAGATAGTTCTCCTTCTTATGCGATCTTCTCACAAAAAACCAACATTCAAAAGCGACTTCTGAAAGAGAAACTCACTGTGTAATCTTTCATTTTCTGCATTTCGTAGATGGCGTTACTCCTACGTACTTAATTCGGTTACGCTATAATTCTTATCATTTTCGTATCCAAGCATGTAACACACTTCATGCTAATTTACTATGATATTTATTCCATGCTCCCGTCATGGTGTTGCAGCTGGCCAGCAACGCAGTTTCGTCTCGTGATTGAAATGAAACACTTGACGACTACATGAACTCATTGTGAACGATACCAAAACAGTTGAGCAGAAAATCATCTCGCACACTCTTTTTCGTTTGCTTCACCTCTCTTAACAAAAGCACTCGCGTGTTGGTACATCTGTCATTTTGAATGAATGCATGAATGACAGAGGCTGTTTCAATAGTTGTTACCTGAGCGAAACTGGTACTGGAGACTGCAGTCACCATGCCGAAACCTCTGCGGCCACCGAAACATTATTTGATCCATTGTGTTGTCCCAAAAGACTGACAATAGCGTTCTGTGAGTCGGTGTTGCTGCACGTACTAACGTGTCACGTTGACCAATCGTGATGGCTTACCTGAAACAATAGGAAACAAGAATTGGTATAGGTTAACGGCTACAGCTCACCGAAGCATAGTGTTTTGTGCATCGGTTTTTATTCTACCTTTGTACAAACACAAACGAAAAGAGTTCGCTCGTATTATTAAGGCTCTATTCAGTTGCTTTCAGACTCAGAAATATGTTCTTATGCTGTGAGGAATTCCATCATAAACGATCCTGTAAGTCAGAGGTAGACAACCTTTTTTCCAATGCCCACTCTTATATCGCTGTTAGTAGTAAAATTTTCTAACCGCCCACCGATTCCTCAATAAATGTGATTTATATAGTAGGGAAGTAACTTTACTTTACAGAATTCATAAGAGCAAGTTATAGGAAACTAAAGCATATAATAATAAGTAGCTACAAATACTTTATGCCAAAACTTTACGAAAATCTAGTGAAAACGTTTTTAAAACCCCTACCACCCACCGCCCACCATGAAATCCGGACGGCACAGTAGTGTGCGGTAGGGACCAGGTCGACTAACTTTGATCAAAGTGAAGTGGACGAGCTGTTTCCAAACCTGTTCTCGTGCTCCTCTGGAAAAACTAGTATGTGGTGTGAAGGCGGTTTATCACATTCGAAAAGGTAAACGCTGGGGTAGTACCCATGTGCCGCCTCCGTCACACGATTCGCAAACATTTAGGAAACTCTCTCACACTTTTACATGGGATAACCACAGACGTAGACAAATTCCATCCCGGTGGGAAGCGTTGACGATAGGGAAGGTACCTGGCTGCCCTCTACTACTAATATTATCAAATCCGAAAATGAACATGCCAAGCCTGTGAAGATACGGGATAAAGACCAGGAAAAAGAAACACCATTCAAAGTTGGGCCCATTTGGTTTAACACACCACTATATTCGTTCCTTCCAATGTGTTAGCCGTCTTGTGCTGAAGACATGCTTTAATGTACTGCACGAGTTCTCTGGTTTTATTAGGATAAACTACCTTTACGATATTCACCTTCGACACGCTAATGTAGATGTCATGAAAACAATTAAGTGAAAAATCCCGTCATTTCGCACTGTTTACTTCTATATGCCGACTTCTGTTATTTCCTTTGTCTACGACTGAAAGCGCGTGTGTTAGATAAATTCGCTTCGAAAAGTAGATCTTAATTTTAAACTGTTTTTGGTGTTGGTTGTATCAAAACTCATGTCGTAACAGACAATGTACTTTCCAAGGCAGAGTGCCGCGAAAAACGAATTTCGTACTAATGCATCAGCAGCAATGTACACTTACGCTTTATAAAATTTCAGCAAGCATCTCCTCCTCTATATTATCTTCCGCTTTAATCTCACTATAAATCTACGTGAATAGAGGTATTTTTGAGAACTTTCAGCAGTTGTTGGTTATAGTTGCGCATTCCACAAATTTCCACAGAAATATCTAGTTTGGAAATTCATTTCTCCTTAATGCAATTTAGGTATTTACGTGGTTAGTGCAATATTTAGACAGTTTCCACTTGTTGACTAGTTTATTTTGGGTAACTGTTTGAAAGTGAACGATTGTGACGTAAATATAGCTTACACGAACCCGACTTGAACTGGAGTAAAAGTTGTTCTGTGCAAATTATAACTATCGTATCAAGACTCGCTTGACTTCCCCTTTCAACAACAGTGTATGTTGTGTTTGTTGTAAAGTTCCGCTATTTTCGAGTCTATTATGCGAGTTTGGTAGCGAGCATAACCCCAACAAAACAAAGCTGTACGGACTCCCGAGTTGGAAGATAAAGAGCTTGCTTGCTAAGATTAGGTACCTTCAATTAGCACTCAATTAGTTGCATATAAAATGGGTGTTGTGCACAGCGTTACGTGGATAATAAAACTGGAACAGCAGTTACACCTCTTTTGCTCACAGAAGAGCAAGTTTTATACCCCGTTCAGCAAATGAGTGCTGTTGGACTGTATGGTGGATACCTACTTTCATCCGAAATAATTTTTTCCGACGACGCCTGTTTCCCCATAGGCGGAGTGTTCAATTGGCGCACTGGTCATGCTGTGAATCCCACGATGGAGCTATAAAGAGCCCCTAAACCCAAATTTTCAGTGGACGTGTGGGCGAGCATTCTTCGCGATCGCTTAATTAACCCGTATCCGCTTCGTTCAAGTTCAGCTACGCCAGTGTACAGTTTGTTTCTGAGGGTTATACTCTCAACGGTGTTGGACGGTATCCCACTTTACCTTCGTTACTTATGGTGGACGATTGAGCCCCAGCTCTCATGAGCCGGTCGTGGTGGCCGAGCGGTTCTAGGCGCTACAGTCTGGAACCGCGCGACCCCTACGGTCGCAGGTTCGAATCCTGCCTCGGGCATGGATGTGTGTGATGTCCTTAGGTTAGTTATGTTTAAGTAGTTCAAGTTCTAGGGGACTGATGACCTGAGAAGTTAAGTCTCATAGTGCTCAGAGCCATTTGAACCATTTTTTGAGCTCTCATGAACTCATGCAACTCGTGCAACAGATGTTCCCTGCAGGAAGGATAGAGAGACGAGGGCCTGTTTTGTCAGCTCGTTCACTTGATCTGGCCACACTCGATTTTTTCTTTGGTTCAACGAGACACACGAAGAGACTGAAGAAAAATCTCTCGACAAGATTACTGTACAGTCATAGCGGCACAGAATTTAGGACACGTCACTTGAAACAACTTTTGTAAATATAGCACACAGTGCGGATATGTGAAATTATTAAATGTGTTATCTTGGAGTGTAGACCAACCGTAAATCTGATTTTTTCTCACCTTGCCTCGATCGTTTCTGCACCAGGGTTACCTATCTCAAATCGATACTTTTGCCCTTTTCCACCATCTATTTAAGCTTTTATCGCAGACTGTCTACCTATCGGTGGAAATACCAGTCAGGGACGAGTGTTTGTAATGGGAAGAGCCGTGAGTGTCGTATTCTTCTCTTATCCTGGATACACGAACAGCTTCATTTCTTTTCCTCTAATGCCCAACAAGGTATAGTGCAGATAAGCACACACTTCCTATATAGCACATACATCTGTCCCTGTGAAGTGTGCCACCTAGTGGGAGGTGCGTTACAGTGGTGTAGCCTGAGCAGCACATGGCGCGGAGAGCGGTAGCGCGAAGCGCCTTCTGGCGAGAGAGCAAAAGGAAGACGAGCATCAGAGTAATATTGCGATAGCAGAGGCGGCTGGCCACTCAGCATGTGGCGGGCTCGGTACGCCTGCACCAGGCGCGTGCGTCCGCACCCGCACCGCAGCAGCGGGCACTATAAATACCTCCGCACTCGGACCTTCCGTACAGCATTCCAGTGGAAGGTGATCTTGTCTACGACTAGCAGAAGAGCCAGTGCTACGATCAGTACAGACACTAAGGATTCTCGGCAGCCAAGCACGTACCAGATCTAACGCATACTGCACTCCGCTAAGGACGTACACTGTCTGATCAAATGAAACCCGACAGGAGTCAGCGTACGTTAATATGGGGTGAGTTCACCCTTCGCCTTCTTAACAGCTTGAGCTCTGTTGGGGACAATTTCAATTACTATTTCAATGATGTGTCTGAATGACTGTCGACGAGTGGCAGTCCATGTTGGACGCTGCGGTCTAGAGCGAAGCCGCCGTTGTATCTCTAAGGTTTCCCATTGGGTTCAAATCGGGACTCTGCGCAGGACAGTCCATTTTAGGAATGTTACTGTTCTCAAACCATTGCTTCACAGGTGTTGCTTCATGACAGGGTACACTGTAATGCTCATTTAATTATAAGCAATCATCCTTTCCGAACTGTTCCTCTACTGTACGCAGTACACAATGTTGAAAAATGTGTTCGTACCTTTCCGCATTTAGCGTTTCGTTAAGCAAAAGGAGGACCGCCACTCAACCACGACAAACACCCCCATACCGTAACGCCACCTCCTCCGTACTTCACTTTTGACACTGCATACGATGACAGATAATGTTGTCCAGGCATTCGACAAACCCAAATACTTTCATCGGGTTGCCACAGGGTACAGTGTGATCCTTCTCTTCTAATCACTCCTTAAGATTTATCCGCTGTGCAGCGGTGGTCCTCTTAGACCACTTCAAGCGTCGCTTAGCACTGACTACAGAAATATTATGAGGTCTGCCTGCTCTTGGGTTAGCTGCGCTTTCTCATTCGCGTTTCCACTTAGCAAAGCCGGCCAGAGTGGCCGAGTGGCTCTAGGCGCTACCGTCTGGAACCGCGCGACCGCTACACTCGCAGGTTCGAATCCTGCCTCGGGCATGGATATGTGTGATGTCCTTAGGTTAGTTATGTTTGAGTAGTTCTAAGTTCTAGGGGACTGATGACCTCAGAAGTTAAGTCCCGTAGTGCTCAGATCCATTTGAACCACTTAGCAGTCACATCAACAACAGCAGACATGGGCAGCTTTAGAAGGATTGAAATGTCCCTGATGGATTTGTTACTCAGGTGAAAATCAATAATTAGTCTACGTTCTAAGTCAATGAGCTCTCGTGACTGACTCATTTTGTTGTCACTGCTTCTCTCCTGACAGTTCAGTATCTCCGCATCCTTTTATACTGATGGTTCCGCCTTTCATGATATCTAGTGGTCAATTCTGCATTACTTAGGTATGTTCAGATACTTTTGGTCAGATAGTGCATACGGGTCGACTTTCATTGGAAGTCACGAAAAAAAGCCCACAATGTATTCACAAGACGTCAGTTACATCTACCTTCAATTAATCTTACGCCATGTCACTTCACCGTCGGGTCACGTCAAGGATTTTTTAGTCTTGACGTCGACGGAATAACAGTGTCACGTGAGTGTCTGTCCTACCGCAGATCCGTTGAAGTTAACGCATCCTAGCGTTTCTTACTCATGGCGTAGTAGTGGATTTGATAAATGGATCTGTATGAGCTCAGCAAACTGAGCTTCTCAACAGGTAATAATGTCAAACAAGGCAAGCCTCAACGTTTTAGTTGTTTTTTTCGTCTTCAGGTAGGGACGAGGAAGCTCTATGCTGAGACTAGTCCAAGGGCCACAAGATCAATGAAACAACAGGAGACAGATTTTCCAAATTCAGGGAGAAATATTAGAAAAGCAAACATCAGCCTGGAATTTTTAGAATGAATAATTTTTTGCAAGTGTCGGTTCTCTTAGTGTGGGAAATACTCGACAGCAATGAAAATTCCTAGCAGATCATTCAGTTAATGAGAAGAAGACTCGGAACAGACAGGTCGAAAGTAAGGATACATTCAGGGCGAATTTTGGAGAGCACAAGTGGGAGAGAGAGGGGGGGAGAGAGAGAGAGGGAGAGAGAGAGAGAGAGAGAGAGAGAGAGAGAGAGATGGATCCTTACTATGGGGCACCTTGCTGCAGTACCTGATTTGATTTGAGGTGCTTCAATTTCTTCTGGAAGGTCAATCAAGGTTTTTTGCTGGTATAATCAGTGACTACCAGTCAGTTATTGTTGCTAAATGCACGGTCCAGTCTTCTCGACTGCCATTACAGGCAAAAAACGTAGAGAATCTAACTCACTATATGTGAAAACCATGTGTCTGCAGCCACTAACTGCTTGTTAATGATATGCGCCCATACACCGCGGTAAAGTCCACTCGCAAAAGTTCTGTTTGTCTCAAAGTAATAACTAACACCCAGGAAAGTCACTTTGAGGTTATCATTAATAGAATGGTGATATTGCTGTTTTCTTTTTAACATTACTGTGTCATCGAAAAATGTTATGTGTTTCGATTGACGAACTTCAGCCGGCCGGGGTGGCCGAACGGTTCTATGCGCTTAAGTCTGGAACCGCGCGACCGCTATGGTCGCAGGTTCGAATCCTGCCTCGGGCATGGATGTGTGTGCTGTCTTTAGGTTAGTTAGGTTTAAGTAGTTCTAGGTTCTAGGGGGCTGATGATAAGTCCCATAGTGCTCAGAGCCATTTGAACCATTTGAAGAACTTCAGAGGCTCCGCAGCAAACGAGTAGTGTCTGCACGCTATTACAGATTTGTGGATGGAGCAGTAGCATTTTTTTGGCACATAAAACATGTAACTGCTAATCAAGCAATTTACTTTCATACACTGCAAAATAAATATGAACATACTGGCTATCTCTCCTATGAATCGTCAAGCTCACTTTGGTGTTTCAGCAGCTACTTTCATATTAGTTTTAACAATATGTGCCCGAGGTGATATACTGGGTAGGGCACTAAATTGCGTCCCTGAAGGTCCTGGATTCAGTACCGGCAACGGGGTGGGGGGGGGGGGAGGGAGGAAATTTGTCTCCGTTCCTGTCCCTTCAAGATAGTCCCAGGTCCACTCGGCCTGCTATCAGAAAGTCTACCGGGGCTCTTTCCGGACGGTAGAAGGCGGCTGGTGCGAGCGGCCTGGCAGCCCTCCCCATCCTAGTGACTATAGGATGGTGCCAAATGACTTAGACAAAATTTCTACTTGGTGTAATGAATGGCATCTGGCCCTAAATGTAATGAGAATGAGTAGGGAAAACAAACCTCTAATGTTCGGATACAGCATACCTTGACACATTCACGTCGTTTAAATACATGGGCGTAAAGTTGCAAAGACATGTGAAATGGAACGAGCGTGTGAGGACTGAGAAGGCGAATGGTCTACTTGGATTTATTAGGAGAATGGTAGGGAAGTGTAGCTCACCTGTAATGAAGACCGAATATAGGACGCAAGTGTGGCGTGTTTTGGAGTATTGCTCGAGAGTTTGGGGTCTGCACCAGATCGAATTAATGAAAGACATCGAAGCAATTCGGAGGCGGACTACTAGATTTGTTAACGGTAGGTTCGAACAACACGCAAATGTTACGGAGATGCTTCGGGAACTCAAATAGGATTCCGTGGAGGGAATGCGATTTCGAGAAACACTATAGAGAAAATTTAGAGAACCGGCATTTGAAGGTGGCTGTAGAATGATTTTACTGCCACCACCATACATTTCGCGTAAGGACCACGAAGATAAAATACGAGAAATTAGGACTCATACCGAGGCATATCTGCATTTGTTTTTCCCTTGCTCCATCGGCGGGTGGAACACGAATGAAAACTACTATTTATAGTACAGGGTACACTCTGCCACGCACCGTACGGTGGCTTGCGGAGTATGTATGTAGATGTAGATGATGTAGTGCCGTGGAGAGCAGAAATGCTGCATTCTACCTTCAGTCAGTCCGATAGTCCAGTTACGGACTTGCCTCACAGATTTTACCTTTTAGATGGAATCATGTGCACATAACTGGTGGTGGTGGTTAGTGTTTAACGTCCCGTCGACAACGAGGTCATTAGAGACGGAGCGCAAGCTCGGGTTAGGGAAGGATTGGGAAGGAAATCGGCCGTGCCCTTTGAAAGGAACCATCTCGGCATTTACCTGAAACGATTTAGGGAAATCACGGAAAACCTAAATCAGGATGGCCGGAGACGGGATTGAACCGTCGTCCTCCCGAATGCGAGTCCAGTGTGCTAACCACTGCGCCACCTCGCTCGGTTGCACATAACTGTTGATCATCACGTGCTTCATGCGACTTCAGTAACACCGGAAAAAGTCAGTTTGTTACAGTTGATTCAAGCGTGAGGAAATATTAATATTAATAGTAATTATAATTATTATAATAATTATTATTACTATTATTGTTTAATAGTAATAATAATTATTATTGCTATTATTGTTGTTGTTATTATTACTGTTACTGTTATTGTTATTACTGTTAATACTTTCGGACGTCTGATGCACCTGTTTCTTTATTCTTTTCTTCCGATTGTTTATGTTATTCTGTTAAACTACAAATGTACTCTATAGGTTTGCTACTTTCAAATGATCGAAACGAAAGCGGACTGCAGACAGAAAATTGCTGTAAACTCCGAACAGGCCTTTACGTACAGGAACATGTTCTCCGAAATAACATTTTCACTCGTAGTACATTACAGAAACTGGCGTGACCAGGGCTCGTACCCGGTACCCTCGGTACGACTCACTAACGTTCAACCGACTTCCCCACACTAGCTGCACATAACAGACGCTAGCAGGTAACACTTCTCTTGCGCTCCGCACGTCAACTGTTACTTTTTACTTACCGTTTACGCTAGTTCTCCTGGACAACAACAGATAGCACAAACTACATCGGAGTTTTGTGTCGTTTGGCCGACCGCAGTGGCCGAGCGGTTCAAGGCGCTACAGTCTGGAACCGCGTGACAGCTACGGTCGCAGGTTCGCATCCTGCCTCGGGCATGGATGTGTGTGATGTCCTTAGGTTAGTTAGGTTCAAGTAGTTCTAAGTTCTAGGGGACTGATGACCTCAGATGTTAAGTCCCATAGTGCTCAGAGCCATTTGAACCATTTTTGTGTCGTTTGGTGCCGACCTGACTCTGCCATCTGGGGGTCTAGGTGTGTGTAGCGCAGCTGCCTGGCAGTAGCAGGCGGACAGCGCAGGGGCGAGTCGAGCATGCAAGACGTGACAAACTCGTGTTCACCGGTCTTTCGGTGTCTGTTGTTTTTATCGACTACTTTAGAGGCTGATCGAGAGCAAGAAGTGTAAGCCCCGTACTAATACAGCCACGTATACTGTCACTTTCAATGTGTGCTCGTAGAACGGACTGTTTCAGTTCCCATTTGACACACATGTCGCCGCAACAAACTCATGTAAGATTTCATTTGTCCCACCGCCAGACAGCCCCTTGACCAATGTTTTTCTACATCAGTTTGTTGTGGCGATATGAGTGAGATGAAACCGACATAGAGAAATATCACAGTGGACGAACAGAGAGGCAGATTTTCAAAAAATTCAGGTGCGACTGCTTCACGGGGCCATGACGAAAAGTCTCGACTGAAATCTGTAACCATAAGTGTGGAATTTTTGCTTTGAAATATATAACCTTAAATAACATAACACTAAACACAGATATTGCAGGGACTTTTATTCATGAAATATATCTCTTTACTATCTCCGTGGATCAAGTAATACGGCTGCGAATCGTTAAAATATACACAAATCTCAGAAAGATGTAGTTGTTCAGTCCTCTCCACCTTGGCACACTTGAAGAAGCAAGATCAACTACCTAGGCCGACTGATGTTATTTTTGTCAGTCATATAAACACACTCACGGAAAAAATGCAACTCCAAGAGGGAGTTGTTTGACATAAACGAAAGTTGGTAGGTGTGTTTCTACATCGGAAAGATGATCTCTATTCAGATTTCGTGCCAATCGCAATAGAGTGGCGCTAGTAGCGCCACTATGTGGATGCAAATCAGGTTTGCTTTCAATATGCACTATAACGGCCGTCAGTGTTAGTTAGCTTCGAGACTTGACGTGGTGAATTATGTTATTCACGAATGCCTTTAACGCGATAAAGATGCCATTATCAACATCTCACTGAGGTTGAACGAGGTCGTCTAATAGGTCTACGAGAAGCTGGACGTGCCTTTTGCGATATTGCACAAATATTTGGCAGGACTGTAGCCATTGTACATGATTGCTGGCAACGGTGGGCACTAGAATATACGATCGCAGGAATACTGGGCTCCGGACGGTCACGTAGCATTACCGAGAGGGAAGACCATCATGGTTCAAATGGCTCTGATCACTATGGACTTAACTTCTGAGGTCATCAGTCCCCTAGAACTTAGAACTACTTAAACCTAACTAACCTAAGGACATCACACACACCCATGCCCGAGGCAGGTTTCGAACCTGCGACCGTAGCGGTCGCGCGGTTCCAGACTGTAGCGCCTAGAACCGCTCGGCCACCCCGGCCGGCAGACCATCATGTTCGGTGTATAGCTCTGGCGCACCGTACTGCATCTGCAGCAGCAATCTGAGCAGCAGTTGGCTCCACAGTGACGAAACGAACTGTTACAAGTCGGTTACGTCAACGACAGCTCCGAGCGAGACGCCCTGTAGCGTGCATTCCTGACACCAAACCACCGTCATTTACAATTTCAGTGGTGTCAAGCGTGAGCACACTGGAGGTCAGGGTGGAGGCCTGTTGTGTTTTCTGATGAAATCCGGTTCTGCCTCGATGCCAGTGATGTCCGTGTGTTGGTTAGAAGGAGATCAGTTGAGACCCTGCAAACAACCTGTCTGCATGTTAGACGCACTGGACCTACGCCTGGAGTCATGGTCTGGGGTACGATTTCGTATGACAGTAGGAACACTCCCGTGGTTGTCCCACGCACCCTGACTGCAAAACTGTACGTCGGTCTGTCATTCATGAGCAGCATTCCAGTGCGTGTTTTCCAACAGGATAACGATCGCTCACATAGCGCTATTGTAGCCCAACATGCTCTAAAGAGTGTCTACATGTGGCCTTGGCCTGCTCGTTCACCAGATCTTTCTCCAGTCGAGTACATATGGGGCATCATCGGATGACAACTCCAGCATCATCCACAACCAGCATTAACCATCCTTCTATTGACCGACCAAGTGCAACAGGAGTGGAACCCCATCCCACAAACTGACATTCGGTATGTGTACAACACAATGCATGCATATTTGCATACATGCATTCAACATTCTGGCGGTTACACCGTTTATTAATGTACCTGCATTTCACATTTGGAATGGCTTATTAGCGCTTACATTAGCCTGTGATCTTGCAATGTTAATCATTAAATATGTTACATATACAAATGTATTCACGAAATTTCATTATTCTACATTAATTATTTTTTGGTGTCGCAGTTTTTTCCATGAGTGTACAAGGTCTCATTTATCTAGCATACTGAACCAATATATCGGGTTTATTATTAATAACCAAAACTGACAAGGGTTGTCTTTCACTAAAATTGGCTATCCACTAAATATTCCTCTTCCGTTTATCGCCCAGTATGAGTAATTATATCCCCTGCTAGACACCGGTCACATTTTCTTTTAGGGCTCTGAATTTTAAACTCGAGAAAATTTTTTTCCATCTTCTTATAAACTCATCTTGCAGGTTTTCTCCTAGGTTTACTCCTCTTCATAGCTCCCTCACAACGTTGGGTACTGGACTGGTAGACAACGTCGAAAACAGTTCGTCAGTGAAGAATTGGCTCTCCTGCATGTAACGCTCCAAGTGTTTCTTCGTCTACTGCTGATTTTCCCATACCTGTCTCAGGTAAAGTTTCATTGTTGCTATCAATCGCTCTCACCAGCCTCCACACCAATGAACTTCTACGGGACTCCCTGGTGACCAAATGCCAGTTGATTTCTGTGTTCTCGAAGAAGGGAAGACCTCTTTCAGCTATGTGTTTGCTACTTGAATTGTCTTCACAATTGTGAAATTAACAGTTTTTGACAGTTTCTGCTCACAGTAAATACCGTGGATGCCACGAAAACTTATATCTCTTCGCCGGCCGTGGTGGCCGAGCGGTTTTAGGCGCTTCAGTCCGGAATGGCGCGACTGCTACGGTCACAGGTTCGAATCCTGCCTCGGGCATGGATGTGTGTGATGTCCTTAGGTTTCAGTAGTTCTAAGCTAGGGGACTGATGACCTCAGATGTTAAGTCCCATCGTGCTCAGAGCCATTTTTGAGCCTTATATCTCTTCGTTTCCGATATTGGGACATGACCAATTATGCTGGCCAGATCACTTAAGCAATTCTTGCTGATTTTCTTTAAAGGCTGAGGTACCTGACAGGAGGACCCGTCTTCAGCTGAGCAGTTATACGATGTTTCTAAGCAGTCCCAGGCTTCTGTTACTTAGAACGACAGGCAGAGACGTGTAAGGCGCATGTAGGGTGGTCACGTGGGGAGCGACGCAGAGTTTGAGGGTCGTACAGTTGGTTTAGTTTCATTTTAGTGTTTTTGCATATTCCGAGGATCATATTCGCATAAACTCGTTATGATGTGGAACGTTCAAGTAGGTTTATCAAAGAGATTCACTTATTCTGTGAAAACATGGTCACAACCTGACCATTTACGTAACTGGATTTTAAATAAATCTTAATCTGGAACAATATTCGATAAGTGTAACACAGCCAGAATATTCATCCATAGGTTAGATGAAGTTGTCAAGAAGAAATGATTTGTTATTAGAACTTTCATTATTTGTCAGCAGCTTTAATTCACTAGACAGATGGTCCAATATTTTTATACATAAGTTGATGGTGGAGGGGGGAGGGGTGGAAGAAAGGAAAGGAAAGGGGTTACTGATGTCAGCTGCGTCGGGAAATCACGCGGAATCAGCAGCGATAACTGAAAATGGATCTCGGACCGGGATTCGAACCTAGGATCTCCTCCTTACCAGGCAGGTGCGTTAACGACTGCGCCATCCGGGACACAGTGTTATCGCAACTGCGCGGACCATCTCGTCACGCCTCGCTGCCGCCTCCACATTTCCGCCGAACGCCACCTATACGCAACCCCTGTCCATTTCCTCCACGCTCACTACTCTGGGATTCCGTCGGACGCTCTTGCACATCCGCACCGTAGAGGTTGAATCGTGCCATTTTGCCATGCACGATATACTTCAACCATGGCGGTACGCGGAGAGTTTACAAACTCAGTCGTTTCGAAAATGCTCCCACCCTTGGGGTGAAAGCAAATGATCCTACCCTTTCCGACGTCAGATAAATCGCTCAGTTTCCGCATTATGACAACGAATGCACTGTTTCTCGCGTGCCCCCGACGCGCTTTATATACTGTCCATTGCTATACTGCGTTCAGCGTAAGAATAAACATGTTGTAAACATTACAATATGTATTCTTCTGCGTTTGCTGATTGGATTTCGTTTCATATGGAGCGGAACCCAAGCTGTCACGAGTACAGTCAAGTACGATAATACGAATACGTTTCATACAGTGCGTAGCACCCAAAACGTAACATGCTCTTGATCTTAGCTAACACAGTATTGTAAGACGTATCAGTTATTTGACACAATTCATTCATATAAAATATTTTTATGGCTGCTCACTCTGCACCTTTTTGTGCAAGAGTGAGGTTACGTGGTGGATAGTGAAGGCAACTTTTATTCTTAGTGTTATACACTACAGGCCATTAAAATTGCTGCACCAAGAAGAAATGCAGATGATAAACGGGTATTCATTGGCCAAATATATTATACTAGAACTGACATGTAACTACATTTTCACGCAATTTGGGTGCATAGATCCTGAGAAATCAGTACCCAGAACAACCACCTCTATCAGTAATAACGGCCACGATACGCCTGGGCATTGAGTCAAACAGAGCTTGGATGGCGTGTACAGGTACAGCTGCCCATGCAGCTTCAACACGATACCACAGTCCATCAAGAGTAGTGACTGGCGTATTGTGACGAGCCAGTTGCTCGGCCACCATTGACCAGACGTTTCCAATTGGTGAGAGATCTGGAGAATGTGCTAGCCAGGGCAGCAGTCAAGCATTTTCTGTATCCAGAGAGGCCCGTACAGGACCTGCAACAGGCGGTCGTGCATTATCCTGCTGAAATGTAGGGTTTCGCAGGTATCGAATGAAGGGTAGAGCCACAGGTCGTAACACATGTTCAAAGTGCCGTCAATACGAACAAGAGGTGACCGAAACGTGTAACCAATGGCGCCCCATACCATCACGCCGGGTGATACGCCGGTATGGCGATGACGAATACACGCTTCCAATGTGCGTTCACCGCAATGTCGCCAAATACGGATGCGACCATCATGATACTGTAAACAGAACATGGATTCATCCGAAAAGAATGACGTTTTGCCATTCGTGCACCCAGGTTCGTCGTTGAGTACACCATCGCAGGCACTCCTGTCTGTGATGCAGTGTCAAGGGTAACCGCAGCCATGGTCTCCGAGCTGATAGTCCATGCTGCTGCATGCTAGTGATACGAGGCCGTTGGGATCCAGCACGGAGTTCCGTATTACCCTCCTGAAATCACCGATTCCATATTCTGCTAACAGTCATTGGATCTCGACCAACGCGAGCAGCAATGTCGCGATACGATAAACTGCAATCGCGTTAGGCTACAATCCGCCCTTTATCAAAGTCGGAAACGTGATGGTACGCATTTCTCTTCCTTACACGAGACACCACAACAACGTTTTACCAGGCAACGCCGGTCAACTGCTGTTTGTGTATGAGAAATCGGTTGGAAACTTTCCTCGTGTCAGCACGTTGTAGGTGTCGCCACCGGCGCCAAACTTGTGTGAATGCTCTGAAAAGCTTATCATTTGCATATCACAGCATATTCTTCCTGTCGGTTAAACTTCGCGTCTGTAGCAAGACATCTCCGTGGTGTAGCAATTTTAATGGCCAGTAGTGTATTTATGAGTGCTATTACTACACGGGCCGGTCACATTAATGTGAGCACCGCCTACGTTCGACGTCCATCGTGCAACAACCACTCGCAGACGGCAGGTGGCAGCACTATAATTTGTTCCTCATAAGAATAAACCTGATCTAAGCAAACACAAACGTGATAATTGGTCAACAGCCGTAGCACATGTACACTAGCGTTGTTACGCTCTTGGAAGTCGGTCCAACTTACGTATTAGACAACGTATTACTATGTCACAGTAAATGAATCTTTAAGATATTCTAACGTATTAACAGCCATCAACGTCTTTCTTAATTGTACTTTAGCTACGCAGTTTTCATTTCAAAACCCGTATACAGTCGCAGTTTTCGTAAACGCTGCTCGCGCCCAGATTGTCCCGCTGTTAATACTTGCTGCGAAAATAACTGACGTTGCTTCCTGCTTCTAGTGAAACAGACTCGCGGAACTCCATTAAAATAGCGCAAGACAAGCTGTTCTTAATGTTTTTCACAAGATTACAGAGAAAATCGGCTTTGAAGAGTTTCGAGAAAAAGCATTTACTAAATATCAGACCTTCTTGGTAAAGGGATTCGTGATGGGGAGTGGGGGAGGGAGGCTCGTACGAATTTCGCTGTTGCCCTTTTTTCCTCTTTCGTTTAGTTTGAATACCTACATCCTTTCAATATGAAATTCATCAGATATATGCTAATTAACACATGATTAACAATACGTTTTTATGAAAAATGCAGGTATTTTTGTTTCCAGTTACATGTCGCACAGCAAATTCCAGTTTTCATTGCAAATATAAATTCCTAACTAACCATATTTTATAAACTATTGTTAATAAAGATTATTTAAATTAAGAAAGCATAACAAATTAAATTTTTGCGACAAAAATGAAAAATCAGGTACTCTTTACCTGAAGTAAATCCATTGTTTTATACCACGATGTGGTCTCACACGAGCAATAGTGATAAGCGTCGCAGAAACAGGGAAAACAATAATTTTCACGGCATCACGTACACCCTAAAAATGCTCTATTTTTACAGGTGCTAACGTAGCACTGCACTCTGAACCCAGTACAATGGATCTAGATTCTAGAGCCAAGTTAAGAGACTTTTCACAAGAAATAACAAGACGTTTACGGTACCAGACGTACTGGAACAAATGCGCGAAGCTTTGTCACACTTCACTGCCGAAATGAAGAACAGAATGTCATAAACGGAAAGAAGAAAATGTTTATTTTATTTTATTTTATTTTTATTTATTTATTTATTTTTAAAATCGGTGGCTTCGGGGGTTCTGCTGTTGATCGCTTCGTTGTTAACGTAGCAGATGATAGTTCCAGTACTGAAATGTATTCCTCGGAGTCGGATATGGAAGGAGTTCAGAGACTGCCAAGCGATTCACTGTAGTACCTTCAGTGACTTCAATATTTAACTACTGTTTATGGTGAAATACGCTGTTACTTCACACATAGATTACGCAGAAAAAGTATCCGTGTTTAGGTTACGAACTTTCATCACTCTTCTTTTTAATTGCAATACTATGTTAACTAAGATCAAGAGCATGTTACGTTTTGAGCCTAAATAAAACGTGTCCTTATTATCGTACTTGACTGTACTCAGCAAACGCAGAAGAATACATGTTGTAATGTTTACATCAGGTTTAAAATGGTTCAAATGGCTCTGAGCACTATGGGACTCAACATCTTAGGTCATAAGTCCCCTAGAACTTAGAACTACTTAAACCTAACTAACCTAAGGACATCACACACACCCATGCCCGAGGCAGGATTCGAACCTGCGACCGTAGCAGTCCCGCGGTTCCGGACTGCAGCGCCAGAACCGCTAGACCACCGCGGCCGGCTCATCAGGTTTATTCTTACGTTGAACGCAGTATAGCAGTGGACGGTATATAAAGCGCGTCGGGGGCACGTGAAAAACAATGCAGTCGTTGTCGTAATGCGGAAACCCATCAGGTTAGCCGAGAGCGCTAACGCGCTGCTTCCTGGACTCGGGTAGGCGCGCCGGCCCCGGATCGAATCCGCCCGGCGGATTAACGACGAGGGCCGGTGTTCTGGCCAGCCTGGATGTGGTTTTTAGGAGGTTTTCCACATCCCCCTAGGTGAATACCGGGCTGGTCCCCACGTCCCGCCTCAGTCACACGGCTCGCAGACATCTGAACACTTTCGCACTATTCCAGGGATTACACTAGTCGCAGACAGGTGGGATACACTAATTCCTTCCCGGGAAGTACGCGGTGGCGGCAGGAAGGGCATCCGGCCACCCCTTAAACATAACATTGCCACATCCGATTAACCATGCCGACCCTGCGTATCTGCGGGAAACAAGGCACAAGCAAAAGAAAGAAAAAAGAAAGTTGTTGTAATGCGGAAACTGAGCGATTTATCTGACATCTGAAAGGATATGATCATTGGCTTTCGGGTCAAGGGTGGAAGCATTTTCGAAACGACTGAGTTTGTAAACTGTTCGCGTACCGCCACGGTTAAAGTATACCGTGCATGGAAAAATGGCGCTATCCGTAACCAGCGCTGAGGCAACTGTGGTGCGCCAAGGACCGTAGGTGACATGGATAAACGACGGCGCGAAGATGCGTATGAGCAAACATATGTGCAAATGTTGAGCAAGTGATCGCCCAGATAAACCAGGGGGCTACCAACTGTCTCCTCAACTACCGTTCAGCGAACGTTCCTGTGTATTGGCCTCCGCAGCAGGCGCCTGGTTCATTCACCCGTACTGACTGCTGTTTATCGGCGACGAAGGCTGGAATTTGCCCGCCAGTACTGCAACTGGACCTGCACTGTGTGGCTACAGGTGACCTTTTCAGATGAATCACGTTTTATGCTCCATCGGACATATTACCCTTTCCGTATACGGCGTGAAGCTCCTGAAAGCAGACATCCTGCAAAATCGTCGGAAGGGTCCAGGCCAATAGGCAGTCCTTGGATGATCTCGTCGTTCTGGAAAGTACAGTGGATCAGTACAAGTATTCATCTATACCTGGGGACCGTGTCCACGCCTACCTGCAGTTTGTTTTTCCTCGGGACGATGGCTTCTACCAACAGGACAATGCAACGTGTAACAAAGTTCGCAGTGTAAGCGCGTGGTTCGAAGAGCACCAGGATGAGACTATCGCACTCCTCTGGCCACCAAACTCCCCGGATTTAAAGCGAATCTAGAATATGTGGAACCAGCTCGACGGGTTGGTCGCGCCATGGATCCTGAACCGATAAACGTAGCGCACTTCGCCACGATACTGGAGTCAGCATGGCTCCGCATCCCTGTCGGTACCTTCCACAACCTCACTGAATCTCTTCCTGAACGTCTCGCAGCAGTCCACGCTGCAAAATGTGGTTATTCTGGCTTTTGACAAGTTGTCACGTCAACGTAACTGGACCTGGGCGAATAGCGTAACGCGCAGTGCGCTAACTTGCGAGGTAGGAAGGTGAGCCAGACCAGGAACGAATGCGCACGGCGCCTTCTCGGCCGTGGCTGGTGCACCGGCTAGCATGAGTGTGGTTTTTAGGCGGTTACCCACGCTCGTTACCCGACTGCTGGGCAGGTCCCCAATTTCCGCCCCAGAAAATACGATACACCAACAGTTACAGTAACATCACACACAGAAACAGGGTACCTCACTTCCCAGACAAGTGGTGCCCACGACTTCCTGATCTTAGATACCTGATGACTGCTGCGACAGGAAGGGCATCCGGCCGCAAAGTTTAATAAAATAAGCAAACTTTCCTAATCTTGAGTACAGCGCACCCCATACTAGGCGAGCTTAACACTAAGAGGAAGAATTACTATTTGCAAATTTTGCTTGATTTTTGACCAAAAAAATTCATAAGAGGGTAAATATGTTTGAGGCTATTGTTAGCATGCCCAGTTTTTTAAATAGTTGTCTACATGAAGTACGAGAATGGACACCAGGATTTTATCCGTACACATTTCTATGCAATGAAACTTTGGGTCCGTGTGTAGAACTGCCCAAGAAAATAATTCCATGTTACATCAGTGAATAGAAGTATGTGAAACACCATTTTTAGTATTCGGTAGCTCGGACACGAAAATGTTTCTATTCTGTGCAGCGTAAGATTTTCGTCTTTCTTCACTTTGATACGGAGACATCGTCCTTTGAAGGCTCGTATTATCCGGAGTTAACAGACGAAACAAGAGAATTGTACAACACTGCCAAATGCTAATGACATTGCAATTTGTGTTTGCAACAAAAGAAAATTTCCGTTTGCTGGACATTCAGCAAGTATTAAACTAATTTAAGAAACGTGCCTCTGTATCGTCAGTGGCTGAATTGCAATGACTTTTGAGTTTATGTAACCACAAAAAAACAAACTAAATTATCGTGTATTTCCAACGTTCGAGTACTTCTGTTGCATATTACGATGGCTCTAAGAATGTCACGAATTCTCTTGCAGTGTTGCTGTCAAATGGCTCTGAGCACTAGTGGACTCAACATCTATGGTCATCAGTCCCCTAGAACTTAGAACTACTCAAACCTAACTAACCTAAGGACAGCACACAACACCCAGCCATCACGAGGCAGAGAAAATCCCTGACCCCGCCGGGAATCGAACCCGGGAACCCGGGCGTGGGAAGCGAGAACGCTACCGCACGACCACGAGATGCGGGCACAGTGTTGCTGTCGCAAACATTAACTTTCTCAGAGACGCAATTCTCTGAAAATATTTCCATGATTCGATCGTACTAACTATAGGCAGCAGCATTCTAAAAGCGCTGTTCCATCTAGGCTCCAGTTCTTGCTTCGCGCTTGTCTCGAAACGAAATCTCGTCAGTACGTTTCTTCATGAAAGATACGGTGTCGTCGGCAACTCAAATCATGGAACAAACTACAGTGACCTAATTTCTCAAATTATTATCGTCAAAAACGAGTTCTTGTGCTGTTTCAAAATAAGTATAAAGTATGCATAATGACGAAACGTTTTTAATGCCTTATACAGGGTGTTACAAAAAGGTACGGCCAAACTTTCAGGAAACATACCTCACACACAAATAAAGAAAAGATGTTATGTGGACATGTGTCCGGAAACGCTTAATTTCCATGTTAGAGCTCATTTTAGTTTCGTCAGTATGTACTGTACTTCCTCGATTCACCGCCATGATTTCATACGGGATACTCTACCTGTGCTGCTAGAACATGTGCCTTTACAAGTACGACACAACATGTGGTTCATGCACGATGGAGCTCCTGCACATTTCAGTCGAAGTGGTCGTACGCTTCTCAACAACAGATTCGGTGACCGATGGATTGGTAGAGGCGGACCAATTCCATGGCCTCCACACTCTCCTGACCTCAACCCTCTTGACTTTCATTTATGGGGGCATTTGAAAGCTCTTGTCTACGCAACCCCGGTACCAAATGTAAAGATTCTTCGTGCTTGTATTGTGGACGGCTGTGATACAATACGCCATTCTCCAGGGCTGCATCAGCACATGAGGGATTCCATGCGACGGAGGGTGGATGCATGTATCCTCGCTAACGGAGGACATTTTGAACATTTCCTGTAACAAAGTGTTTGAAGTCACGCTGGTACGTTCTGTTGCTGTGTGTTTTCATTCCATGATTAATGTGATTTGAAGAGAAGTAATAAAATGAGCTCTAACATGGAAAGTAAGCGTTTCCGGACACATGTCCACATAACATATTTTCTTTCTTTGTGTGGGAGGAATATTTCCTGAAAGTTTGGCCGTACCTTTTTGTAATACACTGAAGATCCAAAGAAACTGGTACACCTGCTTAATATCGTGTAGGACCCCCGCGAGCACGCAGAACTGCCGCAACACGACGTGGCATGGGCTCGATTAATGTCTGAGGTAGTGGTGGAGGGAAGTGACACCATGAATCCTGAAGGGCATAAATCCGTAAGCGTACGACGGGGTGGAGTTCTTTTCTGAACAGCACGCTGCAAGGCATCCCAGATATGCTCAATAATGTTTATGTCTGGGGAGTTTGGTGGCTAGCGGAAGAGTTTAAACTCAGAAGAGTGTTCCTGGAGCTACTCTGTAGCAATTCTGGACGTGTGGAGTGTCACAGTGTCTTGCTGGAATTGCCCAAGTCCGTCGGAACACAAAATGTACATGAATGTAGGCAGGTGATCAGACAGGATGCTTACGCACGTGTCACCTGTATAAAGTCTTGTCTAGACGTTTCAGGGGTCCCGTATCACTCCAACTGCATACGCCCCACATCATTACAGAGCCTCCACCAGCTTGACCAGTCCCCCTGCTGACATGCAGGGTCCATGATTCATGAGGTTGTCTCCATACCCGTACACGTCCATTCGCTCGATGTGGATTAGAAACGAGACTCGTCCGACCAGGCAACATGTTTCCAGTCATCAACAGTCCAATGTCGGTGTAGACGGGCCCAGGCGCGACATAAAGCTTTTCGTGCAGTCATCAAGGGTACACGAGTGGGCCTTCGGCTCCGAAAGCCCATATCGATGATGTTTCGTTGAATGGTTTGCACGCTGACACTTGTTGATGGCCCAGCATTGAAATCTGCAGCAGTCTGCGGAACGGTTGCACTTCTGTCACGCTGAACGATTCTCTTCAGTCGTCGTTGGTCCCGTTCTTGCAGGATCTTTTTCTGGCCACAGCTATGTTGGAGACCTTATGTTTTACCGGATTCCTGATATTCACGGTACACTCGTGAAATGGTCGTACGGGAAAATCCCCACTTCATCGCTACCTCGGAAATGCTGTGTCCCAGTGCTCGTGCGCCGACTATAACACCACCTTCAAACTTACTTAAATCTTGATAATCTGTCATTGTATGAGCAGTAACGGATCTAACAACTACGTCAGACACTTACTGTCCTATACAGGCGTTGCCGACCGCAGCACCGAATCTGCCTGTTTACATATCTCTGTATTTGAATACGCAGGCCTATACCAGTTTCTTTGGCGCCTCAATGTACACTCCTGGAAATGGAAAAATGAACACATTGACACCGGTGTGTCAGACCCACCATACTTGCTCCGGACACTGCGAGAGGGCTGTACAAGCAATGATCACACGCACGGCACAGCGGACACACCAGGAACCGCGGTGTTGGCCGTCGAATGGCGCTAGCTGCGCAGCATTTGTGCACCGCCGCCGTCAGTGTCAGCCAGTTTGCCGTGGCATACGGAGCTCCATCGCAGTCTTTAACACTGGTAGCATGCCGCGACAGCGTGGACGTGAACCGTATGTGCAGTTGACGGACTTTGAGCGAGGGCGTATAGTGGGCATGCGGGAGGCCGGGTGGACGTACCGCCGAATTGCTCAACACGTGGGGCGTGAGGTCTCCACAGTACATCGATGTTGTCGCCAGTGGTCGGCGGAAGGTGCACGTGCCCGTCGACCTGGGACCGGACCGCAGCGACGCACGGATGCACGCCAAGACCGTAGGATCCTTCGCAGTGCCGTAGGGGACCGCACCGCCACTTCCCAGCAAATTAGGGACACTGTTGCTCCTGGGGTATCGGCGAGGACCATTCGCAACCGTCTCCATGAAGCTGGGCTACGGTCCCGCACACCGTTAGGCCGTATTCCGCTCACGCCCCAACATCGTGTAGCCCGCCTCCAGTGGTGTCGCGACAGGCGTGAATGGAGGGACGAATGGAGACGTGTCGTCTTCAGCGATGAGAGTCGCTTCTGCCTTGGTGCCAATGATGGTCGTATGCGTGTTTGGCGCCGTGCAGGTGAGCGCCACAATCAGGACTGCATACGACCGAGGCACACAGGGCCAACACCCGGCATCATGGTGTGGGGAGCGATCTCCTACACTGGCCGTACACCACTGGTGATCGTCGAGGGGACACTGAATAGTGCACGGTACATCCAAACCGTCATCGAACCCATCGTTCTACCATTCCTAGACCGGCAAGGGAACTTGCTGTTCCAACAGGACAATGCACGTCCGCATGTATCCCGTGCCACCCAACGTGCTCTAGAAGGTGTAAGTCAACTACCCTGGCCAGCAAGATCTCCGGATCTGTCCCCCATTGAGCATGTTTGGGACTGGATGAAGCGTCGTCTCACGCGGTCTGCACGTCCAGCACGAACGCTGGTCCAACTGAGGCGCCAGGTGGAAATGGCATGGCAAGCCGTTCCACAGGACTACATCCAGCATCTCTACGATCGTCTCCATGGGAGAATAGCAGCCTGCATTGCTGCGAAAGGTGGATATACACTGTACTAGTGCCGACATTGTGCATGCTCTGTTGCCTGTGTCTATGTGCCTGTGGTTCTGTCAGTGTGATCATGTGATGTATCTGACCCCAGGAATGTGTCAATAAAGTTTCCCCTTCCTGGGACAATGAATTCACGGTGTTCTTATTTCAATTTCCAGGAGTGTATATTAGCGCCTTGGCTCAGTGACAAGTGAAATCTTGTTAATAACCTGGGAATCTTCTCTCAATTGAAACATTTCCACAATATGACTGTAATTTATTACCTTGATGTATTTGTCTCAGAGAAGTGAGTTGTCGCCAATACTATATTTCTCAATGTTCAATCATGGTGAACAAAGTGTACAGAAATAGGTAGTTGACATCTTTTCCAAAGTGTAATAAAATAAAACACCTACAGCCGTCGTTTTGATGTTATTTTATTATATTGCAACTAGTTTTGGTGACTCAATACACAATTTTCAGGCCTTACGTGACGCCAAGGGAGCGAACTCCAATCGTATACAAGATCCCATCAGTGGCCAGCATCTGTGAACTGGCTTCCGTAGAATACTGTTAAAGCGATGTTGTGTCTGCGACCATCAACTACCAACTTGGTAGTACTACAAACGGAAGTTAATCCTGATATTAGCAGGTGGCAATAATAATCTAAATTGGCAATCTGTATCTGCTGAGATGCCTTTCTCGTTGCTTGAGCTGCAGTCCGTTTCCCTGGCCGACGTTACTATAGAAGTCTTGTGTGGTGGCTGTCGAGTCGAATACTGTAGGTAGGAAAATTTCCACAAGTAAATGGTATTTCACGTACGACGCAGGTGCTGTGTGCGGTGTAGCACGGAAACCAATGCCCGCTTGCTCGCCGTCCGACCCCTGTAGGCAGGCCCTGATCATCGCCTGGAGCTATAGCCCCGTTACTCGGAGAATATGGAAGGTGGCGTATCGCGTTTAGCCGAGAATTAAACTAGACGAGCTAGGAGTGGCTTTGGAAAGATGTCCAAGAAATTCCTTGCCTCATTTAGCACTTCGCGGGGCGCTGTGTTTGGACCATCTGCTCACATAGCTATCCACATACTCTAACTGAAAGCTTACACAGTAACGGCAGGGCATCGACTGACCAATTCAGAAATTCAGACACTGGTGCTCGACGTCATTAGTCAACTGGCTACTGTGGTCTCTGTGTGATAGTGTTTTATCATGAAATACTGTTCTTTCATGACGAAGCAAGGATGCATTTATAGTAATAAGTTAACTCACAAAATAGTCGATCATCAGATGCCCTAAAGAACCTTTGCGCGATGTGAAAACCGAATGTTGTATTCAATTAGTCCAACTCGAATTACAGTTTCTTTTTCACCAAACCACAACTTCTGGTAGGTATGTGAACAATATAATGGAACTTTTTATCAGAGTTCAAGCAACAAACGAAAAGACATACGGTTGTTTCATACACCAAGGCACTACAAAGCACACATCTCAGATGCATCTGTGACAGTATTACGAGATGTTTTTAATGGTGGGATGGTTCCTATTGAAACGTCCCCTTAGAACATTTATACATGACAGTGCTTAAACTGACACACAATATTTTTTTAGCGCAACGCAATCTGACTTTCAGTAATCGCTACAAGAGAATGGCCCTGACTAAATTAACCTATACGTTTCACAAATCACTTACCTCACAAAAATCTTCGTTACTCAAGCTACTGCAATACAGCGAGCGCCACTACTGCCAGCTAAATAACAGATTCAAACTACGGAAGGCACCAACTACTGATGGGCATAGTTAGCAAATGAAAGATTTTAATAGAGAACAAACAATGTATTTACCTCAATAGTGTTCAAAAGTCATAATGTATACAGCAGTTCATGATATCCAGTACTGCAAATTTCAAAACTCCGCCATCTCTCTCCTCACATCCACCACTGCTGGCGGCTCACCTCCAACTGCGCAACGCTACGCGCTGTTCACATCCAGCTGCCGCTGCCCAACACTACAATGGCAGACAACAATGCAAACTAGCCACAGACTGCACACAGCACAGCCAGTGATTTTCATACAGAGAGCGCTACGTGGCGGCTGCGTTACCAATATAAGAACCTAAACAGCCTACATATAAGAACCTAAACAGCCTACTTACACTATGACATTATTTCCCATGAGGTACGTCATATCTATTAACTGATTTGATCTGCGCATAAACGATTGGGCCCAGTGAAGCGATGTGCAATGGTAAAGCGCAGTGTTCCACACTAAACCTTAATGTAACTCCAATGATTATTCCTCTTATCTTCTCTGGTTGGTTCCTGACGCTCGTTATCTATACTCTTATTTTATTTCACTTCCTTTGACTCACGGTTTTCAAAATCTTAATATGCGACTTTCACGAAACAATAACGTTCTTTTATACGACTTTATCTTCTTCAAGAGCAAGTGAAATGATTTAAAAGGCAAATTGTACCTGATGTGGGGTATATTTTGCCCAGAACACACAGTGTAACACGATGAAGCACCATTGTTTTATTATGCCACCCATATGTGCTATTTGTGCTCAAAACTAGAAAACGGTAAGACGAAGCAAATAGGAACATTAGTGTATCGACTATTCGATTTGTTTCGATATTTCCTATACGTTAATAACATGGATTCCATATATTCAAAATTGCTGTGTATGTAGTTTGTCAATTCTGCGTGTACGCAACATGGTCCGAAAAACAGACGTTTTATGTCCGACTGTGTTACACACTTTCTGAAGATAGTGTGGAAAAAATGACGTGGAGACTCGAATGGAAATGGAAAGAGGAGAAGATAGAACATAAAGTCTCGTCGACATTGACGAGACGCAGAGCACTAGCTGGATCGAACAAGACTGCGCTGAACATTGGCAGTAGCTTTGCTGAAGGAACCACCCAAACAACTGCATCAATTGATTGCGAAACCATGAAGAATCTAAATCAGAATGGGCGGATTTTAGATTGGAACCCCTTCCCTCTGTTTGTTGTTGTTGTTGTGGTCTTCTGACCAGAGACTGGTTTGGTGCAGCTCGTCATGCTACTCTGTCCTGTGCAAGCTTCTTCATCTCCAAGTAACTACCGCATCCTGCATCCTTCTGAATCTGGTTAGTGTATTAATCTCTTGGTCTCCCTCTACGGTTTTTACCCTCCACGCTGCCCTCCAATACTAAACTGGTGATCCCTCGATGCCTCAGAACATGTCCTGCCAACCTATCCCTTCTTCTAGTCCAGTTGTGCCACAAATTCCTCTTCTCCCCAATTCTATTCAGTACCTCCTCAAGAGAAACGTGGTCTGCCCATCTAATCTTCAGCATTCTTCTGTAGCACCACATTTCGAAAGCTTCTACTTTCTTCTTGTCTAAACCAATTACCGTCCATGTTTCACACCCATACAGGGTTACACTCTATACAAATACTTTTAGAAAAGACTTCCTGACACTTCCTGACCCCTTCCCTCCCAAAACGTAAACCAAGTGCAAGTGCTCTTCCTTCATCAAGTGTATTCAATGTCCGTTTGTTCTCTACACTAAAAATATAGCGTATGGTAGAAGGGATGGGTCCTATGCTAAAGCTTTTCCGATTATTTGAAAAAACAAAAAGTAGAACTGAATATTTCATCGAGCAGGTATCGTAACAGTACTTAGTTTAATACCGCAACCTGCTGGTTATACAAGTCAACAAAGCACAACACAGTTCGTTTTGCTAAGAATGGACGTTACTGTACATTTTCTTACTTGATTTTATAATAATGTATGGGGGTCGTGCACTCTGTGAAACGAATTATGGAAATCGTGTCTTGCAATTTCATAGCGAGAGGCAATAAGCAAAATTCGCATTTGACTTGTTTGTGTTAGAATAATGTTAGCAATGCACGAATAACTGCAGATGAAAGACGCAAGTATTGTGCCAAGCTTACTTAGCAAAACTGGTGGCACGAACTTCGCAGGCAGTAGTTAAGAAACGAATATCAATCACTCGCTGACATAAAAACATCAGCTTGAAGCTGCGGAAACCTTTGATCCTGTGCGTCCCGATATCTACTGGACGGTTACGTCCTCAGGGCGAAGTCACAGGAGAAGCGAGATAAAAATGATGTCACATAGAATTAAGAATATCAATGGAATCAACGGAACAGTACAGGGGCAAAGGCAAGAAATTTTCAAAAACCCTCAACCAATAAATTATCTACCTATAGTAGACCGCAGAGTTGTACTGCAGCGTTGGCTTTATTGTTTTCTCGTTCATGCTTTTCTTTGTATCAAGTAGGCGCTAGCTTGATATCTCTGCTACTGTCATGGATGGAAAGAGGAAAATAAAAATGAAGATTAGTCATTCTTCTTGTTATGGTAGTCGTCTTAGTGAGCCCACGCAAATCACAAACGCGCTCCATTTTTGTTTCTGGTTTGGTTCGAAAGATTGGTGAGCCGATAAAGAATTGATGCAGCTTTATTATTTCAAGAGTACCTATTAATAATAATCCTATATATGTTTAACCTCAACCACAAAGCAGAAACTAGGTGTGGAGAGCAGATAGAAAATTTAAAAAACCAGAGACTTAAGATTTTAGAGAATCAGTCCGGTGTGAGGAAATATGTTTTTTACTATAAGTTCCTTTCAAATCATCCACAGTGAAGACTATCTTAAGCAAGCGAGACAGTGAAGGTCGCTATTCATGTCTTACTGCTTTTAAACCTGTGTTTGTCAGCTGCTATCTGTTGCTCATGGTCTTAAGGATCCACCAAGTGATGCACTGGACTCTCATTCGGGAGGAACGGACAGGTATCTGACAAACGAACCTGAAGCTACGAAAAATTCTCATAAAAACTGCCCTGTCCTTCATCCTTCAAAAGCTTTCCACAGGCGTTACCACACTCTATAGCACTGACGGCATCTAGTGTTTTTTAAAAAAAAAAAAAAAAAAACTTAAAACTTTTTGATATGAAATGTTTAGGAGCCTCAAGGTAAACAGAGAGTAATAATAATACGTATATAAATACGATTACACATCTAATTCAGGTACCAACGTTACGAAGTAGTTCATTCTAAGATAGGAATCGAGTGTACATTGTTCTAGTGCATTCAGAATTACTTTAGGACTGAGAGCTCGGAAGTAGCCCAGGTGAGCGCGGAACAGAGTTGCAAAGTCCCGCACGGAACTCGCGCGTAATCTCATGTTTCATTCAACTCGCTCACACACGCCGACTATTAGATCTTTAAATGTGGAGCCGACTGTAATTCGTTGTGAAATAGTTTCATTATGTGATGGTTTCATTTTTATTTTCTTAAATGTTTATGTAGACAATAAAACGGCAGTTTTCACGAAACAACTTTCCGACGACGTTATCAAATTTTCGACATGCGAGAAAGTTTTTTGTTATTGAAGTTAGGTGTACACATTATGCGAATGAAATGTCAAGAAAACATCAAATTTTCATCTGTTTCAAACCTTAGCTGTATCGAAGATCTTTAACGCGAGACACAGGACTGTAAATATATGACGCGCAATCGTCTTCTCGCGTACAGTAGCGATAGGCAACAGATCTCTATATTTGTAAAGACCTGATATATTTCTGATATGCATCCTTATTTCCAACACAACAAAAAATAAAATAATGCTTGTTTGGTCTCTTAAATTAGGCAACATCTATTCTGAGAAACAAAAACAATACAAACATTATTTTGCAGACATTATTTTGTATACTGTAACTAGCTATACCCGGCGAACTTCGTTCCGCCTCTGAGAATCCTTATATGTTATAGCTGACCCGGCAAACGATATTTTAACATATAAATTATCTCTAGTTTATAAGAATAATGTATACGTGTAACACAATGTATACCCGGCGAATTTCGTTCCGCCTCTGAAAATCTTTATATGTTATAGCTGACCCGGCAAACGTTGTTTTGCCATAAAAATTATCTCTAGTCTATAACAATAATGTATACGTGTAACACAATGTATACGTGTAACACAATAGCCGTTGTTGGCGGGAGCTCGTGACACAAACAATAATAATGGCCGAAACTTGTGTAGGGAGTGAGAAAAGGCTTGGGGGGGGGGGGGGGGAGTCCGATACACGGCTCATCCATGAGCATACAAACATAGCAGCAATTTCGTGTCGAAACGTGTTCGGCAGCATTATTAATAAGGCCAAGCTCACACGCATCGATTTTTATTGCACGTAAAAATATTGTACAATAAAATTCTTTTAGAGGAACAAAGGAGAGCATAGGAACTTGTTTGTTTCACTAAAAGAATTTGATCGTACGATATATTTAAATCGATGCGTGTGCGCTAGGTCTAAATGTCGGTTTCGCGAATGACACGTGCTGCATAGTTAAACTTCTCGCTCTAGTTACGTCGATTCAAAGAGGGATATTCGGGTCGTTGCTTTTGGTACCTTTTCTTCAATTACCCATCTATCGAATAGTGAAAGACTATCACCGGTTGACATCTGGCGGGGATCAAGTGATTTTTTAATGGTTCAAATGGTTCTGAGCACTATGGGACTTAACATCTGTGGTCATCAGTCCCCTAGAACTTAGAACTACTTAAACCTAAGTAACCTAAGGACATCACACACATCCATGCCCGAGGCAGGATTCGAACCTGCGACCGTAGCAGTCGCGCGGTTCCGGACTGAGCGCCTAGAACCACTAGACCACCGCGGCCGGCGATCAAGTGATAATTGATCACTTATCTACTGGGGTTGTAAATTATTAAATTACTAAAATTGCTATTAAGAAATAGGGTTTGGTGGTAGAAGAGTGAAAATTTAGGGTTGTGTGTATTTTTTAATGCCACATCTTAAAAAAATAAAAATTTCTGTCCAAAAAATAATAAAATTTTTTTGGGGTGGACCACCTTTATTACTTAGGGGTATGAAAAATAGATTACGACTGATTCTCAGACCTACCGAATATACGCTCCTGGAAATGGAAAAAAGAACACATTGACACCGGTGTGTCAGACCCACCATACTTGCTCCGGACACTGCGAGAGGGCTGTACAAGCAATGATCACACGCACGGCACAGCGGACACACCAGGAACCGCGGTGTTGGCCGTCGAATGGCGCTAGCTGCGCAGCATTTGTGCACCGCCGCTGTCAGTGTCAGCCAGTTTGCCGTGGCATACGGAGCTCCATCGCAGTCTTTAACACTGGTAGCATGCCGCGACAGCGTGGACGTGAACCGTATGTGCAGTTGACGGACTTTGAGCGAGGGCGTATAGTGGGCATGCGGGAGGCCGGGTGGACGTACCGCCGAATTGCTCAACACGTGGTGCGTGAGGTCTCCACAGTACATCGATGTTGTCGCCAGTGGTCGGCGGAAGGTGCACGTGCCCGTCGACCTGGGACCGGACCGCAGCGACGCACGGATGCACGCCAAGACCGTAGGATCCTACGCAGTGCCGTAGGGGACCGCACCGCCACTTCCCAGCAAATTAGGGACACTGTTGCTCCTGGGGTATCGGCGAGGACCATTCGCAACCGTCTCCATGAAGCTGGGCTACGGTCCCGCACACCGTTAGGCCGTCTTCCGCTCACGCCCCAACATCGTGCAGCCCGCCTCCAGTGGTGTCGCGACAGGCGTGAATGGAGGGACGAATGGAGACGTGTCGTCTTCAGCGATGAGAGTCGCTTCTGCCTTGGTGCCAATGATGGTCGTATGCGTGTTTGGCGCCGTGCAGGTGAGCGCCCCAATCAGGACTGCATACGACCGAGGCACACAGGGCCAACACCCGGCATCATGGTGTGGGGAGCGATCTCCTACACTGGCCGTACACCACTGGTGATCGTCGAGGGGACACTGAATAGTGCACGGTACATCCAAACCGTCATCGAACCCATCGTTCTACCATTCCTAGACCGGCAAGGGAACTTGCTGTTCCAGCAGGACAATGCACGTCCGCATGTATCCCGTGCCACCCAACGTGCTCTAGAAGGTGTAAGTCAACTACCCTGGCCAGCAAGATCTCCGGATCTGTCCCCCATTGAGCATGTTTGGGACTGGATGAAGCGTCGTCTCACGCGGTCTGCACGTCCAGCACGAACGCTGGTCCAACTGAGGCGCCAGGTGGAAATGGCATGGCAAGCCGTTCCACAGGACTACATCCAGCATCTCTACGATCGTCTCCATGGGAGAATAGCAGCCTGCATTGCTGCGAAAGGTGGATATACACTGTACTAGTGCCGACATTGTGCATGCTCTGTTGCCTGTGTCTATGTGCCTGTGGTTCTGTCAGTGTGATCATGTGATGTATCTGACCCCAGGAATGTGTCAATAAAGTTTCCCCTTCCTGGGACAATTAATTCACGGTGTTCTTATTTCAATTTCCAGGAGTGTACATGTAAAATTTCATCAAAATCGATCGAGCCGTTTCGGAAGAGTATGGCAACTAATATTGTGACACGAGAATTTTATATGTAAGGATAAGGATATGTATGCACAGATTGAATTCTAGAAATGTACTTTCTTTGGAATTAATATTTGATAATGCCAGCATGTTAAAATTTTAAAACTTAATGTGAATTAATTTTGTTATGCCAGTACTGCGCACTCCAAGCCGGCCGGTGTGGCCGAGCGGTTCTAGGCGCTTCACTCTGGAAACGTGCGACAGCTACGGTCGCAGGTTCGAATCCTGCCTCGGTCATGGATGTTTGTGATGTCCTTAGGTTAGTTAGGTTTAAGTATTTCTAAGTTATAGGGGACTGATGACCTCAGATGTTGGGGCGTGAGCGGAAGACGGCCTAACGGTGTGCGGGACCGTAGCCCAGCTTCATGGAGACGGTTGCGAATGGTCCTCGCCGATACCCCAGGAGCAACAGTGTCCCTAATTTGCTGGGAAGTGGCGGTGCGGTCCCCTAGTGCTCAGAGCCATTTGAACCATTTTTTTGCGAACTCGAAACGTGTAGCTGAATCCGTTTGTGCTGCATATCTATGTGGATAATGGCAAAACTCCACTGACATCACTCTCGTCGCTATTACAGACATTTGAAATTTCGCTGTCCCTATTGTCATTTAAAGAGATAATTATCTCTTCCGCTGAAGTCTCCAAAGCACCTTCATCCTGCCATGCTCTTTCCATAATGTTGTGTGTGTGTTTGACGGCTTTCTTCCAGTCTTCAGTAACGTGAGTAATAGCTTTAGCTTCTTTAGTGCGTGCTTCTATTGCGGAGAGAGCAAATTTTTGGTAGTTCCTGGCAACGTAACCTTTAATTTGGGCCCATATCAACTCCATAGGGTTGAAGTGGCAGTGGTACAGTGGCAGCCTGACGATTGTATTCCCATATTTTTTGCCAGTTCGTCGATTTCATATTTTGGAAATTTCGGTTTATGGAAATTTATTTTTTTCATAAGTTCGACCTTCTTAAGGTCATCAGATAAATTTACGTTACGACGCTCAAACCAATTAATCATTCTCCCTTTCGCTTTGCCATGGTTGGTGCTTTATCAACAACAACTGAATGACGAGAGATTTCGAATTTAGTCGAGGGCATTGCTGCGAAGCCTCCTGATCGGGGACTGTACTCTATTACCACTCCTCACATGCCAGATTCTGGAAAAGAAAATTTCTTCCACCGTCAGGATTAAAAGCGGCTACTCCGACTCGAGCGCCACTGTAGAAGCGTGTAAGAAGATATAAGAAGCGTAAACCGCAGCTACGGCAGTGAGACTGGTGACATCCAATTCCTAATCACAGAAGTTGCGCCAATATCTTGATTTAAATACCAACCGTGTTCGCAGTGTTCCGTTAAGCGAGGTATGAGTCACTTTTGATGGACTTTTGTCTGTCGAGTTGAAGCGTTACATCGGCGTCTCCCTCGGTGCTACTTGAGAGAAGTCGGCTATGTTCTGCTTCCAGATTTCGCCCTCTCCCGTTTATTTCCATTAGCACTGACAACACCACAAGAATGACACTAAGCTGTGTGAGCATGCATTAGGTTTATCCCTGTACCTTCCCACACTCACACGTTGGATATCCTAAGAAGAATTTAAAAAAAAAGAGAGAATTAATCAGACGAATACCAAAGAAAGTAAGCTACAGTAGTTTGGTTCGAACAAATGACTATATATATATATATATATATATTGAGTTTTATTTTTACACAGGGTGTCCCTAACCCTTTAGCTTTAAAGGTGTACGAGGGGTAGTGGTGATAAACTCAGTGCTTTGAAATAAGGAATAAATGTTTGGAAACGAAAATTTCAGGCTGTACTATGTTCTGAGAAAGAAATGTGTGTGAGGCACGTGTTTATAAACTGATTATACTTCATAACAAAACGCTGCCTACTGTTGTTGTTGTTGTTGTTGTGGTCTTCAGTCCTGAGACTGGTTTGATGCAGCTCTCCATGCTACTCTATCCTGTGCAAGCTTCTTCATCTCCCAGTACTTACTGCAACCTACATCCTTCTGAATCTGTTTAATGTATTCATCTCTTGGTCTCCCTCTACGATTTTTACCCTCCACGCTGCCCTCCAATACTAAATTGGTGATCCCTTGATGCCTCAGAACATGTCCTACCAACCGATCCCTTCTTCTGGTCAAGTTGTGCCACAAACTTCTCTTCTCCCCAATCCTATTCAATACTTCCTCATTAGTTATGTGATCTACCCATCTAATCTTCAGCATTCTTCTGTAGCACCACATTTCGAAAGCTTCTATTCTCTTTTTGTCCAAACTATTTATCGTCCATGTTTCACTTCCATACATGGCTACACTCCATACAAATACTTTCAGAAATGACTTCCTGACACTTAAATCTATACTCGATGTTACTGCATTAATGTTATTGTGCTACTGTAAAGAGCAATGGACAATCACCTTTATTGCGTCTGCGGCAGAGTTTACCACCGTTTACAGTTCATGACTGGTTGTTGAAGATGGAACGTTACTGATTACATAAACTTTGAAACATGCGTTTAATTAATGGTGCAGTAAAATGCCATGAAGATGTAGTGATGTTGTACCTTGAAGGCACGCATCATCCCACATGGAAGACATTTATATCTGTGGACACAAACTTACGAGAAACTAGATCGTCCAAGCCTTAGACCGTTGGCTAAAGATCTCGACAAAGAATTGTTCACACTGAAGAATTTTCGGGGAGAGTGTTGATCATGTGCGAGAAGATGCATCAATAAGCGCCCTTCAACCTTTCTGTGAAATGCATCCATCGAAGAATACAATGTGGGAATTATTAGTGAAACTGCAATTATACGTCTATCGTAAAACACACGAGGGAACCAAATGATTTTCAATCCAGAGTTATCTTCTATCAGTAGATTATATTGCAATTCTTGCACGGAGACTGTCGATCGTCACATTGGACAGTTGCTAAGAACTTAAGCGGTTAATATAAAATATAAATTGATGATGATAAACAGAAGGCCGAAATTCTAAACCTAGCCTTCAAAACGTCGTTTAGGGTAGGGGAGTGCAGCACCATTCCCCCTTTCAATTATCAAACAAACGCCAAGGATGGGTGACTTTGTGTTTAGTGTATCTGGGATTGTAAAACAGTTAAGATCCTTAGACGCCAGGAAGGCATCTGGCCCAGAAGGTATCCCCGTAAGATTTTATGTTGACTATGCTACAAATACAGCACAATTCTTATTCATCATCTATCAGAGATCATTGGAACAGCGGAAAGTTCCAAGGGGCTGGAAGAAGGCCCAGGTCATAGTAATCTATAAAAAGGGTAGAAAATCGGATGCACATAATTACCGGCCAATTTCACTGACATCGATTTGTTGTAGAATCATGGAACATGTTTTGTGTTCTGACATAATGACCTTTCTAGACTCTGAGAAGCTCATCTGCAGAAACCAGCACGGTTTTAGGGAACAGCGACCATGCGAGACACAGCTGGCCCTCTTAGTGCATGATATACAACAGGCTCTAGATACCGGCTCCCAGGTTGATGTCATATTTCTCGACTTTCGAAAGGCGTTCGACTCAGTTCCGCACTGTCGCTTGCTCCAAAAAGTGCGCGCTTACGGTCTATCCGATGACATATGCGGTTGGATAGATAGTTTTCTAACAGACAGGGAGCAGTATGTCGTCCTGAACGGGGTGACTTCAACAGAAACAAGCGTAATTTCAGGTGTGCCCCAGGGCAGTTTAATAGGTCCGCTACTTTTTACGATTTACATAAACGATCTGGTTGATGGTATTGACAGCGGCATTAGACTGTTTGCCGATGATGCTGTCGTCTACAGAAAAGTAGACTCGAACTCGTGACCTTTGCCTTTCGCGGGCAAGTGCTCTCGGTCCGGCACACAGTTTTAATCTTCCCGCAAGTTTCATATCAGCGCACACTCCGCTGCAGAGTGAAAATCTCATTCTGGAAACGTCCCCCAGGCTCTGGCTAAGCCATGTCTCCGCAATATCCTTTCTTCCAGGAGTGCTAGTTCTGCAAGGTTCGCAGGAGAGTTTCTGTGAAGTATGGAAGGTAGGAGACGAGGTAGTGGCGGAATTAAAAGCTGTGAGGGTGGGTCGTGAGTCGTGCTTGGGTAGCTCAGTTGGTAGACCACTTTCCCGCGAAAGGCATAGGTCCCGAGTTCGAGTCTCGGTCCGGCACACAGTTATAATCTGCCAGGAAGTTTCATATCAGCGCACACTTCGCTGCAGAGTGAAAATCTCATTCTAGGTCAATGAGGATTTGCAGAAAATGAATGCGTGGTGTAATGACTGGCAGTTATCTCTCAATATTAGTAAGTGTAACCCACTGCGTATAACAAGGCAAAAATCCCCATTAATGTACAAGTACAAAATAAATGCCCAGTCTTTGGAAGCGGTACCATCCGTCATGTATCTGGGTGTGACTATTGGAAATGATCTCAAATGGAATGATCAGATTACACAAGTAACGGTCAAGGCGAACTCTAGATTGGGGTTTATTGGTAGAGTCCTGAAGCGATGCAGTCCTTCAACAAAGGAAATAGCTTACAATACGTTAGTTCGTCCAGTCTTAGAGTATTGTTCGTCTGTTACCAGTTGGATGTGACTCAAGAGATTGAGACAGTCCAAACAAGAGCGGCAAGATTCGTGACTGGTACATTTATCCATCGCGAGAGCGTTACAAATCTCATAGAAAGTTTGAAGTGGGACACCCTTACAGATAGACGGCGCACTAAGCGGAAGGGGCTGCTCACTAAATTCCGAAATCCGATCTTCGCCGAGGATGTAGAGCATATATTATTACCACCAACTTTCAAATCACGCAATGATCACCATTTAAAGATAAGGGAAATTAGAGCTCGTACCGAGGCGTTGAGACAGTCATTTTTCCCTCGCGCGATCCGCGAGTGCAACAGACGGGGGACAATATGACTTTGGCGCGAATTGTGCCCTCCGCCACACACCACTTGGTGGCTAGCGAAGTATATATGTAGATTAATCAATGAAAAACTAAACATACTTTTCTGACAATTGGTTCTTTATATTATCAGTTTAGGACCCTGTACTGTCTGTATAATTTTGATCCTACACGTTTGGGACAGACTGTGTAATGTGTACTCGTTCACCCTTATGGACAATGCCTCCACAACATTTTGGACATTGAACCAACGGTATTACTGCAGTGTCATGCCTAGTACTCGTGAACAGAGCTATTCGTTTCAAAATTACTGCAACAGATCATACTTGGAACTTACTTTTTTGCAACATGTTACTGATTCATAGCCCTTAATACCTTCCTCAAAACGACGCATAAAGATGAAAATTTGTGGTTCGCTTACAATGGATACACGACAGTCCAACTACTTTGCGAATTATCCGCCGCTTTCGGGTTGTGGGATATCAGTGGGTGGAGGTAATCTGATCACTGCCTCAGAGTGGAATTTTGATAGTCACCCATCAGCAACTGGATGGAAATCATCAATGAAATATTACTCCACGAAGGGCAGCCCAGACACTCCGACATTAAAATAAGGTTAGATTCTACAGCGTGGGTATTAGGGAGCATCACTTGAAGATAGTTCATCTGTAGAAAGGAAGCTCTGTGTATACCAAAAATTCCCGACAACCACACAAAGGCTTCGAAACGTTCAAGTTAGCCGCGCGTGAGGACTAAAAATGGTTCAAATGGCTCTGAGCACTATGGGACTTTACTTCTGAGGTCATCAGTCCCCTAGAACTTAGAACTACTTAAACCTAACTAACCTAATGACATCACACACGCCCATGCCCGAGGCAGAATTCTAACCTGTGACCGTAGCGGTTCCAGAGTGTAGCGCCTAGAACCGCTCGGCCAGCGTGAGGACTCTGAGTGAATAAGAAAGCAATATCTTCACTACTTTGTGTTTAGTTATAAAATTTAACAGAACCGATTTCCTAGGACAGCAGTGTAGAACAGACTTGTAGGCGTAACCTACATAACTTTTCCATGTAAGAATAATATAGCAGGCTGCGGAGAACGTAGGCTCTTATTGCTTCGTACTCATGACGATGCTGACTTCTCGTTTGTAAGACGCTCTTGTGGCTCCCAGTTTGGTACGACATGCTTTTCTGCAACTTTCAAAATTTTGTTGTTCCAGGCCAGCATTATTCTGCTGAATCTTTTGCACATAAACTTATTATTACTTCATAGTACAGATGTATTGGTTTAAGTTTGTTTTTGCATGGTCGTCCGTTTTCGATAACATTTTTTGTAATACTGATGCACTCATGTACCGATTAAGGGTGTTTCTCAATTGGGCATCAAAATTCAGTTTCTGTAATTTTTGTGAATATTTTATGTGTAGCCTAATGATCAGGTAATAGTAATTTGGTAATGCTAGATACAGTAGTGACGAATTTAGATTGGATTATGCCAGTCAATAGTGCTACGTGGAGTCAGTTCTGATTTTTGCCTCATTTACTGATGATCTCATAGAAAAGTCAGCATATGCCTGAATTGTTAACAAATGTGCATTAAGTTCTTATAACGGTGAATTTACATACAGTGAAAAAAAAGCTCCGGGGCGGCTCTAAGATTAATTGCATATGTGAGAGGGGTTGCTAGATTCAAATAAATGGGTTCAAATGGCTCTGAGCACTATGAGACTTAACATCTGAGGCCATCAGCCCCCTAGAACTTAGAACTACTTAAACCTAACTACCCTAAGGACATCACACACATCCATACCCGAGGCAGGATTCGAACATGTGACCGTAGCGGTCGCGCGGTTCCAGACTGAAGCGCCTAGAACCGCTCGGCCACTCCGGCCGGCGGTTGCTATATTCCACTGACATTTTTTTTCTGTATTAACGTTTGTGCAGGGAGTAGGCAAAAATATGGAAACACTAAAACCACAACATATTACCATACCTCAAACGGTGCTGGAAACCTGTTGATATTCGGAACAGCTTCCAGTCCCCTACGGTAACGATGATGGAGATAGATAGCGATCATGCAGCCTTCTCTTGAAAGTAGTTCACAAAAGCAAATCTTTAACATATTGCAGCGTGTCAGCAACTGTGAAATGTACAGCAAATAAACAATTTTTTTCAGCCTTCAGTTGCAAGGTAATTTTACTCGTTTACTTAGGTTTCGATTCCAGTAATGGAGTTTTCGAGCCGCTTACGTGTGGTCCTGATTTATGGCCGGCGCAGCTCCGTCTACGTTCGCCCTAATGGTTTTAATTTTGACTGACATAATCTTATGATTATGCGTCTTTAATGTTTTAATTTTTAATCTGTGACATGGCCAGTGTTTGGCTCACAAAATAATTTCAATTTTTGTTCTGAAGAAGATTCCATTACTGGAATCGAAACCTAAGTAAACGAGTAAAATTACCTTGCAACTGAAGGCTGAAATAAATTGTTTATTTGCAGTTCACAAAAGGCTCCGTAATAGTGAGATTTGGCAACTGTGATGACCTAGGGAGAAGCGACAACTCATCCTCGTGCTTACAGAAACCGCGTTGCTGCTACAGTCGCAGGTTCGAATCCTGCCTCGGGCATGGATGTGTGTGATGTGCTAGGTATAAGTAGTTCTAAGTCTAGGGGACTGATGACCTCAGATGTTAAGTCTCATTGTGCTTAGAGCCATTTGAACCATTTAGCTTACAGAAACAGTCCCGGGCGATGCGAACAGGGGATCTGTTGTCTTGGAACACAGCATCGCCATTTGGGTACAGACATTGTACAAAGGGATGGACCTGATCGGTCACAATGATCACACAGTCCTTGGCAGTAAAGCGGCCTTGCAGAGTAACCACGGGGCCCATGGAATACCACAACATGGCTGTCCAAATAATCATCCAACACCCACCATGTTTCTCTCTTATGATGTAAACTCGGCCAGAAGGTGGAAACAGTGTGCAACAAGACTTGTCCGACCAAATTACTTCCTTCCGCTGCTTCGTAGTCCATGTTTTATAACTTGTCACCACGATTTCCTGTTATGTGCATTTGCATCACTGATGAGTGATTTTGGAACTGCAGTTCGCCCAGAAATTCCCTGTTTCTGAAGTTCCTTTTATATTGTTTTAATTCTGACAGGATTCGTGAGTGCGACATTCAGTTGTGCAATGATTTCTGCAGCTGTCGCCCTCTTGTTTTTCGTCACAATCCTCTTCAATGAACATCTGTCACGACCAGTCAGCACTAACTTTTGCCCGCGTTGTAACTTACTATTGAAACGATATTCCCTCTTTAACGGTGTGCGACGGCTCTGTTAGAGGACTGGTTATACGACACTTGTTAATGTTTACTCAAAAAATTTCCGCAGAATCAGTCGAAAATTGCGCTGAATGTGTCTGAATGGGTGCCCCGTGACAACAGAGATGAAATACTGCTCTGTCACCAGCTTTTCCAGTCATTTATGAATTTAATTAGTAAGTGTACACCACATAACAAACACTATGATCTACAGGCTGTAGACATTTCATCCAGAAGGTTGTCGTAGAAATGAGACCTGTGAATGCTGTTACAGATTTTTATTTTTTATTTTTATTTTAAGGGATGGCAGTTAGATAATTCGTTTCATATTTATTAGTACTACTACTTTAGAAAAAATGCTTGCTAGGTAATTTTGTTTCTGACTTTACTTTCTTTGGTTTAGTAGGGGAGGATTGTTTATTGTTTATTTCTTCCAACCGGGAATTTATTTGGAGGCAGTAATGGGGTATTTGCCTTACGGCCTGCGGAAACTTCCTTAAATCCTGGCTGAGGCTGTAGTCGGCAGTGTTAAGTACGGCTTTTATCTAGCAATTGTCAATCAGACAAAGACGGGACACGTGCAGTGTGCGGGCGCTTCTGGCACTGCAGGCAGAATTTAATTACTGGCCTTATCGCGCAGCTTCCCGTGGAGGACAGCTAAGCGCGAGCAACGAGTCGACAACAACTTCCGCGGACGTCAGCGGCCTAAGTGCATGCGCACTGGTCGCCAGCTGGTCACCTAGCGCCACAGCGCGCCGCTTTTCAGAGCGCTAGCATACCCTACTATAAAAGTGTGACAGCAAATCATTTACGTCTTGCCAATACAGTGTAAAAATGATAAGAGATAAACACGGGCTCAAAACGAGAAAGCGGGAAGAGGAAGCAGAGCTTTCAAAGTGAAATGTGAATCCATCCGGCGTGTCGGCCACCATGTCGGATTCAGTTCACTTAGTCTCAGCATCGTTGTAGGTTCTCTTTTCTTTTTAGTGTATGGAAATCAACGTTTTACAGTTTTACGGACCAATGTTCAGCTCCAGCAATAGCACACATATTTGATTCTCGTAAATCTTTAAAGGGTACACTGAAACGGAGAAGCAAGTCACTCCAAAATGTGTTCTGTATCTTGAACGTGACCGTATTCGCAAAGCATGCCAGGCATATATCTGCTCGTAGTGGACTGAGCATCCTCCAAGTCTACAACGGAATTTTATACGCCAGTAGGCTCATCCTTCTCATGCTGCCATCATCTCCTGGGCTTTAATAATAAAAAAAAAGGTTCAAATGGCTCTAAGGAGTATGGGACTTAACATCTGATGTCATCAGTCCCCTAGACTTAGAACTACTTAAACCGAACTAACGTAAGGACATCACACACATCCATGCCCGAGGCAGGATTTGAGCCTGCGACCGTAGCAGCAGCGCGATTCCGGACTGAAGCGCCTAGAACCGCTCGACCACAGCGGCCGGCATTCCAGATATGAAATGGTAGTAGATTAATAACGGGTGTAACGACCAGAATGGTAAATGCAAGCATGAAGACGTGCACGCAATGTGTTGTACAGGTACCGGATGTCAGTTTGTAGGATGGAGTTCCACGCCTGTTGCACTTGATCGGTCAGTACAGGGACGGTTAATGCTGATTGCGGATGACGCTCAAGTTGTCGTCCGATGATGTCCCATATGTGGTCGATTGGATCTGGTGATCGAGCAGGTCAAGGCAACATGTCGACACATTGTAGAGCATGTTGCGTTACAACAGCGGTATGTGGGCGAGCGTTATCCTGTTGGAAAACACCCCCTGCAATGCTGTTCGTGAATGGCAGGACAACAGGTCGAATCACCAGATTAGTGCAACTAATTCTAGGGTCCTCATCAATAATCCTCCACAGAAGACATCGAAAGAATTCAGAGACGCACTGATGGGATTGCAGTAGGTCGCTATAGCTCAATCGAAAGCGTAAAAGCGTGGACAAGGAATTTAAGTGTGAATCGCTCAGTGGTCATCTCGATGCAAAGTCTGTGGAATCAGGACGATGTTGCTCTCTCAATATCCTATTGGGTAAATTTAGAAAACAGGTATTCGAGAAATGCTGCGCGATAATTCTGCCGCCTTCTTCATACCCCTCGCGTCGGAAAGATGAGAATTAGATCAGGGAGGTAAGGGTGAGTACTGGGACACACAAGTAGTCATTTCCCCTCCCTCAGCATGCAGATGGAGTAGGGCAGAGAATCGCTAATATTACTCCGAAGTACCATTCGCTTTTCATGGTACAATAGCTTTCGGAGTATAAATGAAGAGGTAATAATGAAATGATCGTGTGGTATTATTGGTTCAAATGGCTCTGAGCACTATGAGACTTAACAGCTGAGATCATCAAGCCCCTAGAACTTAGAATTACTTAAACCTAACTAACCTAAGGACTTCACATACATCCATTCCCGAGGCAGGATTCGAACTTGCGACCGTAGACTGAAGCGCCTAGAACCGCTCGGCCACAGCCGCCGGTAGGCTTTAATCGTTCTAATACACCGAATGTATCGTCTGTTCCATACAAGACATGCCTTTCGTCAACTATGTGCCTACATTTCTCACAGAATTCATAAGTTTCTGGTCGCATTTTTGGAGCAGAAGTATCTGCTACGCTGTAAATTTTGTACAAAGGTGGGGCCTTCATGCAGCCAGTTATCATGTGACATTAGGGATTAAATCAACCTTCTTTTCGAGTAGGAAGACCTGCTTCAGACTGCCGGCGTATTCCACTGCAGACGAAAACGAGCCATTGGCGGTTGTTTTGAGAAAGATAGGGATTGCTCCCCCGTCCCCAACTTTCCACACATTATTATTTCTTGCTGCAACTTTCTTGACTGTATACTCACGATGATTCTTGCTGGCGAGAGACCTATTTACAATAGTACCAGGTAATGCATTGTCTCCAGAACTGATATAGCCCACTAGTTCTGAGTCGAGTGGAAGGTTTGAACCAGAGACTTTGAAGGTTCTGTGACAAGCTAGGCTGCGATTTCCTCTACTTCCTCCACAGGTTTGAGAATTGTAGAGTTCCTCTAAATGGGTCAGATGTGCATTACACATTAGAAGCTGCTGTTACGGCGTGAAGTCAAGCACCGGCTTGAACGATAGAGAAGAGATAGCTGTGAGAAGACATCAGGTAATCGCACGCTAACCAACCCCTCTCCAGGACGACAACGCGACAGCAGTGGATCCTATGTGAAGAGGACATAAGCGCCGCGACAGACTGGTGACGGCACAGTTCAGTAGTAGCTTCAAGACTAGCCACTTGGATAGAAGCGTCAACGCTCGTTACTTCGCTTGTACGCTCTATCTAGCGCAGACCTGGAACAGTTTATACTTAAGAAGATTTAATATTTTGTATATCACCCTTTGCTCGCTACACATCTGTGTAATTGCAAAAGTTAAGTATTGTATCTTTTCCTTTTGTAATAAGAGTCATTAATACGATTTGTATGAATGTTTGTCTAGCGAAGCGAGTAAGCAGGCTTCCTAGACACCACAGCTGCTACCCAGGTTTGTGTGGGGTGCACACAATGTTTTTTTTTAGATTAGGCAACTCTCCATCCAGTACCGAGCGAAGCAGCGCAGTGGTTAGCACATTGGACTCATATTCGGGAGGACGGCGACTCTGATTTAGGTTTTCTTTATTTCCCTAAATCGCTTAAGGCAAATGCCGGGATGGTTCCTTCGGAGGGGCACGGCCGCTTTCCTTCCATACTTCCCTCATCCGAGCTTGTGCTCCGTCTCGAATGTCCTCGTTCTCGACGGGACGCTAAAAACACAAATCTCCTCCTCCACTCCATCCAGTCCAGATAACAACAGAAGTAAGGGGATCTGCAAGAGTTTAAGAACCTACAACATCGCAGCGCGTCAGCAATCGTTGGTTAATATATTAAAAAAACTAAAAACGCGCCTCGATTGCGAAAAAAGCACCTAGTGTTAAGTGTTAACCCAGGTTTCGGCGTAGATAACTACACCTTCTTCAGAACAACAATAAAACCCACAAGTGCCTAAGAAGACCTTTGTCAATGATTAAAAGAACACCATAGCTATACATATTTTAGCCATTACAAAGGTCTTCTTAGGCACTTGTGGGTTTTATTGTTGTTATGAAGAAGGCGTAGTTATCTACGCCGAAACCTGGGTAAACACTTAACACTAGGTGCTTTTTTCGCAATCGAGACGGGTTTTTAGTTTTTTAATATATTTGCAAGAGTCACTATTAAGGTACAAAGAAATACCCCCTATGGCCGAGGGTATTAAAATCCTAGTGATTAACTGCTGAAGCATTCGCAACGAAGTGTCAGAGTAAGAAACGCCTCTAAAAACCTTATACCAGGTACGGAAAGCTGATTAAAACGCGAGATTCATAGCAATGAGATTTTTTTGGCACACCGATTTAGACATTGAAACTGCATGTGAGATTGTCTGGTCAAAATTCAGTATCAAGCATCTTAGAATTTTTTGAAATAAATTACCATCTTTTGACTATTAATTGTTCATTTATTTTACACAATCATCATTTCGGCTTTGTAGACATTCTCAAGAGCATGCTGAACTGTCAAAGTATGTCTGACCAGTCTGTGACACGTATCGTCGAAAAAACATATCTCTAGTCTTAGACGAGTTGTTGTATTACAGGATAGGAGTACATATCGAAGATACGTAACATGACTCACATTGTGCACTATACGAAACTATTAACGTACAGTATGGTGCTTTTAACAGCTAATATATTCCTGTGACCTGCATTAATCACTTCACAGGTCACAGGAATATATTAGTTGTTAAATACACCATGATGTATGTTAATGGTTTCTCATTGTGCTCAATGTTAGCCCTATTATGTATCTTCGATATGCACTTGTATCCTGCAATACAACTGGTCTATATGACCAGATTTTTTTTTTTTTGCGATAACATGTCACACGACAGGTCAGACAAATTTTAACTTATCAACATCCTCTTGAGAATGGCCAAAAACCGAAATCATGATTGTAAAATAAATGAACAATTAACAGTCAAATGGCGGAAATTTCTTTCAATATCAATATCAATGGTGGGTCCTTCTATCTATCACCAGACTCACCTCTAAATGCAGCCAAAAACTTTAGAGGAAACCTCACTTCAGTTGTATGTTAGTTTTTCAATCGTACAGTCACCATCGAAAGAGACTTTAAGTATCCAATAATCAACTGGAAAAAGTACAGTTACGTAAGTGGTGTGCGTGACAAGATATCCTGCGAAATATTAATAAATTCTTTAGCTGAGAACGGTACAGAACAGATTGTTCCGAAGCTCACTCATGATGGAAATGTGTTGGATCTAATAGTAGCGAAGTCCACTTTGAGACTGGTGTAAGTGACCACGAGACAGTTGTAGCAACAATGATTACCAAGGTGCAAAGGGCAACTAAAGCTAGTGGGACAATTTATGAGTTCAGCAAACTAGAGAAAGAGGTAGTAGTGTCGTATCTCAATAAGGAATTTGAAACATTTACCTCTGGAGAGGAGCACGTGGAAGAACTGTAGCTCAGGTTTAGAGGAATAGTTGAGGGTGTACTTATAAGTATGTACCTAGTAGAATAGTTTATCACGAGAGGGCTCTTCATGCTCTACACAGAAAATTCTAAAGAAACAGAGGTTACTGCATAATAGGTGTAGAACAAAACATAGGGTTGTAGATATGGAGATGCTGAATGAAACAAGTTTGGCTCTCAAGAGGGCAATGCGTGAATCTTTCGACGAGTACTGTAGAACATTATTACAGGATCTCTCACAAAACCCAAAGAAATTCTAGTCATAAATATAGGCTATCAGTAGCACCATAGTTTGAGTCCAGTCCTTCGTGAATGAGACAGGAACTGAAATTGAGAGTAGCAACGGAAAATGATAAATGCTGAGCTCCGTTTTCAAATGTTCCTTTAAATAGGAAAATCCAAAGGGAACAGCCTCAGTTTAATTCTCGCATCACTACAAAGATGAGTGATATAGACATTAAATCAGCTGAAATCGCTAAAACTGAAGAAAGTTCCAGGGTCCGATGGAATCCCTGTGACATACAATACCGAATTTGCGGCTGAATTAGCCCCTTTAAATCATAAGATACTGCAGATCGCTCGAACAAAAAACCGTATCCATTAGTTTCAAGAAAACACAGGTCACACCAGTCTACAAGAAGGGTAGCACAAGTGATCCACAAAACTATCGTCCAATATCGTTTACATGCATTTGTTGCAGAATCTTAGAACATATTCTGAGATCAAACATAATAAGGCGGCTCGAACAGAATGACTTTTTACATGCCAGCCAGCATTCCGAAAACACTGATAATGTGAAATCTAGCTCGCACTTTTCTCACATGACGTCCTGAAAGGCATGGAACAACGCAGCCAGGTAGCTGCAATATTTCTTGATTTCAGAAAAAAAGCGTTTGACTCTGTAGCATATCTATGCTTATTATCAAGCCTACGATGGTGTGGGGTGCCAAGCAAAACTTGTGACCGGGTTGAGCATATTTTGGTAGGGAGGAAGTAGCGTGTTAACTTGGATGGAGAATCATCGACAGACATGGAATTAACTTCAGGTATGTCACAGGGAAGTGTCTTGGAGCCATTCCTACTCATGTCGTATATTAATAACCTTGCAGACAATATTAACAATAACTTCAGGCTTTCCGTAGATGATGCAGTTATTAATAACGAAGTACTGTTTGAGAAAAATTGCAGAGCTATTCAGATGGATCATGAACAGATTTCAAAGTAATGCAAAGGTTGGCAACTTGCCGAAAATTTTCAGAAACGTAAAATTGTGAGCTTTGCAAAAATAATAAACGAAGTATCGTATCATTACAATATCAACGAGTCGCAATTGCAATCGGTCAATTCATACAAATTCTTGGGTGTAACAATCGCATAGGCACAGTCATAGGTACAGCAGGCGGCAGGCTCCGATTTATTGGTTAAATACAAGGGGAGTGCAATCAGTCTAGAAAGGAGATTGCTTAGAAAACACTAGTGTGACCCATCCTCGAATATTGCTGAAGTGTACTGGGACCCTTACCAAATAGGATTATTAGGGAATATTGATCGTATACAGAGAAGGGCAGCACGAATGATCACAGGTTTGTCTGGCCCGTGGGAGAATGTCACAGAGATGCTGAAGAAGCTGAACTGGCAGGCACTTGAAGATAGACCCAAACTATCCCGTGGAAGCCTACCTACAAAGATCCAAGGACCAACTTTAAATGATGAATCTATGAATATATTACAAACCCCTAACTATCGCGCTCGTTGGCTGTAGCGGATACAGTGAACGGGGCGGGGGGGCTAAGGGGCTGAAGTATCTGGGTCCATCCCTGACAAATCTCAGACTTGATATTATCCTATTTTCTTAGTACTATACTACCAGCAGTACAATCCTTACTTAATTCATCTGAAGTACTTCCAGCATGTTATCAAATTTTAAATTCCTACAAGGCGTTCACGTGACGAGCTTTTAATAGGTGCGCGGACTTGTTCGAGATGCAGCCACACCCACAGCCCGCTACCGCAGCCACCCGCCCGCCCGAGTCGGGATCGCTCGTCGTATTTGAGATAAGAGTGTGCAGTTTGGGACGGCGCTCGCCACGCACCTGTACACTTAGGCCATTGACGTATGGTTTGTCCAATCGAACACAATAGATTGCGCCGATCGGATGCTTTTAAATTGTTATTGCGCCGTTCTTTTGTCAAAGTCTGAAAAAATGACATCGAAATGTAAACATGAACTTTGTTTTATTATTATTTTTTTACTGAAAAGAAAGAAAGATGAGGTCGAATTGAACGAAAATGAACCAATATTATCTGGAAACAATTTCAGTGACTTATCATTGTCCATACAAAGTTCATCAGATGCATCCTTTTGATTATACTGTATGTATTTAAATGAAATTATACAAACACGATTAGTCAAGTTTGTGAGTTTTTATTCTGTCGAGCTCGTTGATCTTTCGGTTGGTGTGGTGTGGGTGGCATGGACTGGAATTTGGGCACTGGATCCTCTCTGCATGCACTGCAAGGGTAAGCGTGAAGTACACTACTGGCCATTAAAATTGCTACACCAAGAAGACATGCAGATGATAAACGGGTATTCATTGGACAAATATATTATACTAGAACTGACATGTGCTTACATTTTCACGCAATTTGGGTGCATAGATCCTGAGGAAACAGTACACAGAACAACGATCTATGGCCGTAATAACGGCCTTGATACTCCTGGGCATTGAGTCCAACAGGGCTTGGATGGCGTGTACAGGTACAGCTGCCCATGCAGCTTCAGCACGATACCACAGTTCATCAAAGGTAGTGACGGGCGTATTGTGACGAGCCAGTTGCTCGGCCACCATTGACCAGACGTTTTCAATTGGTGAGAGATCTAGAGAATGTTCTGGCCAGGGCAACAGTCGAACATTTTTTGCATCCAGAAAGACCCGTACAGGACCTGCAACATGCGATCGTACATTATCCTGCTGAAATGTAGGGTTTCGCAGGGATCGAATGAAGGGTAGAGCCACGGGTCGTAACATATGTTCAAAGTGCCGTAAATGCGAACAAGAGGTGACCGAGACGTGTAACCAATGGCACCCCATACCATCACGCCGGGTGATACGCCAGTATGGCGATGACAAATACACGCTTCCAATGTGCGTTCACCGCGATGTCGCCAAACACGGATGCGACCATCATGATGCTGTAAACAGAACCTGGATTCATCCGAAAAAAATGACGTTTTGCCATTCGTGCTCCCAGGTTCGTCGTTGAGTACAATATCGCAGGCGCTCCTGTCTGTGACGCAGCGTCAAGGGTAACCGCAGTCATGGTCTCCGAGTTGATAGTCCATGCTGCTGCACGCTAGTGATACGAGGCCGTTGGGATCCAGCACGGCGTTCCGTATTACCCTCCTGAAATCACCGATTCCATATTATGCTAACAGTCATTGGATCTCGACCAACGCGAGCAGCAATGTCGCGATATGATAAACCGCAATCACGATAGTCTACAATCCGACCTTTATCAAAGTCGGAAACGTGATGGTACGCATTTCTCCTCCTTACACGAGGCATCACAACAACATTTCACCAGGCAACGCTGGTCAACTGCTGTTTGTGTATGAGAAATCGGTTGGAAACTTTCGTCATGTCTGCACGTTGTAGGTGTCGCCACCGGCGCCAACCTTGTGTGAATGCTCTGAAAAGCTAATCATTTGCATATCACAGCATCTCCTTCCTGTCGGTTGAATTTCGCGTGTGTAGCACATCATCTTCTTGGTGTAGCAATTTTAATGGCCAGTAGTGTAATATTATGACGTAAATAATGTGATATAATATTATAATATCAATCATCAGTGTGCTCGGTTCCGAATTCCTTTTAAAGTATCCTACCTCACGCGCCCGCCGACGAGAGTTTCATGTTTTTATACCGCGTTATTCACCAACAATTGTTCGATAATCTTTTGCTGCGTTAAAGTAGTTATGAATAAGAACAACTTGCACTATGGAATCATCTTCGAAATAGTAAAAAAAAAGGAAGTCAGTAGTTTCATACATTTTGGTCGAGTAGTTTAGTAGGTATTTAACTTTGATGGAGAATAGTTCTTTTTTTTTCTTTTTTCAATATCAGAGTTGGCCCCATAATAAAGGAAAAGCTGTTCATATTGACTAATGAGCGTTATTTTAATCCCTTAAAGGTTTACTGGCCGCTTATAAATAACCCAGTGGAGTGGTTCCGAAGAGTTAGTTTAGTTGTTGGTAAGTTATGTGTGATTCCCTACTTCGTGTACGAGCTGTAGTTTTTGTTTGCTGCTGCTACAGAATCAGCACCAGTGCCAGCGGGAGTGGCTAGTGCATCCACTATATGCGCTGAAAATCGTTATTAATAGGAAAACTGCTCAGTCGCGAAGAAAAGTATAAGCATCTGACGGAGTCTTGAGAATCGCCTTTTAATTATGAGTATCCAAAGCAGACAGAGGGTGGACAAAAAAGTTCCGGTCTGACTGGCAAAAACTGTAGTCTACAACCAACAGCAGGACGATGCATATTGTTTGCCTTGGTATTATTTTCTGATCCAGATAATGGGAGAGGCATTCTATAGCTACAGGATCTTTAGAAACTCGTCGGGTTCCTAAACGTAAAACAGTACTAGAACATTTCAGAAACCATTCCGCTATAGCTTCCGCTTAAAAGGTACACATTTCAAAAGTTCATATCAAAGCCAGTATTTTAATCGAAACTGAAAAACTGAAAATGATTTAATCAAATTGAAAAGGTTAATTCTTACAGTAAATACAATCAAACTAGGTGGTCGAAAAAATGCACCATTAAGAAGTCACCGAGATTATGGTACACTGAGTGATTAAACCAGCAGGAAAATTCCGAGCACTTTTAAAATTTTGCCTTGTCTCAGGTGATTCATCACTCAAATATTTAGAGACAGCGCCGAAAAATACCACCTATCTGAGCAAGACAACTCAGATTCAGCTGATTTGTGCTACCCATTCTGTCGCAATGAAAACGGTGCTCGATAAAGTCAAAGAAACAAACTAATGGTGTTCGCAATATGATGGGATTTGTAAATAGTGTTACCAGTTTTGTGCGTGAGTCAGCAAAAAGGCTGGAACTTATCAAGCGAGCTATCTTTGAGAAACACTCAGAAGCGAAAAGAGTTAAGAAGTCCTAGTGATACACACTGGCTTGAGAGGCATCATGCACTCCTTCAATTCAAAGAGCTCTTTGACGCTATCGTACAGTTCCTTGAAGAAATGGACAGATATTCCTCGTCATCGGAAAGTGCAAATCTTATGGCTTCTATTCAACGATCTGACTTTGTCTTACCTTTGACGGTAGCCGCCGCTGTATTTGAAATTACTGTTTAGCTTTCACGGCAACTTTACGCTGTTGCATTAGACCTTGACCTTTGCTATGAGGTCGTAGACAGTGTAATCAGAACACTGTAAAGGTACATAAAAATCAAGAGGTCTGCCCCATTGTAAAACTTTTGGGCATCCCAGCAGACACTCAGAACCGCCAAACGTTCAACTCATCGCTCAAATATAGAAGCATCTCATGCTAAGGAATACTACAGGTTAAATAAACGTTTAATACATAAACACGCTTTTTGCTTGATGCGGTTCTTCTTTCTTTTCTGTTATGTTCTTTCGAGTGTCATGTCGTGTTTTGTTTCAGATTCAATGTATTCCTTCCTTTGTATTGCAACAGCTGAGTAGTCGCTTTTCGAGGGCAGAGCACTCTTTAGTTCTCGACCTGTTCACCCTTACACCAAGTGCCATCATCGAAACAGAAAATCAAAGCTCGGTAGTGGTAGCTGCATGTGTTTACAGCAGCGACTTACCTCATCCTCTCTCGTTATCGGGAGAAATAACTCTTAGAAAGGAACTTCGGAGAGAGAGGGAAAACAGGAGCTGAGGCGCAAAAGACAAATGAGTTTTCCCGAATACAAAAATTACTTTACATTCGTAGTAAGTAAGGAGGGCATCTTCTCTTCGCATAAACTAATAAAATCGTATCTTCTACGACAGTGATGGAAGACAGGTTGAACTGTCTGGCTGCCATGAATATTCACCCTGACACATCTAACAGCGTACAACCTGTCGAAGTCACTGAAGAATTTGGTAAAAGGAATTCGAGGAGACTCGCTATGCGTTAATGAGCAAAATAAAATTTTGTGTGCTTTGTTAATGTTTAACTTGAAAAAGACTTTCTTCAGTTGGGTCAATCCCCTTCCAAACCAAAATTTTGGATCCACCATTGCCTGTAGGTATCGCGAGGGACATCCGAAGTGGCATCGAATTGAAAGACTTGAAACGTACATTGGGCCACACGAAATTAACTATGAGATGGTACTTGTTGTCTAGGCCAAAGTGTAGAGTGTTTGCCAGATTTAATTTACGACATAAAATAGCACAGGAGGCCTGCGACCATTATTTGAATACTTAACATAATCTTTTCACCACTTTTTGGCCACTGATAACAAGAGTCCTTTCCAACTGCAGTAAGCGACTCCCCAACCTTAACGTGCCGCTCAAAAGAATGGTCACTGGTAGTGTCACAGGGTCACATAACGCTTGAGACTATTTGGTCAGGTTTGAGATTTAACCTAGGATACGAATAGAAAATCTGGCGCTCAGGAACTATACACTACCTTATCTTCATTCCTTGACAATCGGTACACGGACAGAGCCATTAATGCTCGACTACCCTGTTGGCTGGAAACAGTAGCAAGCATTAAATGTGTAGTATTAACTATCCGCAGTGACCTAAAATGGACGAAATCATATAAATTTTTGTAGGAGAAGCAAATAACAGACTGACATACATTGGAAGGACCAGAAGGAAATCTAACTCGTTCACGAAAGAAGTAGATTAAGAAACTCGTTCGACCCATTCTAGAATACTGAACGTCAGTCTGGGACCCAACCATGCAGGAAATACAAAATATCCAAAGCAGAGAGGCGCGTTTCATCTTTGGTTCATTCAGTACGTGAGAGAACGTTATGGAGACGCTCATCAAACCAGAGTGGCAGACGCTAAAAGAGGGCGTTGTGCGTCACAAAGAGGATGTCTGTTAAAATTCAGAGAATCTTCGTTCCAAGAAGACTCAAGCAACGCATTATTTCCTCCTACATACATTTCGCGAATCAGTACAACGGGAAAATGAGAGAAATTAGATCTGATAAGGAGGCTTGCTGACAGACGATCTTTCCACATCCCTTTCATGAATGGAATAGGAAAAAGGAAAAAATAGCAATATTATCCGGCGTAGCCTCCGCCACGGACCGTAAATAGACTTGTAGATGATAGCTGTAGCTGCAGAGCCGGCCGGTGTGGCCGTGCGGTTCTAAGCGCTTCAGTTTGGAACCGCGTGACCGCTACGGTCGCAGGTTCGAATCCTGCCTCAGGCATGGATGTGTGTGATGTACTTAAGTTAGTTACGTTTAAGTAGTTCTAAGTTCTAGGGGACTGATGACCTCAGAAGTTAAGTCCCATAGTGCTCAGAGCCATTGAAACCATTTTATTTTTGTAGTTGCAGATGTATCACACCTGTAATGAACTTTCTTTTTTTTCTGCACTCGAATTGGAACTGACTAACACGAGATAACAATCTCGGGTACTGAGACAAGTTTGCCCCATATACGGGCTACAATTTTACAGGCCACATTCACAACGACCAACATTTCTACATCTGCATCGATATACATTCAACCCCGTCGGCAACACAAACCAAAAAATTGCATCAAAACTAGTGTTCAGTTCCTAGTGCTGTGAAATGTGAAAAAAAACCCAGGTGGCCATTATAAGAAGAGGAACGGCACCAAAAATGGAACAGAAGCGTAATATGCAGAAAATCGTCCACTCAACCTGTAAGTAGACTTTAAAATATTACTACATCATCGCAAAACTAACCACCAGAACTGTTTATAACCTATGGGTACATTGCCCAAAATGTAAATTAAATAGTAAAAATATGTACATATTCCTCGTCACTGAAGATGCCCTGTAGAGAATAAAAACGATACGCGTATGGCACGAAAATGGTGTTTTATTCAGTAGTAGTCAGACGGTCCAAAAGTAAAAATTATCAATATACCGTAATAATTTCATGCAACGTTTGCTAGTGCAAATAACGGTAACTGTCACCCCTCTGTATGAATAACATGACGAGGAATTCATATCTCTGCTCATTCACATTGATTTGTGGACAATAACATTCCTGAAATGGATTGGCCTGCATAGAGTTCCTACTTGAACCCAGTGGAACACTTTTAGGGCTGCGAATGGTCGAAGACATGAGAAAAATAGATACCAACAGCAGTAATTTTATGTAGCTACCAGTTCCGGTGCCTCGTTGACACCATCTTCAGCCTGTCCTTATTTAAAATAAATTTGCTATACATATGCACTAGTAAAAAAATATAAAAAGAAAAACCAAAAAGATCAAGACTGTAAAAGAAGATTTATAACACACAAAGATTGCCCACTGAATTGTTGTGTGCCCATTCACTGTTTTAATAGAAACCGATTAAACAAAATACAGTACTTACATAATATTATGAAATACAATAAAAATTACTATACTGCAATAATTAGAAAATCTTTCGTTGAAAATTACTCTGAGTCATGTTATACATATAATGATTATACTGAAACGAAACGGCTTGAAGGCAGAAAATCTGTCTCGAATTATAAATATTGAAAACCAAGAAAACGAAATAATGAATGCAGAATATGATAAAGGAAGAAGGCGAACCGACTATAATGGTGTAATTGAGATGTGGAAGAATACAAGAACCACTAAAAAGAACAGAAAATCATAAATGAGAACCATGTATTTAGGTCGAAAAAAAAATGTAACCAAAGATATAAGTCATAAAAGAAAATATAAACCAAAAATCTTCAACGTAGTAAACTCTCAATCCATGTATGCTGGTCTATGAGCATAAAGGGTAGTGAACTCTAAAATACAGTCAATCCTTATAGTAGCTATTACTACATAAAGTAACATAAGAATTATGGTAATAAGAAAGCTTATGAATCATTTTAAACTGTAATAGCACAGAATAAAATGTTCATGGGGAAAATTGGTACGTTAAAAGTATATGAACTGATTCTAAAAAAAAACATGACTTTTCGAGCAAATGACTAAGAGAGACTGAACAATATTAATAAGACGGGATGTGAACCAACATTAGTTAAATCGCAGAAACACTGCACAGATGTGGAAGATGAGACAAAAACGAAAACATAAAAAATGTGTCCTAATTGAAACATGGATGGTGTGCTAGAGTAGTCAATATCCAGGGAAGGCAACTCAAACAACAAAAACCAGTAAAAAGGCGGGATGTTTACGACGCCTTGCGACTAGCAGACAGGAGGTTGTTTACGTCCCGACTGGGTTTGTTTTTCACAAAGTCTGCTTCCACTAACGAAAACAAAATATCGGGCAAGATTTTACAGTTAATACAAATACAGTTCGCAATGAATACTTTGAAACTGTATTAGTGTATTCGCATTTTATATGCCTTAAATCAAATTTATAATTGTTTTTTCTGATTTTATCGTTTGGTATGATTTTCATTGTAACGAGCTCAAGCGACAGAAATATCTCCCACGCGCAAGAAAGGGAGGTTGTTTACGTCCCGACTGGGTTCGTTTTTCACAAAGTCTGCTGCCACCAACGAAAACAAAATATCGGGCAAGATTTTAGTAAATACAAATACAGTTCGCAATGAATACTTTGAAACTGTATTAATGTATTCGCATTTTATATGCTTTAAATCAAATATATAATTGTTTTTTCTGAGTTTATCGTTTGATATGATTTTCATTTTAATGAGCTCAAGCGACAGAAATATCTCCCCCATATATATATATATATATATATATATATATATATATATATATATATATATGTGTGTGTGTGTGTGTGTGTGTGTGTGTGTGTGTGTGTGTGTATAGTTAGAACGCATTTGAATGTTGAATTTTCTAGTAAATGACATATAGATATGAAATACAAGATGGAGTAGAGTATAAATATGAATAGAAATATACGGATGACGGATGAAAATATGCTTCTAAGCTTGAATCAAATAATGGTAGATGCGATGCGATAGTATAGATTTTACATTACCGACAGATCTGTATGTGTAAATTACGAGACAATAACCGACGATGTCATATAGTTTTCTATTCGTATCCGTTTTTCGCGTCATTTTCAACAGGGATTAACCATTTACCGTTCCTGCAATACAGCCACAATAGAAAAGGACATAGAGAAATTACTTCAGGTCATCAAATCCACAAGTTTAGTATGGATTTCATATTTTTTCGTTTCGGTTGAAATTAAAGTTAACCACCAAGGTGAAATGAGTTAGAAGAAAACAGACGACGCAGTGAGATATGAGACACAAACTCCTAGAGCATCATCTGATCTTCATCAAAAGAGTGAAACATTTGAGTCTGGTTTTAACGATACTGATACATGGCTGGAGAATTTTTCTGACATAGAAATATGTTATGTTATAAAAATGAGAGCAGGAAACGAAAGTGAATCTGACGTCAGTAAAAGCTATAGAAAGATACGCAATTTAAAATATTAAAGGTTGGTTTCAAAAGGAGTTAAAAATGGGATAAAAGTCAAAAGATCATGGGTAGGCTATAGCGAGGTTGAGACTCTGAGTCAAAATCGTTCTTAGCTAAAGAGGAAGGGGTGGTTAACAGAAAAAAGCGTAGCGAAAAATTGCCTTGCCATTCACCAAACCATAAGTGTTGTTGCCGGCCAGTGTGGCCGAGCGGTTCTCGGCTCTTCAGTCTGGAACCGCACGACCGCTACGGTAGCAGGTTCGAATCCTGCCTCGGGCATGGATGTGTGTGATGCCCTTAGGTTAGTTAGGTTTAAGTAGTTCTAGGGGACTGATGACCTCAGATGTTAAGTCCCATAGTGCTCAGAGCCATTTGAACCATTTTTTTAAAGTTTTGTTTCTGCTCGTGGAAGACTCTACAGTCTTCTCTAGGAAACGGAGGCGTTGATAGGGGGTTACAAGGCTAGAAAAAAGAAGAGGGATCTCATTGGAGAACAGTGTTGCACTGTTTTATTGGCGCTGTTAAAGCAAGGGAGTCAGTTTACAGGAACAAAAGAAATTGGAGATTTTGGTGATCCAGAGAGTGCTAATTTCTAAATATCGTATATGTAATATCACACTATAGTGCCCTCCTTCGTCAGCAAACTGAAACCACAAGGAAGGGCAGATTAGCTATTTTTCTGAAACTATACTAGATGACTTCCTTGATATAATTTCTACAAAATAAGAGAAGATATAATTAAAGATAGTTTAGATGCTAAATACTTTTCATTGATGTTCGACTGTAGTCCAGATATCAGCCACAATGAGCAGATGACTCAAGTTAAATGACTCAGCCGGCCGCGGTGGTCTAGCGGTTCTAGGCGCTCAGTCCGGAACCGCGCGACTGCTACGGTCGCAGGTTCGAATCCTGCCTCGGGCATGGATATGTGTGATGTCCTTAGATTAGTTAGGTTTAAGTAGTTCTAAGTTCTAGGGGACTGATGACCATAGATGTTAAGTCCCATAGTGCTCAGAGCCATTTGAACCATTTTTAAATGACTCAAAAGTTGTGGAAAGTATGGTTGACTAAAAGTTAGAGACAAAACAGGAGAAGATCTCATTCAAGAGATACTGCAAAAAACAGAACAAGATAGGTTTGACACGAAATGCCGTAGAAGGCAGTCTTATGCGAATGGGGCAAACATGGCTAGAAAGTACAAAAAATACTTGAGAAGAATGAACTGGCTCATTTTGTACCGTGTGTTGCTCAGTCTTTAAATTTAGGAGCACAAGCAGCTGACATAGCTACCGAAGCTCAAACTTTTATTGCAACTATCCATCGTTTGTATGTATTCGTTCTTCCTTCAACTTCAAGATGGGACATATTATCGAAACATGTACACATAACATTAAAATCCCTGAGCAAGGGTAGATGGTTGCAAGAGTACAGTCAGTCGAAGTGACAAGCATTTTGATAAAGTCATAAAGGCTCTGGAAGAATTTGAAATTTATAACTTGTAAACACCAGAAACAAAACAGGAGGCAAAATCTATTGTAAAACTATTAGAAAACTCAAATTCATTCCTTTAACTTGCTTCTGGTACCCAATATTTAAAAAAATATATCATCTCAATTAGTTTCTGCAAAGAGAAGACGTTAAAATTGATAAAGCTGCTCGAAATATTTAAGGCCTTTTGAACTCTCTTAAAGCATCTGGAGACTCCTATACTTCCGAAGCTCTTTCTGAGGCCAGAATATTAGCAGAAAATAATGAGATATCAATGGAATTCTCAGAAAAAAGGAGTAGAGGAAAGAAAAAAGTTTTGTGAGGATAACGTACCTGAACATTCACAGGCAGATTTGCTCAGGATGTCCCTGTTAGAAATAATGAACAGAGTGTTAATGGAGCTGAGTACCAGGTCTAAGGCACTGAAGAAAATTAGTTCAAAGTATAGTTTCCTGTGTGGTGTTCATGTTCAAGGAATGAAAGTGGAGGACTTAAAGGCCAAAGCAACGGAACTGGCAAACACTTATGTATAAAACTTTAACAAGGAAGAATTTATGTTTGAAACTGAAAATTTCAAACACAGTGCATTGGCAACAGAGATACGCTTGCAAGATGCCGCTGTATCATCCACATTAAATTCAGTTTATAAAAATAAATTGGTAGAGGGACATCCCAACCTTACTACAGCCTTAAAAATATTTCTTATCATCTCAGTTTCCGTTTCCTCTAGAGAAATGAGTTTCAGCAGGCTGAAACTAGCGAAAATTTATTTGAGGAGCACGACTGCTCAACAATGGTTACCAAATCTGAGCTGTTTTCATTAACTATTATGCGATCATAAACACGTTTTCTGAAAAAAAAACTCAGAAAGTGAAATTTTAAGTTTATTATTTATACAATGAGTAATCTTTTTTTAATTTTGTTTGTTTGTTGACTTTGACCTTAACGCAATCAAAAAAATAAATTGATGTCATGAGATGGTGGTATTTATTTCGAAATATATTACCTAAATTAACTTTAGAAAACTATTGATGTTTATGCAGGGTGAAAGAAGGGGCGGCAAATTGAAGCTCGCTCCCTTAGTAAAAGTTGTAGTTCCGACGCTGAAGAGATAAGTATGTCGATTACAGATTGAATGCTGCTGCTGATGTGTGTAAAATAATAATTTCTGTAGTCACTACTGTTTTCCGAATAGTAAACTAACGCCTAGGCTACAATTCGTAAATTGCGTCTGAAGTTTCCTGAAAACTTTAAATTACTCACGTTTCTGACGTAAACCAACACATAAGTTGGACACTTGGATAAGGCTGCGCTGCACTTGTATACCAGCGTGTGTAAAGGTGTTAACAGCGTGATCATTATACTATAATAAGAAGCTACCAGGTGCAGAATTAAAGTACGTGCACATCAATTCCACGTAAGAAGTCAATATGAGACTCTCAAAAAAGGTGATTAAAGAAATTGTTTTATTGCACATATCTGCTCCACTGGAAATGCGGTCGGCTTCTCGCACTGACAATAAACATGAAACTGTTTTAAGCCAAATGAATATGGTTGAAAATCCGGAAGACATATTGGCACACAAAAAAAGAAACTGGTTGCTGTATTTCTTCAAGTTATGCTACGTGCTTACAAATTCCTGGTGGGTTCGTTTTTTCACTTACTCGCGTTTCCACAGCTTTTACGACCTTTATTTCAGATGGGTTACGATTGATTATCGCAACTCGACATCTGAATCTGACTCAGAGTTCACGACTAAATGTTCTACAAAGATATTCGTAGTAAATTTGTATCTGCCGTGGTTAAACTGCAGCACAAAACTACTCTCTAATACACGTAGAAAACTATTTTTATTTCCAGACGTGCGGCGTCTGGTTATCCAATACTCGGCAAAGCGAACCATATACTGATATACTGGGTAATAGGGCGGGGGGAGACTGTACCTTGATCACGTGGCTAGGTCAGCCACGCTCCATTCAATGTACTGTAATGCACGTTGCTACCTGACTGTGAACCCTTGCTGTTAACAAAATAGGTTTATCGGCGATGAGAAAGAGAAAGCAGTGACAGTGCACATGGAAAATGTGTCGGAACGTGCGAGCGAAATTTTAAAGCTGAACAAACCTATAACATGGAAATACGGCACGAAGGACGCAATGATGCAATGTATGGAACTCTATTTACCACAAACAAAAAGCAGCAAGTGCATACAATATATATGCCTTCACAGTATGGATAAATCTGTTGTTAGGCAGAAATTTCTGTGATGTTTTGAACAATACAAGGAGAGACAGTGGGGCGGGATGTAAAATTTGTAACATGTTAGTTATTTAATTTTGAACGTTGAAATGTTTGGTAATATTGTGCGATTTTTGGACGCCATAGCCTTTTACATAGGTCTGAAAACTATTAGTGCGAACAGAAAAGCGATGGAAAACGCGCTGTTCAATAATCTTTAGTCCACATAATAGTTCTCTGAAACTGAAATAAAATGTTCTGCCTTCCTCAGAATTATGCAGAAGAGTCCGGAACCATGACGATAAAAGTACTGTCGTTTAACGGATCAGTATATTTTGATAACAGTTCACACGCTCCAGCAAAAAGCTTCTCTTATCGTTCTCAGCACCCAAAGCAGCTAAGTGACTATTTATACTCTTCGTTCCTAATTTGGATCGTCAAATGTACAGGTTTTTCGGAACAATCCCAGTTTCAGACTAAAGAAATTGATGTCCTGAAAAACACTTTCGGGATGGCAGTTTGTCTCGGATTTCGTAGAAATTTTCTCATACTACTTTTCTCCAAATTCTTAGGTCGATCTATATCTCAACTTCCGCTGATAACCTAGATAACGAAAACTTTTGTTATGACAGTTGACTCAGTTCCTAAGGGATTATTGCTGCATGGTAACGCTGCTGAGTTTCTATTGTTGTCTCTTATCTCAGTTCAGTTTAAACTTTGCAGCAACGTAGTTCCCTGTTTCTCTGTGTGAGTCGTATCGCGGTTAATTTGTTATTAAAGTGTTTGATTCTTTCAAGTGAACTCAAAATGCCGAAGAGGAAGAGTTCATTACAAAAAGAATATTCAAAAGAATGCTTCTTCATTAAACGACGGAGAAGTGACTATGAAGCAGAACGTGCAATTTGTGTTGTGTTTCCATTGCACGTGGGGAAGGAACTGATATGTAAGATCATTAAGCATTAAGCATAAATCAAACATGTACTCTGTAACCACTTAAAAAATTGAGAGTTATTTTGTTTCAATTGCAGTTAAACAGGGCAAATTAGTAACAATAGAGGAATTATCAACGTACTATCAAACCATTAAACATAAAATGTCTTTGAAATCAGTCGACTGTACCTCTAGGCTAAGCTCCAAACTTTTTAATGATTCCGAAGCAGCAAAAAATGTCGTTGGGCACAACAAAATCGACAGCAGTTGTTAAATCAGTGTTAGTGCGCGACACTGTCAAACAAATACGTGACGATCTTTCAAAGATACGTCGTTTTGATATAGCTACAGACGGTAGTAATCACAAATCTCAAAAAATAGTTCCACTAAATAATTCACTTTTTAAGCTAAGAGACGTATCTCGGTGTCTGCTTCCCAAAATGTCCATTTTTAGTCAGTTTAAGAGAAAAATCGCGGTTGCTTCGACAGAAATTATGGCAATCCTATGACTAATTACGTAAGTTTGATTGCTCATCTTAAAAGTTTTCCAATTATACAGGGTGGTCCCGAATTCATGGTACAAACTTTAATGGTAGGTACAGGACATTGTAACAAGGATTTATTGTATAGGAATGTATAGTCGCAGGTGACGCGGTGAGGCGTAAACAGGGGAAAGAGAAATGGAGTGATCGGTTGGTGTCACTGCCGGTAGAGGGCAGTAGATGAACATGATGTATCGCAGTAGGGACAAGCGCCATTCACAATTGTGCTGCCGTAGACGATGGGTGACTTTACGTATGCAGAAAAAGCAGACATGCATTACATGTACGGCCGTGCAAATGGTAACGCCAGAGCTGCGTTACGAATGTATCGCGCGGAGTATCCTAATCGACGAATGCCGGATCATAGAATTTTTCAACGGTTACATCGTCAACTTTGTGAAACAGGTACGTTCGACGTCAACAGACATGACGCTGGTCGATTAAGAGCTGTACGCACTCCAAGACTGGGAGAACGCATCTTGAACATAGTGGCTGATAGACCCGAGTCAAGCACAAGAACTGTTGCGCGTGACGTACATGTGAGTCATCAGACTGTATGCAGAGTGTTAAATGAAAATCGCTTACACCCCTTCCATTTTCAAAAAGTACAAGCATTGAATCCGGCAGATTATCCTCTTCGCGTGAACTTCTGCCAGTGGTTGTTGCAGCAATGTGCGTTGCAGCCGGATTTCGTAGGTCATGTGCTATTTACAGATGAAGCGACATTTTCACGCGAGGGTGTCTTTAATGCGCACAATTCCCATGTGTGGGCAACAGATAATCCACATGCAACGCGTCCACATGCGTATCAACAACGTTTCGGTATTAATGTGTGGGCTGGTATTGTGAACGACTTTTTGATTGGGCCATACTTACTACCCACGCGACTCTGTGGCGAAAGCTATCTTATTTTTCTGCAAGAAGTGTTACCAGAACTGCTGCAAGATGTTCCGCTCGCCATTCGTAACCGCATGTGGTTTCAGCACGATGGAGCGCCAGCACACTTCAGCACTGCTGTACGGAATTACCTGAATGCCACGTTTGGTGCTAGATGGATTGGGCGTGGTGGACCAGTCCCTTGGCCACCCCGATCTCCTGATTTCTCTTGCCTCGATTACTTTTTATGGGGACATCTTAAGAGTCTTGTTTATGAGACTCCAGTTGACTCAGATGAGGATCTCGTTGCTCGCATATCTGTAGCTGCTGCAGGTGTGCGTGAAATACCAGGCATCTTTGAACGTGTACGCCAATCGCTGCACCGACGCTGTCAAGCATGTATCGCTCATGGTGGACGCAATTTTGAACACTTACTGTAAACATGACACTTGTCAACAACGATTTCAATAAAATCTTTCGTTTTCCTTTCGGCCGTTATTTCCCCTGTTTACGCCTCACCGCGTCACCTGGGACTATACATTCCTATACAATATATCCTTGTTACAATGTCCTGCACCTACCATTAAAGTTTGTACCATGAATTCGGGACCACCCTGTATAGTACGCGGCGCACAAAACGTCTCGCAAAATGACGACGACGAGAAAATTCTAGAAATTAGAGATAATACAGAGATTTAGTGACAATCATCTTCCAAAGCACCGTTCGTGAATGGAAAGGAACGGGGGATCAGTTTGTTAGCGGTATCACACGTACGGTCCACCACACATTATCAGGTGACATTTTTATTGGCTTACTGAACGTGTCCATACAGCCATCTCAACACTGGAAATGTTAAAGTACAGTTTGTGTTGGACAATTCATAATACTCATTAGTTTAAGTCGTATGCTTTTACGAAGTTATTTAGGCTTAACAAAAGACAGAATCTGACATAAAACTACTTTTCACATCCACACTGTACTGAAACGAGTAAGGAAGACGAAAATGCAACACATAATACAGAATACACAAATGTGGTATGCATCAAAAATACCTCTGGTAACAAAATGAGTGATAAATCGCCGTTGTTTCACATTTGGGATATTCCCTATTCAATCCACATTATTTGCAAAAACAGACATAATGTCTTATGGGATAACAGCAATCAGTGATTTTATAATGTTACTTAAAATCCGTCTTGATTGCAAAAAGTTTTTTATTATTCATATGACCGGTTTCGGTTCATTCAGAACCATCTTCAGATCTGATATTTCAGTTACAGGAGTAACCCGTCCAAATTCAGCGACTTTCACATGCCACTGGATTTGGACGGGTTACTCCTGTAACTGAAATATCAGATCTGAAGATGGTTCTGAATGAACCGAAACCAGTCATATGAATAATAAAAAATTTTTTGCAATCAAGACGGATTTTAAGTAACATTATACTATCCACATTAATGACTACGTATCTAAATAAACAATAAAATATTATTTTGTGTGTCGTGTAAGAATGGTTTCAAAAGCTGCAGAAAGGGAATTGAATATCTGTGCATGTCTACAAGTACCATTTAGACAGAATGTGTGTGTGTGTGTGTGTGTGTGTGTGTGTGTGTGTGTATGTGTGTGTGAATTCCTAAGGGACCAAACTGCTGAGGTCATTGGTCCCTAGACTTACACACTACTTAAACTAACTTATGCTAAGAACAACACACACTCCCATGCCCGGGGGAGGACTCGAACCTCCGGCGGGATTTAGACAGAACATGAGCACAGTATACAAACACCAGAGTTGGGTATTACAGCCATATATATACATACACTAGTATTCAGACACGTAGTAGGTACACAGCGACATAGATTTACATGCTGAGCGTTCCGTATCCTGCTGAATAGCACGTGGGACACAGCAGGTTAATTGTGCTTTGGTCTTCCCTGGCATTGTAATTGCCAAGAGCATTAGATTTGCAGCGCAGGGAGATGTATCTGGATGTCCGCACTGTTGGCAAACTCGTACAGTATTGTATACGTTGCTATATCGTACGATGGCTAACGAGGTATCAAGGCTGCTTGGGAACTGCTGACCAAGAGTCCGAAGATTACTTGCAAGTACGTTTATTTTACACATTTTCCGAGGACATTGTAGGAATACATGGTTGGATTTCCTTCCTCTCAGCAAACAGATAGAGGGGTGGCGCTTGGATTGAGCCGATAGAGGTGTTTGTTGAAATTACAACGATTAAATTTCAGCCGTGCTATGGCTGTCATGAAGCTATTATATTATGTTACTCTTGGAGTCGTGGGATGAATTAGTGCGTAGTGACTGCCTTTGGTTTCAAATATCCTCGACCATTCCTCTTGCCAGTCCGACGACAACCGGTTTCTGAGCATCGGTATCATATCTGTGAGAAGGAGTTTATGTATTTAACAGCTCCATATAGAAATGCTTGCTTTGCTACGACATCTACTTGTTCATTTCCAGGATATCCAAGAGTGACCTTTCATCCATACCATTAGGATGTTCCTCTTCACCCAAAACACAGTGTCGATAATTGCTGCAATTATGGGGTTGGTACAACTAGTATGATGGTTTCGAATCAGTAGTAGGTGTGACAACTATCAGATATAACTACTGTGCCTGGTGTGGTCGTCTGTGCGAATAGTAGGGCTTCCAAAATGGCAATCAGTTTGGCTGTCATAGTAGTGGAGTGTGGATCCACCTTGTACAGGCCTTGTCGTTTGCTTAGGGGTACCCAGGAAGCACTACCAGCGCCTTCACTAGACCTAGAAATAACTGCAGACACCATGCACGCATCGTAATAGTGAGACAGAAATTTCATTGCCGTCCCTTTAATTTAAGGCTGGTTATGAAACGTTGAACTGCTTCTGGGATCAATCTACAGAATCGACGTTGCTTCAGTCAAGTCTAAGAACGCAACTACCATATAATTATTCCGAGAGAAGGTTAGCTGTATATTAGTAACTAACCACAGAAGGACTTCAGTTGTCTCTTTTCCTTCGCAAAACCAAAGTTGTTTTTCTGGAAATATTTTCTTGTTTTCACACCGCCATTATTAACCGCTGCTGCTTAATAATCCTTTCAATTATCTCCGACGAAGGTGACTCGTGTTTATCACACTTCTTTCCCGATTTGTGGGGACGACGCGAGATGTTTACAGCGAGTAGCTTTTGATCTTTTGTGTCCGCATGCTATTGTAAATTTTGAGCAGCAGCAATTTCCCTTTATAAGGGATTTGGCAGAGCGCAGTCTGGAGTTCTTCCATCGAAAAGGGTAACGTAAGCACACTGTTTTCTTCCTTTTCCGCCTCGTCTCCCTCTTCCAGTACTTCAGGTTTATGGAAGCAAGAAAGATTCTAAAAGTTCGTTGGATAGTGGAGATTTGTGCATCTCCATTGTCAGACCGTTCTTTGTGCTCCTTATTACAGTGAAAATCCTAGTTAATTGTGTCTCTCTGTAGACTGCAGTACAGAAATTCTGCTACGATTTTTTTTACTTGAATATTTTCTTGGATATAGCTTGTGCCTTTTCAAGATCAATTAAGTTAGTATCGATAGAGTGAGTTTTGCATTTTCTTAATGTTTCCCTTCGTTCCTTGAGGGCTGCGTCACATTCTGAATCCAACCAACAAGGCGATAGCTTATGAATAGTCCCTTTATGTCCTTTTCGAGGTACTGAGATTTCCGCTGCTTCGTTGATAGGCGATACCAAGACCCCATAGTCTCTTCCGGTAACCTCAGTGTCGACGATCGATTCCAGTTTTTCTTCCAGTAGGTTCCAGTTGACTTTATTTGTGTTCCATTTCGGGCTGATTGCGTGTCTGACAATCTCCCTAGGCTGTGCGTGTGTTATGATTTGAACTGGCTAGTGACCCGAACCTAAAGTATCCGGTATCATACACTATACTGTTCTGGCAGACGGTGCAGAGGATGCTATGCTCACGTCTACTGCCGTAGGGACTTCATGTGGTCAGACTTTTCGTGTTGGAAAGTCGTCATTTAGTACTATAAGGTTTTCCGAATCTAGCACATCCACTAGTGTTTTCCCCGTTGCGTTAGCATTTCTGCAACTCCACAGTGTATGGTGGCGGTCGTTAAAGTTACCTAGTAGCAGAAGTTGTTTCCCTGTGGAGTGTATTATTGTTGTTTGCTGTTGTTTGGTAAGTCTGCCGTTATGCGCTTTGTATGCTGAGACCAAATTGAGCTGGAGGTCCTTGATCCGCAGGCGGATACTCACCATTTGCAGTGCATCATGTGTGTGTGTGTGTGTGTGTGTGTGTGTGTGTGTGTGTGTGTGTGTGTGTGTGTGGTAAGGTCTTATGGGACCAAACTGCTGAGGTCATCGGTCCCTAAGCCTACACACTACTTAAACTAACTTACGCTAAGGACAACACACACACCCAAGACTGAGGCAGGACTCGAACCTCCGATGGGGGAAGCCGCGCTGACCGTGACAAGGCGCCTGAGACCGCTCGGCTATCTCGCCTGGCAGTGCATCATGCTGAGTGCCAGTATTGACAACAGAAAAGTGGGTATCTTGTTTTACCAACACCGATGCGCCGCTGTAGCTATCATCTCTATCTTCTCTAATGACAAAGTAGCACAGTTCGTTCGGTTTTAACCATGTTTCGGTGATGGCACAGATGTCTATGTTAGTTTCGAGCAGAAAATGTCGGAGGCTGTCTTTGATTGCTTTGAGCAACCTAGCGTTCCATTGGATTATTTTATAGGCCAATTTGGGGGGGGGGGGAGTAAGTAGTAGGGTCAACATATTTTGGATGGTCACCCAAATCGAATCAGTTAGTAGGCACTGGAGTGGGCCCATTAGTAGTCTGCTAGTACGATATATCGTTCATCACAGCCATAATGATATTCAATATGTGGGTCGCGAGTTGCTCCCCAATATCACTCTTATTCAAGTGGAGGGCAGAGTTGTGGTTGGTACAACTGGTCCTGGGGGACAACGCTTTGGTGGGGTCCTGTATGTTCTATAGAATTTAGCGTTGCTGGTGGCGTAGATGCGCATGTTGTATTAGAGGGGGCGGTTGTATCGGCCGTTAATACACTGGGACCACTATTTCCTGACGTCTGCAGCATTGTCGCCATGGCAAGGGTTGGTTGCTGCGGATCGTAGGTGGCGGTGCTGAGATTTGCACTGAGCCGCTGTTGGGATAGGAAGGAGCGGGAATTCTGTGCCCTGTCTCGGAATGCTTGGGGGAGAAGTACTGCATTCGCACAAGCTGCTTCTCGAAAGGTGATATTATTAAGAGACATAATTTTGTTAATTTTTTGTTTTAGATATACGTTGGGCAGGTTTGAGATAGGGCAATGGACTGCCGGTACAATGAATACAGGTTGGTTGATTGGCCCTCCAACAGCTGTCACTTCTATGTGGACCCGCGCAGGACGCACATCTCGTGTTATTTCTGCACTGTTTGCTGCCATGTCCACATAGCAAACAACTGTAACATGGTACGACAGAAGGCACGTACACTTCCACTGGTCACCGAACTCCATGAACATAAACAAACTGTGGGAGCTGCTGTGATCCAAATGTCACAACACAAACTGGCGACTGCTTTGTTACCTTTCTCCAGTTCAGGTTTTTAATTTTACTACATTGCCTGATGGCAATGACTTTGCAGCATCACGTCATTTCTACTAGCGATTCGTCCTGCGTAAGAGAGGTTTCATCATTATTGATGATGTCTTGTTTAGTAATGAAGAACTTCGGAATATAGGCTTCCAAATTTCCTTTTTGTAAGAAAGGATGTTGAACCAAGGCATTTGCAGCTAATCCTGACATAGTATAAATTTTCACACGGTTTTTCTCTGTCGTCATAATATTTATTACGTACTTGAACAGTGACTCTCATTCCCATCTACTAAGTTTGCCTACAGCCACAGGGTGGAGCATGCCTATGTTTCTGTCCCTACTTTCAGCAAATAAGATGAAAGACCCTTTGTCGGTAGCTGCGTATAAACTAGCAGGGCAACTTACATGTTGTTGGGTGATGGTTCCTTCTTGAGTGGTATTGACACGTAATACTTTTTCCATTCGGTCCCATTGGTCTTCGTGTCCTTCCTGCTCCACACGGTCCCAAAAATATGTTCAAATGTGTGTGAATTCCTAAGGGACCAAACTGATGAGTTCATCGGTCCCCAAACTTACACACTACTTAAACTAACTTATGCTAAGAACAACACACACACGCCCACACCCTCCGGCGGGAGGGGCCGTGTAATCCGTGACATGGCGCCTTTAACCACGCAACCACTCCATACGGTCCCGTTGACACTTCTGCGAAGGCTGCAGGTCTCTTGTCGTAGGTACATCGACAGGTGGAACATGTTGGTGTGCGTTTGCGTTGTGGAACGCGATGATTGCGTCACTATTCACTTCACTGACGTTGCATGAAGTGCATCGGCATCCATTGCGACACTGTGCGGCTGGTTTCGCGAATAACGTGTAGCATCAGGGCTGCAATCACCACTGTTCATGGTGGTGATCGCAGCCCAGAAAAAGTTTTACCGATTTCGCAGAGCCCATAGAAGTATATCAAATACCGGCACAAAGCTATCACTGCGTTCACCGCGTTAGCACTGACCGAGTAGGAAGTGTTTACACCGTCGTAGCGCGCTCATTTTCTCTCTTCCGCTTCTCGGAGCGAATTGGTCAGGTGGTTTGCGGAGTACCGATGTCGATGTACATACAGAATTGGACTTGAAAGGTAGCAAACAACTTCCGACAAAGGGAAAGTGTAGTGTCTGGGACGGAGATCGGACAACAAAATGAATGGTGGTGTAATTAGAGGTGCCCACAATATTAGCCTAAAACCATCTTACTGGGCTTTCGTTTAAGATATGTAGTCGAAATAAACCAGGCGACGATGAGCGAATTAGATTAGAAAATGAGGCACTAAAAGCAGTAGATAAATTTTTACAGTTGAGCAGCATAATAGCTGATAATGGCCGAAAAGGGTATAAAACGCTGACTTTCTGTAAAAGAAGAATTTCATAACATCGAATATATATTTAAGTATTAGGCAGCTTTTTCTGAAGGTATTTCTCTGGAGTATAGTCTTGTGAAATGTAGACAAAAAGCAGTACAGACAAGACGAAAATAAAAGTGTTTGAAACGGGTTGTACTACAGAATGCTGAACATTAGATGGGTAGATCCTGTAACTAATGACGAGGTACTGATTTGGTTCAAGTGGCTCTGAGCACTATGGGACTTAACTTCTGAGGTCATCAGTCCCCTAGAACTTAGAACTACTTAAACCTAACTAACCTAAGGACATCACACACATCCATGCCCGAGGCAGGATTCGAACCTGCGACCGCAGCGATCGCGCGGTTCCAGACTGTAGCGCCTAGAACCGCTCGGCCACCCCGGCCGGCACTGATTTGAATTGGGGAGGAAAGAGATTTATGGGACAACTAGACTAAAAGAGGGCATAGGTTGATAGGACACATTCTGAGATACCAAGGAATTGTCCCTTTGTTGCCGGAGGGAAATGAGGTGTGTAAATACTGTAGAGGAAGACCAAGAGATGAATACAGTAAGCAAGTTCAAACAGCTGTACGTTGTAGTGGTTATTCGGAGATGAAGAGGCACGCACTGGATAGAATGGAGCGAAGAGTTGCATCAAACCAGTCTTCGGACTGAAGACCACAACATGTTGCCGGTATGAATTTCCATATCTGCGACGTCTGTCGCATCCTAAACAAACCAGTGACGAATCGCTTAACACTTTTCTCTGTCTTATGTTAATCCATCTGAGTAAGCTACCGGTCTTCATGGCCGGACGAGAGTTTTGTAAGCCGGAACTCTCAATTATATTTACTTAAGATTCTTCAATGATGGCATTTACCTTCCTCACGTCTACAATCATAAGCACGGGGCCGATTCGAGAACATTTCTTGGGCTTTACTAATTTTACACGTTTCATGAATACAATAACCACTCTCCATAGCTGAATGGCAGCGTTCACGCTTTTCACGTGATAGACATTGGTAACTGATGAATGACTACAGATGGAAATATTTGCATCAAGCTATGAACCACTGGAGAGTTGTTATTTATGTACCTACAAACATAATAGAAAAATATTTGTTGCTAAGTACACACGGGGTGGATTATATTGATAATTGCTACGTGTGGACGTGTACCATAAAAGAAGCAAAAACGTTACAGTGAAATGGATCCGCAAACGAGCCGTTTCTAAGATTATTACCAATGTGTGATTATTAGCTGCCACTGATTTTAGTATGAAATCCTATCCTAGCTGATACGAATGTAAAGGTGCAAACTATTCAATTCAGCCCCATCTAAAAGCTCGAAATTAGCCATTCGAAATATGAAATGCTGGTACATTAATAACCAGTGCAGCCGCCAGAATGTTGAATGCAAGCATGCAAGCTTGCATCCCTTGTGTTGTACAGGTGCTGGATGTCAGTTTGTGGGATGATGTTCCATGTCTGCTGCACTTGGTCGGTCAATACTGGGACAGTTAATGCTGTTTGTGGATGACGCTGGACTTGTCGTCCGATGAAGTCCCATATGTTGCCGACTGGAGACAGATCTGGTGATCGAGCAGGCTATAAGGCAACATGCGGACACCCTGTAGAGCATGTTACGTTATAACAGCGGTCTGTGGATGTGCGTTATCCTGTTGGAAAACACCCCCTGCAATGCTATTCATGAATGACAGCACAACAGGTCGAATTACCAGATTTACGTACAAATTTGTAGCCACTGTGCGTGGGATAAAAACGAGAGTGCTCCTTCTGTCATACAAAATCGCACTCCATATCATAACTCCAGGTGTAGGTCCAGTGTGTCTATAGGTTGGTTGCAGGCCCTCAACTGGTCTCCGTCTAACCAACATGCGGCCATCACTGGCACCGAGGCAGAACCAGATTTCATGAGGAAACACAACAGACCTATACCCTGCTCTCCAGTGAGTTCTCGCTTGACACCACTGAAGTCGCAAATGGTAGTGGTTTGAGGTCAATGGAACGCACTCTACAGGTCGTCTGGCTCGGGACTGTCCTCGAAGTAACCGATTTATAACAGTTCGTTGTGTCACTGTGGTGCCAACTGGTGCTCAAATTGCTGCTACAGATGCAGTGTGAAGCGCCATAGCTATACGTCGAACACGATGGTCTTCCCTCACGGTAGTGCTACTTGGTCGCCCAGAGCCCGGTCTCCTTGCGACCGTACATTCTCGTGACCAGCGCTGCAGGCAGTCATGTACAGTGGCTACATTCTTGTCAAGTATCTCTCCAATATTGCGGAAGGAACATCCAGCTTCTTCTAGCCCTATTACGCGACCTCGTTGAAACTCACTGAGGTGTTGATAATGGCGTCTTTGTCGCCTTAAAAGCATTCCTGATACATCAGCTTACCACGTCCAGTCTCAAAGGTAATTTACGCTCATGACCGTTACAGCGTGTATTTAAAGCAAACCTGATTTGCGTTCTCATAGTTGCGCTACTACCGCCATTCTAATGCGACTAGTTTGAAATCTGAATAGACATTATCTTTCAGATGTAGAAACACATCTATCAGTTTCCGTTTACGTTGCACAACGTTTTGGTGTTGTGACTGTTTTTCCGTCAGTTCAATCGGGATCATTTTTCATCCATATCTTACCTTACCTTGAGCAACATTGAGAAATGTCGTGTATGCACATGGGACACAGGCACATTTTGCTGCTGATTGAAGACGACAAAATAGTCCAGTATGTAAAGGTCGAGCATAGCCTGTACTTTTGGCTTTCAAGGTCAGCTGACCTCAATCGTCTGGATTTTCCTATCTCGTGTCATCTTGAACGAAAAGCATACAGAATTTCCGTTGATACGGTTGAAGGACTAGAGCTGCGAACTACACATTCTTGTCAAGATTTACGAGATGAACTCGAATTTTTTGAAAGAATTCGCAGTTCACTGCTGAGATGTGTACAGTATTGCCTCCAAATGTGAGGACCGCAAGTCGAGCACCTTAAAAAAAATGTTCAAATGTGTGTGAAATCTTATGGGACTTAACTGCTAAGGTCATCAATCCCTAAGCTTACACACTACTTAACCTAAATTATCCTAAGAACAAACACACACACCCATGCCCGATGGAGGACTCGAACCTCCGCCGGGACCAGCCGCACATTCCATGACTGCAGCGCCTGAGACCGCTCGGCTAATCCCGCGCGGCGAGCACCTCATTTAACAGGTACGAGTGTATAGTAAATTTCTACATGGAGCGTGCTTAAGTAGTAGACCTTGGATAAAAAAAAAAATTCTAATTAGATGGTGAATTAATCGGAAAGTTTACATTTCAAGTAGATTAAGTGTAATAACTAGAACAATATTTGATACTGAAGTCTGTGGAGGCTCGTAACATCAGATTCGCATTTATCTCACAAACGTTTCTTTTGTTTTTTTTCATGTTGATTGGAATGTGCCAGTTATCGCTACTAATAATGATACAATCTCTATAAAAATTTTGCATTTTGGAGGGGGAGGACAAAAACCGGCCCTGCATGAGCAAATGGACTGCGGAGAGAGAGAGAGAGAGAGAGAGAGAGAGAGAGAGAGAGAGACAATGGAACAATTCGGGTCGTCACGTGACCAAGACGTCGACGAGGCTTAGCTGTCAGGCGGAGGACGGAGAAGACGCACGATATTAGTGCCCCACCCACGGGACCCTACATATCCGAGACTTAGCGTTGCCCGTCATGTTAAGTGTGTGCCGAGAGTACCTCGACTGGCGCATAACCGCCGCACCGACCGAGGTGGCGCAGTGGTTAGACACTGGACTCGCATTCGGGAGGACGACGGTTCAATCCCGCGTCCGGCCATCCTGATTTAGGTTTTCCGTGATTTCCCTAAATCACTCCAGGAAAATGCAGGGATGGTTCCTCTGAAATGGCACGGCCGACTTCCTTCCCTAATCCGATGAGACCGATGACCTCGCTGTCTGGTCTCCTTCCCCAAAACAACCCAACCCAACCCATAACCGTCGCCACAAGATGTAACTGACATCAACGTGTGCGGTAGCGGGTAGATTGGCGTCAACGCAGCTGATTCAGTGCTGGTAACTGCGGTATCGGCCGCTAACCGGTCGGCCATACTTTCAAATGCATGCGCCGCCAGTTTCGCTGCCGCGTTTCCCACAGCCGCCACCGCGGTACGAGGCCGCTGCCATGGACCCCCGCTGCCAATGAGATGCAAGCATCCCCTCTCCGGACCTCCAGCGGCGGGTGCACTTTTGTTCGAACATTCATGCACTGGGCCCATTTTGTGTGTCTGCCAGTTGAATAACATTTACAGACTTTCATAGCGGCCAAGGCTCGTGATCTACTGGATAGTTATTGAACTGAAAACTGACTGATTCGTAAATGTGCGGTATCTGTGTATGTTTCAGCATTCAGAGCTACTGATAGCGACTGACGCTGCACCTGTAGCCACAAAGTTATGTATTATTTTTACTGTTCGATATTAGATGTAGAATAAACCATTATCTGAATTCTATGTTCATGAACAGCATTTGATACACGCTCACTAAAGAACCACACAGCATGCAAGGAAGTTATAACAATAACAACAATCCTCGAGTTGCCATACCATTCAAGTCTTTATTTGCTCTGGGTACTTGTGCTTTTCCTCACACGTCACATGCCACTGAGATTACACCAGCATTGGATACTTGACGCATGGAAAAAGTTCGTCTGGACTGGCGAATTGCGGTAGGCGTTAATGGATGCCGAATACAGGGTATTAATTCATCGAAATAAGACCCCGCTTACCAACAGGGTACCATACAAGCAGGAGATGGAGACAGTATCTTGTAGAGAATGTTGGTATGGGGTGTTCTTCAAAACATATTTTGGAGGACGGTAGGGCAGCGGTTCAAACCCTAGACTGAACTTTCACATTTAGGCCTCAAAGGCGAAAGTTAGAGGAAGCTACTGTCTGATCATGTGCATGCCTTTATTCGCCACACCAATCAGTACTTGATCTGCAAGACAATCATTACCTACTCGCTCCTGAATTACGTTAGTATGTTTTGGAAAGGGAGGAAAAACAGGGTTTTATATTCATCGCGCCCAGGTCATTAGAAATGAGGGACAAGCTAGGGCTCGGAAGAAAATCGACCGTATCTTTTTGAAAGTAAACACGTCGGCGTTTAACTCAAGCGATTCTGAAAACTCACTGAAGACCTAAATATGAATGTCCCGTCTAAGATTAGAACAGCTGCCCTCTCATCCTCCAAAGAATGTTTTAAAGGACACTCCGCAGACGCGAGGGCTCTTGTGCAGCCCTCAGTCATCTGACCTCTGTGTAAATGAGCATGTCTCGGACGCCATCGATAGAGATGTGCGCACCTTGGCCTTGGACCCATGTCCAATGAATCAGCGAGACAGGGTGTTACACACCATGTCGTAAGTCCAAAAAGTTCTGAGACTGATTTTATTGCTGGAGTGCAAGCGACGCTAGTGCAGTAACTACGGTGGAAGCTTGAACTAGCAATTGTAAACAACAGATGTGCATTGGAGTCAGTTGTGAGCAGTCAGTGTTAAGTAGCGGACGTGGTTGTGTGTCAACGTTGTTGTGTCACAAATCGTAATGGATCAACATTTCTAAACAAAGTGTTCAAGACAGTCTCCAGAATATTCTGAAGAAGAGAAAAGTGTGTGCAAAGTTTGTCTCGCACACTTTGACTCTCTAACAGAAACAACGACAGATAGTCGCCTGCCGCGACTTCCCTGAAACGCAAAACGCGGACAGTTCTTTTCTGGAAAAAACTACCACGGGTGGCGAGACTTTAAGTCATCCATACGAACCTATCACAAAACGAAGTAGTACGGAAATTCTCATAAAGGGTAACGCTTTGACAACATAACCTACATTCAAACCAGTGTGACCCACGAGTAGAGCAACGTGCTAGAAAAGGCGTTTCCTGACAGTTTCACAAGGTTTTATGGACGTTCATTGGGTACACCATCTTAACTTTTCTCCATTTTTTATTAATCCAGTCTCGAATCGTTTTGGACTGTCAGGGTACTAAATAGTGCCGACTCCTGCGTTCTTCCATCTCAAATGACTACAAATGGATATCTTAGAAAGGCTCAGCGTACAAAACATTAGCAACCCAGCTAAAAAAGCACTGTGGTCGACTTGGAGCACTGTATATGGTGTAGGGTAGGTACTAGGCGATCATCTGATCCACCACTGCTGATCCGTGGCAGTCAAATGGAGCTTATGAGCCAGACGGCTGTATAGAACTAGTGCAGTAAAGTGAGTCGACGTGCACACGTGACACGAAAGCAGAAAGGAGCTAACGTGTTTGCAAATGTTGATGAGTTGCTCGATTTTTTGGTGTATCAACACGAACTGTCTAACGTGTCTACATGGATTGGTGTATCACTGGCTGCCTTGTAACACAGCGTAAGCATACTGGTCGTAGAAATATAATAACCGACAGGGAACGGAGACGAACGTCACGACTTATCAATGACAATCGGCTTCAAACACGGAGTGAATTGCTGTTTTTAGTCAGTGCAGGTTCATCTCACCCAATTTTCGAATGAACATTTAAAAAATAACTGGATGCAATGAAGACATGTATTCGTGAACCTCGCAGAAAGCTATTGCTTACAAGTAGCACATAAAGCTGGATGTCTTCAACAACACTAACTGAACAGAAGCTGACTGTAGGCGCGAGGTTTGGTCCGATGAGTCTCCGATGAGTCGCGATTTTGCTCCTTTTAGATGATGCAATGCGTCAAGTGTATCGATGGCCCAATGAGGCGTTTTATCTTCAGAGCGTAGTTAAGACAATACGTGGTTCTGTTATTTTTTGATGGTGCTTTCTCTCGTCCCATGAATTGGGGTCACTCACTGAGGTTACTGTTAACATGAACCAAAATGTTTATTTCTACGTGCTCGGTGACGAACTGTTCCTCATTCTTCTACATATTCCTGTTGGGTATGCTGTGGACAAGAACAAGATGACAACAGCTGCATTCGCGAATCTGCACAAAAGCAATCCTAGTTTGATTAACATTCAGGCATCCTAACTTAATCCAGTAGAAAATGTCTTGGACTACTTGAAACAGCGGGTGAACCGCAGCAATCAACATTCCTGCAATTTGGTAACTCTACTGGATCTAATCATCCATGTGAGACTTCTTCTCAATCTGACATACCTGAATAATCTTGTGGACTTCCTTACTCGACGAACTGAGGCCGTTTCTAGGACTGGAGGCGGGGTTACACGGTCTTAACGCGATGTCTGCTACGGAACACATACTCGTATTTACAGGTGACGACTGATAGCAGCACCGTGCTAGGGTGTTTTTAGAGCTCAAGAGTCTTCGGGAGCAACAGAGATCTTATTTTCACACGGCCAACTGATTTATATTTCTGTCGTTTTGGGAAGTCATATGAGACCAATTCCAGAATCGTTCAGTCGACACGACCTCGGCCAACTCCCTTCCCCAACCTTGTCCCACTGAGCCAGTTTTACATCTCTAACCACCACTGTGTTGACGACACGTAAACCTTTCTTCATATCTTAGTATTCAACCCAGCTACGCAATATACGAATTAATTAAAACATCTGAATCTGAGTAATTTGAGATTAAAGACTCACGGACTGAAATGAAGCAGCTAAGACAAATGAGATGAGACCGTAGTTTCTTTGTTGACTAGCGCTTCGTACTAACGAGCGCTAAATGCGAGTAACGGTCCTAACTGTGCCTAATTATTGCCTGAGAAGTGACTGGCACGTCTGGAGGTGTGTACGTACGTCACTGTCTTTCGAATATGTGGTCCAGTATTCGTACACTTTTACATACTAAATGAGCGTAGCCGCCAAAGCAGAAACGAGAGAGTCTCTACATGCAGCTCGCTTTAGTTATTACGTAGAAACGCGCAATTAAATTATTATTGTATTATTACTCTTTTGGATGCGAAGGAGACCTTTAAGGGATGCGCGGCGTACTTTGAAACCTTGATTGGCTTTCCTCTGTGCTCGTATTTCTTTCACTTTATTGTTGCTTTTGCTGGCTTTGAACCGAGATTTTCCGGTATTCTTCTTCGGATTTCCCGTTGTCAACTCTCCATTGTTGAAGTTTAAATCGAAACATTTCTGAATTCTGGGTATCTTCTTGTGTGACCTCTGCCTATTTAGATTATTTCTGTAAATTTTAGCAGTCAGTTTTATTTCTCTCTTTTTGCTTTACTTCTGTTTGCGTAAAATACACCTATTTGTCCCGTACAACTACCTTGTTTCATTCTCTTGATATGGGCGTAATATTTTAACCGATATCACTCTCTCTGTGACTATTTGTATACCCTGTGAACTCTTGGTTGCTCTTTAGCATGAACTGCTGCCTGTGTAATTTAGTCCAAGGAATAATCTTATAATTTTTCGTTCGCTTTATCAATGTGTTTGATACTTGCTTTCCTGCCGCGCGGGGTAGCCGCGCGGTCTAAGGGGGTCTTGCTACGGTCCGGGCGACTCACCCCGTCGGAGGTTCGAGTCCTCCCTCGGGCACGGGTGTGTGTGTTGTCCTTAGCGTAAGTTAGGTTAAGTTATGTTAAGTAGTGTGTAGGCTTAGGGACCGATGACCTCAGCAGTTTGGTCCCTTAAGAACTCACACACATTTGAACATTGAACTTGCTTTCCTGTTCTAAATCAGTGTTTGGAAGCACATAAACGTTCTAGTTTATGACGTAATTTTAATGTTACAGTTTGGTATGTCGGTAGACGCTTTTTTTAGATACCGGTACTTTAGGTTTGCATTTCTTTATTCAGCTCCGTTAGTTTAAGTTTTTAGTCCATTTTCCTGAAGTAAGTCGCCAAGGTATTTAAACTGTTAGACTTACTTAATTTTGCCATATTTTGTTTCCATGAATGAGGTGTTCGTTATTTGTAAGTTATACATAATATTGTTTCATTCTCTTGATATGGGCGTAATATTTTAATCGATCTCACTCTCACTGTGACTATTTGTGTGCTCTGTGAACTCTTGGTTGCTCTTTGGCATGAACTGATTGCCTGTGTAATTTAGTCCAAGGAATAATCTTATAATTTTTCGTTTGCACACCTACTTTTTCTACAATTTAATTTTACAGTTCAATTCATTTATGGGCTGTTGTGATGTCACCAGTCAATATTGTAAATTCATCTGCAAATTCAAGTCTACTTTTATTCTGCTGCCTCGTAATGTTACTGGATAGTTAGCTTCACAGATATATTTCGACTTGCGCTGCTTTTGTATTACTTTTGTAAGCGCTCAGCTCAAAAGTAATGGAGTAAGTCTGTTTTCTTTCCTTACCACATTGTTCATTTTGGAAGATCCATAAATTTCGCCTATGGGTTTTACTTTGTAATTTGAGTTTGTTAATGTCTATTTTGTGGGGCCTACACGTTGGTTATTCAAAATTTTGGAATAACGATTCACAATCAACTGAAACGTTAGCTTTTTTTTAAAAAAAGCTAACAATGATACACCCTAGATATTTTCCACAGGTCCTTTCTTTCTTTGTCCAACTCCAACGTGGGGTCGGCTTTTTGTTATTACGGATTTGGCAGTGTTAATTGCAGAGGGTGGCCAGATGCCCTTCCTGACGCCACCCCAAAACCCCCGGGATGGAAGTAGTGTACTCCAGCTGTCTGCGTCTAGTGTAAGTCATGAAGTAGTGCGAACGTTTTTTCAAATGTCTGTGAGTCGTGTAACTGAGGCGGAACTTGGGGACCAGTCTGGTATTCACCTAGTGGGATGTGGAAAACCGCCTAAAAACCACCTCCAGGCTGGCGGGCATACCGGCCTTCGTCGTTAATCCGCTGGGCGGATTCGACCCGGGGCCGGCGCACCTACACGAGTCCAGGAAGCAGCGCATTAGCACTCTCGGCTACCCTGGCGGGTTTCCACAGGTCCTTTAGCGCCTTAATATTACATGTAGGTTAAGAATTTGCAACGGCCTTGCTGCAGTGGATACATTAGTTCCCGTGAGATCACCGCAGTTAAGCGCTGTCGGGCTTGACCGGCACTTGGATGGGAGACCATCCAAGCAGCCATGTGCTGTTGTCATTTTTCGGGGTGCACTCAGCCTCGTGATGCCAATTGAGGATCTACTCGACCGAGTAGTAGCGGCTCCGGTGAAAGAAAACCATCATAACGACAGGGAGAGCGGTGTGCTCACCACGTGCCCCTCCAATCCGCATCCTCAACTGAGGATGATACGGCGGTCGGATGGTCCCGATGGGCCACTTGTGGCCTGCAGACGGAGTGCTTTTTTTTTATTGAAGAATCTGCTTTGCGTGATACCTGATAGGTCTACATTCTGGGTGATATGCTCCGAACTGAATCAGTATTATTATGTAGAACACGGCATGCCAAACCGCACACGAGCCCGATGTGTGGGCGCGTGCAGGCCAAGGATCGGCATGACTCAGCTTTGCTCGGTCCGTTTCGGAAGTACACGGTACAGTGCGACATTTTATTTAATATTGCGTTACGGCATTTTTCGGTCCTCACGATCTCTCCAATTCGGCAGAATCGTGGTGTCAGTGCTGTTTACCATCCGTTATTCTGTCGTGGTATGGCGAGCGTTAACAGGTCTAGTGGCTGCTTGCACAAAAAGAGGCACTCTAGCGACTGATCGTCACAAGCCTTTAAAAATGAATGGGAATGACAGAAGAGAGGGCCGAAAATTCTCAGTATCTATTAAGCGTCACACAACCGACGTTTGCTGCAAATTTACTTTGAAACATTACAACATCATGCAGGAAGAATTTAAAGACATAGCTGACAATTAAAGAGGAAAAATTACGACTGACAGATAGAATTCATTGTTTTGTACACAAGTACCTTGTGCTAAATGTGCACGCATGGCGTAAGTGAAGAAATCCTTGGTACGAATAGTAAAATTGCTGAAGTCGCATGCATTATTGCACTGTCAACTGCAACAATTTTTGATGACCTGAACGAAGAGTATGAAAACTTTATACATTACTGCAAAGTACGTTGGTTACATCAAGGGATATGCCTGGAACGATTTTTCGATTTAAAACCCGCTATTGTTGAATTTATGATGGAAAGGAGGAGTGCAGGAGCGAAAATTAATACATCACTAATGAACAGCAAACCTCGCACTTTAAGTGGACTTGACTAACCACTGCCCACAGCAAGACACTGAAAGGTGAGAAACAATTTACTTCTGATTTAATTCGGATGCAATTAAAATGAAAATCGCATTGTAGAAGGAACAGATTCTGACGAAAAGTATGAATCAGTTCCCTAAGCTCACTGACGTTAAAGAAAACGCGAGGTTTGACTAATTCATTGGGGCCTCGGGCCTTAAAAGAATTACAGGGACTATTTTCAAAACGTTTTAAGGAAGCTTGCCTCTGTTTCCGAGATGTTTTCGAACCCGTTTGCTGTTTTAGTTGCAAGCGCCCCTGTGCGTGTGCAGATGGAACTTACTGATTTGCAGGGTAATTCCCATTTTCAAGATAAATCCTTTTACGTTAAAACTGCGCAGGTCGTTTACATTGCATTCCTCCGGAAGGGTTTACACGTCTCGATAATGAGTTTGAAAACGTGATAAAATATTTCGATCAACGTGTATGTGTGTGTGTGTGTGTGTGTGTGTGTGTGTGTGTGTGTGTGTGGAAGGCCTTTGTTCGATTATGAAACTAAATAACCACACGTTTGTGGCACCATGATTGCGAAAATCTGTGGAATTTTCTGCATATGTCCGTACGCTGACAGTTTTGGTTCAAATGGCTCTGAGCACTATGGGACTTAACATCTATGGTCATCAGTCCCCTAGAAATTAGAACTACTTAAACCTAACTAACCTAGGGACATCACACAACACCCAGTCATCACGAGGCAGAGAAAATCACTGACACCGCCGGGAATCGAACCCGGGAACCCGGGTGCGGGAAGCGAGAACGCTACCGCGTGACCGCTGACAGTTTTAACCAGATAAAAATTATGTCCTCATCACACCAAAAAAAATTGAATAATAATGAAAATTTATTTAGATTGTCATCTATGTCGTTCAGAAACATGAAATATGAAACTAAGTCATACAGTGCAGTTACATTTCCATCTAAATACGGCGCATTCGCAGTTTCTTCTTCTTTCCTGTTCTCACGCTTAGACAACTTGATGTGGCGGTGGGGAAATTGCGTAGTCTGGGTGGGTGCTACGACACGAGAGCTAGAGGGCAGAGCTTGTGAGTCGAATTCTTGGCCGCTCCTGCTGAAGAGTGTATAATGATTTTAGATTATTGTTTTCATTCGTATGCATCTTGAATATCGCGTGTAAAGGAGAACGTATGTTCACCTTTACGAAATTTGGTCCAGCATTTACGCAGGAGACCCACAGTCATGGCACATATAAGTCCTACACTCTTGATACAATCAAAACTCGAACCCGCGACCTACGCTGTACGAAACAGCGGAACTGTCCCGAGATCAAGACAATAAATATGTTGGTAGTTCTCCATAAAAACTGATGTTATAGTGCATCTCCTTCAGCTGAAAAATCGTTGGTAGTAACCACTGCCACTAGCATTTTTTGTCGCCGATGGTAATCCATTTCACCACATAGCATCGAGTGTGACGCTGGTACATGTAATGCTTCAGAATGCATTTTAGTTAAACTTTGAAAGAAACAAATTACACCAGCGTATCTATTTCAGAGACCAATTTAATCAAATTCTGAAATTATGGACTCATTAAAATTAAACTTTTAAAAATGTAAAGTAACGCATGTACTGTACAAATACAACAAATTGATTAACTATTCCTGATGATATTAGATAAGGTGTCCCAAAATTTTATAGTGAAAATTATATAGGTCCTAGAGGTCTCGGAGCTGATTTTGTTTACATAAGGAACCAATGGGCACACGTGTCTGTAAACTACTTCTGGGTCGTAACTAATAACTGCCTGCCACATCGGAGTCCGTGACACTGCCTTGAATCTCCACCAACCTCCCCCCCACCCCCACCTCCCCTCCCATAAACACACATACAATCGTCTACGCTATGTCCACGGTAGACTTTACCAGCGTTCACATGACTGATTGTCGAAAATATAGCAGTTGCAGATATGCACATAATAGATGCGTTGCGTCTGGCTGTCGTGAATCAGCGTTGATTCCTTTCCTGAGAGGCTGCAGTAAGGCGTAACGGTTGTTGTGGCATGCTTTTGCCATGTATCTGTAGTCTTGGAGAAGCTGCTTACATCTGAACCAACGAATCCTAGGCATCTTGATTGAGTATATATAACAAAAGTGCACAACACAATGTAAAAGTACGAACCTCGTATCGAAATCAACAAAACCAAGCCGGCCGGGGAGTGGCCGAGCGGTTCTAGGCACTTCAGTCTGGAACCGAGCGACCGCTACGGTCGCAGGTTCGAATCCTGCCTCGGGCATGGATGGATGTGATGGCCTTAGGTTAATTAGGTTGAAGTAGTTCTAAGTTCTAGGGGACTGATGACCTCAGCAGTTAAGTCCCATAGTGCTCAGAGCCATTTGAGCCAACAAAACCACACTGGAAACGCTTCCAGAACAGTAGACGAATGCAATCAGCGAAGAAAGCAACGCATGTAGAATTGAGAGGGAGGCAGTATCGAGGTAAACAGTCCTTTGGTTTCTGCAGCTCAGGGTCTGGCAGAAATATCCTGAACGTTTGAATTTTAGAGAGACAAACGTTTGACTGAAGGAAGCTCAGTGCAGAGGAGCGTTGCGCTGCCCCTTGGTATAGCAAACAACACGTCTTAAATTATCTAAAACACATATCTGTTTTGTATCAAACTTTTCAGGAAGGAGAACAATTCAAAGTGAACCATACCCCCTCAACGACAAGTGTTAACAATGACAGCAAAAAACTAAAAACAACCATTACCCCAGCAGTGAATGATAAGCGCCTCTGTCGGCAGTGCGGTATGGAACAGCATGTGAGCTGAGGCAACTCAGGCCAAAAGGAAAAATGTTTTTAGATATGATGGCTGCTAGTAGATACAGGATGTAACCAAATTAGTACTAGTGTTAGTAAATTAAGTGGGGAAGGATCATTCTACAATTATACACTTTCAGGCAAAAAAAATGCACCACGACGGAATTATCAGAATGTGACGGAAATCGGTAGATGTGACGTACATGTACAGACAATCAGATAATTACAATTTCAGAAGAATTGGATGATTTATTCAGGTGAAAGAGCTTCACAAATTGAGCAAATCAATAACGTTTGATCCCCCTCTGGCCCTCATGGAAACAGTTATTCGGTTTGGTATTAATTAATAGAGTTGTTGGATGTCCTCTTGAGGGATATCGTGAAAAATTCTATCCAATTGGCACTTTGGATAGCCAAAATCCCGCGCTGGTTCGAGAGCCCTGCCCATAATGCTCCACACGTTTTCAGTTAGGGAGAGTTCTGGCGACCTTGCTGGCCATGGTGGGCTTTCGAAAGCACGAACACAAGCAGCAGAAACTTTCGCCGAGTAGGGCGGGAATTATCTTGCTTAAATACACTCCTGGAAATTGAAATAAGAACACCGTGAATTCATTGTCCCAGGAAGGGGAAACTTTATTGACACATTCCTGGGGTCAGATACATCACATGATCACACTGACAGAACCACAGGCACATAGACACAGGCAACAGAGCATGCACAATGTCGGCACTAGTACAGTGTATATCCACCTTTCGCAGCAATGCAGGCTGCTATTCTCCCATGGAGACGATCGTAGAGATGCTGGATGTAGTCCTGTGGAACGGCTTGCCATGCCATTTCCACCTGGCGCCTCAGTTGGACCAGCGTTGGTGCTGGACGTGCAGACCGCGTGAGACGACGCTTCATCCAGTCCCAAACATGCTCAATGGGGGACAGATCCGGAGATCTTGCTGGCCAGGGTAGTTGACTTACACCTTCTAGAGCACGTTGGGAGGCACGGGATACATGCGGACGTGCATTGTCCTGTTGGAACAGCAAGTTCCCTTGCCGGTCTAGGAATGGTAGAACGATGGGTTCGATGACGGTTTGGATGTACCGTGCACTATTCAGTGTCCCCTCGACGATCACCAGTGGTGTACGGCCAGTGTAGGAGATCGCTCCCCACACCATGATGCCGGGTGTTGGCCCTGTGTGCCTCGGTCGTATGCAGTCCTGATTGTGGCGCTCACCTGCACGGCGCCAAACACGCATACGACCATCATTGACACCAAGGCAGAAGCGACTCTCATCGCTGAAGACGACACGTCTCCATTCGTCCCTCCATTCACGCCTGTCGCGACACCACTGGAGGCGGGCTGCACGATGTTGGGGCGTGAGCGGAAGACGGCCTAACGGTGTGCGGGACCGTAGCCCAGCTTCATGGAGACGGTTGCGAATGGTCCTCGCCGATACCCCAGGAGCAACAGTGTCCCTAATTTGCTGGGAAGTGGCGGTGCGGTCCCCTACGGCACTGCGTAGGATCCTACGGTCTTGGCGTGCATCCGTGCGTCGCTGCGGTCCGGTCCCAGGTCGACGGGCACGTGCACCTTCCGCCGACCACTGGCGACAACATCGATGTACTGTGGAGACCTCACGCCCCACGTGTTGAGCAATTCGGCGGTACGTCCACCCGGCCTCCCGCATGCCCACTATACGCCCTCGCTCAAAGTCCGTCAACTGCACATACGGTTCACGTCCACGCTGTCGCGGCATGCTACCAGTGTTAAAGACTGCGATGGAGCTCCGTATGCCACGGCAAACTGGCTGACACTGACGGCGGCGGTGCACAAATGCTGCGCAGCTAGCGCCATTCGACGGCCAACACCGCGGTTCCTGGTGTGTCCGCTGTGCCGTGCGTGTGATCATTGCTTGTACAGCCCTCTCGCAGTGTCCGGAGTAAGTATGGTGGGTCTGACACACAGGTGTCAATGTGTTCTTTTTTCCATTTACAGGAGTGTATAAGCCCAGAACGGGCAACAAAACGGGGCGTAAAATATCGACGACGCACCGCTCTGCAGTAAGGGTGCTAAGGATGACGATCACAGGGGTCCTGCCACGAAAGCGATTCGCACATCAGACCATTGCTCCTAGTTGTCGGTTCGTATTTTGGGTGACAGTCAGGTTGGTATACCACCATTGTCTGGGGCGCCTCCAAACACGTATTCGCTAGTCATTGGAGCTCAGTTCGAAGCGGGACTCGTCACTGAAGACGATTCTACTCCAGTCAATGAGATTCCATGCGCTAATGACCAATGACGACGTGTCTGGAGACGCCCCGGACAGCAGTGAGATATCAACCTGACTGGGATTTGTCGGTCCCGGCGGAGGTTCGAGTCCCCCCTCGGGCATGGGTGTGTGTGTTTGTCCTTAGAATAATTTAGGTTAAATAGTGTGTAAGCTTAGAGACTGATGACCGTAGCAGTTAAGTCCCATAAGATTTCACACACATTTGAACATTTTCTTGGGATTCTGTGAAACCAATAAACGTCTAATATTGGACTGATTGAAAGTATGAAACTGTGTCGAACTGCGTGAGGAAGTGGAGTGGTTAACACGCGTGATCAGCGTCCTGTAACAACGGGGTTCAAGTTATTGCCCAGCTATCGTGTTCAACGTTCTACGTGGTTTGCCTCAACAACTCGGGTCGATGGCTGAGATGTCTCTATAAACAAATTGTCGACCTTTCCCCTTTTCTGTTTATTAGCAACTGAGCTGGAGATCCGCCTCTAAAGAGATTGCCGCCTACGAGACACTACTTTCTAAACTTTCTTTTCTGTATATTCTGAAGCCCCTGTAAAATACGCTCTTACAAGCGTACGGTCTCGGATCTTCATTTTTTACGGTTTTCTTGTATTACCTGCAGAGTGCAATAGTCTTCAGACACTTTCTACATCTATATCTACATCGATACTCCGCAATCCACCGCACGGCGCGAGGCGAAGTGTACCCCGTACTACTACTATAACCCGCCTATGAATTGCTCGATGTCTCCCATTAATCCAGTCTGGTCCGGATCCCAAACATTCGAGCAGTGCTCAAGAATAGATCGCACTAGCGCTCTATATGCGGTCTTCCTTACAGATGAATCACACTTTTCTAGAATTCTCCCAATAAACCGAAGTCGACCATTCGCCTTTCCTACCACATCCTCACATGCTCGTTCCATTTCACGTGGATTTGCAGCGTTAGCCCTGTATTTTTAAACGACATGGCTGTGTCAAGCAGGACGATATTAATGCTGTATCTGAACATTACACGTTTGATTTTTTTCTACGCATTAACTGTAATCAGTATTTTACTTCAAGCCGTGTCCTCATCGCTGTTCAAGGGCACCCTGTGGTCAACGTTTCGACTCCGTTCAGTCTCTGTTGCGGGTGCATCAATCTTTACACAGCTCCTCTGTTGGCCTCGCGTGGCTTAGCAGATTCACTGCAAATCTCTCTCGCGTGGAATATCCCTGGTTGATGTCGAGTCCCAAACCATGTTCATCGTCTCGTTCTTCTACACTGAACTTCTGAAACAGGAGAGCATCGTAGCTCACAATACTACTTTAAATCTGTTCTGCTTGGCTGCTGGGAATTTGCTCACGCAGGTCTGTCAATGAGAGCGAAGGAAGTTCCTCATATAGATGCTCAATCGATGAGTTTTGTGCACAATCCCCGTCCGGCCATCCATGCCTAGGTTACACATAGTTTCCTTAAATCGATTAAGGCTAATGCTGATATTGTTCCTCTGCAAGTGACACCTTCATTTTCTTCTCTGCCATATCTGAGCTTGTGCTACGTTCTTAATGACCTTACAATCGACGGAATTTCTAACCTTAGTCTTTCTCGAGCCTCTACATCAGGTGTAACGGCGCAAAGTTAACCGACATACGAGGGGAAAAAAATTAGACATTTAGGTAAGTAAGGTATGCGCGCATGGCTCTCACCAGCATCCCTGGTAAATATCTCAGACAACTTAAATCTGCTGATAGTTAACTTTTCTCCTATATGTTCTGAGGCTCTACTGGTGTATTAAACAAAGTGTTGTAAATATTTATGGTCAACGACAAATGGTAGATGTCGCTAAATTGCGTACCTTGAAGTCAGGAGCTAACGGTCGGAAATGAATATATAGTTTTTTGTTCTCATAAAACACTTTTTACTTATAGCAACAACTGACGCATATAGCAACTGCACAAAATGACGACCACCAATATCAATGCTGTTTAATCCAGTGACAGAAATGAAATCTGAATCCAGAACCATTAGGCCCTATCCTTTGCAACATTTTTTTTTATGATAGGGGTGGGATCGCACCATTATCATTCTCCATACCGAAATCATCATTGTGTGCATTTTGCAGGAATGAAGAATCTTCTTTGATCCAATCTAACAATATTTCCTCAAACTGTTGCACGTAAGATCCTTTGTCAAAAAAAAAAAAATGTTCAAATGTGTGTGAATTCCTAAGGGACCAAACTGCTGAGGTCATCGGTCCCTAGACTTACACACTAGTTAAACTAATTTAAACTAACTTACGCTAAGAACAACACACACACACGCATGCCCGAGGGAGGACTCGGACCTCCGACGAGAGTGGTAGCGCAGTCCGTGACATGGCGCCTCTAACCGCACGGCCACTCCGAGCGGCAGATCCTTTGTCGAAACCTGTCGTCAGCTCCCTGTGATTTGAACGACAACGTGTCCCGTAAGTTTCTACCCACGGTGAAGAACTCCTTCCGATTAGAACGATGCCTGTACATAGTGTTGCATCATGGTTCAAATGGTTCAAATGGCTCCGAGCACTATGGGACTTAACATCTTAGGTCATCAGTCCCCTAGAACTTAGAACTACTTAAACCTAACTAACCTAAGGACATCACACACATCCATGCCCGAGGCAGGATTCGAACCTGCGACCGTAGCAGTCCTACGGTTCCGGACTGCAGCGCCTAGAACCGCACGGCCACCGCGGCCGGCTGTTGCATCATACATTCGGAGCATATCTGCAAATTCCTGTAACGAGTAGTGCTCTACTTTCGACAAGCACTTGTAGTTAGACGAGCCAGTAGATGGATTCGATTCACCTCAAGTTATGATTTTTGTAATATTAATGTTTCCGGATTTCTGTTTAAAAAAAATACTTGCTTACAATTTTGACGTTGGAAGACACTAAACCAGAAGAAGATTTTTACAACGCATTCAAAACCTTCATTTCTGAATATAATTTGACAGTTCAGAAATTTATGTCTATTACTATTGATAGAGCGCCTTGCATGGCAGGCAAATGCAAAGAATTTATCTTATGTGCGAACGACGAAACTTTTCCGCCATTCTTTAAGTATCATTGAGTCGAGCATCAGTAAGTGCATCGTCTACATATTTTCAATATGGCATATATTATTACTACTGTCACAAAAATTGTGAATTAAATTTCCTCACTGTCACTACAGGGAAGAAAGGTTAGAGTGCTATCAGAAGGATAGCATTGCCAGATTTTCTCTTGCTATTGCATACTGCAGTTTGATGGCTGCGTAGAGGTATGGCTCTACACAGATTTAGAGAACTTTTGCCAGTGATAAAATCTTTTGTCTGCAAGAGAGGAAGATTACTCAGTACTGTATGATTTGAGCTGGTTGTTGGATCTGGCATTTGTAAGTGATATGACAGTTAAACTAAATGAGTTGAACAAAGAACTTCAAGGAAAACACCAAATCGTCACAACTCTTACGTTTTCTATTAAGCGTTTCGTGCAAAAACTTGATCTTCGGATGGCACAACTACAGAAATTAAATGTGAAACACTTTCCTCGAATACAGCCAAAACTGATGCGATTCTAGAAGTCAAACAGAAGTCTACAAACATCACTGGATCAAGAAGCTGCAACTTGACAGCACTGAAGACACAGTTTGAAAACCGATTTTCAGATTTCTATTTCCCATTCCAAAAAGTAGATGTGGATGATGTTTCAAGTAAAATTAGTACTCTTTTCTCTTGTAGTGAGACTGAATTGAAGGCGAAATAATTCGATCTGTAAACGACATTTCTTTAAAGTCAGAATACAATGGAGATAACTTTTGGAAATTAGTGCTTGTAGCAACTTACCCTAACATTGTAAAAGTGGCATTTTATGTTTATCGTTTTTTGGATCAACTTATCTACACTCCTGGAAATGGAAAAAAGAACACATTGACACCGGTGTGTCAGACCCACCATACTTGCTCCGGACACTGCGAGAGGGCTGTACAAGCAATGATCACACGCACGGCACAGCGGACACACCAGGAACCGCGGTGTTGGCCGTCGAATGGCGCTAGCTGCGCAGCATTTGTGCACCGCCGCCGTCAGTGTCAGCCAGTTTGCCATGGCATACGGAGCTCCATCGCAGTCTTTAACACTGGTAGCATGCCGCGACAGCGTGGACGTGAACCGTATGTGCAGTTGACGGACTTTGAGCGAGGGCGTATAGTGGGCATGCGGGAGGCCGGGTGGACGTACCGCCGAATTGCTCAACACGTGGGGCGTGAGGTCTCCACAGTACATCGATGTTGTCACCAGTGGTCGGCGGAAGGTGCACGTGCCCGTCGACCTGGGACCGGACCGCAGCGACGCACGGATGCACGCCAAGACCGTAGGATCCTACGCAGTGCCGTAGGGGACCGCACCGCCACTTCCCAGCAAATTAGGGACACTGTTGCTCCTGGGGTATCGGCGAGGACCATTCGCAACCGTCTCCATGAAGCTGGGCTACGGTCCCGCACACCGTTAGGCCGTCTTCCGCTCACGCCCCAACATCGTGCAGCCCGCCTCTAGTGGTGTCGCGACAGGCGTGAATGGAGGGACGAATGGAGACGTGTCGTCTTCAGCGATGAGAGTCGCTTCTGCCTTGGTGCCAATGATGGTCGTATGCGTGTTTGGCGCCGTGCAGGTGAGCGCCACAATCAGGACTGCATACGACCGAGGCACACAGGGCCAACACCCGGCATCATGGTGTGGGGAGCGATCTCCTACACTGGCCGTACACCACTGGTGATCGTCGAGGGGACACTGAATAGTGCACGGTACATCCAAACCGTCATCGAACCCATCGTTCTACCATTCCTAGACCGGCAAGGGAACTTGCTGTTCCAACAGGACAATGCACGTCCGCATGTATCCCGTGCCTCCCAACGTGCTCTAGAAGGTGTAAGTCAACTACCCTGGCCAGCAAGATCTCCGGATCTGTCCCCCATTGAGCATGTTTGGGACTGGATGAAGCGTCGTCTCACGCGGTCTGCACGTCCAGCACCAACGCTGGTCCAACTGAGGCGCCAGGTGGAAATGGCATGGCAAGCCGTTCCACAGGACTACATCCAGCATCTCTACGATCGTCTCCATGGGAGAATAGCAGTCTGCATTGCTGCGAAAGGTGGATATACACTGTACTAGTGCCGACATTGTGCATGCTCTGTTGCCTGTGTCTATGTGCCTGTGGTTCTGTCAGTGTGATCATGTGATGTATCTGACCCCAGGAATGTGTCAATAAAGTTTCCCCTTCCTGGGACAATGAATTCAAGGTGTTCTTATTTCAATTTCCAGGAGTGTATAAGAGACAGCGTTTCCATCGATTAAAATAGTGAAATCTAAGCGTGAAAGTAGAGTAACTGATCCTCATCTGTCAGACTGTGTAAGGTTAGCTCTGACAAATTATTCATCAGATTATAATAAATTTGCCGATGACATGCAAAGCCAAGTATCTCACTAATTGTAATTTTTTCACTTGTGTAATATCTTGAAAACTGAGTAGTACGCCTACAACATTTGATAGAGACAAATTACCACAGGTATTTTGTGTAGTTAAAATAGTTAATTTTGGCTACATTGTTGTTTTGCGCTTAAATCTTTATGAATTTTGCAAGTAGCAGATCTCAAACCTAAAAAGATCGAACACTCATTAAATAGGAAGAAAACATAACATCAGCTGTACTGAAGGCGTTGTTATTTGATTTATTAGTAGTGTTCTGCGAAAGCCCAGTGAACCACTAAAGGAAATAGCACACGAAACACTAGTGCGACTAATTCTAGAGTCCTTATCAACAAGGCTCCACAGCAAATATCGAAAGAATTCAGAGAAGCACTGATGGGATTGCAGTAGGTCGCTATAGTCCAATCGAAAGCGTAAAAGCATGGCCAAGGAGTTTAAGTGTGAATCGCTGAGTGATCATCTCGATGCAAAATCTGTGGAAGCAGGACGATGCTGCTCTCCCAAAATCCTATTGGGTAAATTTAGAAAACAGGTATTCGAGAAATGCTGCGCGATAATTCTGCCGCCTTCTTCATACCCCTCGCGTCGGGAAGATGAGAATTAGATCAGAGAGATAAGGGTGCGTACTGGGACACACAAGTAGTCATTTCCCTTCGCTCAGTATGCAGATGGAGTAGGACAGAGAATCGCTAATATTACTCCGAAGTACCATTCGCTTTTCATGGTACAATAGCTTTCGGAGTATAAATGAAGATGTAATAATGAAATTAATCGTGTGGTATTATTGGCTGCCGGCCGCTGTGGCAAAGCGGTTCTAGGCGCTTCAGTCTGGTACCGCGCGACCGCTACGGTCGCAGGTTCGAATCCTGCCTCGAGCATGGATGTGTGTGATGTCCTTAGGTTAGTTAGGTTTAAGTAGTTCTAAGTTCTAGGGGACTGATGACCTTAGATGTTAAGTCCCATAGTGCTCAGAGCCATTTGAACCATATTATTGGCTGAGAGACATCGCCTGAGGTTGTTCGGTCGTCTCGTGCAAGTCTTTCTATTTGCCACCGCTTCGGCGACTTGCATGTGGACGAAGATGAGGTGAAATGATTAGCACAACACAAACACCATGTCCCGGAACGAAGAAAATCTCCGACCTGGCCGGGGGACGAATCTGACACACCGCAATCTAACAGCAGCTACGCTACCAATAGAGGTTAAAGCAGACGTAGAAACGTGTCTTGTGGTTCAGTTGGTAGAAGTATGGGTCGTCTGGGATATGTTGCCACTTTTAGCAGGAAGATAGCTTCTTGTGGGAACACGACAGGCGAGCAGTATTCTTGGCCGGTCGCTTCCCAAACGCTGCCATTCGCAGAGACCTCTTCGCTCGTTACCACTCGAAGGCTTAAGAAGTTCTCAGTCATGCCAGAAAGCTCCACACTATGAGGGATTAGGTTTGTCTGTAGAGAGACAAGGAGCAGGCGCCACAAGTTACTTGCTTTGCTAAATCTATCAGCCAGCAACAATCAACTGTTCCTCAAAGCTGAGGAGCCTGTGACATAGCCTCCCGTATAGGTCTACAGGATTCGACGTAAGTCTCCCTTCTTGTCCTACAAATAGGGTGGTCGGAAGCAGCACTGTATTAAGAAAATGAAATAATTGTTTGAAAGTGTGGTGTCCGTCCTTTCGGAAATGTCCGAAAGAACAGACACCATACAGTTATATAACTTGACAGGCCTAGCTGGGCAATGAATCCACCTTCTTCAGTGCGGATGCACAAATACATCGGACCTCCTGTGGGAATCGCGGGACAGCGTATGTGGAGGAAATGGACAGGGGATGCGGATAGGTGGAGCTCGATGGGACTGTGGATCGGCCGTGAGGCGAGCCAAGATAACGCTGTGTTCCGGATGGCGCAGTGGTTACCGCACCTGCCTAGTAAGCAGGATTCCCGGGTTCGCGTCCCGATCCGGTACACATATTCATTAGTCTTCGCCGATTTCGCGTAATGTCCCAATGCAGCTGACAGCTTTGGTCCCTCCACTATCCTTGCCTTTTTACCCGTCTCCACCTTCAAGCTACATAAAATGAAACAAATGATTGTCTAACACGCAGAGCATACAAGAAAAACATCGTGAGTTTCCTGTTAAAGGAATCAGTCCTCCTCAAGGAGGAAGACCTACGTGACTACAACACGCTATGTATACTTCATGAGTTTGTCATCGTACACGCTCCTCAGTACCTCACGCCACAAACCTGGTACCTGTGAAAATACACTGACGGAAAAATATCACAGCACCAAGAAGGAGTTGTGCGACATAAACGAAAGCTTGTAGGCGTGTTTGTACATTTATTCAAATTTCGCACCGGTCGCCTAAGAGCGGCTCAAGTAGCGTCACTATTAGGATGCAGATCAGGTTTGCTTTAAACACACACTGTAACGGTCGTGAGAGTTAGTTACCTGTGGAATTGGACGTGGTGAGTTGATGTTAGTCAGGAATGCCTTCAAGGTGACAAAGACGCCATTATCAGCACCTCACTGAGTTTGAACGAGGTCGTCTAATAGGGCTACGAGAAGCTGGATGTTCCTTCTACGATATTGCAGAAGGACTAGGTAGGAATGTAGCCACTGAACATGTTTTTTGGCAGCGGTGCGCATGGTTATGTACGTTCGCAAGAAGACAAGGCTCCAGAGGGCCACGGGGGACAACTAAGAGGGAAGAACATCGTGTTCGGCGAATGGCACTGGCGCATTCTTGCTGCACCTGCAGCAGCAATCTGAGCAGCAGGTGGTACCACGGTGACACAACGAACTGTTAGAAATCGGTTACTTCAAGGACAGCTCCGAGACAGACGCCTTGTGTCGTTCATTGCACTGACACCAAATCACCACCATTTGCGACTTTAATGGTGTCAAGCGAGAGCTCATTGGAGGGAAGGGTGTAGGTCTGTTGTGTCTTCTGATGAAAGCCGATTATGCCTCGGAGCCAGTAATGGCCGTGTGTTGGTTGGAAGGAGGCAAGTTGAGGGCCTGCAACCAACATGTTTGCGTGCAACACACACTGGACCTATACCTGGAGTTTGGTTTGGTATGCGATTTCTTATGACAGCAAGAACAGTCTCGTGGTTATCCCACGCACCCTGACTGCAAATTTGTACGTTAATCTGGTGATTCGATCTGTTTTCCTGCCATTCGCGAACAGCATTGCAGGGGGTGTTTTCCAGCAGGATAACGCTCGCCCACATACCGCTGTTGTAACGCAACATGCACTACAGTGTATCGACATGTTTTCTTGGCCTGCTCGGTCACCAGATCCAATCGACCACATATGGGACATAATCGGACGACAACTTGAGCGTCATCCGCAATCAGCATTAACCGTCCCTGTACTGACCGATCAAGTGCAACAGGCATGGAACTCCATCCTACAAACTGACATCCGGTGCCTGTACAACACAATGCGTGCACGTTTGCATGCTTGCATTCACCATTCTGGCGGTTACACCCGTTAATAATGTACTACCATTTCATATGTGGAATGGCTTATTAGCGCCTACATTTGCCTGTGATTTTGCAATATTAATCACCTAAATGTGTTACCTAGACAAAAGTATTCCCAAAATTTCATTAATTATTTTTTGGTGTTGTGATTTTTTCCATCAGTGTGCAAGGTCTCACTTATCTAGCATATTGAGTCTATGTATCAGATTTATGATTAATATCGGAAGCCGACAGGGGTGAAACGATAGGATACAATAATGTGAACAAGAATGTTCCAGTAAAAATGAGCCGTTTGCGATGTAACTGCGTATGTGTGGCTACGAGCCGAGGCTGACTTCAACATGAGATATTGCACTAGTTAGTACAAATGTGTTTGAAATGTAGACTTTTCTGTCAGTCCCCAGCTAATTGTGCTCACACTATGCTACGCTTGCGAGTTGTTCAGCATTTAAACCAGAATGTTGGCACTCAGTCTAGCTCTCAAGAAGAGAACGTACCAATTTTTGTCATCTTGAAAAAGCGTTGATTAGCAGCGTCTGCTGCATCTTTATAACTAAATAACTGAGCGAAAGATGGCTGGCTAGACTAAGCAAATGGTTTTGCAGATTTTTTTGGAGCTTGAAATTTCTGTGGAAGCATGTAAGCTTTTTTAGCTTTCTCGATTACCAATGCTGATAATGGCGTTCTGTGCATCGTCTGCTTTCTCAGTCAGATGTTAATTCTGGAGTTCTGTTAACAAGTGGAACGCAAGGTGCCAAGATCGCTTGAATTTAAGCCTAGTCGTGCTTTTCAAGTTTTCCGTTCAAATGGTTCAGTATGACCTACGTGTCGATGGGGTGGATAGAATTTGAGGCAAAACAACCGCTACAGAACAACCACTATAGCAGCCGTCGTAGCCCAATTGTAGTACACTTTTTTAGGTATGCAGTCTCGGCCTGAGTCGAATATAAATGTCCAAGCTTCACTAGGAAAAAAACGGGACATATCTATCAGGATCATAAACAAGACAGGCAGATACTATTGCGTCACGGCACGCTAAGAGTCAACATTTCCATGAAACTCTCCCTGGAGGATCTCCTCCTGGAGGAGTATCATGGAAGTGAGGACTCGAGCATGGTTTTTACGCAGCGATCGACCATGCAGTATTTATGAATTAGTGATAATGACTAGTCAGTCGAAACAGGTGCGGCCGTTAACAGTTTATGCGGGCATTAACTGAAACAAACGTTAAAGTTAATCTCTTGTAATTCTGTCAGAGAGAGCAAAGGACTTGGAAGAGCAGTTGAACGGAATGGACAGTGTCTTGAAAGGAGGGTATAAGATGAACGCCAACAAAAGCAAAACGAGGATAATGGAATGTAGTGGAATTAAGTCGGGTGATGCTGAGGGAATTAGTTTAGGAAATGAGACACTTAAAGTAGTAAAGGAGTTTTGCCATTTGGGGAGCAAAATAACTGATGATGGTCGAAGTAGAGAGGATATAAAATGTAGACTGGCAATGGCAAGGAAAACGTTTCTGAAGAAGAGAGATTTGTTAACATCGAGTATTGCTTTAAGTGTCAGGAAGTCATTTCTGAAAGTATTTGTATGGAGTGTAGCCATGTATGGAAGTGAAACATGGACGATAAATAGTTTAGACAAGAAGAGAATAGAAGCTTTCGAAATGTGGTGCTGCAGAAGAATGCTGAAGGTTAGATGAGTAGATTACAAAACTAATGACGAGGTATTGAATAGAATTGGGGAGAAGAGGAGTTTGTGGCACAACTTGACTAGAAGAAGGGATCGGTTGGTAGGACATGTTCTGAGGCATCAAGGGATCACCAATTTAGTACTGGAGGGCAGCGTGCAGGGTAACAATCGTAGAGGGAGACCAAGAGATGATTACACTAAGCAGATTCAGAAGGATGTAGGCTGCAGTAGGTACTGGGAGATGAAGAAGCTTGCACAAGATAGAATAGCATGGAGAGCTCCATCAAACCAGTCTCAGGATTGAAGACCACAACATCACCTCAGCATCACCCGATTTAATGCGACTAGAGCTGCATATTTAAGTACTGATGTATTATTAGATAGTCTGTACATCAACAACTTAGCAGCCCGCTTATGTCCCTTAGAACAAGAATTGAAAGCGATGCATGTTCACTTGGCTGACAATGGTAAGTGCATGTAACCGACACAATAAAAGCTGTCCGATGGGTCCATCGTTCGGTTTCGTCACGTATCGGATTTGGCCGCAACACTTCATGTCGACTTTCCTGTTTTTCCATTTCTGCAAACGCTAGTGAACTAGCAGTTGTAGTGTTAAAATTGTGTTGTGAAGTTAAAAGTTATAGTTTCTGTTGGTAGCACCGTTTACGTCAGCATTTCCCCTCACACGTCTGCGCAAACCGCAAAGACCAATCTTATCATTTAGATTTTTGTTCATCATTTTCAGCAACTATTTTTTAAGAACGCTAATGTGAAGAAATAGCACACTAGTTGCGTTAAATATTGTTTTTTTTTAACGCAGCTGGTGTGCTATTTCTTCTCATCGGAAATCTTGTTATTCCATTCACACTCCCTCCCCCTGCCCAGTGGATTCGGACTCCTTCTTTGTACCAACTGCACTTGCTTCACAGTCAAAGAGAAGGACTAGACGTGATGAAAGCTCAAAAAGAGGAAGTAAAATTATGTTCTACTATAATTTCAAACGAACAATTTCAAATACTTACCGAAAATTGAAAATAAAATATAATATAAAATAAAAATATCGGCACTCGATACTGCCATTCTGATGTCGGTATATCGGTGAAATACTTCCCCGACATATACCGATGTGTGTAGTTCAAATGGTTCAAATGGCTCTGAGCACTATGGGACTTAATATCTGAGGTCATCAGTCCCCTATATCTTAGAACTACTTAAACGTAACTAACCTAAAGACATCACACACATCCATGCCCGAGGCAGGATTCGAACCTGTGACCGTAGCGGTCGCGCGGTTCCAGACTAAAGCGCCTAGAACCGCTCGGCCACACTGGCCGGCTGATGTGTGTGGAAAAATATCGATATGTCGATATATCGATATTTTATCAATTGCCCTAGTTTAAACGGAGCATCTTCTTGATCTCGAGGAGAGCACGAACACAGAAAATCCCGCCGTCCCAACGATCGAGGCTGCACTAGATTAGGAAAACGCTGGTGCAAAAAGGAAGCGACGAGGTTTAAGGCCCAGCTAGGCGCTTGATCATTCAGCAAGTTGGCACCTGAACTATTTCTCTCAGGCGCTGGCACACTAGCGTAAGGTGGCGAACAGCTGACAAAACCCCCGAGCACTGCCGCTCCGCCCCCTGCTGCGTCTTCTTGGAAGGGCCACCAGCTGCCGTCTCGGCCGCTTCCGCCTTCCGTCGATAGGTACGCTCCGCCATGCTACGCAAAGTTTAACGGCTCGTTACTTCTGGCACACTCTAGTAACTATGCTCTGTTTCGATCGCCATTCCGGTCGTTTGGCGATCGCGAGTATTTCGCAATACTGCGGGAGGGCAGCAACGCCAGCCATGCGATAAGATTCTCTGAAGTCCGCTACCAGCCCTTTTGCTGTCCAAATCTAGTTCTAATGGTTCAGTATTCATTCTCTCTCGGAAGTGTTCTCGGTTAAACGTGTGTAGTTATACATCGTGCTGTGAATGTGTCTATGTCAGTGGAGGCTGTCCTCGATTAAGAGTACGTTGTTTCTAAATCTTTTATTTGTGTTACGATTTCTACCATCTCCCCCCCCCCCCCCCCGCTCCCGCCGGATCTTTTCATATCAGTGGCTCCCTGGAAGTTGTAAGTTCATGCCTTCCCACGGTCTGATACTGGGTAGAATCTGGATAGAATAATAACATGGGATCCCGACGGCCTAACAATCTTTATCTCGCCCGCTAACTGGGACAAGTTCCTATCATTCAGGCCGCTGGGATACGAAAACTGGGGTAGCGCGAACTAACATCTAAGTAAATGATTTCTACATCTACATCCATACTCCGCAAGCCACCTGACGGTGTGTGGCGGAGGGTACCTTGAGTACCTCTATCGGTTCTCCATTCTATTCCATTCTCGTATTGTTCGTGGAAAGAAGGATCGTCGGTATGCCACTGTGTGGGCTCTAATCTCTCTGATTTTATCCTCATGGTCTCTTCGTGAGATATACGTAGGAGGGAGCAATATACTGCTTGACTCCTCGGTGAAGGTATGTTCTCTAAACTTCAACAAAAGCCCGTACCGAGCTACTGAGCGTCTCTCCTGCAGAGTCTTCCACTGGAGTTTATCTACCATCTCCGTAACGCTTTCTCGATTACTAAATGATCCTGTAGCGAAGCGCGCTGCTCTCCGTTGGATCTTCTCTCTCTCTTCTATCAACCCTATCTGGTACGGATCCCACACTGTTGAGCAGTATTCAAGCAGTGGGCGCACAAGCGTACTGTAACTTACTTCCTTTGTTTTCGGATTGCATTTCCTTAGGATTCTTCCAATGAATCTCAGTCTGGCATCTGCTTTACCGACGATCTACTTTATATGATCATTCCATTTTAAATCACTCCTAATGCGTACTCCCAGATAATTTATGGTATTAACTGCTTCCAGTTGCTGACCTGCTATATTGTAGCTAAATGATACGGGATCTTTCTTTCTATGTATTCGCAGCACATTACACTTGTCTACATTGAGATTCAATTGCCAGTGGAGGCTGTCCTCGATTAAGAGTACGTTGTTTCTAAATCTTTTATTTGTGTTGCGATTTCTACCATCTTCCTCCCCCCCCCCCCCCCCCCGGATCTTCTCATATCAGTGGCTCCCTGCATGCAGGACAGTGGAAACGTACACAACAACAAGGCGTCTATGACAGTAATAATAAGAAGTGGTTTTGGTGAAAGAAACTATTCTATAACCAAAAACACCTCGTACACTACCGTTACTTACGTTATGTTTCAGTTTTAGTTCTGTGAGCAACAGTATGAAGTGCTAAATGGTGCAACGATTTCCTCGGACTTCTTTCCATGGCCGTTCCTAACTCGTCGAGTTTATTCCCAGCTAAAACCGGTGCGGCCGCACGGGGTAGCCGCGCGGTCTACGGGCGTCTTGTCGCGGTCCGCGCGGCTCCCCCCGTCGGTGGTTCGAGTCCTCCCGCGGGCATCGGTGTGTGTGTGTTGTCCTTATTGTAAGTTAGTTTAAGTTAGATTAAGTAGTCCGTAAGCTTAGGGACCGATGACCTCAGCAGCTTGGTCCCATAAGACCTTACCACAAATTTCCATTTTTTTTAAAATCAGGCCGGCCAGAGTGGCCGAGCGGTTCTAGGCGCTACAGTCAGTCTGAATCCTGCCTCGGGCATGGATGTGTGTGATGTCCTTAGGTTAGTTAGTTTTAAGTAGTTCTAAGTTCTAGGGGACTGATGACCTCAGAAGTTAAGTCCCGTAGTGCTCAGAGCCATTTGAACCTTTTTAAAATCAGTACGCTATATTCCACAGTGTCAGAGCAACGGGCCTGAGCTTCATGCGGTGATTGTAGTGTGCCTGTAGGAATATTAGTTCCCAAGCAGCGCCACGGGCAGCGCACGTGCACGAGGCAATAACAAATGTCACAGAAAACAATGTTTTATAGGGATCAAAAAAATGGTTCAATTGGCTCTAAGCACTATGAGACTTAACATCTGAAGTAATCACTCCCCTAGACTTAGAACTACTTAAACCTAACTAACCTAAGGACACTACACATCCATGCCCGAGGCAGGATTCGGACCTGCGACCGTAGCAGTTGCGCGGTTCCAGACTGTAGCGCCTAGAACCGCTCGGCCACCCCGACCGGCATGTTATTGTCTCTTGTTTCGTAGGCGTTAGCTGACGTTCAAGTTCTCTCCGTTTCGTGCGTTTTGTGCGCTTTCATATTAATTTTGTGTTTAAAATATGCAATGAAGAGGACAAACGCATGGAGAAAATGATTTACGAAGTCCTTGACGAGTTTGCAGATGATGAGAACGAAATTTTTGATGAAGATTCAGATAAAATGTTTGTCGTATTATTTTCGCAGATTGTGCTGTTATGAAGGATTTTCCAGCAGGTAAATCAGGAAATCAGTCCGAGCATATGGTTCTAGTGAGTGTAATGTTGGACTATGTGCTTCTCCATGTTTCAATTTGTGTCACATTGTACTCCACTCTCAATGTTAAATTTTACTTTGTTCTTATGTTTTGTGTATTTCTTTAGATTTAAATGGTCTGCTTGTTTGCTTACCGGGGTATGTATTCGAATACCAGAATTCGTTTTTTTTCTGAAATAATTACTATTAAATCTAAGTTTCATCTGTGGATTCAGATTTAACTCTAGGAATGTCAAAATATGTATATTTGAAGCAGGAAGTCCAATAAATCTAAAAATGTTTTAAAATTCCAACTACATATTTGAGCACGTGAGTTATAACTTCTAAAGAACCAGGTACTTTAGTCAATCCACAGGTAATAGCAGTTATGTACAAGACTAGCAACGTTGGTGTTAAACATTTTGGGTACCATCAAAGATCACACATAGCATCACATGATAAGAGAACTGGTTGGTACTGATCCAATTTGCATATTCAGTATCCCACTAAAAGTTCTATTATGTGATACTCGGTAAGTAATACACTGTAATACACGAAATAGTATCGTCTGGCATTGACACTGCCTTCCAAAAGATCTCTGCGAAGTCATTTGTACGAACAGACCAACCTGTGAGAGCCATGTTTGCTTGCAATAGATGTTCCACATTACCGGGCTTCAGTGTACTTTCTTAAATTAGCTTACATTAACAGTGGCTCCTTCCACAGACCACCAACAAATGATCACTAAGTCATTTTGTGACAACGACTTATTCTTGTCTCCTTCGGCACTTCTAACTATAAATTTCCGTAACAAAGGGGACAAACGGTGCCTTCCAGCGACATGGACTGGTTACTCTGATAGACGCTCTGTGGTAACTGTTACGTTTATCTGAGTACATCGTCCGCAAGAGTAACAGCTAAATCACAGAATGCATTTTTCAATCATTGTTTTATATATGGTCCATATTTGTTTGTTTTTTATTAATGCTTGCAACTCAGTTCAACATTTTCTTCTTCCTTGATTGAAAGAGGAAGAAAGAGTTGAGATTAACGTGCTGTCGACGATGAGATCATAACAAGCGGAGCACTAGTTCGGACTAGGAAGAATATTGGCTTTGTCTTTTTCAAAGCAACCATCCCGCCATGTGCCTTAAAAGATTTAGGGAAATCGCGCAAAACATAAATGACGATGACCGGACGGCAATTCAAACCTCCGTCCTCCCGAATGCGAGTCCAGTGCGTGTCCTAGCTCAGTTCTTAATTCAAGTCGCACAGTTTTGCTACCTTGGTAAGGTGCCTCTTCCTGTTACGATAAACACCGACAAGGTGGTTCGTAGAAATGACTTCGCAGTGATCTTTTGGAAGGCAGTGTTAATGCCAGACGATATTATTTCGTGTACTACTTACCTAGTATCACATAATAGAAAAAGAAGGGGGATGAAATTAGCCGCGTCGGGACTGGCATTCGAATCGAGCGATTTAGGGAAATCGCAGAAAACGAGAAAGCGGAATGCGAATCGGGAATTTGAAGCGTGCTCCTTTCGAAGTTGAGTCCAGTGCCTTACGCATTGGGCTATATTGTTTAGTTTTTCAATAGAGCCATCTACGCGACACATGAGGATTTGAAATCTCATCCATAGGTCAAATACAACGGTAAATCAGACTCACAAACAGTATACCACGAAATCAGAGAGGAATTTCGCATGGCCACCTTGGTCCGTAGTGAGTGTCTTCTTCCATCGAGCGTTTAAAACTATTTCATTTGTAACAAACTGCATTTTATAAATACTAAAAAAGAGTGTGCGAGGACTCGCCCCCAAAATTCTGATGTACATAAAAGGGGAGAATAGCCTCAATTAAAATTGCTCATTTTCGTTCCAGGGATACCTTTTCAGTTTAACAAAAGGTTCTTCATGGTTAGTTGTGTCTAGATAGAATGAAGTCCGCTATGCCATGGGAGCAGAATGCTTTCTCTGTGAAACGGGACCTGTTTCACAGTGGGACTCAAAATACTGCGCAAAAATTGAAGGAGCTGATAGAGAAATCGAAATGCAACAACTTTGAAATAGGAACTTATGGGCTTGGGAATAACTCTGAGTCACTGAAATCCTGGGAATTTCAGGAACAACGAGGGCAATCACTGCACATAAAGTATTGTTTCTGTGTGTGTTCAAATGCAGTGCAACTAGAGGAAGCACCTGCACACACATTCCTATGCAAGTACGTCCATACTCAATGGCACATATCCCAGGCGCTGAATCGGAAGGGGAGGTCCTGTTCCATGGCCACCTCGGGACGTCCAGTACGAAGAAACATTTCTCGCCAATACGTGTAGGGTCAGATGAGGTTCTTGCGACACATGATGTACTAGGTGTATTGCACTAGAATTTTCTTACGAGATGTTGTCTATCCTGAATGTGATGGTTGCCATTTTGAACACTTTGGTAATGTACAACAGAGTATTATCTTTGCTGAACGTAACGCATGCATGTATTGATTGTTCTCGTTTATCCTTAAAATGCGACACCTTTCACTGGCTCACGATTACTTGCAAGATCATAAATTTGTATTCCAAAGTTGTCCTATTTTGACTTCTATATAAGCTTCCTCGATTTGTACGGAATCTTTTGAATCACCGTGTATACTGGTTTCATCGCATTTCATATTGTATGCTAATTCTAACGAAAGACTTGCGGTCAAAATGTCTTATCTTATCACTGTGAGCTAGTGAATTATTCTGGCCATTTTCCTGCACCATTTCTGCTTGTTTTGAAACCACAGAGCTACCGCGGTCGTACAACGCTTACGTTACCTCATTCGCATTCAGGAGGAGCTAAGTTCGAGCCCGCGTCCGACACTCCAGATGAAGGTTTCCATTCGTTTCACTCGTCGTATTAACATCCTTGTGGTCGACGGTCCGGTGCGTGATTGTTTTCAGGTGAAAGGAGTCTAGAATGCCTGATTTCACAATTCCCAGAAGAAAGGAGTGAAGCGATGAAAGTAACCTCCCATAGTTGTTGAACCATTACATATGAATCAGAAATACAGTAGGATAAGTAAATCGGTAACAGACTATTGAAGGACTTTACAGTCAGGATAATAAACCCATGCAGTACTTACAAAATAGTAACGGAGATGCTCATGAAAATAAAATGAGAGTCTTTCAAAAAGAGAAGACGTTTTTCTCGTGAAACCTTGTTGGATATCGGTATTCGAGGAACAGTGAGAAATAATTCTGATGCCTCGATGCGTCTAGTTACCAAAATAATTAGAGAGATTTGGGGCGGAGCGAGTCTTATACAAACTGTCCGAAAGCTTTTAGGTCACAATTGTACTCGTGGTGGAGGACCATAAGTTTAATAATTTAAGATCAGAAAGCAATGGCCACAAATGGATGTTTCAGGCAGTGTGAGGTCTTGAATGAGCAATGTATGTGGAGCAGATGCTTGTTAACTTCTTATATTTCACAATAGACAACTGCCCAGCACATCTAACTCCGGAAAAATACACAGTCACTTACGATGTGCCCACGACGAGTTTAACACCGTTTACAGACGGCGCATTAGTCGTTACAAGAACTTTCAAATAGGCCGGTGGAACGTAAGGAGAGAACTTTTGCAAGAGGAGTCATACAAAATGGAAGAAATTGGTGACCGTAGACAGAGCCTGACAAGATACTAGATCGTTCAACCCACAGGGGGCAGACCACAGTTCTTCAAAAAGAATTTTCCACACAGAGGGATGGGAGGAGATGGTGTTGGATCATGTACGAGAAAATTCAGTAATGGACATAAGTCAATTTGGCTGTGGAAGACACACTTCGAAGAATATAGCGGGGAAATTATTAGTAGAACTGCAATTACAGCCCTATCATAAATAACGTGTACAAGCGATGAACCCTGTCTTCAGTTCTGTCGATGGATTGTGTTAAAATGTTTGCACTGTGACTGACGGTTGCCACTTTGGACAGTTGCACCGAGTTTATGCTATAAGGTGTTAGTTCGAAACTTTGAAATGACAGGGTTCTAACTGACCAAATCGAAGAAAATGACCTGTTAGTGTGACAATGTTCTATTTGACTACTGCTACGCATAGAAAGTTCTCGTGTGTTGCAATCTGTGGAGAGATAGCTAAGTTACAAGAACGCCTAGGCTCCAACCGATATTATTTTGTTTGATTCGTTGGTATGACAAGGTTCTTTTTGTCAGACAGAATTAATTTTTTTAAATTACTGAATTATTTTTCTTGTAAGTAATGATAAATAAAGTTGAATATTAGTATGATTATTAGTTATTGTTAATCAAATCTTATCATCCTAACAAACATTAGGACTTAAACGGGGAAAATATCAGCCACGTAAATTGTTCATTTTTGGAAGTAAGAAAAAAAAAACAAGATAAAGGAAATTTGCTCTTGTAAATTGACTGAAGAAACAAGTTAGAGGTATGTGACACGTGAAAATCGATGAGATGCTTGAACAGCACAATCACATACCAATTTCTGATGGTATTCGGAGATCGTTTGCAGAAGCAGTTTTACAAAGGATAAGGTAGGGGACAGTCATCAACACAGCTATGTTGAACTTTTAGTACGTGCAGTGATTTTCTAAATTCTCTTTACAGTTCACTGCGACAGTCATTGACTAGTACCGTATCAAAAACTCGCTGTATTATATGTAGAGACAACTAAATAACGAGTTAATGAAACTTTGGCATCAATTTGCACGAAGCGAATGAAGTGTTAGTTGACACCTTGTCATTCCAAAGGGTCGAGTTGCTGATGTCACTATAAAAACTAAATATTCCTTCCCGATCATTAGTTTCATATACCAAAGTACTCAGCTTAATTTCCTCTGTCATCTTACTAGGTTTTGACCTGAAAAGTTTGGAACTCCGTACACATAAGCACTGGTGCAGCCTGCAGAGATTATATGGAGATATAGAAGTGGCACGATTCGAGTTTTCGTTCTGAATGATTGAGAGAAAGCTGAGAATTGCTGGAGGCCCTCTCCGTTTAGGCCGGTGCGGTGTGAGGGCACGTGTGGCTCTGTGGGCACGTGTGACCCTGGGCCCTGGTCTCTCGCCGCCTCCGGCCTTGCAGGACGCACTCCAAGGCCGCTTTTCTGGAGTTTCACTTAGATTAAGCGCTGATAAACGCACCAGTAGCAAGAGTATCAGCTACAGCTGTAGCGAGAGGTGTTGTCGAGAGGTTGTCCGTTAGTATAAAACCTAAATTCGTCAGTTTTGTGACGCTGTTTTACTTCCTACCTCCGGTTTTCTTATCAACAGTGACAATCCTGCTCAGATTCTTGGCTGTTAAATTACAAAAATTGAGTGTGCTGCACACTGACTATTCCATCCAGATATATGTGATTTTCTTTGCACCGAGTCTTTTGACGAGAAGGAAGAAAGGCTAGAGTTTAGCGTCCTGTCTTCAAACAGCGAGCTCATTCGAGCAAGGAGGTGGGAGTGTTAAAATTCTCCACGTCCGTAATATTCGAAGAGATGGATACACCCCCTGCATCGTGCGCATCATGGAACTCTATCGGCCTTGTTCGAGCATGATTTTATATTAACCCAGTGGTTTCCTACCTATGGGTCTCTCAGTGCCACCAGTCTACTGTTATGGAAAAAAATGAAATGATCGTGTGGCATTGTTGGCCTGGATGTCCCATTCGGGGAAGTTCGGCCGCCGGGTGTAAGTCTTATTTCAGGTGACGCCACATTGGGCGACTTGCGAGTCGGTAATGATTAGATCATGATGAGGACAGCACAACACCCTCGAGCGGAGAAAATCTCCAACCCGGCCGGGAATCGAACCCGCTACATGGTAGGCAAACACGTGACCACTCAGCTAAGGACTACTGTTATGGACAGATTTGGACACGCTTCAGCGACCATTGCTAGGCGCGATGGTGGAACGCTGTGTGTCACAGGGAAGTGAGATCTTTGTTTAACGGCCTAGATAGCGAGGATAGTACATTCTTTTATTTTAAAGAAACCTTCACCTTCAGTATGACCTACGTGTCGACGGGGTGGATAGAATTTGAGGCAAAACAATCGCTACAGAACAACCACTGTAGCACCCGTCGTAGCCCAATTGTAGTACACTTTTTTAGGTATGCAGTCTCGGCCTGAGTCGAATTTAAATTTCCAAGCTTCACTAGGGAAAAACGGGACATATCTATCAGGATCATAAACAAGACAGGCAGATACTATTGCGTCACGGCATGCTAAGAGTCAACATTTCCATGAAACTCTCCCTGGAGGTTCAAATGGTTCAAATGGCTCTGAGCACTATGGGACTTAACTTCTGAGGTCATCAGTCCCCTAGAACTTAGAACTAATTAAACCTAACTAACCTAAGGACATCACACACATCCATGCCCGAGGCAGGATTCGAACCTGCGACCGTAGCGGTCGCGCGGTTCCAGACTGTAGCGCCTAGAACCGCTCGGCCATTACGGCCGGTTCTCCCTGGAGGATCTCCTCCTGGAGGAGTATCATGGAAGTGAGGACTCGAGCATGGTTTTGACGCAGCGATCTACCATGCAGTATTTATGAATTAGTGATAATGACTAGTCAGTCGAAACAGGTGCGGCCGTTAACAGTTTATGCGGGCATTAACTGAAGCAAACGTTAAAGTTAAAAGTAATTTGTTCACTGATAATCTCTTCCAATAACATGGCACGGAACGGACGTTAAATCCTAATCGTCACTCCTAACTTTTAGCAATGAAAGAAATAATGATATCGTTTTAGTGTCTCGTCGGCAACAAATCCATTAGAGGAGGAACAAAAACCTAGATTCGGGAAGGAATTCGGCTGGGTCCTTTCCGATGGATGAAATGTGTGGCCACAGCGTCCCGTGGGGTGGACCGATCGCCCGGCGCAAGTCTTTTTAGTTGATGCCATTTCTGCGACTTGCGTGTGGATGAGAGCGAGATGATGATGAAGACAACATAACACCTAGTCCTCGACAGGAGAAAATGTCCGACCCAGCCGGAAATCGAACCCGGACGTCTCGCATGGAATACTGCCGCGCTGATGACTCGGTTATAGAGGCGAACTTCCGATGATGGATGTACTTATACACACATCTGTATTCCTTAAGCCAACTTATATCGCATAATGGAGGGTACTTTGTGAACCGTTGTCACTCCCCCCCCCCCTTTCCCTGCTCCAGGCGCAAGTGATACACAGGAAAAACAATATTTGTTAAACCTCTGGATGAACTCGAATTTCTCTAAATTTTACCTTCATGGTCTTTGCGCGAGGTATTCGAAAGAGTGCGCAATATATTGGCTGACTCTTCTAGAAAGGTATGGTCTCTGCAAAATCTTCAGCGTTACACAACGCTGCTCTTGTAGCTTCTGCCACTGTAGTCGAATGAGGATCTCCGTGACGCTTTCGCGTTTGTAAACCAACCTGTAACGAAACGTGTCGCTCTCCTTTGGATCATCTCTACTTCTTCTTTCAGTCTTATGTAGTAATACTCCCGGACTGATGAGCAATACTCAACTATTGCATGAACAAGGGTTTTGTAAATTACTTCCTTCGTGGGTGTACTACGCTTGCTGAGGATTTTTTCAACGGATGTTAATGTGGCATCTGCCTTTCCAGAGATTAGTTTTATGAGATTACCCCACTTAAAATAATTCTGTACTCAAACTCCTAGATATTAATTGGATGTGACTGCTTCCAGTGACTGCTTGTCAATGGTGTAATCATACAACAACTATTTCTGCGAAATACACTATATTTATTTATTTTGATGGCCAAATCCGAATCCCTACACCAAGCGTGGATCATCTACAGGTCTTCCTGCATTTCGCCAAAGTTTTCTAGCGTAGCACCTTCTCAGTGTACAACAAAATCATCCGTGAACTATCTCACGGAACTTACATTATCCAGTATGTCATTTATATTTATTGTGAACAGTGATGGTCCTGTAACGATCCCACAGAGCACGCCAAAAGTTACTTTCACGTCTGTAGGTCCGTCTCCGCTAAGACATGCTGTGTTGCGTTTGGTACGGACTCTTCAATCCAGTCACAAAGCCGGTGTGACATTCTGTATGCTCTTATTTGGTTCATTAGAGGGCAGTACGGAACTATACTTAACGCCTTCCAGAAGCGAAGGGACACGGAGTCAACCTGGGCACCCGTACCTGTTGTCTTCTGAGTGTCATGGATGATCACAGCGAGTTGTGTTTCAGATTATCTTTCTTTACGGAATCCTACAGAGGGGATTTTCAGTCTCCAGAAAAGGTCATAAGACAACAGCATAAAACATGTTCCAGAATTGTAGTTACCGTAATCGATTTAAGGGAAGTATGGAAAATCTAAAACTGGACGACGCAGATATGAGAGTCAAGTGAAGAAGTTTCTCTTACAACTTACCGATGAAAGTATTGTTGTTGTTAAGGCATTGTACTCACATTCTCGAGAATCGGAATCAAACCATCAGTTGCCGATTAAGATTACGGTCCTCATATTTTCATTTGAAAAGAGGACGTGGATGATTTCTTTCTATATCCATGTCCCATGCTCTCTCTAGTGACCTTGTCAACCATGTGACGTTAGACGCTAGTCTTTATTCCCTTTTTTTCTGACGCCATCACTGCCTACTCAGCGACAGCAGTTCAGAAATAAGGCTCTGAGGCACAGTATAGTGCTAAGCTTAAGGTTTTTTGGGACTGGCGAACGATATTGCAAGCTTTCGGGTCCGCAAGTGTAACAATGACTTCATACGCTATTAATGTAATGTTACATCTAACGTTACATCTCATCATTTCTCGAAGAAATAGGTGATACAATACTTAGGATACCGAGCTCTAATTCAAGAGGAGCAGAATTCCAATCCCCGTTCAGTCATCAAGCTGTATTTTTCTTGGGTTTCCCTTATGAATCGCTTTCGGGGAAAAGTGTGATGTTTGTTTTCAATGATCTACTCGTCGACTATAGTTTCTACTCAAATTTTGTCTTCCGTACGATAATTCTTCGTGACAGTTCGTGCGTTGTATACTGGTGAGGCTACTAGAAGGAAATTACACCGAATGAGTAAGAGATATGGTAAATCATTGCAGGATAATTACGTGGTTTGAAGCTAGTTCGTTATCTGAAACGGTATGCAACTATTCTTTGTAATACGCCTGAATTTACAACATTGATCCATCACTCATACATCCGGTCCCCTCCGTCCCCCTTAGCGCCACACTTAACTCTGTTGTCACTTTCTGCCTCCAAATCTTAGTTGTTACTCTTTTGGTTTCTTATTTGAGAATCCTTACGAAAATGAATTTCGTCACTATTTGCATTTCAGTGGTACTTGAGATATAACTCTGAGAAAGCGATAGTGATATCTACAAGTAGCGCCTCAGCGTCAGCGGATTTGTGTGGCCGCACAAAGCACACGTTTGCTGCTCAGGTCACAATGCGTGAGTGACTAAGCGGCTGGCGGCTGCACCGTGTGGACTCTGACCTCGCTGTAACAGCACCCGACTGTCACTCGCTCCATTCATCTGCTGGCCGACCGGTTTCATATACTGCATGGCCTGCCGAAGTGGCCGTGCGGTCATAGGCGCTGCAGTCTGGAACCGCGAGACCGCTACGGTCGCAGGTTCGAATCCCGCCTCGGGCATGGATGTGTGTGATGTCCTTAGGTTAGTTAGGTTTAACTAGTTCTAAGTTCTAGGGGACTAATGACCTCAGCAGTTGAGTCCCATAGTGCTCAGAACCATTTGAACCATATACTGCATGCGGACCCAGCCTGCAAGTCCTTCCCGAACAATTGGATGATCCTCCACCCACCTCTCCCCAGTCCCCCCCCCCCCCCTCCGTCTCTCTCTCTCTCTCTCTCTCTCTCTCTCTCTCTCTCTCTCTTTCTCTCTTTCACTCACACACACACACACACACACACACACACACACACACACACACACACCAGTCCAACAAACATAAAAATGAGTACTAAGGCTGTCGGAAAAAATAGCAATAACAGAAATTCGGGGTATAAAACAATCTTGTTGTGCTATTGACCACAGGTGTCAGAATGGTGAACCATTTGGTTTCCCAGTCGGTGAAGTTCTCAGAGGAGTATTATAACACGACACCCGTCGTCAACGTCATTTAAATCGCCGCAAGAATAAAAAAAAAATAGACCGAACGATGTCCCAAAGTTTGGTTTAAGTACTACATATTGTTACTAGGTTGGGATGTATTAGAGGTGGCATAACCTCCGTACTGGATCACATCACGGGTTGTAGGAGGATCTACAATTCGACGTGGGCCCTGAACGTTGGTACCACTTGATCTGGACAATACAGAGAGCATTACCAGAAGATGCAGTCACCTTTTGTAGTATCGTAGCTTATCGATACTACCGGAGCTGGAGCCTCAGTGGAAATAACTGCAGGTTCTGCGAGCGGCGCTTTGAACATCGCCACCAGTAGGATGACCTGACTAATGAAGATCCTCCAGGCCAGCGACCTATGAAGACCCCCAGGACTTTGTTATAAGCGGTAGGCACCTTCTGCTAGTGCGAGATTAGTTCTGTGTTGCTAGTTGGTGCCGAACGATAAACCGAGCTGCTGATAGCTCTACTGGCAAACATTCAGTGTACACAGACGCACGCCCGGGTTGGGTCTCTGCTTATGGCTAGCCACAGATGCCACAAGTTGTCAACAGTGTAGCAGTTCCTCATCAACAAGTTGAGTAAAATATATTTATTTAAAGTGTGCTTGATCCATCATTTTGTTCTACACTATTCATTGAATTTGTTCGTGGCGGACGTCCGATGACACCCGTTCAGTTTTTCGTTGATCCGTTCACTCAGTTTTTTATTACAGAGGGTAGCTAAACCCTCTGACCGAACACGCTTTTTTTTTTAAATCTCATTTTGTTCTCTTTCGTTCGTCGTATCTGCTCGGGGCGGACGTCTTAAGACACCCGTTTTGGTTCGTTGTTGATCGGTGAACTCAGTTTTTTAATTACAGAGGGCAGCTAACCCTCTGACCGAACACGCTGAGCTACCGTGCCGGCTATCCCTTTGGGCACCTTCCACGTATTTATCATTAGCAACGAGGGCATAACATGTGGCTCCTCGAAACATAACGGTTACCTACTCGCATCGTAACAGCATTACTGACGGAAAATCTCCTAAGACTAACCAGTGATTAAATCCCGTAGAATGAGTTTTACTGTCCAATCCTATATATCACGAGGTGCCAAATTTCGACAACAGTCAGTATCGGGACGACTTTTTTTTTTTTTTTAATGAAGGCCACCTAGGCAATATAACATCAGGATTACTTCTCAGCTATTTATTAACAGCAAGAAGAGAGTAACATAACAATAGTGACGTCATTCCAGTTTTATCAACAATGGAAAGGAAACCGAACCGGAGGAGCAAGTGGGGATTTAAACACCAATCCTCACAGAATTAACAGTAAATCTATAACACATGTTTGTGACCAAGTATTTCAATCCAGAATTACGACAGAGCTTTCTATACACCTAAGTCCTGAATATAGCATCTTTTGATGATCCAACATCAGTCATTCATGCGTAGTGACAGTCGTTCGTTGTTGTAATGAATGATGTTAGCCTGCTGTATGACAGACGATGTTTTGCCTATGTGTTTGTCCAATGTCTGAACGTCTCTGTGCTTTAGTGGAGCAAAGGGCGTCACCGCCGGGAGGGGGTATATTTTTTGAAAAGCAGTTTCAGTTTCTTGAGTCTTAGTTGACGAAAACTGACGCCGTTGAGCTAATATATCCAAGATGAACTAATAACACATACTAAAAGCTCTTGCGCAGTAAGAATTAATGATTTGCTGGATTTCCTAACGTGCCGGTAAATCAGATGCACTTATATTTCACTAAAAAGACAACATTCCAAGTTTGAATGAATTGTGTGGCTACGAATACGTGTGACGAAGGAGCGGGGTAAATAAACTCGAATCTGCTTGCTTTTGCTGCAAGTTTTTGGGAGAAGTGGCCAGGAGTCAGACGGCTAACAATCTAACGTCACGCGACAATCACTCAGAGTCCGGTGTTGGTATAATGATAAAGTTATACTCAGTGTACGTGTCAAGAGGAACTGCTGTGAAGAAAGTTCTAAGCAATTCACAAATATTGTCTTTTTTTTTTAAAAAAAAGGCACGGGAATGATGGTAAGTAAATGTTTATTACAAAATGTATTTGAATGTACTCAATTTCACCATTACAATGTAGTAGAACACCTAGGTTACAGAGATTTATCAACAGCTTTTTAAACTTATCCAAACATAGCTTATATTATGTCCTATACATATCATTTTTTCTTGATTCTCCACCACGAAAAGGTTTAAGGCATAATACATAATAATTATAAACACCCTGTCGATTAATTTAAATGTTAATATTATATACCATTTTATACAAGTAATTTGTAATCTCAGATGGATAGAGCGTCTGCCAGCGTAAGCAGGAGATCCCGGGTTCGAGTCCCGGTCGGGGCACACATTTTCATCTGTCCCCGTTGACGTATGTCAACGCCTGTAAGCAGCTAAGGGTGTTCATTTCATTGTAATATAACACAGAATCCAGATTGATACATTCCTCCGCCAATTCAGTTTCCTCTATCTCAGAAAATACTCTCTTGATACTCCCCATAGATTCCGATCCGTAGCCTGGTTTAAGTCTTTTACGTAATGTGGATTATTATATTCAAGCCTTTCAGTTACATTTATAATGGATTATGCATTATGAGATGACCTGGGGGAGTTTCTGCGAACACCTTGAGACTCTGGCAAAACAATGGGGGTAATACGCGATTACAAGAACTCAGCAAAAGAGTTCCCTTAGCCTTTGTCACTTCAATTCTCCAACTTCCTACCTACACCTGGTGCCCCTGTTAAACCGAGCAACTCAGAGGAAGGTTGGGTAACCAACCCCAGCGGGAAACTGAGTCGGTGAGCAGACAGGAATTGGAGGTCAGTGGAAGGCAACGGTAAACCACCACCGATACTTTTACTATGAGAAACCCATGGATTTGCTCATTTCTAAATTATCCGGGCCGTGCGGTTCTAGGCGCTTCAGTCTGCAACCACGTGACCGCTGCGGTCGCAGGTTCGAATCCTGCCTCGGGCATGGATGTGTGTGATGTCCTTAGGTTAGTTAGGTTCAAGTAGTTCTAAGTTCTAGGGGACTGATGACCACAGATGTTAAGACCCATAGTGATCAGAGCCATTTGAACCATAAATTATCCGGAGCTTCAAGTCAAGTCCCCCAGTCGGATTTCCGTGGGGGGGGGGGGAGGGACAGGATTGAGAGAAGTCACTAGACCAACACCACAGTGCAAATTATCCCTGCGCACTGTAAGAAAGATTGCAACGTGGAATGTGCGTGGGCGTGCAAAAAAATGGTCCAAATGGCTCTGAGCACTATGGGACTTAACTGCTGTGGTCATCAGTCCCCTAGAACTTAGAACTATTTAAACTTAACTAATCTAAGGACATTACACACATCCATGCCCGAGGCAGGATTCGAACCTGCGACCGTAGCGGTCGTGCGGTTCCAGACTGTAGCGCCTAGAACCGTTCGGCCACACCGGCAGGCCTTCCCTGTGCAGACTCAGCATAATTCAGATCTATGCTCCTACGGCTACAGCGTCAGATGAGGAGATGTAGTAGTTCTATGACCGACTGGAGCAAGTCCTTAGTAAGATCCCTACAAAAGAACAGACAATAATCCAAGGCGATCCCGGCGGAGGTTCAAGTCCTCCCTCGGGCATGGGTGTGTGTGTTTGTCCTTAGGATAATTTAGGTTAAGTAGTGCGTAAGCTTAGGGACTGATGACCTTTGCAGTTAAGTCGCATAAGATTTCACACACATTTGTACAATAATCCAAGGCGACTTCAATGCTAAAGTAGGCGATACTACCCAAGACTCACACTTACGATCCGTCGTTGGACTTTATGGTCTTGGTGAGAGAAATGAACGAGGCAGGAAATTACTGGATTTCTGTGTGAGTAACAACATGTCCACCTGTAACACAAGGTTCCAACATCACCCAAAACGACTATATACTTGGATATCACCTGATGATAGATTTAGAAACCAAACTGACTTCATCCTAGTGCGAAGACGTTGGAAGACTTCAGTCTTAGATTGTAAAACCTTTCCTGGAGCAGACTGTGGTAGTGATCACATTCTGCTATCCATGAAAATGCGCATTAAGCTTAAATCTACCAAGAAGAGTGAAGAAAGATAACTGAGACTCACAAACAGGGAATCTATTCGCAAATTTGGTGAACTTGTAAGACCAAAACTTCACAAGATCAGTTTTGATAAGGAAGCACAAGAACCACAAATATGGGACCGAATGAAGAATGTTGTTTCCTCATCACTTCCGACATCAGGACAATCGCAGAGTGCAAAACATCCCTGGATATCACAGTCCACGCTACAGTTAATTGAAGAGAGAATCCATCTGTAGAAAACTGGTATCTACACTACCCAGCATCAAGACAGATACAAGAACCTGTACAGAAAAATACAACGGATTTGCAGAAAGGACAAAGCACATTTCATTAATGGTATCTGTAATGAAATAGAACAGCATCATAATCGCAATCATGTACGTGATCCCTGCAAGAAAATCAGCAGCATCGTCGGTGAATTTAATCCTCGTACGTGAGTGGTAGATGACAAGAAGGGTAACCCTATCGGAGACAAGGAAGACGTTGTTTCGAGGAGGAAATAGTACTGTGAAAAGCTGTACTCTGGAATTAACAACAGTACGGACAATCAAGCAGTTGAGCAACTTACTTTGGAACCTACAATTTTACGCAGTGAAATAGAGAATGCGATTCAACATCTGAAGAATTATAAAGCCCCTGGTGTAGTCGGTATATCTGGAGAATTTATCAAAGAAATGGGACAGGAAGGTATTGATGTGCTGCATACGTTGTGTAAAAGAATATGGGAAACTGGGGAGTGGCCGGATGACTGATCAAAGTCTCTCTTTATCCTCTTACACAAGAAAGGGTCCATCAGGAACTGCTCCAACTAACGAACTATTGCCTTCATATCTCAGGCAAGTAAAATTTTGCTCTACATCCTGAACCTACGTTTGAAGCCGTACATTCAGCCTCGTATACCCATAGAACAAGCAAGTTTTGTTGAAGGGAAAGGAACTTGTGAACAGATCCTCAACATAAGACAAATAATAGAAAAATCGCGAGAGTTCTGTGTTCCTGTTTTCATCTGCTTCCTTGACTATAGGAAACCCTTTGACTGTGTTGTCTGAGAAAAGTTGTGGTAGGTGCTTGCAGAGTTCGGTGACCCACCCCACTTGATGGCATTGATCAAAAGTCTATACAATAATCACTTCGCAGTTGTAAAGACAAGTGCTGATTCCTTCACAGTATCAAAATGTGTGAGACAGTGTTGTGCCCTATCCCCACAACTGTACAACATCTATGCAGAACATGTCATTAGGAAAGCTCTTGATGGTTGGACCAAAGGCATCTCAATTGGTGGAAGATCTATAAACAATCTCCGTTTTGTTGATGACACTGTGCTTTTAGCCAACGGCGAAGATGAACTTGCTGAGCTACTAACAAGAATGTAGGACATTAGTCTAGCATATGAATTAGACATCAACCTCAGCAAAGTCCAAACTCATGATAATTGATCGAGAAGAACAGATCCAGCTCACGGGTCGATTAAAGGAACTGGAAGTCGTGCATTCCTTCATCTATCTTAGGTCGACCATTTACAGCACGGGAAGTTGTGAAGATGAGGTAAGAAGACGGATCACGCTAGGGCGAATGGCTATGAAGAAGCTCACCAAGATCTGGCAGAGCAGAGCAATAACAAACAGCACAAAGATCCGGCTAGTTGAAACACTCGTGTTTTCTGTCTTCTTTTGTGATTGCGAATCATGGACACTCGAGGCCAGAGACAAATAGCGCATTAATGCGTTTGAGCTTTGGTGCTGGCGTAGGATGCTACGCATAAAATGGACCGAAAGAAGAACAAATGCGTCCGTTATTGAACAACTCGATATTTCCACACGCCTTTCTTTTCAAGTCACCGAAAAAATTCTCCATTTCTTTCGTCATATTGTGAGAAGAGATGTAGAAAATCCAGAGAAAATAATCTTGCAAGGAAAGATGGAGGGCACGAGACCAAGAGGAAGAGCAGCGAGCAGATGGATAGATCAAATCAAGAAGATCTCTAGTCTACCTCTTCAGCAGGCACTAACAGAAGCTCGCCACCGTCCGGGATGGAGACACTTGGTTCATGGGGTCACAACGCTCAGAAATGAGCACAACGACTTATGATGATGATGATCCATTTTCTTTTAGCTTCTTAGCTTCATCTAACGTTTCAGAAGACAACGGCGTGAGGACGTTTTTCTCTCATAGTTTCTGTAACATGAAGCTAACTAGCCTTATTAATACTGAATTAGTCGACATGAAAGAGTGAACTGTAAACTAAGGTCCATTAAATATGTTAGATAATCCTACGGATTCAGTATTAAAATCGGAGAAAGAAAAGACAAACGTATTGAGGCAAAGGTATGCGTGCGAATATTTTCCTCAGCTAGTTCGTAGGATTTTGCCTCGTGGCGCTGATTTCTGAGCTTCTGGTATCAGCTGCCATACACGGAAACTTGTTAAACTAAGAACTAAACTTAAAGTGTGAGTTAGGCTATGTATTTACAAACGAGGTCTTCGTAATTCTTTGGGATTTTATTACAGCAGAGAGATATCCATCAGTTAGATGGTAAATACTTAGATCGAAAGTTACAAGAACCTAACTCATCTCATGTCTTGAACGCTTGAAAGCGCGAATTACTAACACAACGCACCTACCTCTTTCGCCTTAAAAGCTCTCAACTGAAGATGCAGGGCTGCCACACTACACTCTCAAGAAGGAAAAACACTAGATTCGGATCTTTGTCCCGTGCGCATCTTTGCTATCGCCTACCATTTACTAAAAGAACCAACACGACGTAAGTGTAAAGGGTATATTTTTTGTTGTTTTTGTTTGCTACGGATTTGGATTCACTGGCAACTGAACGATGGAGAAAGAATTACGTTATTTCTGCAATGCGTCTTTCAACAGCGTATCGTTTCACATTTTGAAGTAGGAGGAATGAGATCAATCCCAAAATTTTCCGTAGGAGCCAATTAATCCAGCTACGCCACTGATCCCTTATAAGCCGATTGTCAAGACAAGCATCAGTGATGGTTGCCTCTCCCACCCTCTACATGTAAACAATATGTAGTTACTCACAATATGTCTCCCACATTAGTAGGTGTTTAGTTTCGTTTTGTATTATAGAATGCGCGTGGGAGAAACAGTATTCCGTAAATAGTAATTCACTCGCTCCGCCATTAGTTATAGCACACTCCATCAGTTGGGTGCTACGTGGCGGATAAAAGAGTATAGAAAACAAATGTAAATATTATTATAATAATGTTAACGAAGAAACTAGTACCGTTTACTGAAGGAATCATTCCCTATAAATTATGTAGATGAAGAGCCATATTGTAAATTTATGTGCAAAACAAAAGAGTGTTTAACCGCACAAGAAGTCGGTATGCAGCAAAAGTCAAGTCACAATTACATGAAATAGGTAGGAGCAACGTCACATACATTCTGAATGTAAGGAAATATTAAGCAGTGGTTTTATTATTCAGAAATAGTATTTTTAATGTTGTCTGTTTGTGGGAAGATCATGTTACGCCTCGTGTGATAAGCAGAAACATGCACCAACATGTGCCGGGTTTCGACAGCGGCTGGATCGTGGCCAATCGGACTAAGATTTATCATTTTTCTATATTGCTGCTCACTTTGTTCAAGATCCCACTACTGTCACAGGTTTATGGAATCTGCGGGTTCAGAAGGGTCGTACATGCGATTAGCGCTCGAGAGTACATATGGTTTTCTTTCGGTCGTGCAGGATTGTACAGCCACTTCACGAACCGCGAGTAAGGAAATGGGCTTGTTTACAGCGAGACAAGTATCTACACGGACAGAGGGACGGCATGGCGGCCATTGTTGAGACTTCCTTTGACCCGACAGCAAGGAAAGATGCACCAAAGCAAAAAGTGGACACAGGAGTAGCAGTGCGCCGTGTTTTCGGACCAGTTCCGGTTCTGTGTACAGTGTCAGAACGTAATTTTGCCAGACTGCATTCGTCATCGCCAGGTGGGTCCAGCACTTGGAGAGGTAGTATGGAGTATCAGTGAGTACGTGGCCGGTAATTTGGACAGCAGCTGTTATATTTCTGGGGTGCTGAGGCCGCTGTCTGTGCCTGACCTCCCAAGTTTTTATGACGTTATCTTTCAACAAGATAACACAAGGCCGTAAGTTTCCCGTGCTGTCCTGACCTACCTCGATGCAGAGGGTGCTCGTGTAATGCCCTGACCAGCACGTTCTGTAAATCTTCTACTCATGGGTGATCGAGAGACTGACAAAATGGTTCAAATGGCTCTGAGCACTGTGGGACTTAACTTCTGAGATCATCAGTCCCCTAGAACTTAGAACTACTTAAACCTAACTAACCTAAGGACATCACACACATCCATGCCCGAGGCAGGATTCGAACCTGCGACCGTAGCGGTCGCGCGGTTCCAGACTGTAGCGCCTAGAACCGCTCGTTCACAGCGGCCGGCGAGAGAGAGGGAGACTGACAGATCAGCACTCGCCAGCCTCTGTGATTGACGAATTCTCGCGTAGAGTTGAAGCAGCGTGGAATGATGTACCCGTATATGTTATTCAAACTCAATTCGACTCGATTTCCAACCGTCTTAGAAGCATTGTTGTTGCTGGAGGCTGCAACTCTGTGTACAAAATTTTTCACCGCGTATACCCCCAAATCACCTATAAACTTAGATGAATTTTTTCCTTTTATAGTGGATACGCGCAGTATGTAAAATTTCATCAGTTGCTATTCTTTCCAGTGTTGCAGTTTTAATGGCCAGCAGTGTAGGTGAGTCGCGCGCAGTGAACTGCGTCTCGAACAGTGCGTGGCGCGGCGGAAGCAGGCGTGGTAGCGTGCTGTCCTGCCCTGGGCTGCAGTTTCGAAGCCTGTGAAACACACACACACACACACACACATACACACACAAATTGAGCTAAGCTGCATCTCATGCATTCCTTTATATGCCTGCCTTAACCGCTGTGCCTCGCGCTCGGTTATTGAAACGAAAGTGGGTGTGTTGTGTTTAATAAACACCATAACACTTATTCTGGATTGAACGGAAGAATTGTTCTAATGAAGGCTACAGTTAATTTTGCACTGGTGACTTCAATAGTTATCCAACGTTCCGAACAACTGTTTACGGCATTATTCAGGCGAGAACTGCACGAACCGAATACATGCTGCAGGTGGCAACCGCCAAATATTTTGTCACCACCAATAAGAAGGAAGATTACCGTTTACGCGCTGTCGTCGACGAATCATTACAGACGGAACACAAGGTTAGAGAGGACAAGGGCTGGTGAGGTAGTCAACAGTCTCCTTTTCAAAAGAACCGAACCTAAATTCGCATTAATCGAGTTATGCAAACCACAGGGTGACCGGTTGAGGGTTTCCACCTTGCTCCCCATCAGTGCAAGTCGATTGCCACATCCACTTATCCACTTCGCTCGGTCGTCGCCAAGAAAGAATTAGAACAATAATAATGATGAGACACCAAACATCATTGCTGACGATAATATGGTGAGTAATCCGTCAGCGAGGATCATGTATAGCTGAGACCCAAAGAAGCTTCTTCCTACGGTGAAACATGGGTTCTTTGGTGTTGGATGATACAATTTACTTGTATTCCGTTAGAATTATTATTCATCTCCAAAGCCGAGAAATGAATAAACATTTTAGATGAGCAAGTGCATTCTATAGTACAAATGTTCCTATCAAGGTACGGTCGCAGGTTCGAATCCCGCCGCGGGCATGAATGTGTGTGACGTCCTTAGGTTAGTTAGGTTTAAGTAGTTCTAAGTTCTAGGGGACTGATGACCTCAGAAGTTAAGTCCCATAGTGCTCAGAGCCATTTCAACCATTTTCCTATCAAGGACGTCCCCTTTCCAAGATAACGATCTCCCGTTTCAGGTTGCTAGATCCCTTCAAACACGGATACAAATGAAATTTAGTACTTCGCTCGTGCCAAGAAAATGCCCTATCTGAAGATTATCGAGCATATTTGGCCACTTTTACAGCAGATAAACCGCTGTAAATCTCCCTCCCCCCTCCTCCTCTCCCGCAGCCCTAAAAAAGATCATCATTACTATAGTACTGATGGGAACAAATGCTCTACTACACGACAAATGGTTCAGAAACCCTGTGAAAATATTTTGAGAGCTATATACGTCCATTCCACGAGAAATATCATCAGCATGGCACGCTAAATGTGGTTCAGTTACTTATTAGCAATGTTTGTTCGGGTGTTCTCATTGCTTTGAGGATCACCTGGAGTTATCTTTCAATGTTAAATAAGAGAACCATAAGTTGAATGTAATCAGTGTAGGAGATTCCCAACAATCACAATGTCGACTGGGAAACAAATTTAAGAAAAAATATGGTCTTAATGAAAAGTCCGCCTTTTTTGTTATTTTAGAAAGTATCGTCTTGTAAAATTCTGTGAAGGTTAGGATTATGGTGGAAGCTGATTTCTCTCTTAATCGTTGAGCATCGAATTTTTATTTCTTGTGAGCTGATTATCCTCTGACGCGAGAGCTACTTCTCATTGTCGGCAAATCGTTGAATTAATTAACCTTGCACGTGGAGGATATCAACTACGCTGAGTTTCGTTTGCAGCGCTTTTGAATGACCAACAGATGGCGAGTAGTTGAGACAGCTGGTGTAGCAACACCAGTTTTCCTTCTCGTAAACAAACAACGGCGTTAATTAACGTTCTCAGTGTTACATAAGTACGCTAATCACAATACGAAATTCCACGAGAATATTCATGTAACTGCACCGCTGCTCATGGATATGTGTTGAGGACGAGCTATCACTGAGACTTCTCGACTAGTTCCCCGAGGAAATTTCTCGCTCTAAATAAAAGCTGACTAAAATTATTCATTATTAAGTACGTTTTTATTTTATTTCTGCGAAAATGTGCAGGTGGCTTCAGGTGACGAGTTAAAGAGATTCGGGTGTGGCTTAAAAACGCAGTTTGTAACCATAGTATCCAAGTTGTTTTGTAATATTTGCAGTCGGAGAACGATGGGTTTTTAATTTGCTGAACTGCACACAAAACGGTTGAATATCGGTTCGATGTTCAGTTTGGCGTTTCGGGACGTAGATGAAGCAGCTAAGCGTCGTACGTATAGCAGTTGCAGGAATTTACCGGCCCCGGATCTACGATATTTCCGAACTGGGGAAAAAACCTAATAGTGCCCCCCCCTCCCTCCCCTCACCCCTGATCATTTGAGATAGGGCGTCAAAAAATTTAAAAAAATCGAATTTTCAAAAATATGTTCATTTTCTAGCATACATCTCTACGAAGAGTTTGATGTATAAAACATATATGTTCGAGGAAATGTAAGACATATTATTTGGTCCTAACTGTGCCAAAGTGCAGTGCCACGCCTCTTCACACAACATTCTTGTATCACATGTCACTGTATTTCGCTCTGTGGAATTAAAACGTGTATATTTTGTAATGGAAGCCATCAAACCTATATTCAGGACAGTGGAAATTAAAAATGTCCTGTGGTGTCTCTCCTGCTTCTGCTCCCTTTAAAAAAACTCACAATTAGTACTGTGTGGAATTATTTGTGACTGGGAGAAAAAGAACTCTTCAGAAAACTTTATCGCCTATTAGCTAATAACATTCTCTTTTGTGTGACATAAAATATAGGAAACATAAAAGCAGTAAAGACAAGAGACAAGCAAGACTGTGCACATTTCTTCAATTCTTAGGTCCCAGCATTTTTCTCTCTCTAATCTTGCTATAGCTTTACAAGGCGTCCTTTCCTTTCTGCGAAAGAATCTATTACCTCATCAAAGTTCGTGAGACGTTTTGCTACATGAGAAATCAAAATGTCGTTGACTTATTCTGAAAAAAGCTGTTAATACACCGATGAGTTAGACCTTGGTCTAAGATAAGTTTTGTTTCGTTTGGATTTCACGTGCAGAAGAAAACGTTTTTCTGGGAGGTTTCTAAAGCGCGCCATTTCTATGCTTTAAACTTAAACGAATCGGTTCAAACTTTGAAAGAAGGCAGACAAATGGATAAAGTCAAAACCACTTTTTTTCTATCCAATAATCTTTATACGTTGCCAAGGTACGATGATTTTAAGTCGAGCTAAATTTAGCACGTAAAATTAGTTCTTACGTGAATTCAATGAACGAAAACGATTTAACGTGAATCAATAAACAAAAAAATGCGTTCTTACGATAAAATTGAAATCTTTCTTTCGATCTTAAATTTAATTCGGATTTTAAGAGCAAAAAGCCAGTCTTTTGTGAGTTTTTTACTTGCGCCACTTCTGTAATTCAGACTTGTGAGAATCGGTTCTAAGCTTGTAATAAGGTAGACAAATACATGTAATTACTGGTCGTCCTGTTGTTTCGTGAAAGCTTTATCCGTTGTTACAATGTAAGCAACATGATTCCAAAGACAATAAGAAAATCTATACCGGATCAGGCGACGCCTGAGTCAACAAAAATCCACATCGGCTGCCAAACTATGGCAGGCTAATGTCAAAATTGTGACAGAGTAGAAGTTTAAAACAGTCCTATCGTAACACAAAAAAGACAAACATGTCCTGGTCAGAGTTAAGAATGTAAAAGAAGGGAACTAGCTTTTCGACTTATTTGACAGCTTCACAAACATTTAAATCAAAACATCTTGGCATATTCGCGATTTTTACGAGTTGCTCCTACTTCCTCAGCGCAGTGCGCGCTCTTAGAGCCATCTCCTGTTGCATGTGTGGTGAGGAGCGTAAGAACAAATAGATAGAAATTTGTGTTCTTAAAGAGTGCATCTACAATAGGAATTATCCGGGAGTGGAGGTGCCTTTATAATAGGAAGTAGCCCAGAGTGGGGATGCTTGCATCCTAAAATTTTATGGCACGTTGTGTCATATTGCACGGACATGACAAATACCATGTTGGATGACATGGTGGCATGTGTCAATTTATACATCATTTCATTTATCATGTTACTTTACTTGTCACGATGCATTCATTATATTACGTGACTTGGATACAATTACCACCAAGCAAAAAAGCGCTAATATGTCAATATGTTTTGATTTAAATGTCTTTAAAGTTGCCAGATAAGTCGAAAAGCTAGTTCCCTTCTTTCACATCGTCAACTCTTCCCAAAGCATATTCGCCTTTTTTGTACTACGATTGGAACATTTTTCACTCAGATTGACAAATCTTCGTTTTGCTGGTGACAACACAGAAAAAAAAGGAAGATTAGTGTTTAGCATCCCGACGATATCGAGGTCATTAGAGACAGAGCTCAAGCTCGGGTTTGGGAAGGTTTGGGTAGGACATAAGCCGTGCTCTTTCAAAGGAACCGTCCCAGTATTTAACTTATGTGATGTAGAGAAATCACGGAAAACCTAAATCTAGATGGCGGACGCGGATTTGGACAATGCGGGGTGATATTGCTAAACAGTGACAAACTACAGGAGGATATGGATATATGACCAGAAACGTATTCCAAAGGAGATACACTCACTTGAAGATCGAGATAAAAAATATCTTTGACACTGTAGGTTTCAATGACTGCAAGCACGTATGAGAACACACCGATCTAATGGGGATGTTCTGTCTGTACTAGCTGCAGACTCTAGAGGGCGGTGAGCTGGAGCACCGTCATGTAGTAGCCAAACTACACTTCGGACCACCAGAGGCACGTCTTTCACCACGAGAGGCAGAGTTACCCACAGAAAGCACAAATGTGTCTTGACTGTGAAGCGTTGTGGAAGGATGACTGTCCCACGAGGCGGTCGCCAATCATTCCCGCCCACACAGTGAGGCTGAATAGGTACTGAAGGTTCACTGCCAACATACCATGGGGATTCTCCGTAGCCTGCAGGTAGATGTCGAGATGACTGAAGATACCACCCCTCGTAAAGTTAGCCTCATCTGTGAACAGGATGGATGATAGAAATCGCAACACCAAGATGGACTGTGCGACGAAGCTGCTACAAAACTGTCGCCGCAGAGACCAGTCCGTACGTAATAACGCCTGCACAGGTTGTAAATGATACAAATTGTGGCCGTTGTCGTGGAGAATGTTCCACGAGATTGTGTGGCTTACCCCATGCTGGTGGGATACCTACCTGGTACTGATACAGAGTCACTCTCAAAGATCTTATATCTCCACTTGCAAGTAGATGTACCTCCCTCGAAAAGCATTTCCGGTCATATGTCCGTACGACCTTTTTCGCTCCCTGTTCTCTTAAGTATCGTGTCCCCATGTAGCAAGATCTGCCTGTGTACTGTTTGCCTCTATTACAGATACATTTCAACAACGAATGGAGAAAATACAGCATATTTGAAAGCAGGGCTGATAACCAACCATAGTAAGACTAAAAAATAATGTACATTGAACACACAGAAAACAATTATATATACGAAAAATGGCTTGGTTCAAATGGCTCTGAGCACTATGCGACTTAACTTCTGAGGTCATCAGTCGCCTAGAACTTAGAACTAATTAAACCTAACTAACCTACGGACATCACACACATCCATGCCCGAGGCAGGATTCGAACCTGCGACCGTAGCGATCACGCGGTTCCAGACTGAAGCGCCTTTAACCGCACGGCCACACCGGCCGGCTATACGAAAAATGAAATCATAAAGTCAGCAGCGGAATTTTTGTGTTTTAGGTGGGTGAATACAGACTCAGTGTGTGGCAAAACAAATACACATAAGAGTAAATATGATATGGATCGGCTTTTGTAACATCAACCGTGTTTCAAAACAAGTTACCAACGGAAAAGGTACCAAACGAAAAGTAAATCTCATAATTAGTGTGTATTATCTTTTTTGGAGTATGGCAATGAGACACTGTCATATAACGTGAAAACCACTCAGACCTAATGTTTTTGTGGGAACAATGGAGAAATGCGTGTAGGAAATTATGAAAAGAAACAGAACAGCAGAAGATGTTATCGTGATAGTAATGAAATCGGAGATGGGCAGACATAAAGTCAGGTATATGGACGGTAGATGGACCCAGAAAGTTGTTTGGTGGTTTCCTCACCTCACCTCATTTTCCTTACTGGCAGCCCTAATTGCCATGTGATATTTTAAAGCAAGCGCGTTACGCTTTTCCCGCAGGTTCTCATATCGCTTACCTTGACCTCTCGATTTTGTACGGCCTCTCTACTTTAGAGTTTTCGTTTTTACGTAGTGTTGTACTGACTCTTTGGCTCGTGGAATTAATTGGCTCTGAGTACTATGGGACTTAACATCTATGGTCATCAGTCTCCTAGAACTTAGAACTACTTAAACCTAACTAACCTAAGGACATCACACAACGCCCAGTCATCACGAGGCAGAAAAGAACCCTGACCCCGCCGGGAATCGAACCCGGAAACCCGGGCGCGGGAAGCGAGAACGCTACCGCACGACCACGAGCTGCGGACTGGAATTAATTAACGGAGCTGGTCTAGCCACCTTGTGTTCCAACGACGGTGCCTCTGGTTTCCCAAAACGGCTATGAGTCTATTTTCAGACTACCTCGACGATTCATAGTAAAGTCGGGCAGTCTGTTTGAATCGATCGCGCAAGTACGGGATTCCCGCCTGCTCATGCAACTCGCACGTGGGAAGTCTCTTGGTAGGTGCAGGACAATTTTGAGGACCCTGCTCTGTCGCCCTTGTAGTCGAGATCGGCGGCTTTTCCCCACACTACGGCCGAATATTTTGACACTAACAGGATCAGTGCTAGATACAGCGTAATGCCGCATTGTGAGGGAAGAGTCGACGTCGGGTTTAAAAGAGGTTACCGTGCTTTCATACTAACCTCTTCTATATGTCAAGAAATGTATTTATAATTCCGAATATAGATTTCCGTCAGCTGTGTAATGAAATGACGACAATGAAAATTTGTGGCGGATCGGGTCTCGAACCCGAATTTCCCGCTTATCGCGACGGGGCGCCTTCCCATTTGGCTACCCGAGTACTGCTCACGGCTGAACCCAAACTTTCTTATGTCGTCCTTCAACCATGTGTCCACAACCTGTACTCGTACATCCATTATGTAAATTGAAAATTCCCGTACAGCGGAGACATTTTACTTGAAATTCGCTTGCCAGGGTCGGCGGATAAATATGATATTGCAGTGACTGTCCGAAGGAACTCTGCGTCGTAGTTCGAAATAACACAGGCTCTGCAATATTTTATTTATCCGCCCACACCGGGCAAGCGACTTTCAAGTAAAATGTCTCCCTTGTGCAGGAATATACATAACAGTTGTACGAGTAAAGGTTATGGACATATCACTGACAACAAATGGAAGTTTGGGTCTGGCAGTGAGTCGTGCTCAGAGAGTCAAACTGAAGGCGACCGCTCGCGATAAGCGGGAAATCCGGGTTTGAGTCCGCGCCCGGAACAAATCTGCATTGTCGTCATACTATTATACAGCTGATGGTAATCCAGATTCGTAATTGCGAATCCATTTCATGTCTTTCATAACAGCTGTAGCCGCCATGAAGGAACTCTGCATCGTAATTCGGAATAACACAGGCACTGCAATATAGTACCTTCTACACTATGTGATGAAAAGTATCCGAACACCCGCAAAAACATACGTTTTTCATATTAGGTGCATTGTGCTGCCACCTACTGCCAGGTACACCATACCAGCGGCCTCAGTAGACATCGTAAGAGAGCAGAATGGAGCGCTCCGCGGAATTCACGGACTTCGAACGTCGTCAGGTGACTGGGTGTCACTTACGTCATACGTCTGTACGCGAGATTTCCACAATCCTAAACATCCCTAGGTCCACTGTTTCCAATGTGATAGTGAGGTGGAAACGTGAAGGGACACGTACAGCAAAAAAGCGTACATGCCGACCTCGTCTGTTGATTGACAGAGACCGCCGACGGTTGAAGATGGTCGTAATGTGTAATAGGCAGACATCTATCCAGACCATCACACAGGAATTGCAAACTTCGTCAGGATCCACTGCAAGTACTACGACAGTTAGGCGGGAGGTGAGAAAACTTGGATTTTATGGTCGAGCGGCTGCTCATAAGCCACACATCACGCCGGTAAATGCCAAACGTCGCCTCGCTTGGTGTAAGGACCGTAAAAATTGGACGATTGAACAGTGCAAAAACGTTGTGTGGAGTGACGAATCACGGTACACAATGTGGCGATCCGAAGGGCAGGGTGTGGGTATGGCGAATGCCCGGTGAACTTTATCTGCCAGCTTATGTAGTGCCAACAGTAAAATTCGGAGGCGTGGGTGTTATGGTGTGGTCGTGTTTTTCATGGAGGGAACTTGCACCCCTTGTCGTTTTGTGCGGCACTATCACAGCACAGGTCTACATTGATGTTTTAAGCACCTTCTTACTTCCCACTGTTGAAGAGCAATTCGGGTATGGCGATTGCATCTTTCAACACGATCGAGCACCTGTTCATAATGCACAGCATGTGGCGGAGTGGTTACATGACAATAACATCCCTGTAATGGACCGACCTGCACAGGTCCTGACCTGAATCCTACAGAACACCTTTGGGATGTTTTGGAACGCCGACTTCGTGCCAGGCCTCATCGACAACAATCGATACCTCTCCTCAGTGCAGCACTCCTTGAAGAATGGGCTGTCATTCCCCAAGAAACCTTCCAGCACCTGATTGAACGTATGCCTGCGAGAGTGGAAGATGTCATCAAGGCTAAGGGTGGGCCAACGCCATACTGAATTCCAGCATTACCGATGGAGGGCCACTAACTTTTGAGTCTTTTCAGCCAGGTGTCCGGATACTTTTGGTCACATAGTGTATATGTGGCTTCCATGTAAGGAGCCTATCAAGTACTATGCCAAGGGACTTTGCTGTGCTGGACCATGGGATGGGGCCTCCCATGACACGCATCGGAACCGGTAACTCCAAGAGATAAGAGCAGGCAGACGACGACCTAATGGAACGTGGGTGTATGGTATTAGAAAACATCCAGGAGAACTTGGATACGTATATCTGGAGACCACCTAATGCATGGGCAAGTCTAGAGGAAGCCTTTATCCAGCAGTGGATGTCGAATAAATTATGGTGGTGATGATGATGATTTATATTAGTTATTGTGTGCGCAGTACGTATGCCTACGTTGGCAGAGGACCTAACACTATTGGACACGGTCAGTACACGCAGTTGCTGTGTTAGTAAATTTAAATTTCATCATGGCGTCATCGCTTATCTAGGATGGAAAATGAAATGGTATCGAAACAGTAAAAACGGCGAGTTCGACATTTCTTGTAGACCATACGGCTTCTGAATAATTAGTGCCGGTTATCTTACAGTCTGTTTATCTTTGCATACAGCCGAGCATCTTTCACTAACCGAGGAGCAACAGTGGTTATGACACTATATCTGTATTCAGTAGGACCAGGGCTCTAACACTTGTCCGTCTACATCTACATCTACATCTACAACTACATCCATACTCCGCAAGCCACCTGACGGTGTGTGGCGGAGGGTACCTTGAGTACCTCTATCGGTTCTCCCTTCTATTCCAGTCTCGTATTGTTCGTGGAAAGAAGGATTGTCGGTATGCCTCTGTGTGGGCTCTAATCTCTCTGATGTTATCCTCATGGTCTCTCGCGAGATATACGTAGGAGGGAGCAGTATACTGCTTGACTCTTCGGTGAAGGTATGTTCTCGAAACTTTGACAAAAGCCCGTACCGAGCTACTGAGCGTCTCTCCTGCAGAGTCTTCCACTGGAGTTTATCTATCATCTCCGTAACGCTTTCGCGATTACTAAATGATCCTGTAACGAAGCGCGCTGCTCTCCGTTGGATCTTCTCTATATCTTCTATCAACCCTATCTGGTACGGATCCCACACTGCTGAGCAGTATTCAAGCAGTGGGCGAACAAGCGTACTGTAACCTACTTCCTTTGTTTTCGGATTGCATTTCCTTAGGATTCTTCCAATGAATCTCAGTCTGGCATCTGCTTTACCGACGATCAACATTATATGATCATTCCATTTTAAATCACTCCTAATGCGTACTCCCAGATAATTTATGGTATTAACTGCTTCCAGTTGCTGACCTGCTATTTTGTAGGTAAATGATAAACGATCTATCTTTCTGTGTATTCGCAGCACATTACACTTGCCTACATTGAGATTCAATTGCCATTCCCTGCACCATGCGTCAATTCGCTGCAGATCCTCCTGCATTTCAGTACAATTTTCCATTGTTACAACCTCTCGATACACCACAGCATCATCTGCAAAAAGTCCCAGTGAACTTCCGATGTCATCCACCAGGTCATTTATGTATATTGTGAATAGCAACGGTCCTATGACACTCCCCTGCGGCACACCTGAAATCACTCTTACTTCGGAGGACTTCTCTCCATTGAGAATGACATGCTGCGTCCTGTTATCTAGGAACTCCTCAATCCAATCACACAATTGGTCTGATAGTCCATATGCTCTTACTTTGTTCATTAAACGACTGTGGGTAACTGTATCGAACGCCTTGCGGAAGTCAAGAAACACGGCATCTACCTGTGAACCCGTGTCTATGGCCCTCTGAGTCTCGTGGACGAATAGCGCGAGCTGGGTTTCACATGACCGTCTTTTTCGAAACCCATGCTGATTCCTACGGAGTAGGTTTCTAGTCTCCAGAAAAGTCATTATACTCGAACACAATACGTGTTCCAAAATTCTACAACTGATCGACGTTAGACATATAAGCCTATAGTTCTGCACATCTGTTCGACGTCCCTTCTTGAAAACGGGGATGACCTGTGCCCTTTTCCAATCCTTTGGAACGCTACGCTCTTCTAGAGACCTACGGTACACCGCTGCAAGAAGGGGGGCAAGTTCCTTCGCGTACTCTGTGTAAAATTGACCTGGTATCCCATCAGGTCCAGAGGCCTTTCCTCTTTTGAGCGATTTTAATTGTTTCTCTATCCCTCTGTCGTCTATTTCGATATCTACCATTTTGTCATCTGTGCGACAATCTAGAGAAGGAACTACAGTGCAATCTTCCTCTGTGAAACAACTTTGGAAAAAGACATTTAGTATTTCGGCCTTTAGTCTGTCATCCTCTGTTTCAGTACCATTTTGGTCACAGAGTGTCTGGACATTTTGTTTTGATCCACCTACCGCTTTGACATAAGACCAAAATTTCTTAGGATTTTCTGCCAAGTCAGTACATAGAACTTTACTTTCGAATTCATTGAACGCCTCTCGCATAGCCCTCCTCACACTACATTTCGCTTCGCGTAATTTTTGTTTGTCTGCAAGGCTTTGGCTATGTTTATGTTTGCTGTGAAGTTCCCTTTGCTTCCGCAGCAGTTTTCTAACTCGGTTGTTGTACCACGGTGGCTCTTTTCCATCTCTTACGATCTTGCTTGGCACATACTCATCTAACGCATTATGTACGACGGTTTTGAACTTTGTCCACTGATCCTCAACACTATCTGTACTTGAGACAAAACTTTTGTGTTGAGCCAATAGGTACTCTGAAATCTGCTTTTTGTCACTTTTTCTAAACAGAAAAATCTTCCTCCACTTCTTAATATTCCTATTTACGGCTGAAATCATCGATGCCGTAATCGCTTTATGATCGCTGATTCCCTGTTCTGCGTTAACTTTTTCAAATAGTTCGGGTCTGTTTGTCACCAGAAGGTCTAATATGTTATCGCCACGAATCGGTTCTCTGTTTAACTGCTCAAGGTAGTTTTCAGATAAAGCACTTAAAAAAATTTCGCTGGATTCTTTGTCCTTGCCACCCGTTATGAACGTCTGAGTCTCCCAGTCTATATCCGGCAAATTAAAATCTCCACCCAGAACTATAACATGGTGGGGAAATCTACTCGAAATATTTTCCAAATTATCCTTCAGGTGCTCAGCCACAACAGCTGCTGAGCCAGGGGGCCTATAGAGACATCCAATTACCATGTCTGAGCCTGCTTTAACCGTGACCTTCACCCAAATCATTTCACATTTCGGATCTCCGTCAATTTCCTTCGATACTATTGCACTCCGTCTCTAATGACCTCATTGTCGACGGGACATTAAACTCTATCCTTCCTTCCTTCTAATCCATGTCTTGCCATCCTGATTTAGACTCTATGCAGTTTTATTAAATCCTCTAAATTGAAAACTGAATGCCGGTATGTTTCCCTCATCAACAACACGTCCGACGTCATAAAGTTATTTGACAATGCCTAACTTGTGCTCCATCTCCAGTCAGCTCCGTAGCGACGGTATGTTAACCATTAAAACTTTCGTAAGTTGTTCCAGATGACTTCCACATGAAACTTTACAAGCAGATCGTTTAAAACCAGCAGCATACATTTTCCTAAGACTGTGGTGTTCGTAGCCAATAACTCGCTCTTATAATGAATATTATTTAGAATGAAAAGCCTCGTATTGGAGAGAGATAAATTTAGTTGTTAATTTACATTTTAACTTCTGTTTTGAAAGAACTGACACTGAAAATATTTTTTTTGCGTTGGTAGTAATGTACCTATTCCACTCATTTTGCTATTGACCTTTACTGCTTTGTAATTCCGCCAACACTGGAATTATTACAGATGACATAAAATAACTTGAGCTGTGCTATTTATTCGAGCAGATCAGAAGCTCGTGATATTCCTACGAGGTACTTACGAGGTGCTACCGTAAATTTCCCAGTTGACTCCAGCGAAGCAAACTAGCGGCGACAGCATCTGTGTAGGGTTCGATTCGTATGAAGAGGTCGTTTAACTTGTCTGTCAATAGAATAAATGAAATGTGGCTTGGGGGTGTGTTCAATGTTAGTGTGGAAGAAGGGGAATGCCACATTGAAATCATACTCGAACTACGAGGCAAGTCATAATCAGAACGATTTTCGCGACGAATCTGTTGTGCAAAAAGATTTCTAGCAACAATCTTGTCGCCTTAAACTTGAATAAAGCTCTCAGCTTTTGACATTATCCATAATTTCCTTCGTCAGGAAAGCAAATGACAAAAAGACGATGTAATTTCACAGATATAAATGGCTCAGTAGTGTTCCTGCGTCCATAAATGACATTGGCGCCAACAATGGCACGTTGTCCACAGTGACACTATCCCCGTCATCCTGGAACATAACATAAGGATTGATTTGAACAGGTGCTTGGCTAGGCATGGTCCTATTGGAAGAGGTATGCTCGAGCTTTACTCCTGACTTAGCCAACCTGTTATAGGAAGATTTATAGTTAAACGTGGTCTCCGAACAACAAGACATTTTCCACATACACGTACAGGGGTTGGACGAAAATATGGAAATACCGCGAGAAATGCATGCTGGAAGATAAATGAAGCCTGCAGCTTGTGCTGCTGTATGTTATCGCGAACGGCATCTGTGAAACGTCCTCAATACGTTTCATTTGCCAGTCGTGTTTCGAACAGTGTTATGTATACCTGTGAGTGCTTTACGTCCGAGCTAAGTGAATCTGAATGTGGGCAAATAGTTGGTGCTTGTATGGTGGATGCATTTGTAATCAAGGTAGCGGAAGTGTTTTGTGTTTCAAGAGGCGCCCTATCGAAGATTTGTACCGCATATAGGGAAAGCGGAAAAACATAATCTGCTAACCCACAACGCGAACGAAAGTGTATATTGAGTCATCGTGACAGACGGTAATTGAAGAGGACGACAACTGCAGAATCGTTATAGAACTGTATGTCGCATTCGCAAACCCTGTCGGCACCAAAGCAACACGAAAGGAGCTTCAGAAGCAGGGGATTGCAGGGCGAGCTGAACTCCAGGACCACTCATCAGTGATGCAAATGCCCTTAACAGGATGTAGTGATACCGAAGCCATAACACCTGGACTATGAACAATGGAAGTGTCATTTGGTCGGATGAGTCTTGTTTCTCACTGTTTCTAACTTCTGGCCGAGTTTACGTCCCAAGAGTGAAACATAGCAGGGATTTATAGATGATTTGGGCAGCCATGTCGTGATATTCCATGGGCCCCATGATTACTCCGCAAGGGCGCATTACTACCAAGGAGAATGTAACCATTTTGGCTCATCAGATCCCTCCCAGGGTACAATATTTGTTCCCCACTGACTATGCTGTGTCCCAAGACGATAGGATCCCTGTTCGTACATATCGCGTCGTTCAGTAGTAGTTTTGTGAGTACGAGGATGAACTGTCGCACCCCCTCCCCTCCCCTCCCCTAACCCTGGTGAACACAGTCACCCGATGTCGATATTATTGAGCCTTTGTGATCTACTTTAGGGAGAATGATGAATGGTCGCTATCCACCTCCACCATCTTTACCTGAACTTCCCACTATCGTGCAGGAACGATGTTCTAATATTCCCTCTATAGCCATACAGGACGTGTGTTTATCGATTCTCAAAGGACTGGAAGCTGTTTTCAATGCCAACGGTTTTCTTACACCATACTCGTATTTGGCATGGTAATGTGTTGTATTTTCACATTTTTATTCAGTCCCTGTAAGTTGGTTGGACACATATCCAGGTGAATGGATGGTATACGGGCCATGGAAGTTATTCGTTGGATTCCAGAAGATATTAAAAGCCTGAGAGAAAGATCTAACAAAGACTGAGTATGCAGCATTCTAAAATGTACCAGAACAACATTAATGTGTATGGATGATGACATTAATGCATGGAAAAGCCTAGGGGGTGCATTTATCCAGCAGTCGAAGCTGCTGCTACCGTTAATGATGATGATAATGGCGCTGGTGATGGTGGTGCCCTCTAGTCACAGTCTCTCACTCAAAACTTTGTCAATGGATATTAAACATTTTCACGACATATATATACACACTAACTGTTTACTTATGGCTTAACGTGTATACGTGCATGAGACATACGAGTATATAGCACATACAGGGTGTTACAAAAAGGTACGGCCAAACTTCCAGGAAACATTCCTCACACACAAATAAAGAAAAGATGTTATGTGGGCATGTGTCCGGAAACGCTTAATTTCCATGTTAGAGCTCATTTTAGTTTCGTTAGTATGTACTGTACTTCCTCGATTCACCGCCAGTTGGCCCAATTGAAGGAAGGTAATGTTGACTTCAGTGCTTGTGTTGACATGCGACTCGTTGCTCTACAATACTAGCATCAAGCACATCAGTACGTAGCATCAACGGGTTAGTGTTCATCACGAACGTGGTTTTGCAGTCAGTGCAATGTTTACAAATGCGGAGTTGGCAGATGCCCATTTGATGTATGGGTTAGCACGGGGCAATAGCCGTGGCGCGGTACGTTTGTATCGAGAAAGATTCCAGAACGAAGGTGTCCCGACAGGAAGACGTTCGAAGCAATTGCCCGGCGTCTTAGGGAGCACGGAACATTCCAGCCTATGACTCGCGACTGGGGAAGACCTAGAACTACGAGGACACCTGCAATGGACGAGGCAATTCTTCGTGCAGTTGACGATAACCCTAATGTCAGCGTCAGAGAAGTTGCTGCTGTACAAGGTAACGTTGAGCACGTCACTGTATGGAGAGTGCTACGGGAAAACCAGTTGTTTCCGTACCATGTACAGCGTGTGCAGGCACTATCAGCAGCTGATTGGCCTCCACGGGTACACTTCTGCGAATGGTTCATCCAACAATGTGTCAATGCTCATTTCAGTGCAAATGTTCTCTTGACGGATGAGGCTTCATTCCAACGTCATCAAATTGTAAATTTTCACAGTCAACATGTGTGGGCTGACGAGAATCCGCACGCAATTGCGCAATCACGTCATCAACACAGATTTTCTGTGAACGTTTGAGCAGGCATTGTTGGTGATGTCTTGATTGGGCCCCATGTTCTTCCACCTACGCTCAATGGAACACGTTATCATGATTTCATACGGGATACTCTACCTGTGCTGCTAGAACATGTGCCTTTACATGTGGTTGATGCTCGATGGAGCTCCTGCACATTTCAGTCGAAGTGTTCGTGCGCTTCTCAACAACAGATTCGGTGACCGATGGATTGGTAGAGGCGAACCAATTCCATGGCCTCCACGCTCTCCTGACGTCAACCCTCTTGACTTTCATTTATGGGGGCATTTGAAAGCTCTTGTCTACGCAACCCCGGTACCAAATGTAGAGACTCTTCGTTCTCGTATTGTGGACGGCTGTGATACAATACGCCATTCTCCAGGGCTGCATCAGCGCATCAGGGATTCCATGCGACGGAGGGTGGATGCATGTATCCTCGCTAACGGAGGACATTTTGAACATTTCCTGTAACAAAGTGAAGTCACTCTGGTACGTTCTGTTGCTATGTGTTTCCATTCCATGATTAAAGTGATTTGAAGAGAAGTAATAAAATGAGCTCTAACATGGAAAGTAAGCGTTTTCGGACACATGTCCACATAACATATTTTCTTTCTTTGTGTGTGAGGAATGTTTCCTGAAAGTTTGGCCGTACCTTTTTGTAACACCCTGTATATTGCTCCACTCCTGCTCTCTCTCCATCTCCTCTTCGCCACTCTGTCTGCTCAGCTGCGCACATCCGTTCACATTCCAGGGCAGCCGAGATGTCAGGCATTACCAACCTTTTTCATCCCCATCCCTACCGAACAAACCGACAAGAAAGCTGTCTGTCTAACAAGAAAGTGACCTAATAAAAACGTGTTAAAAGATTTTCGTGCCATTGATAAGGAAAAAAGATATTTAAAAATGATCAAGCAAACGTTATGTGATTCAAAACGACATGGAAAACTTACGATTATATCGTTAGCGACATTTATTCCCAGTTACCTCTTTCTTTTTTTCTTTCTTTCTTTGGGCCTTGTCCCGCGCCAAAGCGTGTTATTATGGATTTGGCAGAGTTAGTTGCAGAGGGTGGCCGGATGCCCTGCCTGCCGCTACCCCGAACCTCCTGCTGTCTGCGTCTAGTGTAATCCATAAATAGTGCGAACGTGTTCAAATGTCCGTGAGTCATGTAACTGAGGGCTCCGAGTTAACTTTATGCTTACTAATATTTTCTGTTATATTTCTATGATCCTTATGAATTACGTGGGGAACTTGTATATCCATACGCCACCTTACAGTGTGTGGTAGAAGGTACTTCTGCCATTACTATCATTTCGTCCCTTTCCTACCACGAGGAAGGAACGACTGCCTGTAAGCCTCCGTATGGGCTCCAATATCTTCGATTTTCTCGCTGTGCTCGTTTTGAGTCAGTTACACATTGCCTCACTCTTCTTGGAACGTAAATTCTCGGAATTTGGATGTTTAATTTTTCCGTAGTGAAAATCGCCTCTCTTGTTGCGACTGCCAGTGGAGCTTGACGAGCGTCTGTGCGGTATCATCAGTGCCTACGCGACAGTACTGGCCGCCACGGCAGCCCACGGTCAGCTATTCTTATTAGCGCAGGCGCAGTAATGGCGAGTTGGACAGCGCAGGCGCGGACCATGCACATAACTGCCTCAGCGGTAACGTAGTAACGCTCGGCGGCCACGTCAGATAGCTACACGACGGCAGGCTCGGATCTAGGAGGAGGAGGGAGAGGGGGGAGGGGGCAAACCGCGGTATCTGCCCTGAGCGGCAATTTCAGGGAGCGCCAAATTCATGTTCTTGAAGAAAAAAACCTTCTTTCACAGAGCGCCTAAACTTGTTCATATGATATTGAAACGCGTCCCTATTGGTTCCTGAACATTTTTGAACACATCCTAAGTTGATTTCTGAACCAATCATAAGTTGTTCTTTGAATGCGTGCATAGTGTACGTGCTGTCTCTGCCAGAGGAATCCCCGCCGCATTTAGAAATAAAAACTTTCCCGCAGACAAAAGTGGACGCTGCTATGACGAACTGAGCTGAATAAACCCGAATGAGTGAATACCAATCGCTGTTTGTTTATGTGGTTTATTGGGTATACAAATGGTAAGCATTGTTATAAGTATTAGCGAAATCCATAGATTGAAACTAACAGATTGGGAATAAACGACTAACAGTAATAACACGTGAGAAAGATTACATATTATCTTCTCGGTATCCAAGAAAATGAAATTTTTGCCAGATCGTTACACTACTAAGGGCCAGTTTTACAGTCCCCGGATAGCAGTCGTTTAATTCTATTCTCGGAATAGCGTGGAAAACGCGTTGTGCGGACACATAATAACGCCTAACCGGAGAATAAAACACCGGATAACTAAACCACTGATTCTGGCGGGATTAGTGAAGTTAACCGGAGAGTAAATTTTGACAATGGAAGGATTGTTTGTTAGAACGAGGAAGGACAATAAACGGAGATATCACAAAAATTATATGGAATAATATGAAGATTCCAAATTTATATAAAAATTTCGTACTACTACTACTACTTTTCGATCTCATGCTTGAGAAACTGGAGCATATGTATGAAATGTAAAACTATTTCCTAATATAAAACTTTTTGCTTGTAGTAGCCTTAAAAGGCATTTGATATTGGTACTTCGTCAATTATATTCTGTCGTGTTATTTATATAAATGACGTAGATAAAAATGACCATTTGTGCCAAAACAGTCTGGCTTTTATGGCGTGTATTACAATTGCTGGAATATTAGAAATGCCTATTTCGTTTTATGTAGCAGACAGTGACAAAATAGACTTAATCAAACTGAGAAACCACACCAGTCTTTGATACTACTCGTATTAACAGCTTTTTTCAGTATAAGACAACATTTTGATTTCACATGTAGCAAAACGTTTCACGAACTGTAATGAGGTAATAGATTCTTTCGCAAAAAGGAAAGGACGCCGTGTAAAGCTGTAGCAAAATTAGAGAGAGAAAAATGCTGGGACCTAAGGATTGAAGAAAGGTGCACAGTCTTGCTTGTCTCTTGTCTTTACTGCTTTTATGTTTCCTATATATGTCACACAAAAGAGAAACTTATTAACTAATAGGCAATAAAGAGTGCAAATTTTCTGAAGAGTTCTCTTTCTACTGGTCACAAATAATCCCACCCAGTACTAATTGTGAGCTTTTTTAAACGGCGCAGAAGCAGGAGAGGCACCACAGGACATTATAATTTCCACTCTCTTGAATATTGGTTTGATGGCTTCCGTTTCAAAATATACACGTTTTTAATTCCACAAAGCGAATTACCGTAACGTGCGACAGAAGAAAGCTGTGTGAAGAGGCGTGGCACTGCGCTTTGGCACACTTAAGATCAAATAATATGTCTTACATTTCCTCGAACATACATGTTTTATATATCAAACTCTTCGTAGAGACATGTGCAACAAAGTGAACATATTTTTGAAAATTCGATTTTTTAAATTTTTTGACGCCCTATCTGAAGTGCTTTAGGGTGAGGGGACGGAGGGGAGCGCCACTATCAAGGTTTTTCTCCAAATCGGAAATATCGTAGATCCGGGGCTGCACGACGGTACCGCGCCATTAGGCTACGCCACGCGGCAGTAGACCCATCGACGGCGGGCCTATTTCTACACTGCCCAGGGCTTTATAAGCGCATGCAGCCCCTGACTCCAACAGTCTTGTCTTGGCCCGCTGACACCATTCGGATCGCTATCATCAGGGTTTCAAGCCATGTGGAACTGAACTACCGAAGGCATTCTGATTCATGGCACTCCAATCTCGGCGTCATCCACGGACTCTGCTGACAGCCGTCCTAGTGGCTGCTCTATATCATTCACTGCAGTACAGTATTTTTCTGTCCGGCTTTTCCATTATTGTGGAATAAACTTGTTGTCTACTCACACCTGCTCTTATTTGTTGTTCCCCATTCTCAGGCACAACAATCTGCATGACGCTTTCACGTGTACTAAACGACCTCGAAACGAAATGCGCCGACCGTTGTTCTTCGGGTCGTCTCTATCCCGTCTAAGAACTCAGACTACAGAGAATCGCTCGAACGCGTGTTTTGTAAGGCACCACTTTTGTAGGTGAGTTACATTTCCTTTAAATTCTTCCAGTGTCATGTGCTATTCTTACAACTAACTGTATGTGCTTATTCCATTTTGGTGTCTTTAACGGTTAACCCTGGGCATTTAACGGTTGTTACTGTTTCCAATGATTTTTAATCATTAGTATAATCGAACAGTAATGGGACCTCACAAGGGGAGACCACAACGTTGGGAACACGGATTTACTTCAAACTTTGTAAACCTTTGGTAGGCCATTAAAACAACATAATGTGAAGTATTCAAGTGCACTACTCTGGCAATTCCGAGAAAATCGCAAAGGAAGTTCTACGGGTCTGTTATGTAACTAAAGTATCTGTACGAAGGTACTGGTCGTTACGAGTCATTGTGATCAAGTGGTTAGCGTTCGCGCGTTGGAAGGGGGGGGGGGGTAGTAGACGAGGCGGCGGTTCGAGTCCCGCTAGCACCTATGCTTCTTTCATCACTGGTCACATTATTTAATTTATATGACATTTATGGGAAAAGAAACCACATGCATTTTCATGATGTAGTTAATGTCATATGTTATTTCACTATTTACTATTTGTAACTAAGTTTTGAAGGACGAGGGTCAGGCTTGCAAAGCCCAAGTCAAATCTCGATAAACAATGATGAGAATGACGTTATTAACAGTCAGTAATATTGTGAGTCACAATGAGCCAGGCCGCAAGAGTAATGTACAATTTCTCGTCGGATGTGCTCGCGACATCACACGTTGGAAGATGGTATTTGTCATGCGGACATGGGTAGCATAAATTGAAACTTCATCCTCTCAAATGTCATAAATAAAGTAATATGACCAGTGATGAAAAAATAGATCAATAATTAAATTTGAGCCGGAGTCGAATTGTTGCCTCATACACGTTCATCTTACATAGCTCGAACGCTAATCACTTGGCCACCATGAACTCTACCGCCCGGCAGCTACGGTCAGATACACAAGCTGTGTAATAGACGCGTAAAACTTCTTTTGCGATTTTCCCGGAATTGCTAGAGTAGTGCACCATACTACATACAAATTGTGTTGTTTTAATGGCCTACTAAAGATGTACAAAGTTTCAAGTAAATCCGTGATTCCAACATCGTGGCCTCCCCTTGTCAGACTATTTATGGGTAATACGTTATATTTATTTACGTTGAGGGACCGCTGCCAACCCCATACACCAATTTGTGCTTGGACATCGTGGAATATTCCCGCCTCAATCTCTATAATTTCATGAAGCTCCGATAGATGACGGGATTACAGATAGCCTTCAAGACTTCGCCTGTAATGGAGATGCGTTCCAAGCAAAGAACTGTCATCGAGTTCCTTTTGGCGGAAAACCAGAGCATCACAGGTATTCACAGGCGTTTGCAGAATGTCTACGGAGACCTGGCAGTGAACAAAAGCACGGTGAGTCGTTGGACGAGGCGTCTGTCATCATCACAACAAGGTCGCGCAAACCAGTCCGATCACTCGCGTGCCAACGTCCTCACGAAACTGAAAAAACGAATTCAGCTTGTTCGTCGGCACAAAAATGCAACCGAAGTTCTCCTTCTCCGTGACGACGCAAGGCATTACACTAGTCTGCGCATCCGAAAGCAGCTCACAAAACTTCATTTTACTGTTCTTCCTCAACCACCCTTCAGCTCGGATTTCATACCTTCCGACTTCCACCTCTTTGGCGTAATGAAGGATGCACTCCGCGCGAAGCAGTAAGTGGTTGATGGGGAGGTTATTGATACAGCAAGGCGTCGGCTCCGACGTCGACAAGTTGAGAGATACCACGCAGACATACAGGCCCTCCCTGCAAGGTGGCGTAATTTGATCGCATTGGACAGAGATTGTGTTAAAAAATAGGGTTTTAAACCCAAAAGAGTTGGGAATAATATGGTATATTTTAATCATGAATAAAATCAACGAGCTTTCAGAAAAAAATTGTTGCATTGCTTATTGAACGCCCGTCGTATATTACGCAACTGTTTTGAGGCGTCGCAGCATTCCTGTCTGCGACAGCATCCCCCGCAAAGTTCTTACGGGACGTTCGACGTTATCCATTTGATCATTTAAGTATATTGCAAACAATAACGGACCTACAAAAGTCCCTTTGGGTACTCCCGAAGTTACTTTTACATTTATTGATTCCATCGCTTCAAGAACGACGTGTACAGTTCCATGTGATAGAAAGCCACGAAGCCAGTCACAGATTTGGTCCGATATTTGAAGTGTTTCATATTACACCAAAGCAACAAATATTGGTGTGATATTTGTAGGAAGGAAATGAAATAAGGTTAGAGCATGATGCGCCCTCGATAACAAGATTATGAGATATAGAGCGCAAATAGAACTGGACAATGTTGAGGAAGGAAATCGGATAAGATTAATGAAATATCTCAGCTTTTCCGTGAAGTGATTTAAAGACGGATAAATTAAATCGAGTTCCTAGACGGGGGTTTAAGCTCCACTCTTTCCGAATACGAGCTATGTGTCTTTGTGTCTTAATCACCACGCTACCTTGCTGAGTGATTAGATATACACACATCAAAAAAAGTTTTGCATCACCTCGGTTGCGAGAGTTCCGGAACCTGTACAGAAAATTGGAATAGAGATCAACATAAACATCATGTACGCCCTTTTTATTGCTTATGAAAAACACACATTGCCTGTTGTACCACCATACAGCGAGACCTTCAGAAGTGGTGGTCCAAATTGCTGTACACGCCGGTACCTCTAATACCCACTAGCACGTTCTCTTGCATTGATGCATGCCTGTATTCGTCGTGGCATACTGTCCACCTGTTGGTCCAGGTTGCCCTCCTCCTCAACGGCGATTCGGCGTAGATCCCTTATAGTGGTTGGTGGGTGACGTCGTCCATAAACAGCCCTTTTCAGTCTATCCCAGGCATGTTCGATAGGGTTCATGTCTGGAGAACATGCTGGCCACTCTAGTCGAGCGATGTCGTTAACCTGAAGAAAGTCATTCACAAGATGTGCACGATGGGGGCGCGAATTGTCGTCCATGAAGACGAATGCCTCGCCAATATGCTGCCGATATGGTTGCACTATCGGTCGGAGGATGGTATTCACGTATCGTACAGCAGTTACAGCACCTTCCATGACCACCTGCGGTGTACGTCGGTCCCACATAATGCCACCCCAAAACAGCAGGGAATCTACACTTTGCTACACTCGCTTGACAGTGTGTCTAAGGCGTCCAGCCTGACAGGGTTGCCTCCAAAAACAATTCCCTTGTTGAGAGCCCTTCCTGGCACACAGTAACAATGCGGACGCTATCGCACCGCCGTATTGACCGTCTAGGCATGGTTAAACTACAGAAAACACGAGTCGTGTACCTCCTTCTTGGTGGGATGACTGGAAGTGATCGTCTGTCGGATCCCCTCCGTCTAATAGGCGCTGCTCATGCATGGTTGTTTACATATTTGGGCGGGTTTAGTGACATCTCTGAACAGTCAAAAGGACTGTGTCTGTGATACAATATCCACAGTCAACGCTATCATCAGGAGTTCTGGGAATTGGGGTGATGCAAGACTTTTTTTGATGTGTGTTCATTGTTGCACGAAAAACTTTCTAGAACCTTCACAGATGAGGGTGGTGAACACATTTATAACATCACTTCTGCTTCTGGTATTCCTCCCACCCATCCACCCACCCACCCACCCGTCCACACACACACACACACACACACACAGACACACACACACACACACACACACACACACACACACATGCAACAATAAACACTAAAGTGATTATAAGCTAAGCTGCCGCATCTGAACAAACTTCCGCAATCCTTACAAAATTTCATGCAGTCTGAAAAATACAGACATTAAAAAAGTTTGGATGACTCTGGTTCCCAGAACTCCTGAAGATAGATGTTGACTGTGGATATTGTATCACAGACACAGTCCCTTTGGCTGTTCAGATCCGGCCGCTGTGGCCGAGGGGTTGTAGGCGCTTCAGTCCAGAACCGCGCTGCTCCTACGGTCGCAGGTTCGAATCCTGCCTCGGGCATGGATGTGTGTGATGTCCTTAGGTTAGTTAGGTTTAAGTAGTTCTAAGTCTAGGGGACTGATGGCCTCAGATGTTAAGTCCCATAATGATTAGAGCCATTTTTAGACTGTTCTGAGATGTCACTGCGGTTACGCGGGTGTTAGTCTATCGCTGTATATATATATATTACACTAACACCCGCGTAACCGCAGTGAAATAACTATGACAGCATGAGGGGAGAGTCAGTCGTTTGATGTCCGACAGCGTAGTATATAAGTAAAATGTTGCCCACGAAACAGGCATACATTGTCCCAGGGAGCCCTGGCGAGCCATGGACAAATTTCCTGTGGCGGAACAGTGGCCTGGCTTCCGGTCCCTGCCGCGGGTGTGAGCGCGCTGCCGCTCCCCTTCGCTTCCACACAGCTGTACCGAATACCGTGGCGTATGGATGTGACAGTAGGAACATATTTACACGCAAAGGCCATCTGAGTGTGGATCCAAAGGAACATACCCTCCTTCGGAATCCGTACTACGACTTACAGTGGATGGATAAGCTACTATGTACCTGTGTGCAATAACAGTCCTAAAAGCAAAGCTGTCGTATATCCATGTCCTTGGGTGTCGAAGCGTGCCACCTAACGGACAAGAATGTACACGCATCAGTGTATTACTAACAGTAATAGTGGGCGAAGGGAAAATACACTCCTGGAAATTGAAATAAGAACACCGTGAATTCATTGTCCCAGGAAGGGGAAACTTTATTGACACATTCCTGGGGTCAGATACATCACATGATCACACTGACAGAACCACAGGCACATAGACACAGGCAACAGAGCATGCACAATGTCGGCACTAGTACAGTGTATATCCACCTTTCGCAGCAATGCAGGCTGCTATTCTCCCATGGAGACGATCGTAGAGATGCTGGATGTAGTCCTGTGGAACGGCTTGCCATGCCATTTCCACCTGGCGCCTCAGTTGGACCAGCGTTCGTGCTGGACGTGCAGACCGCGTGAGACGACGCTTCATCCAGTCCCAAACATGCTCAATGGGGGACAGATCCGGAGATCTTGCTGGCCAGGGTAGTTGACTTACACCTTCTAGAGCACGTTGGGTGGCACGGGATACATGCGGACGTGCATTGTCCTGTTGGAACAGCAAGTTCCCTTGCCGGTCTAGGAATGGTAGAACGATGGGTTCGATGACGGTTTGGATGTACCGTGCACTATTCAGTGTCCCCTCGACGATCACCAGTGGTGTACGGCCAGTGTAGGAGATCGCTCCCCACACCATGATGCCGGGTGTTGGCCCTGTGTGCCTCGGTCGTATGCAGTCCTGATTGTGGCGCTCACCTGCACGGCGCCAAACACGCATACGACCATCATTGGCACCAAGGCAGAAGCGACTCTCATCGCTGAAGACGACACGTCTCCATTCGTCCCTCCATTCACGCCTGTCGCGACACCACTGGAGGCGGGCTGCACGATGTTGGGGCGTGAGCGGAAGACGGCCTAACGGTGTGCGGGACCGTAGCCCAGCTTCATGGAGACGGTTGCGAATGGTCCTCGCCGATACCCCAGGAGCAACAGTGTCCCTAATTTGCTGGGAAGTGGCGGTGCGGTCCCCTACGGCACTGCGTAGGATCCTACGGTCTTGGCGTGCATCCGTGCGTCGCTGCGGTCCGGTCCCAGGACGACGGGCACGTGCACCTTCCGCCGACCACTGGCGACAACATCGATGTACTGTGGAGACCTCACGCCCCACGTGTTGAGCAATTCGGCGGTACGTCCACCCGGCCTCCCGCATGCCCACTATACGCCCTCGCTCAAAGTCCGTCAACTGCACATACGGTTCACGTCCACGCTGTCGCGGCATGCTACCAGTGTTAAAGACTGCGTTGGAGCTCCGTATGCCACGGCAAACTGGCTGACACTGACGGCGGCGGTGCACAAATGCTGCGCAGCTAGCGCCATTCGACGGCCAACACCGCGGTTCCTGGTGTGTCCGCTGTGCCGTGCGTGTGATCATTGCTTGTACAGCCCTCTCACAGTGTCCGGAGCAAGTATGGTTGGTCTGACACACCGGTGTCAATGTGTTCTTTTTTCCATTTCCAGGAGTGTATGTTTTGAAATTTCCACTATCGTTTGGCTGAAGAGCTGCGAACTGTATCCGCTGATAGCCCAACCCACACCAATATGCGGTGAGGGGGATGAAATAATAAACGGAAAAAAACGTGGCAGAAGCTGAACTTGCTAACAGACAAAATACCAGCCTACGAACACCAAAACTACATGACCAAATGACAGCCTAGAAGAAGCCATACATAGTGATAACGAGTCGCACCAAGGCAAAATACGTAACTATGGCGTCGATTCGGGAGCAGTGACGAGATGGAGGTCCAGGAAGGATTTCCTGAGATCGTGACAGCCATCTTCAAATTTCCAGACGTTGCACGACATGGCAATACGGCCCACGTAAATCCTGAGTTATGCCCCAGGGCGTCAGGAGCTAACAGTATACACGAAACGAGGAAGAAAAAAAACGAAAATTTCACTTCTGACAACAATTACAATAGCGAAGTGTAGTTTAATGTAGCGTAACGTGGTTTAGCATAGAGTAGCCTGCGGTGGGGGAATGACAGACAGCTAGTTATTGGACATGAAGGAATCGAAAGAAAAACGCAAGCAGATGTACACTATGTAATCAAAAGTATCCGGACATCCCCAAAAGCATACGATTTTCATATTAGGTACATTGTGCTGCCACCTACTGCCAGGTGCTCCATATCACCGACCTCAGTAGTCATTAGACATCATGAGAGAACAGAATGAGGGCGCTCCGCGGAACTCACGGACTTCGAACGCGGTCGGGTGTTTGGGTGTCACTTGTGTCATGCGTCCGTACGCGAGATTTCCACACTCCTAAACATCCATATGTCCACTGTTTCCGATGTGATAGAGAAGTGGAAACGTGAAGGGACACGAACAGCACAAAAGCGTACAGGCCGACCTCGTCTGTTGACTGTTGGACAGGGACGTAATGTGTAATAGGCAGACATCTATGCAGACAATCACACAGGAATTCCAAACTGCATCAGGATCTTCTGCAAGTATTATGACAGTTAGGGGGGAGGTGAGAAAACTTGGATTTCATGGTCGAGCGGCTGCTCATAAGCCACACATCATGCCGGTAAATGCCAAACGACGCTTCGCTTGGTGTATGGTGCGTAAACATTGGACGATTGAACGATGGAAAAACATTGTGTGGAGTGACGAATCACGGTACACAATGTGGCGACCCGATGGCAGGTTGTGGGTATAGCTAATGCAAGGTGAACGTCATCTGTTAGCGTGTGTAGTGGCAACAGTGAAATTCGGAGGCAGGGGGTGTTACGGTGTGGTCGTGTTTTTCATGGAGGGAACTTGCACCCCTTGTCGTTCTGCGTGGCACTATCACAGCACAGGTCTACATTGATGTTTCAAGCACTTTATTGCTTCCCACTGTTGAAGAGCAATTCGTGTATGATGATTGCATCTTTCAACACGATCGAGCACCTCTTCACAATGCACGGTCTTTGGCGGAATGGTTACACGACAATAACATCCCTGTAATGGACTAGCCTGCACAGAGTCCTGACCTGAATCCTATAGAACACCTTTGGGATGTTTTGGAACGCCGACTTCGTGCCAGACCTCACCGACCGATATCGAAACCTCTCCTCAGTGCAGCACTCCGGGAAGAATGGGCTGCCATTCCCCAAGAAACCTTCCAGCACCTGATTGAACGTATGACTACGAGAGTGGAAGCTGCTATCAAGGATAAGGGTGGGCCAACACCATATTGAATTCTAGCATTACCGATGGAGGGCGCCACTAACTTGTAAGTCAGTTTCAGCCAGGCGTCTGGATACTTTTGTTCACCGTAGCAGCCAAGGAGTCTGCCATTTACCTACACAGACTCAAGTGTCTGAACAAGAGGGAATAGCTCGCAATAAGCTGCGGTGGGTGGCACCAAATGCCTTCCATCCATTCTCACGGGAGGAAGTCTCATTGAGCTGTCTGTGCAGAAGTCACTGGTCTCCTGCCCCCATCGTCAGTACGCTATGATCCCATTTGAAATGGGGATTTGAACAGGAATGCCTATTATCCACAGCTTATATAGAAACCAGACTGCCTTTATAAGAGTCGAAGTCGAAGAGGGCAATAGTTGAGAGGCGAATGAGAGACGAACGTAGTCTATCCGAGTGGTTCCAAACCTGGGGTAATAATCCCTGAGGGGTAAAAACAATAGGGTTCATTTGTTTCTGTCACGGAACTATTATTTTTAAACGATCGCTATTTCGTAAGACTGTAATACTGATTATATATATATATATATATATATATATATATATATATCACACACACACACACACACACACACACACACACACACATATATATATATATATATATATATATATATATATATATATATATATATATATATAATAGTATTAGAATAGTATTCGAAATTTGATATATTACATTTCGATTACTACTCTTAATGGGTGAGAAACGTGGTGGAGGTTACAGCTTGTGAAACGAATGTATGAACATCTTCCTCACATCCCTTTGAGCTTTCTATCACGCATCTGTGACAGCGAAACTGAGACATATATATCACATATGTGTAAACATATCAGGAAAATATCTTCTCCGAGTTGTAAGTGGTTCTCAAAATAGGCCTGAAATTGTTTTATTATTCACTTCACAAGCACTTGCACTTCACTGGAGCACTTGCCAGCGAAAAGCAAAGGTCCCGAGTTCTAGTCTCGGTCCGGCACACAGTTTTAATCTGCCAGGAAGTTTCAATAAATTAACTAATTGAGTGCACAGCAATAACGACGCAATGGTTACTAGTCTGCTGTAGGATCCTCAGGGTTATTATTATTGTTATTATAGTTATTGGTAGTGGTAAGATACAGCCTGAAGTATTCCAAGTTCGGCACTACTTGTAACGGTCTCAGAAAGGTTGGGAAGCACTGGTCTATCCTTCACCTTATTCAGTCTGTACGTCCAACAAGTAGTAAAGGAAACCGAGGAAAGTTTTGATAAGCAATTTAAGTACAGGGGAATAAATAAAACATTTAAGAATTGCCGATGAAAAAGTACAAACTATACAGTACATTGTGTTATGTAAAATTGTTTTGAACAGATTGCATTTGATGCCGTGGCACTATTTAGATTATCACACATCCTGCTCAGCTACTATACACTACAGATTGGAATGCTACCTACTTGTGACACTGCCACCGCTACTGGCGGATGGTCTACACCACAGACTTGCCTTTGCAACATTTCAGACTACTTCCACTATCAGTCTTCTGAGGTGCAACGGTACCTGTGTCCCTCAGACGCTGGAAGAGTCTGCTGAAGGGCATTCTGCGCTGTGGATGTTTTTCACCGCAGACGGCACGGGCTCGCAGACTACGTCCATTTGCTAAACCATAGCAATGTATCATACTCGCATTTCACTTGTCGAGTAGTAAGCTTCCATTGCTAACAAGTGGTGGAATAGAGAAAATGTAAATCTGCTACATCATTTGTACGTATAAACAGCGCAATAACAGTAAACACGTAAGTGAATCTGCGTTTGGAAGAACATAAAACACCATGATACGTGTCCACGGTTGGCAGTACTGTACAATAAGACACACAAATACGACGAAAACTAACGTAGCCTACAACACGACTCGAACCACGCAACTGATTGCAGACCACCTGATGGTATCAAGAGTGCTGCAAGACATCATAATACCCTGCCGACACATTTGACGAAGCGCCAATTAAACGGCTGTGCTAATACCTGCAACCAAGCGTCGCAAAGTCCTTCCTCCAAACATGTGTTTATCTCGGAAAGTCTGCGTTTCCGGACCCATGTTTACTGGACGTATTTTCCTTGTTTCTATGCTTACAACCATCTCTCAAAGTATTCGGCACTTTTTTATTGAACGCTCTGTATTTTTCTTCTTCAGCAATGATCGTTATAGAGCGAGGCAGCGCAATGGTTAGCACACTGAACTCGCATTCGGGAGGATGACGGTTCAAACCCGCGTCTGGCCCTCCTGATTTAGGTTTTCCGTGATTTCTCTATATCGCTTTAGGTAAATGCCGGGATGATTCCTTTGGAAAGGCACGACTGACTTTCTTCCCCATCCTTGCCTAATCCGATAGGACCGATGACCTCGCTGTTTAGTCCCCTCCCCCAAATGAACCAACCAATGATTCTTCACACACAAATATTTCACCAGGATACTTTTGAGAAGAGAAAGATCCAAGCAAATTTGTCTTTTATTTCTCTGTTTGTGAGGAACATGTCCTCTATCATGTTTCTAACTCCGTAAAAGCGCGCCGAAAAATGAGCAGTATGTAACTAGCAGTGAGCAGCTCCTGATATACTATAAGTAATATGCCGCTCAGCAGCTTAACATAAATGAAATAGCGTTCAACAATGATGCGACAAATCTTGAAAGTTCAATGTAACATCATAAAACTCAATATTGTTTGTATTGTTACAAACGGAACCGTCTGCCGCGATGGTAACATTTTCAAGAATTAAAAAGTGCGGCTGTAAGTTAACTTTAAAATTTGTTACTAGTGTGCTGCTACTCGTTATTTCTGAAGTGTGAGCAGGAGGAGACAGAATATTACAATCCCGAAGTAGAGCCGGCCAGTGTGGCCGAGCGGTTCTAGGCGCTTCAATCTGGAGCCGCGCGACCGCACCGGTCGCAGGTTCGAATCCTGCCTCGGGCATGAATGTGTGTGATGTCCTTAGGTTAGTTAGGTTTAATTAGTTCTAAGTTCTAGGGGACTGATGACTTCAGATGTTGAGTCCCATAGTGTTCAGAGCCATTTGAACCAACCGAAGTAGAAGAGCAGTAAAGCTTATTTGTTTCGACAGTGGATTGATGGAAATCCTACTCTAACAACACATGGAAATATAGCACTGTGCCAAGTTTGTGAACACACGTAAGGTTTATTTTTGTATTTTCAAAATATTGTGAAAAGCAGTATAATTTTCGAGTTAGTTATTGTTTTTATTTAACTAAATAAACCCACATTATATTTGTACCACTGTTATAGGTGCCCTTCGACAAAAATTTCCAGATTACACAACGTTTACAAAGAACTGGATGCATATCAAGAGAAATAGGAAAGTGTGTTTCCAACAAAACTGAGAAAATTGAAGGAAGGACTGCAGGTTTAATGTTTCTTCGGGTTGTGAATAAAGTGCTGCAAGGAGAATCTGAAAAAGAACGTAATGCTTATTCTGTAACTGACTTAGCCTGTTTTCGGTACTGTACTGTGACTTCCTGTGAATTAGAGAGATCTTTCTCTTCATATAAAAACATTTTAAGTGACAGAAAGAAATAGTTTCTTGCAGAAATCTTTGGAATGCATTTAATTGCTTATTGCAATTAATGCCAAAATAGATTGAGAGAGAGGGAGAGAGAGAAAAAAAAACGGTAATAAATATTAATTTTGTAGATGACTGAGTTGAAGAATAAATTTACAGTTTGATTACTTCATAAAGATTAGTAAATGTGAGATAATGAAATAATAAATTTTATTTTTATGTATATTTTAAAGTTTTTAGACCATATTTACCAGATTTTTAGATCATAGATGCATGCATATATTCATACGTTATTGTGCAATAAATCCGAGCTCTACGAATAACAGTAAGTAACGCATTTAAATTGAGCTAATGGTGAAAATCTTTCTCGCCACATTAGGTGTCTACTTATCTCGTGTTTCTTTAAATCTTCTCACAGCTATACAACTCCCCACAACACTCCAGACATGTATTAAATGTGTACCATCTGGTGATGAATCGCTAGGCGATTTGAAACCGGCCATGGTAAATAAAAATTGAAGACTAACAAAAGGCGACTGGTGGCAGTTATTTCTGGAAACCTTGTCGAAGTATCCCATACCCATAAAGCATAAAAGTTTCACTGTACATGTGCATACAGAGTGAGGTGAAACGGTGTTGGCGTGACTCAAGTTGCATTTGAATAGCAGACACCAGTTAGCCATTCAGTCAAGATGACTTCGCGTTTTCCGTAGTTTCGCCGGCCGGAGTGGCCGAGCGGTTAAAGGCGCTACAGTCTGGAACCGCACGACCGCTACGGTCGCAGGTTCGAATCCTACCTCGGGCATGGATGTGTGTGATGTCCTTAGGTTAGTCAGGTTTAAGTCGTTCTTAGTTCTAGGGGACTTATGACCACAGCAGTTGAGTCCCATAGTGCTCAGAGCCATTTGAACCATTTTTTCCGTAGTTTCCTTAAATCTGTTTTGACCAATGCCTTCACGATTTCGTCAATCAGCTACTTCCTTGCACCAACTGAGCTACTGCTCCGGCTCTAATCATCCGATGTCGACGACTAGCTAAACACTAATCATCCTTCCTTCCTTTCACACGACTATCTTCATCTTGCTGACTATGACCCTCTGAACTCGCAGCTTATCCTGGTGGAATGCTCCTGCTGAGGGTCATCTACTACGTGATGGTTATACACTCCTGGAAATTGAAATAAGAACACCGTGAATTCATTGTCCCAGGAAGGGGAAACTTTATTGACACATTCCTGGCGTCAGATACATCACATGATCACACTGACAGAACCACAGGCACATAGACACAGGCAACAGAGCATGCACAATGTCGGCACTAGTACAGTGTATATCCACCTTTCGCAGCAATGCAGGCTGCTATTCTCCCATGGAGACGATCGTAGAGATGCTGGATGTAGTCCTGTGGAACGGCTTGCCATGCCATTTCCACCTGGCGCCTCAGTTGGACCAGCGTTCGTGCTGGACGTGCAGACCGCGTGAGACGACGCTTCATCCAGTCCCAAACGTGCTCAATGGGGGACAGATCCGGAGATCTTGCTGGCCAGGGTAGTTGACTTACACCTTCTAGAGCACGTTGGGTGGCACGGGATACATGCGGACGAGCATTGTCCTGTTGGAACAGCAAGTTCCCTTGCCGGTCTAGGAATGGTAGAACGATGGGTTCGATGACGGGTTGGATGTACCGTGCACTATTCAGTGTCCCCTCGACGATCACCAGTGGTGTACGGCCAGTGTAGGAGATCGCTCCCCACACCATGATGCCGGGTGTTGGCCCTGTGTGCCTCGGTCGTATGCAGTCCTGATTGTGGCGCTCACCTGCACGGCGCCAAACACGCATACGACCATCATTGGCACCAAGACAGAAGCGACTCTCATCGCTGAAGACGACACGTCTCCATTCGTCCCTCCATTCACGCCTGTCGCGACACTACTGGAGGCGGGCTGCACGATGTTGGGGCGTGAGCGGAAGACGGCCTAACGGTGTGCGGGACCGTAGCCCAGCTTCATGGAGACGGTTGCGAATGGTCCTCGCCGATACCCCAGGAGCAACAGTGTCCCTAATTTGCTGGGAAGTGGCGGTGCGGTCCCCTACGGCACTGCGTAGGATCCTACGGTCTTGGCGTGCATCCGTGCGTCGCTGCGGTCCGGTCCCAGGTCGACGGGCACGTGCACCTTCCGCCGACCACTGGCGACAACATCGATGTACTGTGGAGACCTCACGCCCCACGTGTTGAGCAATTCGGCGGTACGTCCACCCGGCCTCCCGCATGCCCACTATACGCCCTCGCTCAAAGTCCGTCAACTGCACATACGGTTCACGTCCACGCTGTCGCGGCATGCTACCAGTGTTAAAGACTGCGATGGAGCTCCGTATGCCACGGCAAACTGGCTGACACTGACGGCGGCGGTGCACAAATGCTGCGCAGCTAGCGCCATTCGACGGCCAACACCGCGGTTCCTGGTGTGTCCGCTGTGCCGTGCGTGTGATCATTGCTTGTACAGCCCTCTCGCAGTGTTCGGAGCAAGTATGGTGGGTCTGACACACCGGTGTCAATGTGTTCTTTTTTCCATTTCCAGGAGTGTATTTAAAGTGCAGCTGGAAAAATATTAGCTCCAGTTTTCGCCAACAGGTACAAGCCTGGCGCTGTGAGTGCAAGAAACACGTAGAAAAGGTCAAACTCGTGAGAAAGGTATAATGTTGATTTTATTATTAACCGCCACTTACACAGTTTTGTTCAATATGAGCACTGGAGACGTGGACGAGATGCCGTACAGGGCCAGATTTGCATCTGGTAACCAAAATTGGAACTGACTTTTTTCAAGCGTAAATCGCTTCCGCAGTAACGCATTAGCACATCTACCAAGTTTCGCTGCTATACAATAATTACAACCCACACTGGACCTCTGTGAGTAGCTGCACTTTACTTGTAGCCACCTGGTATATCAAAGCTGTGTAGGGAAAAATACAGGTTTGAAATTCTTCTGCAACCGCACTGTCTAGAACATTAATGCTGCCATTCCCAGGCATAGTTCGTTAATTTTCTTTCCTGTGCCCTAGAGGGCAGAGTTGCGCGTAGTCAGCAGTGCACAAAAATGAGTAAGCGTGTGCTCTTTCCTATATTAAGGACTGGCAACCTTACGAATCGCTGTGATAATCAGCCGGCACGGCGCTCGTTGCGCGACGCTAAATGAGAAATTTGTGTCTGCGAGCCAGGAAATGCGTCCAGTCGTCAGTTCAGAGATACAACCACGCAAAGCACAGTCTAGAAGCCGCCGATAGGCCCTTGAGATAAAGACAAAAGGAGCAAAATCCACCGCTGACTCGTATTTGGAAGTTCGTACGTATCCGACCGCGGAGGATAGTCTAATTCGTGTAACAAGCTTATATGTTTGTCCGTAAAATGAATAATTCTATAATTTAATATTCAAAACGGTAAAATTACACGACAAAACATTCTGATTACACTTTCCATGGTGGAACAGGAATCCTAACAACGAGGATATTCTTATGATATTTGTAGGACAGAAAGAAGCTTCTTACAGATCTATAAGAAATAAAATGCTTGTGATGTTGAATATAGTGGAACCGAATTACTGAAGGTAAGTAATACATGGTGTCCTAAGCTCTTAGGGTTAAAATTATAGAGATGGTAGAGGACTTTAATATAAGTACTTTGAGATAAGGAAATAATAGTGAGAAAGGAGTATGGAATACATAATACTTTATGATTATATAGCGTCTTCTTTTCCTGTCCTTTCTGTCCCCCCACCCCCACCCCCACCCCAACCCCCACCACCGCTCCTGGTCCCCTGTGGCGCCATTTGTGCACCCCATCTGTTACCGCAAGTGAAAGTGTGAGAATGTTTTCGAAATGTGCAGGATGTGCGTACCACACCGGCATTCACCTAGTCAGATGTGTAAAACTGCCTAAAAACCATATCCAGGCTGACCAACACACTGGCCCTCGTCGTTAACCGGCCGGGCGGATTGGATCAGGAACCAGCGCGCCACCCTGAATCCCGGAAGCGGTGTGCTACCGAGCGCGACTGTCCAGGCTCGTCTTTATAGTTATATATCACATTACAGAAACAAGTTAAGCTCGCAGTATCTGTTCAAAGTGACTACCGCCACTCTCAAATCACGCATTAAAAAGAAGCTTAAAATTTTATCGCACTTTTTCGAATATCCCTGTTGCCTGTTGCACAATGAGACAAGCAGACAGGAGAATACCATCTAGTTCCCCTTCAGTTTCATATGCCACTAGGTCTGTGTAACCCCAAACGAAAGAGTCTGTAAGAGCAAGACGTAGCAATCGCACTAACCATGGAACAGGACTTCCCTTTCCAATGCGGTGATGTGGGTATCTGTTGATCAGGTGCTTACGTTAATATCGAACTGGGCTGGCGAACAGTGATGATGAAACCGAATACTGTGGCGAACAACGAGAGGTACAATTTGGCTCTTAGTGGGATACTATATCTCGACGTTCTGTGATCAGTATCACCAAGAAATATGAGGGGGCGCTGAAAATTAATAGGCTACTACGGAATTTTTTATGTGAAAAATCTTAAAGATTTTTAAATAAAACAAACTTTAATAACATTCTTCGCCTTTGTTTTTCATGTGTAACATAGTTACCCTAGCGACGAACACATTTCTCCGAACGAGAGACTAATTTGTTGATACCGTCACTGTAGAACGTTTTACTTTTTTTCGGACCACAGCCCGCCTCCGCTTGCACCGCTTCGTCACTATGAAAGTGAAGTCCGCGAAGATGTTCTTTAAGTTTTGGAAACAGATGAAAATCGGATGGGGCCAAGTCGGGACTGTATGGAGGATGATTGATGACAGTGAACCCAAGGCATCGGGTTGTTGCGGATGTCGCAGAGCTCGTGTATGGTCTGGTATTGTCATGCTGAAGGAGAGGGTGCTCCACGTGTGAACGAAATCGAAAGTCGATTACCTCACGCTGTTCTTCACGCACCGACGTGGTTACGTTACACACCGCCATCATACACGCCGCAGTTCGGAGCCTTCTAACGGCAGAGGGATGAAATATGTAGACATGAAGAATAAAGATGTAGAACGTTAATTACGTTTCCTTTATTTTAAAAGTATTAAAGTTTTCACATAAAAAATTCGGATTACTTTTCAGCACGCCCTAGTGCCATGGAAAGGTTTGAACTTTGTACCAAAGCCCAGACATTTGCCAGTTGTTGATTTTACGAGTTCAGTCGAACAGGCTGTTTTTAAACTGCATCCAGCGCTACTCTGGAGGCCAGCAGCGAAGCATGCTGTCTATTGACGAGGGCACTGTCGCCTAAGAGTAATATTACAATAATTCAGTGATCTGCTTTGATTTCTGTCAGGGTGGGTCCTGATATTGTTATCTTACCCACGAGAAGGGCAATGCTACGGTTGTGTTGGGAGAGCGGGCTTGTGTACATAAGATTCAGTGTTTGCTATCTGATACAGCATATCGCAGACTCACAATCAGTGCGACCTGACGAAAACGGGTGAGAGGAAGATTAACACTCTCCCAAAAATAAGTCTGTGCCGCAGTATGCTACGAAGAGTCTTAATTCTTACTGTGCTGCCCTCCTTGATTATGATATACCACAGAAACTAGCATTGTTTTCCAAAACGCGCGAACATTAGATGCTCAGCTCATGCACTTCACATGAGACATACACTATGTGATCGAAAGTATCCAGACAACCCCCAAAAACATACGTTTTTCATATTAGGTGCATTGTGCTGCCACCTACTGCCGGGTACTCCATATCAGCGACCTCAGTAGTTATTAGACATCGTGAGAGAGCAGAATGGGGCGCTCCGCGGAACTCACGGACTTCGAACGTGGCCAGGTGATTGGGTGTCACTTGTGTCATACGTCCGTACGCGAGATTTCCACACTCCTAAACATCTCTAGGTCCACTGTTTCCAACGTGTTAGAGAAGTGGAAATATGAAGGAACACGTACAGCAAAAAAGCGCACAGGCCGAACTCGTCTATTGACTGATAGAGACCACCTACGGTTGAAGATGGTCGTCATGTGTAATAGGCAGACATCTATGCAGACCGTCACACAGGAATTCCAAACTGCATCAGGATCCTCTGCAAGTACTATGACAGTTAGGCGGGAGGTGAAAAAACTTGGATTTTATGCTCGAGCGGCTGCTCATAAGCCACACATCACGCCTGTAAATGCCAAACGACGCCTCGCTTGGAGTAAGGACCGTAAAAATTGGACGATTGAACAGTGCAAAAACGTTGTGTGGAGTGACGAATCACGGTACACAATGTGGCGAGCCGATGGCAGGGTGTGGGTATGGCGAATGTCCGATGAACGTTATCTGCCAGCGTGTGTAGTACCAACAGTAAAATTCGGAGGCGGGGTGTTATGGTGTGGTCGTGTTCTTCATGGAGGGAACTTGCACCCCTTGTCGTTCTGCGTGGCACTATCACAGCACAGGTCTACATTGATGTTTTAAACACCTTCTTACTTCTCACTGTTGAAGAGCAATTCGGGTATGGTGATTGCATCTTTTAACACGATCGAGTACCTGTTCATAATGCACAGCATGTGGCGCAGTGGTTACACGACAATAACATCCCTGTAATGGACCGACCTGCACAGAGTCCTGACCTGAATCCTACAGAACACCTTTGGGATGTTTTGGAACGCCGACGTCGTGCCAGGCCTCACCGGCCGACATCGATACCTCTCCTCAGTGCAGCATTCCGTGAAGAATGGGCTGCCATTCCCCAAGAAACCTTCCAGCTTGCGAGAGTGGAAGCTGTCATCAAGGCTAAGGGTGGGCCAACACCATATTGAATTCTAGCACTACCGATGGAGGGCGCCACGAACTTGTAAGTCATTTTCAGCCAGGTGTCCGGATGCTTTTGATCACATAGAGCATTGAAGAGGCACCCAGGTGCAGCTGGCGTTACTGGATTCAGCTATGCACTGATGCCTATTAACGACAGTTTAGTCGTGCAGGGACTGTAGATACATTTGTAGCTTGTTTGATAACTTTTCGCAGATCGAACGTAACACGTACTCTGTATGAAGAGTCATCCTCAGACTTGCAACAAATATTCGGCTGTTATTCGGCTATTCGGATGCTTTTATTCTATTCGGCCGAATATCGAATATCTAGGTACTATTTAGCTGAATAACGAATACTTAAGTAAGATGTTCTGTTGTAGTCGGAAAATTCGTACAATGAAAATACTGATTTATTTTATAATAATGTACTTTTCTTGTAATCATTAAAGTAGTCATAGGTACATAATCAACATCCGTATTATAAAATTTAACAAAACACTAGGTATCAAATAAAATAACTTTATGTATTCTGCGGACTAAACACGCAGATGGGTAACAACTGTGCGGGTTGGACGGCGCGGTGTGGAAGGGAGGTAAGTACATTGGAAAAAACGAGCGAGAAGCAAACGCGTCGATAGAAGATTTACCGCCACGTGTCGGCCGGATACTTTTGCCTAATATTCAGTTATTCGGCCAGAAAACCCGTAGAATATTCGGTATTCGGCATGTGGCCGAATATACTATTTGTTGCAAGTCTGACAGACACCTAAATAATTTCAGGTGTAACCAGTGTAAGACTAACAGAGTGAATATTTGTTTTAATGTTACATATTAATGATCTAAAAGATAGTTTTGGTGGCTACTTCGGTAACGATAAAAGTTGCCACTTTATTTGTGGCTCGGTGGGTAATGGTCAGACTACAAAGATTCAGGGTCCAACACTCAGTCAACCCTAGAATTTTTTTGTGTTACTCATTGCTCTGTTCATCTCTTGCAGTGATTTATATACTTGAAAAACGGCATTGCACCTTGGTTAGGAGCCCACGTTGAGCTGTAGGTCCTCCTATGGCGGAATAGGGAAATCTAGTGGTCGGAGGAAGACAAACGCGTACCATGTGCAAAATCAAATGGCTCTGAGCACATGGAACTTAACTTCTGAGGTCATCAGTCCCCTAGAACTTAGAACTACTTAAATCTAACTAACCTAAGGACATCACACACATCCATGCCCGAAGCAGGATTCGAACCTGCGACCGTAGCGGCTGCGAAGTTCCAGACTGTAGCGCCTAGAACTGCACGGCCACCCCCGGCCGGCGTACCATGTGCAGCAAACCGCTATGATGTTCAAACCCACCTTCGGATTGAGGGCAGCGTTAGTTTCCGAGTATAGATGTGGATTTCTCTAGTTATTGTGGATGGACCTCAAAAGGTGTTGCAAATGTTACTGAAATGTTCTTCAGAGTGCAATAATTGTGGATGGAAATGGACTCAGCCTAGCTGCTCGCTGGAAAGGCGAGTGGAGCAAATAGTTCCCCGCCTTTCATAATATGCCTTGCCTCACCGCTACTCCACCCGGACTCGACAAGCCTCCCAAAATTCGGTCTACCTAAAATAGAATACGAACGAACTGTGGAAGATCTGATGAATGGTTGTGTATGTGGGAAAAAATAGCTTCTCCAATGCGCGATTGTAGAGCTGCTAGGCAAATCATACAACAAATAGTTTAAGACTGCCCCCTGACAGCCTTTACTGATGACCGTTCCGAATTTTTGCTTGCAACCGGAAAGGCGGTAAAATTTATCAGAAATATGGTTATTCGGTCGTAGTTGTGTTCCCGTATACTTTGTGGTTTTATGTATTTTTGTATATATTCTTTTATTCTTTTTCTGTGATCTGTAGGTTTTGGATGCAAACTTAATGGTTGTATTGTAGACAACTTAAATGTATTAATTCGTGCGATGTACTATGCCATACGCTAGATAAATCTATAAACGTCAACATATGGTAAGATGTAAGTGGAAAATTGCTGAAATACATAAAACGAAATACTGTATTAATTTACAGTATGCATGGATGCGTACTATAAACCGTGGTTGCTAAATGCACAGTAACTTGTTTTAAATAGCAGAGCAATTGCCTAAATCTCAAGTTATGAAAAGTGAAGATTGTCATGTGTATGTTTGATTTGGAAAATCAGTCTATCTACACTGAAAGATACCGCCGCAGCGTATCGACAGAATATAACGGATAAGGCATATTAACGTAAACCGAATCCGTTTGCCGATGGAGGCAGACTACACTGCTTCGAATAGCGTGCCACAGGTTGTACAAATGGTACAGCCAAAAACGCTTATGGTATATTAATATTAACTGAATCCACTTGGTGATGAAGTTATACTGTACTGAAACGTCTAGTGTAATTGTAAAACAAAACTGACTGTGATATTAGTAATAAAATTTTGTCATTAGTGGACTAAGGACCGCAGCTTATATTTTATTGAAATGACAACGACCATCAATAGGTGTACGGATTTTATTTTGTTAAACTATCTTCTGTTCAGAGTGTTTACTATTTATTCCCTGATGGTTTGCATTAATAAAAGACATTTCGTACGGATACTGCAAATTTGGGTTAAAGTGCACTCTTTCGTGTCTAGTGTAGGCGACATAAATTACTGCGATGGAAGGATCCTACAAAAGCAACGGGCGATTTTGCAATATGCTCATCAAGCAGGGACCCTTACGACGTAAGATAAATGTAAAAGACAGAGAAGATGCGAAGTCGTTCAGTCAGCGCGACAGCGTTACAGAGATCATCATACGACGCCAGTGGCACACACTACGAAACAAATGACGTTTAACGTTAACATTTCGAGAGTGTAAAATTCGACTAGACTCGGGAAAGCCGGCTTCTGTGGTCGAGCGGTTCTAGGCGCTTCAGTCCGGAACCACGCGGCTGCTACGGTCGCAGGTTCGAATCCTGCCTCGGGCATGGATGTGTGTGATATCCTTAGGTTAGTTAGGTTTAAGTAGTTCTAAGTCTAGGGGACTGATGACCTCAGATGTTAAGTCCCATAGTGCTTAGAGCCATTTGAATTTTGAAGACTGGGGAAACATACTGCTTCCTGGCGGATATATCTAGCGAAATGAGTATGACACTAGTATCAGAGAAATTCGAGATATTACTGAATCTGATGACCGGTCGAAACTTCCGCGCACCATTCGCAAATGAAATAGGAAAGGTAGTGAAATGACGTTAGTGGCACGAGAACTATTCGCGCTACACACAATAAGGCGGTTTGCGCGGTATAGATGTAGATGCAAAAGTAGGTCTACATCTTCATGGCTACTCTGCAATTCACAGGTACGTGCCTGGCAGTGGGATCATCGAACCGCATTCACACTATTTCTCTACTGTTCCATCCTCGAACATCCCGCAGGAAAAACGAACACTTAAAGCTTTCCGTGCGAGCTCTGATTTCTCTTATTTTATTACGATGATCATTTCTTCCAACGGAGGTGCGCATCAACAAAATATTTTCGCGTACGGAGGAGAAAGTTGGTGACTGAAATTTCGTGAAAAGATCTCGCCGCAACAGAAAACGCCTTTGTTTTTATGATTGCCACCCCAACTCGCGCATCGTATCCATGACACTCTTTCCCCTATTTCACGATAATACAAAACGAGCTGCCCTCCTTTGAAATTTTTACAATGTCCTCCGTCAGTCCTATTTGGTAAAAACACTATAAAAATGGCTCTAAGCCCTATGGGGCTTAACATCTGAGGTCACCAGTCCCCTAGACTTATAACTACTTAAACCTAACTAACCTAAGGACATTACACACACCCATGCCCAAGGCAGGATTCGAACCTGCGACCGTAGCAGCAGCGCAGTTCCGGACTGAAGCGCCTAGAACCGCACGCCCATTCGTTCACCTTCCCCACATCATTATCTATGTGATCGTTAGTTTCAGTTTTCGTAATTCTTATCCCTAGATATTTAGTTGAATTGACAGCCTTTAGATTTGTGTGAGTTATCGTGTAACCGAAATTTCGCGGATTCCTTTTGGGTACGTACTATCATGACCTCACACTTTTCATTATTTAGGGTCAATTGCTACTTTTCGTACCATACAGATATCTCGTCTGAATCATTCTTTAAATCGTTTCGATCTTCTTGTGACTTCAGTGTACGTTAGATGTCAGCATCATCTGCAAATAGTCCAAAATGGCTGCTCAGATTGTCTCCTAAATCAGTTATACAGATTAAGAATACCAGAATCACAGTCAACGATGTACAGATATTTTCATTAAGTTTTGCTGATGATCAAGCTATTATAGCACAAGATGATTATGACCTTGAGTGCATGATACGACGTTTATATCAGTAATACAAGAAATGGGGATTACAAATGAGTTTAACAAAAACAGAGTTGGTTGGTTGGTTGGTTTGGGGAAGGAGACCAGACAGCGTGGTCATCGGTCTCGTCGGATTAGGGAAGGATGGGGAAGGAAGGCGGCCGTGCCCTTTCAGAGGAACCATCCCGGTATTTACCTGGAGCGATTTAGGGAACTCACGGAAAACTTAAATCAGGATGGCCGGACGCGGGATTGAACCGTCGTCCTCCCGAATGCGAGTCCAGTGACTTACCACTGCGCCACCCCGCTCGGTAAAAACAGAGTATCTGGTGGTGAATAGTGATGCTAAATTTGAAGTACACATCAATGACAAAGCAGTTATGAGACAGGTAGAGAAATTTAAATATCTCGGGGCACATATTGATAAAAATGGATTGGGCCATACAGGAGTAAAATATAGAATACAGCAAAGCAGAAAAGTGTTAGGGTGTATGAATTCTTTTTGGGGGGTAAGAATATTTTCAACAGGAATAAGAAAAGAGGTGGTAGGATAATCGTTGAATCAGTGCTATGCTATGGATCAGAACTATGGATCTTAAATGCGGATCTCAAAAGAAGACTAATAGCTGTGGAAATGGTTTATTTGCGTAGGAGTGCGAGAATATCATGAATCGAAAGAAAAACTAATGAGGAAGTAAGAACTAGAATGCAGTCAAATGATACAGTGATAGAATTGAAAGAAAATCAGTAAAATGATACGGACATATGATGAGAATGCCAGATCATCGGTGGCCAAAAAAGGTTTATGAACGGAAATCACCCGACAGACGTAAGCGAGGAAAACCACGACGTTCTTGGACAGACCACATAAATGGAGTAATGGAACATCGGAGTATCGACAAGAAAGATGCGCCGGGTAAAGAGGCTTGGCGGAGGATAACAGGAATATAACAAGATGTTGTTACTAATTAATCTTTGTATTGATTAATCCTGTAATAATAATAAGAAGAAGAATACCAGAGGTCCTGTAACACTTTCTTGGGGAACGTCATGTATTACTAATATTTTACCCGACGGCTTCTTGTTAGTTACCACGAACTATGGTCTTTCTGGCATGAAATGAGGCCGCACAACTGAGACGATACGCCCTAGGCACGACGTTTGATTGGGAGCCACTTGTAGTCCGGCCGTGTCAGACATTTTCTCCGCTCGAGAACTGGGTGTCGTACTGTCCTTGTCTTCGTATCGATCGTCATAACTGTCACTAGAATCATCTGCATGGCGTCACACGACAAGTCGAAGCCTATGTAACTTCGTACCACAATACAGCTTGACCCTAATGAATATTCTGAATCCTCGAAACACACTGGCGTATCGTCTTTTCACTGCTGAGACGGCTGTATAGGCAGGTGCCGAAAGCCAGTACATAAAGAACAGCCGCTTCTGAGGAATGGTATTCTGCAAATTTAGAAATATGGGATCAATCTGAGATCCCCTGTCGATAGCACTCATTATTTCATGAGAGTAAAAAGAGCTAGTTGTATTGCACAAGAACGATATTCTCTGAATCCGAGCAATGTTCAAGGTAATTGATGATCTTCGAACACAGCATATGTTCCAAATTTCTGCTGGAAACCGACCTCAGTGATATGTGTCTGTGATATCTCCTATTTCCTTTCTTGAGTATTAGTGTGACCTGTGCAGCTTTCCAGTCTTCAGATGCGAATCTTTCATCCAGTGAGCGGTTGTACGTGCTTTCCAAGGATGAGGCTGTTGTATCAGCATACTCAGAATGGAATCTAATTGGTATATGATCTGGACCGATTACTTGCTTTTATTAAGTGATTTAAATTGCTTCGCTATACCGAGGATATCTGCTTCTAAGTTACTCATCTTAGTAGCAGATTTTGCAAAAACAGACATAATGTCTTATGGGATAACAGCAATCAGTGATTTTATAATGTTACTTAAAATCCGTCTTGATTGCAATTTTTTTTTTTATTATTCATATGACCGGTTTCGGTTCATTCAGAACTATCTTCACATGTGACGTAGCATGTGAAAGTTGCTGGATTTGGACGGGTTACTCCTGTAACTGAAATATCAGATCTGAAGATGGTTCTGAATGAACCGAAACCGGTCATATGAATAATAAAAAAAAATTTGCAATCAAGACGGATTTTAAGTAACATTAGTAGCAGATCTTGATTCGAAATCTGGAATACTTATTTTGGCTTCTCTGGTGAAAGAATTTCGGAAAATCGTATTTAGTAACTCCGCTGTAGTGGCACTGTCACCAAAAAATTAGCATCGTTGTGGTGCAGTGAAGGCGTTGATTATGTCTTGCCGCTGGTTTACTTCGCATACGACCAGAATCTCTTCGGATTTTCTGCCAGATTTCGAAACAGAGTTTCATTGTGGAATCTATTAGAAGCATTTCACATTGAAATGAGCGCTAAATTTCGAGCTTCTGTGAAACTCGTCAACTTGGGGATTTCGTGTTCTTTTAAATATCGCATGGTTTTTTTTTGGTCCTGCGACAGTGTTCTGACCTGTTTTATGTACCATGGGGGTCAGTTCCGTCTCTCATTAAGTTTTTTTGTGTAAATATCTCAATTGCTGCCGATACTGTTTCTCTGAATTTGAGCCACAACAGATCTACGCTTACAGCTAGTTCGGAAGGAATAGAGACTCTTAGGAAGGCGTCGAGCGAATTTTTATCTCCTTTCTAAATACATACGTTTTGCGTTTATTTTTGGTGGTTTTGAACGTTACAGTATTCAGTCTCGCTACAACGACTCTCTGTTTCCGCCATGATGCTCGCCATTTTCTCAGGATTATTTGTTGCTAAAAGATCAATATGCTTTCGCAACCATTTACATTTCGAGTGGGCTCTTGAATAATTGCTCAAAATGATTTTCGGTGACAGCATTTAGTACACTTTCGAACGTAATTGACATTCTTAAGTTACCAGAGTCGTCTTGACACAACATTTACAACTTGACATTTTCAGGGGTTGTTTCAAGGCGACTCTGTTATTCGGCTGACGATCCGAGATTTCACCTGCAAAATTCGTAGAGACAGACGTTAATTCTTATACAAATTTGACGTGGTCTTCAATCGCTACTCGCAGTAAAAACCACGGCTGCTATATTACGATCCTATATCACAAAACCGACGTTGTCGTACTGTTACGAATGTTAGACACTGACTAAAAGACAGATGCAGATATAAACTTTTTGAAAGATGCTGCTGGCTACAGCTGTCAGAGAAGTGAAGAGGGTATAAGTGAAGGTATCGGGAAAGAAGTGAAGATATTTTCTCTGATGAAGGAACAGTCGAGCGTAGGAACAAATGGAAAGAGCGTAACACAAAAAAGCAGAAAGTCACTGCTAAGGTATAAGCCGAAACGTGAAAGATAGAAAAGCTACACAGAGCAAAATACTCGCGAGCACATCCGAGAAGAGATGATTTAATCTACGGTGATTTCACAATTTAACGGAACACTTAAATCAACCTCGGTGCGTAAAAAAAATTTATGCCGACTGTAAACTGTGAAAAGATGGGTAGGGGATACACGACAATAGTATAGTTGTCTACCTGTAGAAGAAGCCCTCGAAGCGGTCGAGCAGGCGCACGGAGTCGCTGCGCTGCTGGAAGGCTCGCGACATGGAGGGCGGCGGCGGCGTCGGAGGCGGCGGCGTCGCGGCGGCCAGCGTGGCCGGCAGCTGAGCCTCCGACAGGTCGCCGTCGTCCTCCGGCTCTGCCAGCGGCGCGCGTCCGGCCTCCATGTCAGCGAAGCGATACGTCGCGCAGCCGGCTTCGCAATGCCGGCCGGGAGCCGCCGCTTTGTCCCAGCTGCGCGCCTCCGTCGCCAGGCGCCGCCACCGTTGCTGCCAGACGCAGACGCCAGCCGCCCACACCCACACGGCTCTCGATGCGGAGGCGCGCCCTTCCCGGTACTTTATAGGGCTCCAGCGGTAGCAACGTCAGTCAAAAGCTCTTTGAGACGTGACTCCCCGCTCGAAACTAATCTCGCGTGGTAGATAAGTTCCCGTTTTGTTTCCTGGAATCCACAGAGGGCACCTTCCTTGCCCTCCGTACAGACATTCACAGCACTTGGCGACCTCTGCATCTATATCCAGCCGTGGATCCGAGGGAGGTGCGGCGGGGTGGGGGAATGGGACTGGGGTTTAAAATCGTGGGGATTTAATTTTTTTTTTGGTACTATGCGACTTTATGAGGTTATCAGTCGCCTAGAACTTTCAACTAATTAAACCCAACTAACCTAAGGCCATCACACACATCCATGCCCGAGGCAGGATTCGAACCTGCGACCGTAGCGGTCGCTCGGTTCCAGACTTTAGCGCCTAGAACCGCACGGCCACTCCGGCCGGCTCGTGGGGATTATGACGCCCATATGTAAAACCGTATTACTAATCTCTGAGGTAAACAACTTATTATGATCACATACAACATGTTATGCATTTTATTTCTATTATTAAGGTGAGTGGAATCTGTGGCAATGTGGGTGTGTCGGTAACAGGTGGTGGTTGGGATGACGTGGCGTCTATAGCCCCACTCTCAGACCATTTCTCTGCGGTTCCGCTCTCGAACAGCACGCACGAAAATTGATGACTTAAACCTTTCCATAATTTCGTTTCCAGTGGGTCCGCAGGTTGTATGAGGTCGAAGAATGACATGCTTTATTATAAATACAAGTTCTTTGGTGCACTTTTTATTCACCAACTCGTAGTGATACAAGTTACACGGGAGCTCGCTTCGACGATTTGCTATTATCAATTGTACCTTTCAGACGATGAATAATAGGCGTAATATTGTACCTCGCGTCTATGTTAGTCTATGTCTACATATAACTTCTAATGCTGACGTCTTAGCTAGTGTGGCGTGGTCCATACAGTATCTTGGAGCGTAAATGTCAGTTGTCAATTTCTTATGATATCACCACGTTATTTACGTGTTTACCTTTCACTTGTGTGATCATATAAAGTTAGGCTATGACAGCTTTTCTGACAGTTTAGGCTCGAGCGATGCTATATGTTTATAACAAAATATCTATTTCGCAGAAAGTCAGTGATTACGTTTAATTTTACAGAGATAGTTTTTTTTTTTGTTTTAGGTAAATGATGAGTGTCCTATTGTTTTGCGTTTATCGCGATGATTTACTCATTTGTTTAGTAACGACAGCAAAGTTTTGACGAATTTTTTATGTTTAAAATCTGTTTCTTCGTTGAGGATGTTTTCTGGGTATTTTTCTGCATGATTGTAGATATTCATTTCCTCCAAAATGTTCAAATGGCTCTGAGCACTATGGGACTTAACTGCTGTGGTCAACAGTCCCCTAGAACTTAGAACTACTTAAACCTAACTAACCTAAGGACATCACACACATCCATGCCCGAGGCAGGATTCGAACCTGCGACCGTAGCGGTCTCGCGGTTCCAGACCGTAGCGCCTAGAACCGCTCGGCCACTCCGGCCGGCTCCAAAATGTTCACTGCATGTCCTTTAGGTACTGTGTTTAAAAATTTTAGGGCATTTTCAATACTTTCTGCTTAATGTTGTTGGCTTTTTAAATGCAAGCAGAAAGTGGATTGGTTGCTTTCGCAGTCTCATGTGTGTTCTTTAAACCTGATTCCGAAATTCCTGCCTGTTTTCCCGACATATCTCTTATTTTATCGCAATGGCAGTTTCTCTCTTATAGGTGGGAATCTCGAAAATAGTTTGGAATTCGAAAGAGAAAGTAGGCGCTTCCAATATCGTGAAAAAATCTCGCCGCAACGTAAACGTCTCTGTTTTAATGACTGTCACCCCAACACTCTCTTCTACTTCGTGATAATGCAAAACAAGCTAGCCTTCTTTGAACTTTTTCGATGTCCTCCGTGAATCCCATCTGTCAAGGACCTTATATCACGCATCAGTACTCTAGAAGATGATGACGCATGGTGCAGGGAATGGCAATTGAATCTCAATGTAGACAAGTGTAATGTGCTGCGAATACATAGAAAGAAAGGTCCTTTATCATTTAGCTACAATACCGCAGGTCAGCAACTGGAAGCAGTTAATTCCATAAATTATCTGGGAGTAGGCATTAGGAGCGATCTAAAATGGAATGACCGTATAAAATTAATCGACGGTAAAGCAGACGCCAGACTGAGATTCATTGGAAGAATCCTAAGGAAATGCGGTCCGACAGCAAAGGAAGTAGGTTACAGTACACTTGTCCGCCCACTGCTTGAATACTGCTCACCGGTGCGGGATCCGTACCAGACAGGGTTGATAGAAGAGATAGAGAAGATCCAACGGAGAGCAGCGCGCTTCACTACAGGATCATTTAGTAATCGCGAAAGCGTTACGGAGATGATAGATAGACTCCAGTGGAAGACTCTGCAAGGAAGACGCTCAGTAGCTCGGTACGGGCTTTGTTGAAGTTTCGAGAACATACCTTCACCGAGCAGTCAAACAGTATTTTGCTCCCTCCTACGTATATCTCGCGAAGAGACCATGAGGATAAAATCAGTGAGATTAGAGCCCACACAGAAGCATACCGACAATCCTTCTTTCCACGAACAATACGAGACTGGAATAGAAGGGAGAACCGATAGAGGTACTCAAGGTACCCTCCGCCACACACCTTCAGGTGGCTTGCGGAGTATAGCTGTAGATGTAGATGTAGAACAGGAGCGGTGTAGGCATTCTCTTAGTAGATTTGTTGCGTCTTCTAAGTATTCTGTCAATAAAACGCAGTCTTTAGTTGGCCATCCCCAGAATATTTTCTGTGTAATGATTCTAATTTAAATTCGTATTTGTAGCCCCTAGCTATATAGAAGAAACGACAATCTTTCTATTTACATCAAATCGATTCGCAATTGCGAATAAGGACTACCATCAACTGTACAATGAAATCACAACGAAAATTTGTGCTCGATGGGGACTCGAACCCGGATTTCCTGCGTATCGCGAGCGGTCACCTTACAATCTGACTATCCTTGCACAACTCATTGAGAGACCCAAACTTCCATAGGTACGATATTGCAGTGCCTGCATGCATGCCCAAAGAAATTTTGCATCAGAATCAGAATAACAGAGGCACTACAATATCGTATTTATCTGCCTATACCTGGCAAGCGACTTTCAAGTACAACGTCTGACCTGTACGAGAATATACTTAATGGATGTACGAGTACAGGTCGTAGACGCAGAGTTAACGACATATGGAAGTTTGGGTCTGATCCGCGTTCGAGTCCCGGTCCGGCACAAATTTTCATTGTCGTCATTCCCTTCTACAGCTGACAGTTGTCGTTATTCGCAATTGCGAATACATTTAATGTACAAACTTCCATATGTCGTCAGCTCTGCATCTACGACCTGTACGCGTACATCCATTATGTATATTTCCGTGTTTCGTAACGGCTGTGGTCGCCGCCGTGCCTGTTCCTTTGGACGTTCATGCATGTCCAGAGGAATTTTGAATCGTAATGAGAATAACACAGAGACTGCAATTCCGTGCATTTTTATTTGTTTCATTTTCCGTGTAATAAAAATTTAACACAGATTTTTCGTACTCGTGTGTAGAATCCCACACTGTTGTTCACGGGGTAGGTCGATGTGGCCGAGCGGTTCTAGGCGCTTCAGTCTGGAACCGCGCGACCGCTACGGTCGCATGTTCGAATCCTGCCTCCTGCATGGATGTGTGTGATGTCCTTAGGCTAGTTAGGTTTAAGTAGTTCTAAGTTATAGGAGACTGATGACCTCAGATGTTAAGTCCCATATTGCTCAAAGCCATTTGAACCATTTGTTGTTCACGGTCAATTGTCAGTTCTCGCATCATATAGTTATCTTCTGTAAATCGTTCTGTAGTTCATTTTGATCTTGCGATGACTTTACCATGCGGCAGATGACAGAATCATCTGCAAAAAACTTAAGAGGGGTGCTCACATGGTTTTCTAACACGTTCATGTACAGTTGTGGACAAAACGAGCGAGACCCCTCGCCTTTTCGTTATGCTGATCCGCACAGCTTTAAAGTCTGCTACACAGCATAACAGGCAAGACGACGAAGTGCTACCAACATACTGTAAACAGGCGTGAAATTGAAAAACCATCCTAAATTTGTCAGACTGTTAAAAATCATGTGTAAGACTATATTAATGCTGATTAGTGTGCTAAACACAACACGTAAATATAAGATATAAATGAAAGAAGAAACGCTACTTAGTATGAACTGCACTAATAAAAATGAATTTCAGCTTATCGAGATAACATAACTGTTTTAGTAAGACAAAGTGCCCCAGATCGTTACGAATTAGCAAAATATTATGCTCATTCGGCCGCGAAATGGTCTGTGTCTACGTTCAGACCAGTCATACTGGATTACCGTTGCTGAACTACCATGAAAGTGCGCAAATTTAGCAATGCGTGAAGATTCGTAACGAAATTCAGTTAAAATTCATTCAGTGCCACACTTAAGTCAATTCACTTATTGACAGAAGCGGAAAAAGTAGGCAGTAACAAGTATGAAATTCTACAAGAGTTTCATATCGACATCCACTGATCGCTGAGACAGAATGAAGGTCGCAATAAAACGTATTGGGGGCGCAAGAATTTCTTAAAATTCCTTTACTGATATTCTATATGCCTCCATCGAGATTAGAACCTAAAACGAACCAGACCTCCCTTGCAGTAGCAAACACCTTTCACTACGCTAGCAGACAACCCAGGCAAACAGCCCTCTATTATTACCCCAGACATGAATAAGCCGGAAATTTCACAATGAAAATGGCAAAATGATCTGCAGTTTCTGTTACATAGAGCTTTCTGGATTCAAAAACATGAATTGTCTATCTTCATGTCACCGCTTATGTGACAATCGTTCCGGATGTTTATCGAAATAACAAAAAACTGTTATTAGCGAGTAAATTTAGTAGGATAATTCTGCACCACCCCAGGAAATAAACGGCGACGTAGCTGCCAAACGTATTCTACAATGTTTCGAATTCTCCATTAGACGTGCCACAGCCAGGAAACGTTCATTAGCCGAAGTGTTCCTTAAGGTAGCTAGCAATGGGAATGGTCGCACATCTAAAACGCGGTGGCATTAATAGTGGGATCTGAATTACCACGTGTATAGGCAAATGGATTTTATTTGCATTCCTGTAAACGTGATTTGGATCGAAAGCGTAGCTACGGTTAATATGCTGATGTATCGACTGCAACTGAAACATTTCTAATAAAGAGTGGGGGAAATTATTATGCGGCCCTCATCTTCAGTAACTGTGGTAGCTATTTTCGTTGTTAGGATTTCATCACGTAAATCGGTAAAAATGGAACCCTACTAGTCTCATTTCCTTGACCGTCTGTCTGTCTGCCCAACCCTTAAAACCCGTTTTCCTCGAGTAAGGGTGGACATAATAAGAGGAAATGTATCGCACTTCCTGCGGTATTCGGTCCCTTGGTGGTGTAAAAAAGTGAGCTATGTCAACGCGATCTAAAGATACGGCCGTTTATGTAAAGAACATTTACGCGAAAGGTCAAAAAATGGCTCTAAGAATTATGCCACCAAACTGCTTAGGTCATCAGTCCCCTAGATCTAGAACTGCTTCAACCTACCTAACCTAACACACATCCATGCCTGGGGAAGGATTCGAACTGACGGCGCAAGGAGCCGCGCGGTCCACGATATGACGCCGTTGAGCGCACTGATAACACGCGCCGGCAAGCTGTTAATATCATCTGGTGTTACTAAAAAGTTATTCACTTGTGCTGAATGATTTTCTGCGCAGCTCATTTAAGAAAGAATAACTAAAATACATTTGATGTTACGGAAGAGGAAGGATGCCTAATTCATTTCCCCTTGTCTTCGTTCATAATGTTAGATTCTCAATCTGAGCGTACGTACTATCCATAACCACACTTTAGATCCAAGTCATAGTCACAGATAAGCGAATACAACACATTGGCTTATACTTGAGGTATTTCGTTTCCCACGAGGTGGTGGCATGGTGGCAGACGATGCTGTGGCGTCTTCGAAGCTCGAGTTTCGCCAGTGCTTGCTATCTCAGCACATCAGCTGAGCGAACTTGCATAGTATGTTGGTAGCACTTCGTCGCCTTGCCTGTTATGCTGTGTAGCAGACTTTAAAGCTGTGCGGATCAGCATAACGCAAAGGCGAGGGGTCTCGCTCGTTTTGTCCACGACTGTACATTAAGAAATGTTTCTCTGACTAATCTCAGATATAATTTAGATTTCAATAGACGAATCCCCATCAGTTATCACAAACTGTGACCTGTCTGACAGGAAATCACGAATACAGTCGCACAGCTGGGTGGATATTCCACAGGCACTCAACTACATTAGAAGCCGTTTGTGGGGAGCAGTGTCCAAAGCCAGTAGCACTCATAACTTTGTGTTAATAAACAGTCAGTTTTGTGTCAGTAGATCGCTTCCTCGGAGGTACATCACAATGTTGAAACGCGATTTATGTTCCTGAATCCTACTAATATTGTATGTCAATGGTATAGGTCTATAAATCAGTGTCGTACGCTCTATTACCTAACAGTTATTCTCGCAAAAACCTGAGCAGACCACAAGTGCCCAAAGGAAATATCATCCTACATTTACATCAATATTCTGGAAACCGCTGCAGAGTGCATGACGGAGGATACTTCCCACTCTACTATAAGTGTAATTCTTATTACTAAAAACCTTTGAAGCGACGTAGATGACATTGAGGCAAGTAATTTAATACAAGACACATGGGGTCGAAAATGTCGAGAAATGCCCCAAAAGTGGATGACAAATCTTGAACATGTGAAGTCACCAGATGGCGTATATCGCCGCACGTGCAGCGGTTGAGCCTATCGGCCTGTCACACCTGATCATCCCAACGCGAATCGAATATTCACGTCGGTGTGGCTCTGGGCCTACGTGGGCAACTTCAGCGCGTGGGACTCAGGGTTCAGGTCTGGTAGTCCCGGCAGTACTTCCTTTATTGTTTAGACAATTATGTCATTACATCGAGATAACATCTATAATTTTATTTACCGGTCTCGCGATCTCTGCTGGTTTATTGCAAAAGACAGGACAGCGAACATCTACCGTATTGCGCCAGACGTCAATGAATATAAGCTTCTCAATTGTGTCTTTACTAAATAATGTCTGAAAACAGGAAAGAAGGGACGGAAGGCAAGAAACACAAAACAAGAACAGCTATTACTTGGTACAGAGAGGAAATTAACTTTGTAACTTCTATGTTTACGACGGATCATATTTACAAAAGGTGTTCGAAAATTTGCACCGTTTGCTGGAATGCAATAAGCGATATGTAGCCCTCCCCCCTATCGACGAGGGTAGGACCGACAAGCCAAGTGCGGAAGGGTACGTCATCTGGTGACGTAACATGTTCGACATTTGTCATCCACTTTTGGGGTATATACCGAATTAACGACCCTGTGAGCTTTATATTAGATTAGTTGCCTCAGTGTCATCTACGTCGCTTCGGAGGTTATAAACGTTAATAAGAATAGTCCTGTATATTAGGGTCTCTTGTCGTTCTATCGCGTGTGGAGTGAGAGAACATTGACTACTTACATGCCCTTGTGCGCCCTGTAACTAGTATCGTTTCGCTTTCACAGTCCCTGTCGCAGCGATACGTAAGACGTTGCAGTATATTCCCTAAATGGTTCAAATGGCTCTAAGCACTATGGCACTTAACATCTGAAGTCATCAGTCCCCTAGACTTAGAACTACTTAAACCTAACTAACCTACCTAAGGACATCACACACATCCATGCCCGAGGTAGGATTCGAAACTGCGACCGTAGCAGCAGCGCGTTTCCGGACTGAAGCGCCTAGAACCGCTCGGCCACACCGGCCGTCCATTCTCTAGATCCCAGATTGAAAAGTGACTTGAATACAAGGAAGACCGTGAGTTCCCTTCTAGGGAGTATGACCGCCTGGCCCAAGTCTTTTTATCAGACGCCACTTGACGTCGCTGATGAAATGATGACGGGGTCAACACACATCCAGTCCCGAGTGGAGAAAATCCCCGACTCGGACGGGAATCAAAGACGGTGCCCGTGATCGAGAGTCAGCAAAGCTACTCACAAGACCACGAGTTAATGATGATCCATTTCCCTAAATCGCTCCAGGCACATGCCAGGAAGGTTCCTTTGCAAGGGCACGGCCGACTTCCTTCCCCGTCCTTCCCTAATCCGATGAGAATGATGACCTCACTGTTTGGTTGTAACGCTGGAAACGCATATCCTCCTATTTCCATCTATTGTACTATAAATTTTTTCCTTATTTTGTTACCTGAATATATGACATTTCTGTGCCTTTATATATTGTAATTGTTTTACTATTTGCATATATATTTATGCATCTATGTCGATGTATAATTGGTTTGTTTTGTAAATATTATTTGTGTTTTACGCTGGGTCTTGCCTAAGGAAAACTATGCTGTCGAACGAATACATCGATAGGTCGTGTGGAGAACCAAAGTGTTTAGGATCTTTGGTAGTGTTAACTCTGCCGCGTGGAGCGCGGGCAGAGCAGAGAGAGTCTGGCTGGAGTAGTGCAGTGGAGCAGGTGTGTTGTGTGACGCTCCCGCGAGTTGCCGCGCTTTCGGGGTTTGGCAGCATGTAATTGCGCTCGACTTGCTATGTTAGTTTCTGACATGGTGTCGCGGCACACGTCAAGAGCCAGTTTCGGCTGGAGACCGTGTCGAGAAGAAGGCGCGCCTACATCCAGCTTCTGCAACAGCGACGGCCGACAATGAGTGACTGTCGCCACCTCCTCGATCGACGACTTCAAACCTTCAATCAACCAACAAGGAAGACTGGAAGCACGTAAAGTTTTAGAACTGTATGGCAGACCACAGCTTTTCAAAATTGTTCCATTTGCCTGGCAAAATTACAGCAACTTAGCATGAACCTTTGTTGCTCATTGTCCCAATTGCATTACCAAGCAGGGTCCCTTCCTTTTCCGGAATGAACCCGAGTGTCGTTGAAATTCAAACGCCAGCATTAAAGTAATATCATTCGATTTGCTAAATTAAGTCAGAGTGTAGCGAAATTTATTACTTCTGACAAACTTTCAGTTTTCACACTACACGTGTCAACGTTCAGTTACCACGCTTCTAGTGCTAATTATATGTGTAATAACCTTTCTTTTTCAGTTACTATAGTAATTGTCCATAGGACTGGCGACCGTAATTTCCCCCAAATCTCAAATATCTAATTACCGCTAGTGAATTGTTAACGTAACGGCCGCACATTTACTTTCTTTATTAACTTCACCCCTTTTCAAAATTAATTTCCACCAGTTTCATTTGCATTTTTCCTTTCATTTAGATGTAACCCTTTCCTCCCTCTTTACCGACAGATTAACTTCGGTAACGATTGCTTTTCCCAAATTTCCATTAGGTACACGCGGTTTAATTTTTCACTGTCATTGATGTCGATAAGTGAGGAGGAGGTTACACGGTCTCCTCCCCCAAACAACCCAATCAAACAGGTTAATGTGTTAAATATTTGACGTTGAGCATAGAAGCGAAAAGAAGGTAAGAAAATGTTTGAAATTATGCTTGAAGTTGTTTGGAAGTCTCTAAGTGCTCTCGTTATGAAACACTAGATGAACATAGTCTGGGTAATTTGTGTTCCATTTTAAGTAAAAGCAAGTTTCTCACATATCTCAATGTTTATGATGACATATCCCCTGAACTACGTGTCGTACAATAATTTTGCAAGTATGTACAGTAATATACAGAGTGTTCTGAAATTCCTGTTACAAACTTCTAGGACAGTGAGTAGGTAATATTTTGAATTGTAACCAACGTCCGGAAACGTACCATATCCGTGTGAGACCTGAGTTTCTCCTGGCGTATACAAATTCCAAACAACTTACGGGAATTCAGCCTGGTAATATTTACACCGACTGCCGATATTTCGGCGGGAGTACACCCCGTCATTTTCAGGGCACAAACTGCAACGGACAGGCGATGTACAAGCAAACTGAAAAGCTTGGTTCTTGGAGTAATTCAAGAAAGATAACACACACACACTGAACACTAGTGCCTCCAAAGACGTCCAAAGTCAGAGGTGTCGATAGTGAAAGACTACGAACTAGCAGGTGATGTAACATTGACTCTGTCCCTCTGTTTTTTGACAATGGAGAGAGCAGGATTCCAAGCAGAGTTTAAACAAAAACCTCCATCCTTGTTTACAAGGTTGCTCGCTAATTTAATCTCAACAGCGTCCTTAATAACACTGTCCCAATAGTTGGACGTGCTTGCCAATATCTCGATATTGTTATATAACATAGGGCGACTAGTATCCAAACAACGTTCAGCAACAGCAGATCTACTAGGCTGCTGCAATCGTGTGTGCCGTTTATGCTCAGCACATCGGTCCTCCACGGTCCTGATAGTCTGACCAATGTATGCTATGCCACAGCTACAAAGAATGCGATATACACCCGCCTTAACGCAAACCGAGATCATCCTCCACAGAACCCAAAATGTCTCTAATTTTAGACTGAGGTCAGAGACACATTTTACATCGTATTTCCGTAAAATACGACGGACCTTGTTGGATGTGCTGCCTGCGTATTGCAAAAAGGCAGTAGACTTAAGAGTCGACTCAGTATTGTCATCAGTCACCCGATACACAGTTGGTCGATAGCGCAACTCACGTTCAGTCTGTCTTTCACTATAACCATTCTGACGAAATGTAGCTTCAAGATGGGCCAGCCCAACTGGCAAAGTCTCAGTGTCGGAAATGACATGTGCCCTGTGTACCAAGGTACCCTTCACGCTGAGCCGGATGGTGACAACCATCAGCCTGTAAATACAAGTCAGTGTGAGTATGTTTCCGGTAAACTGCATCTCCCAATGATCCCTCAACCTTCCTCCTAACCGAAACGTCAAGAAAGGGAAGGCAACCATCGTCTTCCACCTCCAACGTAAAACGAATGTTCGGGTGGATCGATATCAGATGTTCTAAAAAGGCATTCAGATTCTCCCTGCCATGAGGCTAAACAACAAAAGTATCATCAACATATCTGAAGAAACAGGCGTGTTTCAAAGGCACCGACTTCAATGCACATTCCTTGAAGTCTTCAAAAATTTGCAGTCACAGGATATAACGGACTACCTATCGCAACTCCACCTGCCTGCTCCTATTATTGGTCATTTAATAAAAAGTAAGTGGATTTCAACTCATGTCGAAAGGGATTAGTTAATGCAACACCAAACCTAACCTCAATTAACCACAACGAATCAGACAGAGGAACACGAGTGAAGAGAGAGACCACATCAAAACTGACTAAAATATGAGTCATTTAACTGCATTCCCTCCAAACGATGTAAGAAATCAGCTGCTTTCCTAATATGATGTTCACACCTACCAACTTGTGGGCATAACAGAGAAGTAAGCGGCCTGGCTACACCATATGTCGAAGCGCCGATATTGCTCACTATAGGACGGAAAGGAACCCCTTCCTTGTGTACCTCCGGGAGGCCATCTAACCTAGGGGGAACAGCACTATAGGTATTAAGACTCTTGATAGCGTCCTGTGATAACCCGGTTTTCTTCAGGAGGCTGCTGGTATTTCTCTCAACACTTTTCGTGGGGTCAGCAACGACCCCGGGATACGCTGAGACAGATAATAAACATTGCATCTTTTGTACATAATCCTGTTTGTTTAAAACAGCGGTGGCATCGCCCTTGTCCGCAGGTAAAATAACGTCAGGATAAACTTTTTTAAATTTTTAATTGTGGCGAAAAGAGTGTGCGATGGAGTCGGATGTTGTGGAAAACGATCTTGATAATGGTAACAAGCAGCTCTCCCATTAACGTAAGCTTCGCCATTCAGAAGGATCATGTCGGTGTATTCTGCAAACGTGTGCTCAGCCATGTCGCTCTAACAATCGCAGGCATGTGAATGAGGTTCGAACCAGGTCAGAGAGATTGTACGGACGTCATATGTCATCAGCCGATCCGACGTAAGCACTCCCTACCATGGCCACCCTGTTGCATACCTACCTAGAAAACACGTTTTTAGTCGACTGTAGTACTAAAACGGTACGTTTCCAGTCATGGGTTCCTATTCAAAATATTATGTACTCACTCCCTTCTATAAGTCCTGTAAGTTTGTTGAGGGGTTTCCAAACACCGCGTATGTTGATACTGTCTGCAAAGTGTGTTGAGAACAGAGCCAGGAGAAAAGAAGTAATAAAGTAAAACGTCATGACTGATGTTGAAGACTGAAAGCGCGCCATTTTAAGCAGACTCTAGTTTTTCACGTATCTACATGCATATGACGTCATACTCCTGAACTTTGTGTCGTACGATGATACATCAGGTACATGGCATGCTAACATAATTCGCGCTCTTTTAACACAGAACATTCTCAATCCTTTTACCCAGTCTCTGTAGTTAAGTGATGATGCTGAGTATTTCCCTCTCACTGCCACTACCTATATATTATGTCTCTCTCATACTATCTCTTTTTCTTCCGCTAATTTACAATATATCCCACTGCCACCTACTCCTTTCTCACTTACATTGTCTCCTTTTGCCTTTCTTTTACACTGCCGCTGTCTCCACCATACCTCGGAAGCTCAAAGTTCTTGGATTCCAGCTTATTTTCCTCCGTGTTTAAAATTTCGCTCCAAAATGAGCCCTCTCCGTTTCCTACGTGTTAAAATTCGTCGTTCTGGTGTGCCTACAACCCCAAGCCTTTGTATGCTCTCCACACAACTGTATTTCCTATTTTCACTGTCCCCTCTCTCTTTTGCTTCCAATGCTTATACCTCCACCCATCTTTCTCTTTTAGCACCACTGTCTCTTACCACCCTTAACTCTCTCCTCACTCTTTGGCTCCCTCTGCCATTGTTTTCATCCATCTCTCTGTTTCACTGCCTTCTCTCTATGACCATAATTGTCTCCTCTCTCTCTCTCTCTCTCTCTCTCCCGCTGGCACTGTCTGCTCTCTCTTCCACCGTCACTACCTCTCTGCTACTCTTTTTCGGCGCAAAAAAGAAATGTGAATATGTTCATATGACAAAATTTTTGATAAGAATGGCAGAATGAGGATTGAGGCACATGTCTCCCCAGTTTCCTTTCAGAGTCTTTTAAACAGGAACATATTTGCATTTCTTGTGCTACGACAGGAGTATTTTTGCGCTGGTTACTTTCTTTTCCTTGCTAGAGCAGGGTGTGCCGTTTATATGAAACGAATTCTATTGATTGTTGAGTTCCTGTCATATTTTTTGCCCACATTACATTTTTGTTGTGTGCGGCAGATGGTTTGAGAGCGTGGGAACGCGCCTGTTGGCGGCGACTTATCACGCTGCTGTACCTAATAGACTGCCGGGAATCTCATACTGACCGTGGCGCTAAGTAGTACATTTTTGTTAGTTAATATTTGTTATTTGAGCTCTGCTATGCTCCTCTCGCGATACCGTCACCATTAGTTGCACTGATCGAAGGTTAGTAATAATTTCGAAAAGTCATTAACTAAAGTAAAAAACTAAATGAGAACAACATTTTAACTTAGTGATTATTGGTGGAAGACGATGGACCAATCAGAAGTGCACACTGAATAAGCAGTCATCAAACTTTTCCTGTAACTCACTACGAGCCTTCTACAGGCGCGTGCACACTAGACCAATGAAGGCCAACGAACGACTACTAACCGCTTCGTTGGTCGATATTTACTTAGTGTGTACGGGTGGCAAATCGGAGTCAACGAAGTGGTTAGTCTTGGTTGCGGTTCGGTCTGCTGACGGTTAACATCAAAACGTTGGCTGTTGGTTTGGCCTGGGACCTCTCTCCTAGTGTGGACGCCGGGCCGAATGTTCGTTAGTTCAGTAACGATTTGCTGTGTCTTTAGAACTGAAGTGAATTTAAGTTTTTCAGGACAGTCACTAGGCGCACTTAGTGTGTTTTATTGACCGGTTTCGCTCTTTAATTTAACAAAGAGCATCATCAGGAACTCTGGAATTTTCGGCTTTAAGTAAAAGCCTGTCAAATGAAAGAGGGAAACCGGTCCATAAAACATATTGAGTTCGAGCTGTGGCTATCCTGAAAAACTGGCGCTGTTTCGCCTGCAGGTCAATGCCTGTTCTCGCTAAGAGTGTGTATTTATTGTGCTTAAAAATACTGGAGTATGGAATGGAATATGGAGAGAGCCGTGAAGCTAACAATTTTATCGTGAATGGACATGTTTATGGACTCCTACGAACTGCAACTATAAAAACAAATTGAAAAGATTAGATTCTTGGAAGCGAAAAAAGTGAGCCGTTGGAAAGAAACGTGCAGGATGTGAAAAAGAAAATGGACTCTTCATGGACATCTTGTCGCTGTGAACGACAAAGAGAAACAAAACCGGGAGTGACCATTAGTCTTTCTGCTGCAGGTAAAGCTCTCCTAAAAGAGGTGCCAGCTTTGAAAATTTTATGGCTTATAGAGTTCAATAACAATTCGAAGTCTGTAGCTTTCGATCGGAAAAATTATGAAATAGCCCATATTCTAATTTAGCTTTAAGATAAACAGTTATTTTGTCCCATCAGATTGCGCCGTACTTTTTAAACGACCAAAGTCATTTCTTCTTCTTCTTTTTCTGTTGTCAGCTTCTTGCAATAAAGTCACTGAAACAAAGGCGGTTTTCTTTGCGGCGAGATCTATTTACGAAACTTCAATCACCAACTTTCTCTTCCGGATGCGAAAGTATTTTTTTGACACCCACTTACGTAGGGAGAAATGATCATCATAATAAAATAAGAGAAATCAGAGCTCGAACGGAAAGATTTAGGTGTTCCTTTTTCCCACGCTCCATTCGAGAGTGGAATGGTAGAGAAGTAGTATGAAAATGGTTCGAAGAACCCTCTGCCAGGCACTTAAGTGTGAATTGCAGAGTAACCATGTAGATGTAGATGTAGATGTAAATGCTGCACACGTGACGACTGCTAAATCCTCTTCTTGCCGCGTAATATCGATGTGTGAACATTCACTAATAGCGAGGTAGGAAGAGGGTAAAGTGCATTGAGTTGTGAGGCAGATGGTTTCAGAGCGTGGGAACGCGCCTGCTAGCGGCGACTGTGTCATGCTGGAGTTCGCTGTAGACAGCCGGGAATCACATATTGAACGTGGCAGGAAGCAGTACAAAGTTGTGAGTTAATATTTGTTATTCGAACACTACTATGCTCCTCCAGCCACACTGTCAACATTAGTCGCACTGACAGAAGGTTAGTAATAATTTTATAAAGTCATTAACTAAAGAAAAAACGTAAATGATAATTAAAATATCCACGGGTGTGCTGCCGGTCTACAGTGTCCAACGGGTGCAATATTTCGGCGATCATACATGTCGCCATCATCAGGTGAACTGACGGACTGAGCTCCTGTGAACGTGCCGGCACGGAGATCCGTACGCTATGGCTGCTCAGAGGGAACTGGGTTCGGTCGCGCTGCAGAATATATTGGGGCATCAAGGATTGCCCAGTCTGAAAATGGAAGTTCAAGCCATGCGGCTACGCCTTCAATAATAAAAATTAACATTAAAACAATAGCTTTTTGGTTGTCATATTTTTTTCTGCTTTTAAATGATTTAAAATACGTTAGCTGTGTGGTAATTTTTTTTTCCATTCGCTCACACATTCACACAATATATACATTGTACTCACACATACATATACAGTTAACACATTCTCACACTCATTCATTCACCTTTGTGAAAATAATAATAATAAATAAATATATGACAAAAAATAATTAAAATAGAATAAGTTTGAGTTAAAATAAATAAAATAAGAAAATAAAAATTTAAATTAAGGTAAAATATTAAATTGTTAAAAAATTAAAATTATTAAAAGTGTATAAAAAATATATACACAAGATGTGTAATCTCGTTATTCACGTAGGTCATCGGGCCATCTAGTGGAAGCCTGGTAATGCACCCTGTGTCCAAGTTGTCGTACAAGTTCGTTATCTGACTGTTGCGTGTTTTCATAGAAGGTTTTTGCACTGGTTCTAAATCGGTCTTTCAAATAGGGTACCCCTGCGAGTTGGTGAAGCTCATTCGTTGGGAACCGGTATGGAAGATGGAGTGCTCTTTTCAGAGCACGATTCTGAATTCTTTGTAGCCGTTGTATGTGGGTTGGAGCAGCATTGCCCCATACTACAGCAGCGTAGTCTAAGATTGGTCGCACCAGTGTGAGGTACAATATCACCCCAAGTCTTGATGGTAGTGTTGACGCTGGATTTAATAATGGATAGAGCTGTACCATTCTTCTCCTGGCTTTCTCTCGAATATCTTCTATACGAGGTTGCCATGTCAATCGCCTATCAAGGGTCACACCCAAGTATTTTGCTGTTTTTGACCACGTAACTGGGGTGCCCCTTATCTCAATGGGCTGGATGTTAGGTGGAAGTGGCCTTCTACAGATTGCTATTGCCTGCGTCTTTGTGGCGTTGAAAGACAGTCGCCATTTCGTTGCCCATTCACTCAGCTTATTACATGCTTGTTGCAGTCTTGCCTGGAGGTGTGCAGCATTCATACTTCGGGAGTAAATGGCTGTATCATCGGCGTATAAGGATAGGTGTGTTCTGGCCGTCGATGGTAGGTCGGATGTATAGAAGATGTATAACAGTGGTCCCAGAACACTGCCCTGAGGTACTCCTGCTTTGATTGGTCTGGTGGACGATATACCATTGCGGACATGAAAAGTCCGGTTTTCGAGATAACTCTTCAGGAGTGTTGCGTGTGACACGGGGACCCCTATATCTAGGAGTTTATAGAGGAGTCCCTCGTGCCACACGCAATCAAAGGCACGAGAAACATCCAGAAATACAGCTCCGAAGAATTCTTTCCTTTCCATGGCGCTGAATGCTTCCTCAACAAGGCGTAGTAGCTGCTGGGTGGTGGAAAGGCCTTGGCGAAAGCCGAACTGGACGTCTGGTATCAGATGTTCTGCTTCCACATGCTGTTGAAGTCTCTTTATGTATAAACGTTCAAAAAGTTTCGATATGGCAGGTAAAAGACTGATTGGTCTGTAACTAGCAGGTGATCGAGGGTCCTTTCCTGCCTTCGGTATGGCGACGACCTCTGCATGTTTCCACGTGAGTTGCCAGGATCTCATTGAACGCGGCCGCTATTATTGGTACTGCAGTAGGTGGTAATTGCTTAGTTAGAAGGTCTGGTCCTCCAGCCTTCTTTCCATTTAATTCTTCGAGCTGTTTTGTAACTTCTGCTGTCGTGATCGGTTGAATGTGGTCATCTTCGGCTCGACTGGCGAGGAATCTTGGAAGTCTCTCATTGACTAGGCCAATGTGGTCAGCGTCGGCAGGGTCATTCATCGGTGTGAAGTTTTTTGCGAATACATCTGCCAAAGCATTTGCTTTGGAATCTGGTTCGCTGATTATATGGTTGCCCACATGTAGTGGGGGTAACTTCTGTCCGCTTCTTAGTAGAGACTTCGTCATCTTCCAGGCCGATTGATCTTGTAATTGTAGCGGTGCAACCTTATCTGCCCAGACTTGATTCCTGTGTTTTTCTACTTCTGCCTTAATTTCTCGTTGTAGTCGATTTACTAGGCGCTTTGTGGCTGGATTGCGCGTTGCCTGCCATTCTCTGAATGCTCGGTTTTTTTCCCTGATGGCTGGTATGATAGGTGGGGGCAGTTGGTGAGTTTTTGGTGGTATAGGCCATCTCGGAGGTGTGGCTTCTGTTGCAGCGTCTTGTGTTTTAGATGTTAGGTATAATAGAGTGGCTTCTGCTCCTGCTGTCCCTGGGTCTGGTGCACCCAGGAGGTCTCTTTCAAGCAGTTGACGATACATTTCCCAGCTGATTCCTCGAATATCCAGATAGTGTCGAGGCGGTTTATTGATGCCGACGAGGTCGACATCAAAAATGACAGGTTCGTGGTCAGATGTAAGGGCCCTTCTGGTAGTGGCAGGTAGCACCATTGGGAAATCCCTTAATGATGGCTATATCCAACACGTCACTCTGGACTCTATTCGGAAAGCAAGTGGGGTCGTATGGTCCCACGATGATGGCGTGGTTTCTTTCAGCAACTCGCAGGAGACGACGTCCGCTGATGTTAGTGATGCGGCTATTCCAGTTGGTATTTTTAGCATTAAGGTCACCAGCAAGAAAAAGATTTCCTTGTTGTGACAGTAGCACATCAAAGTCTGCTTCTTCTAGATGGCCACGGGGGGGCATGTACACTGCAATGAATTGTATGCGGCCTCTTGATGTCTGGACTGCAACTGATGTGGCTTCTACTGTGGCTAATGCTGGAAGTGGCAGTTGGTGATGCATCAAGGAGTTTCTTACATATACTGCTGTTCCTCCACCAGCAGTCCGCCGGTCCATCCGGAAACAACTGTAGTTGGCGACTCGTACTTGAATGTCGGGTTTCAAGTGTGTCTCGGTGACCAGGCACACGTCGATTCTTTCATCTTGGAGGAATTGACGGAACTCTCCCACTTGATTGCGAATTCCATTGGCGTTCCATGTGCACACAGTTAGCCCAAAGCTAGCTGCCATATTGGGTGGTGGAGGTTGCCTGTGCAATGGCCTGTAGGGCAACTTGAACTGCAGCAGAAATCTGTTGCGGAATAGTAGCCATGATAGCCTGAAGGGTATCAGTGATAGCTTTCGTCATGACTTGCATGACAGAGGTCAGATTAAACTCTTGGCAAGAGGTGTTGTGTTGTGCCTGAGTTGTTGGCGGTCCGGCACTGATTATGGGCTGCTGAGGTGCAGCAATGGTCGGAGGAGGTGGAGCTGGGCGATGGGGAGTAACCTGAGTACGCCTATGGTGGTGTAGGTTGATTCTCTGTATGCCTGCAGTGGAGGCATTGGCCTTAGAGGATGAAGCATTATTGGTGTTGGTTGTTGCTACATTTGTATTTCTCCTGGCAGCTGCAATAGCAGCATAAGTGAGACCCTGGTGAGTGGTTGCCTTTTGTCTAGTCCTATAGGCTTTAATGACTTCACAGCCAAGGTAGCTAGCAGGATGAGCTTTGTTGCAATGGACACATGTGGGAGGAATGTCTTTGTCCTTAGGGCAATCTTTGGAAGTGTGTTCTTGGCCGCACTTCACACACTTGAAGGGCATTGCACAGTGTCTGGCTACATGGCCAATGCCTTGGCATCGATAGCAGATGGTGGGGCCACGTTTGCCCCGAGGCTCCTCAATTGTGACGTCTGTGTTGGCTATGATCTTCATTGTCAGTAATTTTCGGTTATCTGGTGTGTTGGTGAGCACTACCATAAAGAGGGGGGTTTCTTTATGAGTTCTAGGCGATTGCACTCTGGAAATTGACCTGGGGACAATTCCGATGGCTTCCAGTTCTTCCCTCAGATCATCACACGAGAAACTGAAGGGAAACCCTCGAATGACTTTTTTGATGGGCTTGTCAGGCGAATAGGTATAAAATCCCCATTGCCTTTTTGAGATTTCTTCTGTGACTTTCATAAAATCCGTAGTATTTGCGGTTTGAAGCTTATAGAGGTCTTTACCAGCTGTTCAGGATTGAAAAGGGTTGCAAAGAAGGCCCTTAATAGTTTGCAATAGTATATTATGCGCCTCCTTGAATTCAATGATGATGGGAGGAGGTTTCTGTGCTTTTGTAGAAGTCTGGGCCGTGATAGCCAAGGTGTCACTTTGGTCGGTTGGTTCGGCGTCCATAGCCGCGAGAGAGTTGTTTGTTGATATAGGAGCAGCACTCGTAATCTTTCGGGCAGGAGCCGTCCGAGTGGCTGGAATGAATCCCTCCTCATCGGCGATGGGGCGGGACTTCTTGTGTCGGTTTTCGCTAGCTGACGAGTTCGGGGTTGTCTCGTCCGTCTTTTTCCTCTTGGCAGGTCCAGGAAGTTCTTCTGTTGGCGTAGAACACATAACAGTCGTTGGCATCAAGTCGGTACGAAGCTTCAAGCTTTCATTTGGATCTTGCTCGGCTTGGTTGGACGTTGCATTGCCAGTGTGATGCAAGTCAGTGTCTCTCTTGGCGTCGAGTTCTTGCTTCTTCTTCGAAGCCTCGGACGAGCGGGGCGCCTTACGCGTGTCAGACATAGTGCCAATAAAGGCGAAGAGATTTGCACATAGAGGAAGGAAAGATAGCCTTGGCCTCTGCGAGCGGAGGCTTGTCCCATGCGAAGGGGGCCCTGACTCGCAAAATCCCTCACTAACGGTCCCTAGGTGTGCATTGTTTTATTCCTGAACAAAAGCACTACACAACCAACAGTTACAGGAACACGACAAGTTGCTTCCGCGTGCGTGAACAACGCCGGCCGGCGGTGCGTGCGTGCGTGTGGGTTCGGACGTGGCGGCGGCCGATTTAAATACCCTCCGCCCGCGGCGCGCTCCCTCCGCTGTCCGCGCCCCGCGCCACGGTCGCGAGGTGGAACAGATTGCGACGGCGTCTGAGATGACGTCGGTGTGATGGCTCTGTCCGCCGTGGTCGTCACAACTATACGTTTGCTCGATTTACTCTTGATTAACCCAATCGCTGGTTCCCAAGCCTTGCTAAGATTATAGCCACAGTCACGGTTTATGAGGTCGTCATTGGTGCGAATTTCGATGGCCTCTCTAACAACGCTGTCCCAGTATCTCGACGTCTGTACCAGAATCCTCGTGCCCTCATACTCCATAGCGTGATTTTCCGACAAACAATGTTCAGCGACCGCCGACTTGCTCGGATACATCAGTCGAGTGTGCCTCTGGTGTTCACGGCATCGATCCTCGACGGTACGCATCGTCTGACCAATATATGACTTGCCACATTGACACGGAATCTGGTACACGCCGGCCTTCCTCAAACCGAGGTCATCTTTGGCGCTCCCCACCAGTGCACGAGTTTTATTCGGAGGACAAAACACAGTTCCGACCCGGTGTTTCTTCAAAATGTGGGCGATTTTCCCCGAGAGTGCGCCTGTATATGGAATAAACGCAGTGCCTACCTCCTCCCTCGTGATTTCATCCATCTCCACAGGTTGTGCTGTAGTGGTTGGGCGGAGAGCACGTTGAATCTGCCACTCTGAGTACCCATTTTTTCGAAATACAGTTCTCAGATGTTCCAATTCCTGGGGTAGACTCTCTGCGTCAGAGATAGTGTGCGCCCTATGAACTAGAGTTTTAAGTACCCCATTCCTCTGTGAAGGGTGGTGGCAGCTGTCTGCGTGCAAATACAGATCAGTGTGAGTTGTCTTCCGATACACCCCATGACCTAGGGTGCCGTCAGCCCTTCTCTTGACCAAGACGTCAAGGAAAGGTAATTTTCCCTCCGTTTCAATCTCCATAATGAATTTGATGTTGGGGTGTATGGAAGATGCCTCCCTCTCCACGCCATTAGATGGGTAATGCGACGTCCTTATATGGGTTCGGAATTTTCAGATTCTAAGCTTCACCGTATTCCAGCCATAAGTGATCAATATTTAAATAAAATAAACCAGATTGTTCGCAGTACTATGGAGTTGTTCGTCGCAGAGTGAAGTGGACATATCAAATGCCATTATTTTAGGTTAGATTTCACCTTGTCTGTCACTGATATCGAATGAAACAACAAGTTTACTGTCATCAGCCACTGTTTATTATTATCCACAACGTTTTTCGAATGTTTAAACCTCCATCATCAGGTGGATTTACATATACGTCAGTAGGACATAAGTGTGTGTCGTTACGATTTTGGGGTAACTTGTGGCACTGTCTCCAGCGGTCACGGGCTCCTTCCACTATCGTAACACATCACATGTAAACTATAATATTTACATGTGACGTGTTAAGATTGTGAAAGGAGCCTGCGACCGGTGGAGACAGTACCACAAGTTACCCCAAAGTCGTAACACGGCACACTTGCATCATACCAACACACGTAAATTCACCTGATGATGGAGGTTTAAACCTTCGAAACGCGTTTTGGATATAAATAAACAGTGACTGGTAACAGTAAACTTGTTGTTTCACTCGAAGTGGACATTACTGTTGCCAACAGAAAGTACCGTGAGTGAATGGAACATTTTGTTTTTAAACAAGACACACAGAACATACTGTCGACATTTGTTCCGTTCTGCATTTGCACTTTCAATGCAATGCAGATACGAAGATATCTGAGTGAAGGAAATCAAGCGAAATGTAATTAATCTACTTCGAACCACCGGAGACCACGTCTCCCTTATGTCACAATACCCGGAAAATATCTCTAAAAAACTTTCCGGTAGAATTCCGGTTAATACAGTATTTTTTAATATTTCAAACTGTAAACTGCAACATCCAAGGGTGCCACTGTGCCTTTCGAGCGCTGTCGAGAGAGGACGTCTCGTGGAATTCATGTCGCAACGCATCGTCATCGTGTACGCTACAGGCTGCTAGGCAGATGTCTCTAATTCAGTTGCTCGCGAGTGTTTACGTGCTTACTTCAGTTCCACCAAATTTTAACGCGTCATCTATCTCGTCGTGACGTCACATTATCGCATCGTGTTTCGCTGAAACATCGCATCTTTGGCCTCAAGTAATGTTATTTGTCTCAGTGAAAGCGACTGTAGGCAGTATGTGCCATCAGAGTGCGCCAGCCGGCGTTAAGGTTTGCTTTATCTGCGTCGGTCGCCATTACCTCCAAACTGCACCGGATTCTGCAAGTGCAGCAGTCGCCACGCCGAGATGCGATAACAGGCCGAGCGATTAGGGCACTTGTTACCATATCTGGCCTTCGTCAGGACGGCTCTCGCCTCTGTTACTCTTCTTTTTATCTTTCTTTACTAAATACCAGGATGCACAACTGGCGGATGGAATTTCTCTACTCCGCAGGAACTTACCGAACAAGCATATCACCGAAGATGCGATCGTGAAAGAATGTCGATGGAGTAAATAAGTAAATGGACAAAAAAGACTAGAGAAGAAAAATGTGCTATTTTATAGTGTGTCTACACGACCGTGGCATAACAAACGGGACTACCCACTTGCGCATCGCAGGAACAATCTGTAGTCAACTGCTCGTCTATTGCCACAGAGTTTATCGATGTTATGAAAATCGTCGCCGTGCAAGGATGGGCTACGATCGCGAAATATTCGCACACTAATTGAAAGATGCTGCCGCCATTTGACTGTATTAAATTTTACTTTATTGTTATACAATCCAGATTTCGGCCTGAGGCCATTTTTAAGTACAATAACTTATTTATATTTTGACGTTTTAGAGATGTTCTCACTTTTACTAATGACAGGTTGGTTGGTTGATTTGGGGAAGGAAACCAGACAGCGTGGTCATCGGTCTCATCGGATTAGGGAAGGATTGGGAAGGAAGTCGGCCGTGCCCTTTCAGAGGAACCATCCCGGCATTTGCCTGCAGTGATTTAGGGAAATCACGGAAAACCTAAATCAGGATGGCCGGACGCGGGATTGAACCGTCGTCCTCCCGAATGCGAGTCCAGTGTCTAACCACTGCGCCACCCCGCTCGGTTTACTAATGACAGATCTGGCCTATATGGACAGATACGCTTTTTCGACAAGGACTTGTATTTCATGCCAGTCTAATGTCTTTTGACATATCAAAACTTTTTTTTTACTTGAAAATGATCTAATGTTGAAATTTGTATCGTATTACAATAAAATAAAAGGTATTGCAGTCAATTATTCAAAAAAATTACCATGACTGGCTCCAGCCAAAATAAAAATTATCACTAATTGTAGGATTCAGTTATATTAATAGTAGGATATGCAGAACACTGAATAAAAAAGAGAGGAAACAAATCCTCATAAAATAATACAAAATAACGGCTGTACGATCTACATTTTATGTCAGGGAGGTTGGACAATAATTGCTGGACATGAACGAAGAATACAAGTTGTGGAAATGAGGTTTTTTTACAGGAGTAGCTGTCTAAGTTATCCAATATGAAAGGAGTACAGCCATGGGACTAAAAAGCATAAATTAACAGAAGAAGCCGGACGCGGTGGCCGAGCGGTTCTACGCGCTTCAGTGCGGAACCGCGCGACTGCTACGGTCGCAGGTTCGAATCCTGCCTCGGGCATGGATGTGTGTGATGTCCTTAGGTTAGTTAGGTTTAAGTAGTTCTAAGTTCTAGGGGACTGATGACCTGCGATGTTGTCCCTTTGTGTTCACAGCCATTTGAACCATTTGAACAGAAGAAAGAGGATAGAAACAAAGGAGAGATTATGTCACAAGAATGAATGAATTTAATAAGCGTACTGAATATAATGAGTATAATGTTAAAATAACGACGAATTGTGGACCAACAGAGATAATACCAATATAGAGATCAAGAAAGGGGTGGAGAGATCAAATAGAAACATAAAACAAGTAATAGAGGTACTGAACAAGAGAACGTAACAGGCAAATACTTACTGCTTGAAGAAATTGTAATAAGAAGTTTTAACCTCACTGCGACGAACAGCTCCATAGTACTGCGAACAATCTGGTTTATTTTATTTAAATATTGATCACTTATGGCTGGGATACGGTGAAGCTTAGAATCTGAAAATTCCGAACCCATATAAGGACGTCGCATTACCCATCTAATGGCGCGGAAATGGAGGCATCTTCCATACACCCCAACATCAAATTCATTATGGAGACTGAAACGGAGGGAAAATTACCTTTCCTTGACGTCTTGGTCAAGAGAAGGGCTGACGGCACCCTAGGTCATGGGGTGTATCGGAAGACAACGCACACTGATCTGTATTTGCACGCAGACAGCTGCCACCACCCTTCACAGAGGAATGGGGTACTTAAAACTCTAGTACATAGGGCGCACACTATCTCTGACGCAGAGAGTCTACCCCAGGAATTGGAACATCTGAGAACTGTATTTCGAAAAAATGGGTACTCAGAGTGGCAGATTCAACGTGCTCTCCGCCCAACCACTACAGCACAACCTGTGGAGATGGATGAAATCACGAGGGAGGAGGTAGGCACTGCGTTTATTCCATATACAGGCGCACTCTCGGGGAAAATCGCCCGCATTTTGAAGAAACACCGGGTCGGAACTGTGTTTTGTCCTCCGAATAAAACTCGTGCACTGGTGGGGAGCGCCAAAGATGACCTCGGTTTGAGGAAGGCCGGCGTGTACCAGATTCCGTGTCAATGTGGCAAGTCATATATTGGTCAGACGATGCGTACCGTCGAGGATCGATGCCGTGAACACCAGAGGCACACTCGACTGATGTATCCGAGCAAGTCGGCGGTCGCTGAACATTGTTTGTCGGAAAATCACGCTATGAAGTATGAGGGCACGAGGATTCTGGTACAGACGTCGAGATACTGGGACAGCGTTGTTAGAGAGGCCATCGAAATTCGCACCAATGACGACCTCATAAACCGTGACTGTGGCTATAATCGTAGCAAGGCTTGGGAACCAGCGTTTGAGTTAATCAAGAGTAAATCGAGCAAACGCATAGTTGTGACGACCACGGCGGACAGAGCCATCACACCGACGTCATCTCAGACGCCGTCGCAATCTGTTCCACCTCGCGACCGTGGCGCGGGGCGCGGACAGCGGAGGGAGCGCGCCGCGGGCGGAGGGTATTTAAATATGCCGCCGCCGCGACCGAACCCAGTTCCCCCTGAGCAGTCATAGCGTACGGATCTCCGTGCCGGCACGTTCACAGAAGCTCAGTCCGTCAGTTCACCTGGTGATGGCGACATGTGTGATCGCCGAAATATTGTGCCCGTTGGACACTGTAGACCGGCAGTACACCCGTGGATATTTTGATTATCAAATACGCCGGGAGAAACTCAAGAATCACAACGTAAGTGATAGTACATTTTAACTTAGTTGTTGGTAGAAAACGATGTAACAGTCAGAAGTGCGCACTAAGTAAACAGGCCCCAAACTGTTAACTGTAACTCACTGCAAGTCTTCTTCTACCAGGTATGAGCAAGGCAACACGCGTTGCCAAGGTCAAGTGGAATGAGATACTGATAATTATTTCGTCTCCATTAACAATGCGTAACAGCTAACTAAAAATCTTATGTCAAGTATCAACAAATCCAACACACGCTTTGGATGGCATAGTGTAACGAGATACCGAAAACAATTTGTCTTGTAGAACAGTGCCTTGGTGAACGATCGTGTGAAGTTTTAAACAACTTGTTATACTGTGAATGTTTGGATTGTGTCTTGTTGCGGTTCTCTGAACATAATTAGCTTCTGCGGAATATGATTTAGTGAATGAACTTAATCAAGCTGTTAGTTGCGCGTTTCTTGATTACCGCTTAACGTTAATGAATAATAATCAAGTGACATCCTGTGTTTTGACGACTTTACTCCATAGCACTGGATTTTCTACCATACTACCACTTCAGTTTAGCATACTTTATTGTTTGAACGTCGAATCGTGCTCCTATGCGGAGAAGGAGCAAATCAGGACGAGATCTACTAAACATCCTGAGAAGATGCAATGCAAGCCAACCGAAGTCAGAGATGCTAGGAAAATGAAAAGACCCTCATAAAAGGGTAGTGCTGCTAGAACGTGGCAATTTTGAGTTAGCTAGGGCAATTCGTGAAACCCACCGTATAACGGATAGGTAGGCGAACAATGTAATAATAATCCACTGTCACTCTTCTTCTAACTTTTTGTAAACGTTACATGGTCAGTAAAGTTTTGACAGTTTATTTATATAGTTCGAAACATTTATATAAACAACAAATAAGTATAAATGACATAAAGTTAACACAAAATCGTCTTCCATCCAACCTAAATTCACTTTACACTACTTTACCTAACAACACACAATATTTTTAGGGTGCACTTACAGAATACTAAATAGTGTAGTGTTGCTTTTGCAGGCACAAAGAATTTTGTATAAAAAATAATTTGTGTAAAGTGTGCCAGGTGGCACAATAGAATAATTGTCAGGTCATGACAGCCAGTACAGGCGAGAAGTTCCCATTATACAGATAACGTGCGTCGTAAAGTATTATTAGTGAAAAATAGGTGACTAAAAACATAGTTTTGTGACCTCAGAACCTTGCAATGAGCTCACAACCCTGACCAGTGTTCATTGCTCTCAGTTAAAACTGCATTTACGCCCCAGTCGGGATGTTACGTGCGTATTTTACGTGCTTTTAAGTACGGTATCTTTAGCCCGCCCGGCTAGCCGCGCGGTCTAACGCGCTGTTTCCTGAGCGGGAAGGCATGCTGGTCCCCGGCACGAATCCGTCCGGCGGATTAGTGTCGAGGTCCATTGTGCCGGCCGGCCTGTCGATGGTTTTTACGGCGGTTTTCCATCTTCCTCGGCGAATGCGGGCTGGTTCCCCTTATTCCGCTTCAGTTACACTATGTTGGCGATTGCTGCGTAAACACTGCCCACGTAAGCGTACACCATTATTACTCTACCTCCTCGTCCGCAGCTCGTGGTTTCGCGGTCGCGTTCTCGCTTCCCGAGCACGGGGTCACAGTTTCGATTCTCGGTGGGGTCAGGGATTTTCACCTGCCTCGAGATGACTGGTTGTTTATGTTGTCCTCATCATTTCATCATCATTCATGAAAGTGGCGAGATTGGGCTGAGAAAAAGTTGGGAATTTGTACTGCGCATTCGGGAGGACAAAGGTTCAATCCTGAGTCCGGCCATCCTGATTTAGGTTTTCCGTGATTTCCCTAAATCGCCCCAGGCAAATGCCGGGATGGTTCCTTTGAAAGGGCACGGCCGACTTCCTTCCCCGTCCTTCCTTAATCCGATGAGACCGATTACCTCACTGTCTGGTCTCCTCCCCCCAAAACAATCCAATCCAATTTGTACTGGTGCTGATAACCGCGCAGTTGAGCGCCCCACAAACCAAACATCATCATCATCACCTACTTCCGCCACGCGGTCTAGGGCACCTTGCCACGGTCTGTGCGGCTGCCCAGTCGGAGGTTCGAGTCCTCCCTCGGGCATAGGTGTGTGTGTTGTCCATTAGTTAGTTTAAGTTAGATTAAGTAGTGTGCAGGCTTAGGGACCGATGACCTCAGCAGTTTGGCCCCATAATACCTTACCACAAATTACTCTACCTCCACTGGGGGCCGAACCGCACAGTAACCCTGGGTTCGGTGCGGGGCGGCGGTGGGGTGGGTGGACTGCTGTGGCCTGTTGTGGGGTTGTCAACCACTGAGGGCTACAGCGGGATAAAGCCTCTCCGTCCTTTATAGGTCCCTGGTTTCAGTACACAATAAACGGTATCTTTGAACCTCTCTGTCTCGGTAACGCTTAGTAATACCGAAAAAAGTTTCATGATTCCCCGAGAACCTCATGTTAAGAACATATGGTGAAACATTTCGACGACCTGCCATGAAGAGAACTGACAGACGTGGCCATCCCCATAATTGGTACTTTTCATATGTAAAATTTTTTTCTGAGGAACAGCCCATGAACAAATGGTGCTTTTATAAGCCACTTAAGGTCCACCTAGAGCTCACTTGATGCAAAAGAACCAACCGATTTGCTCAGTTATACCAGGGCTGGAGGACGTGTGTAATGTTTAAATTGTGATCGTCCACTGTAGGATAGCTTCAACACGCCCCTTCTTTCGATCAGGGCGCCAGGAGGGGCAGCTGTGCCGTTTGAGAATTCATTTAGTTAACGAATGTCAAAAAAGGCCTGTAACGCAGGTCTCGTATTTTTAAGACCTAAAATACCTGCAAAATTATCACTATAACTACCTGAAAAAATCTATAAAATAACGTAAAAATAATATAAAGTACAGGTGTTGGACAAAAATACGGAAACACCACGAGAAATGGATGCTTGAACATAAATACAAATACTAGACAAGCCTCCAGGCTGCGCTGTTGTATTTGACAGCGAACGACGCTTGGGTTCGGTTGCAAGTGTCAGTCATGGTCAGAACAGAGTTCTGTGTAATTGTGAGTGCATTATGCCGGAACTAAATAGATTCTAACATCGGCAAATTGTTCGCGCTCGTATGTTGGGTGAGCCTGTAACCAAGGTAACCGAAGTTTTTGGTGTTTCAAGAGGCACCATACCGAAGATCTGCATCGCATTTATATCCGGAAAGCGGGGAACATTATCCGCTAAGTCACAGCACGGACGAAACTGTGTGTTGAGTGCTCGTGAAGAGGACTGTGACGAAAAATGAGAGGACGACAGCTGCAAAAGTCACTATAGAACAGAATGTCGTACTCGTGGACCTTGTCAGTATAAAACAACTCGATAGGAGTTCCATAAGCAGGAAATTGCAGGGAGAGCTGTAATTCGTAAACCACTCATCAGTGATGCAAATGCTCGTAACAGGAAAACGTGGTGCCAAAGCCATAAAATCTGGACCACAGAGAGATGGAAGAAAGGTGTTTGGTCGGATGAGTCTTGTTTCATACTGTTTCCCACCGAGTTTACATCCGAAGAGCGAAACATGGCGGGAGTTCGGTGACGATTTGGGCAGCCATATCGTGGTATTCCATAGGCCCCATTGTTACTCTGCAAGTCAGCATTACTGCCAAGGATAATGTATTTTGTTTCATCAAGTCCATTCCGTGGCACAATGTTAGTTGCCCAAGGGTGATGCTGTGTTTCAGGATGACAGGGCCACCGTCCTCATATCTCGCATGGTCCAGGACTTCTTTTGTGAGCACGAGGATGAACTGTCGCATCTCCCCTGGCCACCACACTCATTATATCTCAACATTGTTGATCCATGGTGGTCTTCTTAGGAGAGAAGAGTACGTGGTCGCTGTCCACGTCCATCATCGTTATCTGAACTTGCCTGTATTTTGCACGAAGAATGGTATAAGATTCCTTGAACATCACATGGCACATATACACACATCAAAAAAAGTTTTGCATCACCTCGGTTCCGAGAGTCCCGGAACCTGTACATAAAATTGGAATAGAGATCAACATAAACATCATTTCCGCCCTTTTCATTGCTCATGAGGACCACTCATTGCAAGTTGTACCACCATACAGCGAGACCTTCAAAGGTGATGGCCCAGATCGCTGTACACACCAGTACCTCTAATGCTCAGTAGCACGTCCTCTTGCATTCGTGCATGCCTGTATTCGTCGTGGCATACTATCCACAAGTTCATCAAGGCAATGTTGGTCCAGATTGTCCCACACCTCAACGGCGATTCGGCGTAGATCCTTCAGAGTGGTTGGTGGGTCACGTCGTCCATAAACAGCCCTTTTCAGTCTATCCCAGGCATGTTCTATAGGGTTCATGTCTGGAGAACATGCTGGCCACTCTAGTCGAGCGATGTCGTTATCCTGAAGGAAGTCATTCACAAGATGTGCACGATGGGGGCGTGAATTGTCGTCCATGAAGACGAATGCCTCACCAATATGCTGCCAATACGATTGCACTATCGATCGGAGGATGGCATTCACGTATCGTACAGCCGTTACGGCGCCTTCCATGACCACCAGCGGCGTACGTCAGCCCTACATAATGCCACCCCAAAACAGCAGGGAACCTCCACCTTGCTGCATTCTCTGGACAGTTTGTCTAAGGCGTTCAGCATGACCAGGTAGCCTCCAAACACGTCTCCGACGATTGTCTCGTTAAGGGCATATGCGACACTCATCGGTGAAGAGAACGTGATGCCAATCCTTAGCGGTCCATTCGGCATGTTGTTGGACCCATCTGTACCGTGCTGCATGGTGTCGCGGTTGCAAAGAAAGACCTCGCCATGGACGTCGGGAGTGAAGTAGTGCATCATGCAGCCCATTGCGCACAGTTTGAGTCGTAACACGACGTACTGTGGCTGCACGAAAAACATTATTCAACATAGTGGCGTTGCGGTCAGGGTTCCTCCGAGCCATAATCCGTAGGTAGCAGCCATCCATTGCAGTAGTAGCCCTTGGCCGGCCTGAGGGAGGCATTTCATCGACAGTTTCTGTCTTTCTGTATCTCCTCCATGTCCAAACAACATCGCTTTGGTTCATTCCAAGACGCCTGGACACTGCCGTTATTGAGAGCCCTTCCTGGCACAAAGTAACAATGCGGACGCAATCGAACCGCCGTATTGACCGTGTAGGCGTGGTTGAACTACAGACAACCCGAGCCGCGTTCCTCCTCCCTGGTGGAATGCCTGGAACTGATCGGCTGTCGAATCCCCTCCGTCTAATAGGAGCTGCTCAGGCATGGTTGTTGACATCTTTGGGTGGGTTTAGTGACATATCTGAACAGTCAAAGGGACTGTGTCTGTGATACAATATCCACACTCAACGTCTATTTTCAGGAGTTCTGGGAACTGGGGTGATGCAAAACTTTTTTGATGTGCGTATTTATCTATTCCGAGACGCCTGGAAGCTGTTTTGAGTGCCAACAGGTTTCGTACACCGTATTAAGCATGGTAATGTGTTGTGATTTTGGTGTTTATGTATTTTTACCCATCACCTGTATACGAAAGTGAGTTATAAAATGAACTAGAATAATGAAAACTCTCTATGGGTTGGAGCTGAAGTTTAGCAAAAAGGATGATAATTTAAGGTCACTATGTTTTTCTTTAAGGAATCGCATTTTTCGAAGATGTGCGGAAATTGTTGTATAACCAGCTTAGAGCTATTGGAGTGGATGGCAGTCAGCATACCGAGGCTCTCGAAAGTGACGGGACAGCTGTTGTCGGACAACACAGCTAGCAAATCTTTCAACATTTGTTAAAACAATCTTAGCGTCAAAACGTATGAGTGGAGCAAAAACAAAATTCCCGACAATTTCCACAGCAGATTTTTGCTGGAATTTTAATAACCGTATGAACAATGGGAAACTGACAAATCGGATACCAAATTCGCCTGCGTGTGGTCTAGTTTTTCAGAAAAAGATGAATACCGATCGTTATTTATATCATGTTGCGTACCGTCTGGACACAAATCTTGAAAAAAAAAAAAAAACAGAAAATAAAATAAATTTAATTAAAGACAGTAAAATGTTTTGTGAAATGATGTGCCTAAAAGTAAGAAATAAAATAGATTAGAGAAACATTAGACACACCTCTGAATGATGCTCGAAATCGTGAACAGAAAATGAGGCGCCGATTGAGAATTTAAAGTTTAATATTTAACTATAATCTTAGAATTTTAAAGACTGCAACAGGATATTTGTGTGGTGGGTTATACAGAACGTTGACATAATTCTATCATCTAAGCCAGAAGGTTCAAAAATTTTTGAATATAGAATTCTTTAATTATATGGAAACATTGCTTGTCGCGCAAGAAGTAGTGTCTTCCCTACAAACGCTGTCGACGTCATTGCTCTTTCTCCCTCACTTCTGCTGATACAAAAAATGGCAAATTTAAAAAATAGAGTAAAATTAGAACCATAAATCAGAGAGCATTTCCAGTCGAACTGCGGATTGTACTTAGTACTCATTTTACCTCACTAACAAATGAGCGTTCCAGCTGCTACGGTTCTTTGTTTCTGATTTTAAGTATTTACATAGTTGATTTTTCATAGCAATGTCGACCACATTTTTGCTTGTGTTCGCGCTGAAACTGCACAGGATCTAGAAAATAGTTGCCAGGTAGATGTTGTTCACAATATTCAATCCTGCTGTATGGCTATGACATATTACTCTGATCTATAGCAATAGACGTCAAAATCTTCAACCGTTTTAGAACCTGAAAAATTTTTCCCTAGAGAACCGTATAAATACTAGAAAAAGGGATGCGTGTAATGAAGGAAGTAGTGCATCTCTTCCGTCTGCCGTTGACAGTATTGACCTTGCTCAACAACGTTCGTCAACAAACAAAGATTAATCAAAGAAATTGCATAAAACTGGTACATTCGATCAGATAGCAGGTGGAACTGGTCTCCTTATGTCACTAATATATGGGCATCTCAGGCGCTACGGTTAATGATTTGCATGCAGTAGCAATAGCAACTCTATCGCTAAAATATGTAACCATTTGACTTTCCATAGCTTTGGTTATCTCGTCTGGTAAAATATTTCACCACTTGACCTCACGTAGCCATAGACTTTCAAATCGGAAGAGCAGCATACTGTACGATTTGCATAATCCTCTAGTACTCTTCAAAACTCCAAGATTCTAAGTTAAACATTGAATCTTAAATTCTCATTTGCTGTACACGATTTCGGGCATCATTCAAAAGCGAATCAAGTGTTTCTCTAATTTGTATTATTTCTTACTTTTAGACATGATGATGATGACGTCCCACACTCCGAGGAGCGTAGGGGACGATGCGGGAGACCCGCACCGGTGTACTAGGCAAGGTCCTAGTGGAGGTGGTTTGCCATTGCCTTCCTCCGACCGTAATGGGGATGAATGATGATGAAGAAGACGACACAACAACACCCAGTCATCTCGAGACAGGAAAAATCCCTGACCCCGCCGGGAAGCGAACCCGGGACCCCGTGCGCGCGAAGCGAGAACGCTACCGCAAGACCACGAGCTGCGGATCCTTTTAGACGTATCATTTCACAAAATATTTTACTTCTTTTCATCCTAGAATTTCAAAAACGAATCGGAAGGATTGACACACGAATATTGATACTCATTTGGTACAACATCGATAGTGTCGTTTCAGTCCCCTTACCTCGTACAAGCTAACAACGATAAGTGATGCGACAAAACCAGTAAGCAGATGGACCATCTTTTTATTTACAACATGTACGAATACAGTTTTGAGCAACGTTGTCGCGTTTTTCCCAGAGGCACGTGCGTTGCCCGTTCTTGCCAAAATTACTGGAATGAATTGTTGTGTCATGCATGGATGTTAAACATGAACATGTAAAAAATGAATTGAAATCTTAAAAATGACGTCATCCTTGAAAATTTAAATTCAGTACGCACATATATGACGAAAAATGCAAAATTTAATTTACGTTCCTATAGCCAGGAAATTGAGTATTTTAGTACTTGTGAACACTGTGTAGCTTATGAGTAACGAAGGAGTACATGTCAAAAAACTCCACGCGTTACTAATAAGGTATGAAAATGAAATGAAACTGCCGATCGAGTGACTGACTTAACTGTTACATGTGTACACGGTGCAGCTCTGAAACTACAATGAGGTACGGGGCGTGTAACATTATGTTCTGTAGCACTTGGAGCTTCTGTATCTTTTCTGAAGCAGCCAGGACGGAAGCAACTCAGTTGGTTGGTTGGATGATATGAAAGAGGGGCTTCAGTCCCAGGCCTAGTTTGGGACACGCGTACCAGTAAATGGAGCGATATGACGCAATTGGATTTAAATTAACAATTCGGAAAAAAACGAAACAGGTCATTACATTCAACTCTGTAAAGTTGGTCAAATTTATTTTCATTGCAGTGAACGCAACTAACAGTCGAAGATACAGCATCCACATTATTCTCAAAGAAAGCTGTTCTCCGCAAATTGAATATAGAAAAGGTTAATATGATTTAGCAGATGCAGGAACATCCATGATAAGGTTCCAGAATTAGTATCGCTTATTGAATGCATTGCTAGGTACAACCACAACGGAGGGGTATCTGTTGAGAGGCCAGACAAACGTGTGGTTCCTGAAAAGGGGCAGCAGCCTTTTCAGTAGTTGCAAGGGCAACAGTCTGGATGATTGACTGATCTGGCCTTGTAATAATAACCAAAACGGCCTTGCTGTGCTGGTACTGCGAACGGCTGAAAGCAAGGGGAAACTACGGCCGTAATTTTTCCCGAGGGCATGCAGCTTTACTGTATGATTAAATGATGATGGCGTCCTCTTGGGTAAAATATTCCGGAGGTAAAGTAGTCCCCCATTCGGATCTCCGGGCGGGGACTACTCAAGAGGATGTCGTTATCAGGAGAAAGAAAACTGGCGTTCTACGGATCGGAGCGTGGAATGTCAGATCCCTTCATCGGGCAGGTAAGTTAGAAAATTTAAAAAGGGAAATGGATAGGTTAAAGTTAGATATAGTGGGAATTAGTGAAGTTCGGTGGCAGGAGGAACAAGACTTCTGGTCAGGTGACTACAGGGTTATAAACACAAACTCAAATAGGGGTAATGCAGGAGTAGGCTTAATAATGAATAGGAAAATAGGAGAGCGGGTAAGCTACTACAAACAGCATAGTGAACGCATTATTGTGGCCAAGATAGATACGAAGCCCACACCTACTACAGTAGTACAAGTTTATATGCCAACTAGCTCTGCAGATGACGAAGACATTGAAGAAATGTATGATGAAATAAAAGAAATTATTCAGATAGTGAAGGGAGACGAAAATTTAATAGTCATGGGTGACTGGAATTCGAGTGTAGGAAAAGGGAGAGAAGGAAACGTAGTAGGTGAATATGGATTGGGGCTAAGAAATGAAAGAGGGAGCCGCCTGGTAGAATTTTGCACAGAGCACAACTTAATCATAGCTAACACTTGGTTTAAGAATCATGATAGAAGGTTGTATACATGGAAGAACCCTGGAGATACTAAAAGGTATCAGATAGATTATATAATGGTAAGACAGAGATTTAGGAACCAGGTTTTAAATTGTAAGACATTTCCAGGGGCAGATGTGGACTCTGACCACAATCTATTGGTTATGACCTGTAGATTAAAACTGAAGAAACTGCAAAAAGGTGGGAATTTAAGGAGATGGGACCTGGATAAACTGAAAGAACCAGAGGTTGTAGAGAGTTTCAGGGAGAGCATAAGGGAACAATTGACAGGAATGGGGGAAAGAAATACAGTAGAAGAAGAATGGGTAGCTTTGAGGGATGAAGTAGTGAAGGCAGCAGAGGATCAAGTAGGTAAAAAGACGAGGGCTAGTAGAAATCCATGGGTAACAGAAGAAATATTGAATTTAATTGATGAAAGGAGAAAATATAAAAATGCAGTAAGTGAAGCAGGCAAAAAGGAATACAAACGTCTCAAAAATGAGATCGACAGGAAGTGCAAAATGGCTAAGCAGGGATGGTTAGAGGACAAATGTAAGGATGTAGAGGCTTATCTCACTAGGGGTAAGATAGATACTGCCTACAGGCAAATTAAAGAGACCTTTGGAGATACGAGAACCACTTGTATGAACTTCAAGAGCTCAGATGGAAACCCAGTTCTAAGCAAAGAAGGGAAAGCAGAAAGGTGGAAGGAGTATATAGAGGGTCTATACAAGGGCGATGAACTTGAGGACAATATTATGGAAATGGAAGAGGATGTAGATGAAGACGAAATGGGAGATACGATACTGCGTGAAGAGTTTGACAGAGCACTGAAAGACCTGAGTCGAAACAAGGCCCCCGGAGTAGACAACATTCCATTGGAACTACTGACAGCCTTGGGAGAGCTAGTCCTGACAAAACCCTACCATCTGGTGAGCAAGATGTATGAAACAGGCGAAATACCCTCAGACTTCAAGAAGAATATAATAATTCCAATCCCAAAGAAAGCAGGTGTTGACAGATGTGAAAATTACCGAACAATCAGTTTAATAAGCCACAGCTGCAAAATACTAACACGAATTCTTTACAGACGAATGGAAAAACTGGTAGAAGCCGACCTCGCGGAAGATCAGTTTGGATTCCGTAGAAATGTTGGAACACGTGAGGCAATACTGACCTTACGACTTATCTTAGAAGAAAGATTAAGGAAAGGCAAACCTACGTTTCTAGCATTTGCAGACTTAGAGAAAGCTTTTGACAATGCTGACTGGACTACTCTCTTTCAAATTCTGAAGGTGGCAGGGGTAAAATACAGGGAGCGAAAGGCTATTTACAATTTGTACAGAAACCAGATGGCAGTTATAAGAGTCGAGGGGCATGAAAGGGAAGCAGTGGTTGGGAAGGGAGTGAGACAGGTTTGTAGCCTATCCCCGATGTTATTCAATCTCTATATTGAGCAAGCAGTGAAGGAAACAAAAGAAAAATTCGGAGTAGGTATTAAAATCCATGGAGAAGAAATAAAAACTTTGAGGTTCGCCGATGACATTGTAATTCTGTCAGAGACAGCAAAGGACTTGGAAGAGCAGGTGAACGGAATGGATAGTGTCTTGAAAGGAGGATATAAGATGAACAAAAGCAAAACGAGGATAATGGAATGTAGTCGAATTAAGTCGGGTGATGCTGATGGAATTAGATTAGGAAATGAGACACTTAAAGTAGTAAAGGAGTTTTGCTATTTGGGGAGCAAAATAACTGATGATGGTCGAAGTAGAGAGGATATAAAATGTAGACTGGCAATGGCAAGGAAAGCGTTTCTCAAGAAGAGAAATTTGTTAACATCGAGTATAGATTTAAGTGTCAGGAAGTCATTTCTGAAAGTATTTGTATGGAGTGTAGCCATGTATGGAAGTGAAACATGGACGATAAATAGTTTGGACAATAAGAGAATAGAAGCTTTTGAAATGTGGTGCTACAGAAGAATGCTGAAGATTAGATGGGTAGATCACATAACTAATGAGGAAGTATTGAATACGATTGGGGAGAAGAGAAGTTTGTCGTACAACTTGACTAGAAGAAGAGATCGGTTGGTAGGACATGTTCTGAGGCATCAAGGGATCACCAATTTAGTATTGGAGGGCAGCGTGGAGGGTAAAAATCGTAGGGGGAGACCAAGAGATGAATACACTAAGCAGATTCAGAAGGATGTAGGTTGCAGTAGGTACTGGGAGATGAAGAAGCTTGCACAGGATAGAGTAGCATGGAGAGCTGCATCAAACCAGTCTCAGGACTGAAGACCATAACAACAACATTGAATGCTATAATGGCCAGATAGTATTAGGAACAGAAAGTTAGCTGAAACCGGAAGTGAATAGCAACGAAATACGAATTGAAGATAGGGATAGTTATCGTAAGCGTAGATTAGTCGCCAATAATGGCGGCGTATTTATTGCAGTAAAGAATTAAATGAAATCTAGCGAGGTTATCATGGATTCCGAATGTGAATTAATCTGGGTGAAGTCAAGCGTCAAAGGTGAATCATAAACGGTAATCGGATGATTTTATAGACCGCCTGGATCAGGAGCTGTATCGAAGAGTACTGCGGAGAGAACCTGCAGAATGCCGTTGGTAATGTTCTTGATCATGCCGTTTTAATAGTAGCCGACTTCAACTTGCCAGGTATAGATTGAGAGAGTCAAGCAATCAAAAAATGGTTCAAATGGCTCTGAGCGCTATGGGACTTAACTACTGTGGTCATCAGTCCCCTAGAACCTAGAGCTACTGAAACCTAACTAACCTAAGGACATCACACACATCCATGCCCGAGGCAGGATTCGAACCTGCGACCGTAGCAGTCGCGCGGTTCCGGACTGCGCGCCTAGAATCGCTAGACCACCGCGGCCGGCGTCAAGCAATCAAAAATGGTGTCGGAGACAGGGATTCGTGTGACATTATTCGGAATGCATTGTCCGAAAATTACGTCGAGCAGGTAATTAGAGATGACGCAGCTTCTGAAATTAGAGAACCAACTCGTGAAGGTAACATCTTACAAGGGAATGGTTCAATCCGACATGTCTAAAACCGGCCGGCAAGAGTGGCCGTGCGGTTCCAGGCGCTGCAGTCTGGAGCCGAGCGACCGCTACGGTCGCAGGTTCGAATCCTGCCTCGAGCATGGATGTGTGTGACGTCCTTATGTTAGTTAGGTTTAATTAGTTCTAAGTTCTAGGCGACTGATGACCTCAGAAGTTAAGTCGCATAGTGCTCAGAGCCATTTTGAACCTTTGTCTAAAACTACCTTGAAATATTCCACGCAGGAAGAATACAGCGAAAGAAATGCAGGATCACAACTTTAGCTGCTAAGGCGCACTGCAAATATTTTTTAAAAATGTTTGAGTTACTCATTTTTGGCTCACGAAGAAATGCTTACAACAGTGGTTTGTACAGCCCTTCCTGTCAAGCACCGAATCGGCAAATATGCAGACGCAGCAGTGACAAGAGGACATTGTGACGTGTAGCACGAAGTCGAAAGTGCTTACACACGAATTTTAAGCACATAACAATACCAAAAACGTTTCAAATCATTAGTTTTTAGTGTAACTTGTAGTTCATACAGGGTGTTTCAAAAATGACCGGTATATTTGAAACGGTAATAAAAACTAAACGAGCAGCGATAGAAATACACCGTTTGTTGCAATATGCTTGGGACAACAGTACATTTTCAGGCGGACAAACTTTCGAAATTACAGTAGTTACAATTTTCAACAACAGATGGCGCTGCAAGTGATGTGAAAGATATAGAAGACAACGCAGTCTGTGGGTGCGCCATTCTGTACGTCGTCTTTCTGCTGTAAGCGTGTGCTGTTCACAACGTGCAAGTGCGCTGTAGACAACATGGTTTATTCCTTAGAACAGAGGATTTTTCTGGTGTTGAATTCCACTGCCTAGAACACAGTGTTGTTGCAACAAGACGAAGTTTTCAACGGGGGTTTAATGTAACCAAAGGACCGAAAAGCGATACAATAAAGGATCTGTTTGAAAAATTTCAACGGACTGGGAACGTGACGGATGAACGTGCTGGAAAGGTAGGGCGACCGCGTACGGCAACCACAGAGGGCAACGCGCAGCTAGTGCAGCAGGTGATCCAACAGCGGCCTCGAGTTTCCGTTCGCCGTGTTGCAGCTGCGGTCCAAATGACGCCAACGTCCACGTATCGTCTCATGCGCCAGAGTTTACACCTCTATCCATACAAAATTCAAACGCGGCAACCCCTCAGCGCCGCTACCATTGCTGCACGAGAGACATTCGCTAACGATATAGTGCACAGGATTGATGACGGCGATATGCATGTGGGCAGCATTTGGTTTACTGACGAAGCTTATTTTTACCTGGACGGCTTCGTCAATAAACAGAACTGGCGCATATGGGGAACCGAAAAGGCCCATGTTGCAGTCCCATCGTCCCTGCATCCTCAAAAAGTACTGGTCTGGGCCGCCATTTCTTCCAAAGGAATCATTGGCCCATTTTTCAGATCCGAAACGATTACTGCATTACGCTATCTGGACATTCTTCGTGAATTTGTGGCGGTACAAACTGCCTTAGACGACACTGCGAACACCTCGTGGTTTATGCAAGATGGTGCCCGGCCACATCGCACGGCCGATGTCTTTAATTTCCTGAATGAATATTTCGATGATCGTGTGATTGCTTTGGGCTATCCGAAACATACAGAGGCGGCGTGGATTGGCCTCCCTATTCGCCAGACATGAACGCCTGTGACTTCTTTCTGTGGGGACACTTGAAAGACCAGGTGTACCGCCAGAATCCAGAAACAATTGAACAGCTGAAGCAGTACATCTCATCTGCATGTGAAGCCATTACGCCAGACACGTTGTCAAAGATTTCGGGTACTTTCATTCAGAGACTACGCCATATTATTGCTACGCATGGTGTATATGTGGAAAATATAGTACTATAGAGTTTCCCAGACCGCAGCGCCATCTGTTGTTGAAAATTGTAACTACTGTAATTTCGAAAGTTTGTCTGCCTGAAAATGTACTGTTGTCCCAAGCATATTGCAACAAACGGTGTATTTCTATCGCTGCTCGTTTAGTTTTTATTGCCGTTTCAAATATACCGGTCATTTTTGAAACACCCTGTATCTACAGCTAAACTGTTGCATATGTAATTGTTACACACGTGACTGGCAGAGGAAAGGAAAACAAGGTAGTGTATGATGTTTCATCACAGACGACTTCCATCGATCGGCCCTCTAATTTGTCGACATTAGATACTTTGTAACAAATCCTATAGCACAGTTGGTATGATAATTTTTGAGTAATGTATTTTTGCAAACAATGAAACAGTTCTTTTTTTCCCTGTAGTCCTCACATAAATGCGAAGTATCTATTGGATGACGAAAATAAACATTTTCCTTCCACAGGCCACACTTGACAGAAGAAAAATTAATGCATTCAGGCACTTCATAGTAATTAATAATTTTATTTAAACAGAACTAGAATGGAGTAAGAAATAGTCGTAGCCGTTTTCCCGCATATTTTGCAGCATACCAGGCATACTTGATCAAATTCGTAAAATGTGTGGTGCAAACTGACAATGCAGTTATGACTGAAGTTTAACGATACTGTTCCCCTTATAAACCTGAAATGACAAAGAGATAACGGAAATTATATTGCCTAACAAGTATCTGCAAAATACTTTAGACTCTTGAAAAACTTTTTTATCGAGGGGTTGAATCACACTACTAGTTCCAGGTGGAATCCGAATTATATTAACGGTCTTTTCTTCGCCCTCCAGCCGAAGATTCCAACAAAAGCAATGAATTATTTTCTGCAAATGATAGGACGACGTTTCAGACGTAACACTGAAAGTTATTCTCTCCCACGTTTCCAGGTTTTGCTACGTCGATTACAACATTTTTGCAAGTAAACAGTCTTTTTTTATTTTTGGTCCTAATATGTTTTGATGTTCCTGACGACAGATATAAAGCTGCAAAACAGTAATCCACTTATCTCTGGGATTGTTGTATACGAATGTGTGACGGCATTCATCAACTGCACAATGATTCTGTCTTTTTTTCATTCTAAATGAAAAAACGCGGTTTGCACGAAACCTTAATGATTGATTTTATACGCAGTATTTTCGGGGATAACGAGAAGGTTCGTCTTTACGTCAGCGAGGAATTTCTCTATAGTATTGCATATTAATATCTGCTCTACTCGTTTACTTGTGGTAAACGTCGTAATTTTGCGACTTCCTTTTCTGTATAAGTTTCTGAATCTGTTTAACGAGGTCGAAAAAGCCTGGAAATAAATAATGTTCATCTCACTTGCAGTTCAGAGCGTCCTGTGTCGTAGATCTCCATCGCTAATGGCGCATTGACTGTCGTGGGCAGTTCTAAATCTTTTGAGTTGTTTTTCTTCCACACTTTTGCGATTTCAGTTTGTCACATATTTCGGACTTTTTTCCATTTATAAAATAAATGTTCAGATTTTACGAAATGAAGCTGGCTTAGCACACTGCTTATATGCAAGCATTTTCTTCCTTGTTTGTTTAACTAAAACATTTTTAGTCTTTTCTGTCTCACTGAAAGCTCTTAGTGTAAATGTTTTCTTTGGGCTTGGAAGGTACTCTTTTTTTTCTGAACGTTAATTAGTACAACAGTCATCGCTAGGGCCATAATTCACGGAATGTTTCTACAATTTGTGTGTAGTGATATAACAACTGGACATCAAAATGGAGGCAGACAGATGGACTCTAACCGAAAAAAGCCGCCTATACTGTCGCAGTAAGTAAAAAACTAAATTTGCATCCATATCGACAGATAAGCAATAGTCATGGCGATACATTAAAGCGTGTTCCTTCTTTTTGTCATAGAGCCAGCAGCCAGCATTATGCTAGCAATAATGATGTAAATTCCTGAAACCATCTGAAGATGAACCTGTAAAGGTTCGAAAACCGGTTCATGGAATAAAACATAATTATTCAAAAAAATGAGTGGTTACAGTTTTGTATAACTTATTTACATTCAATTTACAGTCACGGTTCTAAAATATCCGTAATGGATAAGCGTAATTTCCAAAATTTTCTGCACAAAGACAAATCCTATTAGCAAGCATGTGCAAAGAAATCACAAATAAAATTAATTCAGTTTTATTTCCATTGTTAACACTTAGAGATACCACAAAGGCAATTGTTTGTTATTATGGACATTAAATGAGTTACAAATTCGAGCGAGCGGTAACTGTGAAGAGTTGCGTCAGAGAAACTATCAGCGGAAACTGAAATTACAAATTACTAATTACGATCGCGTTGTGCGTTGTTTTCCGCTTACTAATGTGTCATCAACCAAGGATATGTGCCCGTCGTGTCGCGCATGCGCTGTCTGCTACAGCTACAGCAGGGGTATATATTTCTCCAGCTGCCTGACGAGCTACGAATTTGGAAAGATTTAAACTTTTTTTTTAAGTACTGGTTGCATGTCTTAGTAGCTAAAATTTCAACACTGTGTTTCTTTCGGCGTATTCTTCCTGTATAAAACATATCAAGGCAGGTTTTAATGACGTTCTTAGATAATACAAATCTCCTTCATCATAACCAACATGGATTCCGCAAACAGAGATCATGTGAAACTCAGTGCCGTAGACACTGGCGAGCAGATTGATGCCGTATTCCTGGACTTCAGGAAGGCATTTGATACGGTTCCGCACTTACGTTTAGTGAAAAAAATACGAGCTTACGGAATATCGGACCAGGTTTGTGATTGGATTCAGGATTTCCTAGAAGAAAGAACACAACATGTCATTCTTAACGGTTCAAAATCTGCAGATGTAGAGGTAATTTCGGGAGTACCGCAAGGAAGCGTGATAGGACCTTTATTGTTTACAATATACATAAATGACTTAGTTGACAACATCGGTAGCTCCGTGAGGCTATTTGCAGATGACACGGTTGTCTACAAGAAAGTAGCAACATCAGAAGACTCGTACGTACTCCAGGAAGACCTGCAGAGGATTAATGCATGGTGCGACAGCTGGCAGCTTTCCCTAAACGTAGATAAAGGTAATATAATGCGCATACATAGGGGCAGAAATCCATTCCAGTACGATTATGCCATAGGTGGTAAATCATTGGAAGCGGTAACGACCGTAAAATACTTAGGAGTTACTATCCGGAGCGATCTGAAGTGGAATGATCACATAAAACAAATAGTGGGAAAAGCAGGCGCCAGGTTGAGATTCATAGGAAGAATTCTAAGAAAATGTGACTCATCGACGAAAGAAGTAGCTTACAAAACGCTTGTTCGTCCGATTCTTGAGTATTGCTCATCAGTATGGGACCCTTACCAGGTTGGATTAATAGAAGAGATAGACATGATCCAGCGAAAAGCAGCGCGATTCGTCATGGGGACATTTAGTCAGCGCGAGAGCGTTACGGAGATGCTGAACAAGCTCCAGTGGCGGACACTTCAAGAAAGGCGTTACGCAATACGGAGAGGTTTATTATCGAAATTACGAGAGAGCACATTCCGGGAAGAGATGGGCAACATATTACTACCACCCACAGATATCTCGCGTAATGATCACAACGAAAAGATCCGAGAAATTAGAGCAAATACGGAGACTTACAAGCAGTCGTTCTTCCCACGCACAATTCGTGAATGGAACAGGGAAGGGGGGATCAGATAGTGGTACAATAAGTACCCTCCGCCACACACCGTAAGGTGGCTCGCGGAGTATAGATGTAGATGTTTTAACATGTCGAATTGGAAGATCCCTTGTTAGACCTCCTAGCAACAGACCTGAACTACTCGAATCAGTTAATATAGAGGAGGGTATTAGTGATCGCAAGGTTGTGATAGAGTCTATGACTACAGGTATTACAAGGAATATGGGAAAATTGTTTTTGCTTAGCAAGGGCGACAGGTTCAAATGGTTCAAATGGCTCTGAACACTATGGGACTCAACATCTGTGGTCATCAGTCCCCTAGAACTTAGAACTACTTAAACCTAACTAACCTAAGGACATCACACGCATCCATGCCCGAGGCAGGATTTGAACCTGCGACCGTAGCGGTCACGCGGTTCCAGACTGACGCGCCTAGAACCGCACGGCCACACCGGCCGGCAAGGGCGACCGGATACAAATTGTAGAGTATCTGTGTAGTCAACATCAAATATTCAGTGATGGGACTGAAGATGTGGAGTATAAATGGAAAATTTTAGAGGCATCTTTCAGCATGCCTTGGACAAGTATGTTCTGAGGAGGGTGTTAAGGGATGGTAACGACTCACTGTGGCTTGATAGGCATGTTAGGAAACTGCTACTTAAACAGAGAGATCCTCATCACAGATTCAAGAGAAGTGGAAACTTAGCTGACAGACAAAAGCTGAGAGAAATGCAAGTTCAATGAGTCTGAAAGTAAAATTTTGTCAATCGATCTGACTAAAGGCCTTAACGGATTTTGATCTTATTTAAAATCAGTAAGGGGTTAGAAATCATCTATTCTGTCACTCAGTGACCATAATGACTCCGAAATAGAAGATGACAGTGAAGGGTACCTCGTGACTGGAAAAAAGCGCAGGTCATTCCTGTTTTCAAGAAGGGTCGTAAGACCGATGGACATAATTATAGGCCTGTATCGTTGAAACCAATCTGTTGTAGAATTATCGAAGGTGTCTTATAATGTTTTAGAAGAACGCAGCTCTCCTGTATAAAAATTGTCATGTATCCCGCAAACAGAGACCTTGCGAAACTCAGCTCGCTCTGCTCCTCCGTGCGAGCCATAGCGTTGTAGACAATGGCGCTCAGGTTGATGCCGCATTCCTTGACTCCAGGAAGGCATTTGACACTGTCTCACATCTAGTAAAAAAAATACGAGCTTACCGAGTCTCGGACCAGATTTGCAACTGGATTCAAGCCTTCCCTCAACGCGTCACTCTTAACGGAACAAAAGCGACAGATGTAAAGTTGTTTATATGTGTGATTTCTGTTCTTTCGGACATGTCCGAAAGAACACATACCATTTGTTTCTGGTTCCGCAGCCATGTATATACATGACCAAACTGAAATTCCAACATTAGCCGCACTCACGCATTGAAATAAATGTAATGGAGACAAATGAAAAATTGTTTCGGACCGGTACTCGAATACGAATTTCCCGCTTTACGCGATCTGTCTCTTTACCAATCGGCTATCTGGACACGCTTCACGTCCACTCCAAATCCTACACTGTGGCGCACTACATACGTAGAACCCGCTGACCAAGACCCTCATTGCTCACAGCCTCACGCTGATACCCGCAAGAGGTCGGACGAAGGGTGCATCTGCCCTGAATGATCTTTAATATCCGTCAAGGCGCATATACACTGAAGCGTCAAAGAAACTCGTCTAGGCATGCGTATTCAAATACAGAGGTATGTAAACAGACAGAATACGGCGCTGCGGTCGGCAACGCCTATATAAGACAACAAGACACAGTTGTTAGATCGGTTACTGCTGCCTCAAGGGCAGGTTCTGAACATTTAAGTGAATTTGAACCTCGTGTTATAGTCAGCGCACGAGTGATGGGATACAGCATCTCCGAGGTAGTGATGAAGTAGGGATTTTTCCGTACGACCATTTCAGGAGTGTACTGTGAGTATGAGAAATACGGTAAACTATCAAATCTCCGACATCACTGCGGTCGGAAAAAGGTCCTGTGTAAGGTGGCGTTGTCTCCTGACCTCCATTTCTTACATATTCCGACCTCCGTATTCTGCGTATCAAGACGTTTCATTCTAGCCCAAAGTCGATAGGGTAGAGTCTATTTTACATATTTCCATTTAATGAATATGCAAATCTAATAAATAAATCGCAAGTGCACACCGAGATTAAAAAGTCGAGCCTGGCGTATATAAACATCGATGACATGATGGCCACAGGAGTTTTTGTTCGTTGGAGGCAACTAGCCCGCTGGAAAGTCCATAGGAGGGTGGGTTAGCATGCAGCTGCGCCGGCTGGCCAACCGCCCACGGACCAAAGCAGTTTTCGCCGGAGAAAAGGGATAATGGCCAGCGTGTTCACCTTACAACCAAAACCCACTGAATTGTTTGGGAGAGCCCCACCATACGCATTTTTTTGACGGACCTAGTGCGCAGTTTCAGAGTTCTCACATGTGGACAGTAAACACCTAATGCAGATGCTATATATTTCCGGATTGGTCGGCTTAGCCATTCTCCCGTTTGTAAGAGTAACGCTGATTGGTGGACTATTTCTGACGCAATGAACCGGAGGAGTGAGGGAAAGACAGTGGGTGAGATACTCTTTCACTTTTTGCATGGAGGGAAGTTGTTCCGGTGACGCTCTTGTAGCGGGAAGATGTAGTGAGAGCGAGTGTGCTCGTGCGTGTACGCAGAGAGCGAGGAACAGTCTCTACTCAGTACTGCACTGAGAGAGCACCTCTGTCGCTAGCGAATCGGAGTGATACTCTATATTGAGTCGCTCGCGATTAAGCGTTTGTTCACTGTGTTGGCCGCGACACTTAATGTGCGGTGTGAACACAGAGAGAGTATTAGTTAGTGCCTGCGAGCAAACAGTGAGTGGCATCACGGTGGACTTGTTATCTGATCGGTGTACCACGCCAATAGTTAGACTAGGGGCAGATAGAAGTCCTTCACTTCATCAAGGCATAGTGAGAGCTAGATTGCCGAAGGTCAATCCAGATAAAAAGAAATAGTTTTGTTTTTTTCAGCGGAGAACGATGTAGGCAGCAGTCGTCACAGCTCACGGTATTGTGCGCTACAGCGTAGGCAAGCCCCATCTTTCCTCCATTACAAATAACATACTTCATTCACGTCACTCCATTACATTTCTCAAGCGACAGCCTCGACCGTACTTAGAAAAATGCAATCGGATAATTATTCAAGTTGAGTAGGCTTGGCTCTGAGCCATTCTGCCGAGTAAATAACATTCTTAAAGAAAAGGGATAATAAAAGCTTTTCCACACTTTGTATATAAATGTCAGTAACAGGATTTTTGTGTCTTTTCCTTACACCGGACGACTCCAGAAGATATTTATTGCTGAAAGTTATTCAGGCATCACTTTTTGGTACGTTAGGAGCGTCTGTCTGACTTCTGTAGTAGTGTGGGGTGGAAATTGCTTCTTGCAGGAGACAAAGGATACTTGTCAGACCAATCCATTGCGCAACTCGTCAACATAACACCCACACACTGACACCTGCAAGAACGGGACCAACAACGACTGCAGAGAATCGTTCAACATGACAGAAGTACAACCCTTCCGCAAACTGCTGCAGATTTCAGTGTTGGGCCATCAACAAGTGTCAGCGTGCGAACCATTCAACAAAAGATAATCGATATGGGCTTTCGGAGCCGAAGGCCCACTCGTGTACCCTTGATGACTGCACAACACAAAGCTTTAGACCTCACATGTGCCCGTCAACAGCGACGTTGGACTGTTGATGACTCGAAACATGTTGCCTGATCGAACGAGTCTCGTTTCAGATTCCAGCAGGACAATGCGACACCCCACAAGTATAGAATTGCTACAGAGAAGCTCCAGGAACACTTTTCTGAGTTTAGACACTTCCGCTGGCCACCAAACTCCCCACACATGAACATTATTGAGCATATCTGGGATGTTTTGCAACGTGCTGTTCAGAAGAGACCTCCATCTCCCCACACTCTTACGGACTTATGGACAGCCCTGCATGATTCGTGGTGTCAGTTGCTTCCACACTGCTTCAGACTTTAGCCGAGTCCATGCCACGTTGTGTTGCGGCACTTCTGCGAGTTCGTGGGGGCCCTTCACGATACTGGGCACGTGTACCAGTTTCTTTGGCTCTTCAGTGTATTTATACGTGTGTGCTCTGTGACTTTGTCTATAAGAAGGTAGCAACGCCAATAGACTAACGATTTTCAGAAAGACCTAAAGCGGACTGATGAATGGTGCAGGACTGGCACTTACCCTGAACATAAACAAGTATAACACATTGCGCATACTAAGAAAAGAAAACCACTACTGCACAACTACAATATTGATGAAAAATTGCTGGAAATAGTAATAACCGTAAGATATCTAGTATTATCTATCCGGAGCGACCTAAAATGGAATTACCATATAAAACAAAGAGTAGCTAAAGCAGATACCAGACAGCGGTTCGTAGAAGAATCTTACGGAAATGTAATTCACCTACTAAAGAAGTGGCTTACAAGGCACTTGTTCAACCGTCACGGGATCGTTTAGTCGGCGCGAGAGCGTTGCAGAGATGCTCGACAAACTCCAATGGCAGACGATACAAGAGACGCGTTGCGCATCACGGAGAGGTTTACTACTGAAATTTCGAGATAGTACTTTCCGGAAAGAGTCGGACAACATATTACTTCCTCTCACATACATCCCGAGAAATGATCACAACGACAAAATTCGAGAAATTAGAGCTAATACAGAGGCTTACCGACAATCTTCTTCTCACGCGTCATTCGCAGTGGGACAGGGATTAATTATTGGTACCAGAAGAACCAAATGTTCAAATTTGTGTGAATTCCTAAGGGAGCAAACTGCTGAGGTCATCAGTCCTTAGACTTACACGCTACTTGAACTAACTTAGACTAACTTATGCTAAGAACAACAAACACACCCATGCCCGAGGGAGGACTCGAACCTCCGGCGGGAGGGGATGCGCAGTCCGTGACATGGCGCCTCTAACCGCACGGCCACTCCGCGCGGCACCAGATGTACCCTCCGTCACACACCGTCAGATGGTTTGCAGAGTATTGATACAGACGTAGACAATAGTGTTCTACAATTACATTGTGTAGTAAGTACGAGTGATTGTTTCAAGTCAAATCGATGTTCAAGCTTGTAGTAGCGGTTCAAGGGCGCAAAACATGGGAAGTGTTATCTGTGCGAATTTTTTAATGGAAGGAAGCAACTCTAGAGAAGTGGTCTTACGACGGCACCAACAGAAAGTAACGTAAAAGACGGGAAGACGGCAAATCGGAAAATGTTAGTATTCAAATGGCTCTGAGCACTATGGGACTTAACATCTGAGGTCATCATTCCCCGAGAACTTAGAACTATTTCAACCTAACTAACCTAAGGACATCACACACATCCATGCCCAAGGCAGGATTCGAACCTGCGACCGTAGCAGTCACGCGGTTTCGGAATGCAGCGCCTAGAACCTCTCGGCCACCGCGGCCGGCAATGTGACTGTAATAATACTGTTAGTTTGTTTAGGTTTACAACATGACCAGGTACTAACAGTGCACTATAGAAATGAGTAGGAGAAAATGATGAGCAGAGAACAATGCCCTCAAAATTTCTAAATCGCACTTATGGCTAAAATGTTTTGCCCTGTTGACATTATAGCCAACTGGCGCCCGATATGTATACAAATTGTCGCTAGGCCAAGGCCTATATAAAACAGTTGACCCCTTACCTCTGCGATCAATAGAAAGCGAGATATGAGCTGAAAAACCGCATTATCGTGCTCAGATTTTTCGGACATACTGGTACAGTGCGCTGTCGTGCGTGGACCGATTTATCTTGAGTCGATCCGACGCACCGCTTGTCACTTAGCTGCTCCACCGCGATAGCTGTTTTGTACTAGCGAGCTCACGCACTCGTACACTGCCCGGAACGGAGCAACACTTTCTGGAAAACTGTTAGCGACAGGTTTTGTTTGTCTCCAAGACGTCAGTGGCAAACGCTGGTCTGCCAACCCTGCGCCTACGCTTTTATCGACAGCGGAAGAATTACATTCGCGGAATGTAGAAATGCAGTGGTTCTCCTGAAGTATAAAAGTAAAAATTCTAGAATTTATACCTTTTCCGCACAGCGAAGGGAAATCACAAATAGAAGTGGTGCAGTTAAAATACACGGCCTGACCCGTAATCAGTTTTAGGCTCCAGTTCTCCAGAAAATGCTTCGATATATGTGGTTTGCCGCGAAACGTTAAAGATTTTGCTTTTCACGTTGATATTCATACAATAAATGTTACTGTGGCGTACGTGTTCGCACATTGTTCGTCGTTCTCCGAATTTTTATGCTCTGAATGTTTTCCCCAGGGGAATGTACTGGCTCTCCTGAAATATGAAAGTAAAAATAAAAAAAGTGAAATACGATAATTTATATATTTTTCATATCCAGTCACTTTTAATTATATAAGATTCGCAGTAATACAATCTGTATTAGCAAGATTTGAAGTGCTTATTTGTTTTGTCACTATTGTGCTACATACTTCAACGAAAAAAGACGTGAACTTAAATTGTACAAGGGAATCAAAAATTCGTAACTACGATGTCAGCCACTACGCTACCAGCTCGAGTAGTTTAACGGAACACGCGCGTACTGATAATGTAGCGCCAATACTTCACTGTCATTTCCTCAGGCGCTACTGAATGTTGGCGACTAAGCCAAAATAAATGTCCGTTTATTTTCACTCTTCTTTCGCCCTATTTCGACTTTTTCAGGGCGCGGCCTGAGGAGTTCCCTTGTTATTCACACCTTCTCCCCATAACAAAATTTCTAAGCCGTAATTTTACTTTGTTTACGTACAACAATTACATTCGTCCCAGTATAACACAGCACGGCGAACTGCCGCGGCCCACTGTCTGTTCCGAAATAAACTGACAATGAACAGATCGTTTTGAATGTTAATCATTCCACTATCTCATCAGCGATTATCCCTATGCTTGTAGTTCGGTGTGTGGGATATTCGGAACTAGAAACTATGCCTATTATCTCATATATTATTGAGGTCTTTGGTCCAAAGACTGGTTTGATGAATCACTCCACGTTAGTCCAAGTTTTTTTATGCGCTATCCTCTTCAGCTTTGCGCTATCCTCTCCGGAGCGTCCGGGGGCGCTGCACACAGAGACTGTTTCTGTTACCGTAGGGGAATCGTGGAAATATCACGTCTGCAAGTCAATTTATTCTCACACCCGGCACACCCCAGCTAGACGGTGGGTCCATGAATGACGATTCCAAATAGCTAGCAAAAAGGTTTCGGTATTGCGTTCTGTTCGTTAAGACCAGGAACTCGTCGATAATATAATGCCACAAATCGAGGACTTCCTTTTCGCCGTCACGGTACATGTCGTGTATCCAACTGACCGCATTCATCCGGGTCATCAGGAAATAGACGGCGTCGGGATGAAAGAGGTCCAGGGGCACAATCGAAACACAGGGGCGGCGTATCAGGAAAGCCAGTATCTGGCGGATCAGTTTCCAGCACTCGCGTGCTGGGCCACAGTTCAGTCTGTGTTCGTCCGTGTCTACCGTTGCGCAACGGGGACACATAGGGTCGTCAGTTAGGTGAATGGCATGTAGCCTTCGTCGGGTCGGAAATTTCTAGTTAGTGACCACACACCAGGTTGACCGCACTAAATCTGACAGGAAGGGCGCGTGGATGGCTCGCCAAACCCACGTCAAGTCGGCCGTGGGGTGGCGTCGTACAATGTCGTTAGCCGCCAGATTTCGGCGTTGGAGAACAGTATAATACATCTTTGCTGTCGGATTCCGTGTCTCCGGTGTAAGTATGATCCACGAAAAACGTCCTAATATGTGATAGCGAAGGTGATAGATGTCCAACAGGTGCCGGTGGGAACAGCGTGTGTGGGGCCACCTCTGCTATCAGGATGCCAGGAAGACTGTCTGTCGGTGAAATCCAGAGTCCAACACCTCCTTTGTGGAAGGGTAAGGTAAGAGTAAGAAAACGGATCTTAAAAACTGCACCAGCGTTCACCACGTATCCAAACACTGTCTGTATCCTGGAAGCCATCGTGTCTGTCATCGGTAATACGTGGACGTAATGGTTAAGGTGAGAAGCCGTGTGCAAATTGACGTACTGAGCGCGTTGCAAAATGTCCAACGATCTGAATTTGCTGAGGCGAGCTTCCATGCGGAGTCGTCATAAGACCCTACGATACGTAAAAGCCGCCGTACGTTGTATTTGTCGATGGAGCGGTATCCCTAAGCATTTGAGCATCGGGACCTTTGTGACAGGTACGTCCAGTTCTGCAGGCATTCCTCGTCCCACCTCCATGTAGCGTGATTTCCGGAGGTTGATCACCGTGCCTGCCACCATTTACCATAATCGTTGTGGCCGCCCCATGGATCAAACGAAGCACAACAGATGTCTTGCGCGGGATACCGCCGTGTTCCATAACTGCACGCAGGACACTATGTTCGACACGATCGAAAGCATAGTCGAAATCCAGCGCAAGAAGTGCGCCGTGGAGGCAGCATTGTTTGCATCAGCGCCACCACGTCTCTGTATGTGCTCAAAGTCGTAAACACAAAGTGTTGCCTCCGTGACAGGTTTGATCACTGTGAATGGCCGCCATTACCGTAGATTTGAGCCTCTCACAGAGGATGCGTGTCAACAGTTTGTAGTCGGTGTTAAGCATTGTCAGTCGTCGAAAATCAAGTGGGTGAAAGCCTGCTGCGGGTTTGGGAACTGGAATCGAGAGACTCTCAGTGAATTCAGATGGTACTTGAAAACTGGGGTTCAGGAGTTCTCTGTACGTCCTGACCCACATTGGGCCTATAAGATCAAAAAACCTTTGGTAAAATTTAAGAGGGAGTCCGTCAGGGCATGGCGTTTTGTTGGAAGCACTGCGCAACTTAGCCTCTCGTAGTTCTTCCAGAGTCATCTCCGACAAGATCGTAGTATCATCCATCTTGTGTGTTCCGAGAGACGGGTAGGTTAGAAAAGACCTCACTGACCCCTACATCCATGTTGTACTCTCGCTCGTAGAGAAGTGTATATGACTGTGTGAAGACTCTGACGATGTCAATTTGCGTTTCAGATCGTCGTCCATCCTCCGTCTCGACCTCCGTGATGAGCTGCCTCTTGCGTCTTCTCCTATCTTGAATGACATGGTGGAGGGAAGGTCGTTCTCCACTAACATCATCAGTTGTCCTCGCCCGCACCTGCACACACGCGGGACGTACGGCGATGTACGTAACAACTGTGCTTTGACGTGGTGTTTGCCTATTGTCGTTCCGGCGATGCCGGTTGCACAGCCAGTTCGCGGAGTGAACCGTAGTAGAAATCAGTGGTCGCGGTATACTAGCGCGTTCTGTCTAGTCCATAGCTGGCTAATGTGCGGCACAAGGCGGGTTTGACACAACGTAACCACCACTGAAGTACGGAACCGTAGGCGGGTAATCACCGGTGGTATCTGCCCCATCTGGACTCAACTTCTCGTCTGCAATTTACCTCATCAAGAAGGTTCACATCGCGGCGCCAAGGACCTCTACTTCGTCAGACGCCTTGGCGGGGGAGGGTGAGAGTGCACACATGCGCTAGGTGGTCCGTGAACGCTGCCGGCCACATCTCATTGTCGACAACTGCCGATCGCAGGCCGCGTGTGACGTAGACTCGGTTCAAACTGCTTGCGGAATGACTAGTAAAGTAGGTATATACCTTTCGGTCGCTGTGTTGTGTGACCCAAGTGTCCGACAAAGCCAAGTCCTTTACAAACGCCTGAAGTGCTGGGCAGGGGTATAGTGTGGCACCTGGTCGGATGGTCTGAGCACACAATTGGAATCTCTGCCTACTACCAAGTGGTCGCCTTTGCCCTGTAAGGGCAGTCCTATATCTTCGGCAAGAAAGGTGCGGCGTTCCCTCCCGCCGAAAGGAGCATACAGCAACTGTGAGTGCGACCCCCCGGGCCGATGGTAAATGGGATACATCAGTGGCAGAACAACCGCACTTCCTCCGCCCACATTTGAAGGCATAGCGTAGGCGTCATATCCGTAGAGATAGATACAGAGTCCTTACTCGGACTTCTTGAAGGAAAACAACATCCAGATCCGCGGCTCGTAACGTATCTTGCAGCATACGGGTTTTGCGAGTAGAGTTGACATTGATCGTTGCGAGGCGATATGCCTGTTCCATCAAGTCGCAGGGGCTGTCCTTGGTATTACAGCTGGGCAGTAGTCGCGGTGTGGAGCATCTTCAGGGCGTAGAGATAGAAAGCGACAGGAGTGGGTCTTGTCGGTCTACGCGTCTGTCGCCGTCAAAGTAGACGCAGCCAACAGCATCGGTGTATAGTCAAAGGTCCTGAAACGCATCCTTCATTTCCATCTCCTGCGCCCAGTCTCCCAGGGACGTCGATACTACTGGATCTCGAGAGGCAGACATAGTGGTGGGTGCATCCCCGGGGTCGGGGCCTGGGTGATCTCCCACATCCTCACAGTGCACAGACCCGCCGGTAGCGGGAGAAGACGCCGAACCGTGTGGTACGTTAGTATCGGCCGTGTCGAATCTGCTTATCGGCTGACGCGCCTCATCATCTATGGTTGGTGCCTCGGGCCGTTCTACTGCGTCGCTCGTTATGCACCGTTTCTTATGGCGCTTCGGCGATTTCTGGTTACGCTGTCTCGCCTCTGTGTCCTGCGCAGGGCAGGGGGTGGACGCGGCATCGTGTTCTTCAACTTCCACCGCACCGTCGGCTTCTCGTTGTAGCGGTGCGCCTGAGCTCGTCGAGAAGACAACAGAGGCGTCGGCGCTGGAAGACGTTTGTGGCTCCTCAGGAACTGTTGCAGGGGCCTCCAAGGCTTGCACCAATACAGAATGGTCGTCATAGACAGCTGACGTCTCCCGTCTCGCCACAGCAACATACGTTATCGGCATAGAGGTCGCTATGGACGGTCGAATCTGATCGGCTGAGGGCATCTGCACGAGACGGCGTTGCAGGCATTCGGTACGCACGTGTCCTACCTGTCTACATCCGGAGCAGGTCCTCGGCTGACGGTCGTAAATAATTATCACCCGGCAACCGGCGGTCGTGAGATAGAAATGTATATGGCGGCGCAATTCAATACGGACCTGTCGCACCCCGTTAAGGAGAGGGTAAGTTTCGAAGGCCTTCCATTTTTCTGCCGTATAGCCGAGGACTGTGCCATAGGGTCGAAGAGCAAGGGTGACCAAAGCCTCTGGAACTTCAAATGGTAGCTCAAACACACGCACATTTTGTATTCCCAGTCCAGCATATTCAAGCGTTACCACACCCTCGTTTCCGTCAGAGTGGCAGAACCGATAACCTTCCGTCGAGCGTCTGTCACAGACCTCATCGTCAGTGAATTTGAGATATACAACGCTGGAGACGGTAGATAAGTGGATACCTAGCAGCTCTTTCGGGTCAACATGTATCACGTTTCGTACAGATCTCCCTACTTGGTGGGCCTTGGGTCTAGACTACGTAGCGTCGAACTGCAGCTTGATCGTGGCTTTCCGATACGAAAGAGCCATCGGATGTCAGGAACGTAACTATAGCACTTAACGCTAGTGTGGCGCCGCGCGGGGTAGCCGCGCGGTCTCAGGCACATTGTCACAGTTCGCACGGCTCCGCCCGTCGGAGGTGCGACTCCTCACTCGGGCATGGGTGTGTGTGTTGTCCTTAGCGTAAGTTAGTTTAAGTTAGATTAAGTAGCGTGTATGCCTAGGGACCGATGATCTCACCAGTTTGGTCCCATAGGAACTTACCACAGTTTCGTTGCTAGAGGTGAGGAGTCTTGGTGGGCGCGGCAGCGCGGTAAACAAGACGCTCGGAAACGTGACACGGAGCGGCCGTTACGTACCGCACCGCTCCTCAGCCTAAGGCTGACTCATCGACTGAGCTACCCAAGCACGACCCATGACCCGCCTCACAGCTTTACTTTCGCCACTACCTCGTCTCCTACATTCCAAACTTCACAGGTCTCCTGCGGACTTTGCAGAAATAGCACTCCTGGAGGAAAGGATATTGCGGAGACACGTCTTAGCCATAGCCTGAGGGATGCTTCCAGAATGAAGCTTTCCCCTTGCAGCGGAGTGTGCGCTGATATGAAACCGCAATAGGCCACGGTCCCGAGTTCGACTCTCGGTCCGGCACACAGTTTTATTCTGCAGGAAGTTTCATATCAGCGCACACTCCGCTGCAGAGTGAAAACTACATTCTACTGTAACATACATCCACTTGAACCTGCATCCAGTATTCAAGCCTTGGTCTCTCTCTACAGTTTTTGCTCCTCCTCCCCCCCCCCCCCCCCCCCACATTTACCTTCATTACCAAACTGAGGATTTCTTGGTGTTTCAGGATGTGTCCTATCAGCCCATTCGTTCTTTTAGGAAATTTCTGCCATTATTTTTCCCCTATTCGATTCACTACCTTCTTATTACTTATTTTATTTATTCGAATAACTCTTTTAGAGGGTACGATAAATCGACTTTGAGTTTGCTTCTTTGTGTTTAACTTTTGTTGCTCCCAAACTTCGTTCATCCTTCGAGAGTGTCGTCCGTTTTCTTCCTGCGTCCACGTTCTTCCTTTTGCAGACCTCTCTCTGTCCTGGAATCCTGCCTTTTGTGTTGCTTCTCTAAAAAGTATTCTGTTATCTATTATGTCCACTCTAATGACTGTTTTTCATATTTTTGTCAATTTCGGAGAAACCGTGTGGATTTGGATTTGTAGCTGTTTAGTAAGTCAAAGATTTGTTGGTTAAGCTGTTATTATCCATTCAGTATATGTCTCCATTGCCAACGGCGTTGCTTGAAGTTAAGACGATATCGGACTTGGCTACCACTTGTGTGGGCCAGTTGTGTCCGGATCTGAAGCGTGTTGTTGGCAAGCAGGATGCACTCAGCCCCTGTGAGGCCAGTTGAGGAGTTACTTGATTGAGAAGTAACGGCACCGGTCACGAAAACTGACAACGGTCGGGAGAGCGGTTTGCTGACCACACGCCCCTCCGTATCCGCATCCGGTGAAGCCTAAGGACGGCGGGTCGGTAATGCTGGGCCTTCAAGATCTGTTCGGACGGAGTTTGTTCGTTTTTATACGTCTCCATCAAACTGTAGTCTCCTGTTCCTCATTACATCAGTTAGCTCTCCAATTTTCAAATACTGTGTGAACATTAATTCTTAGTCAACATTACTATTGCTTCTACACCCCACTACTTTCCTTAGAATACTCCTTTCAACTTTTTCCAGTTTTTCGAGGTCCCCAAATCTTGTTATTTTCAGTGTTTCTGCTGCTTACAGTGTTTCAGCTGCTATCAGTGTTTAATAGTGTCTTAGTTTTGTGTTTCAGGACTAAGTTTTTTTGTTACATGTATTTTTTTGTCATTTGGAATGCCCTTTCTATTTGTGTACTCTATTTTCCGTGAATATTTTTCTTTTATTTTGCTTGTTATCCATTCCCCTAGGTATTTAAAACAGTTTGTTTCAGATAGTGTGTTGTTATGAATGTTAACATTTGCGCTTCAGATGACAGTTATAGGAGTCGACGGGCCTGAAAGGGAAGCAGTGGTTGGGAAGGGAGTGAGACAGGGTTGTAGCCTATCCCCGATGTTATTCAATCTGTATATTGAGCAAGCAGTAAAAGAAACGAAATAAAAATTCGGAGCTGGAATTAAAATCCATGGAGAAGAAATAAAAACTTTGAGATTCGCTGATGACATTGAAATTCTGTCAGAGACATCAAAGGACCTGGAAGAGCAGCTGAACGGAATGGACAGTGTCTTGAAAGGAGGATATAAGATGAACATGAACAAAAGCAAAACGAGGATAATGGAATGTAGTCGAATTAAATCGGGTGATGCAGCGGGAATTAGATTAGGAAATGAGACGCTTAAAGTAGTAAATGAGTTTTGTTATTTGGGGAGCAAAATAACTGTGATGGTCGAAGTAGAGAGGATATAAAATGAAGACTAGCAATGGCAAGGAAATCGTTTCTGAAGAAGAGAAATTTGTTACCATCGAGTATAGATTTAAGTGTCACGAAGACGTTTCTGAAAGTATTTGTATGGAGTGTAGACATGTATGGAAGTGAAACATGGACGATAAATAGTTTGGATAAGAAGAAAATAGAAGCTTTCGAAATGTGGTGTTACAGAAGAATGCTGAAGATTAGATGGGTAAATCACATAACTAATGAGGAGGTATTGAATAGAATGGGAGAGAAGAGAAATTTGTGGAACAACTTGACTAGCAGAGGGGATCGGTTGGTAGGGCATATTCTGAGGCATCAAGGGATCACCAATTTAGTATTGGAAGGCAGCGTGGAGGGTAAAAATCGTAGAGGGAGACCAAGAGATGAATACACGAAGCAGATTCAGAAGGATGTAGGTTGTGGTAGGTACTGGGAGATGAAGAGGCTTGCACAGGATAGAGCAGCATGGAGAGCTGCATCAAACCAGTCTCTGGACTGAAGACCACAACAACAACAACAACAACAACAACCTTTCTAAATCCTGCTTGATACTCTCTACTTGTGGGTCTCATATTCTTACAGCTCTCCTTAAAAGAGCCTTGGACAGGATCTTATATGTCACTGACAAGAGGGAGATCCCTCTATATTATTACTTCTTCGATCTAACCATTACATTCCAAAAGCTTCTATTCTTTTCCTGTCTGAACTGTTAATAACTCAAGTTTCACCTCGGTACAAGACTACATTCCAGACAAATACTTTCAGAAAAGATTACCTAACATTAAAATTAGTCTTAAATGCTAACAGATTTATGTTGCATGAAATACTGTTCCTGCTATTGCCAGTCTGTATTATATATAGCTTTAGAGAAACCTTTTGACTATGTTGACTGGACTACAGTACCAAAAGTCTGAAGGTACTTGGGATAAAATACAGGGAGGTAAAAACTGTTTACAACTTGTACAGAAACCAGATTGCAGTTATAAGAGTCGAAGGACATGGAAGTTAAGTATTAGTTCAGAGAGGGGTGAGACAGAGTTGTGGCCTATCGACGGTGTCATTCAGTCTGTACACAGAGCAAGCAGAAAAGGAAAATAAGGAGAAACTTGGAGAGGAAATGGTAGTTCTGAGGGAAGAAATAAAAACGTTGGGATTCGTCGATGGCATCGTAGTTATGACGGAGACGGTAAAGGTCGTGAAAGAGCTGTTGAGCGGAATGGTTATTGCCTTGAAGAGAGGTATATATATATATATATATATATATATGTATACATTCGGCCATCATCAGGTATTTTGCTGCCCAACTCATCTGCTACTTATGACGTCTCATTTCCTAATCTGGCTACCAGTTCGCCCAAATTCATTCGATTTATTTTTTATTTTCATCTTATAACCTCTCTTCAAGGCAATAACCATTCCGCTCAACAGCTCTTTCACGACCTTTACCGTCTCCGTCATAACTACGATGCCATCGACAAATCCCAACGTTTTTATTTCTTCCCTCAGAACTACCATTTCCTCTCCAAGTTTCTCCTTATTTTCCTTTTCTGCTTGCTCTGTGTACAGACTGAAGGACACCGTCGATAGGCCACAACTCTGTCTCACCCCTCTCTGAACTAATACTTAACTTCCATGTCCTTCGACTCTTATAACTGCAATCTGGTTTCTGTACAAGTTGTAAACAGTTTTTACCTCCCTGTATTTTATCCCAAGTACCTTCAGACTTTTGGTACTGTAGTCCAGTCAACATAGTCAAAAGGTTTCTCTAAAGCTACAGATGCTATAACCATAGGTTTACCTTTTTCTCAACCAATCTTGTAAAATATCTCGTATGGTCAGTAGTGCCGCGTGTCTTCCCACTTTTCTACGGGATCGTAACTTATCTTCTTAGAGGTAGATTTTTGCCAGTTTTTTTTTCTATTCTTCAGTAAATAATTTGTGTCATAATTATGCAAACACAGGTCTCTATCAAATTCTTCTTATAACATCGTACCTCCCTCTCATCATCTACAAACTCTTTCCTTTCGATAATATTATATTACCGAGAAAGTTGGCACAGCGGTTAGCACACACCACTGAAATTCGGGAGGATGAGAGTTCAAATCCGCTTCCGGTCAGCCTGATTTGGGTTTTACACACTTTACCTTACATCGCTCCACGCAAATGCCAGGACAGTTTACCTGAAAGGTCCCTGCCAATTTCCTCCGCTATCCTTGCAATAATCCGAGCTTGTGCTCCGCCTCTAATGAGCCCAATGTCGATGGAAAGCTAACGTTCCTTCAATTTATAATATTGTCTTCAAGTTCATTTCTGTGGTGTCGTCCGCAGAACGAGGTCTCGTGCAAAAGCTGGTACCTCACGATGGCACCACAAGTAAAGATGGTCTCTGCCCGAATCATCAAAGAAACGGAAAGTTATCTACACTCCTGGAAATTGAAATAAGAACACCGTGAATTCATTGTCCCAGGAAGGGGAAACTTTATTGACACATTCCTGGGGTCAGATACATCACATGATCACACTGACAGAACCACAGGCACATAGACACAGGCAACAGAGCATGCACAATGTCGGCACTAGTACAGTGTATATCCACCTTTCGCAGCAATGCAGGCTGCTATTCTCCCATGGAGACGATCGTAGAGATGCTGAATGTAGTCCTGTGGAACGGCTTGCCATGCCATTTCCACCTGGCGCCTCAGTTGGACCAGCGTTCGTGCTGGACGTGCAGACCGCGTGAGACGACGCTTCATCCAGTCCCAAACATGTTTAATGGGGGACAGATCCGGAGATCTTGCTGGCCAGGGTAGTTGACTTACACCTTCTAGAGCACGTTGGGTGGCACGGGATACATGCGGAATTGCATTGTCCTGTTGGAGCAGCAAGTTCCCTTGCCGGTCTAGGAATGGTAGAACGATGGGTTCGATGACGGTTTGGATGTACCGTGCACTATTCAGTGTCCCCTCGACGATCACCAGTGGTGTACGGCCAGTGTAGGAGATCGCTCCCCACACCAGGATGCCGGGTGTTGGCCCTGTGTGCCTCGGTCGTATGCAGTCCTGATTGTGGCGCTCACCTGCACGGCGCCAAACACGCATACGACCATCATTGGCACCAAGGCAGAAGCGACTCTCATCGCTGAAGACGACACGTCTCCATTCGTCCCTCCATTCACGCCTGTCGCGACACCACTGGAGGCGGGCTGCACGATGTTGGGGCGTGAGCGGAAGACGGCCTAACGGTGTGCGGGACCGTAGCCCAGCTTCATGGAGACGGTTGCGAATGGTTCTCGCCGATACCCCAGGAGCAACAGTGTCCCTAATTTGCTGGGAAGTGGCGGTGCGGTCCCCTACGGCACTGCGTAGGATCCTACGGTCTTGGCGTGCATCCGTGCGTCGCTGCGGTCCGGTCCCAGGTCGACGGGCACGTGCACCTTCCGCCGACCACTGGCGACAACATCGATGTACTGTGGAGACCTCACGCCCCACGTGTTGAGCAATTCGGCGGTACGTCCACCCGGCCTCCCGCATGCCCACTATACGCCCTCGCTCAAAGTCCGTCAACTGCACATACGGTTCACGTCCACGCTGTCGCGGCATGCTACCAGTGTTAAAGACTGCGATGGAGCTCCGTATGCCACGGCAAACTGGCTGACACTGACGGCGGCGGTGCACAAATGCTGCGCAGCTAGCGCCATTCGACGGCCAACACCGCGGTTCCTGGTGTGTCCGCTGTGCCGTGCGTGTGATCATTGCTTGTACAGCCCTCTCGCAGTGTCCGGAGCAAGTATGGTGGGTCTGACACACCGGTGTCAATGTGTTCTTTTTTCCATTTCCAAGAGTGTATGTCCGAGCGTAGTGCTTTTCTTGGCCTGGTAGACAAACTTCTCCTTGTCATAGTTCAGTGTGTGTCCAGTGTAGTAAGCAAGATCATATAAATCACAGGCCCTACGTTTACAGCACTACAATTCACAGCGCCAATCTTAACGCGGGGCTACAGCGTGGGTCTCCTCGAGTTCAGGCAAATACGCCCGACACCTACTCAGGACAGCATTTCTGCTTCGCAGAAGACTTTTGCTGTAGTGTACAGACAGAAAAGCAAACTCCAGTTGAGAGTGGCTCAAAACACAGTAAAGGTTCAGTTACACACAGGTGCATCTGTTCCCCCATTAATAAAGACACCTATGAAATGATTGGTATCTCGCAGCTACACAAGGCTACTTCTGTTTTGTCTGCATGTAACGGATACGAAGTTCCAGTACAAGGAGTGTGGAGTTTGCCAGCAACTTACTGTGACGTTACGAAGAGTGTATCATTTCATGTACTATGTTCTGCACTGAGGCGCCAAAGAAACTGGTATAGGCATGCGTATTCAAATACCGACATTTTTAAACAGGCAGAATACGGCGCTGCGGTCGGCAACGCCTATATAAGACAACAAGCGTCTGGCGCAGTTGTTAGATCGATTACTGCTGCTACAATGGCAGGTTCTCAAGATTTAAGTGAGTTTGAACGTTGTGTTACAGTCGGCGCACGAGCGATGGGACACAGCATCTCCGAGGTGAGGATGAAGTGGGGATTTTTCTGTACGACCATGTCACGAGTGTACCGTGAATATGAGAAATCAGATAAAAATATCAAATCGTCGACATCACTGCGGCTAGAAAAAGATCCTGCAAGAACGGGATCAACGACGACTGAAGAGAATTGTTCAACGTGACTGAAGTGCAACCCTTCCGCAAATTGCTGCAGATTTAAATGCTGAACCATCAACAAGTATCAGCGTGCAAACCATTCAACGAAACATCATCAATATGGGCTTTCGGAGCCGAAGGCTCACTCGTGTACCCTTGATGACTGCACAACACTAGGCTTTATGCCTCGCCTGGGCCCGTCAACAGCGACATTTGACTATTGATGACTGGAAACATGTTACTGGTCGGACGAGTCTCGTTTAAAATTATATCGAGCGGATAGACGTGTACGGTAATGAAGACAACCTCATGAATCCATGGACCCTGCATGTCATTAGGGGACTGTTCAAGCTGGTGGAGACTCTGCACTGATGTGCGGCGTATGCAGTTGGAGTGACATGGGACCCCTGATACTTCTAGATACGACTCTGACAGGTGACACTTACGTGAGAATCCTGTCTGATCACCTGCACCCATTCCTGTCCATTGTGCATTCCGACGGACTTGGGCAATTCCAGCAAGACACTGTGACACTCCACACGTCCAGAATTGGTACAGAGTGGCTCCAGGAACACTCATCTGAGTTTAAACACTTTCGCGGGCCGCCAAACTCCCCAGATGTGATCGTTATGGAGCATATCTTGGATACCTTGCAATGTGCTGTTCAGAAGAGATCTCCATTTCGTCGTACTCTTACGTATTTATGGACAGCCCTGAAGGATTCATGGTGTCAGTTTCCTCCAGCACTACTTCAGACATTAGTCGAGTTCATGCCACGTCGTGTTGCGCAACTTCTGCGTGCTCGCTGGGGCCCTACAAGTTATAAGGCAGGTGTACCAGTTTCTTTGGCTCTTCAGTGTAATAAAAAGTGCAAAAATTTTTGGTTTAGAGTTGTTTAATTTGTTGAACCTATGCATACAAGACAGTATGTTACAAATCAGTCTTGACACCTTACACCCATGTTTTGACTTGTGCAGTAAGAACAGTGAACTGCCTGAACCAGGATGAGAAAAGGTGAAAAATATCGAAGCACACATTACTGTTAAGGAGAATTCGCAGCCACAAATTTTTCCTGTAAGGTCTGTTCCCCATGCAATACATAAGCAGGTTGCTCAGGAAGAGCAACGATGGAAAGACAATGGGGTCATAGAACTCGTTTCTGCAAGTTAATAGGCATCACCCTTGGTCATATAAAAATAAAAAAAAGACGGTCGACATGTTTACGTCTGTGTGCTGATTTCAAAGCCACAGTGAACCCACAAACTGTCTTAGATTCATAGTCTTTCCCACGACTGGAGGAACTAATGGACAGACTGGGAGACTGGGACAGCGAAGATTCTTTTCCAAGACTGATTCACGTTGGACATACAGTTTCAAAGACTATCGTTTGGAAGTTCTTCAACTCATCCTATACTTCATCAGTTCCTGGAACAATTGACAGCCAAAGTCCCATCATGTACAAACTATCGTAACAATATTGTTGTAGCTGGTTCCTACGGCTGCTGAACATTTGGCAAATTTAGGTAGTTTGTTTCAAGTTCCTTCTGGAGCTGGCTTAAAATGTAAAACAGAAAATTGCTCCTTCTTCCACGAAGACCTTCAATGTTTAGGACACATTGTAAATGCACTGAATATTCATCATGCTAATTCACGCTTATTTGTGATGAAAGATCTGCGGGTGCCCTGTAACCTTAAGGAATTCCAAGCCATCATGTTTACATATTACGTTAAGAGGAGTTACAACAGGAATTTTTTTTTCAAATTTTCGGATTTTTGTGAATCTTCAGGTTTTGGCGGCGCAAAGACTGTTCCATTAAGTTTCGGGGGTGCAGCCGCAAGAAATCTCCTTCTTCTTCTTCTAATATTTCGGCTGTATAACGTTCAGCCATCTTCAGAGTGAGCCGCAAGACTGCCGCTCCAGTGCTCGCTTCGTCCCTTTATACTGTTGTACCGCGCGACTGTGCATGCGGCCACAGATGCAAATGCGCCAGAGACGTTGGTCGGCGGCAGAGACGTACATAATGGACGAGTTGTATCTATGACTCCGCAGTTGATCTGTGTTGGCATATCGATATATCATTGTGAGCCGCACTGTGACGACGTCTTTGCGAGTTTATTACAGCAGGTGCTGGATTCCTTGATTTATCAAGATTAAAACCACTATCTCTATTAATTAAATTCGTCGTCAAGCGAATTTCAATTGCCTCCTTCACTATCGAGTCCCAAAAGGATGATGTAGTTGCCAAAATTTCGACGTTGTCATACAACATACTGTGACCATTATCAATACAGTGCTCTGCCACTGCCGACTTGTTAGGTTGTAAAAGTCGTGTGTACCTCCGGTGTTCTGTACATCTTTCTTGGACAGTACGAGTTGTTTGTCCGATGTAAGAAAGGCCACATTCACATGGAATTTTGTAAACTCCAGATTTTCGGAGCAGCAAATCATCTTTGACGGAGCCCACGAGTGCAGCTGTCTTAGGTGGAGGACGAAAAATCACTTTTACTTTGTGTCTGCCGAGAATGCGTCCTATTTTTGATAAGAGGCTACCCACATATGGCAGGAATGCCATCGATTTAAAGGTTTCTTCACCTTCTTCTGCTTTCTTTGTGGCTCTTTCGGTTTCATTTTCAGTGCCCTCTTGTATTTGTTGTGGAGAGTACCCATTGTCTTCAAACACTCTTTGTAAGTGGGAAAGTTCATCTTGCAGACTGCTTTCGTCAGAAATAATACGCGCTCTGTGAGTCAAAGTTCGGAGAACACTCATTGTCTGGGCAGGATGATGACAGTTATTTGCACGTAAATACAGATCGGTGTGCGTCGGTTTCCTATACACTTCATGTCCCAAAGTGCCATCCTCTCTGCGCCGAACCAAAACATCCAAGAATGGAAGGCATCCCTCCTTCTCAATTTCCATTGTGAACTTTATTTGATCGTGGAGGGAGTTCAGATGTCTTAAGAAGTCTTGCAAGTTGTCTTCAGCATGGGGCCAAACTACAAAGGTGTCATCAACATACCTCCAGGATACCGTGGGTTTCAAGTCAGCAGATTCTAGCGCCTTCTCCTCGAAGTCCTCCATAAATAAATTGGCTACCAGAGGGGATAAGGGACTACCCATGGCGACTCCGTCCGTCTGTTCAAAAAATTCCTTGTTAAATAGGAAATATGTGGAGGTCAGAACATGTTTAAATAAGGCTGAAATCTCTTTGTCAAAACTTCTTTCAATAAGTTTGTAAATAAAGCCACCACATCAAAACTAAGTAATATATCAGACGGGTTCATTTTCAATGATTTCAGTTTACTAATGAAGTCAGCCGAGTTTCTTATGTGGTGAGTACATTTTCCCACAAGAGGCCTCAACAATGGTGCCAGATGTTTGGCATCGTCATAGGTCGGAGAGCCTATGTTACTCACTATGGAGCGTAGAGGAACATCTTTCTTGTGGACCTTTGGTAGTCCATAAAGTCTAGGAGGCACCGGACCACTTGGTTTCAATCTCCGAACAACTTCTGGTGGAAAGGGAGAATCATTCGGAAGGGAAACAGTTTTCTTCGCCACTCGATTAGTGGGATCCCTACTGATCATCCGGTACATGCTATCACTCAATAAATTGTACATTTTATCATGGTATTCGTCCGAGACAATAAAACAGTAGCATTACCTTTATCTGCTGGGAGTACCATCGTCTGAGTATCCAGGTGAAGCTTGCGTAGAGCAGCCCTCTCTGCCACAGATATATTGCTCCTTTGTGGGCGAGCCTTCATAATTGCACGGCATGTTTCACGTCTTATTTCCTCTACTGAATCAGAGGGAAGTGATCGAACAGCTTCTTCAATGGCGCTGATAAACGAAGGCAATGGCAGAACCTGTGGTGTGGGTGCAAAATTCAGTCCCTTACTGAAATTTTGGCCACTACATCATCCTTTTGGGACTCGATAGTGAAGGAGGCAATTGAAATTCGCTTGACGACGAATTTAATTAATAGAGATAGTGGTTTCAATCTTGATAAATCAAGGAATCCGGCACTTGCTGTAATAAACTCGCAAAGACGTCGTCACAGTGCGGCTCACAATGATATATCGATATGCCAACACAGATCAACTGCGGAGTCATAGATACAACTCGCGCATTATGCACGTCTCTGCCGCCGACCAACGTCTCTGGCGCATTTGCATCTGTGGCCGCATGCGCAGTCGCGCGGTACAACAGTATAAAGGGACGAAGCGAGCACTGGAGCGGCGGTGCAACCAGTGGTTGCTCAAGGTCAATCCCTCCAAAACCCAGGCGATCATTGTAGGCAAAACCACCCCTTCCTTCCGCCTCCTTGATTTCTATCTCACCGTCTATGGCCGTCCTATCGCCCTCACTCCCGCCCTTAAGTACCTTGGCGTCACCCTCGACCGTCGCCTCTCCTGGACTCCCCATCTCCGGACAATCCAAGCCAAGGCACGTTCCCGCCTCCGTCTCCTCAAGCTCCTTTCCGGCCGTACGTGGGGTCTGGACCCCTCCACAATCCTCCACACCTATAAATCCCTCATCTGCCCTATCCTTTGTTACGCCCATCCAGCCTGGATCTCCGCCCCCACTACCTTTTATCAATCCCTCCAAATCCTTGAACGCCATGCTCTCCACCTTGCCTATCGCATCCATCTCCCCTCCCCCACGCGGATCCTGTATGATCTCATCCCCTTCCCCCACCTCCTCCTTTTCCTTGAAAGGATACGGATCCTGTACACCTCCCGTAAACTTGATCCTCCTCACCCGCTCGTCTCCCCGATCCTCTCCCAGCCCCGCCCGCTGCCGCGCCTGTATTCCCACGTCCCACCCGGTCTCCATCTCTCCACCCTCCTCACCCTCTCCCAAGGTGGCTTCCGCCAGCTCCCCCTCCCTGATGATGTCCTCCTCCCCTCCATCTACCCCTCCTATCAACTTTGACCCTCCCCCTCCACTTCCGGTGTCCTTTCCTTTAGGCACCCTCCCTCCCTTCCCTTCCCTTCTCTTTCCTCTCCCCCCTTCCTCCTCCCCTCTTCCCCGGGCTTCCCCTCCCCCTTCCTCCCTCCCCCTCTCTTCTCTGCCCATGGCATCTCTTCTCTCTTCTCTCCCCTCTCCCATTCCCCTCCTCCTCCTCCTCCTCCTCCTCCTCCTCCACTCTCGGCAGGTCCCCGGACTCGTACACGCTCAGTGGACTTTCGCGCGCCGGAGATCATCGCCATCTGTGTGTTGTGTGTGTGCCTCGATTTGTGTTTAGTGTTCTGTCACCGTCACGCCTCAACTGTTCACGTGTGCCGTCGCCGTCATCCATGTTCTGTGCGCCGTGTCCCCTAGTGTTACTGTTTTTTCGCGTGCAGCGTGAACGGCTTCTTGTTTATTGTTTTTTGTATCTCCTTTTTTTGCCCGCCGTTTTTACTGTCTTGTCTGTATCACCTATATGTCATGTTATTGTTCCACTTAAGGCTGAAGAGCAGCGCACCATGCTGCTGCCAGCCCGCCTGTATCGGGTGATTAAAATTACAATAAAGGAAAAAAAAACTGGAGCGGCAGTCTTGCGGCTCACTCTGAAGATGGCTGAACGTTATACAGCCGAAATATTAGAAGAAGAAGATTTCTTGCGGCTGCACACCCGAAACTTTTCGGATTTTTATCTCATTATAAAATTTGCTATTTTACGAATAAAATTATGTATATATCACTTATAAACTTACATGGGAAGTATTTTATTTTATTTTTTAAGTATAATTTACACTGGTTGAAAAGTTAAAATTTTTGCGTGCATTACTTCAGGATTTAATAAAATCGGTAATTATTTTATGTAGAAGACTGTTGATTGGCGTGTTATAATGGTTAAATGTCGTGTTTGTATCGGTAGCACTGTCAAAGACAGTATCGTATCGTTTCATAGTATAAACACGAGTTGCATGTCAAAGTGCAAACGTTTTTCCTAGGGAAAGTGACAAATACACTACTGGCCATTAAAATTGCTACACCAAGAAGAAATGCAGATGATAAACGGGTATTCATTTGACAAATATATTATACTAGTGCTGATTACAATTTCACTCAATTTGGGTGCATAGATCCTGAGAAATCAGTACCCAGAAAAACCACCTCTGGCCGTAATAACGGCCTTGATACACCTGATCATTGAGTCAAACAGAGCTTGGATGGCGTGTACAGGTACAGCTGCCCATGCAGCTTCAACACAATACCACAGTTCATCAACACTAGTGACTGGCGTATTGTGACAAGCCAGTTGCTCGGCCACCATTGACCAATCGTTTTCAGTTGGTGAGAGATCTGTAGAATGTACTGGCCAGGGCAGCAGTCGAACATTCTCTGTATCCAGAAAGGCCCGTACAGGGCCTGCAACATGCTGTCGCGCATTATCCTCCTGAAATGTAAGGTTTCGCAGGTATCGAATGAAGGGTAGAGCCACAGGTGGTAACACATCTGAAATGTAACGTCCACTGTTCAAAGTGCCGTCAATGCGAATATGAGGTGACAGAGACGTGTAACCAATGGCACCCCATACCATCACGCCAGGTGATACGCCAGTATGGCGATGACGAATACACGCTTCCAATTTTCGTTCACCGCGATGTCGCCAAACACGGATGTGACCATCATGATTCTGTAAACAGAACCTGGATTCATCCGAAAAAATGACGCTTTGCCATTCGTGCACCCAGGTTCGTCGTTGAGTACACTATCGCAGGCGCTCCTATCTGTGATGCAGCGTCAAGGGTAACCGCAGCCATGGTCTCCGAGCTGATAGTCCATGCTGCTGCAAACGTCGTCGAACTGTTCGTGCAGATGGCTGTTGTCTTGCAAACGTCCCCATCTGTTGACTGAGGGATCGAGACGTGGCTGCACGACCCGTTACAGACATGCGGATAAGATGCCTGTCATCTCGACTGCTAGTGATACGAGGCCGTTGGGATCCAGCATGGCGTTCCGTATTACCCTCCTTAATCCCACCAATTCCATATTCTGCTAACAGTCATTGGATCTCGACCAACGCGAGCAGCAATGTCGCGATACGATAAACCGCAATCGCGATATGCTACAATCCGACTTTATCAAAGTTGGAAAGGTGATGGTACGCATTTCTCCTCCTTACACGAGGCACCTCAACAACGTTTCACCAGGCAACGCTGGACAACTGCTGTTTGTGTATGAGAAATCGGTTGAAAACTTTCCTCATGTCAACACGTTGTAGGTGTCGCCACCGGCGCCAACCTTGTCTGAATGCTCTGAAAAGCTAATCATTTGCATATCACAGCATTTTCTTGCTGTCAGTTAAATTTCGTGTCTGTAGCGCGTCATTTTCGCGGTGTAACAATCTTAATGGCCACTAGTGTAGATTGGTAAATCTCTCAAAAATTAAAGTATGACGCCAAAACGAAGTGTTTTGAGAAACGTGGGTTTCATGGTAATAGATTTTCGAATAAAGGGAAACATTGTGTTCAACATGTGGCGTGTGAAGCTACAGACAATGAAATACAGGCAAACTCGTCAGTATCTAGAGAAACACCCATTAATGCTTGGAAGATTAAAATAAAACGTTGTGATACACAGTTCTCTCAAAACGAAAATGATGTAAATGGTAGGTTAGGTCATAATCTGATAGATTTACACATCCTAACAAGGATGTTAGGTGAATGTGTGTGTTGTAAAATATGTGGAGGGCCAGTTAGTTTACATGAAGACAGTGAGGTATCAAATGGGTATCAAATTGACTAGCCAGAAAACTTATCATTAACTGTGCCAGTTGTAAATATACTCGTTCATTTTGGAATTCTGATAAGTATAAAGATAATTATTTTGAAGAAAATGTTAGGTGGTTTTATGTACAGAGAGCTATTGGCAAATGACACACTGCAGCAGAAACAGTGTGTGCCGTGATGAATATGCCACCCCTCCTTGTAAAATCGACAAGTATGCAGGATTTATTGCAGCTGCTGTGGAATCTGTTGCATGTGAGTCAATGAAGGGTGCTGCAAACGAAGCTGTTGAAATAAATGATGGTATGACCGACATACGAGTAGCTCTTGATGGCACTTGGCAGAAGCACGGCTACAGTTATAAGAATTCTGTTGCTACCGTGACCAGTGTGGATACTGGAAGGGTAATAGATTTCCAATTTTAACCAAACATTGTTGTAAGTGTAAATCAAGGAATGAAGAAGGGCATATCTGTGACAGAAATTATGAAGGAACAAGTGGTGGTATGTAGGCCTGTGCAGCTACTGAAATTTTTAGTCGATCTGTGAAGGAAAGGGGAGTGTGTCGCACTAACTTCTTAGGTGATGGAGACTCAAAAGCATATAACAGTGTAGTAGCCGCTCAGCCTTGTGCTGAGAAGATTATCGCAAAACTGGATTGTGTTTGTCATGTCCAGAAGAGTTCAAAATGATTCAAATGGCTCTGAGTACTATGGGACTTAACATCTGAGGTCATCAGTCCCCTAGAACTTAGAACTACTTAAACCTAACTAACCTAAGGACATCACACACATCCATGCCCGAGACAGGATTCGAACCTGCGACCATAGCGGTCACGCAGCTTCAGACTGAAGCGCCTAGAACCGCACGGCCACACCGGCCGGCTGTCCAGAAGAGGATGGGCACCAGGCTGAGGAAGCTGAAACACAGTTTGTGAGACAGGACACTTTCTGATGGTAAAACCATAAGAGGCAGGCTGACAGACAAAATGATCGATGAGCTACATGGATATTATGGGATGGCCATTAGAAATAATACTAAGGATTTGTTGAAATTGAAGCAGGCAGTATGGGCTACCTTCTTCCACACACAACTAATAAAAAACCAGTACACCACCTTTGCCCTCCTGGACCTGATTCATGGTGCAATTACCGCAATGCCCAGTACTCAATTAGTTCATACAGCCATAAACATTCCACCCCAGCAGCAGTCATGGTTACCATAAAACCTATTTACAGAGACCTGTCAAATCCTGAATTACTGAAGAAGTGTCTGCATGGTCAGAGTCGTTCAATAATCTTATATGGACTCGCTTACCAAAAAATGTTTTTGTTAGAATGAAGAGACTAAAGTGGGGGCCAGTGATGCTGTTATTGCTTTTAATGATGGTAACATTGGAAGGGTGAAAGTGCTGCAGCATATGAGAAATAATCCTGGAGCAAACTGCGTCAGAGAACTTGAACGGATGGACAAGGTTCGCATTGATAAAGCGGGGTATGCAGCACAGTTGGCCACTAAGGAGTCCAGAAAGGAGAAAAGAAGAAAAAACTTGGAAAAAGATCAAGAGGATGATATTCAGTATGTTGCAGGGTGCTTCTGAGTGACTAGAAATAAAAAAATAAGCATATATTAAGTGAGTTACAGTCTTTTGAAACTTTAGAAGCCGTTCCTGAAATTTTACATTTTCTGTTGCATTTTTCCCTAAATCTCAGAAACTACTTCGAGTAGAGTATTCAAATTTTCAGGGAGTAATAACATACATAGCCTGAGTCTACTGAACTAAAAGAAGAACATCATGTTATGTATAACTAAAATTATTTAGGATAACGTACAAAAAAGCACAAAATTTTAACCATGTGATTAAAAAATTGTACTTCCGAAAGCAGTGGCTGAAATGCAATTATTGTAGTTCGGTAGACTCAGAACATACAGTTTAATGTCCTGTAAAAGTTTCACGCCGATGGCTACAGTGGTTCCTAAAATACAGGGAAGCCAAGTCACTAAATTTAACATTGTCGGGATAGGGCGTTCCAACTCCCCTTAAGTTTATTGCAAATGCTGTCCAAATTGCTGCTACGCTGAACCGTCTGCGCCAGAAAGGTGTTCGCTTTGTGCGGTCCCAGTATTTCAGCCGTTAAAGAACGCACTGTGAAGTCTTCATCGTCCAATTCATTTTGATCCAGTTAAGCCCTGTTGTGTTAGCTGTGGCTGCATCTTCTTATGGAATTAGAGCTGTGCTCTCGCATAGAACTGATTCATCTAATAGGCCCACGTTTTTTGCCTCAAAAACGCTCAACATACTGCAGTGCAACTAAAGTCAACTTGAAAAAGAGACTCTCGCCATTACTTATGGTATTAGCAAGTCCCACCGATTTTTATACAGCCAGAGCTTCAACGGCTTTGTTCAATGCTTCCAAGCCTCTCCCACCTCAGACAGTGCTAAATGGCAAAGCTGGGCTGTTTTTGTCTAATCGTTAAAAACAAATCTAAGGGACCAAACTGCTGAGGTCATCGGTCCCTAGACTTACACACTACTTAAACTAACTTATGCTAAGGGCAACACACACACCCATGTCCGAGGGAGAACTCGAACCTCCGGCGGGAGGGCTCGCGCAGTCAGTGACATGGAGCCTCTAACCGCGCGGCCTAATTGTTAATACAAGTTACTGTACAGGTCCACTGCAAAACATTCGAACACTGCCTTGCTGTCTCATGTGTCGGTTGATACCTCCACAGCGTTTCATTCATGTCAGGAACTTCTTCAAAATTTTTTTCTTGATTGTCGTGGATAGCTAAGTAGTTTGGAAGAAATTCGTCACTCAGTGGCGCTTCGCTATTTTTCGCATTGTCACGCACTACCTCCGTGATCATGTGTTTTGCTGTAGCACACCTGAGAGTGATGATGCACGGATTGTAATTCCTCATTCCCTTCATCGTTAAGTTCTGTGTTTATTGCATCAAGGTTATTGCGGCGTAGTTCACACAAAGCAATTCATCCCACGTCATTGTACTTGGCAGGGCATGGACGCTCACATTCGCCGAATGACCTTTACCCCATAAAAAAATGGTGTCTTGCCCCTGTAGGTGTTTATTTTAGCCTTTGGTTCAAATGGCTCTGAGCACTATGCGACTTAACTTCTGAGGTCATTAGTCGCCTAGAACTTAGAACTAATTAAACCTAACTAACCTAAGGACATCACACACATCCATGCCCGAGGCAGGATTCGAAACTGCGACAGTAGCGGTCGCTCGGTTCCAGACTGCAGCGCCTACAACCGCACGGCCACTCCGGTCGGCTTTTAGCCTTTGACTATGCCCATTTAGGCAACCTGTTTTATAAACTTGTTCTGAAGAAGGCGTGGTTACCCACGCTGAAACCTAGGTAAACACCAGGTACTTTGTGCAATCGAGGCGGATTTTTGTAATTATTTCGCGCTGCAATGCTGAAAGTTCTTAAAATACAAGGTATTCGGAAATTCCCGTCACAGATTTCAAGGACCTGTAGAGGGAAGTGAGTACATAATATTTTGAATAGGAACCCATGTCCGGAAACGTACAATTTCCATTCTACTATGGTGTCAATTCAGATGTGTAATGTGTACACGTCTGCTGAGGGAAGAGAAAAGTCTCACAGTTGCTTGTCCTGGTATGCAATAGGGTAGACACGATGACGGTGGACTATTTCATGTAGGGTCATATGCAAAGTTTAATTTACGAGATACCTGTAGAGACAGAGGAAGATCTGCTGCCACGAGTTCTGGCCTCTGCACTAGAAACTGAAGAGACGCAAGGTGGAATGGAGAGTGAGTACCAGAATATGCTTCGTTGGTGCAATGTCTGTATCAACGTTGGTGGTCGCCACATCGAGCAACTGTTATAATGCATCAGCATTCTTCTGAACCTAAAGTATTCTGTTGTTTTCTTTTGTTTTTGTTTTGGAATAATGTAAACTCGTAATGTTTATGTGTGAATACAAACAAATGTGGTTTAGTGATAATGGATGTTTCGTTATGTTTCCTTTAGACTTGTTACCTAATTATACGGTGTCACGTCTAATTCAGTTCCTCAAGCAGAAGTGGATGAGTTAAACATCTGAACTGAAACCGTCGTAGAACGGAAATGGTATGTTTCCGGACGTGGGTTCCTATTCAAAATGTTATGTACTCACTCCCCTCTGCAAGTCCTAGTAGTTTCTTACGGGAATTTCCGCACACTCTATATACTTCGTCTACACCAAGTAAAATTATTGCCTACGTTACTGTCCTTGATTAGACGTTAAGTCAACAAAAGCAAAAACAAACCTTATTATGCTATAGAGGTGGAGCTGTCATTCGACACAGGTCTAACCTCTTCCAACATTCAGTGCGTTCTCTCTGCACAATGGCTCGTCACCCCACTAATAACTTTTCTGAGCTGCAGTGACGTCAGACGGTCCACTTAGGAATATTAATCCTTCTCAGAATATAATGTTTTAACTCCAGTACTCCAGTGGAGACACTCTCAGAATGCTACGTTAAATAATTTCCCCTACCTCCTAGCACTGACAATACATAATTTTACGACAGACTACCTTACCTTTCTGTGTTGAGCTGTTCCACCTGGTCATAGCTGAGGGGGTGTCCACCCCTGTAAACTACACCGTATTCGTATTTTTGCCCCTACAGGTATTCTTAGGCGAGCCCTCCAAACTTATCGACACGGCATTCAGAGCTCCCACCACGATGATTCGCTTTTTTGTGCACGCTTTCTCCCTAGTTCACGACCATGGATTCTTGTAGCCGCTGCTAGCTACCGACAGTTCTCAATATGCTCAGTCAAAATTCAAATATCTTGTAATCCCAAGCTCGGACCACGGTGCAATTTCCACTGATACCATTTTAACAAAAATTTACATTCATTTACATGGGTATCCACCTGCTTTCTGATCTTAATAAGTATTGTGATCTGCAAACTTAGTAACTCCGAAATGAGCGTACGCCATGAGATGATGTATCACCGCCGCTTCTCAATGTGCCTACTTCCTGCATATTTATTTTTTTCTCCTTTCGTCAATTAAATTCAGTATAGCGCGTGTCGTGCAAGAATTTCGATTGAGCCTTTTCTTCATGCCTATTTGATCCTCGGCTGCCTTTAGTATTTCATATCACAAAGTTACTCATTTGTGTCCTATTGTATTCCTTTCGCTTGTTTCAGTCAATCGTTCGCTAATGCTCGCTTTGAAATGCTCAACAGCCTCTGGTTCTTTCGATTTATCCCGGTACCACTTAATTTATTTACTACCCTTCTGCAGTTTCTTCAGTTTTGATCTACAGTTTATAACAAATAAATTATGGTCGGAGTCAATATCTGCCCCTGGAACTCATTTGTAGTTAAATTTTTGGTTTTGATATCTCTGTCTTACCGTTATATAATCTATCTGAAACCTTACAGTGTCTCCAAATTACTGACTTCTTTCATATTTTTCAAACGAAGTGATAGCAATGGTTGAATTATGTTGTGTGCGGAATTTTATCAGGTGGGTATCGCTTTCATTCCTTTCCCCTAGTCCACGTTCTCCTACTATTTTTATTTCTGTTCCTTTTTCTACTATCGAATTACAGTTCCAGGTCACAAACAAATTTTCTTTAAATGTCTGAATAACTTCATTCATTTCCTAATAGACTGATTTGATCTCTTCATCATCCGTGGCCGGCCGGTGTGACCGAGCGGTTCTAGGCGCTTCAGTCTGGAACCGCGCGACCGCTACGGTCGCAGGTTCGAATCCTGCCTCGGACATGGATGTGTGTGATGTCCTTAGGTTAGTTAGGGATAAGTAGTTCTAAGTTCTAGGGGACTGATGACCTCAGATGTTAAGTCCCATAGTGCTCAGAGCCATTTGAACCATCATCCGTGGAGCTTGTTGACATGTAAACGTGTACTGCTGTGGTGAGTGTTGGCTCCGTGCTTGTTTTGACTTCAATAATATGTTCACTATATTGTTCATAATGATTCACTCGTGGTTCATGGTGTGGGTTCCTGTAGTCATGTCCTAGTTCATGAACCACGGGCAACGTATGAGTGGCCAAGTAAGTGGTCCCGACAGTCGGGATACCAGTTACTTTGGAATAAGGCTGGGCATCTCGGACATATTCTGAGTCGTGGTCACCTTTGTGATCATACGGCAAAGACTACCAAATCCACCGGTTAGTCCCTCAGCCGTTAGGGGTAAAACCCAATGGGACTCGGGGCAAGTAAGGCTAGCAACCTGCTTCCCTGGTACTTTAAATATGATGCAGAGCAAAATTCCTCGGACCTTTGTAGCTGACGGAGTCCCACCTCTAACTGACAAACCAGGGACTCCTAAGATACGACTTGACAAACAAATGGTAATGAGATGGGGAGCTATTAATATCAATGGGGGCTACTCTGGGAAGAAGATAGAGCTGGCAGAGGCTGCAAGTAAGAGGGGGCTGGACGTTTTAGCTGTTAGTGACATTCGGGTAAGGGGTGAGAAAGAAGAGGAAGTAGGAGAATACAAGGTCTACCTGTAAGGAGTCAAAGCAGGAATAGCACAATGGGGTGTAGGGCTTTACATCAGGAAAGAAATGGAACCCAGCGTAGTTGCAATAAGGTATGTAAACGAACGACTGATGTGGATAGATTTGACAGTGTCTAGCAAGAAAATTAGGATTGTGTCAGTATATTCGCATTGTGAAGGGACAGATCAAGATAAGATGGATAGTTTTTATGAGGCACTCAGTGATGTAGATGTTAGAGTAAAGGACAAGGACAGTGTTCTGCTCATGGGTGATTTTAACGCCAGGATTGGAAATCGAACAGAAGGGTATGAAAAGGTTATGGGTAAATTTGGAGAGGATATGGAGGCCAACAGGAACGGGAAAAAACTCTTGGATTTCTGTGCCAGTATGGGCTTAGTAATCACAAACTCCTTTTTTAAACATAAGAACATTCACCGGTATACTTGGGAAGGCAGGGGAACCAGATCTGTCATTGACTATATAATAACAGATCAGGAATTCAGGAAGGCTGTGAGGGACACACGTGTATTCAGGGGATTCTTTGATGACACTGATCATTATTTAATCTGCAGTGAAATTGGGATTGTGAGGCCGAAAGTGCAGGAGGTCAGGTCCATGTGTAGGAGGATAAGAGTGGAGAAACTTCAGGATAAGGAAATCAGGCACAAGTACATAACAGCGATCTCAGAAAGGTACCAGTTACTTGAATGTAGTCAATTACAGTCATTGGAAAAGGAATGGACAAGGTACAGGGACACAGTACTAGAAGTGGCTAAAGAATGTCTTGGAACAGTAGTGTGTAAAAGTAGGATGAAGCAAACAGCTTGGTGGAATGATACAGTCAAGGCAGCCTGTAAAAGGAAAAAGAAGGCGTATCAAAAATGGCTACATACCAGAACCCAGGTAGACAGAGAAAATTATGTTGAAGAAAGAAACAAAGCCAAACAGATAATTGCAGCATCCAAGAAGACTTTGGAAACAGGTTGGAGACTATGGGTCAAGCTGCTGGAAAACCATTCTGGAGTGTAATTAGTAGTCTTCGAAAGGGAGGTAAGAAGGAAATGACAAGTATTTTGGACAGGTCAGGAAAACTGTTGGTGAATCCTGTGGATGCCTTGGGCAGATGGAGGGAATATTTTGAAGAGTTGCTCAATGTAGGTGAAAATGCGATCAGTAATGTTTCAGATTTCGAGGTAGAATGGGATAGGAATGATGATGGAAATAGGATCACATTTGAGGAAGTGGAAAAAATGGTCAATAGATTGCAGTGCAATGAAGCGGCTGGGGTGGATGAAATTAAGTCGGAATTCATCAAATACAGTGGAATGTCAGGTCTTAAATGGCTACACAGGATAATTGAAATGGCCTGGGAGTCGGGACAGGTTCCATCAGACTGGACAAAAGCAGTAATTACACCAATCTTTAAACATGGAAACAGAAAAGATTGTAACAACTACAGAGGTATCTCTTTAATCAGCGTTGTGGGTAAAATCTTCTCAGGTATTGTTGAAAGGAAAGTGCGAGTATTAGTTGAAGACCAATTGGATGAAAATCAGTGTGGGTTTAGGCCTCTTAGAGGTTGTCAGGACCAGATCTTTAGCTTACGGCAAATAATGGAGAAGTGTTATGAGTGGAACAGGGAATTGTATCTATGCTTTATAGATCTAGAACAGGCATATGACCGGGTTCCTAGGAGGAAGTTATTGTCTGTTCTACAAGATTATGGAATAGGAGGCAAACTTTTGCAAGCAATTAAAGGTCTTTACATGGATAGTCAGGCAGCAGTTAGAGTTGACGGTAAATTGAGTTCATGGTTCAGAGTAGTTTCAGGGGTAAGACAAGGCTGCAACCTGTCTCCACTGTTGTTCATATAATTTATGGATCATATGTTGAAAACAATAGACTGGCTGAGTGAGATTAAGATATGTGAACACAAAATAAGCAGTCTTGCATATGCGGATGACTTAGTTGTGATGGCAGATTCGATTGAAAGTTTGCAAAGTAATATTTCAGTGCTAGATCAGAAATGTAAGGACTATGGTATGAAGATTAGCATCTCCAAAACGAAAGTAATGTCAGTGGGAAAGAAATATAAACGGATTGAGTGCCAAATAGGAGGAACAAAGTTAGAACAGGTGGACGGTTTCAAGTACTTAGGATGCATATTCTCACAGGATGGCAAGATAGTGAAAGAACTGGAAGCGAGGTGTAGCAAAGCTAATGCAGTGAGCGCTCAGCTACGATCTACTCTCTTCTGCAAGAAGGAAGTCAGTACCAAGACTAAGTTATCTGTGCACCGTTCGATCTTTCGACCAACTTTGTTGTATGGGAGCGAAAGCTGGGTGGATTCAGGTTACCTTATCAACAAGGTTGAGGTTACGGATATGAAAGTAGCTAGGATGATTGCAGGTACTAGTAGATGGGACCAATGGCAGGAGGGTGTCCACAATGAGGAAATCAAAGAAAAACTGGGAATGAACTCTATAGATGTAGCAGTCAGGGCGAACAGGCTTAGATGGTGGGGTCATGTTACACGCATGGGAGAAGCAAGGTTACCCAAGAGACTCATGGATTCAGCAGTAGAGGGTAGGAGGAGTCGGGGCAGACCGAGGAGAAGGTACCTGGATTCGGTTAAGAATGATTTTGAAGTAATAGGTTTAACATCAGAAGAGGCACAAATGTTAGCACTGAATAGGGGATCATGGAGGAACTGTATAAGGGGGGCTATGCTCCAGACTGAACGCTGAAAGGCATATTCAATCTTAAATGATGATGATGATGATGATGATGGTTCACTCGTATTTTCAAATTCATTATTAGACCTTATCTTCCGTGACCCCTATTTGAGATCTGTTTGTATCACTGTACTCAGCTAACCAAAGACCTGTTATTCCTTCCACTGCACTTCCCTAATTCCTATTATATCTGCTTTCACTCCAACCATTTCCATTTTTAAATCTTCTAAGTTACCTACCAGAGTAAAAGATCTACGATTAATATTCCACGTTCTGATCCACAGAATGCTAGTTTTGTTTTTCTTGATTACAACTTCCCCCAGAGAAGTCCTCACTGGGGATCCAAATGGGGGACTTTTTACCTCTGGACTGTTTTACTCAAGAAGATACCATCATCAGTAAGCCATACCGTAGTGCTGCATGCTCTCAGGAAAAACAACGGCTGCTGTTTTCTCGTGCATTGAGCCGTTTGCAGTACTATCACAATAAGGTCATGTTGGCTAACGTTACAATGTCAGGTCAGTCAGTCATCCAGACAGTTGCCCCAGGAACTGCAGGAGAGTCTGTTGCCCCTCTCACGAACCATATATTACCCTGGCATGTCCACAGAGACTGCTCAGTAGTGGTAGCAAATCTAATGGTTGAAATGGCTCTGAGCACTATGGGACTTAACAGCGGAGGCCATCAGTCCCCAAGAACTTAGAACTAGTTAAACCTAACTTACCTAACGACATCACACACATCCATGCCCGAGGCAGGATTCGAACCTACAACCGTAGCGGTCGCGCGGTTCCAGACTGTAGCGCCTAGAACCGCTCGGCCACTCCGGCCGGCAGTAGTGGTAGCCCCTACGGTATTGTTGAGCACACACGAAAGCAAGCCAGGAACAGTAGTAGCTCAGTTGAGAGCCTGAGCTAGCAGGGAGGTCACTCATGTTACTTTCGCAGTGAATGGTTTCGAGATTTCACAACAAATGTCTCAGAGTGCACTTGTTGTTGTTGTTGTTGTGGTCTTCAGTCCTGAGACTGGTTTGATGCAGCTCTCCATGCTACTCTATCCTGTGCAAGCCTCTTCATCTCCCCGTACCTACTGCAACCTACATCGTTCTGAATCTGCTTAGTGTAGTCATTTCTTGGTCTCCCTCTACGATTTTTACCCTCCACGCTGCCCTCCAATACTAAATTGGTGATCCCTTGATGCCTCAGAACATGTCCTACCAACCGATCCCTTCTTCTAGTCAAGTTGTACCACAAACTTCTCTTCTCCCCCATCGTATTCAATACTTCCTCATTAGTTATGTGATCTACCCATCTAATCTTCAGCATTCTTCTGTAGCACCACATTTCAAAAGCTTCTATTCTCTTATTGTCCGAACTATTTATCGTCCATGTTTCACTTCCATACATGGCTACACGCCATACAAATACTTTCAGAATTGACTTCCTGACACTTAAATCTATACTCGATGTTAACAAATTTCTCTTCTTCAGAAACGTTTTCCTTGCCATTGACAGTCTACATTTTATATCCTCTCTACTTCGACCATCATCAGTTATTTTGGTCCCCAAATAGCAAAACTCCTTTACTACATTAAGTGTCTCATTTCCTAATCTAATTCCATCAGCATCACCCGACTTAATTCGACTACATTCCATTATCCTCATTTTGCTTTTGTTCATCTTATATCCTCCTTTCAAGACACTATCCATTCCGTTCACCTGCTCTTCCAAGTCCTTTGCTGTCTCTGACAGAATTACAATCTCATCGGCGAACCTCAAAGTTTTTATTTCTTCTCCATGGATTTTAATACCTACTCCGAATTTTTCTTTTGTTTCCTTCACTGCTTGTTCAATATACAGATTGAATAACATCGGGGATAGGCTACAACCCTGTCTCACTCCCTTCCCAACCACTGCTTCCCTTTCATGCCCCTCTATTGTTATAACTGCCATCTGGTTTCTGTGCAAATTGTAAATAGCCTTTCGCTCCCTGTATTTTACCCCTGCCACCTTCAGAATTTGAAAGAGAGTATTCCAGTCAACATTGTGAAAAGCTTTCTCTAAGTCTACAAATGCAAGAAACGTAGGTTTGCCCTTCCTTAATCTAGCTTCTAAGATGAGTCATAGGGTCAGTATTGCCTCACGTGTTCCAACATTTCTACGGAATCCAAACTGATCTTCCCCGAGGTCGGCTTCTACTAGTTTTTCCATTCTTCTGTAAAGAATTCGCGTTAGTATTTTGCAGCTGTGACTTATTAAACTGATAGTTCGGTAATTTTCACATCTGTCAACACCTGCTTTCTTTGGAATTGGAATTATTATATTCATCTTGAAGTCTGAGGGTATTTCGCCTGTTTAATACATCTTGCTAACCAGATGGTAGAGTTTTGTCAGGACTGGCTCTCCCAAGGCCGCCAGTAGTTCCAATGGACTGTTGTCTACTCCGGGGGCCTGTCAAACTCAGTGCTCTGTCAAACTCTTCACGCAGTATCGTATCTCCCATTTCATATTCATCTACATCCTCTTCCATTTCCATAATATTGTCCTCAAGTACATAGCCCTTGTGTAGACCTTCTATATACTCCTTCCACCTTTCTGCTTTCCCTTCTTTGCTTAGAACTGGGTTTCCATCTGAGCTCTTTATGTTCCTGCAAGTGGTTCTCTTATCTCCAAAGGTCTCTTTAATTTTCCTGTAGGCAGTATCTTTCTTACCCCTAGTGAGATAAGCCTCCACATCCTTACATTTGTCCTCTAACCATCCCTGCTCAACCATTTTGCACTTCCTGTCGATCTCATTTTTGAGACGTTTGTATTCCTTTTCACCTGCTTCATTTACTGCATTTTTATATTTTCTCCTTTCATCAATTAAATTCAATATGTCTTCTGTTACCCAAGGATTTCTACTAGCCCTCGTCTTTTTACCTACTTGATCCTCTGCTGCCTTCACTACTTCAACCCTCAAAGCTACCCATTTTTCTTCTACTGTATTTCTTTCCCCCATTCCTGTCAATTGTTCCCTTATGCTCTCCCTGAAATTCTGTACAACCTCTGGTTCTTTCAGTTTATCCAGGTCCCATGTCCTTAAATTCCCGCCTGTTTGCAGTTTCTTCAGTTTTAATCTACAGGTCATAACCAATAGATTGTGGTCAGAGTCCACATCTGCCCCTGGAAATGTCTTACAATTTAAAACCTGGTTCCTAAATCTCTGTCTTACCATTAGATAATCTATCTGAAACCTGTCAGTATCTCCAGGCTTCTTCCATGTATACAGCCTTCTTTTATGATTCTTGAACCAAGGTTTAGCTATGATTAAGTTGTGCTCTGTGCAAAAGTCTACCAGGCAGCTTCCTCTTTCATTTCTTAGCCCCAGTCCATATTCACCTACTACGTTTCCTTTTCCTACTGCCGAATTCCAGTCACCCATGACTATTAAATTTTCGTCACCCTTCACTATCTGAATAATTTCTTTTATTTCATCATACGTTTCTTCAATTTCTTCGTCATCTGCAGAGCTGGTTGGCATATAAACTTGTACTACTGTAGTACGTGTGGGCTTCGTATCTATCTTGGCCACAATAATGCGTTCACTATGCTGTTTGTAGTAGCTTACCCGCATTCCTATTTTCCTATTCATTATTAAACCTACTCCTGCATTACCCCTATTTGATTCTGTGTTTATAACCCTGTAGTCACCTGACCAGAAGTCTTGTTCCTCTTGCCACCGAACTTCACTAATTCACACTACATCTAACTTTAACCTATCCATTTCCCTTTTTAAATTTTCTAACCTACCTGCCCGATTAAGGGATCTGACATTCCACGCTCCGATCCGTAGAACGCCAGTTTTCTTTCTCCTGATAACGACATCCTCTTGAGTAGTCCCCGCCTGGAGATCCGAATGGGGGACTATTTTACCTCCGGAATATTTTACATAAGAGGACGCCATCATCATTTAACCATACAGTAAAGCTGCATGCCCTCGGGAAAAATTACGGCCGTAGTTTCCCCTTGCTTTCAGCCGTTCGCAGTACCACAACAGCAAGGCCGTTTTGGTCACTGTTACAAGGCCAGACAGTCAATCATCCAGACTGTTGCCCTTGCAACTACTGAAAAGGCTGCTGCCCCTTTTCAGGAACCACACGTTTGTCTGGCCTCTCAACAGATACCCCTCCGTTGTTGCACGTACGGTACGGCTATCTGTATCGCTGAGGCACGCAAGCCTCCCCACCACGGCAAGGTCCATGGTTCATGGGGGGGGGGGGGGAGAGTGCACTTACTTCTAGTCAATATTCATTTCCTGTTCCGGCTTTCTGCAAATTGATATTGAATTAAAACAACTGTCTGGTGGGATAGAAAGCAAGTACAGATAGTGAAGATTATATTTGTATGGTGGGGAGGGGGAGTGGAGGAGGACTGGCAGCTGCCCTCCGCTTTACCTCAATAGGGACGCCGTTCAATTGTCATATATTGTGTTCGTTAGGAAGGAAACCCGCTAACACCATAAACCGATAGAAGATCCAGTTTGTTGAAATTTGTATGATTTCCGACAAAACATTTTGGCCTCCGAAGCGCCCTAGGCAGCTGCATATGTTCACCTACCCGCTACATCCGCCCCAGATCTCACAGTACTTATTCACGTCATCAGTTTACTAACTGAAGCGAAATACGGGGAGACCTGGATGGAACCGACGCTTAGTGTAGAGACTGGCAGTTCATTTCTTATATGACGTCATTTTTCCTGCATTAGGTTGTATTTTATTTTAAACAAATTTTGTTATTGTGTGAAATTGGCTTCTTTCTCCACTTTGGACATTTCCAAGCAACGGTACTCTAATGAATACGTGTTCAAAATGTAGCACAATCTCACGGGAAGATAGTTAAGTTAGAAAAGTTGCTAAAAGTAAATGTAAATCGAGTAATTGAATACGACATTGCCTTTTTTTAAACACAAGTTGTAATGTTGTAATGTTCGTTGTGGAACTACAACCACTTATCATTCAATTTGTTTCTGCGATTCGGGGATAATATGAGCATTTTATTGAAACTGGTCATTGGCTCTTCTTTTGTTATGTACTGAATCACTCGATACGTTCCATAAATTTACTATACGATATAGATAAGTTCAAAATTTTAATCTCATATTTCATATAGTTCTCACGACGTAAAAAATAGTTTTATACTTTTACATACAGAATATATGTTAAAACATGAATCTAATGTAAATAATATTAATTATATTATTTTCAAAAAATTAATTATTAATCATATGTATATTGGATTTATTTTTAAAACTTGGTTATCCAGTTAAAATTATACTTGAAGCTATTGATACTGAAATAGTTAATTATGGACTTTCAGAATACCTACAGAAAAGATTATCAATAAGTAACTCATTTGTTATGCATGTAAGGGACTTTCTGTGATGCATGGATTATCGTTATTTGTCTTGGCTAGTTGTTGGATGTTATAGATGTCGCGCCTTCCGTCCGTTCTAGTTTAAAAGAAAGAATGTGGCGTTAGGGGTGCTTGAACTGATACGGCTGCCTGACGTCCGATTCCCAGTTAACAGGTACATTTGAACTTACCTCCTAATCTACTGCTGTCCTGACCATGGGCGGCATCGGACTTCATCTCTTATAGTAGGGGTTTCTGATTACTGGCTCTGAGCACTATGGGACTCAACATCTGAGGTCATCAGTCCCCTAGAACTTAGAACTACTTAAACCTAACTAACCTAAGGACATCACACACGTCCATGCCCGAGGCAGGATTCGAACCTTCGACCGTAGCAGTCACGCGGTTCCAGACTGAAGCGCCTAGAACCGCTCGGCCACACTGGCCGGCTTCTGATTACTAATTAAAGGGTTGTAGGAGGCAACAGGGAAATTCTACAGACCAGAAGTCGGACATATCTGTTAAAATCTTGCATATATTTCCATAAAGACACACATCGAATGTGAGATAACCGGTTACAATTAAAATATCGGATATTACATGCGTAGAAATAACACAAATCTGATACAGAGAACGTCTTGCCACAGGACAAGACAAAAGGAACATTTTGGAATATAAATGAGCTTACTGTTAATTCGTCAAGTCCTTGATCAGAGAGTGCGTTTGTTTGTGTGTGTGTGTGTGTGTGTGTGTGTGTTTGTTTGTTTGTTTGTGTGTGTGCGCGTGTGTGTGGCGTGTGTGTGTGTGTGTGTGTGTGTGTGTGTGTGTGTGTGTGTGTGTGTGTACACTTATAGAGAAAACATTAATGCTTATTATACACAAGAAAGAACAAACTGAAACCCAGGAGGAAACAGTAGATAGAACCATCAAGCAAGTATGGTTAGCTTTGTCGCGCCTACCGATCAATATGCAATCCGTTGCGCTTGTAATGTTACACGACCGAAATAATCGCGGTTGCGTTACCTTTAATGGGAAACAGTTGGAACCGGAGTTTTAGGGTCTATGGCTGCTACTGAGAACAGTAGACAAGCCCAAAGACATACAAATGGCAGCAACTCCTGTGCTTCTGAATTCTACGAACCTGCTCCAGCTAACCTCTACAAGCAAATGAGGACGAGAGGGCCTCGCGCTTCAGTTTTGTTACCGACAGTATCAAAACTCAGTAAGCGTCCGACGGCAGACAGAGGAGCTCGCAGCTAAGCTAACTAGGGTGACGGTTAAGTTCTGTTCCGGCCCGCAAGGCTTCGTCTCGTGGTTCCAAAGTTGGGTTCCCTGGAGTGGCGTCAACTCGTCGAAAGGGCAGGGACAGGCTAGTGTTCCTCGGTCATGAAGAAACGGTGGCCTTGAATTCAAAATAACGGTTCGAACAGCCTTTGTAGCTGTTCGCCATATTGAAAATTATGAGGAATGTGTAAATCAATGCTCGGAAAACTACTCCGCCTCCACGAGACAACAGTTCTCTGTTTAGATAAGCTTGTGGTGATATCTGTCGTGGAAAATTATGGTTCAAATGGCTCTGAGCACTATGGGACTTAAAAGCGCAGGTCATCAGTCCCCTAGAACATAGAACAACTTAAACCTAACTAACCTAAGGACATCACACACATCCATGCCCGAGGCAGGATTCGAACCTACAACCGTAGCGGTCGCGCGGTTCCAGACTGAAGCGCCTAGAACCGCTTGGCCACTCCGGCCGGCGGAAAATTAGTTTGATATGGTGTAATTACCGATTAATTTTATCGCCTCTCTGAATATTAATCGGATCGACTTTCGTGATATACCAAATGACTCGTAAAATTGCGTATAGTTTGAGTCTACTGCCATAAAAGTAAAATGTATTTCGTTATGCCCTCTCTCTTTGTCAGAAAGACTGGACAAGGTTGCAGTCGCTTCTGCTGCACACCTTGCGGCAGGTCAGAGAACAGTCTCTGCTCTGCAACGCCCCTACGAAGCGACCAGACCGAATAGACAGACGACATTAAAGGATACAATATCCTTCGAGGTACACACAAGGCAACAATAATGTTCAACAGAGAAAAACTCAAGCGTTAAAGAAACTGAAAACACAAACATTAGAAACACCTTTTCCAAAATATATCAATACCGAATTGATTTACAATAGAGCAAACAATACCGTAAAGAAAATCTATCCTCCGGGACTACCTCGATACGACGACAAAATAAATTTTAATGTGACTGACCTATTTACAAAATGGAAACAGATTTCATCTTGAGATATTTTATCATAATTTCGACCCTCGAGACAGCTGTTCCACCCCGAAGATCTCTCTAAAAAAATGTATCTAATTCGGTTAAACTGTTTTGCAACGCTGTGCACATAAGTTGAGGACTTTTCTCCTACTACTTTATTAACCTTTGAACCACTAAGCCCTATTGTCTTCCACTGATAGCGATGCACTACTGTAACACTGGTCCTGCCTAGCACTACTCCTATTTCATGCCCTTGCTCGGGCACTTTCATTAACGGACAGCGCGGCTGCGAGCTGTGCCTAGCCGAGGGCGTTGCTCGTGCCGCAAGCGCCATGCGTCAGTGGTGTCCTTGGCTTCCCTGTACCCTAGGGGCAGCCAACCTTCAGCTGTGTCCGCTGAAATAAGTTCCAACTGTCTGAGCGTACTTTTTGGTACGGGCCTCGGACCTTGAGGAGTTACCACTTAGCAGCCAACTGCTGTCGCTCAAACATTGGATTAACAAAGCTAGTACTTCAGTACCTTTAGGTGATACGACTCGGTCGTCCTCTCGGTATGATATGCTGGTCTCAAACAATTATCTTGTCTCACCTATGTGTGAACATCTCTCTAGAGCCCCAAGATTTCAATTTCACACTCGTGAAGATATGGTATAAAAATATAAACTTTAAATTGTTACCTAAGGTTTAATACGAAACAATAAAACACTAGTAATATGTGATGCAATATAAAATGTAGACTGGCAATGGCAAGGAAAGCGTTTCTGAAGAAGAGAAATTTGTTGAGATGGAGTATAGATTTAAGTGTAAGGAAGTCTTTTATGAAAGTATTTTTATGGAGTGTAGCCATGTATGGAAGTGAAACATGGACGATAAATAGTTTAGACAAGAAGAGAATAGAGGCTTTCGAAGTGTGGCGCTACAGAAGAATGCTGAAGATTAGATGGATAGATCACGTAACTAATGAGGAGGTACTGAAAAGAATTGAGGAGAAGAGGAATTTGTAGCACAACTTGACTAGAAGAAGGGTTAGGTTGGTAGGACATGTTCTGAGGCATCAAGGGATCACCAATTTAGTATTTGAAGGCAGCGTGGAGAGTAAAAATCGTAGAGGGAGACCAAGAGATGAATAAACTAAGCAGATTGAGAAGGATGTAGGTTGCAGTAGGTACTTCGAGATGAAGAAGCTTGCAAAGGATAGGGTAGCATGAAGACTTGCAACAAACCAGTCTCTGGACTGAAGACCACAACAACAAGAAACCACTATTTATTTACATTTAGATGGTTGCCTTTCTACGTTAGTAATATCACTCATCCTGTCGAGAGCACCTTGTTCTAGCGACTTCTTTTTACAATTTAAACCTCACATATAGCGTCTGTTTTTTTTCCTTCACCATTCCACTTTATGCTCATAGAACACAAAATATCAATTAGATACCGGATTATCTCTTTAGTTTCCTCCTTTCCTTTTTTTCGTTATTTTTACCGGGGAACCTCACTATCTTAGCTTCCAGGTGAGTCGAGATTATGCAAAACACTAAGTCTCAGAGTAGTCTTTCCTTGACATATTTTGTCGTTTTTCCGCACTGAACGGTGAGAACCACTGAATGAATAGAAGATAGCGTCTGACACTAATGGTACTCGGCAGTTTTGTAGCCGTGCTTCTGTTTTCGTATTCCTCTTTAAATTTCTCCTTTAAATATCGTCTAAGGTCGCTAGATATAATATGTCTGGATGTTCTCCCTTTTACATGCACGCACATCGTTTCTCATCATATTGTGAGGGAATGTCTTTTCCTTTTTTTCCGACTTTTGTCGATTTGCTTGCATTACATGGTCTTCCTCTACCCCTTCCATTCCCACATACTAAGTCGTGTTGTAGAGAGGATTCCCTAATCAAGTGGTTATACTTAGAGTGGCGAGTACAGTGTTGAGGTGCTCGTGTGTATGTGTGTTTGGTAGTCAGTACGATACGGGTGCCGACTTGGAATTCGTCTATGTGGCGGGGTGAATTGCAGTGTCACCGTTCGATCCATCGATCCGACCCCTCATCGGTAAGTACTTGTGGGGGAGGGGGGGGGGTTTCTGGTGCCCAGTTTACGCCCAGTAACTCGGCAGTCACTCCCAGAGCATCAGCATCAGGTCAGAGTGACATTACCTACTTTGTCCCCGCTCTTGTCAGTTTCATCTCCTCCGTGGGAACACATTCCCATACTACCGGCCACATCCTTCCTCACTGTCTGACTTTCATCTTCCGCTCAAACTGATAATTCTTTGGGGTTTCTCCCCTATTTTCATTTCTACTTATCCTGCCAGATCGGAACTCTCAGATCTAAGTTAGTTATGACTAATCTCTACTAAGGTAAACAGCTACACAGTTACACACGATATGATAACAAAGGAAAACTTTTCCTCTTACACTATACAACTAAACAAATAATTCTCTCATTTTCAATGGCAAATAAACATCGATTCAAGTGACTTCAACACCACATAAGCTCTTACTGACAACACAAGACAAGAAGAAATTTTGGGGAGGGTTTAGTGGATAATCGGCTTTATATTTGATATGTTCTGTACTCCTTTCTTCACGTTCGTTTCAGGATCCACTACTACATATGAGCGGTTTCCTAGGACCTTTTTCACTTTGAAAGGGCCGTCATGTAGCACGTAAAACTTGTATATCTTTTTCTCTATCAGGTCTGATCATAGGTGGGTGCGAACTAAACTAAATCTCCTTCTTTTATAAGAGCGTTTTAGCCGTGCTGTCGTATCTTTCCTTCCCCAAAACTTCCTTTCTCCTAATGCTTCTCAGTGCTGTTGCTAATTTTTCTTCTAATTCCACGACTGGTGGAGTGGTTAGTTTAGCTACTGTCCGAATTGGCATCGATACTGGCCGACCCAGCATCAATCCTGCCGGTGAGTAGCCAGTCGTGTTACGTTCCAGTGTATTTATGCATTATATCCTCAAACTGGGGTGTATATTCAATCCATTTCGTGTATTTCTATGAGCAGTGAATTCTGGCGAGTTTGTCTACCTCACGACAACACTGTACAGGCTGGACTGCTACTGCGTGGTGGACAACGCCTGGAGAAGGGTTGTGGGATTTAGTCTTCCTGGGTGGTTACAGCTATCGTAACCGGCTCCGCGTAATAAGTATTTTCTCTGGCGTTTTGTGGAGGATCGCGCCAACTGTGATTCCACTTTCGCTTCTTCCCTCTCGTACTTTCGACCTGGACAGACATCACATTCCATTCTCGTGGTGCTTTCTGACGGTAGTGACCTCCAGTAGTGCTCCCTGTCTGATTACTCGCTCGTCCGGAGCTGCCCTGGTAAAAGTTTTCAGAGGATTGTGGTCTATTCCCACCCCTGTTTTTACCCCCAGTGATGCCGAGGTGACGGTTCCTCTCTTCCTGGAAATTGTCTAACGAGGCTAATACTTCTGTGAATTACATTCTAACGACAGGTAACGTTAGAAGTTTGTCGTCTCGCCCACTCGGGCATGTGCTGTTAGATCAGTGGTATCAGTTCCTCTGCTAGAATAGGTGGCTGTTAGATCAGTGGTATCAGTTCCTCTGCTTGAATATGTGCATTTAGGTGACGTACTGTTGACATTTCACCCAAGAAAAACTCGCGCAGAGTACTGTACTCACGCTCGATCATCGGCGAACATCTTACTCTCTGCTGTCTGACCCAGTTCTAGTACTGCGCAAGGAACTCGCGGCTTAATTGTACGAAATCAGTGCAGAGCCATACCGTGATTTACCACCACACGCTCGTTTCCGAAATGAAATGTTGACCAAAAAAGACTGTGAGCTGCTTGTTGCTAACCCGCCTTTTCCAGAGAATCAACTGGATGGATACGGGAGGTCATTCCGCTAAATTTTTCCCACTTAGGAGGAGTTATTTGGTTGGGTGCGTACCACAAAAGAAGTTCATTAATCTCTGTTACGGGGGGCACGCCACGGTGCTCCAGGAGTTGTGGGTTCGACTCTGCAGGGAGCGTAGCGGCTCCTTCTGTCTGCGGGAATGAGCCTGCCCGCTAAGCTGTTGCATTCACAGGGCTTACAACACCGATGGTGGGGTCTCTCCGGCAGGTAGAACGACAACGGCTGTCTGCACAGGTCGAGCGGCCGACACAAGAGGCCGACCGGGACTAGGGGAGGGGCTGTATAGTTAATCCGCTGCCTTGGCTTCCCTCTCGATTGCAATCGGCGGTCTCTCCGACGGTGTCCTGTTAACTGTATCCAGTGAAATCTGCACCCAGCAAAGGTCGAGGAAGGGTCCACTAATCCCCCTGTCCCAACTCCTCGACTTGCCCCGCAGGTAGAAGGACCGAGGGTCCGCTTCACCCTTACGCGGTGCGCTCATGAAGACTCGACATGCTCGAACCAGAACTGTAATGCCTATATTTTTACAATCTGAAGTGATGTAATATTTTTTTTATTTTCTGTCACACCCAATAACTTTTTCTTATGACCAGATTTTCAGAAAATTCAGTGGAGAACATCAAAACGCCATTTCAAACACGGATTTCAAAAGTCGTATCTCTTCTGCTCAATAAAGCATACTTTGAAATAAAATCTGGTCTATACCGGGGAATCAGCATGTGGTAGATGTAACGTGCGTAAGATACGATGTCATCAACGAAAGGGTCATTTTGCTTGTATGCAGGCTGAAGCAGAACTTCACCGACAAAATTTCGGAGGGTGTCCAGGGATATTTTCGGAGTATTTTGATATAGGAAACTCGTGGTCTCCAGTGGTTCGGTACAGAGTAATTATGTTTCGTTTGATTTCTTATCTCTTGTACCGGTATTGCATTGAAAATATATGCACAACAGTGACAATGTCAGCGATATGCGCTGTGTGTCTTGTTTGGAAACAAACTTGTTCCCTTCACTTAAGGTACTTGCTGTTGACAACAGTAAGGCTTACTTTACTCTGGATCCTTAATCTTGCATTCAGTACTGCTCGGTCCAGTCTCGGGTTGGTATTAGCTGAGCGGTCTAGGGCGCTGCAGTCATGGACTGTGCGGCTGGTCCCGGCGGAGGTTCGAGTCCTCCCTCGGGCATGGGTGTGTGTGTTTGTCCGTAGGATAATTTACGTTAAGTAGTGTGTAAGCTTACGGACTGATACCTTAGCAGTTAAGTCCCATAAGATTTCACACACATTTGAACATTTTTCGGGTTGGTTTTTCCGACGGTGTTAGTTGTACGTTAGTAGTGATTCATAACAGAATCGAAAAGTTTATTCATGAAGAATCGACCGATATACATCTCCTTCCATGGGTTCACTGAATGCAATGGAAAAACAGCAACACAACCATATGCTCAGCTGGTCTCGCAGCAGCGGCAACCCCGCAACAACAGCTTTGCTTCTGTATATAGGCGCCCACGTATAACCGGATCCGTTAGTGTTACTACGTTTTTGTCATTGCATGTTATAGTCTCTTTCACTGTTGTGAAAATATTTCCTCGGAAACAAAGCTAATTCTCGTAACGTAGCCTATTAAGTCATAATTACATTACTGCTTTGTAACGAGCCACAGTAGACCACGGGTCCATATACTAAAATACTCAGTAAATATCTATGGAAAAACTCTGTAATTTTGTCTGTGGAGTTCTGGTTCACCCTATATAGGTGACATAACTTGTATGTATCTTCTTCTCCCACTTCTGTCGCAACATCAGCGCGTCCTCTATATGTAACTTAAAACATAAAAACAATTTACTTTATAACTATAATTATACATGTACTTCCATACTGTTCAAATCACTGTGAAGTGCGTTTAGGTTTCTTAACGTTTCATCCACGTATGGAGCGTACTTTTGATAGTAAGCCCAGATGTGGTAAAGAGTCAAACTCAGATATACTGCATCTACCTGACTGCCTTGATCCATGACTTTCAGGATGTCATGTGAAAAACTTGCGATTTGAATTTCACATGGTTTATGTTTTCGGAATCCATGCTGTTTGTCAGGAGCACAAAATATGTTCTAAGATTCTAAAAAGAAATGGATCTCAACGATATTGGACGTTATTTTCGTGATTCACGTCTGATGCGCTTCTTGCATGAGGGTGTAACCTGTGCTTTCTTAAAATTACTGGGCATGGTTTATTGTTCGAGGGATCTATCATAGCTTATGGTTAAAAGGGGACTAACTCAGACGGAAATCTGGTATAGAATCTGATAGGGATTCCATCGGGTACTGAAGCTTTGTTAAATTTTAGCGATTCAGCTGTTTCTCGACACCACTGACGCTAATATCTGTACTGCTTGTCCTTGCAGTGGTGCGTGAAATTTGTAGGAACAATACTCACTGATAATTCTGCATATCATTGTCCTCACCGCGAAGTGGAATATACGTGATCATTATAATACTGTATAAGTAAGATACACTAAAAGTGCAGAGTATTCATCACAACTTACGTAACAACATAAATTACTTAAAAAAGGAACAAAAAAATTTTAAGTGGCAAGGCATAGCGATTTTTTCGTGTTAGGACTAGTAGGCATGGTAATATTACCGACGAAAGTGCCACTAAAGGGGAGTTACTAAATCCGGTTTTACGAAATTCCTTCACCAAAGAAGACGAAGTAAATAGTGCAAAGTTCGAATCAAGAACTGTTGCCAACATGAGTAACTTAGAAGTAAGTATCCGCGGTGTAGCGAAACGAATAAAGGCAAGTCTTTCGTTCCAGATCGTATACGAATTAGGTTCCCTTCAGAGTATGCTGATACAATAGCTCCATATTTAGAGATCATATGCAACCGCTCGTTCAACGAAAGATGCATACAAAAAAACAGGGAAGCTGCACAGGTGAGAACAGTACTCCAGTAAGGGAATAGGAGCTATCCGCAGAATTACAGACCCATGTCACGGACGTCGATTTACAGTAGTCTTTCGGAATATAATTACACTGTGTTCGACATTATGTATTTTCTCGAACAAAACGATCTACACTCCTGGAAATTGAAATAAGAACACCGTGAATTCATTGTCCCAGGAAGGGGAAACTTTATTGACACATTCCTGGGGTCAGATACATCACATGATCACACTGACAGAACCACAGGCACATAGACACAGGCAACAGAGCATGCACAATGTCGGCACTAGTACAGTGTATATCCACCTTTCGCAGCAATGCAGGCTGCTATTCTCCAATGGAGACGATCGTAGAGATGCTGGATGTAGTCCTGTGGAACGGCTTGCCATGCCATTTCCACCTGGCGCCTCAGTTGGACCAGCGTTCGTGCTGGACGTGCAGACCGCGTGAGACGACGCTTCATCCAGTCCCAAACATGCTCAATGGGGGACAGATCCGGAGATCTTGCTGGCCAGGGTAGTTGACTTACACCTTCTAGAGCACGTTGGGTGGCACGGGATACATGCGGACGTGCATTGTCCTGTTGGAACAGCAAGTTCCCTTGCCGGTCTAGGAATGGTAGAACGATGGGTTCGATGACGGTTTGGATGTACCGTGCACTATTCAGTGTCCCCTCGACGATCACCGGTGGTGTACGGCCAGTGTAGGAGATCGCTCCCCACACCATGATGCCGGGTGTTGGCCCTGTGTGCCTCGGTCGTATGCAGTCCTGATTGTGGCGCTCACCTGCACGGCGCCAAACACGCATACGACCATCATTGGCACCAAGGCAGAAGCGACTCTCATCGCTGAAGACGACACGTCTCCATTCGTCCCTCCATTCACGCCTGTCGCGACACCACTGGAGGCGGGCTGCACGATGTTGGGGCGTGAGCGGAAGACGGCCTAACGGTGTGCGGGACCGTAGCCCAGCTTCATGGAGACGGTTGCGAATGGTCCTCGCCGATACCCCAGGAGCAACAGTGTCCCTAATTTGCTGGGAAGTGGCGGTGCGGTCCCCTACGGCACTGCGTAGGATCCTACGGTCTTGGCGTGCATCCGTGCGTCGCTGCGGTCCGGTCCCAGGTCGACGGGCACGTGCACCTTCCGCCGACCACTGGCGACAACATCGATGTACTGTGGAGACCTCACGCCCCACGTGTTGAGCAATTCGGCGGTACGTCCACCCGGCCTCCCGCATGCCCACTATACGCCCTCGCTCAAAGTCCGTCAACTCCACATACGGTTCACGTCCACGCTGTCGCGGCATGCTACCAGTGTTAAAGACTGCGATGGAGCTCCGTATGCCACGGCAAACTGGCTGACACTGACGGCGGCGGTGCACAAATGCTGCGCAGCTAGCGCCATTCGACGGCCAACACCGCGGTTCCTGGTGTGTCCGCTGTGCCGTGCGTGTGATCATTGCTTGTACAGCCCTCTCGCAGTGTCCGGAGCAAGTATGGTGGGTCTGACACACCGGTGTCAATGTGTTCTTTTTTCCATTTCCAGGAGTGTATTTTCAATTAGTCAGCACGGATTCAGAAAATACCGTTCATGTGAAACACAACTAGTTCTTTATTCGCACGAAATAATTAGTGTACCGACAGAGAGTCTCGATTTAATTCCATACATCAAGAATTCTAGAAGGTTTTTGACACCGTTACTCACAGGCGTCTTGTAATCAGATTGCATGCCTATGGAGTATCGTCTCAATTGAGCGACGGGATTCGTGATTTCCTGTCAGAAAAGTCACAGTACGTAGTAATCAACGGAAAATTATCAATTAAAACAAAAGTGATATCTAACGTTCCTCAAGGAAGTGTTGTAGGCCCTTTGTTGTCCCTAATCTACGTAAATGATCTGAACAGCCCTCTTAGATTGTTTGCAGATGATGCTGTCACTTATTGCCTGGTAACGTCATCAGAATATCAAAACCAATTGCAAAATAATTTAGACGATTTATCGGTATGGTGCAAAAAGTGGCAGCTGACTCTAAATAGTGAAAAGGGTGTCGTTATCCACATGAATCCGTTAAATTTCGGTCACAGGATAAATCACACAAATCTAAAGACTGTTAATTCAAGTAAGTATCTAGGGATAATAGCTACGAACTACTTTAACTGGAACGATCACATAGAAAATGTTGCGGGAAAGGCAAACCGAAGACTGAGTTTTAATGCCAGAACAGAAGATGCAACAGGTCTGCTACAGAGACCCCCTACACTACGCTTGTTCGTCCTCCGCTACAGTGTTGATGTGCAGTATGAGATCTTTACCAGAGCACTCCGTCTCCAGGCCACAAGCGGCCCATCGGGACCATCCGACCGCCGTATCGTCCTCACTGAGGATGCGGATAGGAGGGGCGTGTGGTCAGCACACCGCTCTCCCGGTCGTTATGATGGTTTTCTGTGACCGGAGCCGCCACTATTCGGTCGAGTAGCTCCTCAATTGGCATCACGAGGCTGAATGCACCCCGAAAAATGCCAACAGCGCATTGCGGCTGGATGGTCACCCATCCAAGTGCCGGCCACGCCCGACAGCGCTTAACTTCGGTGATCTCACGGGAACCGGTGTATCCACTGTGGCAAGGCCGTTGCCCCGATCTTTACCAGAGGACATCGAAAAAGTCCAAAGAAGGGCAGCTCGTTTTGTATTATCGTGAAACAGGTGAGAGAGTGTCACTGATATGATAAGCAAGCTAGGGTGACAATAATTAAAACTAAGGCGTGTTATCTTAACGAAATTTCAATGTCCAACTTTCTCCCCCTGTTGCGAAAATGTTTTTTTTACACCCACTGACAAAGAGAGAAATGATCATCATAATAAAATAAGAGAAATCGAGGCTTGTACAGATAGACTTAGGTGTTCTTCTTTCCTGCGCGTAGTTCGAGAGTGGAGCGGCAGAGAAATTGTTTGAAAGTGGTTCGATGAAGCTTCTGGCAAGTACTTAATTGTGAACTGCAGAGTAATCATGTAGATATAGATATGCATCATAAAAGAAGGAAAAGTAGGATACAAACGTTAAAAGTAGCAGAATCAGGGCCTCACACATATATAAGAGCGAATATAGTTGAACGGTATGTAGACAATTGGTGGCGCTGATGCTCTTCTTCCGACAGTAGTATATTTTATTCCTGTTGGTCACTTGTATGGTAGCGTCGGCGCGGCTCCAACAGAGCCGCCCAGCACCCCACTGCGGGCGGAGGGATAGGGCGAGCGAGGACTCTGAGCGCAGGTAGGAAATGACGTAGAGGGCAGGTAGTTTCTGGTTAAACTGGTTGCAGATTTCATGGATTTCTGGCTGGGTGCAAATTCCACTGGGTGCAGTTTACGTATATTCTGACACGCAGAACTGTCTGTAAAAATTTCTTCGCGGACGAAATCGAACCAAAGTCAGAGGGTTGCCAGCTCATGGTAGCGCTTAAAATCTTATTCACTTGCTTATTTCCTAATTTACTTTCTAATAATTTCTCCAAACTTCGTACTGTGCGGTAACTTCTCCCGTTATTCCACTACGGATTTCCGTAAATTTCCCTTCAGCTGCGAGAACCCTTGCCTCAATTTCACGCAGAACTTCCGTATGACGCGACATCACTGTGCCAGCCTCCGTCATCCGTTCATTTAGTGACTCTAGAGTAGCCTGCTGACTGACAACAGTAGGCAACCACAAATTAATACAAATGACGGCAACTTTTGTGCTCCAACAAACCACTACGAGCAACTGAGGACGAGACGGTCTCTCCCGTCAGTTTTGTTGCCGACAGTATCACAACCCCGTAAGCGTCCTCTGGCAGGGGGAGCCCATAACCAACCTAAACTGAGTGTCAGTTAAGTTTTGTACTAGCACGCAGGGTCCGGTCTAACGGTTCGAAAGTTGGGCTCCCTTGGGCGGCGGCAACTCGTCGAAAGGGGAGGGACAGACTGGTGTTCCTCCGCCACGAAGAAACCTAGGCCTATAATTCAAAATAGCAGCTCAAATAGCCTCTGTGGCTGTTCATGATACTGCAAATTATTAGGAATATTTAAATCAAGAAACGGAAAGCTGTTCCGCCCGCGCCGGCTGGAGTGGCCGTGCGGTTCTAGGCGCTACAGTCTGGAGCCGAGCGACCGCTACGGTCGCAGGTTCGAATCCTGCCTCGGGTATGGATGTGTGTGATGTCCTTAGGTTGGTTAGGTTTAATTAGTTCTAAGTTCTAGGCGACTGATGACCTCAGAAGTTAAGTCGCATAGTGCTCAGAGCCATTTGAACCATTTTTTTGTTCCGCCCCCCCCCCCACCCCGAGACAACACTCCTATGGCTAGACAAAACCTACAGTAATACCTGACTGCCAGGGAAAATTAATTTCATATGGTTTAATTGACAATTAACGTTATCAGCTTTGTGGACATTAATCGGATCGACCTTACTGATATATGAAATATTCGTAAAATTGCTTATAGTTTGAACCTACTCTCAGAAATGTTAATAGTGTCTCTTTCTCAGAATGGTTCGACAGGTTTGCAGTCGCTTCTACTGCACGCCCTGTGGCACGTGAGAGAAAAGTTTCTGTTCTATGGTGTTATTCTATGTATGAAGTTGACGAGAAGTGGGGAAATGGCTGTACTATTGGTGTCATGCCTTGTTCTGAGTTTCACGCATGTTGAAATTGTTTTATGTCAGAAAGATAAGAATTAAATCCTCTGTGTGAAAAATAAAGTGCCTGCAACACACATATGTTCAATGAAAACCTGAATATTTTCCTGCAAGCAGAAATATATCTTTATATGTTGAACTAATAAAGATAATTCAATACAGCAAATGAACACAATAAGTTAAGTAACGAAAATTATTAAAATAATTCTTATCACAAACTATATTTTATGAATAATTCAACCTTCACTCATATTTGTTTGCTGTGGCAGAACATAAATGCAAACACATGCAAATAAATAATTTAAATGGTTTGTTATAAAATTATGTTTTGAGACAGCAGTAGATAAGAGAAGAGGAATTTGAGGATGAGTTTTGTAAGCAAGAAAAAGTCGGGTGGAATAAATCAACAGACGGAGAGGGCCTCAGACTATTCAAAACCACCTGACCATGGAAGAACTTTGACACAATACTGCTGAATTCTCCAGTTTTTCAGTAAACCAAAGATCGACTGCAAGCGCCTGAAATATACCTAACCAATAGTTTCAGAGGGAAGGCTCTTTATTAGTTAGTTACATATTCCACAGATCATTTCAAAAACTTTTTTAACTAAATGACATGGAATGAGTCAGTTTACAGGATATGTGTACATAATTTGTTTTAACATTAATGACCATATTATCTTTCAGTCCTACACCTGCAACTAAATATAAAACTAGTTTTAATGAAGGTAACCAGATTTTAAATAAAAATTCGCCTGTGATATAGTAGAGCTTGTACAAAAGAAATGATTTTACGTTAGATTCAAAACTTCCGTTGATACGTGTCAGACATTTTATGTTGTTGGGAAAATGATCAAAAATTATTGTTGCTACATTTTGAACTCTTTTTCAGAAGCACTGGCAGCTTTAATAATGGGTAATAAGTGTTACTTTTTCTCCTAGTGTTATGGGCATGGACATCACTGTTCTTCTTCATAAATGTGCATTTAAAATCCCTAACTCCTTTAAGAGTCACCTACAAGATGGCAGCAGATGAACATATATTATTCTTACTGCTCGCTTTTGTGCAAACAAGACTTTCTTAGGTGAGTTACTGCAGAAAATTATTCCATTAAACATTATTGATTGGAAATACCAAAAAAAGTTTATTCGCTTTTTTCCCAAAACTAACAATTATATGAGCAACAAAACTAGTTGAACATAGCTGTCTGAGCAGGTCACTAATATCGTTATTCCACTTCAAGTTTTCATCAATATGTACACCCAAAAATTTGGAGTACTTCACTCTATTTACTGTCTCTTGTTAGTGTGGCTCCGTTTTCTGTACTGAGCTGAATATAATGCATTTCCTCAAAATTTAGGGAGAGTTTATTATCAGAGAACCACCTAAAATTCATTGAAAAACGTACTTAACAATTTCTTCTGTTGCTTTCTCTCTAATTGGATTTATTATAATACTAGCATCATCTGCAAGAAGTACCAATTCTTCTTGATGAATACGTCATTGACACATATCAAGAATAGGCGTGGATCCAAAATTGAACCATGTGGGACTCTCTTCCTGATTTCTCCCCACTCATTAAAATTTCCTTTGCTTCAAATGTTGTTTGAATCATGCGGCACAACCTTCTGCATTCCATTGTCAAGTCTGATTTAGACCAGTTGTTTGTAGAGCAACCATTTCCTTAAAATTCAAATTTTTCCAAGAGATTAATAGAATCTATACTAACTTTAATCATATGTTTTGGAATGAACTCTGTGTTGTGTACATAGTTCTGCATAGTCAGCGTGTACACAACTTTCCCACTAGAGCGCGCCCCGCTAAGCACAACAGCACAGGCGCAGCGCTCATCCATCTCCATACTACGAGATGGCACTGTCTTAGAGACAGACCAAATTCTGCTTCCGCCGATCCGCGTATTAATATGTAACGCAGCCAATGAGATTGCTGCTAACGCAGAACCTTTTATCCTCGCGGATCACACTCGCGCAGTGATACCTGAACGCTCGAGGTATTATAACAAGTGTACAGACCTCCGATTAGTCAGTCTGCATTTATCTGCACCTGTCTGTACCAGTCTACATCAGTCTGCATTAGTCTGTACCAGTCTATAATCAAGTTTCAGTCTGCATCTAATAAGATTACCATATTCCTGTACATAGCCATGAAGAGAAATGTATAGACACTTTGTCAAGTATCAGAGATATTTGAGAATAAGATTAATGTACCAAGACCAAAGGAACTTCAGATTGTCAATTGTAAACAGCATCCAGAACCAAGTTACATAATAGCTATGATTTTTATTATTTTAATAAATGTGTGTGAAAATGAATCAAGTTCTGTTTAAAGTTGGTCACCGTCAATCTGCTACTCTAAGCATGCAAGTGGCATTTCTATCGTCTGACCTAACAGCAGAAGATAAACACGCCACCATAAGAACACGAGACATATTGCTGACACTCGTCTACTTTGTTAGAGTGACAAGTCAAATAATCTGATGGTGTGTGTACCGAAGGTCTTACAATACGCACACCACACTCTGTGAGGTATTGGATGTAATTGTCGGAAGAGAAAACTTCCTGTCAGTCTTCAAGAACAGTCTCAAAGGATGCTAGAGGTAGGTGGTTGGTTTTGTGGCCAGTTATTTGATGATGTTTGTGCCACTTCATCCCATATGTTCCACACTGTATTCATACCAGTGGCATGTGGCGGCAAGTCTATGATATTGATGCCCATGTTGGACAACTGCTATTGAATGAATGCAGGATTATGCACAGAACGATCTTCCTGTAACATGAAAACTCTTTCACTGTGACAGTAGCTTGTTGTCTTGTGTTGAGCATTACTGAATCTCGATCATGGGGCTCTGGGTTGAATTCGCATCTGGACTAGGGATGTTTTCCACTCAGGCTTGGGTGCATTTGTGTGTGTGTGTGTGTTTTGTTCTCATTATCAACTCGCAAGTCGCCAAAGTGGCATCAAATAAAAAGTCTTGCAGCAGGTGGCCTAATTCCCCAGATGGGGACTCTCGGACAAAAGTGCCACACACACATTTCATTTTTTCCTTCACTGTATAGCAGTTGCACTGAAGGAAACGTCACATTCTTCAGTGTATGGGCATACTGCCTGATATCGATAGTTCCCTCAGTTCTGTGAAGTACTGTTCATTCTGTTGCAGAAATTCAGCTCTAGGAGAAAACCAATAGCTGCCCACTTCTTCTTGTCATCGCTACATATTCTTTACGATGTCTTGTCCGTAGTAGCCTTTAAATCACTCTTGGACTGTAGTTGACAGTGGAAAATACCAGCAGTTGATTTTAGGGGCTGTACATATTATTTACGATGTCTTGTCCATAGCAGCCTTTAAATCACTCTTGGACTGTAGTTGACTGTGGAAAGTACCAGCAGTTGATTTTAGGGGCTACTGCAACATATATTGTCATAGATTGTAAATTATAAATTTATCTCAAATTAAAATGACTGAGAATCAGTTAATTATAAATTGTTAACTGAATAAGAAAGCCTCTTGCACAAAAAATTAAAAAAAAACTCTAGAAGTTAATAAAAAATTAACTAGTTTTAAAAATCTAATGAATTATTTATCTTATAATTTAGCTCCACAAATCTAATATTCAAATATTCACAACCTATGTAAAATATGAACTAATTTCGTTCATTATAAAAGTTTAATGAATTTTTTATTTTTCATTTTTAAATAAATCTAATAAATTTGTAATCTTATGAATTAGTTCCCCATATCTAGTATTCAAGTATTCACAACCTAACATAAACTCATTTATTCATTTTTTAAATCTAATAATTTTTTAATTTTCATTTCTAATATATTACATTTTATACCTTTTATATTTTAAACCTGTTAATTTTTTCTTATAATTGACTGAGCAATTAAACATCTTTACTGTGGTTAAACTTCATGACTCATGTAAAAGAAACTTCAGTGTGGTTCAACTTTGTGAATATTGGAAAAGAAATAATCTAAGGGAATAGTATAAACTACGAAAAATAATTTAATTACTTGTACAATAATACACAGTCTTGAATCAGAGAAGAATCAAAAGGAAAAGTTGGGAACAATTACCTTACCTTAATAATGAAGTAGTCATGAAGCTTTTAAAAATGATGAACCTAAACCAATGGAAAGTATTTTTTCCGTTTTCTACTAATATATGGTTGGGAAAACAAATAAAAATAGAAAAACATTTAATCATCATTTAATTGATAAGACATTTAAAAATAGATTACAAACTATAAATTTCGAGAGTAATATAAACTCTAGTGAGCCTAATCATTTCTTATATGTCTCAAAACCAAAAATTAAGAAAGTAGTGAGAGAAAATTTAAAACTATGTAATGGCTTCAAAATATTTTTTTATTGTGAGTGCAGAAAGGAGACCAATAATAAAGCTACGAAATTTGGGCAACAGACTGAAAATTACAGCATTACTAGAACAATATGTCTATTTGAGAAATATGAGAAAGGTAGACAAATTATTTTAACACAATCATCAACTTTTCAAACATGCAGATCAGGATGTACATTAATTAGCGTTATTGGAATGCAGTTAGCAATTTATAGATATGTTCCAATACAAGGTTCATCTTACATTAAACTATGAGATAAAAAGTAATGGGCAAAAATGTTTTCGATAGCTTCAGCAGTAAATCCAGTAGATAGACAGAAATGTGAAACTCAAGAACTATGTAATCATACATAATACAATATTTGCTTCTAGTAATGCTGTAATTTTGAGTTTGTTGCCCAAATTTCGTAGCTTTATTATTGGCCTCTTTTATGCACTCACAATAAAAAAAATATTTTGAAGCCATTACAAGTAATTATAAAAAAGATTTGTCATAGAGCTCGAAAAAAACCTGATATTTCGTTTGCTGTTGCAACTGATGTTTCAAAAGTAGCGAGTCTATATTTAATAATGTTGATTCGTTTGCTGAAAAATGTCAAGTATACCCATTAAAAATAACAAAATGTATAAAAGAAATAAATATTTTTTGATTATGTTTTAAAGAAGAAAACAATTCACACTACTGATGGATAAAATTTTTATCTATACTTGTTTTAACTCAGGTATGAAAGCCTAAAGAATTGAAATTTATGTTATTCCCGCTTATTACATTTTAATAATAAAGAAAAATTAGACAGTCACTCAAAAAATTGTTTAATTAATAATTTATTAAAAGTGGAACTACCAGAAAATTTTAAAATAAATGATGTGCACAAAAGGTATGTTTTCTTATTTATACAGATTTTGAAAGTAAGTTAGAAAATTAACGAAACATATCCTGAATTAAAATCAGATAATATCATTAATGGTTTCTGAAGAAAAAAATTTAAAGATATATACAAATTCTATGACAAACAAATAAATCAGACTGATTTAACATTACAATAAAGTAATTACCCTTCTAGTGTAAAATATAAAAAATATGAACCAAATGGTTTTTGCTATTATATTCAATATATAAATAAACACTATAAAGATCTGGTTGAACACAGAGAACCAAATACCCAGAAGGAATTCATTGAATGTATGAAAAAAGAAAATTAAAGAAAGAGGAAGCAATTCTTCTGAAGAAGAATTAATGAAAGCTTTTACTGTTGCACAACATTTGAGATACAACAAATCTACAGTTGGTTCTTTGTGTGGAAAGCGTTATACAAAAAGTATAAAAAATTTCGTCACCATGATTATTTAACAGGAAAATATGTAATCGACTATGTAATAATTGTAATCTAAAACTAAAAAAAATCTGAGTTTTCTATAGTTTATGTACATGATTCTCGTTTATTTGTAAAACAACTTTGTTGTGATGAAAAAGAAATAGATTTCATATCAAATTATGAAGGCAGATATATTAGTTTTGGTAAAAAACAGAACACTTGTAAATAAGATTCATGGCTTCAGGCCTTGCCAAACTTCCTGCAAATTAAAAAAAAATAAATAAAAAATACTAAAAGATTTTCCATAAGATCTAATAAATATAGTAATTAAAAACGAGTTATCCTTATCATTGTATAGGTAGATGGGAAATATTTGAAGATAAAGATCTTCCACCAAAAGCCGAACTATATAATAAATTAAATGAACGTTATATTTGTGAAGAATGTAATAGATGTGCCAAACTAATTTAGAAAAAATTTAAAATAAAAGATTTAGGAGTATCTCATGATTTATATTTAAAAAGCCGAGCCTCTATTTGTTATTAGCTGATGTTACGAAAATTTTAGGAAAACTGGTACAAAAACTTACAATATAGACTCTTCTAGGTATTTTATTGTTTCAGGTTTATTTTTCAATTTGACATTAAAAATGATAGGAGAACCAGTTGTATTATTAGCTGATTATGAGATGGGTTTAATGGCTGAAAAATGGCTAAGAGGTGTTATATCACAGTTTTGTAAAAGTTAGGTTAAAGCAAATAATTATTATATGACACATTATGATAAAACGATTATATCAAATGTTTGACATATTTAGATGCAAATAGTTTATATGCCTATGTGATGAATCAATTTTTGCCTTATGGAGGTTTCAAGCTGGTTGAACCAAATTCATTTGATTCGGAAAAAATAAGTGAAATCTCAGACAATACTGAAATTGGTTTATACTTTTTTGAAATGTGTCTCTCAACAGCCATCAAGTAATGCATAAAATGCATGTTTGACCATCAGCTGTTTTTATTTTAAACCCAAATATTGACTGGTTTCAGTGATGGACCATCTCCACAGATAAAGGTTAAATGGTTTAAGCCACTACGTTACATTTGTCATTACTTGAATAATGCATAGAGTATATCATGAATATCACTATACGACACAGTACTTTTAGAAGCAAACATACTTATACTATGTGTACACAGAGCAGAACTGTAGAGAAGACCAGGACTATAAGTAATACTCATAGAACTGATCTCTTCAGTACTTCTATAAGCAATGCTTATAGTCCTCCTAAAACTAATACTTATAGTCCTGATCTTCTTTTTCAGTTCTGCTCTGTGTACACTTGGTGTTAGCATGTTTGCTTCTAAAAGTCCTGTATATTCATGTTCATGACATACTCTACACATTATTTAAGTGATGACAGATATAATGTGGTGGCTGAAACCATTTTAATCCTCATCTGTGAAGCTAGTCCATCACTGAAACCAGTTGATATTTTGGTTTAAAATAAAAACAGCTGATGATCAAACATGCATTTTATACACAAAATTGGTAGATTTAGAATAGAAAAAAATTTAAGTGGTGACTCTAAATATCTACCTCATGGTCAGAAAAATAAAATTGTGCCAGGAAGTGAAGAAATTTTTTAACTAGTTTAGACATTAAATATAATTATGTTGACACTATGGATGTCTTAAAGAATATCTATCTCTAGGAGTGAAAACCAGAAATATAAAGAAACAATATGATTGGTTAAAAACGAATATAGAGTTAAATACAAAAGTGAAGAAAAAAGAAAAAGTGATTTTGATACAGATTTCTAGAAGTTAAAAATAACACAGTATTTTCGAAAAGAATGGAAAATTTGGGAAACAGAGTGGATATAAAATTAGTCTCAGTGCAAATAAACATGATAAACAACTAGTAGCAAAATCAAACTTTAAAGGAAGAACAATATTTGATGAAAATTTAGTTGCTATCCATATAAATAATACTAAAATTTTGTTTAATAAACCTACTGATGTTAGAATGCATATATCTGATTTATTTAAAGAATTAATGAGTAATTTTCATTAAAATGTTATGAAAACAAAATATCACACTCTGTTGTCAATATACTGAGTCGTGTGAAGTTAGCACCCTTTTTTTCAAAAATGTATATTTTTTTCAGAGTTCTTGGTAGATATGAAATAGTTCTAGAGTTCTTTGTACAAAATTTCAATAGTTCTGCAGAATTTAGCGAAGAAAACAACAATACTCGAAAAAATTTTCGTATCGAAAACATTCTTTGTCAATTTCCGCAAAATGTAAATAAGTACGACAGTTCTGAGCACAGTTCTGAATAGATCTCCAAGAGATCTATCGAAAATCCCAGTAACATTTTTTTGTGCAGCTAATAGTTTACGAGATAATTGCAATTTAAGGAGAAATCTTTTCACTTACTGTGAAGTTGGCACCCTTTTTTTCAGAAATGTATATTTTTTTCAGAGTTCTTGACAGATATGCCATAGTTCTAGAGTTCTTTGTATAAAATTTCAATAGTTCTGCAGAATTTAGCGAAGAAAACAACAACATTCGTAAACATTTTCGTATCGAAAACATTCATTGTCAATTTTCGCCAAAATTAAACTCATACAACAGTTCTGAGGACAGTTCTGAACAGAACCCCAAGAGCTCTATCGAAAATCCCAGTAACATTTTTCTATGGCTATAATAGTTTATGAGATAAATTGATTTAATCTGGGACACACTTTCTCTACAGAAAATATAAATATATTCGTACAACAGTTCTGATGACAGTTCCGGACACCACGTGAAGAGTTCTATCGAAAATCCTGGTAGTATTTTTTTGTGCAGGTAATAGTTTAAGAGGAAATTGCAACATAATTAAGAACTCCATAAGAGCTCCCACGGTGAAGCTGGCACCCTTTTTTACAGAAATATATATTTTTTTCAGAGTTCTTGATGGATAAGCCATAGTTCTAGAGTTCTTTGTACAAAAGTTCAATAGTTCTGCAGAATTTAACGAAGAAAACAACAATATTCGAAAACATTTTCGTATCGAAAACATTCATTGTCAATTTTCGCAAAAATTAAACTCGTATAACAGTTCTGAGGACAGTTCTGAACAGAACCCCAAGAGCTCTATCGAAAATCCCAATAACATTTTTCTATGGCTATAATAGTTTATGAGATAAATCGATTTAATGTGGGACACACTTTCTCTACAGCAAATATAAATATATTTGTACAACAGTTCTGATGACAGTTCTGGTCACCACGTGAAGAGTTCTATCGAAAATACTGGTAGTATTTTTTTGTGCAGGTAATAGTTTAAGAGGAAATTGCAACATAATTAAGAACTCTATAAGAGCTCCCACTGTGAAGCTGGCACCCTTTTTTACAGAATTATATATTTTTTCAGAGTTCTTGATAGATAAGCCTAGTTATAGAGTTCTTTGTACAAAATTTCAATAGTTCTGCAGAATTTAGCGAAGAAAGCAATAGTACTCGTAAAAATTGTGGTATCGAAACGATTTTTTGCCGATTTTTGCAAAAAGTAAATTCGTACAACAGTTCTGAGGACAGTTCTCAACAGAGCCCCAATAATTCTATCGAAAATACAAATAACATTTTTTGTGCAGGTAATAGTTTGCAAGATAATTGCAATTTAAGGAGAAAGTCTTTTCACTTACTGTGAAGTTGGCGCCCTTTTTTTTGGAAATGTATATTTTTTTAAGAGTTCTTGATAAATATGCCATAGTTCTAGAGTTCTTTGTACAAAATTTCAATAGTTCTGCAGAATTTAGCGAAGATACAACAATGTATAACATAGCTGATTCAGGAGCCCTGTCCTTCTGGTACAATTCTTACTGTTGCCACAATAAAACACTTGTGCATAGATTTCAACCGCATTGATCATTACAAAAATATAACAAGTGACCAACGGCGCACATTTCTTGCAGCGTTGTACAAAGCATTCATCTTATCCGCTGTGAAAATACTACACTTAACACTATTGTAAAATTTACGATGGATGGCTTCCGTTTATCTACAGTGTCAGCATCTATCGAATTATCTTCATGCAAAAGTGATGCCAGGATCACAAACTTCCCCTTTTTAGGTACGAAGGAAACTAGAGTTCAGTCTTGTGGAACCCAAAAAGGGAACTGTGGGCAGCCCTTCTTTTACTGATAGCAAACTCTAGAGAAATCTCACGCTTGTTTTTCTTCATCGTGCCAACAAAAGAAAAATTCTCCCTTCATAGCTCTATTATCATTCCAATACTAGTGTACCAGTTGTCCACGTCGCATTTCAACCTGACTGATACATATGTTACACAGTCACAGAACAACATCAAAATGTTTGTTGCTCAGTTGGTAAATCCTTCTGATTGCAACACAGTGTATATTTCCAAATTGTACAGGTAAAATACTTAAGAATCCACAAAATCATAGATTTTAAATCCATATTTGTTTGTTTTGATAGGTACATATTGGTGAAAACTGCCTCAGAATCCTTCCAGCTTCTTGTCTACTGTAACATTTTCTCCGAGGGTATAAGATTTCTGGTTGTTGCGTACAAACACAGTAAATATTTCCCGAATTGCTGTTAGCTTGTCTACTTGTCTCCTTTCATCACGAATAGCGCAACTGTAAAATCTAAGGTACTCCACAATAAATTTGAAACGTTTTAAGTTCATTTGCAAAGTGAAATTTTTCAGTTCCATCTACATCAATTCTACAGAGATCTTCCAGGCTTTATCTGTTACTTTTGTTAACAACAATTAAAAACAAGAGACTGATGAAGGCTTTCAATTCAATAACATCTATTGATTTTACCGCTCTCTCACGCTGAAATGAAGCTTTGACGCTCTCAAAATGCTGAATGGAATACAAAACTACAATAGACAAATGACGTCATCTATGAGGCAATTACAGCATCACAAAGGCTGCTTTGGCTGCGCCTATTGTCCAGGTAAATTTCTAATAATATTATCCTCTTCGAACAATATGCTTTGGATTTCTTCAACATGATCTGGTACATCCCACTTAAAATAATAAAATTCCTATAACATAACGCAATCAGGCGCAGTGTATTAATTTGATATCTGACGATATCTGACAGCGGACACTGACGATTAAACAGTTCAAACAGAATTTAAGTGCATTTTACATTATGGATTAGCTTTGTACTACTTACTACATTGATAAACAAATAAATTAATTGCTGAAATGAAATACGAAAGCGCACAGTGGATAAAAACGAGCAATTGGCTCGTATCTCATCAAGAGAGCATTAGCGTCGATACTGAATCAAACAACAATGAAAGGCATGCACAGAAAGGAAGCTATAACGTGAAGGCGCCAGTGCTGCCAATTGTTGACAAGTAATTTACAGAATCACACAACAATGAAAGGTATACGGAAAAGGGAAGCTATTAACGAGAAGGCGCCAATACTGCAAATTGTTGAAAAGTAAATTTCGACATGTATCAATCTGAATAGCTGCGCCCGATGGAAGGATAATAAAGACTTGAGAGGTGGCATGAGCCCCCTCTCATATTTCTATCTTACGATTTTGCTCTCTAACTGCATGCGGTGAAAAGTTGCTATTCCTTCACACGCAGACTTCCCACGCAGCGTCTCTCGTCACTCGGGTGGTCCACTGACAGGCGGGCTCTGTTGATCTTGAAAGGGTAAGCCGACAGGTGTGAGGGAGTCGAGTGAATGCTTTCCAGACGCTGACATTGTACAATAGCGGCAGACACGCTCGTGGTGGCCTGAAGTAGCGGCTGGGTTAGAGGTTCCATTACTTCGCAGAAACTTAGCGAAAACACTTTCTGGCGGGCTACCAGCGAGGCGTGGGAATGATTTGTGTACCCAGGCAGTTGTGGCGGGCAAATTCCCGCGCTTTCTGCAAAATCGTACCTGTGATTGGCTTGCTCAGGGCATAGTTCCGTGACGTAGCAAAATCGGCGCAGAAATTGGCGCCAAGAATCTCCATTGGTGGAATGGTAGTGCTCCGGCAATAGAGTGGAATTTTCCACCGGTTTTCGAGTTGCTGATTGGAATGGTTAACCACGGCCACTGTCGTGGGGGCGGGAATGTTCTGTGTTCGGTTTTGTACGGGTGCTCTTGTGGGGCAGTCGGCTCTCGCCTTTCGGTCGGAGTAGGTTACAAGACTGAGCTCTCGCTGCTCTGGTCAGCTTGCTTCCGTTGACTGTCTAATATACGTTTATTTAATTGTAACTGCTTGACAAAGTTGCTGAAGTTTCGACTTCAACGTAGCTTTCCGAGTACAGTTGGCAATTGAGCGTTCTGCGTACAAGAGTGCTATGTTGTCTGTCTTGAGCAGTTTTGGCTAAAGTTGACTGTATCGGAGTTAATGTGTGACGTCGCTCGTTAAAATCAATCACTGTACCGTCAGTGATTGTGTGGCGAGCCTTCTTCGTCTCCCTCAGAGGCGCATTTGTACTGCTAGGAAGTCTTTAGTCTGGAACAACCAGACCAGGGCAATTTGTTTCAGGCTATACTCGCGACATTATCATCACCACGACGGGACGTCGAAGCAACCAGCCATCACTTCCAGTACGCCCGATCGTGTCCTTGAGCTAAGAAGACAGCTTGGTAATGTACGTCCGCAGCACCGGCAAAGCAGGCATTTTTGCTAGGCGATAATCAGAGCTCAGCAGAGCGCGCTTGTTCGTCTTTTCTAACTTTGTTCTATCTTGGGTGTTCATTGTCTCAGTTCTCACTAATGTAGCAGCAATTAATGTTGGGTTAGCTGTGTGTCTCTCTTAAGATTTGAGTTGCTAGGAATTGGCTCCACATACCACTTCGTCATAAACGTCACAATCTAGTTTAGGGACAACGTCACCTTCACAGCGTTTATTTGAGTATCCAATTTGAGCCAATTTGATGTATTGTAAATGTTTCATGTGTTTTTGTTTATTATTTTGTGTTTAGTCTTAATAAATCATATTGTTATTTTGGACAGAAGTTTCATTCTGTTAATCGTAGAGCAACCCTATCATTTCTCACTACGTTAATAAAACCTTCCTTTGTTTAACTTATTTATCAAATTAAATTATTGCAGGTGCCAAACTCTTTTTCTACTCCACTTGCAGGGTTTGTTACAGTCAGTTCGCGTATCTTTTTAATCCATGTGCAACAGCAAAAGTCGGAGTTAGAATAGGGGGGGGGGGGGCTTAGAGCATCATTTACATATGTAGATTCTAGAAGAATTTAGTGTTAAATACACTGCTAGCCCCGGCACCTCGCAAACTATGATACGTCCTTGACACCTCTCAAGACCAAAAAATCATAAACAAAGCACAGCAACAATGCAAAAGTCGTGGCACTACATCTGGAAACAATGAACACGTGAACTGCGTCTTTTAAACAATCGACAAATGACGTCAGCGTAGCAGTTACAATAGAGGTAGCATGAAAGCTTCTCGCGGTAGCATCAAAGCTAATGACAACAACAGCTGCACTTTTTGGGTGGCGCGCGCGCGCGTCGTGTGAAGGCGCCTGCCAGCGCTGCATTTCACTCTTTGATCTGCCCCTAATGACTATACGTGACAATACTACTCACTCTCATGCGAATTATCATTATGCTCGTTCAGTAAGAGCTCTTGTGCAGTCGGTGCCTGTTGGGCAGTCGGTGCTGTTGTGTAAGTGATATTTATGAACCGTAATACCCATAAAAATGTACAATTTACCAGAATTGAAACGTCTTCTCAGCATGGAGGAATTTAAAGTAATCGATGATAGAGGCATTCAATTCACTCCGTCTCATCCGATCTTCCAAAAACTGTCCGATGCTATGGCCGACATCGGCTCGAAAATGTTTTCAAAACATATTTACACAACAATTAAAGAAGATCGCCATGGCCTGCTTACTTTTGTTAGAAACATCTTCAGGCTGAAATGTTTCGTTGAAGAAAAAGACGACGACAGCAAAGATGAGTCGTGGAATGTTTTTGGTTCTTCGTGCAACAAGGACATGACAAAGCAATTTGACTTACTACTGTCAGCAGAAAAATGGTCTTCCATAAAACCAACAAAGAGGAAACTTTGAAAGCCTTCAAGACTGGAAATAGGAAAATGGATCGATTTGATGGCTGATAAAATTTATGAACATCACAAAATTCCATGTGCCTTTTCTTTCAAATATGCGAAAGTGTGTGAAAGTTCAAAGTACTTCTTGAAGATCAAAGGAAGATGTACAGAATGCGGAGCCACTTTCGAAGGGATTACTCTGAAGAAGCGGAAAAAGGACAACGATATTATTCTGAACTGCAGACATTCAAACTTTTCAGATGATAGTAATCACCTGAAAAGAAGACAACTTCGTGGCACGAGAAGATAACAGGTAGCTGCTAAACTGGTTGATTACAGGATGCCTGCAACTCTTTGGCGTAATGATGAAGCGAAAAATATATCTTTCGGAGACATGATTCCTCCAAATTTACTAAATGCTGATGTCTTGAGAAAGGCTAAAGAACACGAAAGAGACAAACGCTTTGGTATAACAACGAGTAAGCCTTTTGAAAACCTGTAAATGGCAAAGCATACAACCCATCGAGACGAAATTCACGCAGTCGGATTGGACCGATTCTTCTGTATATATTGGCTGAAAGATCAAAGTCAGTTGCACAAATATTGTCATCAAATCAATAGCAGTGTATACGATTTAATAGATGCTAAAGGCGTTGCATTTCGAATTATTTGACGATTTGGGGATCTGTCAAACAGGGCTGACTGTGTGTAAATTAAGTCAAAGTACAAATGCCTGTACCAGTACATGTGCATCCGCGAAGTAAACGTCACTAGTAAAGATCCATATATCGTCAATCGATCACCAATCAGTTGCCCAACTTATCAGATGATATCCTCTAGGCATGACGCATAATTCTTGTCATTTTTCTTTATGGAAATCGTCAGATCTGGAGCTCCCATACCAAAAATCATGGTAACTGATTTTGGTAAGGCTTTGTTGGTTGCCCTTTCTGGAACAATAGCCAATTGCTCGGACTTAACAGATTATTTGAATAGGTGTTATAGTCATATTGTTTTGCATGAAAGAGTAATTCTACTCTCGTGTTGTTTGAGAATAGATTTAAACCATTTTATGGTCATGATTTCGAGGTGGAAATGCTTCTCAAGAAGTAAATCACAAGTCAAACAACTTTATCTTCGAGTTTTGGCCGATATTTGTATGATGATAGATTTTCGTGATACTGAAAGTGCTTTGCGCTCACTTTTGGTTGTTGCGTTGAGTGAACGTCTTGGTATTGATGAGTGCGGTCAAGAATATTCATCAATGGAACATCAGCGCCATCTTGATATCACTATCAGAGGTGGTCCACGTCATTCATATATTGACGATAAGAAAGATGATGACAAGGAAACTGATGATGTTGAAAACAATTATGACTGTCTTTTGGAATCAATTTTGAACTCTAAGGAATCTACTGCAAACTCGTGGGTTGATAAGGCAAAACGTATCTACAATGAAGCTGAAGTCATCACGAATCAGACTAATGATGACAATCTCTTTGATGTGAATCAGTACAACATTCCTAATGCTGCAGAGATGCTGAAAGAGTTGATGAACTATATACGACTGTGGACAGCTGTGATGTATCCTTCTTCCCGTATTCCTTTATCTATTCGTTCATCAGCAGCGATGGAAGGACAATTTTCATAATTATAGACAATAGGCTTTGACAAGCTGCCTTTACGAGTAGACAAATTCATTTTTCAACATTTGAAGTGGCTGCATGAGGAAACAAACCTGTTATCGCTACTTATGATGGAAAAAGAAGATTCAAAGCAAACTGTGAAGCACAAACCAACTGAAGCATCATTGACTTACCATGAAGAAGAAAACTGGAGAGGAAAAAAATAAGAAGCTGAAGATAACAAACCCCAAAAGCAATCATATACTCGATAATTCTGAGAGCACACTGAACAATACCTTACGAAGTGAGACCCAACACGAAGATGGCAATGAGACAGAGTTAGACAAAATTTTATTAGTTTTGAATACAGATTTCCTCCTACTTCGAGCTCACTTATTATGAATGCGGAGAACAACAGTCAAGAGTGATAGTGTGTGTTTTCAGCGCTCTTCAGATATTAATTTACTGCCCAATTTGGACTCTAAAGAGATATTTCATTCCACAAAAGACTACACTGGGCAACAACCAAAAAAACGTCATGGGTTTCTCAGCTGATTTAGACTAATTTTGGTGTTCTGAGTCCGAATATCACATTGATTTTGCTCTATCAGGTCAACTTTTTGAGATACAGCCATAGGCCTACATGACCATTTTTCCCTGAAATGTAAGCCTTTTTATAGGCTTCAATATGCTAATATTAGGGGTTTTAAGGGGATTATTCAGGACATATGAAAACAAAAGAAGCCTTTAAGATTGTAACAGTTAATCATTCCAATAGATGCCTTTTTTTCTTACTATAGTATAAAATTTATTCTAATTTTTATTGTCTGACAGTCAACTGCATATTTCTATTACTGTTTCAGATTGATATGGCTTCTGCGCGACGTTCATGCATGAATAATCCAGACATTTTCTGCTACATCTGCGGAGAATACACGCTTTCAGTGGACAGGAAGAACATCAGTGGATTTGTGAAGAACGCCTACCAGGCTTACTTTCAAGTCAAGCTGGGTGACCAAGATAAGCCCTGGGCACCGCACACGGTCTGCAAGAAGTGCGTGGAATACTTCCGGCGGTGGACGAAGGGCACGAAAACTTCACTGAAGTTTGGGATTCCGATGGTTTGGAGGGAGCCCTTTGACCATGCATCGGATTGTTACTTCTGCGCCATCAATACTACTGGCATCAACCGGAAGAATCGGCACAGCCTCCAGTACCCCGACCTTCCATCTGCCCGCCGTCCAGTTGCTCACTGCGAAGAAATTCCTGTACCAGCGTTCACAGAGCTTCCTAACATCGACGACGAGGCCACCACTGCAGACGAGGGAGGATATATAGCAGACGAGGAGTATGAAGCACAAGATGGTCGGCAGCTCTTTTCACAATGTGAGCTTAATGATCTTGTTCGGGATCTCAGCTTGTCGAAGACTTCATCCGAGCTGTTGGCCTCCAGACTCAAAGAGAAAAATCTACTTGGCGAGGACGCGCGTATCACTTTCTTACGTAGAAGGCATGAGGACTACATGGGCTACTTCTGCCAGGAGGAAGACCTAGTGTACTGCCGAGATGTCGCCGGTCTTCTTGTTAAACTCGGGGCTCCTACATACGATCCGAGAGATTGGCGACTCTTTATTGACAGCTGCAAGCGCTCTTTGAAGTGTGTGCTCCTCCACAACGGCAACGAGTTCGCCTCAATCCCTCTTGCTCACTCCACAACTCTCGTAGAGAAATATGAAGCAGTGAAGTACGTGCTCGACAAAATCCAATATGAGCAGCACCAATGGATCATCTGCGTCGACTTCAAGATGGTGAACTTTCTATTTGGTCAGCAGTCCGGGTTCACGAAATACCCATGCTTTATATGTATGTGGGACAGTCGAGACAGAGCCCAGCACTATGTAAAGAAAGTGTGGCCGCCACGAGAGCAGTTAGTACCTGGTGCGAGAAACATCATAAACGAACCTCTTGTTGACCGGGAGAAGATATTGATCCCACCGCTACACATGAAGCTTGGGTTAATGAAACAGTTCACGCGTGCTCTGGACAAGGATGGGAGGTGCTTCCACTACCAGTGCCGAGCCTTTCCGCGACTGACCATTGAGAAGCTGAAGGCCGGCATTTTCGATGGGCCACAGATACGGCAGCTCATAAAGGACACAGAGTTCGAAAACTCCATGAACACGTTAGAGTGCGCCGCGTGGAAATCGTTTGTGCAGGTGGTGAACAACTTCCTGGGGAACACGAAGGCAGCAAACCACGTCAGACTCATCAGCAGCATGATAGAGGCCTTTCAAAAGCTCAGGTGTTTGATGAGTATAAAGATGCCATTCCTGTACTCACACATGGAGAAGTTTCCTGAAAACCTTGGGGCGATGAGCGACGAGCAGGGAGAAAGGTTCCATCAGGTCATGCGCCAAATGGAGGATAGGTACCAGGGGAGGTGGGACGCAGTCATGATGGCGGACTACTGCTGGATGCTGAAGAGAGACAACCCAGCAGCTGCTCACAAACGGGAATCGAAGAAACGCCGATTCATGCCGTGAACTCTGAACTTTTGTGTCACGTAACGCTCATTGTTATACTAATATTATGATAAATATGCTTATTTAATTTGATGGAGTAAATAAAAACTTAATGAATTTGCATAAGTTGACTTTTATTTCTTGAGGAAAACGGAAAAAATCTTCCGGGGTTTCTCAGCAGATGATACAAAAAAATTTGTTTTTTTACGAAAAATCGATTTTTAAAAATTTCTGTAGCAAAAAATCCTGACCTGATAGAACAAAACCAAGGTCATTTTCGGACTCAGGGCATCAAAATTAGTCTAATTCAGCGGGAAAACCCTAGACTTTTTTAAAAAAATCTTTTTTTGTTGCCCAGTGCTATCAAGAATCATACTTCACCAGGGATGTCACTGAAATTTCATCCTGTGGTTCGAAAACAGAATAAAACAGAGAGATCTGTAACAATAAAATGGAGGAGAGTGCAATGCCGAAAAAGCTTCAAAATGAAATCATTGTCACATCGAGCATACAAGCTAAGAGCAAGAAAAAACTACTTAGATGATTGCCCAAACTGGAATTCGACTAAGAAATTCATAGATATTAATTTGCCACTTTTCCTAAATGGGTCCTCAAGCAGATTCAAATCCGCTACCTACAACTTGAAGGGAACGTGCGGTTTCGATTCTTTGATGACCTTATTCATGCAAGCAATGTGATGATTTCAAAAGTAAAATTCAAATGGTGGGCCATCCATTTTTGGATCTGGCTTTGGATGTTTTGGACAAAAAAATTATAAACTCCCAGCATTTTAAGCTGAGATTTGATATTTTATATGTGATACCGTTCCTAAAAAAAAGGAGTAATCTCACGAAAAATATTGTCTCTGAATGCAGGAATTATACGAGAAAATATTGAAAGATATCCCGATTTGCATCAAAAATATATCGTGTCTGACGTGCCTAAATCCACGCTATGCGAAACGACATTATATTTCCGTTGATACGTATGTTCTTTTCAGACTTGGTTATAATTTCATGCAAAAGGCTGTAGATGCAACAAATGGAGTTCTAAAGACTATTTAAAATGCAAGAAATGTAAAGGAGAAGCAGTCGAAGAAAAGAAATTCAGATGTTACTTGATGATGGATACTAGTATAACAATTTGTCAACTAACTGAAGATCAGTTTCCTCCGAATCAAAGGAAGAAATGTGTTTTGCAAACGATCACGAAAGAAATCGTAGTCAACAATCAAGAGTACACTCTCGTTGGAGCCATTCATTCTAATATCTCCATCAAACACTACACTGCATATGTCTTCGTTGGAACCTACTGGAAGCAGTACGATGACGTGTATAAAGATGTACAGAAAGTTTCAAAAGAAACGATAATTTCTCCACACCTGTTCATGTATGTCACGACAGGAAAATTTTCAAATGGCAGCTACAAGACCGACGAGACAAAACAAGTAGTTCCTACATAGGAACTTTGCTTTATAAGGTCAGCAATTGCTAAAAGTTGGTATCTAAATATTACAAATACAGCTCTTATGTTAATTCTTAGTATCTTTGTTTCTGGTATCACAGCCTCCTGTTTTGGTTACTAGAATAAGAGCATTTTATGCCCTAAATTTCACGTATATATTTTTTGTACTTATTTTTCTTAGTTGTTTCACACCTCATAAATTCTATGCTTATTTATTACTGAATTCCCTACATATGTATTTCCTTTTAGGTTTTAGTGTATCCTGAAGAAGAGCTGTTAACGGGACCTGTACATCACAGCCTGTAGTTTTTACTGGTACTTTGAAATTTAATAATGCAAGGCTTTCAATAGATTCAGGAATGAAACTTCTATCAAAGAATTGGTATATTGTGAGCTCCAGGTGAAAAAAATTGTAAATCTGTGGAATACACTGTGCAGTGAATATTGATGTTTTCTTACATACTGAATTACACGTAAATGTTATTTCAGGTTCAATGTACGTAACGCTATTCCAAATAAAAGATAAAAAACAAATTTTATTCTTTGAATTATTACATTGTTGAAACAGCAAACCAGTAATATTTACGTTTCATGTTTTGATTATTTAAAAAAAAATGTATTGTAAGAGTAAATTTTTTCTCCTAATGATTTAAGAACATAATATGAGATACTGCAGCTTAAAATACTTAATCCATTGTTGAATAATTTGGTTCAGTCTGTAGGCAAGCACTATATTATTATTCATCCATAGCTTTGTTTATGTAGCTTTAATAGTAGATGAGATACCGGTAACAGTATCTCGGTATGCAAACACGTTGATTAGAGAAAATTGAAAGTAAGGATTTGTATGGCATTCTATTCTCAATGACGACATTGCAAACCATTCCTGCTCCATAATCTTGTTGATACCTTTCGTGTCCTTTTCATTTTCTTTATTTTTACTTCTTTTCTTTGTTATCCTGGCCTCCTTTTCATGCTTTCAGCAGCTTTTCCAGTTTATGTGACATGTTGCCTGTCCGCCCATACCAGCACAATGTTCATGTTGTTCCTAGTTTTGATGCCTGTTCTGCTCACTGTTTTTAATCTTTACTGCACCAGGCTGGCCAGAGTGGCCCAGCCGTTCTAGGCGCTACAGTCTGGAACCGCACGACCGCTTCGGTCGCAGGTTCGAATCCTGCCTCTGGCATGGATGAGTGTGATGTCCTTAGGTTAGTTAGGTTTACGTAGTTCTAAGTTCTAGGGGACTGATTACCTCAGAAGGTAAGTCCCATAGCACTCAGAGCCATTTGAACCATTTTTACTCCACCATTAAAACAAATTGCTACTGTTGAAACGCATTCTGATTTTGTTTTATGCCATGTAAACATTTTTCCTGCACACACGACAGTCGACAGGTTCTTCAAAGATATTACATAAACGAGGTTCTACGGAAACTGTGGCGCCCAAATTAAACAAAATTACATTTAAGCATCAGCATGACGAGGTACTGTACATGAAGTGTATATTTTTAGAATCAGGAAGAACCAGAAGAATTTTATTACGTAAAACTGTAATTGTTTTGAGCTCTCATGACATCCAGGACCCACTAACAGCCAAAAATATGCCCAGGACCCTCATGGATGAGAGTTAGGTGGCAACATCACCAGACGCTAGGATATATAAAAACATGTGCTGTGTGTAACGAATAAATTTGAAATTGATATCGTTAATATTGTTGCAAACATTTGTTCTAGTTAGAAAGGAAGTGTGGAAGTTTGATGAGTTACACTACAGTGAGAGTCAAAAGTCTTTTCAATGTATAGAAATGTAAGTATATTTAAATGAATATATTGTACAAACGAACTAAGTAGTATGTTTAAATCGTAATTCAGTACATGACTGATAGAGGCGTTATTATGTTGAGGGAATAAAGTATTAACGTTACTAAGGAGTCCGAAATTTGTAAACAAGAACCTCGTTTACTTGGTCCTCACTAATCCGGATTTGCGATTTATCCTGATTCATATTTCGTTTGCCTTGGTATTTTGCTCTTTTTTTCTTATAAAACGAAGATATGTAGTAGGTGAGGTACATAGGCTGCTTATCACTAGGCCGCTAATTTAGTCTAGTACTGAGTGATAAAGGAGCTCAGAGTGTTTGAATGACATTGTTTCTCAAGTATTGTACATTAATATAGCGGTGTATTGGTGTCCATCAAGTAAGTTGCATAGTAACCACGCCAACCGCACTCCACCAGAGCTCATTGTACCTCTGGTGCGCTTCTCGACAGGTGTGACACCACCTGGTTAGTGGCGTGTGTGAATATATCTGCCCTCTCAGCCATCTGTTTTGCACTGACGAGCCTTCTCTCTTTGAATCATCTAAGCGTGCACATTCCACGCTTCCACCTACAGTTACTACAATCAGTCTTAAGAAGGTGTACCGGCATTTGTACAGTGCTGAACATTTAGACTTTTTGTATTTAGTAGAATATATATCCGGATTTTCGGTTATCCGGATTACTTCCGGTCCCACGCAGTCCGGATAAAAGAGCTTCTTGTGTACCGCACTGCACATTGTAACATAGTTTATGTCTCACATAATTCCAAAATAAAAGTGAGAATTTACGATCCGTCCTCATAGCTGTACTTCTAGCAGTACCTCATCTCCTGCGTTCCCAATTTCGCAGAAGTTGTCCTACGAAAATTGCAGAAGTAGCACTCCTGGAAGAAAGGATATTGTGACGATGTTCCTTCGTCACAGCCTGGGGTTAGAGACCCGGCCCAGCACACAGTTTTTATCTGCCAGTAAGTTTCACATCGGCGCACACCCACTGCAGAGTGAACACACAATCTACACTCCTGGAAATGGAAAAAAGAACACATTGACACCGGTGTGTCAGACCCACCATACTTGCTCCGGACACTGCGAGAGGGCTGTACAAGCAATGATCACACGCACGGCACAGCGGACACACCAGGAACCGCGGTGTTGGCCGTCGAATGGCGCTAGCTGCGCAGCATTTGTGCACCGCCGCCGTCAGTGTCAGCCAGTTTGCCGTGGCATACGGAGCTCCATCGCAGTCTTTAACACTGGTAGCATGCCGCGACAGCGTGGACGTGAACCGTATGTGCAGTTGACGGACTTTGAGCGAGGGCGTATAGTGGGCATGCGGGAGGCCGGGTGGACGTACCGCCGAATTGCTCAACACGTGGGGCGTGAGGTCTCCACAGTACATCGATGTTGTCGCCAGTGGTCGGCGGAAGGTGCACGTGCCCGTCGACCTGGGACCGGACCGCAGCGACGCACGGATGCACGCCAAGACCGTAGGATCCTACGCAGTGCCGTAGGGGACCGCACCGCCACTTCCCAGCAAATTAGGGACACTGTTGCTCCTGGGGTATCGGCGAGGACCATTCGCAACCGTCTCCATGAAGCTGGGCTACGGTCCCGCACACCGTTAGGCCGTCTTCCGCTCACGCCCCAACATCGTGCAGCCCGGCTCCAGTGGTGTCGCGACAGGCGTGAATGGAGGGACGAATGGAGACGTGTCGTCTTCAGCGATGAGAGTCGCTTCTGCCTTGGTGCCAATGATGGTCGTATGCGTGTTTGGCGCCGTGCAGGTGAGCGCCACAATCAGGACTGCATACGACCGAGGCACACAGGGCCAACACCCGGCATCATGGTGTGGGGAGCGATCTCCTACACTGGCCGTACACCACCGGTGATCGTCGAGGGGACACTGAATAGTGCACGGTACATCCAAACCGTCATCGAACCCATCGTTCTACAATTCCTAGACCGGCAAGGGAACTTGCTGTTCCAACAGGACAATGCACGTCCGCATGTATCCCGTGCCACCCAACGTGCTCTAGAAGGTGTAAGTCAACTACCCTGGCCAGCAAGATCTCCGGATCTGTCCCCCATTGAGCATGTTTGGGACTGGATGAAGCGTCGTCTCACGCGGTCTGCACGTCCAGCACGAACGCTGGTCCAACTGAGGCGCCAGGTGGAAATGGCATGGCAAGCCGTTCCACAGGACTACATCCAGCATCTCTACGATCGTCTCCATGGGAGAATAGCAGCCTGCATTGCTGCGAAAGGTGGATATACACTGTACTAGTGCCGACATTGTGCATGCTCTGTTGCCTGTGTCTATGTGCCTGTGGTTCTGTCAGTGTGATCATGTGATGTATCTGACCCCAGGAATGTGTCAATAAAGTTTCCCCTTCCTGGGACAATGAATTCACGGTGTTCTTATTTCAATTTCCAGGAGTGTATTTCATAATCTATTGACACCATAAAAATGTTATGAGGGCTTTTAAAAGAACTCTTTCGGTGCTATCCAGAACTGTCAGCAAAAGGGTTGTGCCAATTTATTATAATGTAGACCAAGTGGAACTCTCGTAAATGATATTATCTCATTAATTGTTATCCCCACAAAAAATGTTATTACAGTTTTCGGTAGAACTCTTAGGGTCCTATTAAGAAGTGCCATAGGACCTTCTTTACGAATTTATTTCTTTTACATGACAAAAGTGAGTTCCACATTAATTGTCTCATATAATGTTATTGTCACGAAAAATGTTATTATTGTTTTTGGTAGAACTCTGTAGGTGCTACACTCCTGGAAATTGAAATAAGAACACCGTGAATTCATTGTCCCAGGAAGGGGAAACTTTATTGACACATTCCTGGGGTCAGATACATCACATGATCACACTGACAGAACCACAGGCACATAGACACAGGCAACAGAGCATGCACAATGTCGGCACTAGTACAGTGTATATCCACCTTTCGCAGCAATGCAGGCTGCTATTCTCCCATGGAGACGATCGTAGAGATACTGGATGTAGTCCTGTGGAACGGCTTGCCATGCCATTTCCACCTGGCGCCTCAGTTGGACCAGCGTTCGTGCTGGACGTGCAGACCGCGTGAGACGACGCTTCATCCAGTCCCAAACATGCTCAATGGGGGACAGATCCGGAGATCTTGCTGGCCAGGGTAGTTGACTTACACCTTCTAGAGCACGCTGGGTGGCGCGGGATACATGCGGACGTGCATTGTCCTGTTGGAACAGCAAGTTCCCTTGCCGGTCTAGGAATGGTAGAACGATGGGTTCGATGACGGTTTGGATGTACCGTGCACTATTCAGTGTCCCCTCGACGATCACCAGTGGTGTACGGCCAGTGTAGGAGATCGCTCCCCACACCATGATGCCGGGTGTTGGCCCTGTGTGCCTCGGTCGTATGCAGTCCTGATTGTGGCGCTCACCTGCACGGCGCCAAACACGCATACGACCATCATTGGCACCAAGGCAGAAGCGACTCTCATCGCTGAAGACGACACGTCTCCATTCGTCCCTCCATTCACGCCTGTCGCGACACCACTGGAGGCGGGCTGCACGATGTTGGGGCGTGAGCGGAAGACGGCCTAACGGTGTGCGGGACCGTAGCCCAGCTTCATGGAGACGGTTGCGAATGGTCCTCGCCGATACCCCAGGAGCAACAGTGTCCCTAATTTGCTGGGAAGTGGCGGTGCGGTCCCCTACGGCACTGCGTAGGATCCTACGGTCTTGGCGTGCATCCGTGCGTCGCTGCGGTCCGGTCCCAGGTCGACGGGCACGTGCACCTTCCGCCGACCACTGGCGACAACATCGATGTACTGTGGAGACCTCACGCCCCACGTGTTGAGCAATTCGGCGGTACGTCCACCCGGCCTCCCGCATGCCCACTATACGCCCTCGCTCAAAGTCCGTCAACTGCACATACGGTTCACGTCCACGCTGCCGCGGCATGCTGCCGGTGTTAAAGACTGCGATGGAGCTCCGTATGCCACGGCAAACTGGCTGACACTGACGGCGGCGGTGCACAAATGCTGCGCAGCTAGCGCCATTCGACGGCCAACACCGCGGTTCCTGGTGTGTCCGCTGTGCCGTGCGTGTGATCATTGCTTGTACAGCCCTCTCGCAGTGTCGGGAGCAAGTATGGTGGGTCTGACACACCGGTGTCAATGTGTTCTTTTTTCCATTTCCAGGAGTGTATTTAGAACTGTCATCAGAACTATTCTACGAATTTTGATTTCATAGAAAAAGTGAGTATCAGATTAAAATAATTATTGTATAAACTATTATCGCCACAAAATTGTTTTTATGAGTTTCAATACAATTCTTCAGGTGCTATCGAGAACTACCAATAGAACAGTTATACAAATTTATTTTTTCCAAACTGACAAATAATTTTTTACTATACCAAAAGTTTGCCCAGTTATTGTTTTCTACCCGAAATTCTGCAGAACTATTCGTGTTTTGAGCAGGGAAATCTAGAACTATTGCATACATATAAAGAACTATGAAAAAATGTATATCTCTCGTAAAAGGGGTGCCAACTTCACGGGAAATGCTCATAAGCATTCCTTATTAAATGCAGTTACTACGTAAACAATTACCTGCACAGAATATGTTACCAGTATTTTCGATAGAACTCTTACATTGCTATCCAGAGCTGTCATCAGAACATATGAATAGACATAATTTCTTTTAGAGTAAGTGAGCCGCACAATTAATCAATTATGTTACAAACTATTATAACCACAAAAAATGTTATTATGATTATCGATAGAAGTCTTGGAGTGTTACCCAGAACTGTTCATCAAAACTGTTGCACGAATTAATTTTTTTCTGTGGATACAGTAGGTCTACCATCAAAGCAGTTACTGTATAAACTATCATCGCCACAAAGAGATGTTATTAGGATATTCGATAGAGCTCTTGGTGTTCTGTTCAGAACTGTTGTACCAATTTATTTTTTTCAAAAATTGACAAAGAATGTTTTCGATACGAAAATTTTTTCGAATTTTGTTGTTTTCTTCGCAAAATTCTGCAGGACTATTCAAATTTTGTACAAAGAACTCTAGAACTATGGCATTTCTATCAAGAACTCTGAAAAAAGTGTACATTTCTGAAAAAAAGGGTGCCAAATTCACAGTAAGTGAAGAGGTTTCCTCTTTAAATTGCAATTATGTCGTAACCTATTAGCTGCACAAAAAACTGTTATTAGGAAATTCGGTAGAACTATTGGGGTTCTGTTCAGAACTGTCCTCAGAACTGTTGTACGAATTTACTTTTCGCGAAAATTAACAAAGAATGTTTGCTATACGAAAATTTTTTCGAGTATTGTTGTTTTCTTCGTTAAATTCTGCAGAACTATTGAAATTTTGTAGAAAGAACTCTAGAACTATGGCATATTTATCAAGAACTCTGAAAAAAATATACATTTCTGAAAAAAAGGGTGCCAACTTCACAGTAAGTGAAAAGACTTTCTCCTTAAATTACAGTTATCTCGCAAACTATTACCTGCACAAAAAAATGTTATTTGTATTTTCGATAGAACTATTGGGGTTCTGTTCATAACTGTCCTCAGAACTGTTGTACGAGTTTAATTATTGCGGAAATTGACAATGAATGTTTTCGATACGAAAATGTTTTCGAATATTGTTGTTTTCTTCGCTAAATTCTGCAGAACTATTGAAATTTTGTACAAAGAACTCTATAAGTATTTCATATCTATCAAGAACTCTGAAAAAAATAAACATTTCTGAAAAAAAGGGTGCTAACTTCACATGACTAATATACTGTTAGCAGTATCTGTATTATAAAACTGAAGCTATGACATCAATGGTTGATTATTTTGATACAACTGATGATTCAGAAGATCATAAGTATATTAATCCCCAAATAAGTAATAAAATTATGAGGAAAAATGATAGGGAAATGTAATGAAAAACTAATAGAAAATTTTTTTGGTTGAAGAGTAAAAATGAATGTTTATAAAGGTGTTAATAAAAAGAGGAAACAGTTATAAGAAATAAAGAAATGTGTTGTTAAAAATAAAATAAGGTCACAAGTTTGTTTTTTTAACAATAATAAAGAACATAGATAATAATTTAACATGAAAATTTAAACAAGATATATTTTAGAAAATAAAGTAGAAACATTACCATATTGAATTTGTAAAAGAAATAATTAGTCACTGCTAGAATTTTCATTTTAATTTTTAATAATAAAACAAAAAATATTAACTTAAGGCTTAGTCTAAATTTTATTATTTTTGTTATATGACAGGATCTATTTTCTATTTTGATATGATTATTTTTGTCCTTAGACGTTGGATTCTTAAGAAAACAATTACAATTATTAATTTCTTGACAGATATTTCTTTGAATTTTTTATTTATCATTTTTTAAATTTATGTTTTCCTCATTTTTAATCCATAATAATATTTTTTAGTGTTCTTTGTCAGAATTCGTTTTAATGTTCTTTGTGATAATATCTAGAAATATTTTTTCCACATAAACAAAGCATTTAATTTCTATTAAATAAGTTTTTGTATTATTCTATTAAACAAAGTTAACATGTAATTCTATACCCATCTCTTGTATATTTCTGTGAAGTGAAATCCACAACTGATTTCTCAACCCCACAATTTTTACAGTTCTTAGGCCCCACTTATTTAGAAAGAAAATTTAATAGATAAAATAAACAATAAAATTTAGGAAATTAATAAATTTATAAAATTTTGCAATAAATTTTTTCTAATCTAAGTATTTTATAACAAACAGAGTAAAGAGAATAAATTCGTATTTCATAATAAAGAAGTATTTATCTTAATTGATGAAAACAATAACCTTTTTCTAAAAGAAAAAGGTGTTGTTGAAATAATAGAATATAAGGATACAAGTCCAGTGATTACAAAAAAGATATTGATGAAGTTCATAAGATTATTTATCAGAATGCAAGGGTATCTGTCAGATAGATTAAATGTAATGAAAAAAATACTATATTTAGTAATGAATCTGCTTTATATTCTTTAATTTTACCTTCTAAAAAAAGAATCAAACCATTTAACAATGGGATAAATAAGAAGTTTTACCATCTATAAGAAAACATGGTGAAAGTAAAACTAGAAAAGAAGTAACAAATTAATATGAAACTAGACTGAACACAAAAATTATTTCATAGAAGAAATTCAAAAAATAAGTAAAAAAATTGCTGTGTAAATATAAATAATGCAATATAAATAAACTGTGTTGAAGTTGTATACAAAATTTCAGAGAAACAGTTAATATCACTTCAGTGATAACTCACGAAAAAAAAAGAAATAAATTGAATAATACTACATATTTCTCCAATGGAGGTTTGTGGACAGCATTTGTTATAATGCTTGAATGGTGATAAATTTAGAAATAATTATTATACCATTAGTACACAAAGTAAACGAGTAGTACAACAGTGAAATGGAATTCATAATAGATGCCTTGATTGTGAAGAAATGTTTAATTTGGTTCTTACCCCACTTCCATAAATTTATATCAAGGAATTAAAGAAAATTTAAAATTGGATATCATTCCAGTTTTTTTTAATATATAAGATTCAACAGGACAGTTTATTCATGATATAGTAAATGGAGCCTTTTATTGTATTCCCTCTTAATTTTAATATTATTCATTTTCAAAAGCAAATTTCACTATTATTCACTTTCTAAAAGGTTAACTTTAAGTATTTTTATATTATAATATTATTTTTTAATTCCTAGCTATTATAAGAAGTAACAAACCTAACGTATTTAACTAAAACTTTTTCTTCTTTTAACTTTTTCTGCAATATGTATATGTATATGTATATATATATACATATTGCAGAAAAAGTTAAAAGAAGAAAAAGTTTTTGTTAAATACATTGGGTTTGTTACTTCTTATAATAGCTAGGAATTAAAAAATAATATTATAATATAAAAATACTTAAAGTTAAATATACACTCCTGGAAATGGAAAAAAGAACACATTGACACCGGTGTGTCAGACCCACCATACTTGCTCTGGACACTGCGAGAGGGCTGTACAAGAAATGATCACACGCACAGCACAGCGGACACACCAGGAACCGCGGTGTTGGCCGTCGAATGGCGCTAGCTGCGCAGCATTTGTGCACCGCCGCCGTCAGTGTCAGCCAGTTTGCCGTGGCATACGGAGCTCCATCGCAGTCTTTAACACTGGTAGCATGCCGCGACAGCGTGGACGTGAACCGTATGTGCAGTTGACAGACTTTGAGCGAGGGCGTATAGTGGGCATGCGGGAGGCCGGGTGGACGTACCGCCGAATTGCTCAACACGTGGGGCGTGAGGTCTCCACAGTACATCGATGTTGTCGCCAGTGGTCGGCGGAAGGTGCACGTGCCCGTCGACCTGGGACCGGACCGCAGCGACGCACGGATGCACGCCAAGACCGTAGGATCCTACGCAGTGCCGTAGGGGACCGCACCGCCACTTCCCAGCAAATTAGGGACACTGTTGCTCCTGGGGTATCGGCGAGGACCATTCGCAACCGTCTCCATGAAGCTGGGCTACAGTCCCGCACACCGTTAGGCCGTCTTCCGCTCACGCCCCAACATCGTGCAGCCCGCCTCCAGTGGTGTCGCGACAGGCGTGAATGGAGGCACGAATGGAGACGTGTCGTCTTCAGCGATGAGAGTCGCTTCTGCCTTGGTGCCAATGATGGTCGTATGCGTGTTTGGGGCCATGCAGGTGAGCGCCACAATCAGGACTGCATACGACCGAGGCACACAGGGCCAACACCCGGCATCATGGTGTGGGGAGCGATCTCCTACACTGGCCGTACACCACTGGTGTTCGTCGAGGGGACACTGAATAGTGCACGGTACATCCAAACCGTCATCGAACCCATCGTTCTATCATTCCTAGACCGGCAAGGGAACTTGCTGTTCCAACAGGACAATGCATGTCCACATGTATCCCGTGCCACCCAACGTGCTCTAGAAGGTGTAAGTCAACTACCCTGGCCAGCAAGATCTCTGGATCTGTCCCCCATTGAGCATGTTTGGGACTGGATGAAGTGTCGTCTCATGCGGTCTGAGGCGCCAGGTGGAAATGGCATGGCAAGCCGTTCCACAGGACTACATCCAGCATCTCTACGATCGTCTCCATGGGAGAATAGCAGCCTGCATTGCTGCGAAAGGTGGATATACACTGTACTAGTGCCGACATTGTGCATGCTCTGTTGCCTGTGTCTATGTGCCTGTGGTTCTGTCAGTGTGATCATGTGATGTATCTGACCCCAGGAATGTGTCAATAAAGTTTCCCCTTCCTGGGACAATGAATTCACGGTGTTCTTATTTCAATTTCCAGGAGTGTATATATATATATATATATATGAAATTTTGTTTTCTGTAGTTCTTGTTCATAAAAATGTCCTTCTAAATCATTTCATGTATTTTTAATTACATCTGAATATGTAATATCTTCCATTTCAAAATTTCTGTTGAGGAAGATGCTGTGTAACCCTTTTAAATAATTAATTTAAACTGATGATTCGAACTTTATTTCTTATTTTATATTTTGGTTTACTATTAGCTACAGCAAAAACTTAATTTACCATTTTATCAATAACTTTTAGTGCCACTGTTTTTATTGTTGAATGTCTTATTTTAAGTTTTTTAGTAAATCAGCTTACTTATAATTCTCTTGGTGAGCAAATGTTTTCCACATTTTTCCTTTAACATTCTATTATATCTTTCAGTAACTGCAGCCATAAATGCCAAAAAAATTACATGATGAATAATTTCATATCTTTAATACAGTCTAGAAAAATTATTATAAAATCGTTTGCTATTTTCTTTTTGTAATTTTCTTGGGTATCTTCTCTCAACCTTCTAAAATACTTTTGCTAGTCTTATCTTAAACTGTGACAGCCAGAGCAAACTTTAGAATGAATTAAATGTATTTGATAAATATTTCTATACGTCTTTATTTTTTAGATAAGTTTCTAGTTCCCAGAATGAATATGTACTAAAAGTACCTGCAATAAATTATATATATCAAAAGAAGTAATATTTCTTCTTTTCAAATTTTTCTCATCAGTTAATAGAATTCATTAATAATTTCTTCACAAATATTATTATGTTGTGTCCTAGCATCTACAAAATTTTAAAAATAATTCTACCTTTTTTAATTTTTAAGTACTGTACACTACCTTCAATCCTCTGTCTTCATTTATGTTGTTGTTCTACTTGAATGTAGTGTGTCAGTATAATTTGACATTTCAATCACTAGATAGGCTTACTTGAAAGGCCAAACTTCTGATGATCTGGATCATCCATTTATATAAGATCAAATTTCTTCTAATATAATTATTTTATATCTACTGGAAGTGTTTTAACTTTATATTTTATTTTTAATGGTAAGAAATATTTTTATTCATAATGATTATCAAACTCACTTAACAAACTATCAATATTATTATGTTGATAAAATTTTATCTACCTCTCCATCAATAACAATAACTTTTGAATGATAGATACATATTCAAAATTATGTGTTCTTTGTTCATTGCCAGTTATAAATGAAAAATCAATTATCTGTTTACCACATAACTTTTTTTACACTGTCAAATTCATCTAAAGCATAATTAAGGATTTAATTTATGTTATATATCTTTTTATGATAATCATTACAGCTGCTATACCACCTTTTCGACAGTTTCGTGACAAAGAAGATGAATGGCTACAGTGGTTGTCACAATCTGAAGCCCACATCATCGCCCAGAATGTACCAGATACTGTGAAACTGCCCTGTCTATTATCAATGGTAGGAACTGCAGTGTTCAGACTTCTCCAGAATTTGTATCCTAACGCCACTCTGAGTAAACTTAATTATGACCAAGCAATTGCTTCTCTAACTAACTATTATGACCAAAAGTGAATGTGGTAGCAACTAGGTACCAATTCTGTAATTGCAAAAAACAGCCGGAACAAACTTATCGTGAGTGGGTAACAAATTTGCAAGGTACGATAAGGATATGCAAATTCAAATGTACTTGCAGTGCTCTGTATTCAGATGTTATGTTGCGTGATGCGATCGTGTACACTGTACCTGATGTCAAACTCAGAGAACAAATTTTGAAACATTCCGATCCATCATTTCAGCAGGTAGTGCAAATACTAGATCATTACGATTCCGATGCCTTGTCGGCTCATACATTTGAGCAGCCAGCTATTTGCCAGGTTGAGTCCATTGCTTACGATCGCCCCATTCAGTACCGACAGCGGAAACTAGCCACACTGAGTAAACAACGTTCCACGCCGTGTAAGTAGTTCGCTAAACAGGCGGCTACACAGGCGAACAGAATGAAGTCTTGCCTTTCACGGCAAAAACGCCAAGACTCCCCCTCCCGACAGGCTCAGTGCTACGCTTGTGATAGGAAGGATATGTGCAATCCGCATGCTCGCAACGGAACAAACTTAAGAATTCAGCCCACTCATAAAAATCTAGTGACAAGGTGCATGTCATTAATGCAATATATTCAAAGTCTGCAACGGCCATTAGCAAAAATAGCAAGCGTGCAGTTTCTACAGTGATACGCCAGTCGAAGAAACTTTTTGTCCATTTACTTCTTTGTGGGAAACGTGAAATTTCAGTTTGACACCGGTGCCTCTGTCACACTGCTAAATTGTCACACATATGAACTGATTGGCTCCCCGCGCCTGTCTAAAACTAGCACGCAACTGATGGCTTATAATGGACAAGACATTCCTGTTCTCAGATTATGTACTTTGCCTGCTATGTATCGCTCACATACGCGAACAGTGACTTTTATGGTGCTACAATCACGCGATTGTGAGAACATATTCGGTCTTGAGACTTTTGATTTGTTTGGTTTTAATATTCAGGACTACGTGTTGTCAGTGTCGGCATTCCATGCAAAAGACAGCGTAGTTAGCTTGCTAAAAGAATTTCCGGAACCCTTCTCTGTAGGTTTAGGCAAAGCTAACAATTTTGTTGCACATATAACGTTGAAAAACATTGTTCAGCAGCAATTTTGCCAGGCCAGAACTGTCCCCATTGCATTACAGGACAAAGTCACTGCTGAACTTAAAGACTTGCAGGATAGCGGAGTTATTGCGCCCATATCAGCTAGTCAATGGGCAAGTCCACTGGTTTTTCTCCCCAAACCTTCAGGTCGCATCCACCTCTGTGTTGACTTTGTCTACAGTCAACCCACAAACTGTCATTGATACTTATCGATTGCCACGCCCAGAGGATCTCATGGACAAATTAGGCGCTGGACGCTACTTTTCAAAAATTGATTTGTGCAACGCAAATCTTCAAATACCGCTCGATGAAGACTCTCGAAAAGTGTGTGTAATAAATTCTCATTTGGGCTTGTTTAAATATTTGCGTTTCCCTTTTGGCAGAGCTTCTGCACTCGTCATTTTCCAACAGTATTTGGAACAGCTGACTGCACAAGTACCAAACTGTTCAAACTATTTGGACGATACTGTCGTAGCAGGTCGTACACCTGAAGAACATATTGCAAATTTATGTGCTTTGTTTCGTGTGTTAACTGATGCAGGACTAAAGTGTAGACTGGACACGTGTGATTTTTTAAACCTGCGTTGCAGTATCTTGGTCATGTCATAAAACGTCAAGGTGTACACCCTCTTCAGTCCCATTTGGTAGCCATATGAGGCCTGCCAGTTCCTCGCAATGTCACGTAATTGCGTCAGTCTGAGGGAAAATGAACTATTATATTGGGTTCATACCGGATGATGCACAAATAGCAGCTCCATTGCATCGCTTGCGTCGCAAAAATGTCCCCTTTGATTGGACAGATGAGTGCCAAGTAGCTTTTCAAAAACTTAAAGATGCGTTGCTCAGTGATAGATGTTTAGTCCATTTTTATCCTGACAAACCAGTTTTATTGCAAGATGATGTTTCCTCTTACGGGATCGGTGCAGTACTTTCGTACAGAATTGGTGATAAAGGCAGGTCTATTGTTTTCGCATCAGAAGTGTTGTCCAAAGCTCAGTGTAACTATTCACAAATTGAGAAAGAGGCTTTGGCTGTTGTGTATGATATCACCAAATCCACCACTGTTTGTATGGCAGATAATTCTGCTTGGCAACGGATCACAAGCCTTTGCAGTCCTTGTTTCATCCGACGAAACCGGTTCCTTTACGAACTGACCAAAAACTTCAAAGGTGAGGTTTCTTGTTGTCTCAATACCGGTACGAGATTGTGTATCGTCCGACAGCTCAACATGGTAATGTGGATGCACTTTCACGTTTTCCCTTTGGCTCTGCCGCCCTTGGTGGCCGAGCGGCTCTAGGCGCTTCAGTCTGGAACTGCGCGACCGCTACGGTCTCAGGTTCGAGTCCCCTGCCTCGGGCATGGATGTGTGTGATGTCCTTAGGTTACTTAGGTTTAAGTAGCTCTATGTTCTAGGGGACTGATGACCTCAGATGTTAAGTCCCATAGTGCTCAGAGCCATTTGAACCATTTGAACCGATTGGCTCTGATACGGACTTGGACGCTTCTGCTGCATCTTGTTGTCACATCGATGCTCAGGATTCTGAATAGCTTCAGTCTTTTCCGCTGAACTATAAGAAAACTGCTCAGGCCACGGACCCTGATCCAGATTTGGACATTTTGTTCAACTACATTCGCACATCTTGGCCTCGTTGCTTGCATAGCATAAAGAACTCTGTAGTGCACCGATGCTTTGCATGTCGGCATAGCTCCGCTATCCTCAGTTCACGTCGAATGAATTTGAAACATACTGTGAACGCAATGGCATTCAGCATCTAACTAGTGCACCGTTCCATCCAGAGTCAAACGGCGAAGCGGAATGTTTTGTCAGAACATTCTTGTTCAGAATGACAGTGGCCAGTCACGTGTGTTGATCCCTAAAGTTTTGCAAAAAGGAGTGTTGCAGTTCCTTCACCAAGGACACTGGGGGATTATTCGTACGAAACAGTTAGCGCATCGATACTGTACTTGGCAGGAGATGGACACCCAAATAGAAAAGATGACGTCACAATGTCAAGCATGTGCGGAAAATCAGTTCAAAAATTCTCAGCTTGGCCTAAGTTGCAATCCCCATGGCAAAGTGTGCACATAGACTGAGAGGTGGCATGAGCCCCCTCTCATATTTCTATCTTACGATTCTCCTCTCTAATTGCATGCGGTGGAAAGTTGCTATTCCTGCACACGCGGACTTCCCACGCAGCGTCTCTCGTCACCCGGGTGGTCCGGTGACAGGCGGGCTCTGCTGAATTTGAAAGGGTAAGCCGACGGGTGTGAGAGAGTCGAGTGAATGCTTTCCAGACGCCGACATTGTCAAGAGGCACGCCCGCAGGAGCCTGAAGTAGCGGCTGAGCTAGAGGTTCCGTTACTTCGCAGAAACTTAGCGAAAACACTTTCTGGCGGGCTACCAGCGAGGCGTGGGAATGACTTGTGTACCCAGGCAGTTGTGGCGGGCAAATTCCCGCGCTTTCTGCAAAATTGTAACTGTGATTGGCTTGTTCAGGGCATAGCTCCGTGACGTAGCAAAATCGGCGCAGAAATTGGCGCCAAGAATCTCCATTGGTGGAATGGTAGTGTTCCGGCAATGGAGTGGAATTTTCTGCCGGTTTTCGAGTTGCTGATTGGAACGTTTAACCACGGCCACTGTCGTGGGAGTGGGAATGTTCTGTGTTCGGTTTTGTACGGGTGCTCTTAGGGGTAGTCGGCTGTCGCCTTTCGGTTGAGGACGTCGAAGCAACCAGCCATCGCCTCCGGTACGCCAGATCGTGTTCTGGCAGTTAAGAAGACAGTTTGGTAAGGTATGTCCGCAGCACAGGCAGACAGGGATTTTCCTAGGTGATAATCAGAGCTCAGCAGAGCGCGCCTGTTCGTCTTTTTCTAACTTTGTTCTGTCTTGGGTAGCAGCAATTAATGTTGGGTTGGCTATGTGTTTTCTCTAAGATTTGAGTTGCAAGGAATTGGCTGCACATACCACTTCGTCATAATCCTCACAATCTTGTTTAGGGACAACTTCACATTCACAGCGGTTGTTTGAGTATCCAATTTGAGCCAATTTGATGTATTGTAAATGTTTCATGTGTTTTTGTTTATTATTTTGTGTTTAGTCTTAATAAATCATATTGTTATTTTGGACAGAACTTTCATTCTGTTAATCGGTAGAGCAACCCTATCATTCCTCACTATGTTAATGAAACCTTCGTTTATTTAACTTATTTATCAAATTAAATTATTGCAGGTGCCAAACTCTCTTCTACTCCACTGGCAGGGTTGATTAGAGTCAGTTCGCGTATTTTTTTTAATCCTTGTGCAACAGCAAAAGTCGGAGTTAGAATAGGGGGGGGCTTAGAGCATCATTTACATATGCAGATTCTAGAAGAATTTAGTGTTAAATACACTGCTTGCCCCGGCACCTCGCATAAAATGGCGACCCTGCCAGGATCTTTCCTGTGAATCGCTGATAAGCTACTATTATTAGTAGTAGGGACATTCTGAATTTTTTTTTGCTTAATTTTTTTATTGATTAATACCCAAGTTTTTTTCTGGTAGTTCTGCGTTTAGTTTTTAGTAGCGGTGCATCATTGGAGTTTTTGTTTTCAGTGTATATATTCTTGTGTTCATTGTTTTTGTGTTCCTTTGATGGTGTGTCCGTATCACATCACGCTTTGTTGGGTTTGTGTGCGGTTTCTGTACCACAACAAATCGTGCGTATAATTACAGCGTTGGAGAGGCGTTGTAGAAATTTTATGTCTATGTGGAAAAATATATGGACTAGATTAATTTTATTGAGCATTTTAGATAAATTTGTTTTTCATGAATGATAACGAGAAGTAAGGCACGACTATTATCGAGCGAAGCTAAAACAAAAGAGGATAGCATAATGGATAAGGGGCAGTTTACTGACGGGAATAGGTTCGGAGATGAGATGGGCACATTTTTAGCAGGACAGGACGCCAGGGTCATTGATGAGGACGGTGATTTGGACGCGATCTTAAGGCAACGTAGCGGCCGTGATAATGATAGTGAGGTATAGGATGAAACAGAGACAGGCACACAGGTCGAGACGGCAGCAGAAGTTTATGATCAAACGAACGAGAGCAGACAGGGGCCAGCTCGGTCACGTCAGAGCTCTAGCGCCCAGGTGTCCAGAGTTACATCGCCCATGTTTGAAGAGGATCAAAAAGATGACATAAACCCAATACTGAGCTTCCTACGATCAATGAAAGAAGGAGCTGACGAACAGCGTAAGAAGGACACTCAGGAAATAATTTCACATATAGGAGAAATTCGAGGGGAATTACTAACAATAAAGAAAGAATGTGGAGAAGTAAAACAAATGTCAATGGCTGCACAAAAAGTAGCAGGCCTGGCCAAAACGGCGGCATTAGGGGCAATGAAAGTCGCGGAAGCAACTTCTAAATTCGCAGGGCGCTTGCGACGTACAACACAATCCCACTCAAAATCCCTAGCGTTCTTAAAAACTCAGGGTAATATCGCGGTTGCGAACACCACGAAACGAATGGAAGAAGTAGAGAGTCGGATAGCAAAACTAGAGCAAAACGGGCACACGAGCACTGCGCGTTCGGATACCAATGGTGGAGTACACAGAATTGTGTCTCCGAGGAAAAGCCCGCCCTGCTCTAGCCCAATGACCGAGTGCGGAACTAACAATGCACACACAGAAACAGCGAGTAATAGCTCCAATAATTGTAGCCCACTTAGGAGAGTGAATTCTGAGTGCCACTTCCACTGTGATACAGAGGTAGCACATCACAGTTATCAGCAGGCTAGAACAGGACATTCAGCAGACGTGCAAGTATCGGAAACGAGTGACAACACCAGTGCGAGGATCGGACAGGATTTTGATCACAATCACTTCCTGTCGATACTAAAATTCCAGAAGTTCAAAGAAAATGGAGGGTCGATGCATCCCAAGAGCTGGGTGATGCAGTTTACAAATTCATTAACGGCATCATGGCCAACCCAGGCAAAATTAGAATTCATGTGTGGACACATCGAAGGCCAAGCTGCGGAAAAGATGCGAGGTGTGGCAGCGACGTGTCGGACTTATCAGGAATTTGTTGGTGCATTCCTGCGGACCTACTGGTGAAAGGAAACGCAAGACAGGATTAAAGAGGAAATAATATTTTGTCCTGAACTGGAAGTGTCCGGGCATAGGAGCGCAACCAAATTTCTTGATGATTTACTCAAGAAGAATCAATTTTCAGATAGTCCATATAGCAACGGAGAAATCATTAAATTTTGCTTTTCCAAATTGCCAGTCAGGTACCAACAGACACTTGTCAGGAAGTGTGGATGTGACATAGAAGCATTCAAGAGTCTATTGCGCGAACTCGAAGTAGTCTTTGATAAACAAGACGCAAAGGACAGGAAGAAGGGGCAAAGTAACAAATACCACGGGCCACGAAGGGAAGACGACAACAGATCGCATAATCGCACTGGTCAGTTAGGAAACCAGGGTTACGGAAGTCAAGGTTACGCTATTCAAGGTTATGGAAACCAAAGACACGGAAACCAGAACGTCAGGGAGCAGGGTCAATCTAGACAAGGAATCTGGGATAGGAGGAATAACGAACGGCAAAGCGACCGTAATTGGAGAGAGCGAAACCAAGGACAACAGTGGAACCAGGAGATTGAAACTAGACCCGCAAATCCTAATGCACGTCAGAGGAGGGGGAGCTTAACAAGGGATTGACGCCAGACTAGTGCGGACACAGGCCGCCGGAATTTCGCACGTAATCTCGGACCTGGCCAACTACGGATGATACATTACGAAGATTTATCAGAAATCCTGCTCGAAGAACATAAAACAACTCCTCGACAGGATCGGCAGCCTCTTATCACAGTAGCAATAGCTGAAAAGAATATGAATGCGATAATAGATAGTGGAAGCTACATAACAGTAATATCTGAGGCAGCATACAAGAGGTGCTCTCAGGAGATGGACTGGCCTGTCCTATCGGTTAAGAAAACCAAAATAAAAGGGGCATTAGCGGGTAAATGTACGGAGGTCACCCAACAAACAAGACTGGAATTCTCCTGCCAAGGACACAAAATAGAGTCTAACTTCTGGATTGTGCCAAATCTGGCGATCGACATGATAATAGGAACGGACTTCCTAAATGAACATGAAGCGATAGTTGATCTAGGTCGAATTGAAGTGGTTTTGAGGAAAGGGAATCCCGTCCACATTAAGTTCGACGACCAGCTGATCCCAGCTCAACTACCGTCTAACTGTGTACGGATAAACTATGCGTGTCTGAAAGACAGAAAGAAGAACAGGTCGACGTTGCGGGTAGGGGAGAGGACACGGATGAGAATGAAGTCAGAATAATGGGAGAAATAAAGGAGAAAATAGGAAAAAAAGTGAAAGCAATAAATAATATAAGGTGCGACCACCGCAAAGAACTTCATAAATTACTGGTAGAACATGCGGAGGTCTTCATTCCCAAGAGAGGATCAATAAAGAACTTCCAATACGAATTTCGTGTACGTCCGCACAATCAGTTTCGTGTGCCACCCTATCCAATCCCCTTGGCATATCGACAGAAAGTAGCAGCTGAAATTACGCGAATGTTGAGTGAAGGAATAATAGAACCTACGGCTTCAGCCTATAATAACCCGTTAAGAGTAGTCGAGAAGGCAGATGGTAGTATTCGTTTAGTCTTGGACTCGCGACAAATTAATACAATAATAGAACCCGAAACAGACAGACCGGAACGATTAGAGGAACTCTTACAAAACTTCCATGGAATATCAATCTTCTCATCAGTTGATCTAAAATCGAGTTTCTGGCAGATCGAGCTGCATCCAAATTGCAGACAGTACACAGCCTTTTTAGCATTTGGAAGATATTACCGGTTTCGTCGTCTACCATTTGGTTTGAACGTTTCATCTGCCGCATTCATTCGGGGGCTGGACGGCATACTAAGCGATAATTTGAAACGTCATGTCACCAGCTATGTGGACGATTTGCTGATCGCGGAGAAATCTTGGGGAGAGCACAATGCGGTCCTCGGTGAACTCCTTGCGACATTCAAGGAATACGGAGTGACTATCAATATCGAAAAATCGAATTTTGGGACGTCCTCTGTCAAATTTCTGGGACATATCATCACGGGTGAGGGCATTGCGCCAAATCCCGAAATGATCGAAGCGATTGAAAAGTTTCCCATTCCTACGACAAAGAAGCAGTTAAGGGGGTTCTTGGGGATCATAAATTTTTACAACCGCTTTATACATGTCAAAACTCAGAGCAGTCCTAGGTTGCATCAACTTACAGGAAAGAAGATTCCTTGGGAATGGGATGAGGCGGCCGAATCCGAATGGAAAGCATTAAAATTCGCATTATTACAAGCACCCATCCTCTCACACCCTAATTTAGCAGAAGAGCTTTGCATAGTAACGGACAGTTCATACTCAGGTCTGGGTGTCATGGTGTTCCAAGACTATGTACATGAAGGAAACAGGGTGTGGAAGACAATTGCGTTTGGTAGCAGAGTACTAGCCAAGAGTGAGAGGAATTACTCAGTAACCGAGTTAGAGGCGCTGGCTATTGTATGGGCGTTTGAAAAATTCAGATACCTTCTGTTTGGTCACAAGACGAGGGTCTACACAGACCACAAGGCACTCGAGTTCTTGATGACTGCAAAACTTAATCACAGGCGGCTCATTAGGTGGGCATCATATCTGCAGCAGTACAACTTTTCGATAGAATATATCCCCGGCAGTCAGAACATTATTGCAGACGCCTTATCACGGTCACCGATCGGATTTGAGCACAACATGGAAGAAGATCTGGAGGAAAATCACTACTGCCTTTTCTATATGCAGAAAGTAGCCTTTGAAAATTTTATTACCTGTAGTATGCAGGACATCAAGAAGGAGCAAGACAAGGACCCTGCCCTAGTGTTATTGAAACAGAAATGGATAGACAGAAGACACGCCACCATCAGGCAGTTCTACCTCTTGCGGAAAGGGATAATTTTCCACCGAAATTATGCCAATGACACTGAATGGGGGATATGCATCCCTGAACACCTAATAAACAAGGTTATATGGCATACTCACCTCAGCTATGGACACTTCGGACCACGCAAGTGCAATCTCAAGCGAAGGACCATGTGTTACTTTCGAAACATGGAGCGTCGAATTCGGAGGGTACTGTCGGTGTGTAAAGACTGCCAAAAGGCTAAGCACACCACTGTGAGCATGCAGGCACCATTATACCCAATCGTACCGACCAAATTAAGACAATTAGCAGCAACAGATTTGATGGGACCTTTGCCAAGAACAAGAAGAGGATATACTTACGTATTAGTGTTTGTTGAACTAACGTCCAAATACGTTACCTTTACGCCACTGAAGAGGGCGACAGGACGAACTGTATCACGAGCCCTAATCCGGGATTTCCTACCACAGGTTGGTCATGTGAGTAGAATTATTTCTGATAACGGGCCACAGTTTAAGTCAAAAACATGGAAGGAGACGTTGCGTCGATGTAAAATTGATCCCATTTTTATATCTTCACACCATCCGAGCTCGAATGCTGCAGAACGGGTTATTAAAGAACTCGGAAACTTGTGCCGGTTGTACTGTAACAAACAGCACACGACATGGGACGTTTTCCTTAAAGACTTCCAGGAGGTGATCAATGAGGCACCCCATGGGATAACAAAATTGGCACCCATTACAGTACTGAAAAACCGGATTCCTAAAGACGTGATAACCGAGGTCGTAAACTTCCCACCAAGGGCGCGAACGCAGCACCAAGCCATAGTGGATTTGGCTCTCAAGAGGATACGGGCTGCAGCAGAGTTCAGGAAGAGACGTGCCGACAGGGGAGCTCGTCTACGACACTTCCAAATTGGACAAAAGGTGCTCGTTAAGTCTTTCCGACTTTCGAACAAACAAAAAATGAAATGCCAAAAATTCTATTCTGTTTACAACGGCCCGTACCGTATAAGGAGAGCAGCTCACCACAATGCTTATGAATTGGAGACGCTAAAAGGAAAGAAGTCCATAGGACTCCACCACATCTCTCACATAAAGGAGTTCGTGGAATAGTAGTAGTGTAAGTGGTGTACATAGCAGAATGGGCAAATACATGAACCTTGCTATAGTAGTTGTGTAAGTGGTGTACATAGTAGAATAGGCAAAGATATGAACCTTTCTTCGGGGAACAATAATCGTTGCATTAATAGATTAAGATAGTTAAAGTAATAACACGCTGCGTTTTCTCGCATAAGAATTTACTGCTGTTAACTTTTTTTTGTCTATGTTCGGGATCTCCTCTGTCGTTGCGATAAGAGGCACTACCTTTCCATGAGCAATGTTTTTGTCCTTTCCTATCTGGTGTCCATGTTAAGGGATAAAGATGAGTGACGAGACGTCGCACAAACGGGCGCATACAAGAACGTGCTCTTAGAAGCGTTCTGAGAAGTCGTGATACGCTCCATAGCGGCCACAACCAGTTCGTGAAACGTTCTACCAATGCTTGCAGGCACGCGTCAGTGCACTGCAAGATTGTGGTATATTGCGTGATTTCGAGGATGAATATGGGCAGTATAGTTTTTTGCAGAGCTGCGCCAGCATCGTTGTCTTGCAAGTCGGGGTGAACCTGTGAGCGTTTGACTCCAATGGTGCCCTAGACGAGAGAAATGCGGGCATAAAGCCTCCCATGCCAGTGTGCTGGTTGGGGATTTAGCGTGCTGCTCGTGACTGTCACTGATGAATAACCAGGGACATATACTTGGATATTCGTGACATACTGTGTAGCTGGCGTGTGTTGGGCGACTGAATCCTCAACAGGAACCAGTCCTGGCTTGGTCATATTACATTGCTTCTGGAAAGGTGTACTTTGATCGCGAAAACATAGAGAAGGAAGTTGCAACTATAAATTTATTGTCGTGTATAGCCATGGCTAACCCAGTCTCTGGAGTTTCAGTGAGGCGTAATGAAAACTCGGAGGTCATGTCGTACATCACTGTCGGCAATAGCGGCGAGCAGCGAGACATCTCAACGTAACAGGAATTATGTAAGAGTATTTTATAAGGTAAACAAACAAAAAAAAGGTACAATATACTAGGATAAGTTAAACTGTAGGATTTAACAATAACTAGATTAATATTGTGGGGTTTTCTACCACAAGTGTTCAGCAGAGTGCACCTGTTGAGATGCTATTTTTCATGTCACCAAACCACAGACCCGAGATGGAGAGACGACGGGCGAGCGAAAGTAGCATAGTTGCATGTTCTTTATAGCACAGTAAAACTTAGACCTGCATAACAACATAATTTAATTAAAAGACATAGAATGTAGATCGTTGGCAAATGGTAGGTAATTCTTGAGCATGTCTACTGTCGATCTATAGAATTAATAGTAATATTAGTGCGGGCCCGCACATTTAGCTGTTCATCCAGTGTAGCGTCACACACCATGTACAGTAGTGAGACCGGTCTCTATTTTGTCATAATGATAGCCATAGATTAATAACTATAAAAGTAAAATAAGAGTGTCTGAAATGACAGACCATCAATGTGTCATTATGTAAATTTATTATAACATAGAAGGTCATGGGAAAAAGTTAGGCATAAGATTTTTGTCAGAACCGTGCAGATGACGGGTATCGTGGCAATGCAGAGGCCAGCCAGCGCAAAAACAAGAGGTCTTCGGCTACCTGCTAGAAGGCGAGCGTCCGGTCCTGCAAGCTGACAGTCACCGGGCCGTATACCTGAGGGATTAGGCGGGATCCCCACCGGGCCACAAGCGAAAGTGAGGCTGGCCGTTGACACTGACACGCGACCCACACGCGGCAGCCTGCTAGCTCTCCGGACGCGGCAGCCGTTTGGAGGGATTCCCTGCGGCAGACTACGTTGTCGTGAGTACACGAAGAAGATCACATATCGTGTCAGAACCTGTGCCTCATGTGCCTCAGGACAGAAAGGGACGCTATATACTCACCTGTTTGGGTTTTTACAACTCACTAGCATTGGCCGATCTGCATACACAAAGCAGTATCGTGCCACACTAACAAATGTATGGCCTCATTTCTAACTTCTCCTCTCTATTAGAGAGCAGTTTTAGCTATCGTCGCTCCTAGTTCGATCCTGTATGGATGACCTCACACACTTGTGGAGTCACTCCACGTGCCATCATCCCTCATCGAACTGCAATATTGGGAAACGTAAAGTACTGTCCAGCGAGAGAAGACACCTAGACTAGTGATGTATCCCAACAAGTAGACCTCAGAGACAATTAATCGACGTGAGGAGAGCCTATCACTGTGTCTTCCTACCGTACTGCCGTGATCATATGCGTAGGTCTTGGTGCAATCTCAACAGAGTACTGCAGATGCTCCAGCACACCCTATTGCCGTTGCAACAACGTAGCAACAACACCCGACGTTTAGCCCTATGTGATGTCAGTACTGTGGAATTTGTGAAGTGCTTCGAATATTTATAACAATGTGATTTAGTGCCTCATTCTCAGCACAGTCGTGAACTTTGTGCAATGTGAACGCACAACTTGATGCCCCATGAACCTTGTTTTTTTTCTTAAATTTCTTTCTCTACTGTTGTTTTTGTAATGTATGTTATACCTTGTATGTGTTTGTGTTTTACACTGTAATTCTTATTACAAATTACTGTATTGTTTTCCACACCATGTTTTTTTTTTGTATTTTGTATTTATTGTTGTGTGTATGCAAACAGTGTGCCTGAAGTCCCCATAAACCGAAGCAGATACCACCACTGTCATTGTGAATGGACCATCAGTTCAGGGAACATATTGTAAAGGTTATTCTTGCTGCAGGGAGACAGAATGAATCAGAGGTTGTAATTAGATTCTGAAAGCTCACAAAGAGATTGTTAACTTAAATAGTATCATGTGTGAGTGAGTTCAGGTTAGTTTAATGATTAAAATTGTTGTAACATCTTGGGCATTTAATTGCGGAGCACTCCAACTCTGATTGTAAAGAATAAATTGCTCCATATTTGGCTCACATGCCCGGGCCATATTTAGAGAGTGAATGTCTGTGTGAATCGGTGTTTGGAAGGGGCTCCCTGGGTATGGATGTGTGATGTGAGTGTTAGTGTTCCATATTAAGAAGGTGAAGTTGGCTACATCATAAATAATACTCCCTCTATGAGCTGCATTTTTCAGTTGCAGTGATTTTCTTTATAGAGTGCGGCATGTGCAGTCAGTTTGCAAGATTGCTCTTGGGCGATTGACTCACTACCTTGCTCCTAAGTGAGCCAACCGCTCACCAATTACAATCTAAAATGGCGTAGGGGCTATGAGAGGTGGCATGAGCCCCCTCTCATATTTCTATCTTACGATTCTCCTCTCTAATTGCATGCGGTGGAAAGTTGCTATTCCTGCACACGCGGACTTCCCACGCAGCGTCTCTCGTCACCCGGGTGGTCCGGTGACAGGCGGGCTCTGCTGAATTTGAAAGGGTAAGCCGACGGGTGTGAGAGAGTCGAGTGAATGCTTTCCAGACGCCGACATTGTCAAGAGGCACGCCCGCAGGAGCCTGAAGTAGCGGCTGAGCTAGAGGTTCCGTTACTTCGCAGAAACTTAGCGAAAACACTTTCTGGCGGGCTACCAGCGAGGCGTGGGAATGACTTGTGTACCCAGGCAGTTGTGGCGGGCAAATTCCCGCGCTTTCTGCAAAATTGTAACTGTGATTGGCTTGTTCAGGGCATAGCTCCGTGACGTAGCAAAATCGGCGCAGAAATTGGCGCTAAGAATCTCCATTGGTGGAATGGTAGTGTTCCGGCAATGGAGTGGAATTTTCCGCCGGTTTTCGAGTTGCTGATTGGAACGTTTAACCACGGCCACTGTCGTGGGAGCGGGAATGTTCTGTGTTCGGTTTTGTACAGGTGCTCTTAGGGGTAGTCGGCTGTCGCCTTTCGGTTGAGGACGTCGAAGCAACCAGCCATCGCCTCCGGTACGCCAGATCGTGTTCTGGCAGTTAAGAAGACAGTTTGGTAAGGTATGTCCGCAGCACAGGCAGACAGGGATTTTCCTAGGTGATAATCAGAGCTCAGCAGAGCGCGCCTGTTCGTCTTTTTCTAACTTTGTTCTGTCTTGGGTAGCAGCAATTAATGTTGGGTTGGCTATGTGTTTTCTCTAAGATTTGAGTTGCAAGGAATTGGCTGCACATACCACTTCGTCATAATCCTCACAATCTTGTTTAGGGACAACTTCACATTCACAGCGTTTGTTTGAGTATCCAATTTGAGCCAATTTGATGTACTGTAAATGTTTCATTTGTTTTTGTTTATTATTTTGTGTTTAGTCTTAATAAATCATATTGTTATTTTGGACAGAACTTTCATTCTGTTAATCGGTAGAGCAACCCTATCATTCCTCACTATGTTAATGAAACCTTCGTTTATTTAACTTATTTATCAAATTAAATTATTGCAGGTGCCAAACTCTCTTCTACTCCACTGGCAGGGTTGATTAGAGTCAGTTCGCGTATTTTTTTTAATCCTTGTGCAACAGCAAAAGTCGGAGTTAGAATAGGGGGGGGGCTTAGAGCATCATTTACATATGTAGATTCTAGAAGAATTTAGTGTTAAATGCACTGCTTGCCCCAGCACCTCGCAAGACTTTGTGAGACCTTTTTGGAACACCCGTTGGTTGATTGTGGATGACTCGTATAGCAAGTTTCCTTTTGCTGTGCCAATGGACTCAACAACGTCATCTAGCACGATTCAGGTGTTGTCCTCTATTTTTTGCCTCGTAGGTTTACCTGAAGTAGTGGTGTCAGACAACGGACCTCAGTTCACGTCAAATAAATTTGAAACATTCTGTGAACGTAATGGCATACAGCATCTAACAAGTGCATCGTTCCTTCCACAGTTAAACGGCAAAGCGGAATGCTTTTTCAGAACATTCACGCAGCAGATTTCCAAACTTCGCTCCGCACACACCAGGGATCAAGCATTGCAACTGCTTCTCGCCTCATATCGTTCGCACTCACGAGATCGACAATCGCCGGCGGAACTGCTTCATCGCCGCCGCCATCGGACACTACTCCACCTGCTCCATCCTCCTCAGTATCTGGGGCCGAAGGAAGGCCGCAAGTGTCGCTTTGCGCCGCATGATAGTGTCTTTTACAGGGTTTTTAGCGGCAGCAGACGGTGGGAGCGAGGCGAGATCGTCCATCGACTTGTCGCTTGCATATATCTTCTTTCAGGTCCATGTGGCTTGCAGCGCCGCCATCAAAATCAACTTCGCCTCTGTCATGTGCACGATGATCTTTCAGTCTCTCTTCCTCCAGATTCACGGATCCGGAGAATGACACGGCCACAGCAGCCGCCAGAGGGTGCCCTCATGACACCGTAGGACGACCCCATGGAGATGGAGCCTTCGCCTCCTCCGCCTCCTCTCGTCCTGCCGATGGAGTTGGACCCGCCTACACCTCAGCAGTCGCCGCCTTCTTCATTTGGTTCATGGCAGCAGGAGGTGGACGTGTACCCTTCTGGTCGTTTTCCGGGGACGTTTCCGCCAGAGCGCAGCCCGCATGGTGGGGTACAGTCGGAAGCTTGACGTGCTCTGCAGCCACAGCTTCTGGCCTGGTGATGGGCCCACACTCCTGCCAACCTCGCCATGGTCGCACTCCCTACACGACGATGGTCTGTCGCTTTGGGGGGGGGGGGGGAGGAATGTTCTGACGTAACCACAAGCGCCAGAACGAAGATGAAGAACGCAAGAGGACAGAAGGCGGTGAAACAGCGTTGGCCAATGGTGCGCTGATTAAGACAGCACCACGACAGGAGCGGTCTCTACGAGAGGAGAACATAGGCGCCGCTCCTGCCGGCCTCGGCCCTAGTATTCGCTCAGTATTGGAACGGTGTTAGCCCGGTTGTACACTGGCACTCACAGAACTGTTATTAGTGATCCATATCCATTGCTTGTATGGGCATTGTGTATAGCGAAGAACATTACTGTCTACATGTCGCCCATCGCTTGTGACAACTTGTTGTAGATACAAAGTTATGTATTGTCTATCTTCTTTATTGTAAAAAAGCTATTATTGTGAGTTTTGCTTGAATTGTTGTATAGCATTCCGAGAACGCAGCATCCTTTAGGCAACCTATACGAGATGAGTGGGCAAGACCCCACAGATTCTGTAGAGAGATGGGCTGATTGAAAAAATTCTGTAGTACAATTAGAAGATACTTCATCAAACGAAGGTATAGCAAGAAAGACAGAAAACTCCTAAAATACCAGCATCTTTCTATGAGTTATAAACTACAGAACTCTCTGAGTTGAGTAGTAAAAATAATTTTGAGTTAGATATACAGATCACTATAATTCAATAGACATTGAGATGCCTTATTTTATTTTTGTTATCTTTCAAACAACTTGCAAAAAAATCAGTTGTCTGATTCTTCATTAATTGGAAATGTTAAATTACAGAATAGGTAGTTAAAAATGGAAGGAATGAAATTTTCCCTTGAGAGATGTGTGATTCAGACCCCCCCCCCCCAAATAACTTTCTAAAAGCTTGTTTCATTTCGAGATTTAAGACCAATGGCACAATTAAAAGGAGGTATTGATGTAAAACCAAATTAATTTATTTATAAATTATTTGAGTTATAACTATGACACAAAGAAAAATTATTGTAGCAACCCAAAAGAGTACTGTGAAGTTATGTTCTACTTTTGTTGATAAAAAAACTAATGATACCTTAGGTTGCATAATTTTTTATGGAAAAAATAATTTAACTTACAATGGTCAGCATAGAACATTATCTGAGAATTTTTTAATAAATATGAAAAATTTTATCTTTACACATTTTTATTTCATATACACAAATATTTTTTGATGCTTTGTGAGCAACCTTTAAAAATAGTATATGTATATGAATATAATTTTGTAATATTTATGATAGATTATTTATTGGAATTCGTAATTTTCACTTTTTTTGCTGTTACAGAAAACAGAGAGATTGATTTTATTAAACTTTTTCCCAAATATCTATATCTATTTCTTCATGGTTATAAAATTCAGTTTAATAAAGTCCTTCTTCAATAGCCATTTAAAATAATCTGTGCCATAAGTGTGTTTTCAACTTCTCAAACGTTCTCTACTTAAAGAGAGTTTAAAATAATTTTTGCAAATATTACATTTAACTTGTTTCTCTCTAGGTTTTTCAACAAAAATATTTTTGTCAAACTTGAATGGGTCCCACACGTTACTCATATTTTATTTCTTCTAATTTATAAGATACAAAATTTATTAGATCTTATAAAAATGGAAATCGAATTTATTTTTATTCTTTAGGTTGTGAATATTTGAGTACTAGATGTGGGAAGTTTATTTTTGTATTATGTTTACGTTTTTAGAGTTTATATTTTTAAATTTTTTGTGTGTTATATTTTTTTATTCAGTTAAAAATTTATAACTTATATTCAACCATTTTCATATTCAGTCAAATTTATAATTAAACTGACCTTCAAATCATTTTACATTTGCTTAAATTTATAATTAGTCTTATTTTTTAATTAGTTTTGTTGATGGTATTTGGTTGAATGTTTTCAGTAGTGGATGATATTTGGGGCTGCCACACTTATCATAAATGGTTAAAATCATAGATTTTAATTGATTGTGATATATGTTTGTCAGTAGCTCCCAATATCATCTACTATCATCTTTTCATCAGCAAAAATTACATTTTCCCACACAGGGTTCAGATGGTGCTCCATGAATGCCAGCAAGTATAACATATTTTCCTTTCTGAGTTTATGTTTCACAGCGCATCTTTGAGTGTCCAGACCAGTTTCCTTCAACCTTTGACGAACTGTGTCACTGTAGCTGAGGAAGTTTCTCTCAGCGCACTGCTTTGCTTTCATGAAGGGAAGCTGTCAGCTCTTACACACAAGCTCTCTGTTCTCCTGTCGCGTGTTCAATCTCTTCCTACCTGAGGCATCTCTTTGCAGTACTAGCCGGCACACAATAACTCTTGGCACCATCTCTAACCGAAAACTGTCTTCTTCAGTCAGAGTGACCACCCTGTCTTGAACAGAATGTTACCAGAGAGCCATTCCAACTGACTGCCTGCAATGTGATATCTATTTGCTGCTCGTACACTGAGGCCTGAGGAGGAAGCAAACGTATTCCTGTGGAAAGAAGAGGTGCTTGTGTGAGATGGAAGGAAGACATATTCAAAAACGCTTCCTGCTTTGCGTCTGCCCTTAAGCCATTGTGGCTATACTATGTGAATGCCGATGGGACAAGACACTAAAACACTTCTTTGGAGATCACGGATTCGAATCCCGCCCTTGTAGTTGACGATTTTGTCCGGTGTTTGTGTTCATTCATATGTTTCTGTGTGTGTGTGTGTGTGTGTGTGTGTGTGTGTGTGTGTGTGTGTGTGTGTGCCCCTGAGTAAACATTTTTGAAGTGGTTCTTAAGAGAAACTTGTTTTAATTTTTAACTAATAATAGATAGATGTTCTGTAAAGTTGTTAAATATCAGTAGTTAATGTCTAGAGTAGGCATGCGCCCGAAAGCAGTTTCTTTAAGACATACATATCTAAATAAAGAGAAAAGGACTATGTGACTGCCTGTTGTAAATGGAACTAAGATAGCAAGACGCAGGTCTCTGGTTTGAATGTATTACAAGGCATGGTTATTTTAGTACAAAGCTTGTGTTGTCCTTTTGTGTACTCAGTGAGTGATAACGATGATAATAAAACACAGTGAATGGCTGTTTGCCCTAATTGTCTGCCCATTTAGAGAATATGGGCCACTCCAACACATATACATCCAACATTGAATTCTTGAACAAAAGGAGAAAGAGATATGTGTACTGGAAATATCTATACAGCAGATACATATGTAATGTATATCAGGCTGTTATTGGTTTTCCCTGAATACTATGCACTTACTGCGTCCAGAGCTCGAGTCGAGCAATACACCCTCGACGTTCCAAGGTTCCAGTCATCCCTCAGGGGGATATTTAATCCACAGTTCCCAATTACTGGCCAATTCCATTCCCATACTCATCCTTGAGGTGAACTTGTTACTGCCATTTAATCACTATAATGTGGAGGCAGGATGCTTAAAAACTCATATGTGTGCCAGATATGTGACACACATAGGCGGCAAGTCAATGCATACAGCATTTGTTTGTTGAATCCCGTGGAGCTGTAGCTTTGTTCCCATTGCAAGACAAGGCGTATGGTAGAAGAAAACTGCTTCAAATAACTTCAACATCATTAGCATGACAAGAGAGATAAATGTATATCAAATCGGTATGCTATGTTTGATATAAATTGCTTTGACAACACCCTATTACATTCATCCATCCACAAACGGCACCACGAGCTTAATAAGTTAACTGGAGGTAACACAGGGTACGAATAATGACATCTAGTTCTGCGTTCCTTCCGTTGTCTGTGTTTATTTTATATATTTGTTGCTAGCAGTCAGTGTCCCACAACTGTTCGAAGGCCTCTCCCAACCGTTTTCACCGGTCTGTGTAGTGTGGTATTGTTGCCATGACGCTTCATCACATGATTGGATCTCATCTCGCCATCTTCTGCCTCATCTTCCTATTCTCGTTTTTATTTCCTTTTAGGGGCGTTTAATCTGTTGTCAGTTACTTAGTAAATAATTGTCACTGCATCGTCACGATACACCTTGCCTCAGAATTCGCATCCGAGACACGAGCCTTGTATGATGAACATCTGAATAATATTATAAACCCCATGAATAAATTGGATACTTTTTGACCGTAGAATGTTTTGTGGAACTGCATTACTCAGCATGGACATTGCACTGGATCCTATCCAGGCATTTTAGTCATGGGAATGGAAAGTGAAATAGTAGTTCAGCACATGTAATGGACGAAATTTCGAAGAATATAATGGCGCACTGTGATGCAACGTTTCGTTTAATTAGACCAGTGACAGCACGATACAGCGATCACAGTTTTTACTGTTTGAAGTCTTTTACCACAATGTTTGGTTTGTACGTACCCAACTAAGCCAAACTAAAAGCCAATTAACTGCACTTACAATGTTACTTGAGATACGAACTTCTGAGATGAAACTCCTAGAAATAAATTATTCCCACAATTACAAGCTTCACAGAATAGTATGTAACAAACTTCGTATCTTACATTAAATGTTTTCTTACAAGTAGGTGGTATAGTAACGTTATCTTACTAATGTGATAACACTACCCATTCATGAGAACATTAATGTCTGTTTACAGATGCACAAGTATTCGTTACATCCCTGCTCGTTCGCTGTTGATCGAAGTATTCTGTCGTTAATTTATTGGGAAAATGTAATCACTGTTTCGAAACACTAACATTTCTTACTCTGAAAAATAATGATTTCATATTCAGTTCTATCTTTCGAGAACAGTTGTCCAAAAATTACTTTTGCGGCTAGACATTTTCTCTGACTTAAGGCACCATACCTTTCACGACTTCAACTACTTGAAAAAAAAAATACTGCATATCACCTTCACTGTAGTTTAAAGAAGGCCTCCATTTCGTTACTGTCAGACTCGATTTCGTAGTTTGGGAAAATACTGTGTGAAATTTCGCCGTCTTTTTCATTCTAGTGTGTTTGTACAAACGATAAAAAAACCTGAAACATATAGCTTTGAACTCCGCACTTTCAGATTATCTCTCCAATTTTCTAACCTTTATGCCGCAAAAGACAGGTGTAATACCACTCTTCCTGACTACAGTAATCGATACGCTCGTGGGAGGTAATTTTGTGGATTTTACCTTCATTTTAAAACGTGTGAAGTTACCATTTCAAGTTAGAAAACACAAATATAAGCTATTTTAGAAAGAAAAAGTTGCTGGTAACGTTGGTCTTTCATTATTAGTTAAGCGTGAACAGTAGATTGTAAGTCCTTATAAGCGACTTCTCAAAGTTTTATAGCTTCTGTGCCTCTTAATTTGTTGATATCCAGGTGCTGCTGCTGTGACGCGAGCATTCAGTCAGGTCCATAAACTGTGTCGTAAAGTGAGCACTCCTTAGCACACGGGGCATAGGTGAATACAGAGTCAGCGTTGAATATCTCGCATTTCCTGAACCAATGACATACCTTCGCTGTTTGAAGTCACACCCTACTCCGGTTTTTATGCTGCTATAATCCAAGTGGTGTCTGCCCCGGGTAGCTGAGTGGTCAGCGCGACGGAATGTCATACCTAACCGTCCGGTTTCGATTCCTGGCTGGATCAGAGATTTTCTCCGCTCAAGGACTGGGTGTTGTGTTGTCCTTACCATCATAACCTCATCCCCATCGACACGCAAGTCAACTCGAAAGACTTACACCAGGAGACCGGTCTACCCGACGGGAGGCCCTAGCTACACGGCATTTCCATTTATCCAAATGGTGCAATTTTTCTGCTGTTTTGTCTACAGTGGCCGAATTTGTTTGCTCGTAGGTGTACGTTGGCGACAACAGACTTATTCTGCAGTCAGCCACAAATGCTCAGTCTCTAAATTTTGTCGAAAAATGAACGTCGTCTTCTCCCCAGGGATTGCCACTTGAGTTCACAGAGCATTTCCGTAATATTCTCCTGTTGATCGAAACATACCAGTAGAAAGTCTCGTAGCAAGCCTATGAATTGCATCGATGTCTTCCTTTAATCAGAGCCTGTGGGGGTACCAAGCACTGAAGCAGTATTTACGAATGAGTCACTCTAAAGTTCCATATGCAGTCTCCTTTATAAATGGGCTACACTTTCCTCGAAACCTCAATAAACCAAAGACATCCATCCACCTTTCCAGCTACTGACCTTACGAGCTAGTTCCATCTCATATCATTTTGAAATGTTATGTTTAATCAACGCGCCTGCGTCAAGCAGCACGCCACTAATACTATGAATATCACAGGATTGTTTTTCCTACTTGTCTGCATTAACTTTCATTTTCTACATTTAGAGCAAGCTGACATCCATCACACAAAATAGAAATTCTGTCTAAATCATCATGTATCCTCCTGCAGTCAATCAACAACAACGGTTTCCAGTACACTAAAGCACTACGGAAATGAGCTTACAAGCACAGCCTGCAATGTTGCCAGATTTCCGATGCCGTACTCGTCTCGCCGCCTCTCTTACGTCACAGCAGACCAAAGTCAAATCTCCTATGTATAAAATGGTGGGAAATTCAATAAACAGTGGGAAATTCAAAGTAGCTGACTGCTCTAAGCACTATGGGACTTAACATCTGAGGTCATCAGTACCCTAGACTTAGAACTACTTAAACCTAACTAACATAAGGACATCATACACATCCATTCCCAGTGCAGGATTCGAACCTGTGACCGTAGCAGCAGCGTGGTTCCGGACTGAAGCGCCTAGAACAGCTCGCCCACAGCCGCCGGCTTCAAAGTAGCTAAATTTCCCTAAGTACAGAAATATAGAATCTAAGACAGCGAAGCCGGCCGGTGTGGCCGAGAGATTCTACGCGCTTCGGTCTGGAACCGCGCGACCGCTACGGTCGCAGGTTCGAATCCTGCATCAGGCATGGATGTGTGTAATGTCCTTAGGTTAGTTAGGTTTAAGTAGTTCCAAGTTCTAGGGGACTGATGATCTCAGATGTTAAGTCCCATAGTGCTCAGAGCCATTTGAACTATTTTTAAGACAGCGAACACAGCCTGCATGATTGCCAATCACCTGTGTTAAGTACAGAACTCTTTATGGTGGACCTAGGCATATGAGCAAGACCTACATGGTTTCCAGGTGACTTGCGCTAAGCAGAGAATTGAAGCCAGCGGACTTGAGAGCAAACTGCATGGTTCCCAGGCCACTTGTTGTAAGTATAGAATTCAGGAACCCAATTTTAAACGATGGGAAATTAAAAAATCCACAAGTGCAAATCCACTTGCGCTGGAAAATATTCCACCTCCCCCCCCCCCCCTTCCCCCAGTAGCCAGGCCACTTGGCTGTATAACAACAATTGCCACTGTCACAGGGATAGCATAAGAATTGTTTAATTTATTTAAACAAATGCAGCACTGAGGAGGGCCTGCTCCACAGTCTGGTCTATCTCAAAGCTGTAAGGCCGCCATGCCAAAGAACAGCCATCAGTGCTCCAGGCCTTGGGTCTTACAGTGCCATTGCCTGGTCAAGCTGACTCATGTATCTGTGGCCGTCGGCCAGTTTACAGTCCGCATCATGGCGTATTATAGTACTGCCGTGTTCGATGGGTGTTTAATAAATAATGCAACACATTGTTTTCTGAAAGCAGGTTGGTTTTATTCAGCATTCCAATACATCATGTTGTTCCTCACTCTTTTGGCTATAAAACCCAATTTTTCAACACAATCTCTATTCATTGCGACAGCCTTACGCCTCCTTACTGGGAGGGCCTGTATGTTCGCATGGTACCACTCTACTGGTCGACGTAGGGACCAACGTCTTGCTGCATCAATAACCTCCCCATCATCCATGTACTGATTTCCACAGAGTGCATCCTTAATTGGGGCAAACAGATATAAGTTGGAATGTGCGATATCCAAGGCTGTAGGGTGAATGAGGAAGAAGAGTCCAGTAAAGTTTTGTGAGCTCCTCTCGGGCGTGCAGACTTATGTGGCGTCTTGCGTTGTCATGGAGAAAGAGAAGTTTGTTTGCATTTTTGTGCCACCGAACATACTGGAGTGTCCGCACTTTCCAATACTGGAGGAGTCACAGCTGTGTGCGGGCAGCCAGTAAACGGGAGATCGGACAGGTTTCCGCCATTTTGTTTCAATGGTGACAGACGCCTCTCCCAAACACTAGCCACGCTTTTGTTCATTACTAGGTCTCCATAGACATTCTGTAAACGCCTGTGAATATCTGCGGCGTTCTCGTTTTTCGTTAAAAGAAACTCAATGATGGCTATCTACTTGGAACACACGTCCATAAGCCGGCCGTGGTGGCCAAGCGGTTAAAGGCGCTACAGTCTGGACCCGAGCGACCGCTACGGTCGCAGGTTCGAATCCTGCCTCGGGCATGGATGTGTGTGATGTCCTTAGGTTAGTTAGGTTTAAGTAGTTCTAAGTTCTAGGGGACTGATGACCTTAGAAGTTAAGTCCCATAGTGCTCAGAGCCATTTAGCCACACGTCCATTACAGACGCCGATTTGAAGACTGCCTACAGCGCCACCGTCTATCAGAACTTCATGAACTGTAAGGGTTGAAGTGGGTATATTCTACGCTGTTCCACAGCAGATTCCGAAATTGGCCGAGAATAGAGATGTGTTGTATTACTTATTGAACGCCCCTCGTATTCACAACTGAACGGTCTGCACTACACTTGACCACCCCCTTTACTTAGACCCAGTGTGCCTGACGTCACCTGGGGATGCTACTGGTTTTGCAGTTCATCGCTGGCCAGTTGCTTTCCCCACAGGATGCGTGTCTCTACCTGCAGGAATGCAATTTGGAGTATGGACAGATGCTTATTACCTACTGTCCACTACAGGCGGTGTGCCCAGCACAACCAGCGCGATTTCAGATGCTTTTCCAAGGCCTTAACACTTCCCTAATGTCAGAACTGCACTGCAACATGTCCAAACAGGGTTCAGCTTACTGTGGTGGTGGATTCCTGCCATTAAAGTATCTGTAATATTTCTGGGAGCTATTTCAGGCAGATATCTTAGTCATCTGGAATGCGACGCTATTATATTTTCAATGTAGCAAATCACTCTATTTCCAGCACATGGCGTATTTTCACCTATACTGATACTTGCAAAGTTTGTCTGTACAGAGTTACACACACACTAAACGCATGCTTCAAGGGGATGAAACCCCTGTACAGTAATCACATAGGGACTGCAACAAGCACACACTTTTTAATATCCTTTAACTAAAACTAATTCTTGCCGTATGTAGTCTTTAGTGTGATTGAAAGTTAGCAGTAGTTGTATCCGAGGAGAGTTCTAGTTGGTTAGTAGCGCAAGTAGCATGTTTATTCACCTTTTGCTCACAATTCAGTTTCGATTCGATATTACATGGATTGGACAAGTCTTTGATAGGCTTCTTGAGATATGTGTCATGATATGTTTGCCAAATTTCTGTCCGGCGTTTTCGATTTGACGGAATGCGCAGTAACTTCGAAGAGTTGGAGAATGGGTGCCAGTGAAATGTGTTTCTTGGAGAACTACACAGGTCACAGAACAGGAGGAAATTAGAAATTGTACTTGACTGATGAGCACACAAGATCCAAAATTTCTCTCTCATTTCGGTCATGACAATGTGAAAACCCAACTGATGAATTCGAACATGTGTGAGTATGATTAGAACTTGTACGAAGTGGCGCTGCACTCAATCAGTATTGGATGACATAGTCCTAAGGAGGTTCGGTGAAATGAAGATGTCGTTCGACTTGTGTTTACTGTTGCTGTGAGTATTGCCAAGACGAGAGGGTGAAATCCAGAATGTGAGTTCATTCATATTAATCAACACTTACTCAAATTTAGATTGAAGTGGTTTGCATTTCTTTTGCAGCCAAACTTGCTGCGTGTGTCCTGTGTTGTACAGTGTCGGCAATCTGCTTGGCGAAAGGAGAAGTATTTGGGATTGTGTATGACATAAAACTTGACACAAGACTTTAGAGCACCATACATATTATAAAAGTGGATATATGTAGTATGTTCCATATCTCCTCCTAAACCACTGCATAGATTTCAACCAAACATGGAACACTTAGCACTTCCTGTCTGGAAAGAACAACTGCGGGGGTAAGAAGCGTCTTTGTCTCAAAGGGGTAGGAGTCAGGGTGGAAAATACACATATCACACGACGCGCAAATAGCCAGCGTGCTGGCGTACGCCTTCGGTAGGACATGGGTCGGCACTAGGAAACATTGTATAGTAGGCGCTGACCTTCGCTCGCCTATGACACGAGAAGACCAAAGACACGCTCCCAGGCTACGCGCCGAAACGCCCCTGGGCAGCCGCAGCCCCCTCAGTCTCTCAATCTCGGCACGTCAGTACGTCGCATCGGACTCAGTTCGCATTGCACCTCAATATGTAGCACTGTGATCTAGTCTTCCTCCGTGGCAGTCCTCGCGTCGCACCTTAGCTGGCTGTGAGGGAACGTTAGTCATTGTATATAGCTGTGATATGGACACGGACAAGATTCAAGAATTAGTACATGTTTGTTGGTTGCTCTTAACCAAAGAACTTCAGATTGGACATTATTGAAGGTAAATACTCAATTTGTTCCTGTAATAAAGTGTATCTTAATCTCGTGTGCCTTTTGTGCTGTAATGAGAGGAAACCGGCCACCCACCTATCATATCACCCTCTTCTCATCCAGCCAGGAACCACAAAACATACAAGAGGGTACAGCCACAACAGCCAGAATAGTCCTATACTTACCCAGTATTTGAGAATGAGAGCAGTTATTGACTTGCAACCACCTTCACATATACGAGGGTGAGTCAAATGAAAATCTTAAATATTTTTTTAAATATTATTTATTGTGCAGAAGTGGTACAAAGCAGTATCACTTTTCAGCATAATCTCCTCCACGCTCAATGCAAGTCCTCCAGCGCTTACAAAGTGCATAAATTCCTTTAGAAAAAAATTCTTTTGGTAGTCCGCGCAACCACTCGTGCACTGCGTGGTGTACCTCTTCATCAGAACGGAACCTCTTTCCTCCCATTGCGTCTTTGAGTGGTCCAAACATATGGAAATCACTTGGGGCAAGGTCTGGTGAGTATGGTGGATGAGGAAGACACTCAAAATGCAGGTCTGTGATTGTTGCAACTGTTGTACGGGCAGTGTGGGGCCTTGCATTGTTGTGATGCAAAAGGACACCTGCTGAAAGCAACTCACGTCGCTTTGATTTGATTGCAGGCCGCAAATGATTTTTTAGGGGATCTGTGTATGATACACTCGTGGCATGTAATGCTTCAAAATGACGCCTTTTTCGTCCCGAAAGAGAGTCAGCATAACCTTCCCTGCTGATGGTTCTGTTCTAAATTTCTTTGGTTTTGGTGATGAGGAATGGTGACATTACTTGCTCGCTCTCTTTGTTTCCGGTGGAAGTGAACCCAGGTTTCGTCACTGGTAACGATTCTTGCAAGGAAGCCATCACCTTCTCGTTCAAAGCGCCGAAGAAGTTCTTCACAAGCATCAACACGTCGTTCTCTCATTTCAGGAGTCAGCTGCCGGGGCACCCATCTTGCAGACACTATTTGAAACTGGAGCCCATCATGCACAGTGTGATGTGCTGACCCATGACTAATCTGTAAACATACTGCAATGTCATTCAGTGTCATTCGGCAGTTTTCCTTCACTATGGCTTCAACTGCTGCAATGTTCTGTGGGGTCACAACTCGTTGTGCTTGATCTGGACGAGGAGCATCTTCCACTAAAGTCACACCATTTGTGAACTTCCTACTCCATTCGTAGACTTGCTGCTGTGACAAACATGCATCACCGTACTGAACCTTCATTCGTCGATGAATTTCAATTAATTTCACACCTTCACTACGCAAAAACCGAATAACAGAACGCTGTTCTTGCCTGGTGCAAGTCGCAAGTGGGGCGGCCATCTTTATACTGATACTGCGACAGTATGTGTGCATCTGCACTATGCTGCCACCTGCAGGCCATTCTGCATGCTGTTAGTAGCACGCTTACGAACTTACAGGATAACGGCGCGAAATTTCGATTTGTTATTACAAATTTAAGGTTTTCATTTGAATCACCCTCGTAATTTCAGACACTTTTTCTCGCTGACATCCTTACAAAATGACGAAAGAAAAATACTTTATCGCTAATTATATTTTCGCTGTTCATGCAGTATAACTACTGCTTGAAGAATAATGTTTTAATTTATTACATCTCTACTACTAACTGTATTCGTACACATTTTGTGGACAGTATCCACATATACTATCGGATGTACCTGCAAAATTATATCATTGTATGGCTCATAGTTCAAAAGATGTGATGTCATAAACACTGAAATGCCTGAAAACGAAACTTCGGGGTGAAATTCGCTAGAGATATAGATGAAATATGTGTACCAGAATGTGAGAATCATGTTAAGTATATGTGAAATATATGTGACATGTCCGTACACAGGTAATGCAAAAAAAGCTCTTCCTGAACCCCTGGATCGATGTCAACCAAACTTGGTACACATATCACTTACTATCTGGAAAGAAACAGTATAGGGGTAAGAATCAGCAACTTCTTATTCGGGTGGAAGTGATAATGTGGAGAGAGAAGGGGAAGAAGGAGATGGACCAGATAGGAGGAGGAGGAGACAGATAGAGGGAGTGGGGACGAAGAAAGGGAAGAGGCGATGATCGACAGAGAGAGGAAAGAGGAGCAAATGGACAGCGAGAGGGGGAGGAGGAGGTGGACGGAGAGTGGGGCCTTGATGTGGAGGACAGAGAGGGGATGGACGAGGAGATGGGCAGAGAGGGGAAGGAGGAGGTGGACATAGAGAGGGGTAGGAAGGGATGAACTAATAGAAGATCTGAATTAGTGCGTACCTGGGCAACACCAGGTACTCAGCTAGTTTGCAGTATAGCCGGCCGGTGTCACTGAGCGGTTCTAGGCTCTTCAGTCTGGAACTGCGCGACCGCTACGGTCGCAGGTTCGAATCTTGCCTCGGGCATGGATGTGTGTGATTTGGCTCTGAGCACTATGGGACTTAACATCCATGGTCATCAGTCCCCTAGAACTTAGAACTACTTAAACCTAACTAACCTAAGGACAGCACACAACACCCAGCCATCACGAGGCAGAGAAAATCCCTGACCCCGCCGGGAATCGAACCCGGGAACCCGGGCGTGGGAAGCGAGAACGCTACCGCACGACCACGAGATGCGGGCGATGTGTGTGATTTCCTTAGGTTAGTTAGGTTTAAGTAGTTCTAAGTTCTAGGGGACTGATGACCTCAGACGTTAAGTCCCGGACTGAAGGGCCTAGAACTGCTCGGCCACAGATGCCGGTGCGACCACAAAAAGTGGCTCCACCTGTGTCTACGCAAGCAACGCACTGGTAGCGTTCAGACTGCGCCACAGCCACACCACCATTCCAAACGTGCGACCGCAGCACTGCTAACGCACGAGTCGCGGGCCTGTTTATCCAAGTACTGTAGCTGTTGTAAATTAGAAGTTGTTGGTTGTGTACTGTTGTAGACAATGACGTTGGATACGGGAACACACTGACGAAACGTCAATAGAGAAATTTAGCCATTGAGACTGGAAAGTACCCTGCCATAGGGGATCTGAAACACGACTATTGGAGCAACGGGAATCGCAAAGAAGACTGCGTGGTAGTCCACCATAGGGAAATTCGAAACAAATTTCACTGGCCTCTTCTGTTGATGGTGCGAATGGAGGGGTCTACTGCCTGTCGAATCTCTGGAACAGTTCTGAAGCGAATGCTACGAAGTGGTTCCTTCATCTTCGGAATCACATCAAAGTCACAAGAACTTAAGTTCGGGGAGTATTTCCCAGTCCCACCGACCGAACAGAGCAGCCACAGCTTGCGCTGTATGTGCACGCGCATTGTCGCGCAAAATGATGGGTGGGTTGCGCAGAAAGGGTCGCCGCTTCTTTCGCAAAGCTGCTCGCAGGTGATGCTCGATAAACGAACAGGAGTACTGTGCATTGACGGTCTGCTGTGGAGGAACGCAATGCGTTAGGATAACACCATCACAGTCGTACGCGAGAATCACCATAACTTTAGACCGCTCTATGCGCACCATCAACAGAACAGGCACTGCTGATGGTATACTGCGCCTTCCACATCGCTGGCAATGGGTTCTACACAATGCTGGTGACTACTTTCAAGGACAGTAACAGGTGCAAACATGTAACTCTTTTGTATCGGTTGTGAATAAATAGTTGCTACTATTTAAGTTCCAACCCTCGTATATGTCTATGGTTTTTTGCAGGAGTTACAATCTTTTTAAATTCTCATATTCTTATATTTCGTTATAATATCAGGTCTGATATTTCATTCTTATGTTTATCCTTCATAAAGATTTGGTACGTTCCCTTGGTTGATACCGGCAGTAGAAACATTCGAAATACAGAAATTCGGAACACCATGGGCATCACTCAAAAGCAAGTTCGCCACTGTGGTGTCACCGCCAGACACCACACTTGCTAGGTGGTAGCTTAAATCGGCCGCGGTCCATTAGTACATGTCGGACCCGCGTGTCGCCACTGTCAGTACTTGCAGACCTAGCGCCACCACATGGCAGGTCTAGAAAGACGGACTAGCACTCGTCCCAGTTGTACGGACGACATTGCTAGCGACTAGACGTACGAAGCCTTCCTCTCATTTGCCGAGAGATAGTTAGAATAGCCTTCAGCTAAGTCCATAGCTACGACCTAGCGAGGCGCAGTTAACCCTATCTGGAGAGAGTCTTACTTGTATTCACCATAAACGATGTATACCAAAAGGATGGATTAAAGATAAGTAAACCGACATTACGTTCTTTTCTTATTAGCTTTCATGGAGCTTCCTGTTTCAGACTGCACGCCCGTCTGCATTAGTTAGCGTGCCTTTCGGCTATCTCCGAGTGGCGTGGCTGTCTTGCTACGCTACAACAGCCACAGTGACATTTCTTCGTATGAATCTCTTTGGGAAAGCAAAGTCGTTAATAATGCTGAAAATTTCACGCGTTGGCAATAATTTTGTGGCAGACCACGCATAAGGATCACTTCTTTGAAAACTGACACTTGCAGTTGGTTATGAATCAAGACACGCAACAGGAATTTCACCTAGAGCAATTTCAAATAATTCTTTAATTCATTTATTTTTTTAATTCATTCGCCAGACATACAATTAGTCGACAGGAACGTTGTTTCAATATACACTGGAAGACATTCGTGTAGTAATCTTCTACGGACATAAGTTGATAAATGAAAAATAAAAATAACAGTAACCATAATAGAGTTTAGAACACGGGACGCAAATGTATGAAACCACAGCGCTAGCCACTATACCACCGCTTCAGAAGCGGTACTCGCCCCCCGAAAGACATGTAAATTTCCTCGGACACTTTGACCGTCGTTTTCCCAGAAACGGTATAAGTTGAGACACGTGCCCGCTTATTGGGCCACTCTTCCTCTCAGTGAAGTTTCTGGGAAATCGTCTTATGGCACTTGCCATGTTCTCCACGTAAGAACTAGGCTGGGTGAACGTTGCAAGAAAAGGCACACGAAAGTCGAATTATATGAGGTCTTGTACTTCCTGAGCTTCGGTTACTTTAACCACATCATTGAGCCAAGGAGTGCGATACTTGAGAATTTCAGTCCATATTCTGTTGTCTGCAAGGTTCTGAAAATAGCATCACTTAGCATTTCGTCTTGAAAGAGTATCCAGAAGTGCACTTAAATTTACTGTTCCTAGTCGTGCTCTTAAGTTCAGCGATCCATTCCTTGTAAAACTGATTACTGTGACGAAGTGTAGAGCAACAGCTACATGAATCTGCACTTCAGAAAATTCATCACTTTTTCAAACGACTTCCTCATGGGGTGGGGCTTAGGGCTCTGCTTCAGGGAATAAGTTCCTACACGACCTAAATATTAACACTCGTATCCAAGAAAAAAAGAAAGAACACTGTGAGTCATGTGTGATTTTCTAAACTGCATAATGTTGTTCGAGCGGATTGCTGTACTCCATCCATTCCTCTTGTTTTTCGTCAAAAGTGTGGAAGGGTGGAGGTGGCACCTGACCATTAGAATTCTGTACTTCACTCTTTGTTTGTTGTGCTTGCTGTGCATCTAGCAGTCTGGTAATGCATGGCACTAAAACTGAATAATTGCAGTGAATTGTCTAGCGGTTCTAGGCGCTCAGTCCGGAACCGCGCGACCGCTTTGGTCGGAGGTTCGAATCCTGCCTCGGGCATGGATGTGTGTGATGTCCTTAGATTAGTTAGGTTTAAGTAGTTCTAAGTTCTAGGAGACTGATGACCACAGATGTTAAGTCCCATAGTGCTCAGAGCCATTTTGCAGTGAATTTTTACCCTCCAGAAGTTGCCTTTGCACACAAAATTTCTAACACTTCAAGAACAGATATAAAAAATTTAGGTAACAGTATCAATAATAATAATAATAATAATAACAATCATGCGAAAACACTTTGCACCCGTGGCTGTTTCGAGAAAAGAAAAATTTTAGTCCGTTCCTCTGACACTGGAAGAAATATTGTAGTCACAAACCAAAAACTCATCACCATGAATGTCTCCTGTGTCCGTTTGTGTAACTAAGTGGATGAACACTCTAGAACACATCAAAAAATTGTACATTTATTTAGCTACAATATATTCGACATAATGCATACATAACGTTGTATCCTTGAGTCTTTCTGCAGTCTGTCTCTCTCTGTTCCACTAGTACTGGATTTACAATATCCACTAGCAGTCGTAGTAACACTAGTGCTGTCCTAGGTTCGTGAAGTTCACTGGCTTCGTGCTACATTCGTTAAGATCTGACTGCACTGTCTGCCACACGCTCGGTGTATTCGGAGAACAGTCTGATGGTAATCTTAAGATAATCTGAGATAATCTGAGGCGGAGCTCTGAGTTACAAAGTCAAAAAGACGCGCAGACCAACCACAACTGCAGCAGTAAAGTAATGCGAATTCGGCGTCCTCTGTGGGAGTAGCGTGAGGGGGAGGGGGGGGGGGGGGGGAGTAGAATAGCGCCATCTGGCGACGTCTGGAAAGCCATCTATAGCAGCTTTCGCAGGGGAGATGAGAGCAGCGCCCAATCAACGATTTGTAGATTCGCAGGAATATGCATAGCGGCCATATTGGAACGTGACGTGACTAACAGTGTATCGTTTGTTACACGAAGTTTCAATTCGCGAGCGTGTCGTGTGGAAAATGTGTGCCACTTTAAAGTGGTATAATTCATACAGTATATACCTGCAATTCTTATTTAAAGCGTGGGACATAAGTGCTGTGTTCCCTATTGCAAGCAAATTATAAATCCAAAGAAGAAATGAAAGTCACATGCTTCGATTTTCCAAATGCGAGAAGCTGCGAGATGGCTGGCTCGCTGCAAGACCCAGAAATGATTTTGTGCCTACACATCATGTAAGTGAATGATGATAAATTTGTAATGTGTTATTTGTTTCGAGTGGATTTCATTCGTCACTTGTTTTTAAAGTAGTTGTGTGTAATGTTTCTTAATTCAATACCATAGGTGGTAAGATTGGTACGAAGCTGACTGTAGACTCTTATTATAATTAAATTTTCCTCGCTGCACGAGGTACCCGCGCCGTCTCAGACGCCTTGCCACAGTGCTCGCGGTTTCCCCTGTCGGAGGTTCGAGTCCTCCCTCGGGCATGGGTGTGTGTGTTGTCCTTAGTGTAAGGAAGTTTACGTTGACGACAGCAGTTTGATCCCATAGGAACTTATCACCATATTTTAAATTTTCCTCGATACATTTAAGTTTCATCTTTATCTACGATAATGATGGAAGCTGAATAAATGAATTAAAATTTGTACTGCAGCTAGGACTTGAACACACATCTCCTTGGTTATTACGCAGGAATGGTGCCCATTACACCAAGGCAGCACTATGGCTAACAGATGTGCACAGACTAGTTAAGTTCAATGCCCTCCCCAATACAATAAATTCTTATCTTCAGCTTATTTTCCTCTTAAATCGTCACTACTGACAGGGCTGTGCAGCCTTGGGATAGAATCCCAGCATTGGACGTCATGGGGAAATACTGTGCCTCAGGTGATCGTATTGGTCATATAATTAAATTTCCCTCGAGACATTTAAATCTCATCTTTACCTGTGTCTTGAGGATAATTTAAAGTCTCATCCTTATCTATGTCTCAATGACATATCCTCGAGACATTTAAGTCTCATCTTTATCTATATCTTGTGGATAATTCAAGTCTCGTCTTTGTCTATGTCTTAAGGAAAATTTTATTATAAGATATATACGATCGCCTGTCCTTTGCAGTTGGCCTTGAAAATGGCGGGGTGTGCTCCCGCAAAAATATCGGCGGTCGCTGTTAATATTTCCTGGCTGAATTCACGTAAGTTGTTTGAAAATTGTATACGCCAAGAAAAACTCAGGTCCCACATTAGATCACGAGTTTATGAAGTGGAAACGTATCTACCTTTATACATGTTCTCCAATAAAGTTGAAAGTGGCATCCCGAGTCTCTATAATTGCTCCTTAGGTTAATCATTTGCCCGAAAACGAAAGAAGACCGTTCAAATCTAAAGACATCAATCAACTGCCTTTCACATTTTGTTATTTCAGCTGCAAGGCCGACATCCTTCGTTTTTAATATACTGCTAGATACTGAGAAAACTGCACATAAGAAATACGGATCAAGAGATATTGTAGATGTGCTATCAGCTTTTGAATTAACCCTAAAATGATATCAGACAGTTTGAAGTATCCAGTACGCACAAAAACAGCAGAAATCTCTAAAGACAATTCTTTTATCTAGTTTCTGTTCAACAATGAGCCGGCCGCTGAGGCCGAGCGGTTCTAGGCGCTCAGTCCGGAACCGCGCTGCTGCTACGGTCACAGAGTCGAATCCTGCCTCGGGCATGGATGTGTGTGATGCCCTTAGGTTAGTTAGGTTTAAGTAGTTCTAAGTCTAGGGGACTGAAGATCTCAAATGTTAAGTCCCATAGTGCTTAGAGCCATTTGAACCATTTTATTCAACAATGTTGGCGTCCATATTTAAAAAAATTAATAATAAAAATAACCAGATGTAAACAGATGTTTTTACATTTATTTAATGTTATTCTGTTAAATTTATTGTTTCCAAAACTACTCCAGTACGCAAACCTTAAAGACGAAAGGAACTTTGGCATGATGTGTCACTGCCAAGTAACATGTCTCTATGAAACTTGGATCTTACATACGAGTTGAAAGAACTGCTGCAGAATAGTACAGAAGGTAACTGGAAGAAACACGCAACGAGACGAAAAGAATGACGCGTTTATTCAAAGACCCTAACTATTCTGAAGTCACTGCGATTGATAATGGTCTCCTGGACGTTACAAAAGGCGGGACATGACGTGCTCTCATGCTGGCCACGAGGCTGGTAATGAGTTCTTGTGGTAGGGAGTTCCATTCCTCGACCAACACTGTTGACAAATGCTGGACTGTCGTTTATATATATGGACGTGTTGCAATACATCTCCCCACCGCATACCACATGTGCTCGATGGGATTTATGTTGGGAGGAGTGGGTCAGTCCATTCGCCAAATACTCTTTTTTCAAATAGCTCTGTTTATTTGTTTAGTGACTTAATCACTTGCTATTTAGCCATACATATATTGTTAATTTTTGGAAGTCCTTTTTTGCGAGAAATATTATTCATCATTCTTTGATTTCTTTAAATATAGTTTCAGAATGTGAGTTATATTTGTAGATATATCACATTGAACTTATCTTGAGAAACACTTTTTATCTAGTCATACGATTTCTTACATTACGATGCCAGTGAGTGTTTCGGCTTTCTTATCTCGACACGAAGTTCATTACTAAGAAACCGCCTATTCATAAACATGGACGACAAATACAACTAAAAGTTAGTTATTGGTAGTGAATAAAAGCAAATATCGGAACTTTTACGGCGTATCGACAAGCGCCGGAACGAAGACGAAGATCACAAGAGCAGAGAAGGCGGTGAGAAGACGTCAGCCAACAGCCCGCTGACAAGGACCACCACGACAGGAGCGCCCTCTAGTCGAAGAGAATATAAGCGCCGCTCCTGCCAGCCTCGGCCGGGCAGTGCCAGGCGGAGACTCAATGGAGACGAGTCTTCCGAAGAAAGACTGATTTCAGGTGTGCCTCAGGGTAGTGTCGTAGGACCGTTGCTATTCACAATATATATAAATGACCTTGTGGAGGTTCACTGATGCTTTTTGCGGATGATGCTGTAGTATATCGAGAGATTGTAACAGTGGAAAATTGTACTGAAATGCAGGAAGATCTGCAACGAATTGACGCATGGTGCAGGGAATGGCAATTGAATCTCAATGTAGACAAGTGTAATGTGCTGCGAATACATAGAAAGAGAGATCCTTTATCATTTAGCTACAATATAGCAGGTCAGCAACTGGAAGCAGTTAATTCCATAAATTATCTGGGAGTAGGAATTAGGAGTGATTTAAAATGGAATGACCATATAAAATTAATCGTCAGTAAAGCAGATGGCAGACTGAGATTCATTGGAAGAATCCTAAGGAAATGCAATCCGAAAACAAAGGAAGTAGGTTACAGTACACTTGTTTACCCACTGCTTGAGTACTGCTCACTGGTGTGGGATCCATACCAGATAGGGTTCATAAAAGAGATAGAGAAGATCCAACGGAGAGCAGTGCGCTTCATTACAGGATCACTTAGTAATCGCGAAAGCGTTACGGAGATGATAGATAAACTCCAGTGGAAGACTCTGCAAGAGAGACACTCAGTAGCTCGGTACGGGCTTTTGTTGAAGTTTCGAGAACATACCTTCACCGAGGAGTCAAGCAGTATATTGCTCCCTCCTACGTACATCTCGCGAAGAGACCATGAGGATAAAATCAGAGAGATTATAGCCCACACAAAGGCATACCGACAATCTTTCTTTCCACGAACAATACGAGACTGGAATAGAAGGGAGAACCGATAGAAGCACTCAAGGTACCCTCTGCCACATTCCGTCAGGTGGCTTACGGAGTATGGATGTAGATGTAGATGTAGACTAGCAGACACAGTATTAGGGCAATACTAGGAGAGCACTACAATAGCAGTGACGTGTGATCCATATCCATTGCTTACATGGACGTTATATATAGCGAAGGACTTTGATTGTTTGCATGTCGCCCATCGCTTGCAACACTATTGCAAATTCCAAGTTAAGTATTGTCAATCCTCTTATTTGTAATAAAAACTATTAATGTGACTTGCTTGAACTGTTGTATAGCATTCCGAGAACGCAGCATCCTTTAGGAATCCTATATGAGATGAGTGGGCAGGACCCCACAGGAACGGCAATAACAGTAACAACAACTAATAACAGAGTGCAGTCAAAAAAACAGAAGATTTAACAATAGCAAAACTGCCAAATGTTTCCGCTCAGAACTGTATGCGGTGGTCTGCATCATCTGGCTTCGTTCAGTTGCTCCCACAGACTGGTTTCACTCAAAAGAATGAATGAATGCTCCAACCTACAGCTAAACCTTCAGCCGACTGAATCGATTATTTTCATTCAGTTGCTCTGATGTAATGGTTTCACTCAAAAGTATGAATGAATGAATGATTGAATCGATACGTAAAACTACAGCTGAAAGAATCAGCTGTTTCCCAACAACTGACTCAATCAGTTGCTTCCATTCGGTTGTGTTTATGACTATGGGGCATGTGCGAGATGCGTTGGGGAAACGCACTGCAACACCTCCACATTCACCAACGCTCATCCAGCAGTTGTCAACCACACTACACAAGGAATGGGACACCCTACCACAAGAACTAAATCCTTACCAACCTTGTGGCCAGCAACGGAGGTCGTTGCAAAACATGCATTGCTCTCCATGATGATCACACATTCTATTAAGAACCATGTATCGACTTTTGTAATGTCCAGAGGACCACCGTGAATTCCAATGTCTTCAGTGTCTTTGAATAAGAGCGTCATTGCGTATGTCTTTTACTTACATATACTGTAGCAGTTCTTCCTATTCGTATGTATGGTCCAAGTTTCATTCTGCTATGTTACTTGGCAGTGATGCATCATGCGAAAATTACTTTTGTCCTTAAGTTTTGCACATCAGTGTATTATGCGATTTCTGTTAAATACACTGATGTCCAAAATTAAAGTAATAAACTGTTATTTCCCCCTCCTGTGTCTAATTCACGATATAACCATACAAACTGCGAACACAGGCCCGCACGATCGTGTTGTGCACGGCAGATGGCATTCTTGTCAACGGACAATCACGCCAACGATAACGTCAGGGGATCTGTCAAACGGAGCCGTGTTTGCCGGGTAGTCCCACATTCACAATCGCTGTGGACACAGTCATAGACGGCGCGGTATAGCTTAGAGAAGACGCCCACTAGACTCTCTGCGGTGGAGGGCCATAGAAAGAATGGAAACAGGACAGTCGCAAACTGATGTGGCCCGATGGCTTCATGTGAATCGTTCTATTGTTTATCGGATGTGGCGACAGTTTATAGAGATCGAAGCTGTATCCTGAAGACCAGGGCAGGGCCGACCATGTGTGCCGTCAAAAACAGAGGACTGTAATTTGCTGTAAGGGTACGACGGTATCACCTTAACACTGTGGAGCAACTGGCATCTGACTTCACAGCATCTACTGGACGTGTTGTATCGAGGCAAACGGTGTACAGAAGGCTTCGACAGAGTGGCCTTTATTGTTGGAGACCTGCTGCATGTGTACCTCTAAAACGTCTTCACAGAAGGGAACGTCTAGAGAGGAGTCGTCAGCATGTCACCTGGGCGGTCAGACAGTGGATCAGTATTCTTTTCACAGATGAGTCCCGATTCGGTTTGGGGAGTGACTCCTGACGGATTCTCATCTGCAGGGAACGTGGAACACAATTTCGGGACGCAGACATTATGGAAAGAGGTCAGTGTCGAGGAGGATCCCTAATGGCGTGGGTAGGGATTATATTGACCACTCGAACACCTCTTCATAAAGTTGTACAGGTGAATTGGTAAGGCTTAACTGCTGTCAGGTATTGTGAAGAGATCTTCGTACATTATGTGCGGTTGTTGCGAGCTGCTGTACGTCCAGACTTCGTACTGAAGGACGATAGTGCTCGACCTTACAGAGGTTTTATTGGAAACGGAATACATTGCATACATGACGTGGCCTCCTCACTCTTCCGATTTGCATATCATACAGCATGTCTGGAATGCACTAGGGAGATGGGTTGCATCACGTCAGTATCCACCAGCCACTCTCCAAGACTTGCGAGCAGCTCTGCATGAAGAATGGGCGTTATTTCCTCAACATAAGGGAGATGACATCATCCATAGCATGTTTGTCAGGTCTCCGTTGCTGCCAAAGGTGGTCACACCCCATACTGAGCACATTAACCAGTTGATGGAATGTGCCCGCAAATCCGTCTAGTTGGAAAAAAAACGAAGAATATTTTTGTCTACGGTTATGTATGTTGCAGTTGTTTACGTTCTGTATTCTTTACTTTATTCCCCCCTACTGTCACATGTTTATACTGTTCTGTGACAAAATAAACGCGTACTTGCAAAATTTTCGTTTGTTGCTGGTTTTGTACACCAGTGTAAATGGCTGAAACGCCTAGAACCGCTCGGCCTCAGCGGCCGGCTCATTGTTGAACAGAAACTAGATAAAAGAATTGTCTTTAGAGATTTCTGCTGTTTTTGTGCGTACTGGATACTTCAAACTGTCTGATATCATTTTAGGGTTAATTCAAAAGCTGATAGCACATCTACAATATCTCTTGATCCGTATTTCTTATGTGCAGTTTTCTCAGTATCTAGCAGTATATTAAAAACGAAGGATGTCGGCCTTGCAGCTGAAATAACAAAATGTGAAAGGCAGTTGATTGATGTCTTTAGATTTGAACGGTCTTCTTTCGTTTTCGGGCAAATGATTAACCTAAGGAGTAATTTTAGAGACTCGGGATGCCACTTTCAACTTTATTGGAGAACATGTATAAAGGTAGATACGTTTCCACTTCATAAACTCGTGTTCTAATGTGGGACCTGAGTTTCTCTTGGCGTATACAATTTTCAAACAACTTACGTGAATTCAGCCAGGAAATATTAACAGCGACCGCCGATATTTTTGCGGGAGCACACCCCGCCATTTTCAAGGCCAACTGCAAAGGATAGGCGATCGTATATATCTTATAATAAAATTTTCCATAAGACATAGACAAAGACGAGGCTTGAATTATCCACAAGATATAGATAAAGATGAGACTTAAATGTCTCGAGGATATGTCATTGAGACATAGATAAGGATGAGACTTTAAATTATCCTCAAGACACAGGTAAAGATGAGATTTAAATGTCTCGAAGGAAATTTAATTATACGACCAATACAATCACCTGAGGCACAGTATTTCCCCATTACATCCAATGCTGGGATTCTATCCCAAGGCTGCACAGCCCTGTCAGTAGTGACGATTTAAGAGGAAAATAAGCTGAAGATAAGAATTTATTGTATTGTGGAGGGCATTGAACTTAACTAGTCTGTGCACATCTGTTAGCCATAGTGCTGCCTTGGTGTAATGGGCACCATTCCTGCGTAATAACCAAGGAGATGTGTGTTCAAGTCCTAGCTGCAGTACAAATTTTAATTCATTTATTCAGCTTCCATCATTATCGTAGATAAAGATGAAACTTAAATGTATCGAGGAAAATTTAAAATATGGTGATAAGTTCCTATGGGATCAAACTGCTGTCGTCAACGTAAACTTCCTTACACTAAGGACAACACACACACCCATGCCCGAGGGAGGACTCGAACCTCCGACAGGGGAAACAGCGAGCACTGTGGCAAGGCGTCTGAGACGGCGCGGGTACCTCGTGCAGCGAGGAAAATTTAATTATAATAAGAGTCTACAGTCAGCTTCGTACCAATCTTACCACCTATGGTATTGAATTAAGAAACATTACACACAACTACTTTAAAAACAAGTGACGAATGAAATCCACTCGAAACAAATAACACATTACAAATTTATCATCATTCACTTACATGATGTGTAGGCACAAAATCATTTCTGGGTCTTGCAGCGAGCCAGCCATCTCGCAGCTTCTCGCATTTGGAAAATCGAAGCATGTGACTTTCATTTCTTCTTTGGATTTATAATTTGCTTGCAATAGGGAACACAGCACTTATGTCCCACGCTTTAAATAAGAATTGCAGGTATATACTGTATGAATTATACCACTTTAAAGTGGCACACATTTTCCACACGACACGCTCGCGAATTGAAACTTCGTGTAACAAACGATACACTGTTAGTCACGTCACGTTCCAATATGGCCGCTATGCATATTCCTGCGAATCTACAAATCGTTGATTGGGCGCTGCTCTCATCTCCCCTGCGAAAGCTGCTATAGATGGCTTTCCAGACGTCGCCAGATGGCGCTATTCTACTCCCCCCCCCCCCCCCTCCCCCTCACGCTACTCCCACAGAGGACGCCGAATTCGCATTACTTTACTGCTGCAGTTGTGGTTGGTCTGCGCGTCTTTTTGACTTTGTAACTCAGAGCTCCGCCTCAGATTATCTCAGATTATCTTAAGATTACCATCAGACTGTTCTCGGAATACACCGAGCGTGTGGCAGACAGTGCAGTCAGATCTTAACGAATGTAGCACGAAGCCAGTGTACTTCACGAACCTAGCATGGCACTAGTGTTACTACTACTGCTAGTGGGTATTGTAAATCCAGTACTAGTGGAACAGAGAGAGACAGACTGCAGAAAGTTAAATTCCTGTTGCGTGTCTTGATTCATAACCAACTGCAAGTGTCAGTTTTCAAAGAAGTGATCCTTATGCGTGGTCTGCCGCGAAATTATTGCCAACGCGTGAAACTTTCAGCATTATTAACGGCTTTGCTTTCCCAAAGAGATTCATACGAAGAAATGTCACTGTGGCGAACTTGCTTTTCAGTGATGCCCATGGTGTTCCGAATTTCTGTATTTCGAATGTTTCTACTGCCGGTATCAACCAAGGGAACGTACCAAATCTTTATGAAGGATAAACATAAGAATGAAATATCAGACCTGATATTATAACGAAATATAAGTATATGAGAATTTAAAAAGATTGTAACTCCTGAAAATACCATAGACATACGAGGGTTGGAACTTAAATAGTAGCAACTATTTATTCACAACCGATACAAAAGAGTTACATGTTTGCACCTGTTACTGTCCTTGAAAGTAGTCACCAGCATTGTGTAGAACCCATTGCCATCGATGTGAAAGGCGTTGTATACCATTAGCAGTGCCTGTTCTGTTGATGGTGCGCATGGAGCGGTCTAAAGTTGTGGTGATTCTCGCGTACAACTGTGATGGTGTTATCATAACGCATTACGTTCCTCCACAGCAGACCGTCAATGCACAGTATTACTGTTCGTTTTTCGAGCATCACCTGCGACCAGCTTTGCGAAAGAAGCGGCGACCCTTTCTGCGCAACCCACCCATCATTTTGCGCGACAATGCGCGGGCGCATACAGCGCAAGCTGTGGCTGCTCTGTTCGGTCGGTGGGACTGGGAAATACTCCCCCAACTTAAGTCCTTGTGACTTTGATTTGATTCCGAAGATGAAGGAACCACTTCGTAGCATTCGCTTCAGAACTGTTCCAGAGATTCGACAGGCAGTAGACCCCTCCATTCGCACCATCAACAGAACAGGCTCTGCTAACGGTACACTAAGCCTTCCACATAGCTGGCAACGGGTTCTACACAACGCTTGTAACTAATTTGAAGGATTGTAACAGGTGTAAACATGTAACTCTTTTGTATCTGTTGTGAATAAATAGTTGCCACTATCTAAGTTCCAACCCTAGTACGATAAATGCATGACATTGTGAAATCCAGTTGTAATTTTACAATTATTATAGCGCCCTTGTGTCCCCTAACCTGATAAGAATAGTTCGTCTAGAAACCTTCAACGTACATGCATAGATAAATGAGAAAAAAATAACAAAATAAATAAAACAATAACCAGGTTTCGAAGAGATCTACGTTACGTCAAAACTTTGACCGTCGTTTTCTCAGAAACTGTCGAGTATCTGTAGATAAGCCCAGACACGCATTTGCTTATTATGACATCGCTGACAACAGACACACGCCATTGTGTGAGCGGAACATGAGGCACCCAGGGCTTCACGCGGGGCCACTTCGTAGTGCTGCTCAGTGGTTCTCAAGCAGTGCTTCCGCTAACTTCTAGGGGCGCAGGTACCCAGTCTGAGTTTCGCTGCAAACGCGCGTTAGTGGCACTGCAAAGGTACATTAATGGCACTGCGAGCTCTGCTTACCTTGTATAAAACACTTAGCAATAAGTTGAGGATGTTTCATTAAATATTCAACGAGGTTAGCGAGAAATTGCAATAGAAACTTGCTGCATTCCGCATGACATCGTCAAGGAAAGAGGTGAGTATAAGTTAAGGACATACTCCGTGTTGCTGTGCTGGAGGATGAGATGCCAGTAGACAGCTCGTTACCTGGTGAGGTTACTAAATGCATCCGAACAGTATTTGCTACTTTCATCATGAATGAAAAGGCATGGAATTATTATAAATGTATATAAAATTTGAAATCAGGATTAACAATGTGGCTGAGATATTTCCCTGAAATACAACTTTGCATGCACTGAGTTTGTGAAATACTTAAGTTACTGTAGTACGTCCTGTATTGCTGATATTTGGTGGAAATAAACATTACTTTTCTTACCGATTAAGTATTTCTCTATTGTGGACATGCCAGTGAAATTTGTTTCGAATTTCGCTATGGTGGACTACCACGCAGTCTTCTTTGCGATTCCCATTGCTCCAATAGTCGTGATTCAGATCCCCTATGGCAGGGTACTTTCCAGTCTCAATGGCAAAATTTCTCTATTGATGTTTCGTCAGTGTGTTCCCGTATCCAACGTCATTGTCTACAACAGTACACAGCCAACAACTTCTAATTTACAACAGCTACAGTACTTGGATAAACAGGCCCGCGACTCGTGCGTTAGCAGTGCTGCAGTCGCACGTTTGGAATGGTGGTGTGGCTGTGGCGCAGTCTGAACGCTACCAGTGCGTTGCTTGCGTAGACACAGGTGGAGCCACTTTTTGTGGTCGCACCGGCCGCTGTGACCGAGCAGTTCTAGGCCCTTCAGTCCGGAACCACGCTGCTGCTACGGTCGCAGGTTTGAATCCTGTCTTGGGCATGGATGTATGTGATGTCCTTAGGTTAGTTAGGTTTAAGTAGTTCTAAGTCTAGGGGACTGATGACCTCAGATGTTAAGTCCCATAGTGCTTGGAGCCATTTCTGTGGTCGCAATTCGCGTCGAAGCAGACCACCGAAACGGGCAGCAGCACCACCGTTCAGTGGCCGTGGCTGCGTTTGAAACCGCTTGTATACCTGCAGCATTTGCCATCGGCAGAGCTGCTAAGAAGTGCTGCTAAGTAGCTACGCTTATACCGCAATCTTCAAATGGTTCAAATGGCTCTGAGCACTATGGGACTTAACGTCTGAGGTTATCAGTCCCCTAGAACTTAGAACTACTTAAACCTAACTAACCTAAGGAAATCACACACATCCATGCCCGAGGCAGGATTCGAACCTGCGACCGTAGCGGTCGCGCAGTTCCAGACTGAAGAGCCTAGAACCGCTCAGTGACACCGGCCGGCTATACTGCAAACTAGCTGAGTACCTGGTGTTGCCCAGGTACGTACTAATTCAGATCTTCTATTAGTTCATCCCTTCCTACCCCTCTCTATGTCCACCTCCTCCTTTCCCTCTCTGCCCATCTCCTCGTCCATCCCCTCTCTGTCCTCCACATCAAGGCCCCACTCTCCGTCCACCTCCTCCTCCCCCTCTCGCTGTCCATTTGCTCCTCTTTCCTCTCTCTGTCGATCATCGCCTCTTCCCTTTCTTCGTCCCCACTCCCTCTATCTGTCTCCTCCTCCTCCTATCTGGTCCATCTCCTTCTTCCCCTTCTCTCTCCACATTATCACTTCCACCCGAATAAGAAGTTGCTGATTCTTACCCCTATACTGTTTCTTTCCAAGATAGTAAGTGATATGTGTACCAAGTTTGGTTGACATCGATCCAGGGGTTCAGGAAGAGCATTTTTTGCATTACCTGTGTACGGACATGTCACATATATTTCACATATACTTAACATGATTCTCACATTCTGGTACACATATTTCATCTATATCTCTAGCGAATTTCACCCCGAAGTTTCGTTTTCAGGCATTTCAGTGTTTATGACATCACATCTTTTGAACTATGAGCCATACAATGATACAATTTTGCAGCTACATCCGATAGTATATGTGGATACTGTCCACAAAATGTGTACGAATACAGTTAGTAGTAGAGATGTAATAAATTAAAACATTATTCTTCAAGGAGTAGTTATACTGCATCAACAGCGAAAATATAATTAGCGATAAAGTATTTTTCTTTCGTCATTTTGTAAGGATGTCAGCGAGAAAAAGTGTCTGAAATTACGAGGGTGATTCAAATGAAAACCTTAAATTTGTAATAACAAATCGAAATTTCGCGCTGTTATCCTGTAAGTTGGTAAGCGTGCTACTAACAGCATGCAGAATGGCCTGTAGGTGGCAGCATAGTGCAGATGCACACATACCGTCGCAGTATCAGTATAAAGATGGCCGCCCCACTTGCGACTTGCACCAGGCAAGAACAGCGTTCTGTTATTCGGTTTTTGCGTAGTGAAGGTGTGAAATTAATTGAAATTCATCGACGAATGAAGTACGGTGATGCATGTTTGTCACAGCAGCAAGTCTACGAATGGAGTAGGAAGTTCACAAATGGTGTGACTTTAGTGGAAGATGCTCCTCGTCCAGGTCAAGCACAACGAGTTGTGACTCCACAGAACATTGCAGCAGTTGAAGCCATAGTGAAGGAAAACTGCCGAATGACACTGAATGACATTGCAGTATGTTTACAGATTAGTCATGGGTCAGCACATCACACTGTGCATGATGTGCTCCAGTTTCACATAGTGTCTGCAAGATGGGTGCCCCGGCAGCTGACTCCTGAAATGAGAGAACGACGTGTTGATGATTGTGAAGAACTTCTTCGGCGCTTTGAACGAGAAGGTGATGGCTTCCTTGCAAGAATCGTTACCAGTGACGAAACCTGGGTTCACTTCCACCGGAAACAAAGAGAGCGAGCAAGTAATGTCACCATTCCTCATCACCAAAAGCAAAGAAGTTTAGAACAGAACCATCAGCAGGGAAGGTTATGCTGACTCTCTTTCGGGACGAAAAAGGCGTCATTTTGAAGCATTACATGCTCTGAGGGACCACTGTCACCGGTGCATCATACACAGATCTCCTAAAAAATCGTTTGCGGCCTGCAATAAAATCAAAGCGACGTGGGTTGCTTTCAGCAGGTGTCCTTTTGCATCACAACAATGCAAGGCCCCACACTGCCCGTACAACAGTTGCAACAATCACAGACCTGCATTTTGAGTGTCTTCCTCATCCACCATAGTCGCCATACCTTGCCCCAAGTGATTTCCATATGTTTGGACCACTCAAAGACGCAATGGGAGGAAAGAAGTTGCGTTCTGATGAAGAGGTACGCCACGCAGTGCACGAGTGGTTGCGCGGACTACCGAAAGAATTTTTTTCTAAAGGAATTTATGCACTTTGTAAGCGCTGGAGGACTTGTATTGAGCGTGGGGTAGATTATGCTGAAAAGTGATACAGCTTTGTACCACTTCTGCACAATAAATAATATTTAAAAAAATATTTAAGATTTTCATTTGACTCATCCTCGTATGTGTAAAGGTGGTTGCAAGTCAATAACTGCTCTCATTCTCAAATACTGGGTAAGTACAGGACTATTCTGGCTGTTGTGGCTGTACCCTCTTGTATGTTTTGTGGTTCCTGGCTGGATGAGGAGAGGGTGATATGATAGGTGGGTGGCCGGTTTCCTCTCATTACAGCACAAAATGCACACGAGATTAAGATACACTTTATTACAGGAACAAATTGAGTATTTACCTTCAATAATGTCCAATCTGAAGTTCTTTGGTTAAGAGCAATCAAAAAACATGTACTAATTCTTGAATCTTGTCCGTGTCCATATCACAGCTATATACAATGACTAACGTTCCCTCACAGCTAGCTAAGGTGCGACGCGAGGACTGCCACGGAGGAAGACTAGATCACAGTGCGACATATTGACGTGCAATGCGAACTGAGTCCGATGCGACGTACTGAGGTACCGAGATTGAGAGACTGAGGGGGCGGCGGCTGCCCAGGGGCGTTTCGGCGCGTAGCCTGGGAGCGTGTCTTGGTCTTCTCGTGTCATAGGCGAGCGAAGTTCAGCGCCTGCTATACAATGTTTCCTTGTGCCGACCGATGTCCTACCGAAGGCGTACGCCAGCACACTGGCAATTTGCGCGTCGTGTGATATGTGTCTTTTCCACCCCGACTCCTACCCCTTTGAGACAAAGATGCTTCCTACCCCCGCAGTTGTTCTTTCCAGACAGGAAGTGCTAAGTGTTCCATGTTTGGTTGAAATCTATGCAGTGGTTTAGGAGGAGATATGGAACATACTACATATATCCACTTTTGTATTATGTATGGTATGAAATAGTAAGTGCGTCCTTTCAAGCTTATATCATATCAATTTTAAGAACCCAGTACTCCAGTGAAATATACTAAACTTGTGTTATTAACTCAGAGAAATCACCAATTTCACATAGTAAATTACAGAAATTGACCATTAACAGGAGAAACTGGAGCAATAGCTCTAGTGTCAGGACTGGCTAAATGATTTCACTTAAGATTAATATTTTCGCCACTTGTTTTGGAATTACATTAGTTAAAATAATCCTATCATGACAAGATATAGTTATGGAATATACAGAGCAAGGTCTATATACAGGATTTGTTCCAACTGGATTGCAATGAGGAATGATTTTATTTATTTCATCTGAAGTCGTATTTTTTTGTATCATTCTTTTGAGCTCTTTTAGTATAAGACTAGCGCCTACTATTGAATTACAAATATTATAACTAACAATAGGAATTCAGTCTTTTAGCCTTATACAAAATTGTTACTTAATACAACTATTCTTCTTGCATTAGGAGTAGCTGTAAGATGAGCACACCATTGACCTATAGAATCTAATCACAGACAAGCATTACAAATCCTAATCATCAGTGTATTACTAGCATTATATTTCACTATGTTACAAGTATATAAATATTGAGAAGCACCTTTTACTATTGGTGACACCTTTTATGTAAAAAAATGTCGTTGTTGCTGCAGGATTCAATGGACTTTGTGTTATTATTGGATCAATTTACCTTTCAACATGCCTAGTCCCAGGTTCAATAAATTAAATCTCATCAATATATCAGTTTGGATCTGAAGCTGTAGCATGATATTAACATTTTGTAGATGTAATTGGATTCTTCTTGTACTTTTCAATTTATTGATGTGGTAGATAACAGTTTTCATAGTGTAAATAGTACAATTCCTGTTTTTTCTACATCAATTTTTACTAGATTGATTATACCAACAATTATTATCCATAATCCTTCCAACAATTCTAACAAAAAATTATTTAATGAGCAAGAAGGAAGACCACTAGTTGAATGTTGATTTGATACAGAAAGCAAAGCACTATAATTGATATAGAGGATACAGAACATCAGAGGAAGAGCTGCGGCTTCCTTAGAGGATCGTTTAGTATCCACGAGATCGCTAGAGTGATGCTCAATGAACTCTGGTGGCTGACGCAACAAGAGAGGCGTTTCGTATAACGCACGCTTTTATTTTAAAATTCCAAGAGCGCACCTGAAAGAACAGCTAGACAACATACAAATTTCTCCTTTACGCATGTCGTGAAATCAGTACGAGAAATAAAAAATAACAATTAAAATGAAGAATTACCGCCAGTCGTTCTTCCAACGCATTATTCGGGGATGGAACGTTAGTGGTGCCAGAAATATCCTCCGCAACAAATCGTAACGCGGCTTAGGAGATGAAGGGAACCGGTATCGGAAGCTGACTGCACAACGATTCTACTGCCACCAACGTTTATTCTGCATAAAGACCACGAAGATGAGACACATCAGGGCTCATATCGAAGCATTCAGACAGTCGTTTTTCCGTCGCTTTATTTGCGAATGGTATAGAAAACGAAAATGCTAGTAATGGTATAAGGTATCCTCCGCCACGTACCATGCAGTCACTTGCGGAGTTTGTATGTAGATGTAGATGTAATAAAATCATTTTATTTCGACTCTTTATTAATGATGAAGTATTGAATAGAATTGGGGAGAAGAGGAGTATGTGGCACAACTTGACAAAAAGAAGGGACCGGTTAGTAGGACATGTTCTGAGGCATCAAGGGATCACAAATTTAGCATTGGAGGGCAGCGTGGAGGGTAAAAATCGTAGAGGGAGACCAAGAGATGAATACACTAAGCAGATTCAGAAGGATGTGGGATGCAGTAAGTACTGGGAGATGAAGAAGCTTGCACAGGATAGGGTAGCCTGGAGAGCTGCATCAAACCAGTCTCAGGACTGAAGACCACAACAACATCGCCCATGGAAATTCATGCGAGGGTGTGAAAAGTTTATAAAGTGTCTACCATTTCATTTACAACACGTAAGTGGCTCAATTCAAGCATTTCATACTTCTTTTGAAGGTAGTCCACGTGAAGGATGTTTCAAAACAGGAACCAGAGGTAGAGTCAGTGAGAAGTGCGTAATATGGTATTAGACGATTGACGATGCAATAACGCCGCAAAAATGCCAGATGACAGAGTATAGTGGTTTTTAAATAAAGAAGTAGGTGACACATTTTTTGAATACTGAACAGACGGAAATGTGAAAGCAAAAATTTTGAATTTTTTAAAAGAACTCAAGTAATTCTTTTTGCTTCGATATGTTGCTGAGGATGACACATGTCGACACTTGTTCACAATACTACGGAAACGACAAACAAAACAATTTATAGTAGCCATTAGCTTTGCTACGGAAGTGACGAAATCGATTTTATCTGTGGGAAACGTTCTGCCCAGGGTTTTATTGAATTCTTCTCACTGATCGTTTTGCAAAGATAAAAAGAAGCAGTGACAAAAAGTATATAACTGTTCTGTACAAACTAGATGAAATTGTACGAGAGAGAAGTCCTGGATTCCAAAAGAAAAGAAAAAGACAATTCGCCAATAAACTGACCTTAGGCACAAAGGTGACTTGGAAGTCAGAAAACTGTGGGAGTTGAAGAATATGCTCTTCAAATACACGCCCTATTAATCAGATTTTATACGCTCTGGTTTATATCTATTCCAATATCTAAGGAGATTTGGAACTGGAGAATGTTTTCTGCGCAAGGAAGTGTCTTAAATGGTTATTTCGAGACCTTCCGAAGTCACACCCTAGCGATGGAACCTCCTCACTCGAAAAGCAATGGACAAAGTACATTAACACACAGACTAATTAAGAAGTTAAGTAAAAGCATATATTACTTAAAAAAGAACTCAATATTTCACTGCCATGCCAAGATATTTTCACGTTGTCATTCTATATGCGAGTCTATATTTTTTATCAATAACTTATTTTTTCTTTGTTTTCAGTAGTTTTCAGTAATGGGTGTGTTTCCCCCTGCACCCCTGGATTCTTTCTCCAAGCAAAGAAATTATACTGTCTGTTCTGCTTCTTATTTCCACTGCGAATCCGACTAGCTCTGTCTCTCTGTCTTACCATACCACAACGTGAAAGACATCTGTCCTTATCCTTTTATTTATAGCTGTGTACCAATCGCTTTAGATTTAGCTGTAGGTACAGAAATATGTGCCAAACAGTGACCCAAATACTGTAACCACTAATCTAAGCCAATACTGTGCTGCCTTCAATCAAACATTCCTAGCTGCAATTCGTTTGCTAACAGAATTTTCTGTATATTCAAATTTTTCCTTGAGTGTTTGGTTTGATTTGACTTTAGACTGTAAATAGCACCAATAGAAGCCATCATAATATTCACGAACTCGTTAGAGAAATAGTTAGGATTAAAAGGAATGATTATATAGCTTTCAATGATTTATAAAAGTCATTTGACAGCATTAGTTGGAAGAAATTCATCAAGCTCTTGAAATGTACATACATACCTAAGCAATTGCTTTACCTATATGATTAATATTTATATTCCTTGGATGAATTCACCACACCAATCATATATCTACTAGTCCCTCAAGATGCACCTCTTGCTCTAATGTCATTTATCGTTCTAATTGAAACAATTAGAAATGTTAATTGTCCAGGAACCTTAGCAGTATAACTAGCCACAAATATAGTTGCTGGACACTTACTATTAACACTGTTAGGAAACACAGGACCCTCAGTAACAATATACTTAATTTCTGTATAATTTATTGGACAAATATTATTATTAATCTTAGAAATAGCAGGTGCGTCCTTTCAAGCTTATATCATATCAATTTTAAGAACCCAGTACTCCAGAGAAATGTACTAAACTTGTGTTATTAACTCAGAGAAATCACCAATTTCACATAGTAAATTACAGAAATTGACCATTAACAGGAGAAACTGGAGCAATAGCTCTAGTGTCAGGACTGGCTAAATGATTTCACTTAAGATTAATATTTTCGCCACTTGTTTTGGAATTACATTAGTTAAAATAATCCTATCGTGACAAGATATAATTACGGAATATACAGAGCAAGGTCTATATACAGGATCTGTTCCAACTGGATTGCAATGAGGAATGATTTTATTTATTTCATCTGAAGTCGTATTTTTTTGTATCATTCTTTTGAACTCTTTTAGTATAAGACTAGCGCCTACTATTGAATTACAAATATTATAACTAACAATAGGAATTCAGTCTTTTAGCCTTATACAAAACTGTTACTTAATACAACTATTCTCCTTGCATTAGGAGTAGCTGTAAGATGAGAACACCATTGACCTATAGAATCTAATCACAGACAAGCATTACAAATCCTAATCATCAGAGTATTACTAGCATTATATTTCACTATGTTACAAGTATATAAATATTGAGAAGCACCTTTTACTATTGGTGACACCTTTTATGTATAAAAATGTCGTTGTTGCTGCAGGATTCAATGGTCTTTGTGTTATTATTGGATCAATTTACCTTTCAACATGCCTAGTCCCAGGTTCAATAAATTAAATCTCATCAATATATCAGTTTGGATCTGAAGCTGCAGCATGATATTAACATTTTATAGATGTAATTGGATTCTTCTTGTACTTTTCAATTCATTGATGTGGTAGATAAAGGTTTTCAAAGTGTAAGTAGTACAATTCCAGTTTTTTCTACAGCAATTTTTACTAGATTGATTATACCAAAAATTATTAAACCATAATCCTTCCAACAATTCTAACAAAAAATTATTTAATGAGCAAGAAGGAAGACCACCAGCTGAATGTTGATTTGATACAGAAAGCGAAGCACTAATACCATTCTCCCTTTGATATCTCTTAATTAGTGCAATTTTTAATGTAGAAATTGTATTACTTTTACCAATTGTAACTATCAAAGAAACATCAAAATATTATTATCTGACCAGCTAACAGTAGTCTTCATCATAGTCCTTTTAGGAGTTCTATACCATGAATGCAATCAAGAAGACCTATAATGAGCAGAATGAAGGGCTGTAGCTACAATAAACATTTTTGTTGCATTCCAAAAATATTTAATTAATCAAGCAACCATAAATTGAATAAGAAGTGAATTACTGTAGTCAATTTAGATCTGCACGTTTTTAAATATACTCTTATTATGTAATAATTGAAGCCAAAAGGAGTTCTATTACTGTTTATAATATTATTGAACTCCTAAGTTCCACTTATGGAAATCTAAAGCTAACATGAAAGCTGCCAACTTTTTATATTAGTAGTTATATTCCGCTAACATTTCAAAAATTATGAACTTTAAATAAAAATTTCATTTTCATTGTGAAAATAATATAAATACTACCTAAAAATAAAAATATTTCCTTAACATCTTCAATGTTACTCTCTAATTATAAGTCCTTTTGGTGTTATAATAAAGTAATAGAAATAAAATAAATATTCATAACATATAAGTTAAAAGATAAATCTTAAAATTCGCATCATACCATTTTTGGGTGTAATCTATATAAAGCCTGACAACCTAATAATTCTCTTCAACCATAATCAAAAGATTTTGATGAATAATAATGCAATTTTAACTGCAAATATCTAACAAACGTAGCTGAAAGCAAAGGTATAAATCACACAGAACCAGATTATCCAACAAAAAATAACATATTTAAAGGAAACAAACCTTTACAAGAAATCAAACTTTGAAATAAAATAACATACATAAGAACTCAAACAACCACAGTAAGTGTTAAAAACTTTAAATAACAAGGTAAAACAATTATATAAGTAACAGGAAAAACCAGTCAAGGTGAAAGTCTACCACCAAAAGCAGTAACAAATAATCAACTTCTTATACCAAAAGAAATCTTGAGTAAAAGTTATTATTACCACATACTGAGTAATTAAATAATCAGAATGAATGGGAAACTATAAATCAGTAGAAAAGAAATATAGAAAAAGATTAAACAAAACTTTCAAAGCATTAAAGAATTTGAATAATAGCCCAGCTAAGAAATGTATCCCGTATAAAGGCAACACTGAAACAAACGGAAGTTAAAGGTATAAAATTAACAATGGATACCATAAAAGGAATATCTTGACATCCTTTACATTATGAATTATTGAACCTGCACATATAAATATCAATGCTTTAAATGTTGCATGAGCTAACAAAGCAAGATTTGGATAACCTACTCCTAAAATTCTCATTATTAATCCAAGCTGATGTACAGTAGAAAGAGCAACAATCTCTTTCAATTTGTCCCCAAGATCTAATATAAAAACTGTTATACAACCAATTAATAACAAAAACCAGCTACAATTATTGGACTAAAGTGAATTAATAAATAAATACCAGCTGTAATAAGAGTAGATGAATGGAATCAAACAGAAACACGAGTTAGAGCAGCCACAGCTGCAAGAAGTCAAGAAGAAAAGGGAATTTGAGCTCTCTTAGTTACGACTGCTAAAGCAATATACTGATAAACTTTATTTAAAAAGAATTAGAAATAAAATCAGAATAATATATATAATTTCAACCACAAAAATGAAATATTCTGGCAATAGACATTAAAATACCAACCAATATGACTTGATAAAGCAGTTAATATACCTGCGCCATAAGACTTTATACTCCGACAATAAATAACCAAACAATAAGAAAATAATCCTAAACCAGGGTATCCCAATATAGTTGCAACTGAATTAGGATGAATAATGAAACAACCTTCTTGAAAGACTAAACAGAAAACCTATAGTAATAAAATGATTCATATTCATCATCTACCTCTACATCTACCTCTCCCATTAAAACGAAGTCGACGATTTGCATTTCTTACCACGATTTTCACATGCTCATTTCACCTCATATCGCTTTGCAACGTTATATTTAAACGACTAGCCTGTGTGAAGCAGGACACTAGTAATACTGTATCCGAACAATACAGATTTGTTCTTCCTACTCATCCACATTAACTCATATTTTTCCACATTTAGGACTAACTGCCATTCATCATACAAATTGTAAATTTTGTTTAAGTCAAAATCTTGTGTCTTCCTACACTCACTTAACTTCAACACCCTACTGTACATAACTGCATCATCAGCAAGCAACCGCAAATTACTGCCCACTGTGTCTGCCAAATCATTTATGTGCTTTCCAGACAATACCCATGTCTGTGATGAACACTCACCGTCTAGGACAACATACTGGGTTCTATTATTTAAAAAGTCTTCGAGCCACTCACATATATGTGAACTCATTCCATATGTTCATACCTTGGTTAACAGCCTTCATTGGGACACCGTGTTAAATGCTTTCCGGAAATCTGGAAATATGGAATCTGCCTGCTGCCCTTCATCCATAGTTCTCAGTATATCATGTGGAAAATGGGCAAGCTGAGTTTTGCACAAGTGATGCTTTCTAAAACCATACTGATTAGTGGACATAAGCTTCTTAGTCTCAAGAAAGTTTATTATATTCGAACTGAAAATGTGTTCAAGGATTCTGCAGCGAACAAAAGTTAGGGATATTGGTCTGTAATTTTGCGGAACCGTTCTTTTACGTTTCTTATATACTGGGGTCACCTGCGCTTTTTTCCAGTCGCTTGGACTTTGTGCTGGGTGAGAGATTCACGATAAATGCCAAATTAGGTAAGGTGACAATGGCGTAGTGTACTCTTTGTAAAATACAACTGCAATTACATCTGCACCTGCCTTTGATGTGTTTTCAAATATTGCACTTGTTTCTCTATGCCAGGTATTTTTATTTCTATGTCGTCCATATGGGAGTCTGCGTAATGGTCAAATGACGGTATATTTGTACAGTACTCCTGTGTGAACAATTTCTTGAACGTGAAATTTAAAACTTTGTTTTCGGTTTTGCTATCTTCAACTACCACACCAGAAGGCTCAACAAGGGACTGAATGGAAGCCTTAGACCCGCTTGGCAATTGTACATATGACCAGAATTCTTTGCCAGATTTTTTGCTAAGGTGTGATGGTGGTAGTTGACGTATGCTTCTCGCATAGATGTTTTCACAGACCGAAGTATCTGTACTAACCTTCGCTTGTAGTCATTCGTGCGTACCCTTCTGAACCGGGAGTGCAACAGCCTTTGCTTCCTCAGCATCCACCGAGTTTCGTTATTAAACCATGGTGAGTTTTTTCCATCCTTTGTCCACTTACTAGGCACGTAACTATCCAGACCACGATTTAAAATCTACTTAAACTTTGCCCACAATTCCTCTACACCATCTTACTGAAATTAAGTGGTGCCAATTCACTGTCTAAGTGAGATGTTAATAACTGCTTATCTGCTCTACCTAGCAGAAACACTCTCCTAGCCTTCTTGACTGATTTACTAACTTTCGAAATCATAGTTGCTACAGTGACATTTTTATCGCTAATCCCCATTTCTACATTGACACTGTCGATAAGTTCTGGCCTATTTGTGGCTACAAGGCCTAAGATATTTCCATTGTGTGTGGGCTGCCGCATTAGCTGCTCAAGACAATTTTCAAAAAACGTATGCACAAGTATTTCGCATCACTGTCTGTCTGTACCACCTGCAATGAATGCACAGACGTCCCAGTCTGTACTCGGCAGGTTAAAGTCGCCCTCAACTAGTATTGCGTGATCTAGGAATTTACGCACTATTGACCCTAGACTTTCTTTGAATGATTCAGATGGATGGTAAAAACATCCAACAATTAACGTAGTTTCACCTACACCTGTTATACGTTACCAGATGACTTTACTGTCACACTCAACTTCGATATGAATAGAGATAATATTTTTGTCAACTGCAGTGAACACTCCCCCTCCTATCTGTCTTTCTGATATACGTTCCAGGACTCACTAAATGTCTCAGAGCTTTCCACTTTGGGTTTCAGGAAGATCTCAGTTCCAACAATAATTTGAGTGCGAGAAGTTTCCTAGAGGGCAGTAAATTCGGGAACTTTATTACAAATACTTCGACAGTTTACTGATAAAATTGTGACAGACGATGTGTCTTTATTCTGAACGCTGTTTGACTTCTCTTGCTGTGAATCGACTAGCGAGTGTTCATTAGAGCACATCAAATTACTTCATAGGCTAAAAAATCCTCATGTGCACTCCACAAGTACTCTGCTACCCAAGTAGCTGCTTCCTTTGTACAGTGCACCCCTTACCTATCAAGGGGAGTCCTACAAATTCATACCCGATTTTTATGTGCTATATAATCGTCTCTATAATATATAACCAAAAAAGAAATATAGCTATCAAAAGATATAAAATGAGATATGATCAATCCAAAATTAAAGTCATTTCCCCCATAGAACCAAGCAAATTAAAATATTCCACTCAACAAAAAGTCTATAATCAATTATTAAATAATAAATACCTAAAAAGACTAGAGTTCTCAGTAAAACAAGGAATAAAACTTAATGAAGAAGTAGATAACAGATTATCCACCTAAGATGAAGAACTTGATTTCACTGAGACCACATAACATTTGTAAAATACATGAGCAAATTTATTACACAAAAGAAGTACTCACTTATTAAACAAAAAAGATTTAAAGGTAACCAATGTAAAAATAAAAGGTGATTTTCACAAAAATAACCATGACAAAAGTGTAAACACCATAAAAATAATGACTGTGCTGATAATATATGTATAATGTACAAACAGCTCTAAAAATGAGGAAATTAATGCCAAAAATGTAATAGAGGACCAAGATATAAATTTATTCAATAAACTCAGTTCGCCTACAAAATTAAAGGAAGGAAAATCAGCTGTATTTGATCATCTCAAAAGAAACCACCTCACTACTATACTACATATAAGATTAATTATACCTTTGATAATTAATAATCTTCATCTACCTATACATTCGAAAATAATATTTGGGAAATAAAATGCATCAGAAGAACATAAATCATGACCAGTTAGTAAAGGAAGAGAACCAATACAACTCGATCAATTCTTAGTCATTAAACCACCAATAACTGACCTGATAGGAACAACAGAAGAATAAGCAACTAAGGACTTTAAATAACTTGACAAAAACAAATAAACATACCAATGAGACCACTTGATCAATGTAAAGACAATGAAAAATAATTAAACCTTGCACATAAATAAAATACACTCCTGGAAATTGAAATAAGAACACCGTGAATTCAATGTCCCAGGAAGGGGAAACTTTATTGACACATTCCTGGGGTCAGATACATCACATGATCACACTGACAGAACCACAGGCACATAGACACAGGCAACAGAGCATGCACAATGTCGGCACTAGTACAGTGTATATCCACCTTTCGCAGCTATGCAGGCTGCTATTCTCCCATGGAGACGATCGTAGAGATGCTGGATGTAGTCCTGTGGAATGGCTTGCCATGCCATTTCCACCTGGCGCCTCAGTTGGACCAGCGTTCGTGCTGGACGTGCAGACCGCGTGAGACGACACTTCATCCAGTCCCAAACATGCTCAATGGGGGACAGATCCGGAGATCTTGCTGGCCAGGGTAGTTGACTTACACCTTCTAGAGCACGTTGGGTGGCACGGGATACATGCGGACGTACATTGTCCTGTTGGAACAGCAAGTTCCCTTGCCGGTCTAGGAATGGTAGAACGATGGGTTCGATGACGGTTTGGATGTACCGTGCACTATTCAGTGTCCCCTCGACGATCACCAGTGGTGTACGGCCAGTGTAGGAGATCGCTCCCCACACCATGATGCCGGGTGTTGGCCCTGTGTGCCTCGGTCGTATGCAGTCCTGATTGTGGCGCTCACCTGCACGGCGCCAAACACGCATACGACCATCATTGGCACCAAGGCAGAAGCGACTCTCATCGCTGAAGACGACACGTCTCCATTCGTCCCTCCATTCACGCCTGTCGCGACACCACTGGAGGCGGGCTGCACGATGTTGGGGCGTGAGCGGAAGACGGCCTAACGGTGTGCGGGACCGTAGCCCAGCTTCATGGAGACGGTTGCGAATGGTCCTCGCTGATACCCCAGGAGCAACAGTGTCCCTAATTTGCTGGGAAGTGGCGGTGCGGTCCCCTACGGCACTGCGTAGGATCCTACGGTCTTGGCGTGCATCCGTGCATCGCTGCGGTCCGGTCCCAGGTCGACGGGCACGTGCACCTTCCGCCGACCACTGGCGACAACATCGATGTACTGTGGAGACCTCACGCCCCACGTGTTGAGCAATTCGGCGGTACGTCCACCCGGCCTCCCGCATGCCCACTATACGCCCTCACTCAAAGTCCGCCAACTGCACATACGGTTCACGTCCACGCTGTCGCGGCATGCTACTAGTGTTAAAGACTGCGATGGAGCTCCGTATGCCACGGCAAACTGGCTGACACTGACGGCGGCGGTGCACAAATGCTGCGCAGCTAGCGCCATTCGACGGCCAACACCGCGGTTCCTGGTGTGTCCGCTGTGCCGTGCGTGTGATCATTGCTTGTACAGCCCTCTCGCAGTGTCCGGAGCAAGTATGGTGGGTCTGACACACCGGTGTCAATGTGTTCTTTTTTCCATTTCCAGGAGTGTACAACCTTTATTACACAAAAGAATTCTATATCTCCCTAATTTAAAAAAAAACACTGTCAAGAATTATTCCTCCAGAAATTGGGGCCACTACATGACCCCTAAGAAGCCACAGATGAACTAGAAACAATGACATCTTAACCAAAAACCCTAAAATTAAAAAAATATGAAACACAAAATAATAAGAACAAAAATTTAAAAAAGGAAAAAAAGAGTATTAGAACAATTACAAACACTAAATAACAAAAATAATAAAGATAAGCTAGCAATTAAAGTATAAAAAATTAGATAAACCCCAACCTGTAAATGCTGAAGTTCATAACCCCAACCTACAATAAAAAGTAAAGCAGCAACCACCCTAGCCTTGAAGGAAGTAAAAAAAAGTAATAAACTTAACCTAGGAAATGAACAATACAGCATTATTATTAAAATTAAATCTATGAAAACAAAGAAATGGAATGATATCAAGATAAATGTGAGTAAACTGAACCTTTAGCAGTAATCATTAAAGAACAAAACCAAAAACTCAACAAAATCAAACAGAAGTAAGAATAACCATTACCAAAATAATACCTAACTACATTGAAATCAGTATAAGAATAAATATCATCGAAACATAACTTGAGAGAATAATCAAACAACGAGCGAATCATCAACAGCTATTTAACCCTTTGGCTGCTACAGATGTGGTCTGCATTCTGTGCTAGGCGACTTTTGTTATAACTGTACTTCTCCCCAAATTCTGGCCGACATGAGATACTTATCATCCGATTTTTCGAAAACTATTAAATGAAACAATTAAATTTTTGCACATCTTACAATCTTATATCTTAATTCGCAAATTAAGTAAAACGTTGCGCGAAATTTTAAAGGGTTTGCAGAGGTAAAAACGCTTGCATAAACTTCGAATAGAGGTAATTTTACACTACTGGCCATTAAAATTGCAAATTGCTACACCACGACTATGACATGCTATAGACGCGAAATTCAATCGACAGGTCCACAGCTCGTGGTCGTGCGGTAGCGTTCTCGCTTCCCACGCCCGGGTTTCCGGGTTCGATTCCCGGCGGGGTCAGGGATTTTCTCTGCCTCGTGATGACTGGGTGTTGTGTGATGTCCTTAGGTTAGTTAGGTTTAAGTAGTTCTAAGTTCTAGGGGACTGATGACCATAGATGTAAAGTCCCATAGTGCTCAGACCCATTTTAACCATTTTAATCGACAGGAAGAAGATGCTGTGATATGCAAATGATTAGCTTTTCAGATCATTCACACAAGGTTGGCGCTGGTGGCGACATCTACAACGTGCTGACATGAGGAAAGTTTCTAACCGATTTCTCATATACAAATAGCAGTTGACCGGCGTTGCCTGGTGAACCGTTGTTGCGATGCCTCGTGTAAGGAAGAGAAATGCTTACTATCACGTTTCCGACTTTGTTAAAGGTCGGATTGTAGCCCATCGCGATTGCGGTTTATCGTATCGCGACATTGTTGCTCGCATTGGTCGAGATCCAACGACTTTTAGTAGAATATGGAACCGGTGGGTTTAGAGGGTAATACGGAACGCAGTGCTGGATCCCAACGACCTCGTATCACTAGCAGTCGAGGTGACAGGCATCTTATCTGCATGGCTGTAACGGATCGTGCAGCCACTTCTCGATCCCTGAGTCAACATATGGGGATGTTTGCAAGACAACAACCATCTGCACGAACAGTTCGACGACGTTTGCAGCAGCATGGACTATCAGCTCAGAGACCATGGCTGCGGTGACCCTTGATGCTGCATCACAGACAGGAGTGCCTGCGATGGTGTACTCAAAGACGAACCTGGGTGCATGAGTGGCAAAACGTCATTTTTTCGGATGAATCCAGGTTCTGTTTACAGCATCATGATGGTCGCATCCATGTTTGGCGACATTGCAGTGATCGCACATTGGAAGCGTGTATTTGTCATCGCCATACTGGCATATGACCTGGCGTGATGGTATGGGGTGCCATTGGTAACACGTCTCTGTCACCTCTTGTTCACATTGACGGCACTTTTAACAGTGGACGTTACATTTCAGATGTGTTACGACCCGTGGCTCTACCCTTCATGCCGGCCGTGGTGGTCTAGCGGTTCTAGGCGCTCAGTCCGGAACCGCGCGACTGCTACGGTCGCAGGTTCGAATCCTGCCTCGGGCATGGATGTGTGTGCTATCCTTAGGTTAGTTAGGTTTAAGTAGTTATAAGTTCTTAGGGACTGATGACCACAGATGTTAAGTCCCATAGTGCTCAGAGCCATTTGAATCTTTTTCTACCCTTCATTCGATCCCTGTGACACCCTACACTTCAGCAGGATAATGCACAACCGCATTTGCAGGTCCTGTATGGGCCTTTCTTGATACAGAAAGTGTTCGACTGCTGCCCTGGCCAGCTCATTCTCCAGACCTGGTCAATGGTAGCCGACAACTGGCTTGTCACTACACGCCAGTCACTACTCTTGATGAACTATGGTATCATGTTGAAGCTGCAAGGGCAGCTGTACCTGTACACGCCATCCAAGCTCTGTTTGACTCAATGCCCAGGCGCATCAAGGCTGTTATTACGGCCAGAGATGGTTGTTCTGGGTATTGATTTCTCAGGATCTATGCACCATAATTGCGTGAAAATATAATCACATCTCAGTTCTAGTATAATATATTTGTCCAATGAATACCCGTTTATCATCTGCATTTCTTCTTGGTGTAGCAATTTTAAGGGCCAGTAGTGTAGCTCATACATTGCAGTCAATAAAATGTACGCACGATATCGAAATTTTATTTAAAATTGGGAGCAGAATGATATCTCTTTGTGTTCTTGAGTTATTGGGCTTTACATCCGAAGGAGGCTCAAGCGCGATGTGACCATTCACGTCCTTGTGCTTTGTGAACCATATGGTCAAAACAATCGTTATATCTCATAAACGATTCAAGATATAGAAACGAGATTGTAACAAATGATAGCACGTAATAGGCACATATTTTGTACAATAGATTCTCGATTTTGTTTATCCACCGAGATATGGATGTAACGCATCCTCAGTAGAGAGGTTTCGCAGCTCAGGACACATACAAACGCCCATTGCACTTTAGGAAAACCCAAGCAGCGCATGTACACCCTTAGGCAGTACCCGAAGAATAACATAGCAGAATATGTATGCACGCCCACAACAAAGAAAGGATTAAAAAACAAAGGGGGATAAAAAAAGTTATGGATACAGGGTGTTTCAAAATGAATATATGTACTACAAAGTATTATGTTGGAGGAACGAAACATTGTTTAGTTTATATTCATTACTGCTCAATGACAGTTGTTATCTGTTCCTTACCATCTGTTGCTTACCATCACGTGTTGCAAAATGGCTACACCACAGCAGAAATCATTTTGTGTTCTCGAATTTGCGAAGTGTAATTCTGTGATTACAGTGGAAAGACATTTCAGGTTGAGATACAAGGCTGATCCTCACATGGATGGAACATTTGCAGATCGTATCAACAGTTTGTAGACACTGGATGTGTATGTATAAGAAAGAGTCCTGGCCGCCATCGTGTTTCCGACAAATATGTAGCACGAATACAAACCGATTTCCAACGTAGTCCTACAGAATCAATTCGTCGTGCCAATCGGAAGTTACAGCTGCGTACAGCCGCAAGTTTGGCGTATTTTGAGACATCGGTTGGCTATGAAATCGTACAGGTTCCATGTCATGCTGACAAATGTAAATGTGTGGCATTTTCTGATTAGCTTCAGAATGGTACTGATATTCACAACACTTTCGCACAACACACCATGTTCAGTGATCAACCGATTTTCTACCTTAGTGGGAAAGTAAACAAACAGGGGTGTACAAAACCCATATGCACATACTGAAAATGTACAAGTATCACACAAAGCCAGAGCGTTTTGTGCAATATACCTCTCGTGTGTTTAAGGCCGATCCTTCTTTGATGGAAACACCATTAATGGTCAGCAGTATCTTGATATTTTACTAAACCTGTTCTTTCCAAGGCTGTACAAGGAAACCTTCACCTTTCAACAAGACAGCACACCCCCTCACTGGAGTCGGCAAATGCCTGAATATCTGAATGAAAGTCTGCCAAGCCTTTTGATTAGTTGCCAAACAGCCACCACCTTAGCACTTCTCACTTGGTCCCCATGGTCACCATATACACTGTGACTACTTCCTGTGAGGTTTCATAAAGGACAATATTTATCCACCACTGGATCAGTACTGCCATTCGTGAATATATGTCCCAAGTTTCATAGTTATATGTCTTACAGTGTAATATATGTATATACTTTTTGAAACACCCTGTAAATACTTTAACATAAAGATAACCCCAAAAATTAAAGAAATCACTATAATGTCAATGAATTGCAGAAACTAAAGTATAAAGACGTAAAGCCCCTTCACAGACAGAAAAAAACTAAAAAAATACAGAAAAAGTAGTCATAATTCGTATTCTATAAGGATAAAAATAAGTAATATAAATAAAAGTGAAACAATATATTCTAATCCCAACAAAACTATCACTAAATGCTAATGTTTTGAGGAAAAAACATAAATACAAGCAACATATATTAATAAAGAAGTAAAAATAGAAAATGTAAACATTAGTTTTAATAGTTTAGGAAACACCATTTTTGTAAATCAGAAACGAGTGTAGTCCCAACTTTTAACACTTTATCGATAGGGAATGTTTCCTATCCTCAGTCCCCAAAATCAGTATTTTAATAAACTAACCTATGGAGTTATTAAAATAATAATTATAGCACTATCAAATGTAATAAATAAAGTCATCTTTTGTTAAGAGTACTATTTATTATTTTACAAAGTGTCCTTTTAAATCTCCCGGCATAAACAGTAATCGAAAGGTTTTCATTATCATGTATTTTATTTTTAACATTTATTGGTGGTTTATTAATTTTATTTATTTATATTACACCAGTTGCATCAAATGAGATATTTTAACCAAAACTATTTACTAATATCTTCACTTTAACTATAGAAATTACTGTTATATTTACACTAACTGTCTTAGGTACAATAATATTTACAGACTTCTTTAAAAACACTGAAACTATAAATACCAATAGTTCAAATAATTGTAAAGGAATAACAATATCCTTAGAAGAATTATATAATAATCTAACCCTCGTTATTAGAATAATAATAATTATTATTTAATTATTACCAGCATTATTAGCAGCAGTTAAAATTACTAATATTAGTCAAGGACTTATCAACAAAAATCATATTAATTAATACACACTTATGATTAAGACATTCTTTAATTAAAATTCTGAAAAACTCTTTAACTTACTTACTAGTACCAACTAACATACAGTTCTCATGAAATTTTTTATCATTACTAAGATTAAGTTTGGTAATTCAAATTGTAATCAGATTATTTTTAGCTGCACTTCACTATTTAAATAGCATTTAGAAGCATAGTTCTTAGTTGTTGATATGCAAATAAGAGACGAAAAATCTGTACATTGTATGCAAATGAAACTTGTACATTTTTAGCTGATTTTTTTTTTTGCATACAGGGTGCAGAATTTATTATAGCTCCTATATATGAGTAATTCAGATGGTAATTTAAGTTTTAGTTATAGCAGCTACATGTATAGCATATGTTCTATCTTGAGGTCAAATGTCTGTTTGAGGGGCAACAGTATTTATAAATTTATTATTAGCAGTTATATACTAAGGAACAAATCTAGTTCACAGAGTACGCAAGGCTTATCTTGTACATGATAGAACATTTAATCGACTCGTCACATTCCATTTTGTATTACCATTTATTATTGCACCTATAGCTCAATCTACTTATTTTTTCTCTACTAGCCAAGATCAAATAACATTTTAGGGTTAAATGGAGATACTGAAAAATTACATTTGTATTAATAACATCATTAACAATTATATTATATAAGATTGTTATCCATTATATTATAATTTTACCACTGTAGAACAACACATCACTTCAGGTATGAAATTCTATCATATTCAGCAGCACTTATTTTTAATTACAGTAGTTGCTGTATACGCAGTTTTTGTGTACTGACTGATGTGTTTTGGAAATTGACCAGTTCAAGAATCTTATGGTAGTACAAACTGTAATAATCATTTATCTCAATGTTTCCACCTCCTCTGCCCATAGTCTACACCAGTAGTGGGGCAAAGAGACAATGACCTTATACTGAATTGTTACCAAATTTATTCAAGGTGGCTGATCAAAGATAGCTGCCATAGATGTGGCAATATCGCAGTGACATCATGTTGGGAAAGTCAAACTTTGCTGGGAAAATAGGTCAGTTGGACTACAGCAATTAACCAAACTCCACACCCCTCCCCTCTCCTCCCCCCCCCCATCCCATCTGGCAAGGGGCAGAAAAATGACTTGGTGTGTGCTAGGCTGCTGTATAAAGTTGTCACAGATAGTTGCTCCATCCAGTGTGCTCACCATGAGGTCCGGAGTCCAACTGACCTAGTTCACAACACCACCACCAGAGTGCACTGTCGGACCTTCCCCCCTCTCCCCACCTGTGACGTAACCCAAGATGGTGGTCTGGGAAACAATGGTGGGAAAATGTCCCAGTCTGTGTCTAGCTGCTAGACTGGGACGATGGATGTAATTGTTATCTGTGTGTACTGTGTGTTCAATGGATGAGATATCTGTGCTGGAGAAGGAGGAGATTAATAGATATATTAGTTGTAATCACACAGCTAAGGACTGCGTCGATAGCCACCTGCACAATGTTTGGAAAGCAATGATATTTGGTGAATGTATGAAGAAGATGAATACGATTCACCAAACATTGGGGCTACACTTCACAACTCATGCTGATAAATGCATGTGTTATAACTGTAGATCATTCAATAAAAGTCCAGCCAATCTTCTGAAGTGCAAGAGGTAAGATGTACACTCGAGAGTGCATGTGCTCCCTGCCCCAGAGGCCACGAGGTGTATCTCATTTCAACTAAGGTATATCTTATTTCTATAGAACCAAAAAATGTCTCTACTACAGGTTTTTCACCATCTAGGTGCACACACCACAATCGATGTTCTCTCAACCAAATAAAGATGGGAAATGTGTAGAAGCAGTCAGCTAGACAATTTACACGAGAGGGAAGAATTGTCCAGCACAAATTGACGCCTATATTGAATCTTCCACAGAGAATACATGCGATCATGAAGGCTGCCCGACAAATGCTGAGTAATAATTCGTTATTCATCCATCTAGAAGGCGACACGCTTACGTCTGCTTCATTCATTTACTGCAGCCCATCTCGTCGACACCCACCCTCAATCGTTCCGAACCCAGGCTACAGCTGCCACGCACCCCACCCTAGGCAGAATCGTCCTAGGGAACCAGCCACAAACAGGGTGATGCGAAATTCGCGCTCTCGAGCTTCGCAGCGCGACTCTTCAAAGTGATAAAAAAAATGTCTCCCACAAAATTTCGTCCGGCAAGTACATCCAGCAGGAAAAGGGCATTAGAGTTAGCAATTTGGCAACACTGTAGTCACATGTATAGTAACTAATTCTGTCAGCACACGGCAGTCGTGCTGTGAAGTTAGTGCAGTAGATAGGCTATTGGGTTAGCATGCAGTAGGTAGAGGTTTGGATCCTAGGTTGGGGCGCATTTTTTTTTATTTGCTTATTTCATTCTGACATTTCATACTGTAATATACACCATTTCTTAGGACACATGTAACCTAAATTTACAAAATTTTGTAACTCTGAACATAACAAATACGTGGTTAGAAAAATAAGAACAGTTGAGACAAATGCAGTGTCACAGGGCAGAATAACTACAAAAACAATATCAATTTTGAAATGTTAAAGATGATAGAATGACCACATGATCTTCACAACGGAGTACATTGTCCTCAGACCAAAAGACACTCTAAGTGATCTCCCTGCATGTCCGAACATTGTGCACCCTGGCAGATCATACAGCTCAGGACCCTTTGCAGCAAAGCTGCCCCCTCCGTAACAAGAGCAGTATGTACATGCGCTACCAATTCTTCCACATTCGTCGGCGGAGTACAGTACACTTGCTCCTTCAGGTGTCCCCACAGGAAAAATCCAGGGGAAGACTGTGTCAATACAACTGGACCTCCACGTCCGAGCCATTTCCCCGGAAATGTTCAGTCCAAATACTGTCGCACATTAATTCCAGAGTGTGGATGTGCACCATCATGTTGCAACCATATCCTCTGCTGAACATGTAGTGGAATATCTTCCAGCGCACCAGGCATATAGATTGAGAGGAATGCATGACACCTCCATGCAGTCAATCGGCCAGGCAAGTTGTAGGGGCCCAGAAAACTGTCGCCCAATATTCCAGCTTAGACGCTGATACCAAAGCAAACTTCATATTCACGGCCACAGGTGACGTGCAGGACAACCTTGCACCAATGGTGGGCATCATGCATATTGAAGACAACTTAATGAGTGAACGCTCCTTCATCCAACTACATCACGGTGTTCACGAAGTCATCATTGGCTTCCTGTTGTTGTTGGAACCATTCACAGGATTTCATCCACTGATGGCGATCTGTAGGGTGCAGGTGTTGCATGAAAGCATAATGATAGGGGTGCAGATCATCCTCATGCAGGATGTTAACAATCGTGCATTGCGAGATACGCATCTGTGCATGACCTCCAGAATAGATTCCTCAGCAACTGGAGTGTGATGAATTCATGGACGACCTCTGTCACACGATGGTGGAAGGGTGGGACCTGACTCCCAAAGGCGCAGCTTCAGATGACAAAACACATTTTTATCTGGATGACGTCATGAGCATATCTAGCAACATATTTATGAGTGTCAACAACAGCCCAGTTATCAGATGCACCAAGGACGAGAATCATATCCATATATTCATCGTTTGTGTATGCCATATGTCTACCACACTGGTTTAGAGGTTTACAATGAGAAAATTCGATATGTGTACGCATGTACATTGCGTCTGTCACAGGCTCGTTACTCCGTTCGCAACTAGTCCATCTCTCGTGGACAGTGCATACAGTATATACACGCCATCAGTCATGTGCACTGTTTCACCTAATGCGAATTATCCCTCTGATGGATAGTGTTCTGCATGATTCATCCTGACACCACTAATTGTGAAATGTTTGGTTTCGAATTACACTGTTTCCCTAACGGTAACAGACGTGATGTTTCCACAGTCCCATCAATAGAATAATAATAATAATAGTAATAGTAATAGTAATGCATTGAGATGCATACTAAACAGCATTGGTTTCCAGACTCAATGTTCAAAGGCATAATTAGTGAGACTATGGTGATAACATATACAAATAGTAACCGAGTTTGGACGTTGCTAATCCTACTGGTAACATAAGGCCCTAATGAAATGTAATGGACCAGAACGAGGCAAGAATAATAGATCGTACTGATCTATGGGACCATTGGAGGAGGGTACAAAGAAAACAGGTTTCGCATCCAGTAGATGAAGTGGTGTGAATAAATTCACGCCCAGGACCTGGAAAGGGCTTCTTTCAGAGCTGACCAATCTTCTATTTCTATGATTGTAGTATGTAAGTGCAAATGTTCTCTAGAGGACCCGCTGTATTCGCTGTTGACGATTAAGATGACAGATACTGTACCACCTGGATTACATTTACCAAACAAAAAACATTTGCCTCAACCCAGGATCAAACCCTCAACCTCCTCCATGCTAACCCAAAACTCTATCCACTGCATCAACTGTACAGCACGACTAATACATGCTGACAGAGGTAGTTACCATACATGTGGTTACAGTGTTGCCAGACTGCCACTCTTTAACGTCCTCTTTCTGCCAGATGTACTAGCCGGACTAAATTTTGTAATAGACATTTTTTTATCGCTGGCATGTGAGTAATAGCGCTTCGAAGCCCGTGATATATGCAAACAGGCAGAAAACGGCGCTGCACACGCCAGCGCCTATACATGGTGTATCATAATTAATGGCGTAAACGCATATAGTTAAAATGGGATGAGAAGTTCCGCCTTATGCAAGACACTTTTTTTCTTTTGTTTCACCCATACGTGTTTCAGCACTTTTGTGCTATCATCAGTGGGTTCTATTTTTATTTTTACCTGTAAATTGTTGTTAACATATTAACATTTGCGTCGTTTACAACATTATGTAAAAGTTGCATTTATAACTTAATTGGCGAAAAGTAACATACCTTACATTATGTTATTGTCCTCTTGTTTTGGTAGCTTTTATGCTACACAATATACAACATGTCATCTGCAAACAGCAAAACCTAATTTATTTTCTATTTGTTTGTATTTACGAACCGAAATAAGACTGTATCACGTTTTCTTTCTGTAACTTGCAGTTTTCAAGTTGTGGTACGTTTCCTTGTTTTGTTGGCGAAGTAAATAGGCTTACTTCTTTGCCTGTGTTCGCGTGGCAATGCAGTTTTTCGATTACTCAAAACATAGGCGGAGTTTTCGCTGCCATTACGTGTTGTTGTGGCTGTGTGGCGTTCATTTGTTTCGTAGCGTGTTCTGCTAGGTAAGGCGCGCGAGTTTGAATTTTATTTGGTGTTAGTGGTGTGTGGTTTATGTGGGTTTGCGTGTGTGTGATGAGTACTGGGGCAGAGAGAGAGAGAGAGAGAGAGAGAGAGAGAGAGAGAGACTGAAAGAAAGAAAGAAAAGAGAGAGGTTTTGTGTGTGTGTGTGTGTGTTTTACTTGTATAGTTCTTCTATTGTGGCGAAGAGAGTTTTGTTGCACAGTAATGTGTATTCATTGAGTACTTTCTTTCCTTGGGCTATTGATTTTTGGATGTGGTAGTTTTCTTCTATAGTTAATTTTTGGTATAGGCTGCTGCTAGTTTTTAGGATGTGAAGCTCAGTTTCAATGTTTGTTGGGTGGTGGTTGTGTGCTACCAGGTGGTCTGCAAATGTTGAGTGTGTGCTAGCGCCGGCTTTAGGGTGGGACGACCCGGGCGGTCGCCGGGGCCCAAGGGGCGCCACGTACTAAACGCATGTAAAAAAAAAAATTACAATTTACAATCACCCATTTCGCGAAACTAAAATATTATTCAGTCTCATTCAACATACGTCACTAATCTCACGAATGCGTGATGAATTCGAGGTAGCAGAAGAGAAATCATGCTGAATGCAATCTTCGTATTGTCTGCAACCATCCATGTTTGACGCGGGCTAGCACGGGCTCTACCAAAGCGCCTCTCTTATTTGTTTCAAGAACTGCAACAAGGAAGAGCCCATGCAGCCGCACCATCTCTCGTTCACAACAGAAACTACCGGTCGCTCCAAATAAAAGAAAATACAGACTGTGAAATATACATTACATTATGATTTAATTAATACGAATGTATTTATATCGAATATTTGTGACTTAATGACCCATGTACATTAATTAATAGATCATGCAATGCGTGCACTTCACGCCATTAACCACTTAAGACGATTTCTAGAAAACAGTCAAATACCGTGTTGCAAAGCACTGCCAGGTTCGCTATTTATACAATAAAGGGCGCCAACTGGACGACTCGCCCGGGGCACCTGGATGGCTAAGGCCGGCCCTGGTGTGTGCTATTGCTTTTCAGTGCTCTGAGGTGTTCATTATATCTGGTTCTGAAGGTCCTGCATGTTTGGTCCACATATACGGATTGACAGCAGTTGCAAGTAAGTTGGTAGATGCCAGACTGGCTGTATTTGTCAGTGTTGGTGGTAATTCTTCCGAGTTTGCTCTGTATTGTGTTGTTGGTTCTGTATGCTATGTTGAGTCCTTGTTTCTTTAGTAAATTACCCGCCCTGTGTGTGACTTTGTTGTTGTAAGTCATTATGTGCCTTTTGTTGCTTACTGTCTGCTGATTTGTTGTGTGATGAGTTTTGTTTGTATGTGTGTGTGTTTCATGGTTATGTGCTGTTTGTTTTTTTTTTTTATTTTGTGGTTTATTTTGTCTACTCTCTTTGCATCATATCCATTCTCCTGTGCAATTTGTTTTATTGTGTTCAGTTCTTGTGTGTAGTCATGCTTATTCATAGGTATTTTGTTCAGCCTGTGAAGTAAATATCTGAAGCTGGCTTCTTTGTGGGTTATGGGGTGATTGGATTGCTTATGAATAGTGGTGCTGGTGAGTATGGGTTTTCTGTAGATTGTGAATTCATGTTTGTTGTTTCTCTTGTGTATAGTGAGATCTAAGAAATTAAGTTTTTCATCTGTTTGTGTTTCTATGGTGAATTGTATTTGTGGGTGGATGGAGTTTATGTTATCATGAAGTTCTTTTATGCGGGACAGTGGTTCATCTATTAAGCAAATTATGTCGTCTACGTATCTGTACCAATATATTATTTTGTACTGTTTTGGTATTACTATTTTGTCAAAGATTTGTTTTTCTATCTGGTTGAGGAAAATATCAGCTAGGAGGCCACTGATTGGGGATCCCATGGGTAGTCCATCTTGTTGAGAGTAAAATCTGTTGTTGAATGTGAAGTAGTTCTGTTCTGCAATGAGCCTAAGTATGGCTAATATTTCTTGTGTTTGTTGTGGGTATGTTTCCTTGCAGTTGGAGGTTTCTTTCTATTATGTTGATGGTTTCTTCTGTTGGGATGTGTGTGTACATTGAAATTATATCAAATGAAACCAATGTTGCTGTGTTTGGTATGTTTTCATTTTTTATTTTTTCTATCAAGTCACTTGGGTTCTTTAGACTTCTGTTGTCAGTGTATTTGTATTTTGTCTGTAGCAGAGTGTGTGTGTGTGTTTGGCTAAGTGGTATGTTCGTGCTTTGGTGAAGTTAATTAATGGACGTATGGGTATCCCGGGTTTGTGAATTTTAGGCAATGATTTTAGGGTGGGGGCCTTGGGATTTTTCTGTATCATTTTTTAATCTGTGTTTCTGTGAAAATTGTTTCTATGTTTCTCAGGGTTTTCTGTAACTTACTTTGGTATCGGTTTGTTGGGTCACTTGTTAATTCTGTTATGTTGTTGCTTTGGATGAATTCTAATGTTTTGTGAATGTATTCCTCTTTGTTTATGACTACTATTGAATTACCTTTGTCAGATTTTGTGATGGTGGCATTTTCTTGTGTTAATTTATTCTGTAATTTTCTGTAGGTTTTTTCTTCAGGAGTCCTAGTGTTTTCTTTTATGGTGGATTTGTTCTCTTTGATTATATTTCTTATTTTCTCAGCAACTAGTTCTCTTGTTAGGTTTGCATTAAATTCAGGTGTGTTTAGTTTTTCTTGTTGCTTTATGATGTTTTCAGTTTCTGTTATGATATTTTCTACTGTCCTATGTGACACCATTGTGTTAATGTTATGTTTGGGACCCTTTTCAAGTAGGCTGCTTTCTTGTTCAGATAATTTTATGTCTTTTAGATTAATCACTCTTTTATGAAAGGTGTGTTTGTTGTATTGGTGGTGAGATTGGTGGGTGTTTGTGTGATTTAACATTTTTGTGAGTTACTTTTGTTGGATTGTCTGTTTTCTGTCTATTATGGTCTCAGTGTATGTTCTAACCCTGTATATTAGTTCGTCAAAAAATGGTGGGTATGTTATGTGATTAGCTAATTCTAAATGCAATCTGTATAATTCAATATTCAGAGTCTGTTTTTTGGAATACAAAGACCGGATTTCTTGCTTTATCCACATGATTTCTGCCTTACGTTTTGTCTGCTGTGCTGCTGGTGACATGTTATTTACAGTTATTGTTACATAGTTAGGTACAATTTTATATGCCAAACATAGTATATTGAATTTAATGTTGAGTATGGTTTTATGAAGTCTGATGGTTGTGTTCTGATATTTGTTGAAGAGCTGCGATGGAAATACCTGGCTTGTGGTAGAAATAATCATCTTGTGGTGCAATTCTTCTTCAATGAATACACATCACTGTGCAACAAAACTATCTTCGCCACAATAGAAGAACTATACAAGTAAAACACACACACACAAATCCTCTCTCTTTTCTTTCTTTCTTTCTTTCAGTCTCTCTCTCTCTCTCTCTCTCTCTGCCCCAGTACTCATCACACACACGCAAACCCACATAAACCACACACCACTAACACCAAATACAATTCAAACTCGCGCGCCTCACCTAGCAGAACACGTTACGAAACAAATGAACGCCACACAGCCACAACAACACGTAATGGCAGCGGAAACTCCGCCTATGTTTTGAGTAATCGAAAAACTGCATTGCCACGCGAACACAGGCAAAGAAGTAAGCCTATTTACTTCGCCAACAAAACAGGGAAACGTACCACAACTTCAAAACTGTAAGTTACAGAAAGAAAACGTGATACAGTCTTATTTCGGTTCGTAAATACATAACAAATAGAAAATAAATTACGTTTTGCTGTTTGCAGATGACATGTTGTATATTGTGTAGCATAAAAGCTACCAAAACAAGAGGACAATAACATAATGTAAGGTATGTTACTTTTCGCCAATTAAGTTATAAATGCAACTTTTAAATAATGTTGTAAACGACGCAATGTTAATGTGTTAACAACAATTTACAGCTAAAAATAAAAATAGAACCTACTGATGATGGCACAAAAGTGCTGAAATATGTATGGGTGAAACAAAAGAAAAAAGGTGTCTTGCACAAGGTGGAACTTCTCATCCCATTTTCTTAGCAAGCACGGAGACTACAAGAAGAACTGCACCACAAGATGATCGTATAGTTAAAGTACACGATACTAGAACCGAAAAAGTCTGAGTAAACATAGGGTCGAAAATCCATACCTTAAGAGCTACAAGCAATTATTCATCTTCGATAGTGTGAAGCAAATCTCTTCTACTGCAAGCTCTTTGCTTTCCACATTTTGGGAAGTAGTAGTATGGACCAAAACAGGAAAAATTGTCCAGTAAACATTTGCTCTAAAATGCATACCTTAAAAGTTATGAGAAATTGTTCATTAGAAGAGTTGTGTTTCCAAGTAGCGAAGATGAGCACGTGCTCATAGCTCTTAAGGTTTGCATTTTAGAGCACATGTTTACTGGATTTTTTTTCTTGTTTTGGTCCACATAACCATTTCCTAAAATATGGAAAGCGAGGAGCTTGCAGTGGAAGATATTTGCTTCACAATATCGAAGATGAAAAATAGCTCATAGCTCTTAAGGTATGCATTTTCGACCCTATGTTTACTGAGACTTTTTTGCTTCTAGTGTCGTGTACTTTCAACTGTATGCATTTACACCTTAATTATGAGACACCCTGTATAAGACAACAAGTGTTTGGAGCAGTTATTAGCTCCGTTACTGCTGTTACAACGGAAAGTTATCAAGATTTAAGTGAATTTGCACGTAGTGTTACAGTCGACGCACGAGCGATAGGACACAACGTCTCTGAGGTAGCAATGAAATGGAGATTTCCCATACGACTACTTCACGAGTGTACTGTGAATATCAGAAATCCGGTAAAACATCAGATCTCTGACATGCAGCGGCCGGAAAAAGGTTGTGCAAGAACAGGACCAACGACAACTGAAGATAATTGTTCAACGTGACAGAAGTATGCAACCCTTCTGCAAATTTCCGCAGATCACAATGCTGGGCCATCAACATGAGTCCGCATGCGATCTATTCAATGAAACATCATCGATATGGGCCTTCGGATTCGAAGGCCCACTCATGTACCCTTGATGACTGCACGACACAAAGCTTTACGCCTCACGTGGGCCAATCAACACCGACATTGGACTGTTGCCTGGGTGCCTATTCTGTATCTTTCCGCCATTTTGCCTATCGTTTCGGTACTCAATAGCACCGAACGGTCTAGTACTCGAATCCTGCGTTATTCAATATGCATTTCGAAGGCGATACCGTTCGGGTCTAGAGAACCAAAGCGCTGTTGTCGGTTTGTGACGCGCAAGCCAATCAAAAGCAAGCGGCCGCAGATACGCGCATGTGCACTGCAGCGCGCACAGCGCCACGAACACAAATCGGCTAGCAGCATGACGCCGCCTTCCATCGAGCTGACGTGCCCGCCTTCATCGCCCTTGCCTCCTCCTTAACAGTACCAGGCGAAGTATATCTATTGCCATGATTCTCAGCTGAAATGCTTAAAAATTTTTAGTTTCTCTGACAGCATGTTTTCATGCATGCATAATAACGATAGCGTATTTGACTGTATTCTGCAGATTGTCGTAAATGCCGTATTATGTCATCTTATTCTCAATCACACTGACATCGTGTGTTGGATTTTACGTTTCGGAAAATGAGTTAGGAATAGTGTGTAGTACCACATTGTACTAATACATCTATAAAAACACCCGAAAAATTGGTTCTGAGAGTTTCAAAGAATAAGAAGACAAACAGAATGTGGTTATAACACGGTCCTAGAGATCCAAATGATTAAGTAGCCCACTTCCCTATATCATGCGTCAACGATTTGGGTCTTAAAAACAAAACTGAAAACAAAAAACGCATTTTCGAGAGCTCCGGCAGTTCATCTCATGAATGAAAATATCTCGTATATGGTGCTACAGTCTAAAAATATTACGGCAGTGATCTTTCAACTCTGTCTACTGTGGTTGAGGATTCGATCGCAGATAAATACTTGTGACAAGCGAGATTATGAAGATGACTGCTGCTAGTTACATTCCCAGTAATTTAAGTTGTGCTCTTAGATTCCTGTCTAACCGCATACTCGGAAATCGCTACATATTCGTAAAAAATGATGAATTATTTCTTACAAAAAAATATAAAGGTCACTGTCGGTTGTTTCAGTCACAGCAATTTCATATTTCGTATTTTAAACACACAGAAATCACGAAATCATTACTGAGGAAGTCCGCTCTTACATGTAAGTAATAACGAATATTGCAGAATTATCTTAACTTACACGAATAAAAATGTCTCAGAACGTGTTGCATATATGAAGAGGAAAAAATTTTTTGCATCCACCCATGCGCGAACCCGTGTCCTTTCGTATCGCTTTCCCATGCGCTAACCACTCGGCAACACTAAAAACAATCACACCCACCTCAATTCTTGTAGTATTGTGTAGAGGATCGTAGGCTGTCTTCGTTGCCAAACGGTGCTGCGTAAGTCACAAATGCGTGATAGTTTGGAAGGTTTCCAATATCAGGGTTCACTTAATTGCTTTCCATTGTTACTTGAAAGTTGTAAACGCGTTTCGATAATTACTAACTAACCTATTTGTGGGGAAAAAATACACAAAGGCACTAGTAACGTCAGTTCACACTCATGTAATATACGTAAGCAGAGCCGATGTCTTGATATTTAATGATGTTTAAACTCTTATTTGCATAAAAATAACACGTATTTTAAGAGAATATTGACCGAAAACGGTTTTCTTTTGATGTAATCATTCACAGTAACAACCAAACCTAACCATATTTCTAACAAAGGAAAACAGTCTATTACAAACTCACTTTCCAACCGGATGCGTCCTCTGGTGATTCTTTAGTAACACAGTCACTAAATCCAAAGCTAAAACCGCTAAATATTTTTAAAATAACAAATTATAGGTGTACATAAACCACAGCTCACCGATCGACAGACCCAGACCGAAATTCAAAACCTCTTGTCATAAAATTGGTGGGAGGACCATTCGGTAACAAGTCTCAGAAGCTTACTGAATAGTATATTTCGATAAAGAACCGAAAATACGTCACTAGTGAGACTAACCTACTACACCGATCGGTATGAACGATACAGAATAGGGCCCCTGGTCAGATGAGTCTCGTTTCAAATTCTATCAAGCAGATGCACATGTACGGGTATGGAGACAACCTCACGAATCCATGGAAGCTGCATGTCAGCTGGGGACTGTTCAAGCTGGTGGAGGCTCTGTAATGATGTGGGACGTGTGCAGTTCGAGTGACATGGGACCCCTGATATGTCTAGATACGACTCTGACAGGTGACTCATATGTAAGCATCCTGTCTGATCACCTGCATCGATTCATGTCCACTGAGCATTCCGACGGATTTAGGCAGTTCCAGGAGAATGCAACACCCCACATGTCCAGAATTGCTACAGAATGGCTCCAGGGACACTGTTCTGAGTTTAAACACTTCCGCTGGCCACCTGACTCGCCCGACACAAACATTATTGAGCGTATCTGGGATGCCTTGTGACATGTTGTTCAGAAGAGATTTCCACCCCGTCGCACTCTTACGGATTTATGGACAGGCCTGCAGGATTCGTGGTTTCAGTTCCCTCCAGCACTGCTTCAGACATTAGTAAAGCCCATGCCACGTCGTGTTGCGGCACTTCTGTGTGCTCTACACGATGCTAGGCAGGTGTAACAGTTTCTTTGGCTCTATATCCTTCTTCTGAGTGGGAATAATTTTTCACATAAAAAAATCTTACATCCCCCTTACGGATATCGCAATTTTCCACACTAAATTCATGCCTCCCTTGTGAAGGGACATAGTCATTTTCTTTGGACATGTCACAACACCACCACAGAACACTTACCTTATAAGCCCGCTAATCACACATCCCATACTAAGAATAATACTTCGTCAGTAATTGAGTGTGGGTGATACCAAACAATAGCGAGCGAAAATCCGCGAAAGATGGACATGCCTCATTTGTTTTTCCTGTGAGTGGTACCAGTGTGTCAAAGGAAGAGAGGCGTAATCGTCTTACAAGTGACCAGCTATTAAAGAAAAACATGATCACGACAACTATGTCACCGTCACCCTGCATATTTATATTTCCAGAGCCACAGTCGTTGGGAGGGGGTATTATCGATACTTCGCTCATTGCCAGTTGTCGTCAGGTTTTATATATTTTATATATATTTAATTGTAACTACACTGGTAAAATATATGTGGCTTCTTTCCTAGAACGACTCTGCCTGGGGTGTGGGGCTCGTGGCGGCTGTAGTCTGTGGTCGGAACGATTGACATTTCCGGCTTACGGTGGGAGCTGCATGAACTGGATGGCCTGGAGTACAAAAATACAGCTGACCTAGGTGGGTGAATAGTGAACTAATACTCATTATGTGTTGGGCAGCCTTTGTGGCTGCATGTGTTCTGCATGGAAATTTGAGAAGATTCAATATGGGAGTGTGTTTGTATGGACTATTATTCCCTCTAATTTTAAATTGTCCGGTTGACTGCTTTTACACGTGTCCAGTCTTTATTTGGTTGAGAGAACATCGATTGTGTTGTGTGCACCTAGATGTTGAATAAGAGGTAGAAGAAACATTTTCTGGTTCCATAGACATGAGATACACATTAGCTGACTTTGTAAAGTACGAAGATGATTTGGAATCTGTTATATCATTGACGTAAGTATTCGTTAAAAATATCAGTGGAACTACCAGTTTCCTCTGTTTTTTCGAGTCTTCACATAAGAATCTTGGCACAAGAGATACGTTTCTAGTTCTTCAGTGGTTTGCAGCATGTCACATCTCCTTTCACCACGCTAAAGTTTCGGGTTTCTACATATATAATTTCCGCTCTTTATCTTCGGAATTATACTGTGCAAACGATCGGTAGCATTATGTTATGTGGATAATACCGAGAACTATCGCGGAAATGGTATGATATTCTGATAAACCATGTGAAAAAATGGTTCAAATGGCTCTGAGCACTATGGGACTTAACTTCTGAGGTCATCAGTCCCCTAGAACTTAGAACTACTTAAACCTAACTAACCTAAGGACGTCACTCACATCCATGCCCGAGGCAGGATTCGAACCTGTGACTGTAGTGGTCTTGCGGTTCCAGACTGTAGCGCAGTGTAATTGAGGAAGTGTCTTTGGTGGTAGTATCCATATTTCATGATTTGGAGACCACTTTTGCAGGGTTTAAATATCAGTGCAATATCGCTGCTGTAGGTTTCTTTTTCGATGTGTACAAAATAGTTTTTCCACTGAAAGTCTTGTAACTTGTCTGTCTGCAGAAAATGGCTGACAGTGCACCCACATCGGCAGAAGCAGCAGTTTGGCAGGTAAATTCAGTAAGAACACATCAGAATGTTCCAGTCACAAGAATTTCCATGACATCAGAGAGTCACAAGACATCCTTTGTGCAGGGCATAGAAGCCTCTACAAACTGGTTCGAACAGGACAGGGGCAAGGTATCTATGGAAAGTTCTGTAACGTCTGAGAGTCTTGTGATGTCTTCTTTGTTCGAGTGTTCAGAGACAAATCCAGCAGACCATCCTCCTGGTTCGGATCTCGACAAGAAGCACGTAGCCGCCCCTTCGGCTACTGCGTGTTGGTGCCATAAACCCAGTTTGTGGCCTCTGGGGCAGGGACCACATGCGCCCCGGGTGTACATCTTACCTCTTGCGCTTCGGAAGATTGGCTGGACTTTTAATGAATCATCTACAGTTAAACACATGCATTTATCAGCATGAGTTGTGAAGTGTAATTTAGTCCCATCCTGCAGCATCTTCATTATTTGGTGAATCGTATTCATCTTCTTCATACAATCATGAAATATCATTGCCTTCCAAACACTGTGCAGGTGGCTATCGATACAATCCTTAGCTACCTGATTACAGCTAACATATCCGTTAAACTCCTCCTCCTCCAGCACAGATATCTCATCCATTGAACACATAGTACACACAGTTAACAAGGACATCCATTTTCCCAGTCCAGCAGCTAGACACAGACTGAGACCTTTTCCCGCCATTTTTCCTCAGACTGCCATCTTGGGTTACGTCACGGGAGGGGATACAGAGAGGGCTGACAGCGTTCTCTGGTGGTGGTGTTGTGACCTGGGCCAGTTGGACTCCAGACCTCATGGTGAACACACTTGCTGGAGCTACTGTCTATGACAACTCTGACTGTTTAAATAAACAATGCATACAAAATAAAGACTTACATACATCCTATCCAGCAATCCAGCACAGATAGAGTCCTTTTCCTACCAATTTCCAGATGGGAGGGGGAGGTGAGGGAAGGGGTGGTGAGTGGAGGAGGGGGAGGGGTGTGTGGAATTTTGTTAGTGGAAGTAACCTAACTGACCTGTTTTCCGGGCATAATTAGAATTTCTTGCCATGACGTCGCTACGATGTTGCCACATCTATGGCCACCAGCTTCGATTCGTCATCTTGAATAAATCTGGTAACAGTGCTGAGCGTATTGACACTCTCTTTGTCCTACTACTGTTGCCATGTCCACGGGCAGACATGAGTGTAGCCAGTCGCTTTGCGTGTCATGCCCTCGCACTGTGAAGAGTCCACACCATCGCTCGTGCCACTGTTCATGCCTCATCCACACGCAGCCACCAATGAAGCCTATCCTATCCCTGTGTCTGCACCTCCTTCTCACGCTGCACACCCTATCTCCCTGCCTCAACTCAATACTGCTGCATGTCCAAGCCACCGCCTTCGAGCTGTTCCTCACTGCATTTTCGTCGACAACCAACCTCAGAAAACACACTATATCAGCAAACGAGTATAAGATAAGAACCGCAACAGTATTTTACTTTCTGTTGTCTCTGTGTTTGGAATCGTGAGCCATGGCCAATAAGATGGATAAACTGAGTGATTGTGGGTCAGAGGGTATTGCGAGTGATCTAGTTGCCCTAGGATGCGAAAGTGTGAGTTAGGTTGGGTGTCACACAGTGAGCTTACCTTGCTCCTAAATGCGTAGAGAGAGAAATAAGTAAAAATTTAGTCTTCAAATTTGGGGAGATGGCGTCTGATTTTGATGTTAAATGTGAAAAAAAATGGATTTGGAATTTTTCACATGCAGGGTGTTCATTTTAACTGAAGGCATTGAAATATCTCGAAAACTACACATCGGATCAAAAAAAGTTATAATTTTAATTTATTTGTCTCGGAGGGCACATCCAACAACATTACGCTTGACCCCACAAAACAAACTGCTTCGTAGATAGTGGAGGGTTGAAATCTTAAATGAGAACCCCCATTTTTTATTGCAGATTACGATTCTACAGCAACATCTACATACGTTTTGTCTGAAGCATTTTCGTCGTTTCGCCACAGATGGTACTATAATTGGAGGAATAAAAATTGGTACACAGTCGTAATTTATAACATGCTACTCAAGGGCCCTTGGATATCCAGTAGCTCGTTGGACCCCACCACTATACTGCGAGGGTAGGACAGGCCCATATATCATAATGTGTAATTGGAAATCCCATTCGCAACACACTGAACAGGGGACTACTGGACACGCCACTGTGACCGTGCAGCAAACTAAGATGTAACATAACAGGCACTACACTGCGACCGGAAACCGCGCGACCTCTACGGTCGCAGGTTCGAATCCTGCCTCGGGCATGGATGTGTGTGATGTCCTTAGGTTAGTTAGGTTTAAGTAGTTCTAAGTTCTAGGGAATGATGACCTAAGAAGTTAAGTCCCATAGTGCTCAGAGCCATTTGAACCATTTGAACTGCGACCGGAGCTCACATATTATGCAGACATATAACAGATAACGGCTCTAAACATTTCAATACTTGCACAGTGTTTGTATTCATTTGCAGAACAGACGTGGATGTTGCCACAGAAGCAAAAACTGAAATGCTCCTGATTTATGGAGAATGTAGTAGAAATGTTGAGGCTGCTGTTGCCTCGTATGCCGAGCGTTTTCCAGAGAAAGCTCGCTCTCCTTCGTTCTTTTACAAGGTTGTCTGATGGGAGCGTACAGATCGGCAAAAGGAAACGAACAAACATGTTACAGGAGAAGCTACTGTAGTACCAATACTAGTAGCAGTGCTCCATAACCAACGGATAAGCTCCCAGCAATTCCACCATGATTCCCGCACGTCCTTAGGTAGTTTTGTCTCAGTAGTGCGACATCATAAGTATCATCTATACCATGTGTCACTGCGGCTAGAACTTCATGACACAGATTTTCATAACCATGTAGTGTTTTGTGGATGGGCACATCAACAACTGCAAAAGACTGCCACATTTTTAACCGAGGTACTGTTTTGTGTTGATTCTACATTCACAAACCATGATTGTGTTAACCATAATAACGTGCATCATTGGAGTATAGACGATCCCCACTGGTTACGGCAAGTTGATCAACAACGTCCTTGGTCTGTTAACGTGTGGTGTGGCATCATAGAGAACAAATTCATTGGTGAAGCACGGAAGATATTAGACTGTGTTTACACTGGTTGATGGATCGGCAGAGCTGGCCGTATTAATTGGCCTGCTAGATCGCTGGATTTGACGCCACCGGATTTCTTTCAGTGGGGATATTTGAAAGATAAGGTGTACCAGCAAGTGCCAAAAGGCCGTGAAGACATGTTCGACTGTATCAGAAACGACGGTGCTGGTATTTCTGTAGATATGCTTCTGCTCTGTATATATTCATTTGAAAAGTGGATCACAAAGTGTACTGAAGTTGTCGGTACTCCGTTTGAACACTTACTCCAACTGAAAAAGTGGAGTAGCGTTCGTCTTGAGCAACAACCACGGTGGCCCTTCCAGTAGTCCCCTGTTCGATATGTCAGAGGAACAAAATGTTGGAAATGGGGTTTCCAGTTAGACATTATGGAATACCGGCCTGACCTACCCTCGCAGCATGGAGGTGGAATCCCATGTGCTACTGGATATTCAAGGCCCCTTGAATAGCATGTTATAAATGACGATTGTGTACCCATTTCTACTCCTCCAATTATAGTGCCATCTGTGGCGAAACGAAGATTGGATGTTAACAGGCCAATGAGTAGCGTGTCGTAAATAACGATTGTGTATCCATTTGTATTCCTCCTATTGCACCTCATCTGTGGCGAAACGAATATAATTCTTCTGACAAAACGTATGTAGATGTTGCTATAGAATCGTAATCTGCAATAAAAAATGGGGTTTCCCATTGAAGATTTCATTGTTAACCCTCATCGCCACGGAGGTGTTTGTTGTGTGGGGGTCGAATGTGGTATCGTTTAATGTTCCTCTCTGAGACAAACAAATTGCAGTTATAACTTTTTTTAACCTGATATGTAGTTTTTGAGGTATTTCAATGTCTTCAGTTAAAATGACAAGCCTACATGTATAACGTGTATAGCTTAAGGTTTTTGAGGAATGTTATGCTGTCGGAATTTATGTATTTTTGGGTTCAAAATGGTTCAAATGGCTCTGAGCACTATGGGACTCAACTTCTGAGGTCATCAGTCCCCTAGAACTTAGAACTACTTAAACCTAACTAACCTAAGGACATCACACACATCCATGCCCGAGGCAGGATTCGAACCTGTGACTGTAGTGGTCTTGCGGTTCCAGACTGTAGCGCCTACAACCGCACGGCCATTCCATCCGGCGTATTTTTGGGATATATTCATTGTGGAACTGTTAGATGCAAAAAAAAAAAAAAAATTGGGTGGGTTAAATTAAATGTATTTTGTTTGAATGTGTAAATACGATTTACAAGCCAAGGAGAGTATAGTGTCATTGAGCAAGCTGCAATAGCTGTAATAACTGTACAGTACTTAAATATGTTAATTTGAATATGCAAAGCCGATAAGCTGAAATGAAAATTATTATATACTGTTGTTGTGTGAGTGATTCTAATTTGGCACTCACCACAATTCTTTGGTGCATTGGGGTCTGGCTGGTAATTGGGAAAAGTCAGCTGATGATTACAAAAATGAAATAAAAGCAAAATAAAGTTGCAGAACAAGATATATGCGTTACCTTATATTTTTGGCGTAGGATAATATTTACATATGTGGGTTTGTGTACTCTGCGATTTGATTAGGTTGAAATACAGTATTCTGTTCAGTCTTGTTTGCTAAGGTTTTTAATTGATTGATATTAAGCTACAGATACAACAGTTATTTTTTAGCTTGGTTAAAGGAATAATTAGTTTGTTTGCAAACGCTTGTTCATGACACCAGTCGTCTGTTTAACATTATGAGTATTGTTATTTAGGCCACAACTTGATTTCGCTTTTGGTTGGAGAAATGGTGTCTCACTGCAGTACACTGGCAATGACTTTGGCTATGGAACAAGTTGTTGCTACAAAAACGAGAAGTCTGTATTTAGCTTGTATTCATTCTGAACACTACAACCTGCTTGCTTGCTCTAAGATTTAATTTGTGATTGTGTCAAGTCTGGATAGCAGAGGGGTGGGTTTCAATGCAACCAGTCCTTGTTAATCAGACTCATGTAAATAATAGGTGACTCATTTGGTGGTTTTTGTTTCTTAGTTGCATTCTGATGCATTTTCTGATGATGGTCGAAGTAGAGAGGATATAAAATGTAGACTGGCAATGGCAAGGAAAGCGTTTCTGAAGAAGAGAAATTTGTTAACATCGAGTATAGATTTAAATGTCAGGAAGTCGTTTCTGAAAGTATTTGTGTGGAGTGTAGCCATGTATGAAAGTGAAACATGGACGATAACTAGTTTGGACAAGTAGAGACTAAAAGCTTTCGAAATTTGGTGCTACAGAAGAATGCTGAAGATTAGATGGGTAGATCATATAACTAATGAGGAGGTATTGAATAGGATTGGGGAGAAGAGAAGTTTGTAGCACAACTTGACTAGAAGAAGGGATCGGTTGGTAGGACAAGTTATGAGGCATCAAGGGATCATCAATTTAGTATTGGAGGGAAGCGTGGAGGGTAAAAACCGTAGAGGGAGACCAAGAGATGAATACACTAAACAGATTCAGAATGATGTAGGTTGCAGTAGGTACTGGGAGATGAAGAAGCTTGCACAGGATAGAGTAGCATGGAGAGCTGCATCAAACCAGTCTCAGGACTGAAGACCACAACAACAACAAGTTGGATAAAGTACAGTGGCTGGCTGGAGAGTTGTAAACAGTGCCAATGTTCTGAGCTGCACCATTATAGTGAGCTGGGAGACACATATAAAGACATCAAAGGTGTTAAAATCAGTGTCCATTTGTGCTCCAATATGTATATAAAATGCAATGATACAAATGGGTGAATTGATAAAGCATTACAAAAGAGATAACAAGAGCATTTGTACAGTTATTCATACACACGAACACATGGGAAATTAGAATCATTAGCTTACTAAGATATATTTTGTTATTTGTTTCATTCATAGATTTATACTGAACTTTTAGTTGCACAGGGAATTTTTTTAAAAATATGTTCAGCATATTATTTAGGATGGAAGATACTGCCACATAATTTAGATACGCTTTTTCTAAATTTTTGTATTAAAAGAGCAAACTATGATAGTTTTGTGAGTACAACACAGTGTTTACTTCTGTTTGCAACACCATTCACTACATGTATGGAGTAGCAAGTGGATGGTACTGCCCAGAAATGCCTAAAAATATTCAACAACAGACACAGCCATGCACTGGAGTCCTTTCTAACATCAACAGCTCAATTGGTGAATGTTATGATAACCAAGAGATCATATTTTGACAGTTGAGTGTACCATGTTGAGCCAGGCAAGCTTCATGGTTCTGTCAGTAGCTGGAGACACAGACTAAGTGATATGAAAACCTGACTGTCTGAATGAACTGGGGAGGGTGGTCGCCATGGCTGAACTAAGTGAATAAAGAAAATTTGAAATAATTAACTCTCCAAATAAAAATTAAACCAAACCAATGACACAGAAGCTACTCACCTGGTTTTAAAGACAAAGACGAGTGTGGGTGTGAAGGCATGCCCTCACTATGAGACTTAATTCACAAGTTATTAAATGTTAAATGTTTTGGATATCAAATGATCTTTAGAAACTAATAACTCACTAGCGCCTTAAGTGATCCATACAGTGTGGATAGGTCTCAATGTATAGATCTCAGTGAGTACTATCGAACTGTTCTATAGATTTTCCATGAATATTATGTATTTCAAATTACTGGCCAGAATGTATACTCCATCCATGGAAAAGTGAGTTTTGCAGTAAATAAAACGTGAAAAGTGAAAGCAGTGGCAGCATTAGTAAACAGAGGAAATTACAGATGTGTGACTGTAATTCGTTTAATTGTCTAATATTTATTAGTGATATAGCGGTAAAGAGTATCATCCATATGAACAGAAGCGCCATTTGTGGGAAAACCATTAAAGCTGCATGAGCAGAATTCATAAGCTGATGAAATTTGCATCCAAATTTATATATATATATATATATATATATATATATATATATATATGTGTGTGTGTGTGTGTGTGTGTGTGTGTGTGTGTGTGTGTGTGTGTGTTTGTGTGTGTGTGTGTGTGTGTGTGTGTGTGTGTGTGTGTGTGTCTAGCTTTGAGAACTCGGAATTACGTTAGCTTGACTCACATCAGCTCAAGGGTATAAGTAACAGTAATCATTCTCACGTGGCCATTTGGATTTCAGAAGCCAGTTGAGAGTTCATGAACAGATAGAACCTATGTGTGAGTGAATTTTGCCTTGTGTGTGCATCAGATATATTTTTTCTAAGAATCTGGCTGTGAACTTATAAAAATTTTGCATGTGATGATTGTGAGAAATTCTGAAATATTTTTAGCTTGTATGGACTTACAAAAGTTTGCGTCACATTAACTGGTTTGTTGAGACTTGTTAATATTTTGCGTGTGTCGATCACAAAGACTTTGAAACAATTTTCAGTGTGAGGACTATAAAACTCAGTCCAAACTTCTATGAGGTGTACTACAGTTAACTCTTACTGTGACCAGCAAATAAAATATCATTAGTTTGCGATCACAGAACTTCAACTGAGAAGTGCACTTAAGCCCTTTAAATATTTTTCGTGGATTTTCGAAAGGTTAAGCGAACATGTGATGCTGGCCAGCTTACTTAGGTTATCACACTGACAAATATTCTGTTAATAATATCTATTGTGAAAAGTTTGAAAAGATACTTCGTTTTTTCTGCAATAAATTCAGTTTACAAAAAGGTTAAAGCAGTATGAGAAGTGAACATTATTTCACCGCAAATTCCTGCCTACATATTTATTAAACTCATGACTGATTTCATTTTGGGTTATGTGATGGATGCATTGGCTGACCTCTGGTTGGTCACATAGCCAATATTTTGAAATCCAACCATGCATTAGGAGGTCCTATGAACAGTGTTAGTGAGAAAGGCCAGCTTTTCATAGTTTTGTTGAAACTCAGTAGACTGTCTGTCTGATTATAGCGACATGGGCACAATATCAGCATTACAGACTTGCTCTTGAGCTCCGAAATCTTCTGTATTTAACAAGCCAATTCCACGAAAATGGTGGAGCTATTCTGAGTATATGAGCGCATTTGTCTTCATTTACCAGATCTGTCAGCACTCCTTGCCTCGCTGTGGTAATTTTCTAATAATTCTGAGCCGCTGAGCTCGGTTCTTCCCTGTCTATGTTTTATTTTGCTGCCAAATGGTAAAGTAATTAAAATTATTAAATTAACCAATTATTAATTAGCTAATTAATAAAAATAAAGGAATTAAAATAAAATTAAATAATGAGAAATTAAGTAGGGTTAATGGTTTTTTAACAGATGCTCATAAAACAAAGACAGAGGAAACACTGGTTGAAATTTACTTATGTCGATAGGTATAGCCTGTTCAAAAACAATTATTGAACAATTGACAAAAAGAAATACGAAAGAGGATTTCATCCTTTATTATTGGCAGCATTACCAAATTCAGCTGCAGCTGGCTTATTAGCTGGTGTTAGCAGGTGCTGTAGCTAATGCAGTAATAAAGGGAAAAACTAGTAAGGAAATAAGAAGAATAAAAGAAACATAATATAGCAACAGAGAAGAAAGGCACAGCAGCAAGAAAGGGCACAAATATAATTTTCAAAAATAATAAAAAATAGAATATTCTTTTATCAAATTTTGATATAGAAAATCTTGCCATGCAACGAAAATTAAACACTTCTGAGTCGTTTTGATGATTGACAATTTTTTAATAATAATTCAAAAATTTTTGAATAAGGTATAGTTAATTTAGATATTTCTGATAATGTTGGAACTCACTGGAATTCCTATTATCAAATGAATAATACAAAAATTGTTAAAGTTGATTTGGTGGCAATGTAAGAAAATACTTTATTAATTACTTGGGAACAAATATTTACACTAAATGTTGAAAGAGGAGAAAATTTTGATCGATTTATTTGTGGTCATTGGAATTTATTTGTATTAAAAATATTACCCACTAAGTATGAGATAGTTCTCAGACTGCTCCAGCTTTCGCTAAATTTATTGATGTTTTACATATAATAAATTGACATTTTTCCTAAAAAAATTAAAAATGAAATATGCGGAATTGGAAAAAAACTGAAAAGAAATTACAGTCAAAACCTGAATTAGAAAAAAATAAATTTAAGGGGAATATAATCAGAAATACGTGTTGAAATAGAACTAAAAGTTAATGAAGGTGTATTAGAAATAAGATCGAAAATTATAAACATGAATCAGAAATAGAATAAAAAATTAATAAAAAGACCTTGGAGAAACAGGATCAGAAACTAATAGAAAAATTAATAAATATGAATTAGTTAAAGAAATAGAAAATATGATACAACAAATCAGTAATTAATTAGGTGTTATTTCTTAAACACCTAAGAGTTATACTGAGCTAAAGCTGGAGGACTGGCTCATGTTTCTGGTGTGTTGAGTGGCTATCATGCTGTCATGACGATATATTTAGGAAATAAAATACCAACAGGTAAATCAAATTACATTACCAAAGCTGAATACACAAATATTTTAACACAGTTTAATAACCATGTTACTAAAAATTATATGGAAAAATTTAATAACACTGTTAAAAAATCTGAGTATACAATTAATCTAACACATCTCAATAAAATAAATACAATTTATTATAGAGCTATAGAAGATTAACATAAAAAGAGAAGTTACATCAAATTGAACACTTAAGTATGAATCAGATGAATTTAATGCATTAAAAAGTAAGGTATATGACAAACTAATAATTGACTTTTCGTCTATAGCTGAAAATGTCTAAAAAAGATTTTTCCTGAAAAGTTGTTACTGAAAATATAGATAAAGATTTATCATTTAATGATTTTGATATTGCGTCAAAGGAGTTTGATAATGTTAACGAAAAAAGTCCTGCTAAAAAATAAAAAAATTGCATAAATCAAATTTTCTAACTGTAACATGAAAAGATAAAGGTCCGACTGTTCAAGTAGATGTAACAATAGTAATATTTGGTGGAATTTAATCTCACATAAATGGATAAGCATAATAGTGGGACCTCTGTCATTTCGGGCATCGTATCTAGTGCCCAAAATATAAAGAATTTACTGACAAACATCATCAAAATAGAACAACAACAATAAATGGAAGACAAAGAAATGAATGAATATATAAAGTCTGTAAAAATATAGACTTCAGCTTCTTAACAACATTTTGTAGGCGCTGGGATACAAATGTATAATATTCAAGAAGAAATATTTACTGAAGTAAACAAGTTGATAAGAAAAATTTTTAAAAGAATAAATACCATTTCATTTTGTACAGGAGATTTATAGCTAGCAGATTTAGTGGAAATGGATTATGGGAGTTTGAAAGGTACATCAAAAATGAATAATGGATATAAATTTTTATTGACTGAATTCAATATTTTTTCAAAATTTCCTTTGGCTCTCCCACTTAAAGATAGAGTGATTTGAAAAATATTTGAAACTAAGATACCCAAGAGATTCACAAACTTATAATGGCAAAGAATTTGATAATAAAGACTTTCAACAGCTTATTAAAAATGTAAAATTAACAAGTACTCAATGTTTTGGAAACTGAAGGATTCAATTTTCTAAAGGTTTAATAGTACAGTAAAGGAGAAAATGCGGAAAAATTTGCTCTTCAAGGTAATTATAAATCAGATGATTTAGTAAAAACTAGTTTATGAGTATAATAATACACATCATTCAAGAATAAAAATGTATCCATAGAAGTTAATTAAAAAATTATAAAAAGGTTTTTGCAGTGTATAATAATAAACCAATGTAGGAGATAAAGTTCAAATCAGCAAATTAAAAGGAATTTCTGGAAAAGCTACACAGGTAACTGATCAAGAAAAAAATTTTTAAATGAAGAAAACATATATTCAGATCGAATTACATATGAATTAAAAGACATAAAAGCAAATTTTTATGAACTAGAAACACAAAAAACAAAATTTCCAGATAAATATATTGTAGAGGAATATTATAACATTGAATTATGATAATGATGCTATTAACTTACTTGGCTGCAATAATTCTTACAATAGTTGGGTATCAGAAAATTATGTTATATTGTAAAAAACATTTAAAAATAAATTTTTGGAAGTATATAACATTAAAATTAAAAGTGAATACCCTAAAGCATTCTCTAACTATATAATGAATAAACAGTCAAGGTGTATCAAATATATTACAGTAATTTTGATAGTAATCAGCTCTTAAATTTTCTTATATTCTTTGATATAAATGTATTAAGTTGGGGTAATGGCCAAGACTAACAGTTGTTTTAATTTCTTTTTATTGGTGGTCTAGTCTGTGACTTTCTGTTGTAATACCATAATAATTAGACATAAAATTATCATTGTATAATCTTACAATAACAAATGTTGGCCTCAAATATTTGTTATTTGTTGGAGAAACCGTGAGTGCTATTGATCTATTTATTTCATCATTGTTTTTTTTGTCTATGAAGGAATATTAACTGTTTCCCTGAAATTTTCTATTATATATAATAATATAATTATTTCTTCATTATTTTATATTTAAAAAAATTTTTTGAAGTAGTTGCAAACTACAACTTTTATGTTCTATTTGGTTTCTGTATGAATTTATTATTTTTTCTCTAACTTTATATTCACCATGTTGTTTTAAATATCGTAAAATGTCTTTAGTACCTCAGTTTTTTAATTTTTTAATCTCTTCTTTTTTAAGAGATAAAATTAAAGAATGCAACCAGATTTATTAATGACTGTTCTATTTTTTATTACATTTCACCCATTTATGGCAGACACCCTTTTGATTTTCATAAATAACTGTATCATCCTCATCAATATTTATTCCAGTTATTTGATTTCTATCTTTGTATTCTAATATTTCAGCAACATCTTTTGCTTTAAGGAAGAGTTTTGGATTTCTGCAGTAAAAGTAAATGGCTCTTAAATACAAGTTTATGTTTTAATTTGTTGGAAAGATTTTGATTCATTTTTTAATTTTTTTTATTTTAATAGTACTACTTCTTTAAGTTTTTATTTATTTCTATTAAATTTTTTTAAATAAACAAAAGCTGAGATTTACACAAATTGTGGGGATTAAAATCAACTGTTAATTTTACTTCACAGTAATATACAAAAGGTAGCTATAAAACAATGTCTAGACCCTCTTAAACAAAAATCATAAAAACAATACATAGCAAAGTACATAATCTTTGCATGTGTGGAAAATATATTCTAAATATTATTACAAAAACATTCAAAACTATATTTTGACTGCTGCAAACAAAAAAATATTATTACCAATTAAAAATGACGAAAATCTAAATTCAAAATTGAGGGAAAATAAATTCAAAAATGTATAAATTGCCAAGATATTAAATACTCAAATTGTTTTTATAAGAATCAAGCATCCAGTGACAAATATTCACGTAAATGTAAAAAATTTTATCTAAAATACAGCAAAAATAAGAAATTTTGAAATAATTTTTAATTTTAACTTTTTATTTTATTATTAAAAAGTGTAGTTTAGAATATAATAATAAAAATATGAAAATTTATAATAATTCTTAATTTTAATACTTTTAATTTAATATTAAAAGTTTAAAATGAAAATTCTGTCAGCAATTAATCATTTGTATTATAATGTTCATGTTTTAATGTATGTATTTTCTAAGGCATATCTTTTATTATCATGAGGACTTAAAGCTATTTTATTAATGTCATGATATTAGCTTTCATGCTAAGGCTTTGTATTAAAATCATAGTTCTATATTCGTACTTTACTGTTAAATAAAAAATCTTTATAACCTCATAAAATAATTAACTACACATTTCTTTTCTCCTTTTGATTTTTTCTCTTCATTATCACCAACATTGGAAGTATATGTTTTTCTTTTGCAACATAAAATTTTTATGTTATATTTCCATTAGAGACTTATTTCTGTTTTCATACTATATATATATATATATATATACTAATTATATATACTAATAATATATAGTATATTATTAATATTATCTTCTGGATAATCACTGATATCAAATTTAACTATCACTGGTTTTAGTTCTTCATAAAAATCTTCAGTTTTTATATTACAGGTATAACTGTCAGTATATTGATATTTCGTCCATTTCTTGTTTCTTATCATTATAGTGAAAATTATACATTGTGCTGCTAAATCAACTATACACGTTCCAATATAAATAGGGTTATTAAACAAAATCTTAGTTTTCTTATTATGGATAACCACTAAATTTTCATTAAAATTGTTCTTTCTATATGTTTTGCTTTTTCTATTCATTTACCGCTGTATTTTGTATATTTTCCATTGTTTTCCCCTATACTGATGTATTCATTAACCCATTTCAAGGAGGCATTTTTTGTGGCAACTCAGAGAAGATCATTTTTGGCTATCCTGTCAGAATTTTGATCAACTGATTATGTTTAGTTTTTGGTAATTTTATTTTTGTGATTTAGGACTAGAAACTATGGTGGTAGATGTATCACTATGGCAAGTCTTTGAGGTAGTAATGGATTTTCCACTTCCATTTTGTGACTTTTTATATGTTGCTATTACACTTAAGAAATAACAAAAAGTTTTTTCTATTTTTATTTTACATTTTCTTTTTCTTTATTTAAAAATAATTTGTTTTCTTTATTAAAGTTTACTTAGCATAATGTGAAAGGTCTTGAACTTAATTACACCAGAAAAGTATGAGCTAATAAAGGTCACAATAATGTTTATCACAGAAGGCAAGTGTTCTGACAACAACTGATACCACGACAAAAAGAAACTGATTGTTGTATCAGTTTTCTTACACCTGGTGCAGTGTACTACCACAACATGTCAGACATAGGCAAGAGGTTGTAAGATGTGTTCCCAAAAGCTTTGTGATACCCATATGTTGGGGGTAAGTGTGCTTCCCAAGGACCAAAAATGGCAGATTAATTTTGTGGTAAGTATACGTCCCAAGCTCTTTCCAGAAAAAACTTTGGTGGTAACCATACAAGAACCATTAAAACAAACTTTCATTGGTGGGATATATACTTGCCACAGTCCTGAAGTAGACTAGCCTCCAAGTGGTGTACCCTGGGCAACGTAACTAAGTTACAGCTAAATAGACTACAGATATAGTCTGCCTGACCTCTGGTGGTTGCAAATTACCTTAGGATATCCCAGCTGTTAGAGGATACATAGCAATGAAGCAAAACAGTTCTGCCAAGAACTACCGGACAAAGGACTTAGGGAATACCCTCCGGCTCTTACAGCTAAACACAGAGAGAACAAGCAGAGCAAAAAGTGAGTATCTCACTCAAATATTGATTAAAAACAAGGTGGACGTTGTTCTACTACAGGAAACCCACTGCTCAGACGAAACCCAACTCCATTCCAGGTGTAAGCTCCCTGGCTACACGTTAGCTGCTGTGACATACCATGCAAGTTACGGATCTGCAACATATATCAAGAATGATGTTGAAGAGGTAACAGATGTCCAAACAAAAACGGAAAATAACATCCATACCATCAGGCTGAAAGTCGCCAACACAGAGATTGTGAACATCTATAAGCCCCCAGCACAACCATGGGTAAATGAAGCTGCTCAAAATTTTCCACATCAGGAATAGCAATTGGAGACTTCAACAGCCATAACACACAATGGGACTACAGAACCACGAATTAAGATGGTGAGAAAGTATCAGAATGGGCTGAAATGGAACGCCTTTTCTTACTATTTGACGGGAAGGACAAAGGCACATTCCGCTCAGCTAGATGGGCTCAGGACTACACTCCCGATCTCTGTTTCGTTACCACTAACAACAAAGGATTACCCTTGCAGAGCAGCAGGAAGGTGCTCAGTGATTTCCCCAGAAGCCAACACCGACCTGTACTGGTGAAAATTGGACTCGAAATCCCAGTTGTGAAGTCTATACCAAAGCCACAATGGAACTTCCAAAAAGCCAAATGGGAAAAGTTCTGTGAAGAGGTTGATCATATTATTCAGTTTATTCCACCTAAAGTTACGCACTACGACCGCTTTGTAAGACTAATTCATTCCATTGCCAGAAAACATATTTCAAGAGGCTACAGAGAGAACTACATTCCTGGATGGAGCCCTAGATGTCAAGAATTGTATGACGAATTTAAAACGACTCGAGACACCAAGGTAGCAGATGAATTGATTTCGGCCCTAGATTCAGCTAGACAAAAGAAATGGATGGAACTAACTGAAAACATGTCTTTCCAACACTCGAGTAAGAAAGCTTGGAATTTATTAAGAAAGCTTGGCAGTGCCACAAAAGTTAATATCTTATCAGACAAAATAAATCCTAACAAAATAGCAGCCAGGATTGCTAATATAACAAAAACACCAAGCAACAACAACAAACAGAAAGCCAAAGAAATAAAACATGAGCTAAAGTCTAAAATGTCTCAAGCACAGCCTTCCGAATTTGCACAGAAAATCTCTGCAGCCGAAGTTGTTTCAGCCCTAGATACTCTAAAATCTGGTAAAGCGGCTGGTTGTGATGGTATATACCCGGAGCTCCTTAAACATGCTGGCCAAGGTGCAGTGCAGTGGCTAACTGCACTGTTTAATGAAATTCTCGCAACAGGAAGACTGCCAAATCATTTAAGAAAACTAAAACAAATGCCATCCTGAAACCGACAAAATCTGGTAACAAACCTGAAGACTATAGACCCATTGCACTTCTAAGTGTCTGCTATAAACTGCTGGAGAGAGTACATTATAATAGAATTGCACCAACTATCCTGAAACACATTCCTGTAGAACAGGCTGGCTTCAGACAAGACCGCAGTTGTAGCGATCAAGTGCTAGCGTTGGCAACATACATAGAGAAGGGCTTTGAAGACCTGAAGAAAACAATGGCCGTGTTTATTGACCTAACATCAGCATATGATACAGTGTGGCGGAAAGGCATGCTTCTTAAGTTCTTAAGAATAATTTCATGTAAAAGAATTGCACAACTACTCAATAACATGCTGTCCAACAGGAAATTCCAAGTTCACCTAAAAGATCAAGTAAGCAAGGTAGACAATTTAAATGATGGACTACCACAAGGATCAGTATTGGCCCCCCTACTTTTCAATTTATATGTCGCTGACTTGCCAGAAACGAAAGCAAGAACATTTATCTATGCTGATGACATAGCCTTGGTGACTCAGGCTAACGATTTTACAACTTCAGAAATGACTCTCACTCAGGATCTGCGAATTCTAGATGACTTTTTTAATGGGTGGCGACTCAAAGTAAACCGAAATAAAACTGAATCCTCCACCTTCCATCTGAGTAATAGGCATGCTCGCTATAAACCGCAAATTTCCTTTAGAAATCAGTTGCTGTTATATAACCCATTCCAAAAATATCTCGGCGTGACCTTGGATCGTTCGCTAACATATAGAAAACACCTAACTGAAACAGCTTTAAAAATGGGAACCAGAAACGATATATTACACAAACTCTCCGGAACAAGCTGGGGAGCTAAGGCATCAGTACTCAAAACAACTGCCCTCTCACTTGTATACTCTGTTGGGGAATATTGCAGCCCAGTATGGCTGAACAGCGCTCATACAGCCATGGTAGACACGCAGCTGAATGTAGCCATGAGAAGCGTATCTGGGTCAATAAAATTCACACCCACAGAATGGCTACCTGTTCTGTCTAATATTGCACCACCGAAGTTACGACGTCAAACAGCGTTGAAAAGGGAATGAGAGAAATGCTCCAAGAATCCCCAGTTACCGCTACACCAGGACTGTGATGCCACTCAAAGGCAACGTCTTAATTCCAGGAAACCCTCCTGGAGACTTGTAAAAAGGCTTACTTCTGAAGGATTCCAAACAGAAACAGCATGGCGGGAAGAATGGTTCGCAGCCAATCCCGATTCTGCCGGTCTCATTGCTGATCCTACACGAGTCCCTTCTGGATTCCACTCACCTAGGAGGTCGTGGACCACCCTAAATCGCATACGCACCAAGCACGGAAGATGCCAGGACTTGAAGCATAAGTGGGGAATCGCTGAAAGTGCCAAGTGTGACTGTGGACACAAACGACAAACAATACACCACATAGTCACAGAGTGTCCCCTACGGAAATATGCTGGGACTCTGACCAGCATACATGAGGTCTCTGAGGAAGCAATCTCCTGGCTGGATACTTAAGATATTAACCTATAGTTTTTATTACAACTTGAAGCTCTGTTTGTCAATATTACTGTTTATAAAAACCACATTTTCTCTTTTACATGTAACTCATCCTAGTGTTTTTATCCATATGTATATTATTGATTTATCGATCTAATCTAAGACTTTTATTGCCATAAATGAATGTAACCTATTTTATTTGTAGTATATGCATATTGTGTTACCAGTAGCATCATTTCTGTTCAATTAAAGTAATGTATCCTTGATGCCAAACGAAATAATAATAATAATAAATAAAAAAGTCCTGAATCCTTTATTTCGCAAAAAAACGAAACAATACCTGGTGCAGAAGACTGCCACTAGGCACCAGGACCATACAGAGGTGGTAATACATATTACCATAAACGCTGCAAGGAAATACGTTTAATGGGAAGTATATCGCCCATGACCCACAAAATGGTTAATTTGTAGAAATCTTCTTGGAAATCATTTTTCGCTTTAATTTTCGTTTCTGTATATAAATCTATATCCATTTTTAACTAATGAGATTGTTTCAGTTTTAAAACTTTTTGTATATGTGTTAACTTCATCCCTAGGAATAAATTTTGTTCAAGATTTCTATAGGGAAAAAGTAATTATATTTATTATATGCAGATGTTAATATTTTTTTCTTTTGCTCCTGGTATTGTTTTATTTTTGGGTTAAAGAAGTAGATTTTATGTCGAAATATAATTTTTTTGAGTTTTTTAAATCTACTTCAATAATATAATCTATTATAGAAGTGTCTGAAATTTTAATTTTTTTTAATCAAACGAAGCCGGTTGAAACCATTCAAAAGGTGCATAAGGTAAATACTGACTTACAGTCCAACTATATATATTATTTGTACCTAAATATGTTTAAAAAATCTGTATCCTAGTTTTATCATTATGTTTCATTTGTTTATTATTTGCTTTAATATATCTTCTACAACATTGTGATGTAACCTTCTTATAACTTTTTCAATCATTAACTTCTTATGATAATCATCTAATAAATCAAGTGTTTGTTCTCTCATTTTTAACATTGAATATAAAGATAAACCTAGAGCAGTAAAATACCAATAAGGGTGTAAATCATAAGCTTTTATACAAGTTCTTCTAAAATTTTCGACAACATCACCTAACTATAAGAAATATCTGTATTTATCCGTAAATCGTGGTATTTTCCTAAATTTTTTTATATTAAAATTTTCCCAAATTAATTTAGCATATTTATAATCTTCTTCGCTAATTTTTTCCAACCAATCATATTAATGAAGCCTTTTTTAGTTAGTAAATTCATAATATCTTCTGGGAACTTTTTATATATTTTTCATTTCTTTCTTTTTAAATTTGAAGCAAATTTATCAAGTCTTGAAGCCATAATTTTAAAGGTATCCATAAATCTCATTTTCATATTTTCAATTTCTGTACAAAAATTGATATATCTCTTTTCATTATCTGATATTAAATTTATTTCTTTTTCATCATAATCAAGTTCTTTTACAAGTAAATGAGAACAATAACCAGATAAAGTTATATAAATCAAATTGTACAGAACTCAGTATTTTTAGTTATAAATTATAATTATTAAATAGTGGATTTATATATTTTCCTGTTACATGACCATAAAGATACACTTTTTTATTGTTGTTTGTATAATTTTTCTACACAAATAACGAATTTGAGATTTTTTATACCTAGACTGACCTTCAGAAGTCAAAGGTTTCATGTCGTTTTCTTCTGAATAAATTCTTTGTATTTCTTTTTTCATACATTCAATGAATTTTTTTTTTTTGCAGTTTGGTCCTCTGCATTCAACTGGATCTATATAATGCGCATTTATATGTTTAATATAATAACAAAAGCCACTTGGTTCATGTTTTTGATGTTTTATAGAAAATGGTTGGTTATTTAATTTAATTTTAACTTAGTTTGATTTATTTGTTCATTATTGAGTTTATATCCATCTTTTAATTATTCTCTATAGAAATCGCTAATTTTAAATGCAGGCTTTACCGTGACTGTTATTGACATTAGATGAAACAACAAGTTTACTGTTAGCAGTCACTGCTTATTTATCTCCACGACGCATTTCAAAGGTTTAAACCTCCATCATCAGGTGGATTTACATTTGCTAGTATGACATTTGTGTGTATTGTGTTACGATTTTTTGTAGGAACTTGTGGCGCTGTCTAGCGGAGAAACAAAACATTATTTCAGAGCATGGTGTTGGGTTTCTTTTGACAAAAAATTAAATGTGTATCTAACAGTAAACGTTAACTAAGTAAAATAAAGTACTTCCAGTGGTCACAGGTTCCTTTCACTGTCGTAACACATCACATGTATACTGTTATATATAGTAAACAAATATGGTGTCGGAAACTATTGGGTGCATGAATCGTATAGCAGAAGAAAAAACATTATCACAAGGTACAAAGAATTTATATGTCCTAACAACATTATTACAGAATAAATTTTAAAGGATTTGGATGTGTCGTTTTGAGGTGTCGAATATATTTGTTGCAATAAATACTTCACGTGGTCTATAAATCCGATTTTGGCAAGTTAAAATAACTTAAACTTCATACTCGTTTGCACAATCAGGTGAAGTGTTACAAACTTCAAGTACAATAATCATATTGGCTGCAGTGGTAAATTTGTACACAAAACAGATGAATACATAAAATTTTAAAAATAACAATGTACATAAAAATTTCCATTTGTTATTTATGCAGATTTTGAAAGTTTATTATTAAAATGAAATAAAAACCCTGAATTGACAGCAGATGGTATTATTAACGATTCCATTAAATGAAACAACAAGTTTACTGTTACTAGTCACTGTTTATTTATCTCCACAATGCACTGCAGAGGTTTAAACCTCCATCATCAGGTGGATTTACACTTGTTAGTATGACATTTGTGTACATGTTGTGTTACGATGTTTTGTAGGAAATTGTGGCACTGTCATGTGGAGAAACAAAACACCATTTCAGAGTATGGTTTTCAGTTTCTTTTGACAAAAAACTAAATGTGTATCTAATGGTAAACATAAACTAAGTAAAATAAAGTACCTCCAGTGGTCACAGGTTCCATTCACAGTAGTAACACAAAACATGTATACTGTCATATTTAGTAAACAAATATGATGTCGGAAACTATTGGGTGCATGAATCGTATAGCAGAAGAAAAAACATTATCACAAAGTGCAACGAATATATGTCCTAATAACATTATTACAGAATAAATTTTTGGGGATTTGGAGTTGTTGTTTTGAGGTGTCAGATACATTTGTTGGGATAAATACTTCACATGGTACATAAATACGATTTTGACAAGTTAAAATAGCTTTAACTTAATGCTTATTTATGCAATCAGCTGAAGTGCTACAAACTTCAAGCACAATAATCATATTGGCTACAGTGGTAAAATTATACACAAATGACAATTTTTGTTGGGATTCCAATATTACCAAAAGACAAACTATGATATATCTTAACTGAATTTAGTTCACAAAGTGTCGGTTTTTGACTCTTTTTGCAATTTTTTATCTCTGAAACTATGATAGTTACAATGTTGAAATTTTCGTAAAATCTACTCCCAAATAACAAAATGTAGTGCACCGATTTTGAAAATGATTGACTAATATTTAATATCATTTATCTAGGTTCATAGGTTGCAAGAATATACAGTCGCTTGAAGTGACACAGAACGCGTTCTCATGCTGCAGTAGCAGCAGATGTATCTAATTCATACAACTTGTGGTCTCCTTCACAGCCTCCAGCTCGAATACTGCGGGCTGTACTTCAGTGTATCTTACTGCAATAATTGTTATCATGCATTAACTTGCAGTATGTATAATCTATGAGACTGGCGACATACTATCAAACTTTCAGAAAAATATCATCAACATAATTCTGAAGATAGCAAGGGGAGATATGTGCGAAAACTATCGCTCAATGGGCTTAACAGCTCATGAACCAATCTGCTGTCAAGAATAATATTCAGAAGAGTGGAAAAGAAAATTGATGATCTGTTAGACGATGATCAGTTTCGCTTTAGGAAAGTTAAAAACACCGGATGGGCAATTCTGACATTGTGCTTATTAGTGGCAATAAGGCTGACGAAAAATCAAGAAACGCTCATAAGGTTCGTAGATCTAGAAAAAGCGGTCGACAGTTTAAAATGGTGTAAGATGTTCGAAATTCTGAGAACAATATAAGTAAGCTATAGGGAAAGATGGGTGGTACACAACATGTACAAGAACAAAGAGGGAACAATAACAATGGAAGACCAAGAACGAATTACTCAGATTAATAAGGGTGTAAGACAGGGATGCAGTCTTTCGCCCCTAGTGTTCTATCTAATGACGAAAATAAAATAAAAATTCCAACAGTGAGATTAAAATTCAGGGTTAAAGAATATCAACGATAGTATTCGCTATGACAGTGCTGTCCTCAGTGAAAATGAGCTAGAATGATGGGATCTGTTGAGTGAAATGAACAATCTAATGAGTACAGATTCTGGATTGAGAGTAAACAGCAAAAAGCAAATATAATGATACTAGCCAAAATGAAAATAGTGATAAATTTAACACTCAAATTGGTGATCATGAAGTAGACGAAGTTAAGGAATTCTGCTACCCTGGGAGCAAAATTATCAACGCCAGACGTAGCAACGTGCAACATAATAAGCAGACTAACACAGGTGAAGAGAGCATTCCTGGCTGTGAGCAGGCTTCTGGTATCAAACATAGGTCTTAATTTGTAGAAGAAATTTCTGAGGATGTACGATTGTTGCACAGCATTGTATGGTACTGAATCATGGGCAGTGAGAAAACCGGCACAGAAGAGAATCGAAGTGTTTGAGATGTGGGTCTACAGAATAATATTGAAAACTATGTGAACTGATAGGATAAAGAATCAGGAGGTTCCCCACAGACTCAAAGAAACGAACATATGAGGGCAGAATGACGGGACATGTGTTATGACATCAGGTAATAACTTCCATGGTACCAGAAGGAGCTGTTGATGGTAGCCAAAGATCTGGATATGTCCAACTGATAACTGAGGGCGTAGGGTGCAAGTGCTCCTCTGAGATAAAGAGGTTAACATAGGATAGAACTTCGTAGCTAGCCACACCAAACCAGTAGAAGACTGCTGCGAAGAAAGAAAAAAAGAAACTGACTTCCCAAAGGAGTAGAAGGTGCAGTTTGTGCGAAAACCCAGTATGTAGTGTGTGTGTGTGTGTGTGTTGTGTGTTAAACCGGGGACCTAGAAGCGACGGAGAGGCTTCGTCCCACCATAACCCTCAGTGGTTCAAAATCCTACAACAGGCCACAGCTGTCCACTCACCCCACTCACACCGAACCCAGGGTTATTGCGTGGTTCGGTTTTGGCGGAGACCCCCCCCCCCCTTCCGGGAACATCTCATACCAATGTTTGCGTCGTAGAGTAATTATGGTGTGCGCATACCTGGAGACATTGTTTGCTCAGCAATCGCCGACATAGTGTAACTGAGGCGGAATAAAGGGAACCAGCCCGCATTCGCCGAGGCAGATGGAGACTGGACGGCGCACAGGACCTCGACACTAATCCGCCGGGCGGATTCGTGCCGGGGACTGGCGCGCCTTTCCGCTCGGGAAGCAGCGCGTTAGAACTCGTGGCTAGCCGGGCGGGCAAACCCGGCGTACTATGAACCGATTATAAGCCTCAGCTCCCACAATACCTTTTTACAGAGGCCAAGTAAACGTGTGCGATTACTACAGATGCAGGGGATCCTGGTCAAGTGCAGAGGTTAGATCATCAGCAGAGATGAACTCACACTAGCTCGTCACATCGGCTCTTTTCTCGTATATCACCATTACATGCTCTTATGCAACATGCAAATGCAAGTTTAAGAGATTTCCCACTAAGGAAAGAGGGGTTGCGGTGGGTGAATGGTGGGAAATGCATGTTTGGAAATTGGGGAATCAGGCCTCTACCACAGAATAGCGAGTATACAGAAGGGCAACTCGGCTGCAAAAAAATGTTCAAATGTGTGTGAAATCTTATGGGACTTAACTGCTAAGATCATCAGTCCCTAAGCTTACACACTACTTAACCTAAATTATCCTAAGGACAAACACACACACCCATGCCCGAGGGAGGACTCGAACCTCCGCCGGGACCAGCCGCACAGTCCATGACTGCAGCGCCTGAGACCGCTCAGCTAATCCCGCGCGGCAACTCGGCTGCAATCCAAAATTTAGGCATCATGCGCGAAGTTTCCGTACGGAAACCGAGTAAACAGCTATGGCTCAAGCCAAAGGTGAACGGATACCTTTTTTTTCACTTTATGAATTATGCGTTTTAGTTGATTGGCTTACCTACAAGTAAACACTTGTTTGATGTACTGTTAAAGTTAGAAATATATAATGAGCAATAATAAGAGAAAAGATCACACAGGAAAATAACGAGTGGTTCGCACAAACCAGCTGATAGCAGTACATCTCAAAAATGAGTTTTCTGATCTTCTTGCTGTAAACAATAAAAGGTCACTAAACTGTAAACAATATTGCTAGTAAATGAAGCAAAGCTACATCAACTCCTGGAGTTAGTTTTTCGGTAGAAGTTCTGCTTTTTTCGTTAAAATATTAAAAACGACTCGTTTCACATTTACGCGTTTTCCTCATTACTGTATCAATTCTGAGGAAACTAATTTGTGCACAAAATTGATTTCTTTGGTATCTTATAGTTTCATATCACAGCTCGATGATGTGTCTATTTTTTCGATATTTGTCACAGTTACCCTGATACTGAATTTCCTAGTACTCTCCAGAATAAAATCTGAAGAGGTTGCAGTGAAAAATGTGGCTGCTGCCTACTTTATGTTTGGTTCTTTTTAGGTGATATGTTGCTGTGTACTAAATATTCCTTACATGTCAACATTGTTCTCAAAGTTAGAAGGAAAGCCACATCTCACTAAAGTGTGCAGAAAACAGAAGTCAGTATTATTTGAGTCCGCTGCCTGATGGTGCAGCATGCAAGTGACTTACAGCTTAGTCATTAACAGTGGGTGCAAGTAGACACAAATTTCTCAAATTAGTGATCGTGATTTATTGTTGTACTTACTGCTGGAAGAAGATGATGATCAAACCATTCCACACCAAAAGGTCGAAACAACTTTCTTTGAAATTAAACAGTAAAGCTGAAACACATCTCATATTTAGAACAAAGTTTGCAGAAGTTTCTTTGCGACACATATCAGTAGTCATTTATTAATGGATGAGTGAACCTACAGGTCTGGGTTTAATTCAAAAAATTGTATAAATTACATGTTAATGAAGTCTGTTGTCTTCTTTTAAAGTAATACCTACGTTCATTCGAAATAAATTCGCTGACTGCGAATATCTTGGCTTCAACTGTGTTAGCTACTACCCATTAGTAACATGTGAAAATTTATACTACGCACGTATTCGAACCGGAATTTCCCGCTTATCGTTGGCGGTTGCCTTAATCATTTCTTTTGTTGTTGACCTCATTTTGTTCTATATTGTTTGTTGAATTTGTTCAGGGTGGACATCCGTGTTATTTTCAGGTTGAAAACATGAATGAAAATTATAGCTCTGATATGAAAACTGAGACTCCCGCCGTGTGTCCCCTAACACCTGTCTCTGTTAGAAGTGAGGTTGATGTATCAGCTCAAAGTCCCGGAAAATATAAATTAAGAAGTAAAATAAAATTTCTGAAAGGAAAAAACTATATTTATAAAACGATGTAGTTCCGTTGCTATCTGAAGCTTAACTCGACGTTAAATCCTAAATTTTCTGGGATAGTGGCTCTTGCCGTCACGCCAGAGCTATCTAGTGCTACCACTAGGTGAACGTCACTACTCTTAAGAGTCATATTTCTACCTATCTGCCGCAGCACGTGCGAATGGACATAGTCGACTGCGAACTCTGCTGTTATATCTCTGGCACTAAGGCAAAAACCAAAAGTAAAATTAAGGTCAATACACTAGTAAACTTGTTTTGAGCTGTTTTATGCTTACTAGACTTGTAATAAATCTCCCGAGCGTTATTTATGCTAACAGTATACGAAATTCAACACAGTGAATGAAAAACATATTTATGTAGCTACGTATTTTTTATTTGAATCTACTCCAGGAGACAAATCACTGAACTAACAAGAGCGTAGACTACAAATTTAGGTGTTTTAAGATTTGTTTTCCATGTAATGCCCACTAAGTCAAACACAAAACACACATTATGCCAGATAAAACAAAACTCCACAATATATATTAATGTCTTAATTTAGACAATAAATTTGCGTGTGTGATATGTCATGAGACTATAAATTTTACAATCTGAAGTATTTTCAGTCCGATTTGTTCAGAAAAATATGTTCAAGCGGACGTTTATTTACAGTAAACAGTGCTATAGACACCAACTGCAAATACGAAAAGAAAGACAGTAGTCGTCTAGTAGACTCTAGAAAGTAAAAATTCCAAACGCTGGACTGTATGTACAGACAGATGTGCTGGTCAAATGCAAATGCTTCTTTTCCTGGACATCCTACATCTCCTCTATTTATTGCCAATGCCCACTAATTTCTTCGTTCCGTGAAGCAACAAGCATACGAAATGCACCAGTCTTGTTGATGGAGCTTCCCAGCATGCTGATATGGCTTTAATCTGCGAGGAAGTTCCATTTCATACTCCGCTGCAGAGTGAAAATTCATGTATTACTGTATTATTGATGTATTCAGGGTGAACATTAATAAAACCTACAAAGTGTAGGGGATGATTTCTGTCTTGATATGGAGGAAAAAGTACCTGTGAACATGTGTTTAGAAATGTATCGCTGCCACAGTTGGTGGCGCTGACGAATGACAGTACCTCTGACCACATGCCATGTACTCCTTGTGTGCGTAAGGCTGTGTGATTGACACAGAGTACCGTAAGCAGCAAAATGGTCTGATATTCATGTCAGGAACAAGCTGAGATGGTGTTTGTGTTCGGCCAAGCGGATGGTAACAGTCGAGAGGCAGCCCAGCAATACCAAAACGAGTATCCTCACAGACACCAACCACATCACACAATATTTCAAGCCCTTTTTGGGCGTTTGTGTGATCATGGTTTTTTTTAAGCAGACGAACGTCCTGGTCCTACAAATCTGGTGTACGCACAGTCCACCGCCTCCCTGCACGTTTGTCTGTCTGAAAGGACCCATAATCACACAAACGCCAAAAAAAACGGCTCAAAATGTTGTCTGATGTGGTTGTTGTCTGTTAGGACACTTGTTTTGCTATATCCCTGCTGCCTCTCGACCGTTTCCATCTGCTTGCCCATATGCAAACACCATTTCGGCTTGTTTGCGACATGAATGCCGTACCATTCTGCTGCTTACAGTACGGTTCGTCACTCACACAACCTGCGACACACAAGAAACACACGGGACGTGGTCAGAGGAACAGTCATTCGTCAGTGCCATCTACTGTGGCAACGATGCATTTCTGGACCCATCTTCATAGGACCTTTTTGCCTCAATTTTCAGTAGGGAATACGTCCCTGCAGTTTGTTGATTTTATTAATGTTCACTCTGTATACGTCATTTCACAGGTCTCTATCAAATTTTAATTTGTTTCATGTGACCCATACTTGAAAATAAAATGATGTTATTTTCTTCAGAAGTTTATTATTCAATATTTGTTTACTATTATTTCCACTTGAAACAAATATAGGACTTAAATAAAAGTAAAAAAAGGTTTATGTAGGTTTTTCAATCTTGAGATCCTGTGATTGCCTGACTTAAACGTTACTCATTCAGCTACTCCAATACCTTACTCTTTGGTGAATATTTTGGTACTTAACAGACTTCGTGCTTCTCAATCACAAGAGCAAAGGGAGGCAGCCCATGAAATGGCTCAGTTGGCAATGTGAAAACGTCGAGCGAACAACAGAGATCAACATGTAGATAATTTTCGACGAGAACCAACATAACGGTAGCAGTTGCCTCTTCTGGAATAGCAGCCACATTGTTAGAAGGATGCTGTACGGCTCATTCAGCATTAAAATTACCGTTAAATCTTCAAGCTATTGAAGAACCAACATGTAATATTACAAAAAACTCAGCAATGGCCAAAATTTTATCAGCATCCAAGATCATCTGGGATGAATGCACTTTGGCGCATAAACGTGAATTAGAGGCACTTAAGCGAACATTGAAAGATATTCGCAATGACTCGAGATGGTTTGGAGGAGCAATGATTTTACTGTCAGGCGATTTCCGCCCAACACTGCCAGTACTTCCAAGATCAATGGCTGCAGACGAAATAAATACTTGCCTCAAATCATCGAATCTATGGCGCTATGTGAAGAAACTTCAGCTGACAACAAACATGAGATTTGCATTGCTTAATGATACATCTGCTGAAGATTTCTCTGAGCAATTGCTGACTATCGGTAATGGTCGAGTACCTGTGGAAGAATCGAGCGGATTGATTTAATTTCCTCATAATTTATGTAACTTTGTCTCATCAAAAGACGAACTTATCAACAAAGTATTCCCAAACATCATTACTAACTACAAAAGTAATGAATGGTTGAGTGAGCAAGCAATTTTAGCGGCTAAGAATAACGATGTAGATGATCTAAACTACATAATTCAGAATGAGATAATTGGTAAAATGCATTCATTCAAATCTGTTGACTGTGTAACAAATGCAGATGAAGCCACCAACTATCCAATTGAATTTTTAAACTCCTTGGATGTGCCTGTCTTACCACCACACAATTTATACCTAAGAGTTGGCTCCGTAGTAATCATACTTCGAAACATAAACCAACCAAAACTGTGCAACAGTATGCATTTGGTGGTAAGTGAATTGATGAACAAATCTTATTTACACGACGATACTCAAAGGAAAATTCGAAGGTGTGGAAGTTCTCATTCTGAGGATCCCAATGATCCCAACCAATATGCCGTTTGAGTTTAAAATCCTTCAATTTCCGATCCGTCTTGCATTCGCCATGACCATTAACAAATCACAAGGCCAATCCTTGAAAGTCTGTGGTTTAAATCTGGAACACACATGTTTTTCGCATGGTCAGTTATATGTGGCATGTTCACAGGTCAGAAGACCATCTGCATTGTTTGTTCTTGTGCCTGATAATAAAACAAAAAATGTCGTGTATCACAAGGTACTTAATTGAAGAGTGGAAGCTATGCACCAAAAAACGTAAAAAATAAAGAATCATTAAAATACTTAATTTTTATTTGTATTTCCTAATAAAAAATTGAACTTAACATCCAAAATCTGATTATTTATTGGTTTAAGGCGGAACAGAGTTCGCTGGGTCTGCTAGTAGTTTATATGTTATAAAACGTGTGTTCTAATTTCATATATTATACAGTATTGCTTTTTGTTGTATCTCAGTACATTATTTTTGGTCCTTAGCCCATTTAGAATGGGCTTCCAATAAGAACACAAGTTGACAGCAATTTATAAGAACACAAGTTGATAGCAATTTTCATTAAAGAGCATTTGAAATAAAAAAGAGAGTTCCAATGAAGTAGAAAAATACACCTTTTTATGATGTTATTAGTAATGTATTAGAAAAAATATGGAGGAGATAAACAGTCTCTATTTTTTTCCCTTATAAATATTGTTTTGTGTATTTGTCTGTACATATTTTCGCTAGCAATAAATGTCGATGTTTTGAAATGTTATTTCACTTCTCAGGACTTTTCCAGAAAAAATTGATCAAGAACATACGTTATCAAGTTTTTTTGGCCATTAGTGAATTTCATAATTGTTAGTTACTCAGTTCTGATAACATACTCATACTTTTTGTATCACAGATGGTAACTTATAACCTTACTTTCACCATTTGGTACTGGTCTAAGTGAAACGATGTGATATGATGTGAAGGACAGCGCGAATACACCCCATGTAATGGTACCATGACATGATGGCTGTGTGAATTGGCTTTTAAACTTCATATTTGAAAACTGTTGCCAAAACTCTTCATATTACATTTTTATGACATTTTCTTTCCCATTTTATATATTTACTATCTGTTGAAGTTCAACAGAAACCTTCAGAAAGTCTTTTAATTTTTTTCAACTCGATTCTATGAAACATTATGATATTTTCTCTTGGTTGAAGTAAACAGTAACGTTTCCATTACAGCTGTAATTTACACTGGTTTTTAATTTTATTGTGATAAAGAAGTAAGTTTTGCAGTTTATAAGTACATCAACTAGTGAATTTTGTAAAGCAGTATTCTCTACCATTTTTTTAATTCTTAGAAGTGAACTTAAAATTTTTTCAAATTTGCAACACTGTGTGTGGACGGAATGACCTTCAACCTCTATTTTCGTGCCAGCCACTATAATGTGAACCCTCCTTCACCATCTGACAGTGATGTCTGATATTCATCTAGCATGAGTCAGCCTTAACAGGGCAATCAGTGTTGCCAATGCAAGGTAGGATTATAGAAACAAAACTCAGTAAAATCTTTTGACCACAGCACAAATGCAGGAGTATGTTATTGAATTCCTGATCAATAAAATAACTGCAACTGAATATTTACAATAAATACTATGAAATAATGCAAGGGAATGAGGGTTTGTCTAAAGCATATTGGCAATTACAGTTCTCAAAATAATCTTTGATTGGCGATTGTTGTCACAAGATAAATAATTTCATTTTTCAGAGGAGCTAAATTTAATGAAATTGATCCCTCAGAAATTACTGAAGAAAAGAAGGAAGATTAGAGTTTAACGACCCATTGACACTGAGGTCAGTGCTGTTAGGTGCCTCACGTATAGATTAACAAAATTTCATACTAAGTTTCGATAACATCTCTCAGTTCACTTACAGCATTAGGTTTAAATGATAACTCTAGCTTTCAGTGACTTTCTCCATTAACATCATCATGTGCTGACATGTCATCATTCATGCTGTCATAGTATTTTATATGTGGCACTCCACCAAATTGTGTCTAGGAGATGTCATGCAGAGGACAAGAAATTTACTTTTGCTACCAGAGATTATGTTTATATCTGTAATAGAAGACAGATCTCATTGGAATAAAGTTTATATCTTCCAAGTACCAAGTGTGCACCACCATACACTACTAAGAGTGTAGACCCTGTACTAACAAAAATAGTTGTTGCACAATCTAATCTCAATGGTTTTCCTGGTGACATAAACCAAATTGATCGATGGATGGAGAAAGATTTTTATCGTATCAAAAATAGTTCCATACTTGTGTTTGAAGCTGTGCTTGACATCAACTGATTTAGAGACTATGAATTAAGTCACAAAGGAATACAGACATTAGCTGTGAGTGGGCATTGATTTAAATCAGTGGGGAAAGTTGAAACTTTGTACCAGACTGAGATTCAAACCATGGTCTCCAATTACTAGGCAGATGCTCTGACCACTAAGCCATCCAGACACAGTTGTCATCGTAACTGCACGGACTACCCTAGCACACTTCTCATCAGCCCCAAATTCTCGACTTATCCACACACAATTACTGCAGTGCCCTTTGGCCATTATCCTCATTACTCGTGGCATCTCGCCTATTTTCGTAAGAGCTCGAGCCTGGTGTGCATGTCTGAAATAACAGGCACAACATATACATAAATAAGGTGAAGATGGACAGTGATATCTGCAGTGCTGATGCACACGAGGCTTGAACCCTCACAGGAAATGGCGAAATGCTGCAGGTAATGAGGGAAATGGACAAGGGGCACTACAGTAGTAGTGTGTGGATAAGTTGAGGCATACTAGGGTATTTCATGGAAATGTGATGACCACTGTGTCCTGATGGCTTAGTGCTCAGAGTATCTGATAGCAAGCAGGAGACCCGTGTTCGAATCTCGGTCTGGTACAAATCTTCAACTTTCCCCATTCACTTAAATAACGCCCACTCGTAGCTAATGTCTGTAATTCCTTTGTTTCTTAAGTCTGTCTTTTTCTGCCTAACACACACTTTATCTGGCTCCTGAAAATAACTACAAAGGAAGTAATCAAAAGCTTCAGTTATCTCTTAAATCTAATGGGACAAGAAAACTGAGTGAATTTTAACCAAGAATGGTGTAAGAACTACATTGCTCTACGTTGCCAAGCTACTGTCCCCTTAGGTCCATCTCTGTAACTATTATATCTTTCACTCTGACAGTCATACCTGCTACCAAAGACATACAGCTAGTTCAGAACAATATTATTGTGAGGCTAGAAATGGCATCTTGACATACGGACTTACTGAAAACAGACACATCAGATCTTTCAACTTCCTGCTTTAGAGCTGCAATTACGAAATTCTTCTGTCATATTTGAAGATTACTTAGTTTCTCTGCAGTGGGAAGTATGATACATGAAACAGCCCTTGCATCTCCATTGGTGCCAATCATTGCTAATTTTCCAATAGGAGATTTTACAGAAAAAGCTTTAAACGCTGCGCATCTTCATACAACTTGTTTCTATGGACGTAAAGACAACACCTTTTTAAACTGAAGCACTTAACTGGATGCACTTTGACCACTGGAAATACACATATCTAATCATCAGGTTTACAATACACACAGAGAAAGAAAGCAAGTTGCAATATTTTGATGTGCGCCTGAATGAAAATTCGACAGCTGAAAGAACCAGTTTACCATGGTTACACTGACACATACGTATCATTATCTGAAGCTTGGTTTCCACAGGCATGAATTACTTAAATGTGCATGCCCTCACCACCAGTCATGTAAGGCAGTTTACGTGTGGAAGCATCCTATTTGCACACTGTCATGTCAGCTTGTGACCTCCCCCTCACTTATCGACCTTAATGACAGTGAAAAATTAAACCGCATGTATCTAATGGAACTTTGGGAAAAGCAATCATCACCGAAGTTAATCTGTCGGTATAGATAGAGGAAAGGGTTACATCTAAATGAAAGGAAAAATGCAAATGAAATTGGTGGAAATTAATTTTGAGAAAAGGGTAAAATTAATAAAGAAAGTAAATGTGTGGTCATCACGTTAACAATTAATTGGCGCTAATTAGATATTTGAGATTTGGGGAAAATTACGGTCGCCAGTCCTATGGACAACTACTATAATAACTGAAAAAGAAAGCTTATTGCACAAATAATTAGCACTAAAAGCGTGGCAACTGAAGGTTGACACATGTTGTGTGAAAACTGAAAGTTTGTCAGAAGTAATAAATTTCGCTACACTCTGACTTAATTTAGCAAAAGAATTAATTAAAACCGGAAAATTGAAAGTTAATTTGGTGACTGAAATTAATAGTGAGATTTGTTTCTGAAACACTACGAAATTCAATAAAATAATGTTAGTCTTGGGCTACCTCAACAATCATTTCAAAAGCTACTTGAATCTACGCAATTTAGAAATAAGAGATTTAACTTTGAACTTGAATTAAATGATTCTGAACAATTAACAATAGTAAAATTTAGCACGTACCAAGCTGAGCTGTAGTCACAGGTAAGCTAAAATATGGTAACAAAACTCGCACTCATAATTTGTGCTTGTGTAATCTAAATATTGTAGCCAGCTATGAATACTTTAACTGAACTTTGAAATTAAAGCAGTGAAATAGAATAATATTGCTTTAATGCTGGCATTTGAATTTCAACGACACTCGGGTTCATTCCGGAAAAGGAAGGGACCATGCTTGGTAATGCAATTGGGACAATGAGCAACAAAGGTTCATGCTACGTCGCTGTAATTTTGTGATTTGAACAGTTTTAAAAGCTGAGGTCTGCCGTACAGTTCTAAAACTTTACGTGCTTCCAGTCTTCCTTGTTGGTTGATTGAAGGTTTGAAGCCATCGATTGAGGAGGTGGAGACAGTCACTCATTGTCAGCCATCGCTGTCGCAGAAGCTGGATGTTGGCGCGTCTTCTTCTCGACATGGGCTCTTGATGTGCGCCAGCTAATGCTTCCCATCCTCGACACCGTGTCAGAAGCTATCATAGCAAGTTGAGGGCAATTACATGCTGCCCAACCCCAAAACTGCGCCAACTCGCGGGAGCGTCACACAACACACCTGCTCCACTGCACCACCCCAGCCCGACTCCCTGTCTGCCCGCACTCCATGCGAGAGCGTTAACACTACCAAAGATCCTAAACACTTTTGTTCTCCACACGACCTATCGACGTATTCATTCGATAGCATAGTTTTCCCTAGGCAAGACCCAGCGTATAAACACAAATAATATTCACAAAACAAATCAACATAAATGCATAAATATATATATACAAACAGTAAAACAATTACAATATATAAAGACACAGAAATGTCATATCTTCAGGTAACAAAATAAGGTAAAATATTCGCAGTGCAATAGATGGGAATTGAAGGATATGCATTTCCGGCGTTACAAGCTTACACATAAACTGAGAAAGTTGAAAGGCATTTAACTTTCTTGCACAATATCTTTTCCCCTGCCATCACATATGAGCTTCAGTAACTGCCACTAGTTAGAGCTGCTCTCATTTTACCCTTGTTTGTTGTTGTTGGACAGTATTTGTCTTGAATGGTTTGTTTATGCACATGAATAGTTAGTGATAAAATAATGGCTTGGTCTTCAGTAAACAAGTAAAAACTTCATAAAGTGGCACTGTGTTCTTAAACCATGAGATGGGAATCTCATTCTAGAATTTAGCAATTCCTTATAATCACTTATTTGCAATAAAGTCATACAGTATCATTTGATGTGATTCAGGGACTCGAAAAATACTATAACTGAGTGAGTGGACTTGTTGAGGTTCATGTTACAGCACAACAGTCAATATTGTATGGATATTTTTTATTTCTATACAATGATATAATTTTTTGCTTTTGTGGTTGAGTGTAAATATTATGGTGAAGTAGAAATACAATATTTATTTGTGCCTTTAGAAATTTAAAGCTACTCTTGACCCTAATTAAAATCTTATATAAATACAACAATGTCTGTATTAGTGCAATCATTAAATAATAACTATTCTGCACAGTAGTAAGAAGTTTGGTTGCAAAATGAAATACTCTACTGATTAATAAAATGTTATATTTCTGTATCTATCAGAATGTTGGCTAACTCCAAAAATAAAAACAAAGCAAAACTCTCAAACCAAATTTTACTTTCCACTCTATCTTTAGTGTGGTGTAGATGACATCCAAATACTTAATACAAAAATTTATAAATAACGCTCTTCAGAATTGCGGCATGTGTATTGCAGTGATGATAGTGTCTCCAGCTGCCAGATATCGCAATGTCACTTGTAATTTAGTGTGAGGTGGATCGGCACCTCACATATGTGTATTAAACGTGTAAACAAAGTTGACACTCGGCATGCTGGCTGAGGGAGCGGCTGTAAATGGGAAATGTCTTTGCAGTTGCACCCATCAGCCAACGCGCCAAGTGTCAACTTTGTTTGCGTGTACAATATTAGATTTTTGTGTAGAGCCAGAATGGTGACTCAAAAGGAATTCAGAATTGATTTTACATTCGAAAATGATTCTCTTCCTCGACAGATAGCTCCCTTATTAGCTTATTGGATGTCTAAACGGTTTCTGATAGACACCCATTTTTTTGCCCAACATTAGTGGATACATTTTCTCATTGGCAGTAGTATAAGCTGCTCAGCTAAAAGCTGCACAACCATATTAACTCACATGCGAATATGAGAGAAGCGAGTTTTACCTAAAGCTTACTGATTAACTTTGGCTGATATAAGTTTCTCCCCACAATACTTCACTTGCGACCATCTGTAAAGTTGTGTAAGTAGTGTTTCCAAATTTGGCGTGTGGAAGGGTAGTGGTGGAAGATTGCACGTGGAAACGCTTGAGGAAGTCTGGTGTCAATCAACACTGCTTCTATCAAAGAGCTTAGAAGAATTCTGTCCTGACCTCTGTAATACTCAAGAGTTAATATAATTTCATATCACAACAATTTGAAATCTACTTTAAAATATTTAAAGCATGTTTCCAGGGTAACAAAGATAAATTTCACCAAATTAGATTTATTTTCTTAAGCAAACAAAGGTGTAATTCCATTCAGCCAATCAACTGATGTAGATTATTCACACCTCCTTCATTCTGTGGGTCTACTTAAAACGAAACAAAACATTAGACCATCTAACCGACTGCAGCAGAAAAAATGCTTTATTCAGTGAATGACTATCTTGGTTAAAGAGTGCCTGATGTTCACTCATTCGTAGCTAATGGGACATAATATGTCCCACTAAAGTGATACGTAGTTTTCTGCATCGCGATGTCTATAACCCATACCTGGCTGGTGCTACCATCTATCGAAAAGCTTTCGGAGCATGGGGAAAAATATTACAAATATGGATATATAGAATGTTGTGAGTGGTCAAATGGAATGCAGGTGTTTACACCTGACACAGCGTGACTGTTTTCATGACAATCCAATCAAATCACCATCTTCTAATAATTTCCGGGTATGCAGCCGGATCCCGTCGACATTCTGCCACGATATTTCGGCCCAGAGACGTCCGGCCATCATCAGGTGAGTACACAACTACTGAAGAGCCCAGGTGCAGTCGCGGTATTTATGCCGAATCTCGCGCATGTGAAATGTACTGGCATCCTACAGCGCATGCGTCAGGTGTTGACATGCGCAGCATAGCCGAGTTGTACGTGCTGCCCTCGGTGGTGGAAATAAAGGTTCATCTAGTCATTGAGTATCGAATGACACTGTCGATTCCGCTGTGATTGTATAATTTTAATAACAGGATTCCAATTTTTATCCAGCTGAAAGCCGTTGTCACGATTTATAAGATTATTGGCAAGACGTATTTCTACTGATTCCTTGATTACGGAATCCCAAAAACCGGAAACCGGGGATTTCAGAAGTCAAATCACCATCTCCTCCGTTCCAAAAATGTCTAAGTTAGTAATTCTGTGTCCTTATTCATGACAGACATTATCTTGAAACGGTACTAAGAGGCGCCGACTTTGAAGGGGCAGGGTACTTTCTGATCCCCTCCCACTCGTTATTTAGGAGTAGGGGCACAGAATGTATAGAGCATGCAGAAAGGAAAGCAGAGGGCGGCTCTTTTGATGTATGAACTTTTATATGACAAGGGGAACTTATGGACTGGCCCTGTTAGATTTACGTAATGTATATTATGGAGTTTGAAAGTGTCTTTGTACAGATAGTTTCCTGATACACTACGACATAATTTTGAAAAAGTAAAATTGGAAAACGTTGCATCTAAACAGAAGATGGACAATGCACAATCGTCGAGCGAACAACAGAGATCAACATGTAGATAATTTTCGATGATATCCAACATTGCGGTTGCAGTTACTTCTTCTGGAATAGCAGCCACACCATTAGAAGGATGTCGTATGGCTCATTCAGCAGTAAAATTACCGTTAAATCTTCAAATGGCTCTGAGCACTATGGGACTTAACTTCTTAGGTCATCAGTCCTCTAGAACTTAGAACTACTGAAACCTAACTAAACTAAGGACATCACACACATCCATGCCCGAGGCAGGATTCGAACCTGCGACCGTAGCGGTCGCGCGGTTCCAGACTGTAGCGCCTAGAACCGCTCGGCCACTCTGGCCAGCATTAAATCTTCAAGCTACTGCAGAACCAACATGTAATTTTACAAAAAACTCAGCAATGGCCAAAGTTTTATCAGTATCCAAGATCATCTTCTGGGACGAATGCACTGTGGCGCATAAACGTGCATTAGAGGCACTTAACCAAACATTGAAAGATGTACGCAATGACTCAAGATGTTTTGGAGGAGCAATGGTTTTACTGTCTGGCGATTTCCGCCCAACACTGCCAGTACTTCCAAGATCAATGGCTGCAGACGAAATAAATGCTTGCCTCAAATCATCGAATTTATGGCGCTATGTAAAGAAACTTCAGCTGACAACAAACATGGGAGTTGCATTGCTTAATGATACATCTGCTGAAGATTTATCTGAGCAATTGCTGACTATAGGAAAAGGTCGAGTACCTCTAGAAGAATCGAGCGGATTGATTTAATTTCCTCATAATTTATGTAACTTTGTCTCATCAAAAGACGAACTTATCAACAAAGTATTCCCAAACATCATTACTAACTACAAAAGTAATGAATGGTTGAGTGAGCAAGCAATTTTAGCGGCTAAGAATAACGATGTAGATGATCTAAACTACATAATTCAGAATGAGATCATTGGTAAAATGCATTCATTCAAATCTATTGACTGTGTAGCAAATGAAGATGAAGCCACCAACTATCCAATTGAATTTTTAAACTCCTTGGATGTGCCTGTTTTACTACCATACAATTTATACCTAAGAGTTGGCTCCGTAGTAATCATACTTCGAAACATAAACCAACCAAAACTGTGCAACAGTACGCATTTGGTGGTAAGTAAATTGATGAACAATGTTTTTACGCGACGATACTCAAAGGAAAATTCGAAGGTGAGGAAGTTCTCATTCCGAGGATCCCAATGATCCCAACCAATATGCCGTTTGAGTTTAAAATACTTCAATTTCCGATCCGTCTTGCATTCGCCATGACCATTAACCAATCACAAGGCCAATCCTTGAAAGCCTGTGGTTTAAATCTGGAACACACATGCTTTTCACATGGTCAACTATATGTGGCATGTTCACAGGTCAGAAGATCATCTGCATTGTTTGTTCTTGCGCCTGACAATAAAACAAAAAATGTTGTGTATCACAAGGTACTTAATTGAGGAGTGGAAGCTATGCACCAAAAAACATAAAGATTAAAGAATCATTAAAATACTTAATATTTTATTTGTATTTCCTAATAAAAAATTGAACTTAACATCCAAAATCCGATTATTTATTGGCTTTAAGACAGAACAGATTTCGCCGTGTCAGCTAGTTAATGATATATACTGATACTTGACCATAGACCTTTAGCTGTCATTTGCATTTTGTTATTCCATGTCAGATGCATTTTTGTTACACCACATTTTATAGTGACGTTCAGCTGACATTTGCGTTTTGTTATTCCATACCAGATTCGTTTTTGTTATACCACGTTTTATAGCGATCGAATGGGATAAACAGTATCCTATGTCCGTCTCCTGGTTCTAAGCTACCTCTCCACCAATTTTCAGCCAAATCGGTCCAGCCGTTCTTGAGTTATAAATAGTGTAACTAACACGACTTTCATATATATATATATATATATATATATATATATATATATGTATATACTTTTCTTTTTCTGGACAATTAAATGCAGTTTTCTTCCACCTTGCAGCACACACACACACACACACACACACACACACACATATATATATATATATATATATTCTTTTTCTGGACAATTAAATGCAGTTTTCTCCCACAGTCTAGCCGTTCTTGAGTTATAAATAGTGTAACTAACACGAAAAAGAAAAGTATATATATATATAAGAAAGTCGTGTTAGTTACACTATTTATAACTCAAGAACGGCTGGACCGATTTGGCTGAAAATTGGTGGAGAGGTAGCTTAGAGCTGGGAGAAAACTGCATTTAATTGTCCAGAAAAAGAAAAGTAAAACTTGAAAGCAAAAGCTGTCTTTCACATTACCTTATTCAAACCAAATGGTCTAAGTCCACAGAGATGTCATGCTGTATTGATTGACAAAACACTTCTAATTATAAATATTTTTTGACATGTAAACACCACAATACGAAAATCATCATAGTTTCTTAGATCTTCTCAGCAACTGATTGTCTTTTCATAGAATCATATGCACTGCCAGTGGTCCTCATCTACCCAACACGATTTTTCGACTTCATATCTTGGCATCTTCACCAGCTGTTCCCCGAGACTGGTCACTTTGCTGAGCCTGACGATCCACTGGTGAGCTTTACTTACTTGGCATGTTGAGCAGTGTAAGCATAAATATGCTGTTCGTGTGGGGAAGAAAGAAAACAAAACCTTACCTTTATGAATCGGCCTGTGGTAATGTAGTGACGATTCCCTGTGTCTGATATGAGAAATCATTACTCTCTCAGCAGGTCACGCCAATGCGTGGTGGGCCTATGATGTGATTGATGGCTCAGTTCATGGACAAGCCAGTTGCGGGATTGTACTGCCTTCTCATAGAAGGACCTCATGGTGATCTGGAATCTGTCCAGCAGGAGTGGGATGCCACTGTCCCCATGCTGTGGACAAGTGGAGTCATCATCATCTTGGACAGTTTCCACTCAAAATATGCAGAGCGGTCTTGAAGTCTAGGCTTTCAACCTAGTGCAGCATTGCGATGAGTGAATCTGTGGCCTTTACCGACATCATGGCTGCATATTCCGACACTGATTAGACCAGAATTCTGTACAGTGTGACACCATAATGTGGTGGAAATGTCGACTATAGGTTGAGCAGCAGATATAGAGTCTGAAGGTGCCCTATGGCACTGCCTCTGGTGCCACAAATGTGAGGGGCTCTAGAGAGTATTTGTTCTATAGTGACTCCTAGGTACTTCGCCACCCTGTTCCATAGGATAGGTGCTCCCAGTTTCTCAGCTCACAGAAGATCTGGCTCTTCGCTGCATTGAATTTCAACTGCCACTCGTCTACCATGAACCCAAAGTGGCACACACGAGCTGGTGGCGACGTCTCACTATGTGCCGACGTCTGCTGCGGATAAACGGCGCTGTATTATCGGCGTAGAGCACCAATTCAACGTGTGTCATCCTTGGTATATCTTCAGTATACAGGGAGTACGGTAAGGGGCCGAGTACCGACTCCTGAGGTACTCCTGCACGTATATGCCGATCTGTAGACGTACCACCGTCTGCCCTCATGTGGAAAGTTCGCTTGGATAGGTACGATCTTAGGGGGACACATGCGACGTCGGCACCTGACAATAAAGAGGCTGTACATGAGGCGGTCGTGCCAAATGGAATCAAAGACTCTGGACACATTGAGGAAAACTGCTCCAAGATATTCCCTTGTTGGCGGTGCTCTCATCACAGGCTCTACCATTCTCAGGAGCTGGTGAGAAGTTAAGTGGCCGCATCAAAAACCGAATTGCTTGTTAGGAAGGACCCCCCCCTGGGTGATGTGTTCAATCAGCCTCTTCTCGTACAGCTACTCGAAAACTTTCGAGAGAGACAGGAGTAGACCGATGGGTCGGTAGTTGGTTATCTGGTTTGGATCTTTGCTGGTCTTCAGTATGGCCACAGCTCTAGCGTATTTCCATGCTGAAGGGTAGCCGCCTGAGCAGAGTATCTAGTTGAAGACGTCGGCTGAGTGCCGATGGGCTCCCAGCGGAAGGTTATCAGCTGGTAGTTGTTGCCTCCATCGCTGCCTCTTGCTTTCCTGGGGCTCAGCGAGCGAAGTTCCTCTGTGAACGGTTCGATGACATCATATTCATTTCTGTCCACTAGGAAGATCTGTAGTTGCTCATCAACTCGACGGATATAGCCCTCGTCCAAGACGTTGGTCACCAGTGTGAAGTTAGCAACAGTCGAATAAACAAATTCTTAAAAATTTCTCTGTTCATTTGCAAATGATAATCGAAATGGCAAGAACTTTTACCACCATAAAAACAGTTTTGGGTTCTAGTACGGTTCCTAGGTTCAATGAACAACAAGAACGATGATAAGTCGGCCACCTCTACCAGTAGGCACTTTCAAACCACCGTTTCCTTTGCAGACATGTCATATATACGGTACTTCTATGTTTTTGTGATACCCAAGTTTCTTCTAAATATCCTACAGACCTATTATCCTCAGCTCACAGTAAGTGCATTGTTTGCAAAAACTTCGCTCTTGCTGCTGGAATGTCTCTGCATTCCATAAAGAATGGAAATCTCTGAGCCAGTATAATTTATTTTACCACATAGATCACCCTATATTTTTCTAAGTGTCAGATACTCTTCTCTGACGTAGTAACCAAGTACAGATCTACACACGAGCTCGCTTTTAAAATTGTCAAACGCTATAGATTTTCAATCTCATTTTTATCCCTTTCTTGGAGATTGAAGTATATGTTCACATCTGTAGACCCCACCGATATTAGTGCTCTGTTAATATGACCTATAGTCAGCTCCGAAGTACCACAAGCCTTAGCTATCACTTTACGAATTTGTGTCAAATTTATATTCACACTTGATTCTTCACCATTGGCCAGATCAGTGAAAAACTTTAGCACATTCGATATGACAATTTCAGTTTGTTTTCGAATGTCTTGTCGTCCTTTGCGCACGCCAACCAGTGTAGTGCTACACATAGGCCCTTGCACACAAGTCAATGCACCTTTTCACAGAAGATTGAAACCACACAAAAAATGTGACGTTGTGCAGGAACATTGAACATTTAGCTGGTACTAACATACTTCACTGCTACATGTATACATGGTAACAGAGCTGTCAAGTGGATGAATCACAGTGCTTTGCTCCTAAAGATTGCATGTAGTGGGTGTGACTTCGAGTCATCTATTTTCTTAATGGCCGCTGTAGACAGAAATTCAACATTACGTCAGTTTGCTTAGCTCATTACCAAATGGTGAAAGTTAGGTTATGAAATACCATCCACGATGCAAAAAGTCAGAGTATAATATCAGGATTAAGAAACCAGCAATGATAAAGTTAAATAATGGCCAAAACAAAATTCATAATTAATATGCTTGATTAATTTTGTATGGTAAATTGCTAAGAAGTGAAACAACATTTCAAAACTTCGGCATTTATTTGCCACAGAAAATTTATACATACAAACTTATGAAACAATATTATAAGGGAATATATGGTACCTATTTGCCTTATCTCTTATGTTCCTTTTTCCTACATAGCAAATAATGTCATGAACAACTGTATTTTTTTCCTTCAATTGAACCGACTTTCTCACTTAATAAAAGGTTATTTAATAAAAATTGCTTCATAAGTTTATGTTCTTATTGATACTCACTGTAGGAATCAGATCTTTTCAGTTATTGTAAAACCAAAGTCGATTTTCACTTTCAGATACCTGGCCTCTTTTATAGACGAACAATCAATGGAAAAAGTATCCAATCGTCATGGAACACATCAATTTGTCACAAAAACAAAGCAGCATAATAAAATAAAAGCTAAGTAAATGCAAAAGCACGAAGTCTACATTAGTGACTGCTGTGAAAATAGGTTAACTTCTGACAGTAGCAGACGACGACACAGTTCCCCCCACCTTCAACCCAATCTCAACATCAAAACTTTCTTCCCAAGAAACTTTGACTGTAATGTCCCATTCTGATCTATGTTGTCCTGTGCCAGTGACAGCTTGTGTGAATGCCGCCATTTGAAATGCACTGTGTAATGTTTTGACATGATGTTCCATTCTCTTCCATTGGGTGTGAATTGGCTTTAAGCTGTTATATTTTTCAAGATGTCAGAGAAAAAGTAATTTGCTTACACATTCCGCTAATGATGCCCAGAATGTTTGACTATATTGTGGAATCTGTAGATTGATTAATAAACAAATAACCCAGGGAACACATTGATCTATGCTGACCGTTTACATGAATGGTGAGTGATTATATGAAACAATAACAGCCCGCCCCAGTTTTGCATGGGCAGCACTAAGGACGATTGTTCTGGCATAACATTAATTTTGTTTACAGGCCACTGTGTACAGTTATGATCAAAATTCAGAGAACAGCATTAAGTAACTGAATGTCATCATTTTCTTTTATATATTCAATGATTTAAGCAGTACATACCAGCAAAGTTATCACAAGGCACAAATGTTATCTGGTCCTGCCCTCTTGAAAGGATATATGCTAGAATTGGCCTGAAATCATTAGGGGACTCTCGAAAAACCTAAGCTGATCACATGGGAATCTGAATCTCTGTTCATCTGCGTATGATTCAAGTATGTTAACTATAGTACCATAGCATTCAGCACCTGTTGTTGTAGGCGCTTCCATGAGAGATAATATTATAAACTTCACCATGGTTGGACTACATATCAAGGCATCATTGTATCCATGAAACTCTATATTTTGTCACTGCATTTGTTATGTGTGTGTGTTGAAAGTGGAATTCCCTATGGTATCACAGCAATAATGGCACTCATAATATGAGTCTATGCTACTTTAGTCTACATTTGTGCATAATCTAAACTGAGTAGTAAACAACTGTGATCATAACAACAGAAAACTTTTATCAATATGCACAAGGTTCTTTTTATATGCTACCCGTTCTCACATTTCCCTTCACACCACTTTAACATTAACTCTATACCACCAAATCTGTTCTTATTAGCATAATATTTGATACACCCTGAACCACACGGATGACTGAAAGCAGTTCTACCATTCATCACAAGGTGACAATGGCGTCGTTTTCACAGTGGTAGGTGACTAATTCATCATAGTTGAGCCAATTTGTATGAATTATTTAAAATGTGTCCACACAAATCTTCATTGAGATTCTGTCTATCTATTAGTAAAACTGTTTCAAAATCCCACAGTAGTTCCTGAGATTAGCCTTGAACATACAGACAGAAACCAAAGAGGGGGACTTTGGTTGTGTAGGTAGGAGATTTATTACTTTTCCCCCAAAAACCACTGTTTTAATGGAACTACGTCTAGCTTTACAAAGAACTGCAGTTACTTTGTTATTTTTACACTAAATATAAGATTAGGCACAAAATACCAGTCAATAACTTTTGGTACAATTTTGTTTGTTAGCAAAAGTTTTGATTGCCTCATTATGATACATCCATTATGATACATAATTTTTGCCTGGTCAATTTATGAGTGAATTTCAGTTACGCACAACAACAACACAAGTAGACCCAATATAGGAGTGTATGGTACACCAGCAGGTCCTAAACAAAGACAGAAATTAATGAAACTACTAATGACAACTCTCTGATTCCTGCTGTTTGAATATAAATTATATCATTTAATAACTGTTCTGTCAGTAACATGGAGTTTAAATTTTTCCAAGATAATGTTATGATTCGCCCTATGAGTTGTCTTCATGCAGATAATAAGATGTCTTAGTTCATAGGAGTTTGTCTTTAGACAGCAACCAGTAGACCCCCAATTCTTTAAAGAATAGAACTCACCTGTATAAAACAGCTTCAAGTGTCTGATTACTTTACAAATGATTTAATGTGTTAAATACTTGATGTTAAGTGTATAAATGAGAAAAAGATTACAAAAGGTTTGAAATTATACACACAGTACTCTTGTTATAAAACACTGGATGAATATAGGTTAGGTAAATTGCGCTCCATTTTAAGCAAAAGCAAGTTTTTCACACATCTCAGTGATTATGATGTCATATATTCTGAACTATGTGTCGTACAATGATATAATTTGGCAGGTACATTGAGTAATATACGTAGTCACTGTCTGCAAAATGTGTGACGAATAGTCTCTGTAAAGTAATTTATTAAAACGTCATGCCTGATGTTAAAGTTTTACTGTGGGCCATTATAAGCAGAACCTAGTTTTTCACACACCTAAATGTCGCTGATGTCATATCTCTTAAACTATGTGGCACACAATGATTTGATTTTGCAAGTACATTCGCTAAGTGCTGTCATTCTCAAATACTAGATGAATAAAGTCCAATATCCATTTGCATGCCATCAGCTATGCTGCCTCAAGACAAATACAGTTTTTCACTGCAATACTTGCCTCGTGTTAAACTTTTAATATCATAGCTCTTAGTGAGTAGACAGCGACGGCATTTTAAATTTTTGAATTCCGTCAATAATTACGTGAAATATTGAAAATTAAATTCTTGTTGCCCTGGAATCCGTTAGACAGGCAACATGCAACTGGCATTTAGTTCCTGGATAGTCACTTAGTAATATAGATCTTAGTGGAGTGTTCTTATGGAATACAAATTGTGAAGTATTCAAGAACATTTGTTCGTCAGTTACCTTTTTCAGAACTTTAGAAGAATATTTTAATAGCTAAAGTGGTAATCAATTATTAACATCTCATTTAATATATTTATGAATGTTTGCACCGAGCTCTAATGCCGTTCGCATATTTATAAATTTAAATCTGAACAATAACACAGCATCGGAGTTGCCCCCGATATTAGCATTCCTTATGTTAACGAGAATTTAATCCTACCTCGTTTGGGAAAAAGAAAGGTTGTCGTCACATTTACTGTGCCAAACGGGTGATAAACCATTAGACGAATGCTGAGTTTTCTCTAAACTTGAAGAAAAATGAAAATGTCGTTGCATTGAAGCTGCTGATTTGATGTTGCAATAAAAAGTAAGCTTAAGTTTTACTCCGTAATTCTTACATATAAAACATAAAATACATTGAGGACAATACAATTATCGGAACCAAGGAACGCAAAAAACATACTATCATAAAAAGGTACTGTGACAGCAATTTCAGCTGTGGGCCAAAAAATATATCTATGAAACCAGTGTTGCCAGATTTAATCGTTGTTCATTAATTGTGGGTGGAAGGGGCACGGAATGGAAGTTTGTGGTGATTGTTTGGGAAGAGAAGAGTGGGGATTTCTTTGATATATGACTAAATTTAGCAACACAAATTAAAATCTTAAAAATTTCTATTCCGTCGTAACGATTTGAGACAAAGTATGGACACGGCATCGGGTAACAGTCGATTTAAAATGAGCGAAGGTGATTGGATATGCAGTGATCCTCAGTAAGTAAAACAAATAACACTGAGGTAGTGTGTTAACTATTCCCTCTGCCTTTTGTCATCGTTAATATTCATGGTTCATTTGTTGGTATTTCAAACTATTTACCGCCATCGATTTACAAGCAGAACTTTCGTTATTTAATTTTGACGCGGGTAAAACATTTCTCCCCCCCCCCCCCCCCCCCCCTCTCTATCCAGTTAATTCTATAGTGATTGTTTACCTCGGCACCGATCAGTGCGTGGATTAAATTCCAAATCGCAGCGCAGGATAAACTAATCTAGGAAATACCCGATAATCGTCATTTGGTGTTGCATTGCGTGACCTTCGAAGAGAAATCGTAGAGATCTGTTCATCCATCCGTAAAAAACACACCAGTGGACAGTAGTTTCCGCCTATTAGTGTTTACCCTATACAGGTCCATTCACAACTCGAGGGTCTGAGATTTAGCCTAATGTTCTTTGTTTGAAATGTGTGTAAACTTATTGTTTGCAGTACTATACTTTATCATGGATCTTAAATGAGAATACTCATACTGAAATTTAAGTTTCATCTCATATGAATATTTGTCAGCGTACAAACGTTGAAACCGGATTAAATACGTATTTCCAGTGGTACTCCAATCGCTACAACATCTACTCTGTTGTGAGCCGGAAACCGGTATTGTGTAGATTCATTAGTTAATTTAAATTCCGATTTTACTCAAACGTTGTGTTGTTTTATATTTGGGTTGTTTCAGTAACTTCACTGTGCTGTAACGGTATTTTCAGATGCAAAACACTTGATCTATTTATTATATCGTCAAACGAAATGTAAGAAATGTTCTAAATACGAACATCTGTATATTAAGATGATTTAGTCTGACTTGTTGGAATAGTATAATTCTTAAAGTATGCTGTACAGAATAACACGGCTTCCTCATACATTGATCAAACTTGTCTCTTTCATCTTCGTCTTTAGAAACATATGTAACTAAAAAATGTATGCTCTACACACACTTAACTATGTATGTATGTATGTATGTGCAAAAGTAACTGATGACCTCTGTAGTGGACAACTAACTGCATCAAACATAAATACTGGTGAACCACGGTGTTTTCCTCCTATTTATGCATTTGACATAGTGGAGTTAGTTTATGTATCATCATCCAGATTTAGCTTTTCTAAGTAGTCCTGAATTACCACCATTGAATACTGTGATGGTTGTTTTAAATGATATGGTTGCTTACTCCTGTCATTTTTTTTCCTCACTCAGTGATCATGTATTTTCGCAACTGATATTACTGTCAAATATTTCTCTCTAATTCCCTGGAGGCGACTGTAGCAGGCTATAGCTGAAGATGATGATCTGCTTGCCCACGGAGGATCCATCTGCAGCTCGTGGTCTAGTGGCTAGCGTTGCTACCTCTGGATCGCGGGCTCCCGGGTTCTATTCCCAGCCAGGTTAGGGATCTTCTCTGCCTGGGGACTGGGTGTTTGTGTTGTCCACATCATTTCATCATCATCATCATTTGTGGCAGTGGCTAGATGGGATTGTGTAAAACTTGGACTTTGAAAAATTGGGACGTTGTACGGGCACTGATGACCGTGCAGTTGAGCGCCCCACAAACCGATAATTATCATGACTGAGGATCCGCCTGGATAATACTCAGAACACTTTATCCATTGCCCTGTAGAGTGTATAAGTAGTTTTCCACAAAAGCGAGGGCTAACACATACTAACTTGATTTCTTGTGACATTATTTATTTATTTATTTTTTTACATAAAAATTGTCATATATCCTGTTCATTTTAGTTGATATGTAACCATACTAATGGTGCAGCACTGGATTTTTTGTCAGTCTTCAAAATTCACCAATTGTAGTATTAAAATCTGCACTCCAAATTAGTGCAGGCCTATTACTGACACAAAATTAGTGTTTTATGGATTCTCAATGAGATAAGAGCTTATGTAGGTGTTAAACCAGGGATATGTGCTTCTGTGTTTTAGAACATTTTTTTTTTTTTTTTTTTTTTTTTTTTTTAACCTTAGGGTCACTGCGACATTAAATTCTAAACTATCACCTAAGATGACAGGGCTCAACGGAAGCATCCAATTCCACCCATCTGCTTTGACCCATGACGTAAGGGTGTTGTTGTATGACGTCATCATTGCGGAGTTTGAGTTGGTTGTGTTTGTAGATGTCATCTTGTATCTGTTGTTGATAAGTAATTGTTTTTTTTGGGACTGTTTGTTGTAATGTTCTGTGTATTTATTGTGTATTGAATGTCTTCTAATTTACGTAAGGATGTTTGACTTTTGAATTTTTGAGGTGTTGTGGTTTTGGTTTTGTTTTTCAAAGTTGTAGGTGTTGGTTTTTTCATATCAATAATTGTGGTTGACCTATAATGGTCAAGGGAAATGACCAATTCCATTTTTTGTAGTTTTATTTGTAGGTACTGGTGTTTTGGGATCATCAGCAGTGTCTGATTCCAATTTCCGTAGTTTTTGCTGTAGGCATTGGTGTTTTGGTATCGTCAGCTGCGGTTGACCTATATAGGTCAAGGGAAGTGTTCGATTCCTATAGATATTGTAATTATTTTTGTGTTCGCCTGTTTGTGTGCTTTGGGACTGCATTCTTTTTTTTTTAACTGTTATATTTAGCTTGTCCCCTCCCAAAAAAAAAAAACCCATTTCCCACATTTGTCCTGTTATTTTGATTGTATTTTAGGAGGAAGATGTTATTGTCTTATTTATGTGTATTATTGTGTTTGTTGCCGTGTGTGTGTAGTGACATCATAGGCGCCATATGGGGACTCTTAGAATAGCTATTTCCGCCATATTGACGACGTCGTGCATCAAAGCGGACGGATGGAATCGGACACTTCCATAATCCCAGATGACTGACACTCCTATTAAAGTCATATATAGTATGGCGAGCATAGCAGGACTCATTACACTTACGAATAAACATAGAACACTAAAATATTTAACCTTCACAGTGAAATGAAACAAACAGGCCTACTGAAGGAAGTAGAAGTTTTGAGAAAGGGGTGGGGGGGGAGGGGAAGACAGATGGAATATTACTACAGTAAGAATGATGACACCATTCCAAAACAAATAGTAACCAAAAATTGACAACACTATATTCTGAACTTTCAGCAGAACCTAAAAATGCAAAAACGAAACCATTGGTAGCGTACATTTTGCTTGATATATCTAGCTGAAACTCGGCTCTTGATGGAAGGAATGCACATAAGTTTAAAACCCGGTACTGCAAATTTTGTCTGGACCCATACAGCTCATGTGCAGCCCTTCATACCAAGAACTCTCACAGAACTCCAAAATCTGATATTGCAAATTTCCCTTGACCTCTATGGCAGCTAACACGAAGGCCACAGTACCAAAAACCAATACATACAACTTGTCAGATCCATTATCCAAACCTTCATCTGCCCTATCCATCTAAAATGGAGTCAACAGTACAACACGCCAAAACTCATTCGCATAACTAATATCAAAAACAAAACCTAACAAACAATGGTAAATCAATGTCGATAAACCACAGTGCAACAAAATTACTAAACTGTAACAAGAAAAACACTTGGGAATCTTGCATCATCAACTATTTTGATATACGTAAAGAACTATTCATACACACCATATCTGCGCGCGTTGCAACATGCAATAATCTATTCTTACATTTATCTTTTCTATCTTTACCATCAAAAAAGGAAAACGCTATTAAATTGCTGACCATAAGAAACATACAGCACTAATAATACTATACTTGTGCATAAATCCATCTCCCACAATAGGCAAAGTCAAAGTAACTCACTATCAAACTGGTGCAAACTTTTCGAGTGACAGCCTCACACATTCAGTTAATGTCAAATGACACATTCAGGTACCTAAAAACAACTTGGAAACAAAGCACAACACACATGTCATTCACTATTACGTGCTATGCACTGCTCAGTAATTCATTATTTAAGTGATCACGAGTGATTACTCATGCTTGTACTTTGAGGCAATGCCCAGTCTTTAATAGCATCTATGTTGGTAATACATTGAAGACCTAATAACAATGAAATGAAAGTCTTTTGAGAATGACAGTTATTTCAAATAATCAGTTAAGTTGAAGATTCTATATTCTTAGTCCTAAAATGAATTGGAAAATTCTAGAGAGTTCTTAATTCAAAACAGTTTTAATTCTACCACTTTTACAATCAAAATTGTTTTCACACTCTGGTGAACTGCCATATTTTGTTGTCAGTCAGTCACATGTAATATTTTTGGCACAGAAACAAGTTAGTTTCGAAGTATGTGATTAAATGTGTGTCTCACATAATACATTGTTCATCTGTTTAAAACTTCAAATGCTTCCATCCCTGTATATATACTCCTTTATGTAATTTTTCATGACCCCTGTAAACTTGTGACCCTGTGGTATTCACACGCCATGGTCTAATTAAAAACACTTGTTGGGTGAGATCTTCCATGCATCATTGCAGTGTTGCTGCTATGACTATCAGCAGTCCATCTCATCAGTTATGGCTTCAGCAAACAGCAAGTATGTAGTCCTGCTCTTGTACACTGACATTAATGATAGTCATACAGACTGCTGGCTACTGAATGTATCAGCTACTATGCATGATTCAAACACTAAGCTACGAGTTCATTTATGTGTTATAGCACATTGGCAACAGTGGGCAGTTTGTGTAAGACATTGAGAGCTCTTATTGGAAGAAATCAGTTCCAAGGTGTGAAATTTCAACTAACAAGAAATGTCAGTCTGACTGTAAACACAAGGGAGAAAGCCAGTCGGCACGCAGATTACCTTTCTGTAATTATTATGCAGAAAGGAGTGAAAAAAAAGGGGGGGGCACCACTGATATCGCACTACAATTGCTATGTTGTTTAAGGCATTTGTCACATTTCCTGTCACTGGTCAAAGCTCATGACTCGTATTGAATATTTCTCTTTATCCGGCCTATGCTGTGAATGATATTTAATGTTCTCTTGCAAGGAATGAGAAGATTCAGTTTACTGGGAGACATTGCTGAAATTGTGAAAAGTGATGTCTGTGTTTTAGTTAGGGTTCATCCAAATTGATAGATGGATACATCAGTGTGGTCTGGCATCTACAAAATGTTATATGAAGCTCCCCGACTTCAGTGACCTATTACACACTTAGCTGTAATCAACCTGAAGTAGTTTGCAGCTATTTATGTACTTTCTTTATCATTGGTACAAGCATTAGAGTCTTACTCTTCTGAATTTCTGTTAAGTGTGTATTATATTCTGTCTGAATTTTTCAGGTGTGGCAATATTAACTTTGCGAGGCGGGACACCTGTAATCGGTGCGATAAGGGTAAGTGTACACACCAATTTGAAAATAGTGTTCTTATGGAGAATTGGTTTTGTGGATTGAAAATCTATCTATGCGTAAGAAACACTACAGTAGTTCACTGTTTTACAGTGTTAAGATATTTTTTAATGTAAATTTTGTATAAGACATGTCTGAGCTTGTTGCATCGAAATTTCGAACACTGAGTGAGTATTGGGTCTGCTCGAGCAGCAGTGAGAATTCATCATGTGTGTGCTCATAAAAATGAGCATCCGAGCTGTACACCTGACAGCACAGAAAGTAGCAGTAGCTGAAATTGGAAATGGTCATCATATTATGCAGGAGACAGTCCCATTACACAGTGTACATCAGGCTTCGTCGGTTTCTGACAAACAATACACTATTTAAGCAGTGGCTAAAAAGCCATACACACACGGTTGGCAACAGTGAGGAAATTAGTTTGAGAATTTTCCTCAAACTGCTAGTTTTCTCCCAAGTGCATAGCAGCCATTTTGTGTCATTTCTTATGCTCATTTTTTGTGACTCATATGGTTTGTGCCTTCTGCAGTGTTCTTTAGTCTTTGTTGATTTTATTTTCTTGTAAGTGTGTAAAGTTCTTCTTCAAAATTCATTTGTTTTAATAGCTTAGAAGAAATGCAATATGAGGGGTGATCAATGACATTATAGAAGAAGGTACTTTCATTACAAGGGAAAAAGTCTTAAAAAAATTAAAATTATCATACATTTAAAATATGTAATCAGACAAAATTGACATTGGCAGTGTGTTAGGAAATTTTATAGCCTATTTGCCAGTTATTGGAAACCCAAATTTTATCCGTATTGTCCGATTTTTCTTTTTTTGCTTTATCAGTATCACATTCCATTTCATGTCTAGAATAATATGATGATCCTAGAATATAAAACACTGAACCGAATATTGTATTGGAATTCAAGGGAAACATTTTAATGGTCCCACCTTATCGGTATGACATAAAATTTTGCAGAAATAGTGACAAAATCTGCACCTAGTACGACAGAGTACTAAATCTCAAAGCTTTAACTCCTTGCTCTAGTCACACATCAAAGAATGTTGTCTAACTGAATGAGAGGACGCGACCTCCCTTGACCTCAAACTCATAGCATGGGTGGCAATGACATCATTAGTGGAACCACACACACCTAATTTTCCACAAGCATCACGTGCCAAGTCACCCCCTCCCCCTTTCAGAATGAAATATATCACCAGACTAACAACCAGTGGCTGAAAGAGCCACAGACTGCAAGTAATAGAAAGAAATAATCATCTTCCATCCCAGAAGTCATGACAGGAAAGTGCTCACAGAAACAGAAGTCTCGCAGGGACAGGAAGGAAAAATTGAAAATGAAACTAAATTTGGCAGTACCAGCCAATCCAGCTCAAACCACCCCTGATGTTGAGCCTATGAAAACTGAAGAAGAACTGCATCCTCAGATTGTACACAAGCCACTATTAATGTAACTTGTACTACCTCCCCCTTCACTGTATTCACAAAACCAAATCTGATGTACCATCAAGAGACTCTCCAGCTGGCCGAATTCTGTTAACAGGTGGCTACTTACCCTGATGTCTGTATGACAGTACACGAGATATGGTATTCAGAAATCAAATTCCCAAGTGATGATAACTACAACATCTATTGTTATATTCACACTAACAGCAAGAAGACATCTGGAGTTCCCCACATACTGATACAGTTGGACACCATCAGTGAGCAAGTGCCACTAACCTATGGATTGGAAGCTGTGGCAGTGCAAGTCTATTTGTCCATTAAGGGGAACAGTATCTAATATCTACTTCTCCCAGATAGAAACATACCATATCACAAGCTGGCAGACCTAGTAGAACTAATGTCTCCGCCTTTCTTGCCACTAGGGGACTGAAATACCCACAACAATGTGTTGGCAACAAAAACCACATCCAGTAAGGGTCAGTCAACAGAGCTATTAATTTGTGAGCCAGAGTTGAGCTGCCAGAATTCACACTTCATCACACATGTTGATCGTATTCCACCATAGATATTACAATTTGTAGCCTGAACAGCTCCCCCAATCTGATGGGACATCCATTGCCACATTGACCATTTTCTTATCAGTGTGTGTCCATTAGCAAGTACCTTCCACAAGAACTTGCAGAGATATTTACATTAGTATAAAAACTTGCACAAATTCACTTGTGCAAGTTGCTTGGGCAGAAATTGATTCTGTAAAGGAAAGGTTACTGCGGCATACATATTTAAGATTACAGGAAACACTTGATTAATTTATTGCCCATACAGAGCCTGCAAATTGTGAACTCTTTTTTCATTATCTGTTGTATCAAAGTAATTATGCTACAATATTTTATCGTGCAGCGTACCTTTAACCCTACTCTTCAAATCTATATGCACATTCCACAGCTGGCTGTTTTGGCCAAGCGGTTCTAGGCACTTCAGTCGAGAACTGCACTGCTGCTATGGTCGCAGGTTCGAATCCTGCCTTGGGCATGGATGTGTGTGATGTCCTTAGATTAGTTAGGTTTAAGTAGTTCTCAGTCTAGGGGACTGATGACCTCAGATGTTCAGTCCCATAGTACTTAGCCATTTACATCCCACAATATAGGAAAGCACTCAACTTTCCTGATAAAAGGTTGTGTTCTTTCACTGGTCTGCATGTATTTCTCACTTCTTGACACCACACTGCTGTTAAACACAAGATGCAAGAAACTGTTTCAATGAACCTGCAGAAACTGCTAATGGAAGTTGATGAAACTTGCAAAAGTACATTTGCTGGGGATGTTTCCTCATAAAAGGACTAGTAGAAATAGCTTCTACAACTGACTTCCAGAAGTCAACTTGCTGTTGGACACACGTCTTTATCTTCCCAAACTATTGATCAGCAGAATTTGACCATGCTAATCATTTAGAAAAGCCAACTGGCAAGCTTTCACCTCGAGAGCAATATCTGAAACCAGTCAACAGAAGGAAATCGAAAGAGTGATAAAGGATGCTATTGACAAAATTATACTGTACATGCTGTGGAAGCAAGAATCCTCTATTCATTGTGCCCTCCCACCACTTGAGAAACCTGTGCCCTGATGGGCAAAAAGAAATACCTGCAGCTATTGGAGAGCATTGGCAGGTGCTTTGATGACACAAATGCATTCCTTCTGTGGAACATTTAATTGCATTTAAAGTACATTGAGTAAGGGTACAATTTTTAATAAACAAGAATAATCTGGAGTGCTGGGAACACTATGTATCATCAATGAGTAAGAGCCCATTCCCCGTGCACAGAAATATACTGATTCCTCAATCATTGCAGACGGGGTATCTGCCCCAGGTGGGAATTTCAGGGGTTGTTAAATTCATATTCTTGAAGGAAAAAAAAAGTACTTGTTTCACAAATGCACTGCTGATGATGATCTGCTGTATTCAGTGCACATTGGTCTATTGATTATTCATATGATTTTGTAATGCATTCTTGTTGGTTTTTGAACACATTCTAAGTTGTTTTCTGAATGAATTATAAGTTGATTTTTGAATGCATGCATAGTGTATGTGATGTTTCTGCCAGGGGAATAGCCATCTCATCTACAAATAAAAAGCTTTCCTGCAGACAAAAAGGAGATAGGGCTATACGAGCTGAGCCGAATAAACCCGAATGGGTGAATGTCAATACTGTTTGCTTATGTGGTTGACTGGGTGTGCGAAAGATCAGCATTGTTATAATTATTAACAAAATCCATAGATTCAGTCTACCAGAGTGGAAATAAATGACTAACAGGAATGACAAGTAAGAAAGATTACATAATATCTTCTTGGTGTATCCAAGAAAATGAAATTTTGACAAATTTTTGCCAGAGCGCTGCACTATTAAAGACCAGTTGTACAGTCCTTGGCTAGCAGTTGCTTGATTCTATTGTCTGTAGTAAACCTAATAGGCATTTTATATTGGCACTTCGTGACTTATATTATGTCATGCTATTTGTGTAAACAAAGTACATAAAAATGACCATTTGTGCAATAAAAGTCTCGCTTATTTTGCTTGCTGCAATATTAGAAAAACCTATTTAATTTTATCTAGCAGAGAGCGACAAAATAGACATAATCAGATTGAGATTGTAATAATTGAATCCTTAAAGGATCTTGCTGAGGCCAGGATTTCTGTGGCAGAATAATCTATAGAATTTCCTGTGGAAATACATGCTTGACTATGGCTGATTTACAGGGCTACGAAAGGCGAGTGTGGCATTAATGTTCAATGCACCTTTCACATATTCTGTGTGTTCTCTGAACAATGTAGACTTTGCCGTGCTGTGAAGATATTCTGTAGTTTCCAGCCCTCCGCAATCCCAGACCATCTTTCACTGAGCTGAGAAAAGAAAAAGTCTTTGTAGGCGGCCAGAAGATTGCTTTATGTTTCCTTAGGATTCACCTAATTTTGATGAAATATTGATGACATATGGAAGGAACACCGTGGATTTGAACCACTCCTCGTCTTGCTCTCATCGGTGGTCACATTTCTTGCTCTTCAGAGCTGTGTTGATCCAATGTGAAGGACATCCATTATTTGTGAACACAGTGTAAGTGTTTCAACTCCTTTGCAAGGCTGTCTCTGTTAGACACACTATGTGCCAGGTGCACCAAAGTTCGAAGGACACCCGTAGCTTGTGATGGATGGTGGCAGCTAGACGCCTACAAATACAGGAGTGTATGTGTGGGCTTACAGTAAATGGAATGTCCCAACAATCAACTTTCTGACTTAGCAAAACATCTAGAAACAGCAGCCAGCCAACCTTTCCCACTTCAGTTGTAAATTGGATATTCTCGAGAATTGAATTAAATTGCTGCAAAAAATGTGACAGTTCTTCTTTACTGTGGGGCCGCACTGCAAATGTATCATCTGCATAGCAGCAGAAAACTTTTGGTTCACTTCTGCCAAATCAAGTGCCCTCTTCTCAGAGTCTTCAATAAAAGAAAAGTTTACTACCAGAAAGGTAGAGGATGACCCATGGCACCACCATCAGTTTACTCAAAATATTCAGTGTTGAATAAAAAGTAGGTTGAGGAATGTGCTTGATGAAGTAGCACTGTTATATCGGTTTTGAACTTACTGCTGATGAGTGACAATGAATTGATGAGATGGACCATAGCGAAGAGTGAGATAGACTCAAAGCTTACTAATAAATCTGATTGATTGAGTCAGAGTGACTTCAGTCTATTAATAAAGTCACCTGAGTTGTGAATATGAATTGGATTTGTAAGACTTAATGAAAATGAATACTCCAAGACTAGCTGCAGTAAAGTAATACGTTTTTTAAATATTTTATATGACAAGCTTGTTATGGCTTATTGCCATTATCAAGTGACCTGCGAAAATAACATTTGCATTGGTACTTATGTCTAGTAGGAAGTGACGAACATATTGCATCTATAGTAATTTATTTTTCTGTTGGGGCTTCCTAATTATAATACCTTTTGTAGTTAAAATGTAAAAATATGTTTTTGTCGGATATTTTGACAGTTCTTTACTACAATGCTATATGTTTACAAAGTATATACAGCTTACGAGAATGGTGCTACATTTCATTGTTCTTGTTTTCCCTTTAAATTTTGTCTATGGTCTGTGTAAGTTTTGTTTACCATATGATTATTTCTTTTTGTATTCTATTATGTCGATAAAGTTTTTGAAATAGTATTTACATACACTAAAACTTTATTAGCCCCATGGTGAAGATGAACCGTCACGCTGTTTGCAGCATCTGAGTTCAATCCAAGAGTCAGACGTCGTCTATTACCAGACCTCAACAGGTGTCCCTGGCATTAATATCAATGGCGTGTTGTCTACCGATGAAAACATGACTACTGAGCACTATGCTTGAGCCTCTTCGTTGGGGAACTACCCCCCAGCCTTTTGCATCCTCAAACAGAGGATGGAGAGGAAAGTCATCTCGTTCGGGCCACAGTGAACCCTATAATGGCCCATTTACAGAGTGGGAGCTCCTCATTGCGCTTTCACATTGCCCCAACACAGCTCCTGGGCCAGATCGGATCCACGGTCAGATGATTAAACATCTCTCATTTGACTAGAAGCGACATCTCCTCATCATCTTCTACCAGATATTGTGTGAAGGCATCTTTCCATCACAATGGCGGGACAGCACCATCATTCCGGTGCTTAAACTCGGTAAAAACCCACTTGATGTGGATAGCTATCGGCCCATAAGCCTCGCCAACGTTCTTTGTGAGCTGTTGGACCGTATGGTGTGTCGGCATTTGGGTTGGGTCCTGGAGTCATGTGGCGTACTGGCTCCATGTCAGGGCGGCTTCTGACAGGATCGCTTTACCACTGATAATCTAGTGTCCCTCAAGTCTGCCATCCGAACAGCCTTTTCCAGATGCCAACACCTGGTTGCTGTCTTTTTTTTACTTACGAAAAGTGTATGACAGCACCTGGCGACATCATATCCTTTATACAAGTGGGGTCCCCAAGGCCCGCTCCCGATTTTTATCCAGAATTTCCTGTCACTTCATACTTTTCATGTCAAAGTTGGTGCATCCCATATTTTGCTACATACCCAGGAGAATTGGGTCCCGCAGGGCTCTGTACGGAGTCTCTCTCTATTTTTAGTGGGCATTAATGGTCTAGCAGCAGCTGTAGGGCCGTCTCACCATCTCTGTATCCAGACAACTTCTGCATTTCGTAATGCTTCACCAGTACTGGTATTGCTGAGCGGCACCTACAGGGAGCCATCCACAAGGCGCAGTCTTGGGCTCTAGCCCAAGGTTTCCAGCTTTCGGTTGCAAAGTTGTGTGTTAGGCACTTCTGTCGGCGTCGTACCGTTCATCCGGAACCAGAACTTTGCCTTAATGACAGTCCGCTCACTGTAGTGAAGACATATCGATTCTTAGGACTGGTTTTTGACACCCAATTGACTTGGCTTCCTCATATCTGTCAGCTTAAGTGGAAGTGCTGGCAGCACCTCAATGCCCTCTGCTGCCTGAGCAACACCAACTGGGGTGCAGATAGCTCTACACTGCTGCAGCTCTACAGAGCCCTTGTTCAATCCCGCCTTGACTATGGGTGTCTGGTTTATGGTTCAGTGGCACCCTCAGCGTTGCGTTTATTCGCCCCAGTGCACCACTGTGGTGTTCGCCTAGCAGCAGGAGCTTTTAGGATGAGTCTGGTGATGTGTACTGGTGGAGGCCGGAGTCCCTCCATTGCAGGTTAGGCATGCGCAATTGCTCTCCAGATATGTTTTACACATTCATAGTTCTGCACATCTGAATTACAATCTCCTTCTCCCGTCCATGGTGATTCATCTCCCGCATCGGCGGCCCACGTCAGAGCTTACAATTGCAGTTCGTGTGCGATCCCTTCTCTCTGAACTGGAGTCCTTGCCTTTACCACCTATACTTGAGGTTCATTCATGAACACTTCCATGGTATACACCTAGCTCACGGCTTCGCCTGGACCTTTCACGTGGCCCGAAGCACTCAGTTAACCCTGTGATTCTCCCCTGGCACTTCCTCTCGGTGACATGTACAAGGGCCATGAAGTGGTTTACACCAATGGATTGATGGCTGATGGTCACATTGACTTTGCCGATGTTCATGGAGGACATATAGAACACCTCTCCTTGCCAGATAGTTGCAGTGTTTTCATTGCAGAGCTGGCAGCCATATCTCGTGCTCTTGAGCCCGTCCACTTATGCCCAGGTGAGCCATTTCTCCTGTGTACTAACTCCTTGAGCAGCCTACAAGCTATCGACCAGTGCTACCCTCGCCATCCTGTGGTGGTGTCCATTCAGGAGTCCATCTATGCTCTGGAACGGTCCCATCGTTCATTGGCGTTTGTCTGCACTCCATGTCACATCGGAATCCCAGGCAACGAACTTGCCGACGGGCTCGCCAAACAGGCTATGCGAAACTGCTTCTGGAGATGGGCATCTCTGAACCTCACCTGTGTTCTGAGTTACACTGTAGGGTTTTTTGGCATTGGGAGATGGACTGGCATAACAGTATACACAACAAACTGCGTGTTGTTAAGGAGACTATGAATGTGAGGAAGTCTTCCATGTGGGCCTCTCGCAGGGAATCAGTTGTCCTCTGCTGGCTCCGCATTGGCCATGCCTGAGCGACCCACAGTTACCTCCTGCGCCATGAAGACCCGCTTGAGTGTCAATGTGGCGCCCGGTTGACAGTGGCCCATATTCTGATGCACTGCCCCACTTGACAGCCTTGCGACGAAATCTTGGGTTACCCTACTTGTTGCTGCTAATTTTATCTGACAAAGCCTCATCGGCTGATTTAATTTAAGTTTTATTCATCATTATGAATAATTTATTTTATCATTTGATCTAAGTTTTAGCGGATGTCCTTTGTCCCTCTGTGTCCTCCACCGTAGTGCTTCTAGGATGGAGGTGTTAATGTGTTGCAGAGTGGCTGGCTTCTCCTTTTTTTATTCTCATGGTCAGCCAGCCGTGGTAATCTGCTTTGTTGTTTTAATCCCTTTGTCCTGTTTCTTGCGTTTCTGTGGTTTTTCTTGTCCTCTTTTGTCCATTTATATGTTTGTTGCCCTTCATCGTTCTTGTGATTTTTCCTTTCATTGCATTTTGAGTTGCCAGTCATTTGTTTTATTTTCACACTTGTGGCATTCTTTTATTCGGAATAAGGGACTGACGACCTCTTAATTTGGTCCCTTTGCCCCTCTTTTAATCCAACCAAGCAATCAACCAGCCAACCTAAATATGGATTCGCATACACAGACGGATCCAGAATTCATGACTAGGTTAGTTAGTTTTGTGTACTCAGCCCAGGAGAGGTTCACAAGCAGTGTTCTCAGAGTGCATGCTTTATGTATATACGGCAGGGTTGGTAGCCATATGTCTAACCTTGCATTAAATAAGATCTCCCTCAGCCAAGACCTTTGTGTTTTGTAGTGATGCCCACAAAAAATAAATCAGTGCTATCTCTGAAACATTTTGTTCTCTTAACATACAAGACATTTTATTTGAACCTACAGTGCGGGAACCAGCATGACATTCATTTGGACACCAAACCAACTGGGCATACTGGGAAATCACAACTGAAGCACCAGATTTTGAATATGTGGTATAAGGAATTATGGGCTGCTGCAACCTCAATAAAGGCGTGTGATACTTCTTACCAAGCCTCTCTGAAGGAAACAGTTGTACCGTTCTAGTCATGAATGGGCCACACCATATTGAACTGAGAGTTCATCTTACAGGGTGTATACGACCCGGGACAACCGGGAATTCCGGGAAAAACCCGGGAATTTTTTCATCCGGGAGAAAACCGGGAAAAACCCGGGAATTTTTCGGAATTCCAGGAATTTTTCATTGTTTTAGCTTTCAGTTACATTTTTGTAGTTTTGACTGCAGAATTGATTCTCTATCAAAGAATGTTATTGTATCCTGCTACTGGAGAATGATACTGCAGCAATAAAATATAAACGAGAGGGGAAAAAATAAAACTGTAGTGGCAAAGGAAATGTGCATTTTACGACAACAAAACACCGTGCACGCACAAGCGTCTACAGATAGCAAAAATATGTTAAAGGCCGTAGGGCGCAGACTGTAATTCTTCGTAACAGTAAACTGCTTGCTATGAGCATGACGTCACAACTGTTCACATTAGGTTCGTTTGACCAGTTGCCAGCGGTCTGTTGCGCATGTGCATTTGACTCGCGTATAAGCAGTACCTTCTCTCGCTTCCCGCTTCTTGAAGTTTGGCTGTTAGCTGCATCGGTAGTCGCAGCAAGCAGCCAGATGCAAACGAGAAAAATTTTTCTCGCGCGCCCTAGCTGCCAGATTCGCACTTGCACAGAGTTGTCTGAGTTGTAGTGGGGAGGGGGTTAGTCTCCACGTGACCCGTGTTTACGTTAAGTGATTTCGCTGCTTCTCTTCGTGTACAGCTCCCACGTCAAATGAAAACAAAACGGATTTCTGTGGCCGGGAGCTATCAAGTGAATTAAAATGCATTCACATAATTACAGAGGGCAAAAATATATTATTAATTTCAGTTTCTGATTTTATTTTCTTTCCAAGTTAGTAGCAGTCAAGCATTAATCGCCTTGCAGAAGAATGAAGTTATTTTTGCAAGTTTGCTAAAGAAATTCCGCTGAGGCAATCATTTTATTTGAAACGAAGTGTTTCATTTAACAATTTTGGGTACTTCCAACTGTTTGGTGAATTTCAAGTGCACGTTATCATCTTCTGCCATGTATGGCATTATGCCATAATAAAGAACCAAACATGAGATCGTAGAGTACTGGTACTCCAAGAAAATTTACATCCCAAAAACCACACTGAAAAGCTTAGTGTAAGCTCTCTTAGTGCTTTATACACACGAACATGCGGGCTTCCTACACCACTGCAGTTGCACACGCACAATAATTCGTTTTTGGCGCTCTCTGGCAACTGGTAAATCGAACCTATAACTAACAGTATTGCGAACGGTGGTTAGAAAAGCGTTACTTTCAAAGTAAATTTCTTTTTACGCAAGATGAATTATGTTACGTGTGTGAAAGTGGGATGGATATCTAAATCACAGAGCGTTCGAAACTGAACAGTTTGAGGACCAGCCACTTCAAGAATTTCGAGCCAAGGCATTTGTCACAATTTTAAATTTACTGGCACATGTGTGTGATGTATCTTAAAGTATATCACACCAAAAAAAGACCAATATTACACGTGAAAGCTTAGCTTTTCTTGTAGATATACGGTACTGTGTACATTAATGTAAACCGTTAACTTTTCCTCTTGTGTGTTCGCGCTATGTAACCAGTAATCTTGCTAGTGGCTGACTATAACACGTGTCCTATGCTCTGAATAGCTGCTGTCATCGACTGGCGAGATCTCGTGGCTTGAGATATGACTCGCTTACAAAAGGACATCACAACCTCGGTTGCAACGCTCCGGAAACTAACAAGCTGTGTTTGGTGCAATTCGAATTTATACTTTCGTAATACGAAAATATGCAGTGTGTATGTTGCTGCAAATCAAAGGTCTTTCCAAAACTTCTCTGCTCCAGCTTTTCTTTTTTTTCCGGGAAGTTCTACGCGATTATATAAAACGTTAACCATTCAAAGGATTGATAAGTTTTACAGTTCCAAGGGAACTTTTTCTGTGCTGAGTGACAGTAGGTCGCCCGGGAAATAGCATATTTTTTAAACGGGATATCCGGGAGAAATCCGGGAATAATCCGGGAATTTTTTTTCCTTGTCCCTGTATACACCCTGTCTTAAGGCTTCTGGACTCTGGTGGGCATGTGTTCCCAAGCTATTGCAGCTGTTCTTCCTTTCATTTGCTGTAATCTTATTCTGACTGTAGCAGCCAGTCCATGAGGAGGTCATGAGGTACCTATAGAGTGGTAGCAGTCTGACTGTGCAGGGAATGCACTATTGATGCCAGACTGTTACTTCCTTGTGGATGCAAGAAGTAGGTGCCTGTCCGGGTCCTCTGGGCCATGGTCATCAAGCCAAGTGACCCTTGTTCTGGCAGAGTGGTGCCCAAGGGGAGAGCCATCGTTTGGGGTAGTCAGCATCATGGCAGATGTCTGTCAATGTGAAAGGGCCTAAGCTTACACCTGGTGCCTGTGTGGCTCTGGTTCTCTCTTTAAGCAGACCAGAAGTCTTCAGTGCCATTATGACCATAGGAACTTTACCTCATTGACCATGCTATGGGAAGAAATTGAAACAAAGTGGCTTGCAGAAACTTACTCTCCAATTGCTGGTTTGCACTTGTGCATATGAAGGGTCCTTCCTCTCTATTAAGCTCGTGTTCTTTGAACATATTTTGAGAAATCACTTCCTTCAGTAAATTATGAAGTGGTTCAATCATAATTAAAATGGCAAATCCTACCCAGTGCCAGGTGATACTTTGCAAATTACTGAATGATGTACCCATTACCGTAATGCCCGATAAGAGTCGAAACGTGGTACAATGTATAATTTTTCTACAAGACATACTGATGAAGAACTACATGAGCTGTTGGAGAAGCATGGGATCCATTTCATACATTGTGTGCGTCGAGACTCACGGGGCAACAAGGTTGACACTGGAGCTTTCATCTTCAAATTTGAGGGGATTTCTCTTAGCGAGGTGGTCAGAATTTTGTTTAACTGTGAGAGGATGTGTGTGAGCATTCATGAAGACATTTACACATGTTTTTATTATTTTTCTATTGAATATATTATTTTAAATTTAAATTTAATAATAACAATAATAAATTTAAATAACCTTTTATGCATTCCGCATGAACTTTCCAATGTAATTTGTAATTAGTGGCTTTTGTAACATTTATGTTAGGTGCCCTAACCACAATACAAAAAAACTGCTGACAATAGTACAAATATTTTAATTGTAATACTATTAACTGATAGATCTAATTCCATCAATAATGACCCATATATGTCTGTTTCAAAATCTCAGGCTTTAACAGTAGTTCCATTATTTCATAAAAATGTAATTAAGGGAGTCACTTCTTCGTTAATCCCAAGTTCACAGTGACATGGGTAATTTAGTTTCCTTATAAAAGATTTAATGTATTCATTTATGGCATCACTCTTGCCTCACTACTAGCTTTCTCAAGAGAGTACTTCAAAATGGCACCAATTTAAAACAGCAGGTGAACAGGCTCTGGAAGCATTACGGGGATTGAGGGCAGTGTAGCCCTCTGTGCAAGTGGACATTCATGCCTCCCCTTAAGTTGCATTGCCACACATTCTCAAATAACCTGCTAATATATTTCAATCAAATATTGCCAGTTACATATATACATAAATATATTAAACAGGGGTGCTGAAGACTGCTGCACTGAGTGTGCTAGATCTAATGTCCTGTCCTCATATATTTCTTTTGTCTTTTTTTCTTCTCACCAGTGTTATCATTTTGCAGGTCACTGAATCCTTGTATTCAGAATTTTTTTAATGCAAACTTTTAATCTTATGTTACTAATGTTTTTTGCTGTGGTTAATCTCATTGCAGAAAAAGTGGAAAGCTTGAAAAAGAAGAAGTTAGGCCATGAAATTGGTAAAGCTGCTGCAGAGAAGAGCCGTGGGCTTTTCAGTGCAGATGATTGGCAGTGTAATAAGTAAGTTATGTATACAGTCAGTTGTCTTTCCCACTCTGAAAAATGGATTTTATTAGATCTTTTAAGATTTATGGATTTTAGAACAAAATCATAAACTGAATTCTGTAACATAGTGCAACTGAATCAGAGAGAGGGAATTCCGATTTGAAAATGTTGCATATTCCTTCATACTGTGTAATGTGACTTATTCAACAGATATAAATGAAACACGCAAGCAATAATAATTCAACAAAATTCTTTTATAATTGTGTAATGGTAAAAAGTAATTTCTGGCCACCAGAAATAGTTACTGAAATGATTAATTATTTTACAGTATGGTAGTCACACATACGGAAAAAATTATTGAAAATGTGGCTATGATCATTATACACTAATTAACACAAAACTGGTAGCATAAGCCTAACAGCTTAAAAAATTATAAACTGCTTTTTCTATAATGGCATCTTACCACAAAAATGCTAATGGATAAGATACAAAATAAAATGAACCTAATGTTTTCTACAGTGATACTCCAAAAGCCACCTTATGGTGTGTGGTGGAAGATACTTTTGACACCACTATAATCACTCCTCCCCTCCAGCCCACCTACCCATCACTTTTTACTGTGTTATTTGTATCTGTTGCACAGGAAAACTGCTACCGGGAAGTCACCATATGACTTTTAATGTCTCCTGTTTTCTTTTGTCATTTCATGATGTGTATGTGGGAGGAATAATTTTTGCCTAACTCTTGAAATGTAAGTGCTGTCAGAATTTTAACAATAATTCTGAGTGATGCCCAGTGTCTCTCCTGTAGTGTTTGCCATTAGAATTGGATGAGACAGTCAATAACAAACTTGAACATACCAAACAAACCCATGACAAAATACTACACTCTTCTTTAGATCTTCTCTGTTAATCCTACTTTGTAATGGCGTCTGTCAGACAATGCTGGAGAGGAAGTTGAACAAGGATTTTGGAGGCTATTTCTTTTGTAGGTGTGTTACATTTCCTAAGAATTCTTCAAATGAGTTACAGTCTGGCATCTGGATTTTTAAAACTAGTTTTATGTGGTCATTTCACTTAGTTATTCTGTACTTCTGCTCCTAAAAATTTTACAGATGTTAATTTTTCCAGTTGTTTGTAGCTAATTATGTAATCAGATTGTAGTGGAACTTTCCACCTATTAATGCAGTCCATTGCAATGTATTTACCTTGACTCAAATGAGACCATGTTCCAAGTGTTGATACCATACTGGTCTTCGTACATTTCACTAGTTTTCTTTCCTATATACATAATCATCATCATCATCTGGAAACAGCCTCACACACGCTCTATCCCACTGGCCATTAAAATTTCAATGCAATAAAGGTGGTATTCAACAAATGTCAAATTGACATGAAATGTACTACATACCTGGATATGCAAATCGTTAGTATTACAGTGCAACCCAAAAAAGTAGGTAGGAGTAATCCCATTCAGAAATAGCATTTCAATTTTGATTTATTTGTGTGAGATCATGTTACTCCTTGAGTAAGGAGAAAGGCTGTGACAGGATGATTGCCTTTAGAGACTTCGATTTATAATTCCTTAAAATTGCTGTTTGCCTTGATCAGTATCTTGCAACTGTCATGCTAATGTAGAGTTGATGGGTCTAGGAGGGCCATACTCAGTGCCATCAGAATCTCAGCTGTCCCACACAATAGCACTCTAGAGGACAGTAATGTTGTTCACTCGGCTGTGCAGGATCTCACAGTTATGTCATTACCTAGAGTCAGCTAACGAACTTGTTTACCACAAGGTCAATAAGATGATATGGGAATCACTGCTATCAGCATGGTGATCATTGTTGTGGTTTTTCTTCATGCACCAGAGGGGAGAGGTATGGCAAAAGTGGTGTGGCTAGTAGCAACAACACTGGACACAGGAGTGGCACCATATCATCTTTCCAGATGAATCCAGGTTCAGCATACAGCATCACAATACACATATCTGTGTGAGGAGCATCTGGGGAGAATGAAAGATGCCATAATGCATTCATTGTCATTTGATTCCATCACTTCATGTGATGAAATGGGTTGCAATTTGGTATACAGCACGATCACCCCCAGTTCACTTAGCTGGTAATTTGAACAGTGGCAGTTACATTTCTGACATGTCAAAGCCAGTGACTGCCAATCCTTCGAGATCTCTGTGATGTTATCTTTAGTGAGATAACAGAAGACAATGTATTGCCTCTGCTGTCTTGACCTACTGTGATAAACAGGGTGTTAGCTGCTTTGGTCAGCATGTTCTCTAGATCTCTACCCCACTGAAAGCCACTGGTCATGGGTTGTTGAAAGACTAGTTATGCCACCAGTCACCAGCCAGTATGGTTGATGAACTCTGGCATAGTTCAGGCAGCACAGCATGACTTACCCACACCTGTCATCCAAGTTCAGTTGAACCTGATGCCCAGCTGTGCTACCACTGGTGGCAACTCTTTGATAAATTTTGCATCCTGTATAGCCCCAAATCATATACAAATTTAATCTTTTTTTCTTCCTACTATATCGTATACACAAAATATTTTAATGGCCAGCAGTGTATTTATTGAATCACGCTCAGGGGCTCGTGAAGAGATCACACAGTGTGTAAATGGTATTATTATAGTTCTCCCTGGAAGAAACATGGATGTGTGTATACAAAGATCGTAATGCATTATTGAGGCCAGAGGTGTGCTTAATTCAGCACAGGATGCCAAATGGCTGTTAAGACAATGTTGATCATTATGATGAACTGAACAAATTATTTTTTTGCCAGCAAGTGAACACAGAATTTTCTCCGTGTGTGTATCTGACATCCAGGCACTATTGTAGCATGCATGAAATGTATTTGCAGTTGTGTATATGGACAACAATCAGCTATATAATGGAATGGTGACAATAAAAATTGATGCCGGAGCTGGACTCGAACCTGGATTTCCTGCTTTTTGTGAGTGGTGGCCTTATCCACTTTGGCTATCCAAGCATGACCCTTGACCAGACCCAAACATTCATGTCTTACCGTCCATGTATCACAATATGCACTTGTACACGTAATGTAATTCCCATAGAGATGAGAGATATTTTAATTGAAAGTTGCTGCTTGGTATTGGTGGATAAATGTGATATTGCAGTGTTCCTTCAACCATGCATGCATGTCTGAAGGAACAGTGCGTCATACTTCTTAACAACACAGGCATTGCAATATTGTTTTGTAGCACTATATACTGATCATGACATGAAGCTTTAAATTTCACCAGTTTGATGATACTACTTGAGTATACCAGATGAACTGTGGAAAATGTAGCATAGGCACTTAGAAATTTGGGATGTATTGTTTTTTCTGTGTGTGACACAGCAGTTGTCCCAACAGTGGTGGGAGCTGTTGTGGTGTAGGCCCTACTAGCTCTCTCTCAGAGAGGAAAAAAATCAAAGAAGGGAATATTAACGAGAAAATGTAACATGTTACATTGAACTGTAGATGCCCTTGTAACATATATTCAAAGGTACTGACCCCATTCACTGTGGTTTGTGTAGTTCATCTGTGACATAGTTAAATTAATCATTGTACATAAAGATACATGATACTGTCACAAATTTGGGTCGATAATTGACAGAATAACAACTCCAGTGGAACAGTACTTACATCCACCAGAATTTAATTCATTGTATTTGGTCTGTAGGCTACACGTTCACATACTACCGCCTAGTGCTTTAGGAAAAGCATTGTTGGGAGACTCTTGTCAATTTAGGGACAATACACACAATTTTTGTGGTCCTGTATGACACAAAATGTTGTAAGGCATCCTTTGCCAGCACATGGTTATATCACTGTGTGTAGCCCTTTTATTATTCTAGGTATATACACTACTGGCCATTAAAATTGCTACACCAAGAAGAAATGCAGATGATAAACGGGTATTCATTGGACAAATGTATTATACTAGAAATGACATGTGATCACATTTTCACGCAGTTTGGGTGCATAGAGAAATCAGTACCCAGAACAACCATCTCTGGCCGTAATAACGGCCTTGATACGCCTGGGCATTGAGTCAAACAGAGCTTGGATGGCGTGTACAGGTACAGCTGCCCATGCAGCTTCAACACGATACCACAGTTCATCAAGAGTAGTGACTGGCGTATTGTGACGAGCCAGTTGTCGGCCACCATTGACCGGACGTTTTGAATTGGTGAGAGGTCTGGAGAATGTGCTGGCCAGGGCAGCAGTCGAACATTTTCTGTATCCAGAAAGGCCCATACAGGACCTGCAAATGTGGTTGTGCATTATCCTGCTGAAGTGTAGGATGTCACAGGGATCGAATGAAGGGTAGAGCCACGGGTCGTAACACATCTGAAATGTAACGTCCACTGTTAAAAGTGCCGTCAATGCGAACAAGAGGTGACAGAGACGTGTCACCAATGGCACCCCATACCATCATGCCGGGTCATATGCCAGTACGGCGATGACAAATACACGCTTCCAATGTGTGACCACTGCAATGTCGCCAAACATGGATGCGGCCCTCATGATGCTGTAAACAGAACCTGGATTCATCCGAAAAAATGACGTTTTGCCACTCATGCACCCAGGTTCGTCGTTGAGTACACCGTCGCAGGCGCTCCTGTCTGTGATGCAGCGTCAAGGGTAACCGCAGCCATGGTCTCCGAGTAGCTGCAAACGTCGTCGAACTGTTTGTGCAGATGGTTGTTGTCTTGCAAACGTCCCCATCTGTTGACTCAGGGATCAAGACGTGGCTGCATGATCTGTTACAGCCATGCGGATAAGATGCCTGTCATCTCGAATGCTAGTGATACGAGGCCATTTGGATCCAGCACTGCATTCCGTATTACCCTCCTGAACCCACCAATTCCATATTCTGCTAACAGTCATTGGATCTTGACCAACGCGAGCAGCAATGTCGCGATACGATAAACCATAATCACGATAGGCTACGATCCGACCTTTATCAAAGTCGGAAACGTGATGGTATGCATTTCTCCTCCTTACACGAGGCATCACAACAACGTTTCACCAGGCAACACCAGTCAACTGCTGTTTGTGTATGAGAAATTGGTTGGAAACTTTCCTCATGTCAGCACGTTGTAGGTGTCGCCACCGGTGCCAACCTTGTTTGAATGCTCTGAAAAGCTAATCATTTGTATATCATAGCATCTTCTTCCTGTCAGTTAAATTTCGCGTCTGTAGCACATCATCTTCATGGTGTAGCAATTTTAATGGCCAGTAGTGTATATGGAAGGGCTATATGAGGGAAATGAACTTGAAGATATTTAGAAAGGGAGATGCAGTAAGTGGAGATGGGAGATACGATACTACGAAAAGATCTTGACTGAGCGCTGAAGGATCTAAGTTAAAACGATACCCATGAACTAGACATTATGACTAGACATCATTTCTTCATAATCAGTAAGAGCCTTGGGAGGACCAGCCATGAAAAAACTATCCCATCTGTTGTGCAAGATATATGAGATAGGTGAAATACCCTCAGATTTCAAGAAGAGTGTAGTAATTCGAATTCCAAAGAAGATATGTTGGTTCTGAACAGGTGTATTACCAAACTATAAGTTTAATAAGTCATGCTTGCCAAATATTGAGACAAATTATTTGCAGAAGACTGGGAATGGAAGAACTGGTAGAAGCAGACTTTGGGGAAGATATTTGGTTCGTGCAGAAATGTAGGAACACACGAAGCCATAATGACCCTATGACGTACCTTAGAAGAAAGTTCATAGCATTTGTAGATTTAAAGAAAACTTTAATCAATGTTGACTGTAATGCACTCTGAAAGTCAGAAGGTAGCAGTGATAAAGTACAAGGAACAGAAGGTTATTTGCAACTTGTATAGAAAGCAGAATGCAATTATGAGTCAAATAACATGAAAGGAAAGTAAAGATTGAGGAGGGAATGAGACAAGGTTGTATCCCAGCAACAATGTTATTCAGTTTGTACATTGAGCAACATGTTGAGGGAGTGAAGGAGAAATTTGGAGAAGGAATTAATGTGCAGGGAGAAGAAATATAAACATTTAAGATTACCTGGCAACAATGCAATTCTGTCAGAAGCAGCAAAGTGCTAGGAAGAGCAGCTGATCAGAAGAAGTTATAAGATAAACATCAACCGATGCTGAGGGAGTTTGATTAAGAAATGAGACAGTAAAAGTAGTAGATGGGCTATTTGGACGACAAAGTAACTGATGATGGCCGACGTAGAGAGGATATAAACTGTGGACTGGCTATAGTAAGAAAAGCATTTCTGAAAAAGAGCAATTTATCATCTAATATAAATTTAAGTATTAAGAATTTTTTTCTGATGTTATTTGTGTAGAGTGTAGCCTCCTATGGAAGTGAGATATGGAAGTGAGTACTTCAGACAAGAAGAGAACAGAAGCTTTTGAAATGTGTTGCTACAGAAAAATATTGAAGTTTAGAAGGATATGTCAAGTAACTAATGAGGTGACACCAAATTGAATTGGGGGGAAAACAAAACTTGTCACAACTTGAGTGAAAGAGGGGAGCAATTGGTTGGACCCATTCTGAGACATCAAGGAATTGTTAGTTTGGTAATGGACGGAAGTGTCGGAGCAAAAATTGTTGAAGACAAAGGGATCTATACGGTAAATAGGTTCAAATGTATGCAGGTTGCGGTAATTATGCAGAGATAAAAAGGCTTGCACTGGATAGGCTAGCATGGAGAGCTGCGTCAAAGCAGGCTTCAGACTGGAAGACGACGCCGACGCCGACGACAAGGATGCCAAGTGGTGTAGTTTCGAAAAATGTCCCACATGACCACCACAGATTTTACTGAAATTTTGTGTGAACTTTCGCACATGTTCCCAGTAAACATTGGTAAAGTTTCACAATCACCAATTCAATACTTCTGGAGATATAATTATTTGTTTGACCACATAGCGCAGCTACCAACAGTGAATTCGTAAATTTTTGGCAACTTTGAGACACAATATCTCCGGCAGCATTTTCTTGAAAAGGGGGAGGGGGGGGGGGGGGCTAGGCCATCTTGTACAACACTTTGCACTCTTGTAAGTGAAATATTATGTTCTGGTGTAACCACAAGCACTGGAATGTAGGTGAAGAACGCAAGAGAAGAGAAGGCGGTGAAACAACGTTGGCTAATGGTTCGCTGATTAGGACCGCACAACAACAGAAGCAGCCTCTACAAGAGGAGAATGTAAGTGGTGCTCCTGCCAGCCTTGGCTGCTCACTATTCGCTCAGTATTCGGACAGTATTAGCACAGCCTAGCAGAGAGTGTTAAGATAGCAGTGACACTTGATCCATATCAATTGCTTGCAACTACATTGTATATAGCAAAGGACACTAACTTGCATGTCACCCATCGCTTGTGACCACTCATTGTAAATACAAGTTAAGTATTGTCATTCTTCTTATTTGTAATAAAAACTATTAATGTGATTTTGTTTGAATTGTTGTATAGCATTCCAAGAATGCAGCATCCTATAGGCACCCTATAAGCGATGAGTGGGCAGGATCCCACATATTAAAAAAGATTTCCTGATCAATTTTCATATTGAATTTGATGCAAAATCAGCCAAAAAACACACACTTGAAAAAAATGTGAAGTTTATCTTTTTATATCTCTGGAAGTAATTGCAGGATAAACCTGAAAATTGGGAAATGAGGTTGAGCCAGAACAATAGCAAATATAGATTCTTTTTTCTAGTTTTAGGCATCTCTACAACATTCAGCTGTACAGAATTCATTTTATAAACAATGAAATTGAATGAGGATAAACAATAAGAAGTTTTTTTCGTTTTTGTGGCTCTTATAATCTCTAATAATTTGAGGCAATCAAACTGGAAAAGGTAATTTTTTGGGTTCTGTCTTATCAAAACATTCCCATCAGTAACATCATATGGCCAACAGTATAGTTTTCCCTCATGATATTCTACAGTAAATTAATGCAACCTGTAAAAAATAAAGTAGTTTGAAATAAACATATACTTATTATCCTAAAAGAGACCTTTTTCAACTTAGGCCTGTGAGGCTTAATAGAAATGAATCATCAGGCTTGGGATCCTGTGTAAAGAAACCCTTATCTGGCTTGAGAACTTGCTGTAAAGAAACACGCCCATGGCTGCTGTCTTACAGCTATCAGGTGTGCCCCTATGGCACTGGGGGATGCTGGTTTTCTCACTTTAAAATGAAACAGCTGCGGTTAAGCAACCATGGGCCACAGCAACATGTTTATACAATTTTTCATCAGTACACCTTTCCACCAAAACTGCAGGCTACACTAACACAAAGTACCCTATACCTTAAACTGGAATTAAACTAACACATCAATGACATTACACAATAAGAAGGCATACCAATAATTCCCTACAACATGAATCCATTCCAAAAAAGTCAGGCAGACTACTATGCAGTGTGACAGTGGTGTAAAACCTGCAGGCTATTTATACAATGTGTGCTATTTCGCTACCATGAGCTCCACTGACTTGGTAATGCACAGCTACATTGTGAAGTTTATAACCAGTTCGATTTTGTAGTTGTAGCAGAAAAACAAACTTAAATGTCACAATGAGTCATGACAAATGGCACCTCTTTTTTTGAAGTTTTCAGAGTTACTCAGATTTTCTCTCTTCCTGACCATTTTAGTATTGCCTTCCCCAGAGAGTGCTAAACAATCGTAGAATGTGATAAAAGATATCAGATTTGAGTATCAACAGAATATGGGCCTGCTTTGAATGCACCCCCCCCCCCCCCCCCCTTGTTGATTTTTAGGGCTTTATTCAGTCCCATTGCAAAACCAAATACAGTTTTTTAGGTGGTTTAGCACATGATGTTTCGAATGAAAATCATTTAAAAGAGTTTACAGAAGTCTCTTTTTTGTAAAAGTGGGCCAAAAATAGCATTTTTTTTTTTGGTAAATTGTCAACTTTACTTGCTATTTGTAAACTATTGGAAAACAGTAGGAGAACGAAATTTTATATTTTACTGTGCAATTTTTCATATTGATCCCACAATTACTTCCAGAAATATAAAAAGTGAAACCTCACATTTTTCCAAGTATTTAATTTTTCTGTCAACTTTGCTTCAAAGTAAGCATAAAAAAAAGCCCAGGAAATCTTTATTATTATTCTGCTTAAGAGAATGTAAAATGTACAATATGACTTAGTTTTGTTTCTTCCATGGAAATAGTGGCAGAGGTATCATGTCTCAAAGTTGCTCAAAACTGATGGGTGCACTGTTGGTAGCTGTGCTATATGGTCAAGCGAAGGACTCTTATCTCCAGAAGTATTGAATTAGTGATTATGAAACTTTACCAATATTTATCAGGAACATGTGCGCATGTTCATACAAAATTTCATCAAAATCCGTGATGGTCATGTGGGAACTTCCTAGACCACTTGTCATGGAATGTCCTTATTAATAGATGGTTTAAATTCTGTCATTGTCTTAGGCTTAGCCATGTGAAAACAGGTAAGAATTCAAAATTTCCTTAGAGGAAACAAATTGAAATTGTCATGAAGCTATATTTCAAGTTTGTTAGCTTTGGTTACGCTGGTGGTGGATTACTGTTTAATGATGACCTTGAACATGTAGATTGCTGTAATTGTTCATATTTTCTGTTTTTTCTTCCTCTGATTCTGATTATTTTATAATGATTGTTAGGTGTGGGAATGTCAACTGGGCCCGCCGACAGTCGTGTAACATGTGCAATGCTCCAAAGTATGGTGAGGTTGAAGAACGTACTGGTTATGGTGGAGGTTACAATGACCGTGGCGTTGTGGAATATGTACGCCGTTCGGACTCGGATGATGAATATGATGAGGTAATGGAGTAATTCTGTGCAGTAGGTGCACAGATCAGTATATTCTTGTTTATATTCCTTTACTATCATAATATTTATGAATTTGTGTGTCACTCATTAGTGCACATTAATTTGTGTTTTTATCTAATAGTTGGTATATCCAACTTTGACACAGATACGTCACGAAATGCTGTGGCATGGAAGCAATGAGGCCTTGGTAGGTCGCTGGAGAGAATTGACACCACATCCGAACACACAACTCACCTCATTCCTGTAAATTACGGGGGAGAGGGGGGATGAGCTCTGATACCACGTTCAATCTCATATTTTAATTACATACAACCCCATCCTCCTTTCAAAACACTGTCCATTCTGTTCAACTGCTCTTATAAGTCTCTGCTGTCACTGATAGAATTACAAAATCATTGTAAACCATAAAATTTTTATTTATTCTCCCTGAACTTTAATTCCGTCTCCAAATTTTTCTTTGGTTTCCTTTATTGCTTGTTCAGTGTACAGATAGAGGTTTCCTTTATTGCTTGTTCAATGTACAGATTGAATAACATTGAGGGCAGATTACAACCGTATCTCATTCCCTTCTCAACCACTGCTTCCTATGCTGTAAATGTAGATTTGCCTTTTCTTAAACTATTTTCTAAGAGAAGACATAGGGGTCACTAACACCTCTCATTTTCCTATATTTCTCTGGAATCCATACTGATCTTCCCGGAGGTCAGCTTCTATAAGTTTTTACATTCTTCCGTAAAGAATTCTTGTTAGTACTTTGCAACTAGGACTTACTAAACTGACACTTTAGTAATATTCACAACTCTCAGCACCTGATTACTTTGGAATTGGAATTATACCATTCTTTTTTATATCTGAGGGCAGTCTGCCAGTCTCATACTTCTTGCACACAAGATGGAATTGTTTTGTCATTGATGGCTCTCCCAAGGATATCAGTAGTTCTGATTTAATGTCATCTATTTAGTGTTGCAGGAGGGTAGGTCGTGCGTCTGTGGCATCTGATAAGTCATACATGGCCCCCATATTGTGCTAAATGGTGAGCACCTCTGGGAGCCCAGCATTTGGTGAACCTAAGTTCCCTGAGCTGGTGATTGGTAAACACTGCCAGTCCTCTGTAACGGTAACCTCTGGGGATGTGATGGTGGAACATTGTGTGGCACAGGGACCAGGTATCTTGGCTTAGCTGCCTGGAGTGTGAGGGTGGTCAAAACCTCTATAAGAAACCCCTTAATCTCAATGTGTGCTGTATGCTGATGAAACATTATTGCTGTTAAGGCAGAACGGTCATCAGCAGGCAACCTCAGAGGAACATGCTGCATCTCAGTTGTATAAGGCTTACTCAGGAAAGTGGGGCTATGTCTCAGTGGGCCGGTATTTCCCTAACAGCTTGTAGGACGAGATGGATCTCTTGAACTCAAACATATCCACTCCCAGTGTGATTGCCTTAAAGTTCATTTTCCTTGCTTAGCCACTCTACATTTGCCTTTCAGCTTTCAGTTCTTTGCTTAGCACTGATTTTCCATCTGCACTCGTAATATTCCTACAGCTGCTTCTCTTTTCTCCAAAGATCTCTCTAATTTTCATGTAGGTGGTACCTATCTTCCCCCAAGTGACTTGTTCCATGTCAAATCAACGCAGGTGCCAACCTAGACCCTCTTCGATTTTCATAAAATTTGGTGTGCTCATTGCACATGACATCTGGCCTTCAGTAATGCATGATATAGCCATCCCACAAACATAATATAGCCATGCCAGCCAAACACATGCTTGGAAGGCATGGTAAACAGGTTCAGATTTACAGAAACAAATATGACAAATGTATCAAGTAGACTTACTATGCCTTAATACTAGGAAGTGATATATAACACTGTTTGTGCAGCTTTTCATGAAAGGAAATATGTTAATCCTGTTGCTATTCACATCAGTCTTCGCAAGAATGTCCTTCTTGTCCACAGTCAAGATGTCAGATTTTGCAGGGTATATGCATGGAGGTAAGGCCCGTGAGGATGTAGGAAGCTAATTGAAACATCATTCATATCTTCATTAACATTGAAAACACATCTTCGTACATGCATGCAACAAACCCTGTGATATCACTAAGGTATGAGTCTCATTGGATCCTAGTTAGAGATTCATTTCTGATGTCTGGTGAATTGGTGAAAACTTTCATTTACATATTGTAATGGCCAGTGGGAATAACACAGTGTAACTTGTGGGTACCTGCAATTGTGTGAATCTCTCAAAGGAGACATTTTTCAGCTTCATACTCACTGTTGAATAATGAAAGTGACACACTGCAATGTTCTTAGAGTACCATTCAAACAACTGTCTGGGTGTCATTACCTGAGAGCTTGTAATGCTAAACGGCCCTGCTCATTACGAAAAATCTTGTCATTGTTTTCTGTGAACTTGTTGCTTCTCTCTAGGGGTGATTTCGCTTAGCATCTTGACAGTATTAGCATTACATGATATTTGTTCCCTTAATGCAGGTGGTTGTGCTAATAAAAATTGCTGTTTTCCTGTTAAGTGGTCACATCCACACTCCAGCACTGCCCCAACATTAAAGACCCTTACCACTTGCACTGCATCCATCACGTTCAGACACACAAAGTTGTCCATCCAAAATAACAGAGATTTCTACAACTTTTCCACATTATGGCATTCTAAAACTATTTTCTATGGCTAAATGCCACTGTTCTTGAACAAATATAACTATTGTATTTTGATTCTGTGGAAAATTCTTGTAAGACGTATGGCACACGGATACACTATGTAAGCATACTGATTTCCTGCAGAAATAACCAACATGTGGAAATATGTCTGCCACTGACCATCGGTGTTAATGTAATGTTATAATTCCCCCTCCCCAAGAGATTTTGGCCAAATCACAACTGAAGGTCAAAATCTCTTAATGGTTGGTCTGAGGGAGATGCAATTTAAAATGGCTGTTTACTTATGGTTCGAAACAGTGCGTAAACAATCCCACATGTTCTCAGTGGGCATTCCAGTGTTAAATAAATAAATAAATAAATAGATAGTAAACATTACATAAGACTAAAAGTGACAATGGAAACACATATTTACAAAATATACAGGTAATATTACCTGTATGCCAGAAATGTGAAACATGCTTAAAGTTACTTTCCATTCCATGTTAAATACAAGCATCCAAATTTGTATTTAAAATGCTCAAGATTTACAAATATACAATAAAATGCCTTAAAATTAATTTACTCTTATGCCACACAGAATATCTCCAACAACAACATGTGACATGTCAATTTTGCAAATCAGCTCTTTCCTTTTCCTGTAAAACATATACATATGTGTGAACTTTACACCACTGAAGCACATTTTGCACTCTTTTGTGTACTCTGCTTTCACTTTTGTTATCCACAGCACAAACTTTAAACACTCACTTAAACATTAGGTTTCATCAATCTTGTTTCTTGCAACATGTGAGTCCATATGTCCAATCCTGAGTCCATTTCATTAACAGTCAGTGTCACCCACTGCGCCCACAAGCAAAATGTGCTGCATAACAAAACATGAGTACAGTATCCGTTTCAGTCTGTGGCCCATCCATCCTCCTTCATATACCTACTTAGACCCCCAAATGTGAAACAAGCTAATAGATTCTAATGACACTCACATTCACTGAAACATTACTGTGATAACTCATCAAAGAAAACAAAACAAAGCTTAAGAAATGCACAAATCAGACCTTCAGTTTGGGATTCAATTCTCAAAGTAACATGAAAAATGCAAAATAATTCCCAGCTATGATATCATAGCATCCTCTCAGCATCAATGAAACAAAGTCCAATACAATATCTGATAAGAAAATTGATCTCCCCAACTATTTCCCCCATAAATTAAATGGCTCGTTTTACCCTCTTGCTTGTGTATAACAACCATATATAACTTAAAATATAAGCCTTAACAAATATCTTTAAATGTGCATTTGATAAAATCACACAAAGTGTTATTACAAAGTCACTGATCAACTAATACTCTTTTTTTTAGGTACACTTGAAACTAACTATTAAAAATACATTTAAAAAAACTATGTAAAATGTGCTCTCTCTCTCTCTCTCTCTCTCTCTCTCTCTCTCTCTCTCTCTCTCTCTCACACACACACACACACACACACACACACACACACACACCACTCTCTCTAGTCTCACTCACTTCAACATATTCCATCATGTTCCTCCTTCCTTATCTCATTTATATTTCCTCAGCACAAGTATTTTGTTTGTCTGTGGGCAAACCAAACAGCATGCATTTGGATGTGGAGTTGCCATCACCTCAAAAGGCCTATAATATAATTCAAAAAATTTCTTTGTCTCCTTGTTGTGCTCACTTGACTTCTCCTTTGTCCTCACCAACACCAGATCCCCAACTCTTATCTCTGTCACATTCAGCTTTCTGTCATGTCTTTGCATTGCTCTTCTCTCCATGTTCTCCCTTACAAAAGTTTCCAACTCTTCTCAACTCATTATACAGGGAATCAACATGGTATGAGGTCAGATTTGATGGCTTTGTGTTGAACTCCACCTCCCATGTTGAAAACCCCATTGAGCTGTGCTTCACACAGTTCATTACAGTTTCAAAATCTTTCAGATATTGTACCCAAGAGCTTTGTTTATTGTTACAGTACGTCCTGGAGAGCTGTCCCAGTTCTCTCCTATATCGTTCTGCCAGATTGCTCAAGGGATGATGTACCGAGATTCTTGTATGCTTTATCTTTGCAGTGTCTATAAACTTAATCTGATCATTACTAGTGAATTGGGATTCATTGTCACTTCAAATAGCTTTAGGTACACTAATCAAAGGAAAATACTCTTGTGTGAACTTGGAAATCAGAGTCTTAGTGGTTGCCCATTTGATTGCATACAACTTGATATATTTACAAAATACATTTGATATTACAAAAATGTATTTCCATCTTCCAGCCCAACATTTTGCTTCATTATTTCAGTGCATTTTTGAGGTCCATAGTGGCCAAAGCACAGGTGCACTTGTTGAATTAAGTCATTGACATAGTCCTCTAGAAAACATAACATCCATTCATCACTGTTTTTGTTTGCCATTCTGAACAAAATTCCCTTATGTATTTTGTAATATTTATTCAAATTTTTCTCCTCTCTAGTTCCCAGTCACCTCTTTATCTGTTGTAGCTTGGGATCCTGATCCTGTGATCTTCTCATGTCCCTACATACTCCTCTGATATTTTTCTCGCTCGGCAAACCCTTTATGTATAGCATTTCAAATTCTTTATTTCCATCATCTTCCTATCTTAGCACATCCCTGGTTCCCACTGGTAATCTTGAGAAAGCATCTGCCCCAACATTTTCAGTTCCCTTTATGTACTGGGTGCTTTAATTAAATTGCTGCAGGAACATAGCCCACCTCATTAATCTGCTGTTCAACAATTTACATTCACATAAATAGCTCAATGCTCTATGATCAGTGAAAACAATCACTTCATGACCCAGTAGATAATTTCTTAACTTGGTGAATGCCCACACAATTGCTAACAGCTTATTTCCAGTGATCCCGTAACTTCGCTCATGTTTGGAAAGAGTTCTAAATGCAAAAGCTATACTCCTCAGTTCTTCGTGTCCACCTACCACTTTTTTCCATGACAGTGCCACTCCCAAAGCATAATCACTACTGTCAGTGTGCAAACACTAAGGCAGGGTTGGATCTAGGTGGTATAGTACTCCAATGCTATTTAAACTATCCTTTATTTCCTGAAAATCTTTGGTGCAATCTTGTGTCCACATCCAAGTTGCATGTTTCTTTAGTAACTTGGTTAGGTTTGGTGAGTTTGGACTCTGGTTCCTGATAAACTTTCAATAGAAATTGCACATTCCTAAAAGGACTTGAATTGCTTCTTGTTATAAGGAATTGGACACTTAGCTAAAGCCTCTATCCTGTCTTTCTTTGGTATCTTTTCTGTGGGCATGATAACATGTCCCAAGAATTCTATTTCCTTCCTGGCAAACTCACACTTGCTTAGTTTTAGCTTCATGTCTCCCCTTTTAAGGGCAGCTAACACTTCCCTCAATAGAGGGCAGTGACTTCCCCAGTTTACAGATGCCATCTATATGTCATTTACGTAGAATGTCAGTTTGCTCAAAAGCTCTCTATGTAAAACATGATCTAATGCCCTTATAAAAATAGTCGCAGAAGCGTTGAGACCAAAAGAAACCACCATATAAGACAGCAGTATACTGCCTACTCTTATTAGCTAAGGGAATGTGCCAGAAACAAGATGTCAGATCCACACGTGACATCATTTTGGCATAATGGAACTGATAGAGCAGATCATCCATATTTTCTGGATGGCCTGTTTCCCTACAGATTATGGTATTCAGCTTTCTAGCATCTAACACAAGCCTCACTGGTTTATCGCTCTTCTTGATGACAACTAGTGGGTTATTGTATTAACTATTGCTTCTATTATCCCTATCTGCAGCATTCTTTCCAGGTCAATATCAACTGCCTTCCGAAGTGCAGCAGCTATGTGGTATGGTCTCTGCATGAATGGTTATTTACACAGCAGATCATGCAGGTCCTTCCTGTGTCCTTCACTTATCCCTTCAATATTATCAATGTTGTGTTTAATCATTGTCTTCTTCAGCTCTCTGTGGCTTCCCCTCCCCCCTGCTGCTGTTTGCTGGTTTCTTTTGCCGTTTGGTCCACTACAAATGATGCTATCATTATTTTCCCTGTTAATGACTTGTTTTAGTCTGTTACTAAATTAGCCCCACTTTCATCTATCTTTAACGGATTGCTTTTACAGTCTAGAACAGCTCCTAAATAGGTCATCCAATCCATCCCAATAATAAAATTCATACAGAGTTCTGGAATAACTGTACAGTTGTAACTAAATTCAATGTCACCTATCTTAAATCACAGCATTACCTGGGTCCTACCAGGTTTGCTTAACCTGCTAGTCGCACCTGTAATCCCCATTCCAATGACTGGCAATTCCATAACTTGTGTAATGGATTTCAGATGTTCATAAAACATTTCAGAGATCCCACTAATCTCACTGTTTGAAACAAGAAGTGCTTCAGTCTCAAACCCTCCAACACTCACTTCAATTTCTGGTTGTAATTTTACTACCTTATTACTTCTGAAAGGTTCTTCATCAACCAGATTATTCTCAATGCTTTGAAATTCATCTATAGAAGCTTCCATTGTCGTGATATTGAATCCTCCCTCTATGTGATTTATTGCCTTATTGCTGCTACCAGAACTAATATTACATTTTAATTTAACACAGTCTACTTCCACATTTACATCTGTACTATTTGTATCCCCCAGCTGTATTGACAACACAGTGCAAAACATAGCTGTCTATCACACCAGTTTCATCAAGAAGTTCCTCAGTAGCTGCCAGTAATTTCATATTTTTCATTTTCCATGTGATGAATTTTTTTTATCCACCATGCTTTAGTATTTCTGGTGGCCTGGTCTTTTTTTGTTGCTCTAAACTACTGACTACATTTATAAATTCTTCACTAATTTCATCTAGCACTGACTGTGGTACCCAAAAAGATGAAATTCCAATTTGTTTACAATTTTCACTCATGTACTTACTTATTGCTACCTCTACATTTGCATCTGCATTAGATACATGCTAGTGCCCCCTGTCTGCCATAAATTTTGTCTTCTGTGCATGAAGAACTATTTACACCAATAACATCTACATTGCATACAGGATGTGCCTCTGCAGCACTACTGGTTACTATAATAGGTATCCGAGGCATTGCTCGTGATAATTGCTTCATAAAGATCTCTAGTAATACTGCTTATACCATTAATATTATTAGGTGAATCTGCTTCCACTGCCAATTTACTGCATCCTCTACACTAGCATCAACATCAGCAAAAGCACGTACATCAGCAGCAACTTTCTTGACACAAGATTCAAAATTCACATCACCATCAACAACATTTGAAATATCACATATAGAACCAGTATGGGGAATATTAGCACTTAAAGGATCCACCCTTCCAACTTCTGCATGCGTAGAAACACAACTGTGCTGCTCAGTAGAATTAATACACACACTCTCAACTTTTCTATTGTCAGCTACAGTATCAGAACAAACAGAACTATGATATCTCAAAATTGTCGGACTAGTATTTCCATCGTTATAAATATTCGTATCTTCACCATTCATTCCATCACTTGATTCAGCCCATTGAAAAAAAAATCGCTTATATTTTCATTGACACTCTTTTCTTTGAATTCTCTCTCCCCCTTCCATTTCTATCCAGCACATTCAAAAAATTCCCCCAAGAATTCACCTTCATCCAAAATCCTCTCCATATGAAATGAATTAAACTGCCTTTCTCTCTTTGTCTTTTTCCAAGCATTGTCAGTCTTTATCCTAGCTTGGGCCTCAGGTGGGATATCTACTCATTTCCCCAGTTGTGAGATATGGCTGACCCCCCGAGCTGTTCCTTCAACATGATCATATTGTGGCCTATTGTTATCTCTTCTATCATTTGATCCTGAGTTTCTCCTACGATCATGCCTGATATCTTTGTGGGAGTTTCTGTAGTCATCCTTGTAATTCCTCTTGTCCCTTCCATAATGATTTCTGTCATTATGGAAATTTTTTCTGTTTCTGACTAGTAAAGCAGTATCCATATTCCCAACATAATCAAGGAATAAGTGTACCTCATCTCCTGGAGCATTTATGAGATACTATTGTTCATAATCAAGTAGTCTCCTCTTTAAAGTGGAAATGATGATCAATGCTAATTTTTCTTTCCGTCATACAAAAATCTCTTCATATTTCCCTTCCCCTGGGCTATATACAGCCCCACATTAAAGAAAAAAAAATGGATGCTGGATTGTTTTACCTCTCCCCGCTATTTATTTAAAAATCCCTTATCAAAGTCTTCAGAAGTCATAAAATTGTTCCGAATTTGGCTTGCACATGACAAAGCTTCCCCTTCTAATAACCCTCTCATAAACTTAATCTTTTGCAAATCAGTCATTCCATCCACAAATCGATCTCTACAATATGCAAAAAAATTTGCTGGATGACATGGAAAATATTCTGAACATTATGTATGGGCAGCATATTTACAATGTTGCTAACATTTCCATGTTCCATCTTAGCTGCCTTTGACTCTCTTTTCGATTTTCTTTGATACCACAGTACTGACATAAAGCTTTATTTACTCACTTTACTATTTACTTCACTAACCTTTTCTATTATACCAATATAATTCCTTTCCAATTCATCTTTCACCCGTCCTTCCAATTCTGAATTTTCAGCTGTGCAATTTTCATCCAACTTAACAATTTTGTCCCTTACCTCTGCATTTAATCTGACACATTCCTGTTCATTTCTATTTCTAATCTAATCTTGCCTTCCATTTCTGACAGCCCCTGATTAAATCTCTCCTCCACAGACCGTATACTGCTTTTTATTTCATTCATACTACTCGTAACTTCTTTTGACTGTTTGTTCATTTAGCTTCCTTGGGTTTTTAATTGCACTTCTTATGCTTGCACCCTATTTTGAACATCATTTACACTTTTCTGCAATTTAGCAAGAGGGATCAAAATTTCTTTGAATGTATTTACATCAGTAATGTCTATTGGAACAAAAATATTTTCATCTGTTGATTCCACATCACTTGCAGCATTATTCACAGTTGTTGGTTCCCCCATTATGACAAGCAAAGAAAACACACACAAATGTTTGCAATACACGACTATAAATGTTACACATAGTACACACGTGCAGATTTACTTTACTTTTGAAGGTTTCATCTCCGCTATTGCACTTCGTAGTGCCAGAATTTGCTGCCGCAACGTATCTGCCGTTGTCTTGTGTTGTACTGCACTGCTGCTGTCCCCACGGTTCCTGCTGCTTGTCTCTGCCGCCTGCGTGGTTTCCACTCCTTTATTTGCCGCCAAACCCCCGTTGAAGCACCAAATCGTTGTTTAATCCTTCTTCACTGCTTCTTGTCACAACCAACACTGCCTTCATGCAGTCTGGTATAATTCAGACACCCTGGACGAGCCCCAATTTTGTAACAGCCCTACTCACTATGAAAAATCTCATCGTTGTTTTCTGTTAACCTATTGGCTCTATCTAGAGGCGATTTTGCTTAGCATCTTGCCAATACTAGCATTATGTGATATTTGTTCCCTTAATGCAGGTGGTTGGGCTAATAAAAATCACTGTTTTCTTGTTAAGTGGTCACGTCCACACTCCAGCACTGCCCCAACGGTAAAGACCCCAAGCAACATGGGGCCCCTTACCACTTGCACTGCTTCCACCACATTCAGACACACAAAGTTGTCCATCCAAAATAACAGAGATTTCTACAATTTTTCCACATTCTGGCATTCTAAAACTATTTTCTATGGCTAAATGTCACTGCTCTTGACCAAATAATAACTATTGTATTTTAATACTGTGGAAAATCCTTGTAATGTATGTGGTGCTTGCATACACTATGTAAGCATACTGATTTCCTGCAAAAATAACAAACATGTGGAAATAGTATCTTTGCATTATTTCAAAGAGCTTCTATGATGTCTGCCACTGACCATCAACGTTATTGTAATGTTATAAGCTGTAGATGCATTACAGACTTGCATGGTCAGCAAGTTTCTTATTAGCAATACCATCACATGGTCCTTTGCCGTGTGATTTGGCAAAGAAATATCACTCTGCAGACACACTGAAATCAGACCGACGAAAAGTAGTGTTGGCAAAATTCTTGCAGTTCTTATACTGGGCTGCAGTACCATCCGAGAAGTACTACACATATTTGGGTATTCCATGGAAATAGTGTCTCCTGAAGCTAACAAAGTGACGCTGAAAAATATGACCATTCACTGTGTCGTATTTAAGGCATTCTGATATTTAAAAAAATGTGATTGCATGGTTTCATGGGTGTCTATAATGAACAACAAGTGAATGCCTGTGCATTGTTCCAATGAAACCCCTGCACCTCATCCTGAAGGACAAATGGATACCGTATTTACTCGAATCCAAGCCGCACTTTTTTTCTGGTTTTTGTAATCCAAAAAACCGCCTGTGGCTTAGAATCGAGTGCAAAGTAAGCGGAAGTTCTGAAAAATGTTGGTAGGTGCCGCCACAACTAACTTCTGCCGTCGAATATACGTAGCGCTACACAGGCTTGCTTTGCAGGCACAAAGATAAATACTGGCGCCAAAACCTCTGCGTCAGTAAATAAATTTAAAAAAAAAAAGGTGGAAGACTATTTTTTTTCTCCACCACGAGTTTCTACCACTGCATTTTCATACATTATCCAACGAAGTAAATACAAATTCCATATTGTTCATCTTCGAATGTAGCAGCATTTCAATGTACTATGAAAATCCGAGTGGCAAGACTGTTTGGGGTTTTTGTCAATACGGCCAACTCTACATTCTGAATTTTTTCCTACCTGTGAGAAGAGATGGTTGCTAATATGAACTTTTATGAATTGTGAATCACATGCAGTATTCTCTTCACCATAAGAATAATACGAATATAAACATTTTGCCATGTATTCTTTCGTGTTTGATGCTATCTCATTTAAATCCTGTCTGCCTAATAAACTACGAAACTAGAGTGAGACAACAGCAAACGCGGAAGAATATACATATCGTGTCATGTTTATATTCGTATTATTCTTATGCCTGATAGTGATACAGTCAGAAATGAAGCATGGCAATTGACTAGATTTTTAAATCTAAGATGACTAATTTCTGTGCAGAATGTAATGTGCTAAAGAGGCGTCTGCAAAGATTTTCAAACGGAGAAAAATTTTCGCTAAACTCTCGTTCAGAACATCTTCTATCATACGCAGTCTGTTATTTGGTTCTTGTTGATCATTATCAAAGAAAGCAGTCGTGTAAGTGACAATAAATAGCAGTCTATTGCCATTGTTTCACTCATGAGACAATTCCTCTCTTTTTGTTTTTTCATTGTAAGCGGCGGTAGCGCGCACAAAAGCAAGCTATGCCGCGAGCGGCGACAGCCGTAAACACTTATTATCAGAATGCGACAAACAATGCGTGACACAGTACAGTAATGCATTTTCAGCTTAGAGTGACGTTAACACCTATAACAAAGAGAACGGCACGTATGAGATCAAAGAAAAATAAGCAATCGATTCAAACCAGACGAAGCACGTGAAAAAGGAAGGGTACCCGTATAAATATGGACGGAGCATCTGACGCATAGCAATGGCTACCTGGTGAAGCTTAACTGCTAAGCTTATGACTCGAACCAAACTACTGTAGCTGTATCGTCATTCATTCGACCTAAATTGAGTCTCATATGAAAATGGACGAACTTTGTTTCGATTTGGAGGTGTGGCCTAAAACTTTTCTCTCCCTTGAATTTTGAGTCTCATTTTTCAGGTGCGGCTTAGATTTGAGTGCGGCTTAGATTCGAGTAAATACGGTAATGTTCTGAAAAGTCACATATCAAATGTATTCATTGCCACCAGGTGTCTCTTTCAGCTGTTGTAGAAATTCAGACTGTTGGTGGCTGCGAAGGAATGCAGCAGAAGCTTTTTTAATTGTCTGCGAGGTTTTCCAAGAAGTTTTCCACACGATACATACAGCCGGAGAGTTGTTTTGTCTGTATATGTCCACAGTTTAGATGTTTTATCATTTCCATTTTCATCAAACAACTCTTGCAGATCTGTCATGATAGAATATATACCTGGACAGTTTTCACATGTGGATGTATAGCATTTTGAGTGTGCAGGATGACAAACGATCCCAGCAGGACAGTGTTTGCAGGTGCTAAGTTGATAGTCTGCATCATGCATGATCTGTTTTAATCTGGACCCTTCCAACTTGAGTCCAGGGTGTTCATCTTAGAATGTCTGATACTGTTGATACAAGTTTCTCAGCACTAGTCATTCTTGTTTATGAATTCTGGAACTATTTTCCATGACAGAAATAAAATATTTCTTCCCAGAAAAACAGCGGCTTACATCGTCTCTGTTGATTTCTATGGCACCATTTACAATTTGTTCACCTAAGGCACATTTAGGTCTTGGATTGGGAGTTGCTAAGATAACATGTTCTTTGACTAACTGTTTTGCTTCTCTTGCTAAATACATTCCTGGAAATTGAAATAAGAACACCGTGAATTCATTGTCCCAGGAAGGGGAAACTTTATTGACACATTCCTGGGGTCAGATACATCACATGATCACACTGACAGAACCACAGGCACATAGACACACGCAACAGAGCATGCACAATGTCGGCACTAGTACAGTGTATATCCACCTTTCGCAGCAATGCAGGCTGCTATTCTCCCATGGAGACGATCGTAAAGATGCTGGATGTAGTCCTGTGGAACGGCTTGCCATGCCATTTCCACCTGGCGCCTCAGTTGGACCAGCGTTCGTGCTGGACGTGCAGACCGCGTGAGACGACGCTTCATCCAGTCCCAAACATGCTCAATGGGGGACAGATCCGGAGATCTTGCTGGCCAGGGTAGTTGACTTACACCTTCTAGAGCACGTTGGGTGGCACGGGATACGTGCGGACGTGCATTGTCCTGTTGGAACAGCAAGTTCCCTTGCCGGTCTAGGAATGGTAGAACGATGGGTTCGATGACGGTTTGGATGTACCGTGCACTATTCAGTGTCCCCTCGAAGATCACCAGTGGTGTACGGCCAGTGTAGGAGATCGCTCCCCACACCATGATGCTGGGTGTTGGCCCTGTGTGCCTCGGTCGTATGCAGTCCTGATTGTGGCGCTCACCTGCACGGCGCCAAACACGCATACGACCATCATTGGCACCAAGGCAGAAGCGACTCTCATCGCTGAAGACAACACGTCTCCATTCGTCCCTCCATTCACGCCTGTCGCGACACCACTGGAGGCGGGCTGCACGATGTTGGGGCGTGAGCGGAAGACGGCCTAACGGTGTGCGGGACCGTAGCCCAGCTTCACGGAGACGGTTGCGAATGGTCCTCGCCGATACCCCAGGAGCAACAGTGTCCCTAATTTGCTGGGAAGTGGCGGTGCGGTCCCCTACGGCACTGCGTAGGATCCTACGGTCTTGGCGTGCATCCGTGCGTCGCTGCGGTCCGGTCCCAGGTCGACGGGCACGTGCACCTTCCGCCGACCACTGGCGACAACATCGATGTACTGTGGAGACTCACGCCCCACGTGTTGAGCAATTCGGCGGTACGTCCACCCGGCCTCCCGCATGCCCACTATACGCCCTCGCTCAAAGTCCGTCAACTGCACATACGGTTCACGTCCACGCTGTCGCGGCATGCTGCCAGTGTTAAAGACTGCGATGGAGCTCCGTATGCCACGGCAAACTGGCTGACACTGACGGCGGCAGTGCACAAATGCTGCGCAGCTAGCGCCATTCGACGGCCAACACCGCGGTTCCTGGTGTGTCCGCTGTGCCGTGCGTGTGATCATTGCTTGTACAGCCCTCTCGCAGTGTCCGGAGCAAGTATGGTGGGTCTGACACACCGGTGTCAATGTGTTCTTTTTTCCATTTCCAGGAGTGTAGTTAGAGGCTCTGAATTCATTTTGAATCCTTCAAATGCTCCAACATTTTGGAAGAAGTGTAAGAATTTGGATCTTCTCATTGCTTGTGTTGTTGGTACTGAATTTCCCTTTCAATTGCATGTATCATATTTGCATTTTCTTCCACAACAGTTACATATTTACTTCGTAATACTTCAGACACTTGTTGAAATATTTTTGCACATTCATTTTCACTCCCAGTCTTCTGTTTCACTGGGTGCTCGGCAAGACATACCAAACTACCATTTAATGCATCGAAAGCAATTTTTGTGTCCGACTAGTCTGAGAAGCTTCGCAGGTTTGTGGTTTCCACTTGTTTCAATGTAGTTAAGTCAGTCACAGGCACTTGCCCGTGTAATTTTTTTCTGCATTTATCACATATTCTGTAGTCTCTCATTATGCCACCGATCATATCAACCATCAACATTTGCACTTTATGTAGATTTTTCTTGTATCTGTTGTGTCCATCTTCCCTGACTGGATTGCAACAATACATGATATCCTCAAACTCAGTCTTCAATGTAGATTTGTATAATTTTAACACACACCACCTTTTGCAGCAACTATCTGTGCACATGTAACAGCCACACTGCCATCCTGTATTTTATAGCTTGATATTGGCCTGCCTACATCATTACCTTTCTGTGCATTGTTATGGCGCCACCTTTTTAACAATAAACATGTATTTCAGTGCTTTGCAAGATATTATTGGAGTATGAATACAGTTTATTTTGCATTAATGCAGCACATTTCTGTACGTAATAATATGTATCTCTTAATCACAGTGTCATCTCAACTTGATTTTTTACTATGGTGTATAGTGTAACATGGAGAAGCAAATATATTTTTTTCGTCAGTTTCAGAGGTGACATATGTTGAGATAGTCAGGGTCACTGACCTTAATTGTGTACATTCTTCAAATGTGACAAAATTGGATATCCGTGCAAAGCTTGTTTCACGGCCTTTCGAAAATTACCTGGTTCATTGTTCTTTCTTTATTAGAACAGAAGTTACAGCCATATTTGTCAGCAGTGCGTGTCAAATTTTCCCCATGTTTTTAGAACTTGAGTGTGCATTACTCTTGTCTTACTTGTGTTAAAATTCTTTAATTTGGATATTTAATTCTCTTGTCATGTGCAGTGAACCCACCAAATTTTATACAAATCAAAGAGTGTCAGGTTGAAAATTGTACTTTTCTGTGTTGATTTGACATGGAATGACTCAAGTGGTTCATGCTTCTATAGCCTTAGATTTGTCCTCCAGCCATACCTACTTAGTCATTTGGCACTTCCTGCCTTGTTGTTTAGATGTTTGTATTCCCTTTCCCCTGCTTCATTTGCTACATTCTATATTTTCTCCTTTCATCAATTAAATCCAGAATCTCCTGTGATGTCAGAGGTTTTCTGCTCTACCTTGTCTTTTTATGTATTTAATCCTTGTTACTTTCACTATTTCATCTCTAAATGCCTACCATTTGCCACCTTCTGTTTTCCTTTCCCTTGTTTCAGTCAATCATTGTGTAATGTGCTCTTTTAAACACTGAACAACCTGTGTTTTTTTAAAACTTATCCAGATCCCATCTCCATAATTTCCTACTTTTTTGCAGTTTCTTTAGTTTTAGTCTATATTTCACATCTGCCCCTGGAAATGTCTTACAGTTTAAGATCTGGTTTTGAAATCTCTGTCTTACCATTATATAATCAATATGAAACCTTCCAGTGCCCCCAGGTCACCATTTATACAAAAATGGTTCAAATGGCTCTGAGAACTATGGGACTTAACATCTGAGGTTCTCAATCCCCTCCATTTATACAACTTTCTTTCAGGTTTCTTAAACCAAATGTTAATGATGGTTAAATTATGCTCTGTGCAAAATTCTACCAGGTGGTTTCCTCTTTCATTCCCTTCCCCCCAATCAGTATCCTCCTACTGTGTTTCCTTTTCTTCCACTTTGTACTATCGAATTCCAGTCCCCAATCACAATTGAATTTTTGTTTGCCTTTACTATCAGAATAATTTCTTTTATCTTATAATACATTTCTTCACACCCTTCATCTGTAGAGCTAGTTGGCACATAAACTTTACTGCTGTGGGTATTGGCTTTGTGTCTATCTTGGCTAGATTAATGCATTCACTATGCTGATAGCTTCTCTTATTCTTTACTGGACCTATTTCTGAGTTTGATTTTGTATTTATAACTGTGTACGTGCCTGACCAGAATTGCCCCTACATCTAACTTCAATCTATTCATTTCCATATTTAAATTTTTGAACCTGCCTGCCTGATTTAAGGGATCTTGCATTCCACACTCCATTCTGTAGAATTCCAATTTTGTTTTTCCTAATGATGACATCCTCCTGAATGGTCCCAACCCAAGATCTGAAAGGGGGACTATTTTACCTCTGGTATATTTTACCCTAGAGAATTCCATCATCATTTAACCATATAGTAAAGCTATAGTTTCCCCTTGTTTTCAGTCATTCACAGTACCAGCTCAGCAAGACCATGTTGACTGATGTTACAAGTCCAGATCAGTCATTCACCCAGGCAGTTGCTCCTGCAGCTACGGAAAAAACTGCTGCCCCCTTCAGGAACCAAAAATTTTTCTGGTACACAACTCAGACCACCACGGCAAGGTCCATGGTTCATGTGAGGGGAATCACAAGTATAGGGAAAAATCTCAAACTATCTTTTTTTGTCAGTTACACAAAATTTATTTCCTTTATAATCCAAAGATAACCATCTTTTTTCACATTTAGCACATGTAAGTGCTGGTGTATTTTGACTTGTTACAATGTCCTGAAATAGCCTCTGCATAATAGATGTCCTGAAATAGCCTCTGCTTAATACTTAAAATGCCAGGTATGTAAGGAATTTCTAACCATTTTAGTGCATAGTACTTAAGAAAGGAAATTTAAGATATGCATTTCACTTCGCAAATCTACATGGCAGATTGCACGTTATGTATTGTACAGCTGTCCACCACCTGTAGGTTGGTTTGGATACTTACAATGCTTTACTAGGCATGGCCCTTTTGAAGGTAGTATGACCCGTGTCTTTGCCCAACCTTCAAATTGTCTTTCCAACCAATTATAGTGGGCTCTACAGTTTCACATGGACTCTGAACAGTGATGGCGTTAGGCATCGGTGACTGCTGACAGCCCCAAGTCTGTGGGGGCCTCGCAAAAAAAGTTATTTAAGCTATTAAAATCTTAGCTACTTAGTTGTCTGTCTATTTCTGTACTAATGTGGTAGTATTTATGTAGGGTCGTCTGGCAACCCCATTACAGAAATGCAGATATGGTGTACACCTATGCAGCAGCACACCAAGGGTACAAGTTTGGGACTACAGACTGGTTCTGGTAGACCTATTACATTACAGGATTCACACGGGATATACCTGTCATGAATCAGTGCATGTGCACTAGACTGCAGTAATGCATGGAACTCAAAGAAGACTGTTTTGTTATAAAGCCATTCATACAGACTAAAAAAATTTTGTAAAATAAATTATTAAATTACATACTTGGAGAGGAAGCTGATCGCCATATTAAAGACAGGTGCATGTTAAATGGAAAATACTTACCTTTTTATACCATATTGACAGCCCACTTGGTATGCACAGTTTTCTGGAATTGACACTTTGAGCAAATAACAAGGAAATGCAACAATGCTCTGTGGAAGAGACAATACAGGCAGGAGAACTGTCTCGGCCAGTAATGGCAGCTCTCTGAAACCAATCCTACCAAGTGACACTTCACTCATTTTTCAAGTTATTGAACTGTATAAGTGAACAAGTCTTTTATCTCTGAAGGGGTGGTTGTACCAATTTCAGTCATAAATACTAAAGGAACCCCGTACTATGGTAAGTCAGTATACAAATACAGTCTTGGCGAATTTATTAGGCTGCTATCATACATGACAGGATATAAAAAAAATATTCTGCCATGTATGATAATCACACAACCTATTCGCTCTATACTATGACATTGAGTGCCTTAAGAACCAACTGTACTTATCAATGTACTTAGCACAAAATGTCTTTTAGATCATCATGTCTGGAGGACCCTCAAGAGACAGAGACATAGGGAGAAAATTGAAATCCGGTGCATCAAAAAGGAAAAAGGAAAGGCTGAGATGAGTACATCCAACCAAGCTATGTGTTAAAGTGTGATGAAATTTCTTAAAAAAAACTTCAGGTGTAACTGCTCCAGAGGGTTCCAATGAAGCTCTTATCCAAATGTCTTTAATTTATGAAACAGAATCTGCCCCAGGATCAAATGAATCTGTTACCTTTTCTGATACAGCATCAGAGTTGGGTGAAACTGCTGTGATCCAAGACTGTAAGCAGAATAAGGACTTAAAAAGTGATAATCAAGAGTAAACCATTCATATAAGAGAGTCATTTATAGAATTAGATCTGGGAAAGTGGGCATTTCCAGAAACAGATTCGTAGTGTCATGATTTAACCCAAAATGGTCCTCAACAAAACCTAGAGAAATCTGCCAAGTTACCCCAAAGATGCAAATAAGACATTTTACTAAATTTCATTTCACTAGGGAACTGAGTAATAGTGAAAAGCAACATCACAGATGGTTAGCTTACTCCATATCTCAAGACAAAGTTTATTGCTTTCTGTGTTGACTTTTTTCGCATTTGCAGAGACAGATGGTAAAAGGATGTTGTGGCTGGAAAGATCTGAGTAGGGTATTACAAAGGCATGAACAAAGTCAAGGACACATGGTGTGATGATTAGATGGATGGAATTCTGTAAAGGAATCAAATACAGAAAAACAGTAGATAAGGAAAACGAGAGACTGAGTAGGGAATGACAAAAGTATTGGTATAATTTGCTTGAAAGATTGATCGATATTATAAAATACTTAGCTTCGCACAATCTGGTGTTTAGAGGGCATCGAGAATTTGTTAACCTGAATGATAGTGGAAACAATGAAAATTGTATAGACCTATTTAAATTGTTCCAAATACGATCTAACACTAAAAGAGAACTTGCAACATATTAGCAAAAAGCAACTTTGTCATCATTATCTGAGCCATGACAGACAAAATGAATTAATTGCATTAATGTCCAAATCTGTTATGAATGAAATTATAAACAGTCAAACAAGCAAAATATTATGCCTTTATGCTAGATTGTACCAGGGATTCGATCCATGTGGAACAAATGATCATAAAATTAAGATTTTGTAATTCCTCAACTGTAGAGATAGAGGAGCATTTTGTTGTGTTTATTGCCATCACAGAAACAACGGGAGAGTATTTAACAAATGCCATTTAAAGGAACTAGAAAATAATACCCTAGACATCCAAAACTGTCGAGGACAGGGATATGATAACAGAGCCAATATGGTTTACATTAATAATGGGAAACCAGGACCGAGGGCAATGAAACAATGTCCCCAGTTTGGAACAGGGTTTTTAGTAAACATTAAAATAATAGATTCAGTAACGGATTTCCAAGCAGTATCACCAAGAACTGCGACTCTAAGCTTTAAAACAATTAATAAAACCTATACAATAATAAATGCTCATGCCCCAACAAATGAAAAAAATTGTCTAACAAAAACAAAGGAAGAGGTAGATAAATTTTGGGACCTTCTAGAACAAACTGTGAACAGAGTAAATAAAAAGAATGTAAAAATCTTATTGGGAGATTTCAATGCTCAATTGGGAAAAGAAAGGAAATATAAAGATATAATTGGAAAATGGAGTCCACATAAATTTACAAACAAAAACGGTCAAAGACTTGTAGAACTCTGCAGAGAACACAACCTTATATCTAAATCAACATACTTTAAGAGGAAGCCAAGTAAACTTAAAACATGGAAACATCCAGACTGGAGGAAGGGCGAGTGGCAGCTAGACCATGTCTGTATGGACAAAAATTTTCATAAGGAGATCCACAATGTTAAAGTACTGAGAGGAGTAGACACAGGCTCAGACCATTATATGATTAAAATTAAAATCAAATTCACACCGTTAAAGAAGAGGACCGGAAAAACTAATAAAATAAAAAGGAGGTTTGACCCACATCAGCTAATTAAAAATAATAAGTACCAGCAAATAACACAAACCATCAAATTAACAGATGATCTAGAACAACTAGTGCCTAATCTTAAAAAAGAAGCAGAGAATCTAGCTCCCTTGAACCCACGAAGGAAACATGCATGGTGGACATCAGAATGTGACAAACTCCATGAAGATAGATACCAAGCATTGTTAAAGTTTCAAACACACAAAACTGAAGAAAATGCCATCAACCTAAAAAATGAAAGAAAAAAATTCACTCAAAATATTAGAAGAATGAAGAGAGGATTTCATAAAGATATTATAAAGTCTAGAGAAGGTAATTATCATAAAACCAACTCCAGGAACTACTACAAAATCTTTGGGAAACAACTACAACAATATGAGGCCCCTACACTAATACTGAAAGATGAAGATGGAAGAATGACACACAGTAACAAGGAAAATGCAGAAATCATGGCAAAAGCATTTTACAAACTTCTGAATTGCGAGGAACCCAAAGAACCCTTACAAATCAACATAAATATCCCAATAAAAACCAAACCTAACAAACTAGACCCTCCAACTTTCCAAGAAGTAGAAGAAATTCTTAAAAAACAAAAAAATTATAAGGCATGTGGAGAAGATCAGGTTTTTGTTGAAATGTGGAAATATGCAAGTGACACAGTCAAGACCTCCTTACACATGGCTCTAACAAAAATTTGGGTAACAGAACAATTTCCCGAACATTGGACCACAGCTATCATCCACCCACTACACAAAAAGGGAGATAAGAGCAACCCAGATAACTACAGAGGAATCTCTCTCCTAGATTGCACATATAAAATTCTATCCAAGATCCTATATGAAAGAATCAAGGAGCAATTAGAACAGGTATCAGGGAGGTTTCAGACCATGGAGAAGCTGTGCAGAGCAGATAATTAGTTTAAAATTGATTATGGCATACTACAAGAAACGGAACAAACCTCTGGCAATAACATTTGTAGATTTTAAGAAGGCATATGACTCTCTCCACAGACCTTCAGTATTAAAAAATTTAAGAAATCTAGGACTCCATCCAAAACTAATTAAAATAATACAACTCACTCTAACCAACACCAAATCAAAAGTGAAGTTTAGAGGAGAAATTTCGGAACCATTCCTCATAAAAACAGGCTAAAGACAAGGTGACTGCCTATCACCATTACTTTTCAACTGTGCACTGGAATACATAATGAGAGAATGGTACAAGGACAATCCAAAGAGGATAAGAATTGGAAGTGCAAAAGATTATATTAGCTTAAACTGCTTGGGATTCGCTGATGATCTTGCTCTCATAGCCAACACCGTTCAAGAAGCCAGGCAACAAGTGAAATCACTACAAGAAATAGCAGAGAAAGTAGGCCTTAGAATATCATTTGAAAAAACGGAGATTATGCTAACTGAGCCACCACTTGCAAACAAAATTACAATAGGAGAACAGGAAATCAAAATTGTTGATAAATTTCAGTATATAGGCAAAATAATAACATACAATCTAAATGAGAAGCCATCATGGCAAAATAGAATAAAAAAAACTGAACTATGCAAATTACATTACCAAAACTACATACAACAAAAAAGCCTATCTATAGATGCAAAATTAAAACACTATAAAACAGTTACACAACCAGAAAAAACGTATGCAGCTGAAACTATCTTCAAAACTACTAATACAGCAGAAATTGACAGAATACTAAAAATAGAAAGAAGAATAATTAGGACATGTATAAATAAACAGTATAAAATAAATGGACATTGGAGAATAGCATCAAATGAAACAGTATATAAGAAAATAGAACCAGTCATGAGCACAATCAGGAAGAAACGCATCTCATTCTTTGGACATCTGATGAGAACTCCAGAAAACAGAATTAGTAAAAAAAAAATACAAAAATTGTGGAATAGCAAGAGCGACATTAAATGTATCACAGAAATTAAGGAAGATATAAAAGAACTTCAAATCACAGTAGATGACCTAAAAAACAAGACAGAGAAAACCAGAATACTGCAAGACCCGCAAACCAGACTACAAATGAAAATCAATAAAAGGAGTACAGGAAGAGTTGTCTCAGATGAAGAAAGAAAGAAAATATCGGAAAGAATGAAGAAATATTGGGCAGACAGAAGAGCAAAACACCTTTCATATAAGAATAGCCTCTGATAATTATATTACCTAAATATATTAAGTTATTGTCGAACCAAATTGTATCCATTTGTAACAACTTGTTTAGAACTTTGTATTTTTGACTACAGTGGTCCAATGAAGGCCATAAAATAAATAATAATAATAATAATAATAATAATAATAATAATAATAATATACATGACAATGTAGCAAAAATAATACATCAACAACTTGCCATAAAACATAAACTAATAAAACAACACGTTCCCCCATACAAGTACACACCACAAAATGTACTGGAGAATGATGAATACAAATTATACTGGAACAGAACGATTATAACAGATAAAACACCACCACATAACAAACCTGACATCATACTCACCAATAAAAAGAAGAAATTAACACAACTAATTGAAATATCCATACCCAACACAACAAATATACAGAAGAAAACAGGAGAAAAAATTGAAAAATACATCCAACTGGCTGAGGAAGTCAAGGACATGTGGCATCAGGATAAAGTCGACATTATCCCAATTATACTATCAACTACAGGAGTCATACCTCACAATATTCACCAGTACATCAATGCAATACAGCTACATCCAAACATATATATACAACTACAAAAATCTGTAATTATTGATACATGTTCAATTACCCGAAAGTTCCTAAATGCAATATAACATATACCATACAGTTACAAGGAAGTCACGCTTGACCGAGGTCCGCGTCACGTTCCATTTTTAACCAGACTTAAGTCTGAGAAAACAAGTCAATAATAATAATAATAGGTGTGAGAACAACAATACTCAGTATTAATCAATGAACTTTTTTCATGCCATGGTGATGCCATTTTTGGAACTTGCCACTAACATTTCAACAGCTAAAACATTTTTCGGCTTCATCAATGATGTTCATGCTTTTTACAAAACAAGGAAGCGTTGGGATCTTATAAAAACTATTTTGCAGTGAACAGTGTGTTGTGGGGCGATCACTCTGTTGCAGAAATAATTCAAAAGCCAAGATCGCTTAAATCCTATTTACTAGCTGACCGGTTTCAACACACTAAAGGCCCCATCATCAGATCTTTGAAGATGCAACATGACAGGTTTGAGGGAGGGCTTACATGAGATACACTATATACATTACTCTTAGTACAGTACCATGTACCTGAATGTAGCTTAACATGTATAAATCATTTCGATATAACGTTACATGAGGCAGACCAGCTGATATAAAATCATTGTCACATAAATAAAAACTAAACAACAATTTTCTTTCTGACTGGAAAGTGAAATGGGCCTCGCAAAGCTGATTCATTGCTGATGTGAAGTTTCTGCCTAGCGCCACTACCGACTCTAAAGCCATAGTGGAAAAAGGCATTTTTTGTTAATAAAACTCACAACATCGCTCAATATATTTCTTTATTTTGTATGCTGTTTCAGCTACTGTTGTCATCTGATCAAAACTTAAGATGTACAAAATAAGGAAGGTTCATGTTTTAGAAGTTCTGAGTTTTAATCCAATGATGGTAGTAGACAAAACAGCATAAAAAGTAAAGAAATATATTAAGCAATCTAGATGGTTTTATGTATAAAATATTCTCAATGATCATTAATTCCTAATGGAAATTTATTCCCTTTGTTAACATGGCTTTTTCCACATATGTACAGCATTTCCAGATGTGCAAGAAGTCTTCAGTGTTAAAAAGATAAGACCTACAGAGGGTTGAATTCTAGCTCTCAGACTTCTGGCCTGACATGTGCATGCTGAGCCATTTGGCATATCACATTTTCTGTCCATAAGTGAAGGCTGATCTTAGAAACTACTGTATGGATTTGATACAGTTTTCACTAATTGACAGAACGATTCATGAGGAAGGTATGTGTATATAATTTATTGCCACTATGTCAGACAAGCTGTCTAGCCACAGACTGTGCTACCTTTGTGAAGCCAGAGTGGGGTCACTTGTGAGATATTTAGGGTGATTATAATTAGAGTTCCAGTTTCGAAATGCTGTATAAAAAAAAATAATCACAGCTCAGAATGACGTCAAGTTTGAATGGAATGTTATCAAAGTAGGGGAAATGTTGCAAAATCCCTGACCTTTGAAAGTTATCCTACCTCAGAAAATTGTGAATGGGACCATGCCCTTAACACCTAATGAGTTCAATGTGTATAATTTAATTGTATGACACTAACATTTAATGGCCCAAACTGTAGATCTTAAAGTAGAGATTTACACAAAGAATTACTAATTTAATGGAAAGGTGTCTAATAGAAATAGTAAGTCATTTAAACCAATGTTTTATTCACTAAAAACATCAATCACATGCATGAATTATAAGAATGTGCAATGATTTACAAACATACATCTTTGAAATTGAATTAGTGGCTTTAATTGATGAGTGATGTTACTCAGCAGAACAAAAAAGTAGACCCTGCTGGTGGTAATATCAATCAAAAAGTGAATTGCAAAGCTTGTGAATTCTACATGGAGAACAGTGACTGTAGACGACGTGACTAACTGCGAAACGGTCAAATTCAACAAGCCTAGATTGAATCTGAGACAGGTTCTTGTACAGAAATGCCAGTTTGGCCCAAGGAAATACTAACACACCAGTACTATATATGCTCACTGTAATGACGCACAAATGCCGTGATGAATGCTACCATCGTATGAATAATTCTCAATTGAAAGTGAGGGTGCACTGCTACTGCTGTGACTGCATTCCCTGCTCATCTGCTAAGGTGCGGTGATCTGCTGCTACATGTGTAGCTGACATGCACAGGGTGCACACAGATCAGTGCCTGCAATAACTCAAGATCCATGCTGGTTACGTCTGCTCATATAAATCTCGGTGCGAACTCTACCATGTCTTATGTCCAAACACTTCCATATCTTTTGAAGTCTCAACTTTTTGGTAGATTATTATGTCCAGTTAACTTTTTCTGCCAAACCATGCATTCTCATCAATAGCAAAAAATGCAGAAAACAGTGATCCAATATTGAGGCTTTTTGTACATATGGCATCCTGCCAGATATAACACATCACAATCTACCCAAATTCTGAGAGCATCCTACGAGGCTAAGCCGTTATTTCTGCAGGCCGTATTTTCTTCCAAACAGTGTCAGATGGCTATCTACAAAGGCCCTCTGAAAAACATGAAAATGCAGTGCTCTCCTTTACGGCTGCTGGGCAAGGGGAGGTAGCTGCCCCCCATGCCGTACTCCGGCATCCTCGCTTCCGCGAAGTCAACACCTGACCCACTGGCATCCTCTCTCTGCAAAGACCTATTTTTTCACCTCATCTCCTGTCCTTCCTGTCTCACATCCAATGTCTGTGCCTTCTCACGCAAACAAAAATTGTCTGTGAACAAGTGAGGCCATCACTGCGTTTAAATGAAAAAGGAAATGAGGTTATTGGAGCCAAGAATTTACAGTCACTGCGTTTCTGTACGACATTCCTATGGTATTTGGTCTGATGTAATCCTCTAATTACAGAAATAATCTTATTTTCGATGAAACTGGCATACAAACTTGCCTGCCACATTTGAATGTTATGAGAACAAAAAAATGAAAACTTTCCCACTAAATGGTGCTGTAAGCTTCATAATGTAAATGTGTTTGGCGACAAATGACTCACAATATGATGGCTATGGTGTGAGTTGCACATTAAACCACCCATACTGTGCAATGTGCATGACCACAGGAATTTGGCATTAAACAATTGTGGCACTGTTAGTTAGATAAGCTCAATCATCGTGGCAAGGTCATGTCATATTAAATGGAAAAAATTGATTTTTAATTGTCCAGAGGCCAAAACCCGCATAAAAAGCAAAAATGACAGTGGTTTTTAATTGTCGTGAGACTGGCACAAGATATTTTCAATATGCTGTCCACCATTTTCTGCCCCAAGATTAAATCAAGAAACAGTGTTCTACAACAGGTCATAGTGTATTCAGGAGTCACATTTGGAATGCGTTGCACAGTATGTGCCTTCAGTTCAGCAATCAGAGCAGTGAACACAGCACCTTTCAGATAAACCCACAGCCAGAAGTCGCGCAGTTATGATCAGGTGATCTGGACAGCCAGGCTGTAGGGAAATAACGGCTGATAATTCTAGCATTTCCAAAATGCTTGTGCAGCAGCTGCATTGTGCAGAGGAGCACCATCTTGTACAAAAATGGCCCTGCCCACACAGCCATGCTGTGAAGGGTTGGAATGACACTGGTGCGCTAAAGACTCTTTAACAGTTACGAGTGACGGTACAGGCCACTGGACCCATGGGACCCATCTCCTCGAAAAAATATGGTCCTATCTATGCCGTCAGCCCGCACCACAGTCACCTTTGCAGAATGAAGGAGCACCAGCTGATGGGCGAACAGATTTTCTGTTGCCCATATTCTGGAGTTCTGTGTGTTGGCTCTTGAGATAAAAATTGGCTTTGTCTACAGAATGTTCCATGGCCATTCATTGTTCACTTCCATGCAAGCAAGAAATTCTAGGATAAATGTTTGTCTTAGTGGCAGGTCAGCATGAAGCAACTCATGAACATGGGTAATTATGTATGGCTAACAATACAGGATGTTTTGCAGAATTTTATGCACCTTGCTCACAGGCGCATCCAAAGTTCAGGCTGTTCCTCGTCTAGTGCATGTCTGCAAACCATTGCTCGATCCCTGCTGCAGTGCTGTGACCACATCTTCTACTGATGTTGGATCAATTATTTTCCTCCCTCTGCTAAATTGCACTAGAAAAGACCTGTCTTTCCGAATTTCATCATTTTCTCCGACAGACATTAGACCAATACTTTTTTTCATACTGTTGTGTGTCCAAAACTTCTGCAGAACTACTGGTCCACAGTTAACATTCTTTTAAAAGGGCTGTACCAGGAGCACACAATTTTGGCAGTGAGACAGTCATGACGAGTGTCTCAGGCATGAGCTGAGGGACAGCTGTGTACCTCACGTCTTATATTTTGCATATTCTGGACAACTGCCACCTAGTGGTAAGATTTGCATTAAATTTGTTTCCATACCATTTCCCCTTTATTTGGTAATATTCTGTTCAAATTTGATGTGATTCTGAGTGTGGGTCCTCTTTCTGTTTATTTTTTTTACTAGAATATTAATAGCTGTGTACGTACATAAATTAAAGGTGATTAAAATAACTTTAGAGGCTAGGTGGCTGTTCAACCCCCCCCCCCCCCCCCCCATTTAGTGAAATACACTTCCCCTTCAGCATACATTGGTATCTTGTGTAGCAGTTATCTTAGTTTATTTGAAACTTTAATGTTTTCTGTATGTAAAGTATTACAGTTTGGCCAGCACATATTACCCCATAAACATGTTATATTTGCATAGGCTTCCACAGCTAGAGTCAGTTTACAAAAGTTTTATGAGTATGGTACTTCATCACAATGTGTGTGGGGGGAAAAAAAACTATACTCAAAAAACCTGGTGACAGTACACTTAGGAGGTGGTCACTGAAACAGTGGACAAAATGTTGGTTTCTCCAGTATAGTGTTTCACATTATGATGTGGTACCTTACTCAAAATACTTTTAGTTCATTTGTTATATTTTTTTGTGAAGATTTTATTTGCCTTGTCGTATGTGAAATTAAGAAATGTAAAGTAATAATGACCATAGTTATGTCACTGGAGTGAGAGAACCCCGCACACATTAGTAGCTTGGATTTGCTGTTATAAGCACATATTTAATCAACAATTATGTTATTGTTTCTTTTACAGTATGTTATGAAGTTTAAGTAATATCAGGAACTTCTGTTGATACATCGAAATATTCACATTGGATTTTCTGCATAACATAAAATTTAATAGATGCTATGGCATGAAAATAGGTTACCATTCACACTAATATATTATACCGTGATTGACAAATAGAATAAACTGAATATACCTGAAAATTGTTCACATATTTAACAAATTGTTTGGCAAAACAGTGTAAGCATTGGGATATACGTGTGTTTGCATTCATTTACGGATTCACTTGTATGGCAAGTGTACATACAGAAACAAAATCACAGACAGTATTTTGGAAAAAAGATTTCTGACTCACTCCTGTAACATAGCTTAAGTCATGTGAACATGGCCAATACTAAGCTTATGTCCCTGATTACCCCATCATCAAAGATAGAATGAAGTTACTTTATTCTGACTTGATTTTGTGTGTTGTGTTCTTGCAGTTTGGAAGAAAAAAGAAGAAAAAGAATGGAGAGTCAATTCCAGAAAAACCGCGCAGAGTAGCAAAACTGGATGTAGACCGTGATGAAGAAGATGAAGAGGAGGATGATGAGGAAGAGGATGATGTATGCTAAATAAAAAATTTATGTTATACAGTTATTAAGATGCCCGTGTCTAAAATGCTTTACCAAGCAGGGTGGCCCAGTGGTTTGCACACAGGACCCACATTTGGGAGGACTGTGGTTCAATCCTGCATCTGACCATCCAGATTTAGGTTTTCCGTGTTATCCTTAGGTCACTCAAGGCAAATGCTGGGATGGTTCCTTTGAAAAGGCATGGACAATTTCCTTCCCCTTCCTTGACCGAATCTGAGACCATTCCCCATCTCTAATGACCTCAATGTTGATGGGACGTTAAACCTAATTTTCCTTCCTAAAATGCTTTCCTGTGTAAAATGATCCTTGACTCCAGTCACCCAAGAACTTCCATAAGAGAGTATACTGTATAAAGAATTTCCTGTTTAAAGTGTAACTCTCCTTCATAAGATGTACTGCCCTTTGATGGGGCAATGTTTCTGTTTTTGTTAGTAAATGGAAAGACCTTGAACAAATTACTTGTGAAGGGACAAAGAAACACCAGAAAATGAAAGCTGGAAGAAGTGCTGACATGCTGTTTTAATTCAGTAGATGTGTCCATTCCTGTAAAAGGACCAGTAATTCTAGCAATGGCTCTAGAAAGTGAGAGAAAGATGAAAAGATAGTTTTATTGCAATTACTGGTTGGTTTTGTAGGTTTAAGGGATGTGCTGAAATTTTTTAACAAAATATCTTTGGTTAGGCCACATTTGTAAACAAAGACATGGTAACTGCCTGGAAAAATATCTTGCTGACTTTAGAGAAAAATTTGGGTGTGCATCAATATTTTGACTCCCCCCTTCCAAGAGAAAGCATGTGAAATTTATCAGAAGAGGATTAAAAAATTGAAGGCAAGAACATTAACAGTTCTCAGTATGCAGACAACAACACATCTCTGGCTGAATTTAAGATCCATCTGGAAGGGTTCATATTAAATATGAAGGTTGAGAGTTAAAGGTGACCTGGAAATGAAGGTCAGAATCTTCAAATTAGTTCAAAGGTGTACAGGTAACATTTAGTTATATCTTCTTGGGACCAGATAATCAGGGCAGCAGTGATTTTAGCAATAGCATCCAGATATGTGATTAGTCACAGAATGGCTATGGTGCAAATTTGTTTCATACCCAGAAGTACACACATTTTGCTGGCAATAGAGATTCGGATTCGGATTGTCATATGATATTGTCGGTAGTGATGTGCGAGCCTGTGAAGTGGACAGTGAGAGTTGGCCATAAACTCAAGTGTTATGCTCACATAATGAGAGCAGAAGGGTTATTGAGGTTATTTATAGTTATTTATGGAGAGAGCTTGATGAGAAAACGGAAATGTGATGGAAATGAGATATTTTGTGAGGTTAATGCAGTGGTTAAGAGGCTCAACTCATAATCGAATGGTGGTGCTCGAATCACCATGCAGAACTCCCATCAGAATGATTTTACTCCTACCTGCTTTTAATGAACCCAGTTTTAAGAAAGTGTCAACGTTTAAGTAATACACATAAAACATTCTGCAAATAAAAATCCATTTTTATGCGTTTCCTGACGTGACCAAATGAGTTTCCGATTCCTTTCATTTTTACACAGCTTGTACTTCAAGTTGTGTGATGGTGTCATATGGTAATCGATTCTTTTTGATCAACACACATCTATATTTTAGTTGTACGCTTTACGTTTATGTATTTACTGCATGTAAATTTAGAAAGCATACAATTTAGCAAAAGCTGATCTTCCATGGTAATGAAGACATTCGTACGTAAAAGTTTTGGACATGTCAAAAAAGTAAGATTTGGTGCCATCTTTGTTCAGTGGCCTACTCGAGCAGCAATGAAGCATTGTTAAATGCAGAAGTTAGTGGTTCCTCTGGATGCAGAAGGAAGAACATTCGAGTGTTAGCATTCCGTGATATGGAAATTTTTTTTTTTTAATGGGCTCAAGGAATGAGGAGCGGCAGCATTCCTATCAGCAGAAACATGCTGTAAGACGAGGCTCATGAAATCATCCTAAAGATGCATGTTGAAAATTTCAGTGCATCAAATGACTGGTTAGAGCATTGTAAAAAGCATGATAATCTCGCATTTCAGAGTGAAAATGGAGAAAGTGAGTCTGTGGAAATAGAAAGTTGGAAGAAAATTACATTGCCACAATTGATATGGGGTTATAAGCCCAGCCAGTTTCAACACAGGTGAAACAGGTGTCTTTCGCAATTTACTTCCTGCAAAATGTATTCTGTTCAGCGAGAAAAATGTCACAGAGATGAAAAAAAGGAAAGAAAGTGTGACTGTGCTATTATGTGTAACTAGTGATGTGAAATGTTGTGTCCGCTAGTTATAGAAAAATTCAAAACTCACAGTTGTTTTATAAATGTAAAAATGCTACCTTGCACTTAAAGAGTACAACAGCTTTGCCCAGAAGACGTCAGAAGGCTTTTAGGTGCCAAAAGGGGTGCAACAGGAAGAAAAATAGTACTTATCATTGAATGATGGCCTGTACATTCCAAGGACTGTAAATGTTTTGTTCCTTCCACCAAACAGCACAAGTTAACTGCAGCCTCTTGACCTAGGCATAATACACTGTTAAAGCCAAATATGGAGTAGCAAATGTCCAGAAGTAAATTCGATTCCTTGAAAGTAAGGAAGTGATGACTTGACATTCTACAGGCTGTGCTTGTTTGTCGTCGTTGTTGTTGTTGTATAAAACAACAGACTGTGTCAAATTGTTTCATGAAGGCTGGTTGTGGTACATCAGTTGCTGTCGAGGACAACATTGGTCCAGAAAGAATGGAGTAGAATTCCGGGTGTTCCTGAAACTGTGCATTTCCAGGATTTTGTTTCTTGTGATGACAAAGTTCTGACTTCCACACACAAGATCGATGTATGAGGACAGTCTGAAAAGTAATGTCTCTAATTTTTTATGTCAAAGCTCTTAAAAGCATTTTAAATAAAACAAACCATCCAAAATCTTCATTTTTTCTTAACATGATCACTCTGGCGACAAATACATTTCAGCAAACGAGAGACCAGTTTGTTGATGCCTTCACTGTAGAATGTTTGACTTTGCTGATGGAGCCACAACCTTACCTGTACCACTTTATTACTATCAAAATGAAGTCCCCGAAGGTGTTCTTTAAGCTTTGGAAACAGATGAAAATCAGATGGGGCCAAGTATGGAGGATTATCAGTGACTGTGAACACAAGGCATTTGATTGTTGCAGATGTCGCAGTGCTTCTAATTTGTCTCTCATTGTGTGCTGAAGGAGAGGGTGCTCCACACATGGATGTACTCTTTGAATTCATGCTTTCAATTTTCAATGGTTGGAACTTGATTGTAACATAGTGTTTCTCATGCACTGACATACTTATATTACATGCCGCCATGTTACATGCTACAATTCAGAGCCCTCTAATGCCAAAGGATTACAACTTGTATCATTGAAGCAATAAAGACAGCCTAATAATATGCATAACATGTAATACCTTAGCCGATATTGAGTCCAGAATAAAAAATTCAGAGGCATTACTTTCCAGCATGCCTTTATGAATGATGTGTGGTATGCTCGTTAAGGAACAGTAAGGTGGTGGTGGTGGTGGTGGTGGTGGTGGTTGTTGTTGTTGTTGTTGTTGTTGTTGTTGTCGTTGGGGGGAGGGGGGGGGGGGGACAAAAACGGTGACAGTGAATCCTTGGGTTATGATTCTGAGTCAATGTTTTTGTATACCTACGCAAAACTTCCATGTAAGGAAAAAATATTTGGGTCCCCAGAGGTGCATTAACAAAGGGTTTTATTGTATAACCAAATATGGAAGTGGATTTTGGTAGAGCCAATATACCAACAGCCACCTAATTCACTTGAAATCCGCTATCAGAATGGTGTTTACTCATTACTAACATCTCAGTATTAGTGTTTTTCTTCACTCCAAATTGTGACAAATGTAATACAGCACCCTATTCTTGCTATTATATATGGGTGGGGCTTTATACGTGCCCTCCCAATTTTTGTTTTTTCTCTCATTGGTCCTCCCGCGATCAAGTAGGCACTTCTCAAAATCTTCCCTATACTCAGAAAAATGGAGTCTCACAAATAAAAGTAACATTTTTCCTAACAGCAATTAATGAACTTACAGAAGCCATGGGCCCTACAGTTTCACATTCCCTACACCTGTAAAACTTCGGCATGTGTCACAGTTCTTCGTTTTAAGTTCCAGTCAACTACAGGGCACCATAAGGAAAGCCCAATCTTGACCTGTTACTAGTAGTTTCTAGTGCACTACTTCCAAAACACTTGTAATGAGGGTTGCCACAATCACAAATGGTGTTCCTGGATAGAAGGACGGGACCTCCACAGAAATGCTCTTGGTCTGGTGTATCTACAATCCAAGTTCTCTTAGCTATATGTGACATTTCTGTGAACCTTCTCTCATGATCATTCTCGTGAACACCCCCCTGGGAAGATCTGTTCCCCACAACTTTGTCTAAAATTGTCTAAATCCATCCTTCAGGGCCAAAGGATGTAGCGAGTGTCTTTTTATGGTGAAACATTCCAGGATGTTTGCAAATCTATTATGATGGGTCATGTGTCAATGGCCAATGGGTTATGCCTTCACACACTAAGGTGGCAGTGAACAACATGCACTACCACAGAAGTAACATAGTGTTTTTATTGCAGGAGTAGTGGTCTGTTTTGTGATCTCTTAGATACATTTGTGCCTGCTCACACGAGTCTTTTGCAATTTTCTGTGACCGTGTGAGCAGCTTACAAGTCATAATCACTACCCCTGACATGTACTGGTTTTCTCCTGTCAAGACCTTGTATTTGAGTTCCAAAATATCAAAAAACTGATTATATTTATCTGTACCCCTAACAAAGTCAGAATATTAGGAATCGAATTCACAGATTATTTGGCCAAGGAGGCTACTAAAATGGGTGCCCTATAATGAAAGATACCAGGGCCTGACTAACTGCATGGATGTATTCATGCAGAATGTCCTGCCAAGATTCTACAATTCACTGCCAACTCCACACTGACCGCCCTAGACTGACCCAGGCATACATTATTAAACAAGCCACTCTGTGTCATTGTAGTTCCAGTGGTCCTATATCACAGGTGCACATTTAAATAAGAGACCCACTTTTACCACTATAAAGCAAACACTGAACTAGCTGACTTATTACCTATTGATGTCAAACCATCAAACCTGATTTTACACCTTATCCAATAGTGTGGCTTGTACAATTTTATTTTGAGATCAGATAATATGGCCTTTACCAGTCCATGGGTGTGGGGTAGCTGATCACCAACTGCTGTAGTCTCAGCCCCCACCCCCAGAGTATCTTGGGCTGCCTGTGGGTGGTAGTTTGGCCTGATCCCACCTTGTAATTCATTTATCGTTCTACATCTCTCATCATTTTAATCTAAGGGTGTTACTTTATGTGCTCCACCATTTTATTGACCTAACTACGTCACTAGACTTTCATAATGACCAAGAACCTGCCAGTCAGACAAGGAATGACAGCCTCTAACCACTTTGTGCCCCAGAGGGCTTTGGGATGTTCCCTGCCACCATACTCCCCTCCCCCCTCCCCACTTTGTTGTTTTTCCTTCCTTTGTAGTGGGTTTTATCCTTTCGTGTACTTTTTCTATCCAAGGCTGACATATTAATGGTCATTTTAGCTATCCATCTCATTAATTTCAGAAGAACTTTGTTGATTTGAGAGGCACACGTTAACTGTATTCATTAACATTTAAAAGTATTTCTCCATGTTAATCACTCATTATTGAGGACTTTACCAATAATCCGCGCTGTAGATCAATGGCGCTAATGGCTGCGCTCCATTGTAGCTTAACAGAAAACTTAACATTTATGTAGGACAAGAATCATATTAAAATAAAAGTTCAAACACACATATTGATTTCAATGACACAGAAACTCTATTTTTCAAATATTACTTAGCAACATAGTACAGTTTTTTACCGACCTCAGTTCTACAAGTCATCAATCACGTCGGATCACTACAATAGTTCGAACAAGAAGAAAGATTGTTCTAGAAGTATCGTAGATAACAAAAGATGAAGATTTCCATCATCTTTTCCATGAGCATTGTCTGAGGTATAATTTTCACAGAAAATTAAATTATTTCACTAATAATAATTAATTATTATTATTTTAGTATCAATGCAGTCCGTTTTTATTAATATCACAAGAATGTTCACTGAAATTGCACACACAATGCCGTCATGAATATTGTTCTGAATAAAGTATAGTTGTGGATATTGCAAATGCTTAGCTTTTTGTTGTAATTAGTATGGAGTCAGTGTATAAAGGTGGAAGGTTATGTTGGTAAGAGGCAAGGTTCTAGTTCTGATCCACAATCCAGCACACAGTTTTAATCTAGTAGGGAGTTTCAAAGAGGAACTTGTTTGTAATGTCAATTTTTGCTGAAATGAAAGAGCGCTACTCCCTTTTTGAGGTAACAGACAGCAATTCATTGCCCCCTGATCGTTATTTAAAGCTCATGTTTATCAGTATGAATGGACACAGTGGCATATAAACGTTGATGATGATGTGAAATATGCAAAGAACATAGCTCTCCTTAGTCAGTCAGTTGATGCATATATGTTGGCGTAAATAATAGAAGATTAATATGTCAAAGGCATTTTATGCTAATGTTGGAACACTGTTCTGTTAACTGTTGACCAGTCAAGGGAAACAACCAGAAAGGCCTAATATGGTTATAATAAACCATTGGAAAGTATTTTGAAGAAATGAAATTTAGTATAAAAGTGAAAGGTGAATATAACAAACTTTATAAAAAGTAATTATAGCAGTATTAAAAAATTGTACACCAATTGTTATGTGATAATTCTTAAACAGTGTCATATTTGTAAAGGAAATTCAAGAATATGTAGATCACGTAGTGTGGGACTGTGCCTGGAAGTTTCCTTTTTGTTAAAGGAAATTTCAGTGTGGCCACAGCAATTTGTGGTGGAAGAAAGTAGGGAAATTTTATGGAGACAGTGGTCTGCATCTGAAATGTATCTGAAAAATGCCATAATAAGCCACACAAAGCTATTGTTCACATAATAATGTCTATTATCTGGTAGTTTTGCTCATATGACTGATCACTTGGCAGGATATTTCATCATTATAAGGTAATGCTTATATAAAAATTGTCATTATCATAAATATGACTACACGTAATGACAATGATGCAGTCAACTTTGTGATAATATATTGCCACTGTGGAATATCTTAAGGAAGTAATTGTTGTAATGATTTATTTTATTTAATTGTCTTTATTCAACCAAGGATCACTCATGATATAGGATTTGTCAGTGTAAAACCACACACACACACACACACACACACACACACACACACACAGCGTACAAAACATGCTTTGTGAGGATAGGACAGATGGTCAGCTGTGGTCTTGATTAAGGAACCAGCCCAGCTTATATGTGTTGTATCTACTAAATGATGGTCACAAACTAGACCTAGTAGCTAATAAATATTATCTAATCAGCAGGTTTATTGTGTTTAATTTCAAGTAGAGAAGTGGAATGATAAGTGTTGAGACTAAAGTAAATATTTGGAAACGTTAACATAGAAAAAATGATTTTGTGATGCTATCATTGTGAATTCTTGTCAGCTCTGCATTTTCTTTTTCTCTCCAGAACGGAATAGACTTTGACTGTAGCAGTGACATGCATCCCTTACTGTGTTCCAGATTGTTTTGTCAGTACACATCTGAACAGTAAAATGAGTAATCTTTAATCTTCTCAGAATAATAAGTTATTAAATGCATATTAATTTCTTGCCATTATTATTTTTACTAAAACAGGAGGCAGTAGGAGCCATTTATTTTCATACCTTTAACATTTGTCCCATGGCTGCATGAAAATGAGATATTTCAAATGTTTTAAGTGTCCTGTTCTATTATAGGATGATGCTGATCTGTCCAAATATGACTTAGTTGGTTGGGGTGATGACAGTGATGCTGATTCTGAACAACAAAGAAAGGACAAAGAAAATCGCCCAAAAACGAGGCGGGGTCATTCAAAGTCACGTTCCCGTTCCAGATCTCCCACAAATGAGGGAAAGAGCCACAAAGCTAAATCAAGATCAAGTTCAAGGTAATTCTGTGTGGATATATTGCAAAGTGGAAAAATGAACCTTTGATTCTATAATATAATATATGGCTTTCCTTTACAGCTCGTCACATTCATCTGGAAGTGGAAAACGAGGAAACGGCTCGTAATACATTCAGGTTCAGGTAAACAGGTGGTAATGGGTATGCACAAGGTCGATATCTACATCCTTACATATATTTAAAATACACAATTTGCAGAACTACAGCTGTCTCAGATTCTAGATTAGCTATTGTCATGTTGATTGTCACAACAATCATCTCTTCAGTAATACATACATGTACTAGAGGTGCAGTATTACTTTCGGGGGATGCTGATTTTGACATATGTGCTTACTTGCCCCTGATTTTTTTTCTGATTTTTATATTAATTTTCATTGCTTGTCTGGTGGAATTTTTCATACTTTTTACTTACTTAAAAATGTTTGTCTACCACTGATCTCCAACTGCTCAAGGATTTTGCCATTTTCCAAAGAACATTTTGAGTGCCAGTGAAAAAGAAAGTGTATTTTCTTCACTTAGCACTTGTGAACACAGTTATTAAAATTTTATTGTAAAAAAGGTTGTTCCTAGTATAGCAGAAAGAAAGGAAAAAAATGGCCAGTTAATCTACTACAAATGGACCCATCTGAATAGCTGATCAGTTAATGTACTGCTTCCAGGGTGCAGGGAGGTGAACCTGCCCCAGATCAAATCTGCCTCGCAGATTAACGATCAGGGCTGGTGAGCTGGCCAGCAGGGAAGGGGTTTTTGTGTGGTTTCCCACATCCAACTTGGTGAATACCAGTCTGGTACAAACATCACCTATATCCTGCCTCAGCCACACACTAAGCAAACATTTAGAAAAATATTGTCACGCTTGAACATCGATTTACTCTAGACATTGACAGATTGCATACACAAAATTCTGCCCTGGGTGGAGTGGTGGCATTAGGAAGGTTATCTGGCCGTGCACTTACAGTAACATTGCTTCAACCTATATAACGATGCTGACCCCTTAAATGAATGGGGAAAAAGGTGGAGGAGAGAGAACAAGAGGAGGAGGTGGAGCAGGAGAATCTGCTACAGTTGTAATAAAGAGGAGAATGTAATATAGAACTTTGTAAATAATTACACAGAGAATAATTTGTCCCACTTTGCTTGCCATTAGGCATTATATTTCAAAATATTTGTGAAATGCTAACATTATATGTAGCTGAAAGATCTGTTTTAAGTACAAGAGAGATTTTCTTTATTTTGATGGCTAGGAAGTAGTTAAAGTTAGATAAAATATAGCTAACATCATGGCAGTGATAAGTGGTTAGATTCTCAGATTTTGTCATCAAAATGTGGAATCTTAGGTTATTTGCTTCACATGCCTGCTAATACTTCAAATAAGTGTGTAATTGTTCAGAGTACCCAATAGTGTACAGCAAAGAACAGCCATATTGTCACTATGTTAAGCTTAATAAATCCACTAATAAGATGACACCGCAAAACCTATTACTGAAATAATAGTGCTGCTTAAATTCTAAATCTCCCCCCCCCCCTCTCTCTCTCTCTCTCTCTCTCTCTCTCTCTCTCTCTCGCACGCGCACACACATTCACTCTTACTATATATTATTAATAAAAAATGAACACCTGTAATATTGTTCCAGAAAAGTATAAAATCTGCTGCTACTTTGAAACATAATTGAGTCCAGTACAAAAATCAAAATGCATTTGAAAAATTACATTAATTACATCAATAAGAAGCAAAAGCTACATGGTATTGTTAAGTTCAAAATGTTTATGTAAGTGCACACACAAAAGTAAGCAAAATTGTAATCTAAAAATGGTAATGGAAAATCCTTGATGGGATATAAATAATTTAAGAAATAAAGGTAGCAATTCACCAAATAGTCAAATTGCAAAGTCATCAGTTGGCACATAAACAGTGCTGAGAACATCATAAGGTTCATTGGAAAGCTAGCAGGCAGAAGTTCTGCCTTGGTTATGTGACTGTCAACAACTCGGTAATTAAACTATTGGGTCAGTAGTTACCTTAACTCCTTGGATTACTTATATCATTTTATCAGTAAAAAATTAAAGTTACTTTTGTGTTGTTTGGAAACAAGCATGTTACATTTGATATCTGTTTACTCTAGCTACCTCACTGTAGTTTGGCACTCAATTGTGCATTGAAAAATCTGTCATTGATGCACATTTGGCTGATAGTTTAAAAAATTCTTCATTGTTGGGGAAAAAGCAAGCCCTGTGCAGGAAGTGCCTTCATTATTTAACAAAAAAGGGGTAAATAAATTCCAGTGGCTTATGAAAGGGTTCACTGAGTACAAGATGATTCTGCCGTAATGAATTTTGTATGCTACATGTTCTATTATGTAACTTTTGATATTAGTAATTTCCCTCTCCAATCACCTAACAAAGAGTGATTAAAGTTTTGGCAAACATCTTCTCAATGCAGGCTGAAAACTTGCTGTAACATCATGCTGCTGTACCTAATATACCTTAAGCAAATGTTGAGTTTTAATTACAGTAGGGAAGTTCTGGTGGAATATAAATACTTTAGGAGCAAAGGAGACCACTCATTGAAAAGCAGAAGCATGGAGTTGTTGACAGGTGTACACAAAAATAAAGAAAACTTGCTAACAAAAATTAAAACTTGCTAGCTTTTGGATAGATATCAAATTGAAATGAATCAATGTCCAGCCTATCAGTTAGGAAAGCAATTTAAAGTTGCTTTATTACAGGTGTGTTACTGACATAAAAATGTAATAACTGCTTATGGTAGTTAAAGAAACTTTTTCTTTCTTTAATTCCATTCATAGAATTGCATTATCTAAATGGAAGCAATATGCAGTCATCACAGAGCCAGTAGTTTTCAAATGTTCAACAAGATGAAACTGTAGAAATTGCAAGACATTTCACCAACATACTATGTGGCAACAAACAGGTGTTTTATGTGCAGTGCATCCAATAAACTGATGATGCTATTACAGTATGCTGCTGAAATATTTATGTGTTTCTGTGATTTCATCTGGATAGAAAATTCAGAGTATATTTAAAATTCTTTTCGCATTACTTACACAATGCTAAGAATAATGAAATAGATGCTATAATTGGAAAGAATTTTGTGTTGTTTACAGCAGTTACTTAACTGAAAGTTCAAAAATATATGTTGTATTACTTTCAGTATTGCAGAAGCCATTTACTGTAAAACATGAGGGAAACATTCAAATTCCAGCCAAGGGACTCGGTAATTTCATGCAACCTGCGATGTACCAGAAGCCCAGTTCAGGAACTTGCTAGAGTACTTGGAGATTGTGGTTGTGTTGTTGCAAGGTTGAGACATGCAGGCCTAGAAAGCTCATGCTACTGATGTGCTGTGGCGTGTCTTCCCGTGAGATTTCTGTCATAGCTATATTGCTAGAGATAATACCAAATACTTAAGTTCTTTTTTCAAAATAAAGCAGGAAATATGACCTTACCTTATGTGGTACGAATACAACAGAAAAGCTTCTAAAGATATTTACCCTTGATTTTCTGTTTCCCCTTCTACTGCTTGTTTTTATATGTCCCATATCTTTAATTATGGACAATAGTGTATTTTAGTATCTTTTATCCTGGTTCACATTTGAACAGGAATACTCATTGTTAATTATTCTCATAGTGAAATATTAAATATACTAAGAGCTGTTAGCCTCTTTTGGATCCAAAAGTTGCTTGTTTTGACTTCAGCTGCACTTAATTTAGTTTCTTAAATCCATCAAAGTTGTTCCTGGTTGAAGTGGTGAGTACTACAGAACACTAGCTACTGTGTAGGTGGTGTTCAACATCATGTCTTGTTTTATAAACATTTAGTTGGAGGTATTCTTTTCACATAATTGTGACAAACTAAGTTTTACAGCAATTAATTTTTCTTAGAAAGAGAAGTCTGTATCTATTTGAGACAGAATTATTTTGCACAGTATTTGCTCTTCTCTCTCAAAATACTCACTCTAACACAGTTTCTATTCATATTTCTGAATATTTTAGTCATTATCCTGACAAGCGTATTTCACTGCTCTCTCTTTCACAGTTCTTTTCTCTTGAAGGAAATAACATAGTGTATGAATATCAGCAGACTGTTGTTCAATTACATTTTTTTCTTTGCAGGTAACATTAAGATGGAGCTGCACGTAGATGATGGTGTTTACAGTGAACTACAGGTCTCCTCTGGTACACGATTAGTATCCATCTTTCTTGGTAATGATATGGTAGTCCTCACATATAGTGCTTAAGGCTTTATGCGTTCACTGAGGAATAATAGGCTTGCAGAGAATTGTGATTTCCTTAGCTATAATTAATATGGGAAGGAGTTAACATGAATGAATATATTCAGCTGACTGAATGCAGTTACTGAGCATATATTGTTTAGTTTGTTTTCTTTATGTGACAGGATATGTTATGATTTTTAACTTTGTTGAAATGAAATAAAATGTATTGTTTTCTTTTTTATAGCATTTAAAAGATTCTAATCACAGTATCACCAGTGTGTTAGACAAAAAACTTTTTTGTCTGTACTAAGGGTTTAAATTTTTTTTAGACGTTTACTAAGGTTACTGTGGGCTGTTACATTTAATCTCTTCATAACATTACCGACGTCCCAGTTGTCCAGAGTAAGTTACTTTGAGCTGTTGCAGGAAATGTATGCTCAAAGGGTTAATGTTATATTGAGCAATACTTATTGCATTTTAATTTTTTAGCTTTTCGTTAATCAATAAAAATGTTATTGAAAACAATGTATTTTGATTATTGGAGTCTTTGTGGTTGGAATGTCAAAATATTTGACAATGAATGATACTGATAATTTATCTCTGAAATTAGGTAGTCATCTGGGGTAGTACATAGTATAAGGAGAATCGAAGATGGATCATGGATCATCGTTAATAATGATATTGTCTCGATTACAAGAGTATAGCTGAAAGACGAAGTGAATGTTTTTCTGTTTAATAAAATCCTGCTTATGTTATTTAAGGATTGACTATTTGCTAGAACTAAATAAGCTCACAGCTTTTAAATATTATAATGAAAATACTGTAGCATATTCAGGAATGTAATGTTAATGTGCATGTGTGTTTGATAGCTTTCAGTTATGATTTTAATGTTAGGTGTGAAATGTATCAAATAGTAGCACTTAGTGAAAGACAGATGTAAGTTTCGTGGAAATTTCATGGTGCATGACAGGCCCCAGGTCAATTTTGTTGCAAGACATGGAAACACAGCTGTATGGACTCTATGGCAGCTGTAAAAATTTCATATTGATGCTGCTCCAGCTGATTGGGGTATACGAGACTCACTATCCTATACTTGAAAGGAGAGATAAATGTGAGAGAGATTTTATGGCTGTGGTAACTATTATGAATATGTATTATTAGGGAGTACTGAAGGACTAACACCATAATGTGAAGAGGAATGCATCTTGCTGTTAGCTTCCAGCAGACATCTGTTTTTAGGTTAAATGCAAATTTCAGCCAGCAGACTACAGAATTTTCTGCATAGGTAATGTGTTCAAGGGTTGTTACCCACCTTTATGATAGTGAAATGCTGAGCAAGTTACATTTAAAATTTTTAAAGGGTGATTCTACCAAGACAGCTATATAAACGTTTACTGACCATGAACTAAATGTTTTAACTAGAGTGTATTGGTAGGTGAAGTTTGTCTTATTCAGAATGTTTGTGCATGAGGGAAGTGTGTTTTCTATGGCATTAATTGCACAAAATGATGGATTTACATCTTATCTAAGAAAATGGATGCAGAAAGCTATGCTATATAAACCTAATAACCTGTTGATAGGCCATCTCTTCCACCTAGAAGAAATTAAAAAGATGTTCCAAAAAGATTTCCCCTGTATTTTTCTGCGTGTGAATGACGTATTGACTTATTTGAAACAAGAGACAGAATTAGTTATTTTTCCTGATGATGCTAGTTCTATTGTTAGCACATTTTGGCCTAACATAGAAGATCAGTAATTATTATTTTGTGAAAATTGTTAATGACAGTTTTGTGAAACTTGATAAATAATTTTCTGCAGATGGACTTGGCCGCCGTTCCCAAAAGACATTTTGTGAAACTTTGAAAACAAGCAAAAAGAAACAAGACATTAGTCAGTAAACATAGTGTAAGTAATTAGCCAGGGTAGAATGTTCTGCTACATATCCATGAGAAATAAACTTGATAATCATCTTTTAGATTTTACAAAATGCTAGGTTCTGCAACATTTACCAGATAATAATGTTGACTTCATCAAAACAGAAATGAGTATGTTAACTTAATGTTACATAGTTTCATCCATTGCTATCCTTCAGTGTAATATTGTGGTACGTTTCTAAACTAAAGCAAAATGTATTTATTGCTCAGAAGAAAGTAATCACTGTATGGGTTTCAAACATCTTGCAGACATTTGTTTAAACAGTTTAGAAGACACCAAACAATATAATAGCACCTTTATCTTATGAAGAAATTTGTAAGTAAGAGTCCAGCCAATTTTAGGACAACAGTGCTATTGAAAAATATAGCACTGGAAGGAATAGTGATATTCATTATGCTCTAGTGAATCCTGCTTTCACCACTTCACTCCTTTCTGAGCCCATGGTGTACATTTCAGTGGATTTCATGTCACTTCTGCACAAATGACACAATCAGCATCATAACACTTTTCTGGTTAATCATTGGAATGTGATATTGGAAAGAAATGTGCATTGACCGTTTCCATTGATGTGTTTGTTCTGATTATATTGTATATAGTTTTTCATCCAATTCAGTATCAGAGGCTTATGTAGTGAGGCAGGGCTAATTGTTCAGATATTTTTATCCAGATGAGAATTCAGCAGATCATATCATCTTATGCTGAATTCCGCAACATATAGCTTAATATTTCCTAGTAGTATTGGACTTGTTAGTGAGACTTCTAATGAATGTGTACGTGTTGAAAAGACTTTCATGATAAATATATGCTACCTTTACCTATTCTGAAAAACTAATTGGTGATTTATGTACCATACAGCATATAGATGTGTCAGCATCGGCAATGGAGATATACAGCTAACGAACGATACTGCTCACACTTCTAAACAATATAAAAAAGCTGTTTCTAGTAAATGGCTGCTTTGATCATATATTACAGGAACACAGTCTAAAATGTGGTGAGCCATTAGAACCTTCAGTGATACACTCATTAACAGTTGACTAATAGATGCATACCTACTTTTGTAGATCATCCTTTCTTGCTTGGATGACAATGGTGGCACACAATCACTGAGACTCAATGAGACACCTAAAATGTGGAGGAGAATTTCTTACCAGTGACTGCTCAGATCGTTACTACAGACAGAGAGAGCGGTCAGGTGCATGCAAGATGTGCACATCTAGAAGACAATGGTATCCCAGTTGTGCTCAGTCTGACTGAAATCAGTTGACAAAGTGGGGAATGGGGGGGGAGGGTCACACAAGTGTGCTCATGTCCTTTCGAGTATTTATCAAACCTTTTTAACACTGTGCATGAAAACAGGGCTGTTCTGCTGTCTTGCTGAAAGTAAAAGTTGCCCAGAGGGTGCTGTGTGTGAACAAACAACTGCACATTATCATATAGTAGATTCCTGTACCATTTGCTGGATATATATGTCTAAACATTCTCCACTCCAAACTAGCTCCACCACCTGCCCAAATGGTGCTCTTTTGGGAAGGAGGTAGTATTTACTTTTACTGTCATTAGCTTGTATCACAGCTCATCAGTCCAGATATGTTTTTCACACATTTTGAACCCTCAGTGGTAGTGTTGCTTTACCTACACTAGTCTCTGTACCGTATAACAAGCTTTGAGAAGATTTACGTGAATGAGCAGTGGCTTCTGTGATGAAGGGTAGTGGTTTGAAGGGCAGAGGGAAAAAAAAGGCCAAGGCAAGAGCCAAGGGAGAAAACTTCTGCAAAAGTAGTGTCAGGTAGTAAGAGCAGTAGTGGATTGGTTTCTATCTGTGACAGGTCATGCAAGGGTTAGGCAGTTAGTGGTGGGTATCATGCAGGCAGATACCTTTGTTGTGAGGCATTGTTACTCGGCGACTGCAGCTGGGTAACTGTGTTGACTTCTCGACGGGCATCAGCATACCTGTAACAGTTGGGTTGATCATCGGTTGGTGTCAGATAGGTCATATACTGGATTCATAGTGTAGGGTAGTGTTGGTGGTTTGTTTGTGTGTTAGTGCGTGAGCTTTTTGGCTTCCCTGCTGTTGGCTGTTGGTCGGTTGTGATAGTAGCTGGCATATCCAGTCAGTATTGCTGATATGCAGAGGCTTGCCGATGTTGTCGTGTGTGTGTGTGTGTGTGTGTGTGTGTGTGTGTTTCTTTGTTTGCCATAAGTGGTTATACCCTAGCTGGTATTGTCTTTGGTCATTTATGCACCCACCTATGGTTGTGATCATAGATCCCCAGAGATAGGATGAAAGGACTTTTAGTGTGTCTAGAGTTCCCACATAGTTATATGATGAGTTTTTAGAATACTTCCTTGAGGGTTTCAAGCTGGTATTCATTGTGAAGATTCACGGTGTGAGTGTAGTGTGGAACATTGCTAATGATGCATAGCACTTTCTTCTGTATGATCTGCAGGCAGTGCATGCATGTAGGAGCTGCATATCCCCAGACAGGAGCTGTGTACATCATCAGTGGTCTGATTATTGTCATGTATATGCACCTTGATACCCTCCTATTCAGTGTGCTTTACCTGTTGAGCCTTGGGTAGAGTTTTTTTAGCCTCATGCACTCCATTATCGATGTATTCTATGTTGTCCCTCCATGTAAGTTTGCAGCCCAGCCAGACACCAAGGTATCTAAGTTCCTCTCAGAAATGTATTGGGCATGCATGTAGAGTTACCTGCATATAATGTTGATGTTTGTGCACTAGTTTTGGTCTTCGTGTGAACAGAACTGCTTCACATTTGTCGATGTTTACTTTAATATGCCATTGTTCTGACCAAGTCTTGGGAGTTCTGAGTGCTGTCTGTAATTGTGAATTTATGTTCTACAGTTTCCAATCTTGCACAAGGATGGCCGTGTCACCTGCTTAGATGCCCAACGTCAAGTTTTGCGTAACAGGGAGATCACTAATGTAGAGGTTGAACAAGATGGACCCCAATATGCTTGCCTGGGGTACTCCAGCTTGGATACTGTGTTGTGTTGATTGATTGTCTGCATGCCAGTGTTGAAACATTTGTTCGTGAGATACAAGAGTATGAGACATATGAGCCCATTGGGGAAACCAGCATGGCTTAGTTTGCATATGAGGCTGTTGTACCAGAGATGGTCAAAAGCTTTTTAGATGTTCAAGAACACAGCCCCTATGACTGTTTGTGTTGTAGCCATGTTGTGAATCTGTACATTTACAACCGTATAAGAAATAACTTCATCTTCAGCAGGTTGCGTGATTTGACCGATCTAACTGTGCCAAACTCACTCATTTGATTTATGTGAATACATTCCCAGTTCATTGTGTACTGTTTTGGTCGGGGTTCGAGCATCTACCCCCTTGATCACATATTGCTGTGCCTTTTCCAATATGGTTCTATATGTGAAGTGTTCCATTTTCCTTTCTTTCAGAAAGTTCAGTAGATTCGTATAATCTGTCTTCTTCGCCACATACAGTGTGGTATGGACCCCATTGCGTTTTGAATAATATGTTGTGGGGTTGTGTTTGTCAGTAAATTCTTTGTTTAGGAGACTAAGGTCTCCGTAGTGGTGTGCAATGACTGGTGGGAAGTCAGCCGAGGATGTTTTAGGTTCTGTGTAGCTTCATGTGTACTTGCGTGTGATGCAGTCACAGGTTTGTTTGTGTTGTTCCCTGTGTTGTTGGTGTTACTACTTGACGCAGACAGAGTTGGCAACAGCACTTGGCAGTTGCCTTGTGAGTTTGTGGGCTCACTTGTCTGTGTGTCTTTGCGGTGTTTGTGGCATGGACTGACCTGCCACCACATTTTCTCTTCTGTATTGTGTGTGTCCTCTGTCAGCTCCACCTCTAGCTTTTTCAGTGCCTGAGCCACTGGAGGTGATAAAAGAGGGCATGTGTAAGGGTACTTGTAGCAGGTGCTTACGTATGTGGTGCATGTTTTTGTGTGAAGTCTTCCTCCACGAGCAGCTTGATCAGCTCTTGCTGCTCGGTGATCTGCCGATCTTTCAAGGCAACTGCCACCTGGAATGTGGCGAGTGCAACTGAGACACTGGCAGGGTCAGCCAGCATCTCTGCCGCTTATGCTGCAGCCCTGCTGCAGGTAATTGGGTGGGATCAGCCGGGGAGGGTGGTCCAACATCTCCCCAGTACAAGGAATTTTATTAGGTAGGGAGTGATCTGCCACCTTTTGCTTTTTTTGGAAAAGAAAACAAGTTTTAATATGTGCCTTATGCAAGTGGAAAGTCCCTACGACCTGTCCGCACATAGTGCAATGCGCAGTACTTGAAGGATGCACAGGAGGAAGAAAGAAGACCTGCAGCACATGGCGATGACCCATGTAAATGGGTCCCTGGTACTGTCTTCGAAATCCCTAACAAAGGACGGGAGAGTCCCGCCGGGGAAGAGTGCAACAAGAGTTACAGAAGTTAGGAGTTGCAGACTATTATCTGCTCTGCATTTGAGTGTCAGTTGATGTTCACGAATGGCAGTTGTGCCTTAGCTTATTTGCACGCCATATGCAGAGTGCAGCGATCAGCTCAGGTCAGCTGCTCTACTGCAAATCCACACAGGTTGGTGACTTGATAGGATAGTCAGGTCTGCACTATATTCCATGACTGGCCACTGGTGTGGAAGAGTGGGTGTGGAATGCTTGGAGGTTGTTCTTAGGTTAGACAGAACTCAGGTGCCCAGAAAAAAATTATTAAAATTGTGTAGATACCTAATTTAGAAAGTGAATATTAAAATATCGGTTGTTAACTGTTGCAGTATTGGTGGCAAAGTCCCCGAACACATTACTCTTGGTGAAGTCACTCTCATATGATACTAGGAACTTGGACTTGATTAAAACCTGAAGTAGAAAGTAGGAAAATTTTCAGCATTTGGATTTTATATTGTAAAATAAATCTGGATGTTAGATATTTACAAAAAGATAAAAAAAGGTAGATTTATTTCATAGTAATGTAATAGTTTGGTAGAAGTAATACAGTCACTAATATTTAGTCCAGATGTAGAATAATTATAGTTAAAACTGCAACACGCAAATCATGCCGTAGGTAAATACACACCAAGTAAGGTAATAAGACAGGAAATAAGGACATTGCTTTAATGGTACCATTTTAGAGAATGTTGAAAATAGTGTTGTGCTGTCTGTGCTGCAAAAGTGAATGTAAGGGGGAAAAAAATCCCATAAGGACAACTTGTGCATCTGCAGGGAGGTCTGTGCACAAAGTTTACAACTGTTTTGTCAGATTCTGGTGTAAAGGATTTATCAGAAAATTATTGGGAGAATTGGACTTAGTCAATAAGCATACAAACCTTCCACCCAGTATCTCATTGGTCAGCTTAGTTTTGAAACTGAAGAGATAAGACAGAAAATCAAAATATTAAATTCCTCGTTAGAGAGTTCAGTTTCCTTCCCATCCCCATCCCACCCCTACTGCTCCACACATATAATGGCAGTACCTACATCAGTATCAATATCACTCTTTCATGTGTGTCCAAGAGTGATACTGGTTAAGTGCTACCATGCTACCAATGTGGCGGGGGAAATTGAAATGTATTAAAATGCACAATGTGACAGACCCTGAAAGTTAATGAACTAGTTTCAACTTCAAAAAGTCTTGAAGACTCTCAGTAAAAACAAAAGTAGCTTTCATGTGCCGCAAGGACATGTAAGAATGTTGCTAATGCCCTCAACATAATTTATCAGATGAGTTCAACGGCACACTCTGATTGCTCACTGAGAAGAGTTGTAAAACTTCAGTAGGCTACCATAGACTATCATAAGTAAGCATGAACTATGGTAGTTTTCCTAGACCTAATTTCATTCACTTTATTTGTGTATGTTACCAGTGGTTTACTAAATTCACCTAGAAATAGGAAGCTGTTAACCATCTAAAAACTGAATGAGGTTATATAAAGAGCTGCATAAGCTATGGAAGATTTTTGTTCTACATAGTTATCCTCTTCTCTGTTTCTTAAAAATAAACAGTATTTATAGCAAAATTGAAATTGTCAATGTTTAATTAAGCTTTTATTAAAAAATTGATTTGTAATATGGAACATAGGGATGTTGCAGTAAAAATAATAAAAACAAAAGAGATTTATCATATAGTGCTAGCAAATGCAATTTCCTCAAATAAGGTGAAATAAAAGAAAGTCAAACATCACTTCAATACTTCACTGAACGTATGTAAAACATGTTTCTGTTAGTTATAAACTACTTTTGCACTCATCAGTAATAACAATAAATTCTTGCATTTGAACATACTGATTGTTTATGTTTATGCATGTAAACTGTACTTGCATCAAAAGTAATTGCTCTGGTTGTGTAAAAGTGCAGAGTTTCTTGAGCAACTAATTGTTATTACTTATAAAATGCAATTTATATAAAACACAGAATGGACTAACACGGAATGATCTGCAGTTGTAATTACATGCAAAACAAACAAAAAGAAAGATGTTATTGGCTAACAGTTTCTCCCTCGAACATTCATTTATGTTTCTTTCCCTACCGACTCTACCAATACTACTACAGCTAATTTTGCCATTTATATGTTATTTGTGTGTGTTGCCAAACCTAAGCTTTGGCAGAGCACAACTCTACCCACTGGTGAATTTGTTGTCTATAGGAAAGTATTAACACTGGATGATTCCAAGGAAAGAAAATGTGTTTGATAATAATTCTCTTTATTTTACTGAATAGGAGTTCTCTTATAATAAATGGCATTAAATGCAAGGCAATGCCAATAACAGAGATAACTTTATAGTATCTTATTACAAGACAAATGGTAAACTCCTGGGGTTGTCTAATTATCTAGGGGTAGTACTAAGATTCTATATGAAATGTGATGAACATGTGAAAGCTGTAGATGTGAAGGCAAAAATAAGTCTTTAGTTTGTTAGGGTCCTACAAAAGTGCAGTGCGTTTGTAAAAGAAATCACATATATGTGCTAATATGACTTGTTCTGGGTATTGCTCCATAACTTTGAATCCATATAAAGTAGACATAACAACCACATTTCATACATATGTTGTAAATCTTTGCTGCCAATCAACATCTCTGGCACCTTATGTATTTGTGACTGCGTGTGCAGTTGCACAGTCTGCAGGTTTAAAAGGACGGAGCAAGTGCTGGAACGTCAGTCACCTGGCTTGCGCTGAAGATAGCTGGATGGTATACAGCCGAAATATCAGAAGAAGTGGAATGTATCTGGCTGGACTACCGAAATTTTATAGAATGAGTTCAAACATATCCAGATGTGCTGTGAGAATCATAAGGAGGTACAATAATGTTGTTGTTGTGAAAAATTTGGTAAATTTAGAGAACATATGCCTCAGTCATATATTGTGGAGAGAGAATGTGAAGAAGATTGAGTAGCTGTTACACATACTAAGGTAGCCATATTTCACTCATTCCACTTGGTAATGGAATAAAACAAAGTTACAAATATTTTTATGAAGAACCTTCTATTATGCGCTATACAGTGGCTCACAGTGTACACATGTAGAAGTAGATGTACAACCATTTCTCAGGTGAAGCAGTCTTAAAAAGAGGTAAGTTATGACTAACTGGACCCTTTTCCACTAGTTACATTGGACTACAGACTGTATGTTCAGGACATAGTGAACAATATTAGAAACAAAATTCTACAAGACACCGTGTGATCAATTTACAGTCCTTGAGAAATCGTAGAAGTCAGCCAGATCTTTGTGACACATGGTGTCATTCTGTAATCAAATATGAGTGAGTGAAGCTGTGTTGGTTAGAATGCAGACCATTGCAGTGAACATTATAGCTTTTTGGCTCACTATAAAACACCCAATAAAGAGTAACAGAAACGTTTGTGGAAGTTCCTAAACTAGGTCAACTTCTACCACATAAATATTGGAGTCATAGTGAGAATTTCTGGAAGATGTGTTACTCATTGTTGCAATACTGAAAATTGCTTTCACACAGTAAGGCAGACACACAGCCCAGACAACAGTGAAATATTTTTTTCACTGTTGATTGGATAAGAAACTATCCTGAAAGTGCTGTAGAATAGAGCAGTTGGCACATCAGTTCCACCAACATAGTATAGAAATCACATTTTTTCTGAGAACTGGAATCAAAATTGTTTTAGGTACCAAGTATGGTATGCTGTGTAGACTGAAAATGGTCAAACCATTTAAGATCCTAAAATGCCTCTTTCACTGATCTCGACGAGCAGACAAAACACTGCAGCTCCACTTCTAAAAATCATCTGTGGAGCCTAGCTAGATTGTAGATGGAGAGTTTATAGGGTAGTAGGGCCAACCTACCTTAAGGTCCAATGCTGTAACAACTGGTGTAGGAGGAGCCACTTATACCATTCCACTTCGAAGTCCGGGAAGGGGGAATGAGCAAGTTCCAGTTTTGCCATTGCCATGCCCCCCCTCCCCCCCCCCCTCTTTTCCCCTATTTTCCCCAAATCCACGTTTGACAGCAAATCTTGGTTATGACTGAATGAAACAGTCACGTCCGTGAAGCTACCAACTATGTTAAATGTCTTGTAACTCCAGCTACATTTTATTCTGTCCTCCTCCTCCCTGCATCCCATTTTTCAGCCAGTGCCCCTTAACTCCCTTCAACAAAAAGTGCTTAGATAAGATACACCTGTGATAACTCAAGCCATGTTGCATCTGCTGGCTGATCAGGAGAAAGTTAGAACTGCATTACTAGAAATTATCAGTTAACTTAGGCTCCTGTGGTGGACAGGACAAACACAGAGGACATGAAATGATCACTGGAAACCTCGTAACACTTGTAGATGTGAGGAAGACCTATTTACCAGAACTGAAGCCTTGCAACACTTGGTTGGCAAAATAATGGAAATTATTGTCCATGTGATCTACAGACACATCGTGCAGCAAGTAAGATTCTCTAATTTACAGAATTGTATTGGATTCAATGATGGGCATAGCTGGCCGGAAGCAAGATCTCTCTGTGTATGTTGCGTTGACCCTTAAACATTCAGAGTAAAAGAATTTTTTCTGGGTTTATTCAATCTGAGATAGTTCAGAGCACAAATGATGTCAAATATTGTTAAAAAGATTCTCATAAGACTCTCACTAGGAACATGGAGTTCCTACATGTCCATCGTTTAAATGATGCAGCTAATATGTTTGGGTAGAACAAGAATGTAGAAATTTTTCTTCAAGAACTGTTATACCCACTGCAGAAATGATTTTCGATCTTGCTCTGGGGGGAAGTTTCGAAATGCTGTGATCAATTGCATAATGTGAAAGACATAATTCCGGAATTGCAAATGCAGGCGATGTAATCTAAATCCGATAGTTCAGTCACTGGTACCATTGTGTCCGGCCTGAGGACCTGTAATGTTAAAATCTTTTAAACGTTTCAGTGAAAACTATGTCTGTATCTAGAAAACAGTGACCAAAGTATTGAATGCACATAGCTCAATTAGACACGAAAGGTGATCATCTCAGCCTGGCTATGATATGTGGCTCAAAAAATTAGAGATTGTTTCGTACATGACACTTGCTGTTGAGGTGTTTGGACGGTGCGAAGAACAGGCCAGATTTTGGCAGAATCCAAATTTTAATGCAGTCTGACTGAAACATTCTGTAGACATTCTAAAAGCACTACGTGCAAATCTCAGGACTGAGGAAGCATTTCATATGCTGTTAGAGGAATCCAAAGAGAGTTCTAGGGGACCAAAATCTGAAAGATCCAAGTGTACCATGCCAATGGAAAGTAAAGCAAGATTGAGAGGTACAAAAACATCATCTGTTTGTGAAGAATGGGCTCATGATTGAAGATTTTAGAAAGGTATTGGAAATTCTTGCTTTCATTTTAAATGAGATTGATTGAGGGTTTGGCCAAGAGGACCTAAAGCCACTATCTGATTTTGAAGAGATATTTGTTATGTCTTTCTAAACAAACTCGTTGTATACATGGAAGAATCCTGGAGATACTAGAAGGTATCAGATAGATTATATAATGGTAAGACAGAGATTTAGGAACCAGGTTTTAAATTTTAAGACATTTCCAGGGGTAGATGTGGACTCTGACCACAATCTATTGGTTATGAACTGTAGATTAAAACTGAAGAAACTGCAAAAAGGTGGGAATTTAAGGAAATGGGACCTGGATAAACTGAAAGAACCAGAGGTTGTACTGAGTTTCAGGGAGAGCATAAGGGAACGATTGACAGGAATGGGGGAAAGAAATACAACAGAAGAAGAATGGGTAGATTTGAGGAATGAAACAGTGAAGGCAGCAGAGGGTCAAGTAGGTAAAAAGACGAGGGCTAATAGAAATCCTTGGGTAACAGAAGAGATACTGAATTTAATTGATGAAAGGAGAAAATACAAAAACGCAATAAGTGAAGCAGGCAAAAAGGAATACAAATGTCACAAAAATGAGATTAACAGGAAGTGCAAAATGGCTAGAGGACAAATGTAAGGATGTAGAGGCTTGTCTCATGAGGGGTAAGATAGATACTGCCTACAGGAAGATTAAAGAGACCTTTGGAGAAAAGAGAGCCACTTGTATGAATATCAAGAGCTCAGATGGAAACCCAGTTCTAAGCAAAGAAGGGAAAGCAGAAAGGTGGAAGGAGTATATGGAGGGTCTATACAAGGGCGAGGTTCTTGAGGACAATATTATGGAAATGGAAGAGGATGTAGATGAAGATGAAATGGAAGATATGATACTATGTGAAGAGTTTGACAGAGCCGTGAAAGACATGAGTCGAAACAAGGCCCCGGGAGTAGACAACATTCCATTGGAACTACTGACAGCCTTGGAAGAGCCAGTCCTGACAAAACTCTACCATCTGGTGAGCAAGATGTATGAGACAGGCGAAATACCCTCAGACTTCAAGAAGAATATAATAAGTCTAATCCCAAAGAAAGCAGGTGTTGACAGATGTGAAAATTACCAAACTATCAGTTTAATAAGTCACAACTGCAAAATACTAATGCGAATTCTTTACAGACTAATGTAAAAACTGGTAGAAGCTGACCTCGGCGAAGATCAGTATGGATTCTGCAGAAATGTTGGAACATGTGAGGCAATACTGACCCTACGACTTATCTTAGAAAATAGATTAAGGAAAGGCAAACCTACATTTCTAGCATTTGTAGATGTAGAGAAAGCTTTTGACAATGTTGACTGGAATACTCTCAAATTCTAAAGGTGGCAGAGGTAAAATACAGGGAGCGAAAGGCTATTTACAATTTGTACAAAAACCAGATGGCAGTTATAAGAGTCGAGGGGCATGAAAGGGAAGCAGCGGTTGGGAAGGGAGTGAGACAGGGTTGTAGCCTCTCCCCAATGTTATTCAATCTGTATATTGAGCAAGCAGTAAAGGAAACAAAAGAAAAATTCGGAGTAGGAATTAAAATGCATGGAGACGAAATAAAAACTTTGAGGTTCGCCGATGACATTGTAATTCTGTCAGAAACAGCGAAGGACTTGGAAGAGCAGTTGAACGGAATGGACAGTGTCCTGAAAGGAAGATATAAGATGAACATCAACAAAAGCAAAATGAGGATAATGGAATGTAGTCAAATTAAGTCAGGTTATGCTGAGGGAATTACATTAGGAAATGGGACACTTAAAGTAGTAAAGGAGTTTTGCTATTTGGGGAGCAAAATAACTGACGATGGTCGAAGTAGAGAGGATATAAAATGTAGAATTGCAATGGCAAGGAAAGCGTTTCTGAAGAAGAGAAATTTGTTGACATCGAGTATAGATTTAAGTGTCAGGAAGTCGATTCTGAAAGTATTTGTATGGAGTGTAGCCATGTATGGAAGTGAAACATGGACGATAAATAGTTTGGACAGGAAGAGAATAGAAGCTTTCCAAGTGTGGTGCTACAGAAGAATGCTTAAGATTAGATGGGTAGATCACATAACTAATGAGGAGGTACTGAATAGAATTGGGGAGAAGAGGAGTTTGTGGCACAACTTGACAAGAAGAAGGGACCGGTTGGTAGGACATGTTCTGAGGCATCAAGGGATCACAATTTTTGCATTGGAGGGCAGCGTGGAGGGTAAAAATCGTAGAGGGAGACCAAGAGATGAATACACTAAGCAGATTCAGAAGGATGTAGGTTGCAGTAAGTACTGGGAGATGAAGAAGCTTGCACAGTATAGAGTAGCATGGAGAGCTGCATCAAACCAGTCTCAGGACTGAAGACAACAACAACTAACAAACTCTCCATCTATACAATGTTTGAAATAGTCGCTTGGAGTATATGCATCAGACTTCATGTGCAGTTGAAAATACTGTGAACCATAATTACTGATGTACAATCATGTATTGCATCATCTATTGAAAGACAGCTTATAACTTGAGTGTGATAGGGTTAAAGAATTGTTTCAGAGAGTTATTTGCCTGATCATTCTGGTAATGACGGTTCAAATATCATTCGGGAGGATGACGGTTCAATCCCGTCTCCAGCCATCCTGATTTAGGTTTTCCGTGATTTCCCTAAATTGCTTCAGGCAAATGCCGGGATGGTTCCTTTGAAAGGGCATGGCCGATTTCCTTCCCCATCCTTCCCTCACCCGAGCTTGCGCTCCGTCTCTAATGACCTCGTTGTCGACGGGACGTTAAACACTAATCTCCTCCTCCCCTCCTCCTCAAATATCATTGTCCTCGTAGAGGCCATTCAGTGTTTTGTGACAACTTAAAATTTAAGTCGAATCGACAGTGTCAGTGTCTAGATGCCACCTTCATCAAGACAGGGTGAGAAAATTAATCTTAAGGATGTCATGAAAGAATTTGTTTTCCACACATCGGAAGGAAAACTTCTTTCTGAAAAAGAAAAAGAAAAAAGCAAACAAAATAATTGCCCTTTTCTGTGGAAAAGAAATTACTGTTAAGATGTGATGTGCAATGTTTGTAAAAATAATAGGTTTATCTATGGCTAATTGATATTGCATACATTTGCAACTGCTCTCAGAGCAAAGTAGAACTAACATTTTCCCAGCTGTATGATGCGGTTTTCAAATTTGAAAGAATAAAATTGTTTCCAAGAAGCAGGACATACAAAATTGGGCCCATTTTTATGACTTTTAGTGTTAATGAATAATTTATCTTTGTAGATCATAGATGCTATTAACCATGAAGGGTTTTAGGCTGACAGCAGACAACAGGCAACTAGACCAGCTTTATAGCCAGCCTAGAGGATGACGCTGGTGAGATACAACTTGTCATCTGGTAGCAGCTCTGCAACATACATGTTGCATGAAGTATCTTTTTTTCGTCATGATCAGTGCCATATCATAATGCTGCTTCTTCACAAATCATTTTAAAGGAATGAAGGGAATGAGAAATCGTGTAAGACAGGACCTTCACAGTACTTGGAGTGAAACTGATTAATATTATTATCTGAAGCTGGCAATATGTCCTGTCCTGCATCCTTTAATGGTCCATAATAATGTTTGACTTACAGGTATACAAGAAGCCTAGGTATTCAAGGACACAGTTTTGTTTTGTTATACAAGGTTTTTCAAGACTGTAATTTATGCATGGGACTATAAAGTTTTTGTTTTCAAAAAAGTGTCCGATTTTATAAGACTATATATTTTGTGTGTGTACCCATCCAAAGTTAGAGCACTTTTTCAGTGACATTTAGGATATAAATTTTCATTTACCATTCACAAATGTTCAATTTTATATCCATCAGATGCACGACAAACGTCCAGACCAACGTCAAACTCATCCCATAGTTTCACATCCAAGTCTCGAGTTACTGCATTCACAGCTGTTGCTGTGTGACATTGTAGTTCACTCAAAGCTGTTGGAAGGAGAGTCACACAGACAGAGCCTTTCACAAACCCTACAAAAAGAATATCACATACATTTACATCCATACTCAGCAAACCATTGTGACTTACATGCCGGAACGTACTTTGCATTATACCAGTGACTAGGGCTCTTTTTCTGTGCCATTCATTTATGGAGTGCAGAGAAAATGATTGCTTAAATGTCTCTCTCTATGCGCTGTAGTTAATGTAATCTTGTCCTCGTGATAACTACAGAATTGATACATAGGAGAATGTAGTGTATTCCTACAGCCATCATTTGAAGTTGGTTCTTGAAACTTTGTAGGTAGCCAACTCATGATAGTTTGCTTCTATCATTAGGTATTGGCCAGTTCAGTTCTTTAATCATCTCCGTGACACACTCCCCTTCATCAAACGAACCTAGCTGTCCTTCCTTGCATACATTAAATATCCACTGTTATATTTGGTGCAGGTCAGACACACTAGTGAACTATTCTAGAATGGGTCACTTAAGTGTTCTTTATGTAGTCTCCTTTGAAGACTGATGGCATTTTCCTAGTGTTCGAGACCAATGGCCCTATTAGTCTGGTCCCTTCAATCCCACAAACCAACCAACCAATCCTAGTGTTCTATAATGAATCACAGTCTACCAACTGATTTTCATAGCCCTGCAAATTGTCACACCCAGTTATTTGTATAAGTTGACTGATTTCAACTAAGACTCATTGAATACTAAGTTTTTTTTATTTTGTGAAGTGCAAAATTTTACATTTCTGAACATTTAAAGCAAGTTGGCAGTCTTTGCACCATTATGAAATCTTATTAATGTCTGCCTGAGTATTTGTGCAGCTTTTCTGAGGCAGTATTCCATTATAGATAACTACATCACTGTGGAAATTCTGAGGTTACTGTTAATATTGTCCACAAGGTCATTAATATACAACATGAACAGCAATGGTACCAATAATGTTTCCTGGGCACATACAAAGTTACTTCAGTATCTCTTGATGACACTCCATCCAAGAAAATATTCTGCATCCTTCCTAACAAGAAATCATAAATTCTGTTACCTATCTTGCTTGGTATTCCATATGATAGTACTTCAAATAATTTGTGTATGTGTGGTACTGCCTTTAGTAAGTCAAGAAACACAGCATCTACCTTACTGCTTTGATTAACAGCTTTTCGGTATCCACACTGGTTGGCATGGAGGAGTTTATTCTCTTCAAGATACCTCATGAGACATGAGCTCATAATATGTTCTAAGATTCTGCAACAAATGGATGTCAAAAATATTGAATGAGAGTTGTAGGGATGGTGTCTGCTGCCTGCCCTTGGTTTAGATAGGTGTGACTCGTGGTTTCTTCCAACAGTGGGATTGTTTTTGTTCAAGAAATCAACCGTTTAGTATGGTTAAAAAAGTGTTAATTCAGCCACAAATTCAGTATATCATCTGACAGTGATTTCATTGGACACTGGAGCTTTGCTCAACTACGTGGTTTCATCATTTTTTCTCCCTCCACATAATTGAAACTAATATGTATATTGCTCATCTTTGCAGTGGTGCAAGAATTAAATTGGGGCAATACACTTGGTACTTCCATTGTAAAGGAACATTTGAAAATGGAGTTCAGTGTTTATGCTTTTGGTTTGCTACCCTTATTTCAATTTCTGTCTCGTCTATTAATGTCTGAACAGTAATTTTGGTACCACTAACAGCAGTTACACATGACAAGAATTTCTTTGGGTCTTGTGAGAGAAGTCTTGATAATATTCTCCTGTGTTAGTTGAAGGCTTTGCACATTGTCCTTGACACAGCCAAATGGGTTTCGTTCAGTACATCTCTATTGATAATCTTATGCTTTGTTTTACACTTATTATGCTGCAGTCTGTTTCTTTAGAATTTCTTCTCAAGGACACTGGACCATGGAAGGTCTGTGCCACCATGAGCTGTTCTATTAGTTATGTTTCTATCCAGTGCATGGTCAACTGTTCTTTTAAACTTCAGCCATATTTCTACCTGCTAGTATCCTGAACTAAATGTTTCAAGTTCCTCATCAACATATGACCCTACTGGCGTTTTATCTACTTTGGTGAAAATATATAACTTGCTACCTGTTTCAGTTGCCCTTTGTACTTCGGTAATTATTGTTGCTACAACTGCCTCAGACCAACTCCATGGCCGAATGATTAGCGTCGCTGCCTTTATTGTGGAAAGATTTGGGTTTAATTGCTGGTACCCCTTCAGATTTTTTCTGATGTGGCGAGCTCTGGAATGGGCTTCAGTCAGCCTCGTGAGACTAGTGGCAGCATCAGGATTTTTGTACTAGCAATAACAGCTGGCGGGATTAGCGATATCCTGATGACATGTCCAACAATCGTAGATCACTCCTTGTACTGTCTAGTAGGCAGCAGTTGGAACAGGCCTAAGGCCTAATCCCTGAGTGATGTTTACATTTACAGCTGCCTCATGGTCAATGTGGATATCTTCAAAGAGGTCAGGTCTGTTTGTTTCTTTTAGATGTGATGTTTCAAACTATTTGTTTAGGTAGTTTTCAGAGAAGGCATGTAGTAATGTTTCACAGGATGTCTTGTTACACCAATAACTAACAAAATTACAATTATCCCAGTTGATCGCCTCCTCCAGTGATCACAGTATGATTGGGGAACTTTTAATTACTAGCCAACTGGGGTTTTCTCTAAACTTTTCATTTACATCTTAGGGTGAGTCTGGTGGTCAGTAGAAGGATCCAGTTACATGTTTACACCCAACTCTGATAATAAGTCTAGTCCAAAAAATCTCACATGTAGTTTCAGTTTCAACAAGGATGCTACTGCTAAAGTTGTACAAAGCACAAACGTTTGCAAGTGTATGAAAATTCTCAAAAATAAACCTTCTTTTCACATAAATATACAATAAAATTAGGCAGCTGGTTTTTAAATGAGGATACTGTTACCAAAAGTTTCTAAAAAGTATAAATAAACTTTTAATTGATACAGTACAACTTTTTTCTGTCAGTCGCAAATGTTTGAAAATACACAGTATATCGTAATACACATGAGTATTGACACTAGCACTGAAAGATTATGCAAAAATGATATGAGCCGTAAAATAAAAATCTAGAGTTTAGAATTAACCTATCTGACACACAGTCTCTCACAAATTGAAATTCGAAAATCTCCTTGTGGAGGATGTCCCAGGAGCAGTAGTCAATATTCAGGAATGATCATTTGAAGCAGAAAACTTCATATGAACATCTACCCTATTCCAAATGATTTCCGAGATAGAACACATTTACTGTACATTGTTTTTATTTTCGCAGAGGTTGAAAATAGCGCTTCAGTTGTAAATTACTTTATTTTTACGCAACCAGTTTCGAACTGTTATAAGCCCATCCTCAGGTGTTGTAGCTGTGCTGTGGTCCTCGAGTGCCGCGTGTACCAGGCACGGTGTGGTGCCTATGAGCGCAGAACAGGGACTCCCTGTTCTGTGCTCATAGGCAGCACACGGTGCCTGTTACATGCGGCACTCCAGGGACCACAGCACAACTATGACACCTAAGGATGGGCTTATAACAGTCCGAAACCGGTCACGTGAAAATAAAGTAATTTACTACTGAAGCAGTATTTTCAACCTCTGCTGTAATGCTCAGTTGTGGATGTTCTTCCAACAGAATTGTTTGTTTTTATTTTCATTATTATGCAACACCTTGTCAGGTTTACACATGTACAACATGCATTTTACAAAGTAATGATTGATAAATACGTATTTTTAACACATTCATCTCTAATCATTGCTGTACCTGTCACAATACAGCTGTTGTACAGCACACAACAAATGTTAGAATATCACCATAACTTCATTGGATTTGTCCACTCTTATGAGGGCATGTTGCATTGCTTGTCTTGAGTGCCCGTGTATGCTCCCAAATTAGGGCAGCAGTGTCCATGATGCAGCCAAGGAGTTCATATAGAGTATTCACCTTTTGATGGTACACTTCAGATTTCATCCAACCCCATAAATAAAAATTTAATGGCATAAGGTCTGGTGATCTTTGTGGCCAGTTAATTCTACTACCATGACCAAACCCGTGATTAGGGTAAGTGTGGTTCAGATGTTCCCTCACATAAAATGTGGAGGGACTTCATCATGCTGGAAATACATTGCAGTCCATGTGGCCAAAGCAACATTCTGAAGGTGTTTAGCAAATGAATTTTCCAAAAAATACAAATATTTCTGCTCCGTCATTCACTCTTTTAAAATGACTGAACCATCAATATATTGCCGATTATAACACACCAAACACTAAGCAAAAAATGAACCTCGAAATTTGTTTCCACTGTAGCGTGTGGATTTTCCTGTGGCCATTGCTGATTATTGCATGTGTTGTTGATTTCATTCTGTGTAAACATGACTGCATCAGTGATTAGCATTAATGGAAGCAAATGGCAATTGTCATGTAACCTGTGACAAAATTTGAGTTGAGTGGCATTGTTGTCAATGTGGAATTGTGGATGTGCTGTATGTGAAAGGGTACAAGTTTTCTGCATGTAAGGATCACAATGAATTGTGAATTTATTTATGAAAATACAAAGTACAGTCACCAACAAACTTTACATATTCACATACTCCTTTACCTTTAACCCAAATGAATACAGACTCATTTACAGATATTTTTCTCTTACTACGTGTATACAATGACAAAGGTGAAGTTGACAAATATGCTGATTTACCAAAGTCTTTATTTGCAAGTTCAGCCATGTGATAGGTACGATATGCAATAATGTCTCTGTCTACAAAACTTTCAAGTCCACCAACACTAGGTACTCCTGTACCTCCACGTACAATAGCTACAGTAAGCCAACCATTACCATGTGCAAATGTATTATTCATGTCTATACTAAAATTAAGTCTGCAACCACAGAAAACACATGGTCCGTCGACGAGTGCAGTGGCAGCAACACTCTTCACTTGTGTGCGGTTCTTCTTGTCTGCAGCAGATGTGGAGAATTCGATGTTTTGAATTGTTTTATAAATTGTTTGCTTAGAACGTCGACGGATTCTTCTGTATGGCATCGTGGTGGCGTTCAATGCAGTTGCGTGTGCGGCAGCAGCAGCGCGAATGAGCTGCTGCGCGGCGATCGCTCGCTTAAGTACATGCGGCAGCTTGGACTTAGAATATTTTCACACTGCCAGTGGGCGTTATCCCAGACGGGAGCACTAGGCCGTACTAGAGTGCTCCCGCCCGCTGGCGCGCCGCCACGATTGCGTCAGCCAGAGATATCAGCGCGGGGTCAAAGGTCAAGCGCTCAGAGTGATGACGTAACATGCTGTTGCCTCCTTGAGCCCCCGGTTCGTGATGTACCCTTGTCTGATGCAATGCGATGAATGATACATTTGCACATGGTAATGGTTGGTTAACTGTAGCTATTGTACGTGGTGGTAGTGGCGTACCTAGTGTTGGTGGACTTGAAAGTTTTGTGGATAGAGACATTATTGCCCATCGCACCTATCACATGGCTGAACTTGCAAATAAAGACTTTGGTAAATCAGCATGTATGTCAACTTCACCTTTGTCATTGTATACACGTAGTAAGAGAAAAATATCTGTAAATGAGTCTGTATTCATTTGGGTTAAAGGTAAAGGAGTATGTGAATATGTAAAGTTTGTTGGTGACTGTACTTTGTATTTTCATAAATAAATTGATCTGTAGCGTAGCTGAGAATGCAGAAAGTTGCCATGTGCTGGTAAGTAGGACAACACTGCACCATTTCAACAATGTCTTGTTGTTCCATCATAGGTTGTTGAACTACGCCTTCAGAAAAACGATGGAAATTTGGAAGAATACCTGTTTCACACAACATGCAGAAAACTGGTAAACACTCTATGATCAGGAATTCAAGTGCTGATGGTATTCTTCAACACCAGCAGGAGCACTACCATTGCAGAAGCCGTAAATGTACACCACACCTGCGTATTCATTAGTGTGGTATTGTGGCCAGCATGTGTACAAACACAGTTAACCAATGATTTCTTTGATACACTTGCAATCCCTTGCACTGCTTCCCTGACTATACACCATGGACAGCTGCACGTCTACCATAACAGGCTAATTTAATGGCAGAAAGATATCCAGAGTGAAGAGGTTGAAAGCAATGAGGTAGGTGGGACTTGAATCAAATGTCAAGGAGGTTGGGTGGGTAAGACACACAGGTGCACACCACTAGCTCTAAAACAAATGTTCATAAAATGTATTCTATCTCAGAAACCATTCAGAATAGGGCATATGTTTTCTGCTTAAAATTAGTGTTCCTGTCATCTCCATGAATATTAACCATTTCTCGTGGGACACCTTAGTTTTGATGCATAAGTTAAAATGCAACCAAAGTTGTTATGTTATTTTGTGGAGAAGATATGGTCTTGTAAAATCAGATGGATTTTCATGAAACACCATAAATTTAAAATGAACACATTGATCGTGTCCTGGACTACACCTGTTGGTATAGTCTGATCAGTTGTCTTCCCCGTCTGTTTCTTCACGACATGCTTGCTCTGTGTGTTTTTCGTCTGCTGTGGAATTATAATCAATCTTGCTGCCACTGGGCAGATGAGGTATGATTGTATACCATAGTTCTTCAGTTGTCTGAATGCCTTTCAAGGTATTATACACAAGTATGTAACGGAGTGGCAACTCAATTCTTGTCTCTCTCTTCTCTTTATACAAAATCATGGACAAAATTGTGGTGGCCCTTTGTCAGTTGCACAAAAATCGCTTTGACTGCAGGACAACGACCTGTAATTATTCTGCACTGAAGAAGAGGTTATACTCATTGGTTTAGAAACTACTGAAGGTGTCAGTTGTCACTAATGTTCACCTACTGGAGTAACTTCTTATAGTACAAAATAGTTTGTGTTGATTATGTTCCACAGCTTTCAAAAATCGTAGAAATGACATATTGTAACATGTAGATGCTGGATAATTTATTTTGAATTATATTTCCAGTTTCAGTATGAGATCATTTTCCAATACTGTTTTTGTTAATAACAGAAGATAAATAAGTGTCATAACTTGAAAACTGTTTTAGGAGATGTACAGGGTATTTCCAATTAAAAGTTTTAGTTTCAAAACACTGTAGAAAAAGAACCACCACTCAGAATATCAAATTTGAATAGCATATCACTGATGCAGGTGGAAACATCATGGAACAAAAGAAAATTGAATGAAAATTTGATCAATATATGGCGTTATAAGTGTCAGAATATACACACCAACCGACGCATATGGCTGTTCCTCAGTTTGTGCCCAAAATATCCAACATGACTGTCTCCATGAAGGATCGTGTACTATTGATAAAGCTCTTTACAAGACTGGTGACTGCCCACCAGTAGCCCTGCAGAAGTTCTGGGCACTCAGGGGTATGAAAAACAGCATTGGCTCGATGTCTTCTAAGGGTCTAGAGAAAATGATTACAGAATTTGAAAAAACGTTATTTTGAAGTGCAGTGTGACAGAGAGAGGAAAGTAGTTGATCTGATGTCTGTTGAAGATGTGGCCAAAGCATTGCAGGAGAGATCGAGCAGTGGTGTGCAAACTTGCAGTGCATTGTGAACTGCCTGAACATTGGACATGCCTGTGAGTAATTGGTATAGTCGTACGAAACATCCTGCTTTGCTATCCGTACAAAATCACCAGTGTTCAGTAGCTGTTTGCTGCTGACCTGCCAGCAAGACAAGCGTCCGCTCCGTAATTTCTTGATCGCATAGAAATGAACAACGAATGGCTGTGGAACAGATGAAGCCCATGCCCATCTCCAAGGACATGTCAATACACAGAACTGCAGAATATGGGCAACGGAAAATCTGCACACACATCAACAGGTGCCACTTCATTCTGCAAAGGTGACTCTGTGGGGTGGGTTGATGGCACCATTTATGCTATGGCTGTATTTTTTCAAGGAGATGAGTCCTGCAGCTCCTATTACCTGTACTGTCACTGGTAAGTGCTATGAGAGTCTTTTGCACACAAATCTCATTCCAATCATTCAGCACCATGGATGTGAGGGCAGGATCATTTTTATGCAAGATGGCACTCCTCTGCACATTGCACAGTCAGTGAAGCAGCTGCTGCAGAGGGATTTTGGAGATGCTAGGATTATCAGCCATCCTTTCCCTACAGTCTGGTCATCCAGATCATCTGATGTTAATCTGTTTTGACTGCGGCTGTGGAGTTATCCGAAAGATGTGTTGAGTGCTCCAATTAAGAATAGCTGAATTTAAGGTATGCACTGGGCAACACTTTCTGAATGTGAACCCTGAGACACTCCAGTCTGTTGTGAAACTTGCTGTTTCTTGATATTTACCTCATTTGCAGACTAATAATTTAGTGATTAGGAGCAGAATGTTTTTAGGTTGGTTAGTATCTCGAAGTACATGCGGTAAGAGCAAGCCATTATTGCTTATTTTCCCCTGGGCAGCAGGTGGTGTGTTGATGTGTGGCTGCAATGACACAAAATGGTTAGTTTATACTGAGAGGCATAGTCCACGTAGTGGTGCAGTTACAACTGTGCAGAAAACATCAGGCAGTAATATTACATGTCTGTGAGAAGACAGTTAGACACAGAGAAAAAAACAACTATTACATTTTCAGTGGGTACATATTAGGTTACCAATGATCACAATATGTACACTTATACCCCTAACACCTCCTATATGTACAGTATACGGTATGGGTGCATAACTAGAAGGTCTCTACAGGGTAATTGAAGATATCACAAGCAGCTGTGGCAGCAAGTTGAAGGCTGCAAGTGTTAAAGAAAAACTTGCAACACAGGGGCAACTATCACTCAGTGTCATCTTCTAGAAAGACAGGTGGTGGATTTCAGCCTGATCTAAGAACCGTATCTATACAAAGGGGGAGTTTTAAGCCTCAGAAGAATTGGAGTTGATTTATGCTAGGAATTTACAGAACTCCAGAACATTCATTTATGATAAAAATGGAATTTCATTCATGCCAATGACAGACTTCTGTTCCAGTGATTTAATGACTATTAGAATGGAACAGTGTGAGGAAGGGAGCATGAGGGAAATTATATTGGCCTCAGCTTACCTTCCTTATGAGGACAGAATCCTTCACAGGAAGTGAGGAGATTTGTAGACAGTTGTTCACAGCATATTGTACAGCTGTTGGCTGGTTGTGATGGCAGTAGCCACAACCTGGTGTTGGGAAGCAGTGACATCAACAGCAGAGGTGAGCATGGTAGGTTGTTGAATTTTTACTTGAAAATATCCTGGAGATTCTGAATAGGGGAAGGAAACCTATGTTCAGGAACATAAGAAGAGAAGAAGTAATTGAGATAACTTTTGAATCCATTCTAATGGGTAACTGTGTCAAACAGTGGCATGTGGCATTGGAGCTATCTTTAGCTGACCACACATACGTTAAATTTGAGGTTGAAATAAGTGATAAACATACCGTGGCCTGTAGGAATTCTAGAAAAATAGACTGGGACTTTTATATGAAAGACATCTCTCCACACTTATTTGAAGTCAGAACTTCATTAACACTTTCGCTGCAGCTGACGTTTATAAGCGTCACAACAAGCCACGAGCCAGTGCGGCTGACGCTTCTAAGCGTCCGCGCTCACTGTCTGATTACTCAGTTTAGTTGCAGTGTCTAAGCTAGCATCAAAGCTTGTAAACTTTTGTTTTGTGGGGTCAGTTATCGAACGTATATTGTTCGTAATGGCAGTTAATGGACCTTCCAATGTGAAAAGCAGCAGGAAAAGTGTTTTGCTTACTAATTTCTACACATCTGGGCGTCTATGATAAATGTAGACTGCTAATTCTCTCACACCAGGAGCAAACATGCCACTAAATTGGCGACCTGTATCAGAGTCAATCTTAAAAATGCGCACTTAAAGTAAATATAATATCAAATGAATCCAGTTTCCTCTTTCCTTCTTAAGAATATGCGTTTTACAATCCAAATTGTATTTTTTGTGACATTATCAACAAATCACAAACATCTGAATGACGCCTGTGACCCCTGCAGGTGTCAGATAGCAGACTGACTTTAAAACATGACCACAGTACAGTTGAAGCTTATTTGAAGTGATGCACCTAAGGTGTCATCATTAGGTCAGTATAGAACATGATCCTACAAGGTCTTGACATCAGCCTGTAGCTCAGGTGTGCTTAGGAGCATCGGCTCTGAGCGGTACCTACCCTTTCAGAGTGTTACCGGCCGTACTCGAGCGTTACCAGCCCGCACTCGCACGTTGCCGGGCTGCACTGGAGAGTTGCGTGCCTGCACCGATGCCACAGCGAAAGTGTTAATGAACCCAGTAGGTTTTGAGGAAATGTCAGACACACTGATATCTGCCGTTATGACCTTTTATTTAGAAAACTTTTTAATCACCAAGATTTACGCAAACATGAATGTGTACCTTTGCGGAACAATAACCTCGACTTGCAAAGGATGCAGATAAGAAGACAATGGATAAAATATCGAGAGGTGTTTGCCATATACAATCTTGTGGATTAAGCAAGTAGAACTGTCGTCCTGGAAGGTATTCTGTGAGGAAGTGCAAGCTTATAAAATTCCAGAATACCAACTACGGATGGTGAGTGTACAAGGAGAGGGTATGAGATGCTGGATGTGCTCATCAAGACTCAGTTTGCTCTGGCAGGCAACATAGACCTAGAGTCAGTCCCTGAGAGGCATTGAATTATAGTTAATCGAAGGGAGAACTGGGAATCTGCTAGAGAAAGTGTTGATTTAAAAAAAAAAAATCCAATTGGGTGGGAAAATTTCAACCATTCAAGTTAACAGGCCGAGATGGAATCTTCCCCGCTTTACTACAAGAAATGGGAGAGAGTTTAACTGGACTGCTGTTTAGGGTTAACCTAGCAGCAGAGATCATTCCTAATTCTTGGAGAACACTGAGGGTTGTTTTCATTTTGAAGGCGGGGAGAACTGATTATACCAAGGCCAATGATATGAGACCAATTAGGCTGTCCTCCCTTCTTCTTAGCACATTAGAAAAACTGGTTAATGTGCATGTTAGGGGAATAGAGGTTAACTGAGGCTCCTCTACATGTAAATCAAGTTGCATATCAACCAGGCAAATCGTGAAACAGCACTTCATCAGCATGTTGGTAAGGTAGAAAAAGCACTACACTTTCAAGAAATTGCTCTCTGCATCTTCCTGGATATCAAGGGTGCTTTTAGCAATACAGCCTCTGAATCCATGGTTAGACTTTCAGAAGAGCAAGTCATTGAAACCACCATATGTGGGCAGATTAAAACCATGTTACCATGATGAATAAAAAAAAGGGTAATCAGCACCACCAGATGGTGTCTGAAAGGAGAGGTTTTGCCCACACTACTGTGGAACCTAGTGGAGAGTGAACTCATTGAAGAGCTAAATACTGGAGGTTGCTTTTGCTAAGGATACACAGATGACTTAATCATAGTAATACTTGGTAAATTGGGTATTACTGTTAGAACAATGGCACAATGTGCCTTCAACATTGTGAAAAACTGGTGCGGGAAACATAATCTGCGGGTCAACCCCAAGAAAACTGATGTAGTACCATTTACGAGTAAGTATATCTAGCACATATACTTGAATCTTAAGCTTCTCAATGAAACTCTCCTGTAGAGGGGGCAGTGAAATATGTAGAGGTAACTGTGGATGCAAAACTATCATGGACCCCCTCACACAAGAAATATATGCTCCAGGTGAAAGATAATTCTATGAGCACTAGAAGAGCCTGTGGAGAAAATGAGTCTGTAATGGATATGCACTACTGTAATAAGATACATGATAGTTTCTGGGACTACAATATGGCAGAACAAAGTGGAACAGGAGATGGTTGTTAAGGAACTTGGTGAGGGGCAGAAACGCCTGCTCAGCCATAGCAAGTGGAATTAGCAGTATACCTGCAGCTGGGATGGAGACCATGCTTGGCATGCCCGCATTACACCTTTAGGTCAAAATGGAGGCAATGGCAGCAGCATACAGGCTAAAAACTGAACCACACTGTATGCTTACAGGATATCTAGAATCCCACAACAAAATAGGGAATGTGGTGAATATAGGAGCAGTCAGTGAAATGCTGGCTGACTATACAATAACTTCCAGCTGCTTCAGTAAACCTTTCAGTGTAACAATTGGAAGCAGGGAGCAGTGGAAAAATGAACCATGAAACCATGCAGAAGACATAGTCTGATTTACTGACAGATCACAAACAGGTGAAGGCTTTGAGGCTGAGGTACATGAGGTACAGCCTAGATTTGAGACTACAGTCTCTCTGGGGAAGCTGGCCATGGTATTCCAGGCAGAAATATCCACTATCAGGGTGTGCACAAAAAAGGATTTGCATAGCTGCTACAAAGACTTTAGTATTTACATGTATTCAGACGGCCAAGCAACTCTGAAATCTCCATCAGCCACTGCAACAAGATTAAAGATCATTGCAGAATGCCACAAAGCCCTCGTGAGACTAGGGGAAAGCGACAGGGTAAACCTACTGTGGCTGCCTAGTCGCTCAGGAATCAGTGGCAGTGAACAAGCTGATAGGTTGACCAGGACAGGTGTGACGACTCAATTTATTGGACTGGAACTTATCCTAATCATCACTAACAAGGAATAAACACCAACTTTACTTCATGTTTTAATGAGGAAAAAATACACTTGCAAGATATTAGAACCAGCAATCTGTCTTGTGTAAAAATCTGGCTGATAATTGTGGTAGTACGAAGTTGTGACATTCAAAATGTACAGCTTTTAAACTTGCAGGCACTGGCTGTTTGTCACTTGCTTCACCCTAAGGCAGCCGCGTAATACCCGAGCACAAAGTACCGTAGAGCAGAGTGACAACCAGAGCCGCCCAATTCACAGGATGTTGACTGCAAGGGTCACTTCTGCTGAAAATGTTTTGAAATCTTGTTCAAGAACACATTTTTTTACATGGAAAAAGTAGCTAATGTGTCAGACTTACGCACATATATGTTCCATATTACTCCATATGGCTGAAAATCAAAATGAGTATACCTAAGCAACTGAAGAATTATTGTCAAATGGAGTTAATGATTTTCGATTTCCAATTTAATAATGCAAATTACATTGGAGAATAGCACAAATGTACTTAACTTTAACATTGTCAGCTTTTCAATCTAAATAAAATATTGCAGAAAAGCTGATGTCAATAATTAACACATTGTCTGCCGGACCCAAATTGCACATGGCCTGTGAATTTAATAACAACAAATCAAGACTCCTTTCAGCATTTCAGACAAATGACATCTATTTTTTGGAAGAACAGAGCAAAAATAATATAAATGCTGAATGTTTGATACGTCAACAGGTTGGTTTACAAATTCACAGCAGATGTAACAATATATTTGGATTAATTAATAGCTTGTCTGCATAATTTTATAAGTGTGGATGGTGAAAAAACATTTCAAGCACATGAAATTTTCAATTTGAAAATCCTTACGGTTTGTGATGACTTGCTTTAATTTTCTTTATAGCTTCAGATCACTCAAATTTTTGAGAGTATCTTCATTAACATGATAAGCACCTGTTTCTCTTGTGTCTGGTTTCTTACAAGATCTGGTTTTGTGTACTTTATGTTGATGGTGTTCCCAGTTCATCTTTCAGGTTGAAATTCAGTTACACAGACATTTTTGTCAGTTACACGCTTGTAGATAGCATGAGCATTGACAACTGCCATATTTGTGAGGAGCTCGAATACAGTCTTGCAGTACCATTTCACTTCATTTTGTAAAGCTGAGGCATAAGATGCCATTTCGTGTGGCACATCTATGAATGATTTTGTGACCTTATATTTCAAAATAGTGGATTGTTTCTTTTGGCTATTCCTTTTCTTGAAGGGGTTGCTACCAGTCCTGAAACTTCTTTAGTGGTCAGAAACAAGTCATCTCTTTTGTCCTCCCATTTTCCTGCAATAACATGTGTGTTACTCTGGATGCACATTATTTCATCTTTCTTGAACTTTCCTTTTACTACGGTCATCAGACTGTACTTTCTGTTATTCCTCAATGTAACAACAAGTTGGATTGAATGTACGTTGAACTTACGGGCTAAGACAACACTTGTGTAGTAATTGTCCATATACAAAGAGTGTCCAACATTCAACAATGTTCCCATCATCTCGATCCCGACATGGGAATACTTTTAATGCAGGAGTGATCTCCTTTCCAGCATACCCTTTCACATGCCAGGAATGGCCTTCCTGAATACACAGCTCGAATAGCTTGAGATCGCATTTATGATGTTTTCCCGCGATACACTGGTGAAACTTCAGTCTTCCTCTGAATGGTGCTGTAGTTTCATCAATGCACAGTTTCTCATAAGGACAATACACTTTGTGAAATTTGTAATATACTAGATCAACTAATAGAGAAGTTTTGTACAGTTTGCCTTTGTTTGTACCAGAATTGTCCACAAAATGTAGCATATTCAAAAGCACCTCAAATCTGTTGTGAGATAAGCCTTACTTACTTCATTTTTGTACCAGACATTCTTTGACCAATGGTTTTTGAATGTAGGTTTTTGATCCAAACCAATCCACGAAACAAATGTAAAAAACCATAGCATTTCATTATTTGTGTCTTCACAGTGTGGCAGTCTGCATTCTGTACATTTTTTCATACATAGCTGCTCAGCATAATGATTTGTCTTGGTGACAATCATTTCCAAAACTGGATCATCAAAGAACAATTTATAAAAATCCAGTTCAACACTTCTTCCATTCACTTCTGTCTTAACATGATCAGCAATTCCCTCATTAAATGCTGTGGTAAAATCATTCGTATTTCCAGTTACATTGTACCAAGTAACTTTGGTGACGGTTCTGGCAGGCACATTTGCTGATTCCCCAATAGCTGATATTTTTCCTCTCCTCAGTCCACCTGCAACAGAATCATTGGAAACACTATCAGAACTCTCATGAGAGTATTACTGGACACACACTCACTGAATTTTCTTTCCTCATCCAACCAACCCACAACTTTCTCTGTGCCACACATTGTCACAATTTCACAAGAAAATAAGGTGAAGTATTCATGGAAACAACTTCAAACGTACATAATGTCTAACAATGTTACTGTGTGAGCTACTGTGAGTGTAATAGAGGTCGAAAACACAAGGAAACAATTGACTCTGGGGCAAACTACAAGATTCGACTGCACATTGTCTGCTAACAAATTTCGAAAGTAAAAGTGCACAGCCTCTTCATGTGACCAGGGAAATTAGGGGAGAGTTGCCAAAGTCTGACTGTTGTCTAAGTTGGACCATCTTTTTATTACATCTACATCTACACACATACTCCGCAATCCACCATACGGTGCGTGGCGGAGGGTACCTCGTATCACAACTAGCATCTTCTCTCCCCGTTCAACTCCCAAACAGAATGAGGGAAAAATGACTACCTACACTCCTGGAAATTGAAATAAGAACACCGTGAATTCATTGTCCCAGGAAGGGGAAACTTTATTGACACATTCCTGGGGTCAGATACATCACATGATCACACTGACAGAACCACAGGCACATAGACACAGGCAACAGAGCATGCACAATGTCGGCACTAGTACAGTGTATATCCACCTTTCGCAGCAATGCAGGCTGCTATTCTCCAATGGAGACGATCGTAGAGATGCTGGATGTAGTCCTGTGGAACGGCTTGCCATGCCATTTCCACCTGGCGCCTCAGTTGGACCAGCGTTCGTGCTGGACGTGCAGACCGCGTGAGACGACGCTTCATCCAGTCCCAAACATGCTCAATGGGGGACAGATCCGGAGATCTTGCTGGCCAGGGTAGTTGACTTACACCTTCTAGAGCACGTTGGGTGGCACGGGATACATGCGGACGTACATTGTCCTGTTGGAACAGCAAGTTCCCTTGCCGGTCTAGAAATGGTAGAACGATGGGTTCGATGACGGTTTGGATGTACCGTGCACTATTCAGTGTCCCTCGACGATCACCAGTGGTGTACGGCCAGTGTAGGAGATCGCTCCCCACACCATGAGGCCGGGTGTTGGCCCTGTGTGCCTCGGTCGTATGCAGTCCTGATTGTGGCGCTCACCTGCATGGCGCCAAACACGCATACGACCATCATTGGCACCAAGGCAGAAGCGACTCTCATCACTGAAGACGACACGTCTCCATTCGTCCCTCCATTCACGCCTGTCGCGACACCACTGGAGGCAGGCTGCACGATGTTGGGGCGTGAGCGGAAGACGGCCTAACGGTGTGCGGGACCATAGCCCAGCTTCATGGAGACGGTTGCGAATGGTCCTCGCCGATACCCCAGGAGCAACAGTCCCTAATTTGCTGGGAAGTGGCGGTGCGGTCCCCTACGGCACTGCGTAGGATCCTACGGTCTTGGCGTGCATCCGTGCGTCGCTGCGGTCCGGTCCCAGGTCGACGGGCACGTGCACCTTCCGCCGACCACTGGCGACAACATCGATGTACTGTGGAGACCTCACGCCCCACGTGTTGAGCAATTCGGCGGTACGTCCACCCGGCCTCCCGCATGCCCACTATACGCCCTCGCTCAAAGTCCGTCAGCTGCATATACGGTTCACGTCGACGCTGTCGCGGCATGTTACCAGTGTTAAAGACTGCGATGGAGCTCTGTATGCCACGGCAAACTGGCTGACACTGACGGCGGCGGTGCACAAATGCTGCGCAGCTAGCGCCATTCGACGGCCAACACTGCGGTTCCTGGTGTGTCCGCTGTGCCGTGCGTGTGATCATTGCTTGTACAGCCCTCTCGCAGTGTCCGGAGCAAGTATGGTGGGTCTGACACACCGGTGTCAATGTGTTCTTTTTTCCATTTCCAGGAGTGTATATGCCTCTGTACGAGCCCTAATCTCTCTTATCTTATCTTTGTGGTCTTTCCACGAAATGTAAGCTGGCGGCAGTAAAATTCTACTGCAGTCAGCCTCAAATGCTGGTTCTCTAAATTTCCTCTGTAGCGATTCATGAAAAGAACGCCTCCTCTCCTATAGAGACTCCCACCCGAGTTCCTGAAGCATTTCCGTAACACTCGCGTGATGATCAAACCTACCAGTAACAAATCTAGCAGCCTGCCTCTGAATTGCTTCTATGTCCTCCCTCAATCCAACCTGATAGGGATCCCAAATGCTCGAGCAGTACTCAAGAATAGGTCGTATTAGTGTTTTATAAGTGGTCTCCTTTACAGATGAACCACATCTTCCCAAAATTATACCAATGAACCGAAGACGACTATCTGCCTTCCCCACAACTGCCATTATATGCTTGTCCCACTTCGTATCGCTCTGCAGTGTTACGCCCAAATATTTAATCGACGTGACTGTGTCAAGCGCTACACTGCTAATGGAGTATTCAAACGTTACTGGATTCTTTTTCCTATTCATGTGCATTATTTTACATTTTTCTATATTTAGAGTTAGCTGCCATTCTTTACACCAATCACAAATCCTGTCCAAGTCATCTTGTATCCTCCTACAGTCACTCAACAACAACACCTTCCCGTACACCACACTGTGTGTTGGTAACTTAAACTGTTTAAGTTGGCTCTGCTTGTGAGAAATGTTGTTGAGATCACATGGCATAGCGGGCAGTCAACTGTAGCCACTGATTGATTGATTAATTGAGGGGGTTTATGGGACTAAATGGTGAGGTCATCAATTCCAAAGTTACACGTGGAAGAGAGAGAGTCCGCTAAAAGTGGACAGATCCAGTCAGAGGAGTCAAACTATAAACTGAGAAAGTTAAAACACTCACAGTAGAAGGTATAAAAGGGTAGTCCAAATCTAAAAACTGGGAAAACAGAGGGATAAAGAGCAGTCTTTGCAAGGGGGGAATGACATGGGTCCCAGACCAAGGAAACATGAAGAGAGGCCCCAACCACAACCACCCTACTCCTGATCCAGGAGTAAAGCAAAACTTTATATCTCAAAATAAAAACCACTTTCACAGAGGAAACTGAGGACCAGTTCAACCATCTGTGAATCATCTGCGAATATTAAAACTAAGGAATGTGGAAGACTATACTTAGTGCAAAGGACCGTGTTTCTTGACTTCCGCAAGGCATTCGATACAGTTCCCCGAAGTCGTTTAATGAACAAAGTAAGAGCATATGGACTATCAGACCAATTGTGTGATTGGATTGAGGAGTTCCTAGATAACAGGACGCAGCATGTTATTCTCAATGGAGAGAAGTCTTCCGAAGTAAGAGTGATTTCAGGTGTGCCACAGGGGAGTGTCATAGGACCGTTGCTATTCACAATATACATAAATGACCTTGTGGATGACATCGGAAGTTCACTGAGGCTTTTTGCAGATGATGCTGTGGTGTATCGAGAGGTTGTAACAATGGAAAATTGTACTGAAATGCAGGAGGATCTGCAGCGAATTGACGCATGGTGCAGGGAACGGCAATTGAATCTCAATGTAGACAAGTGTAATGTGCTGCGAATACATAGAAAGAAAGATCCCTTATCATTTAGCTACAATATAGCAGGTCAGCAACTGGAAGCAGTTAATACCATAAATTATCTGGGAGTACGCATTAGGAGTGATTTAAAATGGAATGATCATATAATGTTGATCGTCGGTAAAGCAGATGCCAGACTGAGATTCATTGGAAGAATCCTAAGGAAATGCAATCCGAAAGCAAAGGAAGTAGGGTACAGTACGCTTGTTCGCCCACTGCTTGAATACTGCTCAGCAGTGTGGGATCCGTACCAGATAGGGTTGATACAAGACATAGAGAAGATCCAACGGAGAGCAGCGCGCTTCGTTACAGGATCATTTAGTAATCGCGAAAGCGTTACGGAGATGATAGATAAACTCCAGTGGAAGACTCTGCAGGAGAGACGCTCAGTAGCTCGGTACAGGCTTTTGTCAAAGTTTCGAGAACATACCTTCACCGAAGAGTCAAGCAGTATATTGCTCCCTCCTACGTATATCTCGTGAAGAGACCATGAGGATAAAATCAGAGAGATTAGAGCCCACACAGAGGCATACTGACAATCCTTCTTTCCACGAACAATACGAGACTGGAATAGAAGGGAGAACCGATAGAGGTACTGAAGGTACCCTCCGCCACACACCGTCAGGTGGCTTGCGGAGTATGGATGTAGATGTAGATGTAGATGTAGATGTAGACCAAAAGAAGGGGACATTTCACCAATATATAGGAGGCCATAAGTCTGACCCCACAACCACATTGTGAGGGTGGTTCATTATGCAAGAGGAAACAATGTGTGAGCCTGGTATGACCAATGTGTAGATGGCACAAGACAGTAGACTCCTCCTGAGAGGAGTGGGAGGAAGAGTGCCAAACCACAGTAGACTCCTGGATTGTGCAGAGTTTATCACTGAGAGCAGTAGTGCACCAGATGTCATTCCACTTTTGGGTAAAGAGGTATTTGACATAGATCCTCATATCCACAACTGGAATCATGAAAGGGAATGGGGGGTAAGTATCTGCTTCTCTAGCCAAATGGTCAGCCACTTCATTCCATGGGATGCCTACATGACTTGGGACCCAGAGAAAGACAACTGAGTAGGTGGCACGGCCAAGGGCAGAGAGAAGGTCATTAATAGCAGAGACCAGAGGGTGACAAGAGTAGCACTGGTCAATAGCCTCATTGAGTTAATACATATTAAAACTCTGTGGAGGAAGCCTGAGCAACAAAAAGGAGGGCCCTGTGGATGGCTAGCAACTCTGCTGTGAACACACTACATGGTCCCAGCAACAAATGGTGTTCTAAACCAGTAGAAGACGTGAAAGCCTATTCCGCCTTACCTATTGTCATAGAACCATCAGTGTAGAAGATTGTGGCATACTGGAATGCTGCAAGGGTGGAACGTACAAGTTGCAGGAATACCTTAGGGGCGACAGAGACCTTAGGAACTTGGAATAGGTTGCTCCTAATTCGTGGTCTAGACACCATCCAAGGAGGAGTGTGGGAGGAAATACACGGGGCACTTTCCAGTGAGTGGAGATGGAGATTCCAATGAAGGGAAATGAGATGCACTCCAGCTGGCAATTTCACTCATGGGCAGTTATCAGGAGCGAGACATTCCTCATTTGCAGAGAGGATAGGGTACACAGGATGGTCAGGGAATTGGCAAATGGCAATTGCATAAGAAACCTGGAGATGGTACAGTCTTATTTGTAGAGGGGGAATCCCTGCTTCTGCAAGGAGACTGTCAATGGGACTAATGCGAAAGGCACCAATAGCCAGGTGCAACCCACTGTGGTGAACAGTGTCAAGTATTTTCAGAGTGGAAGGAGCCACTGAGCTATAAACCTGATTACCACAATCTAGTCTGGACAAGACCAGAGCACTGTAAATATGAAAAATAGCATGGTCTGCACCCCAATATATGTGGCCCTGGAGGCAGAGAGCATTAAGCTTCCACGCAGATGTAGTCTTCAGGTGGCAAATATGGGGCAGCCACATCAGCTTTCTATCAAAAATAAGGCACAAGAAACAGGACTGTGCTGCAACATCTAGGAGCTGGTCACCTAAACAAAGTTCTGGGTCAGGGTGTAATGTGGGTCAACAACATAAATGCATTACTCACGTCTTGAAGGGAGAAAACTGGAAACCATTAGAGGTGGTCCACACAGAGGTCCATCGGATGGCGCCTTGGACCCTATGTTCAGCAGACACTACCGAATGGAAGCTGCACCAGATGCAAAAATTGTCGACATACAATGCCAAGGTAACTGCAGGCCCAACAGAGGTTACAGGCCCATTGATGGCTGTGAAGAAGAGTGTGACACTTAACACAGTACCCTGTGAGATACTGTTCTCCTGGATCTGAGTGAAGTGTCAACTCTAACCCAGAAGAGCTGGCGGGATAAAAGTTTGTGGATAAAAGTGTGAAGGGTGCCATGAAAGCTCCAGTCATGGAGGGAAACTAAAATGTGATGGTGCCAAGCTACATAGTGTGCCTTATGTAGGTCAAAGAAGACTGCAACAAGGTGTTGATAGTTAGTAAAAGCCTGTTGGATTGGTGTTTCCAATCTGAGTAAATGGTCAGTTGTAGATCGTACTTTCCAAAAGCCACACTGACATGGTTACAAAAGGTCCCGAGATTCGAGTACCCATCATAATCAGAAGCTAAACATCATCTCGAGCCATTTACAAAGTATGTTCGTTAGGACAATTGGGTGGTAGCTGTCAAGAAATGCTGGGTTCTTCGCAGGCTTAAGTATGGGGATAACTATAATGTCACGTCTGCGTAAATGGTCAGTTGTAGATCGTCTTTTCCAAAAGCCATACTGACACGGTTACAAAAGGTCCCGAGATTCAAGTACCCAACATAATCAAAAGCTAACCATAATCTTGTGCAGTTTACACAGTACGTTCATCAGGATAATCAGGTGGTAGCTGTCAAGAAATGCTGGGTTCTTCACGGGCTTAAGGATGGGGATAACTATACTGTCATGCCACTGCGAAGGGAAAGCACCCGTGAGCCAAATGCGGTTGAAGACCCTGAGTAGATGTTGCCTCTGGGAACCTTCAAGTGTTGAATCATCTGGTTGTAGATGGAATGTGGGCCTGGGACCATGTCATGTGAATAGTTAAGAGCCTGCAAGAATTCCCATTCAGTGAAGGGTTCATTATAGGGTTCAGCATGATGGGGGTTGAAACAGAGGGAGGTCTGTTCAACTCAGCACTTCTGCTGGAGAAAGGTGGTGGGACAGGAAGAGGACCACAATACCATTGCGAAGCGTGTCGCAAGGTGTTCAGCAAGGATCAATCTATCAGTACACAGAGCACCTTGGAGTACAAGACCCTGGACAGCTGATGGTCGCTGGCAGCCCAGAAGGCTAGGGAGCTTGGACAAAATGTGCAAGAGGAATACATCCCCAGAGAGGAAACATAGCACTCTCAGCATTCCTTTTTACTCTGATTAATGAGGTAATGAGCCTTTGCATGGAGACGCTTAAAAGTGAGGAGGTTGATCTGTGAAAGGTGTTGTTCAAATTGCCGTAGCACTTGTCGGTGGACGTGGACAGTGACTGCTACATCCTTGGTCCTCCATGGTACCAGTCGATGACAAGGGGGACCTGTGGATAGGGAGACAGCAGTGCCAGCAGCATGAGTAATAATGGCAGAGATGCCCTGCACAACCGCATCAATGCAATTAGAAAGAGAAGTGTCGAAGTGCACAGCATACTTATATAAAGGCCAATTCGCCCTGTGGAATGCCCAACATGGCATTCTGTGTGCCTGATGGTGGCAAGTGAATGATAGAATCACCAGAAAGTGATAACTGTCACAAAGATCATCATAGGGTGATCAATGTAGGGAAGCCATGAGAGCAAGGGAGGAGATTGTGAGATTGATAGCAGTAAATGTGCTGTGAGCGGTACTGAAGTGGTTTGGGGAATCATCATTGAGGAGACACAAATCAAAGTCTGTAATAAGTTGGTCAGTTAGGAGACCACTACCCTTGAAGTGGGACTCCCCCACAGGGGGTGGTGTGTATTTAAGTCCCAAGGGGAGAAATGGTAGGGGGAATTGCTGTACTAAAGTAGACAATTCAAGATAAGGAAGTGGCCTACTTGGAGGGAGGAAGACATTGTAAATGGTGATTACTGGAGTCGTTTGCTCTCTAACCACTATTGCTTCCAGGCTGGTATGAAAAGGGATCCAGTCACTAATGACTTTGGAGCAAACCAAAGTGCAGAGCCCTCCAGATGCTATCCTGGGGCTGGCGGAGTTCTGGCAGAACACCCAGTAGCTGCGAAATGTTGGAGAGTGGTCATCACAGAAGTGCATTTCTTGAAGAGCAAGACAGAACGCAGAATAGGAGGTAACAAGGTGTTATATTTCTGGTAGGTGACAATAGTATCATGTGTCAAAAGTCCAGGTTAGCCATAAAGAAGCCAAGAAGAGGTCATGTCACTCAGTCAGTGGTCCTCACTGACAAGTGTGGGGTGACATCCATAAATAAGATGTCAGACTCAGGTTGCAAGGGGGAAAATGGCTCCTCCAAGGGCACCAGGTGGAGGGGGGTGTGAGGGGGCGGAGAGCTTTTTCTGGGACTTAAGTTTCTTCTTCTTCTTCTCCTGGTTTGGAGGTGGAGGAGGGCAGGGCACAGAGGGAGTACAGGCTTCTGCAAGATCCAGAACCAAAAGAGCTACCTTGGGGCGCACAGATAGCGTGTCTCATGGTCAAGTTGTGGTAGTAGGCTTCTGGGCTGAGAGAAACCACAGAGAGGGGGCCCAGGGGAGAGCCTCATCACCAGCAGATGCTGAAGAAGGGGGGCACTTCTTTGGTCAGAGAGGGGGAGGGGCTTCTAGAGGGGAGGGTGTGGGAACTACAGGGAAAGGGGAGGGGAGAGGGGACAGTGATGGGGTAAGGAAGAGGTAGGAGGGAACGAATGTAACAGAGGGAAAAGTTGAACGAAGTGACACCAGATGGAGTCTGTCATATTTCTGGCTAGCCTCATCATAAGACAAGTTATCCAGGGACTTGTACTCTTGGATCTCCTTTTCTCTCTTGTACACTGGGCAATCTGGTGAGCAAGGAGAGTGGTGGTCATGACAGTTGACACACACAGGAGTTGGTAAACAGGGGATTCCCTCATGGAGTGGGTGTTCATAGTCACCACACAGAGGGTCCACCGTACAGCGAGAAGACAAATGCTAAAACCACAAGCACCGAAAGCATCTCATGGGTGGCGGGACGTACACACATCACATCTGTAGCACATAACCTTGACCTACACTGGGAGGGCATCCTCTTTGAAAGCCAGAATGAAGAATCCAGAATTGGTGTGGTTGTCTTTATGACACTCCTGCACATGTCGAACAATATGAATGCTGTGTTGCTCCAGATTAGCCTGGAATTCCTCATCAGTTTGCAGGATGGGGTCCGTATGAAAATTCCCTCCCTGGACCGTATTCAGAGACTGGTGAAGGGTAATAGACACTGGGACATTGCCAAGATGATCACAAGCCTAAAGAGCTGCAGATTGGGCAGCAGAAAAAGCTTTTATCAACAGGGAGCCTGACCTCATCTTACTGAGAGACTCCACTTCACCATACTTGTCCTTGATATTCTCCACAAAAAAACAATGGCTTTGGGGCAGTGAATGTGTCCCCGTCTGCCCTAGAACAGATGAGGTAGCAGGGAAAGGATTTCCTTCCAAGACGACAAGCCTGGCCCTCCTTCCACGGTGTAGCCAGCGACGGAAAGGCTGCCACATCATATGAAGCAGCATTCGATGATCGACCATTTGAAGAGACAGCCATTTGAGAATGGACAGATTTTTGCAGCTTGATACTCTTCATGCACCAAGCATACACCCTGCTACCACCCGCTCTGATCAGGGGCTATCCCCATGGGCGCCACCCAGCCACAGCAAGGGCTACCTGGTACAATGGCCATTGCCAGGAATTCCGCTGCTCCAGGAAGACGAGCAACCACTCCTTGGCATGCATGGGGAGGTAACAGTTCAGGTGTCAGTAGAGTGACTCCTTTGTTGTCAGGGGGTTCTGCCAGATGGGTACATAATAGCTCCACCACATGGACTGGCTACATGTATTTGTTACCTAGCGGGATGGAGGGGGGATACAGTGGGGAAGGAAGAGGGGAAGGAAGGGGGGAGGGAAATCCATGCTATAGATGCTAGGAAGGGAGTTCTCCCCCCAAATGGCTCACACTAAAAACAGAAAATTTAGAAGTGGAGCTCAAACCTCAAGCAGGCACCTAAAATGCCAGAATGGATGAAAGAGAACAGGCAGGTGGAAGTTAACTGACAGCAATAGAGGGAGCCAGCTGGATCATCAGGTCGACATAAATCAAAACACAGAGAGGGGAAGGAGGGAGCAGCAGGGAAGGATCAAGGATAGGGAGGGATGGGCAGGGTGAAGGAAATGATGATGATGATGATGTAACTGCACAGTTATCAGCGCCCATACAAATTCCCAACCCTTGCTCAGTTCAAACTCGCCACTTTCATGAATGATGAGAACAACACAAACACGCAGTCATCTTGAGACACGTGAGTGAAGGAAATGCAGCCAGGGAAGGAAGAATGGGCTGCAATGGCTCGGGGTCCCATGTGTGCCATGCATGAACTCACAAAAGAACCATGAGCCCCCTGGGTGGAATAGCCACTGAAGCGAGAACGGTTGCCATTATTATATTTTCTTCATTCTTGCTGCAAGTGTTGTGCTACAAATCATAAGCTTTTCTGTACAGAACAAACCAATGAGGTGGTGCAGTAGTTAGCACACTGGACTTGCATTCGGGAGGACGGCGGTTCAAATTCGCACCCAGCCATCCTGATTTAGATTTTCCATGCTTTCCCTAAACTGCTTCAGGCAAATGCCGGGATGGTTCCTTTGAAAGGGCAGAGCTGACTTCCTTCTCCATCCTTATCTAATCCGATGGGACTGATGACCTCGCTGTTTGGTCACCTCCCCTAAATCAACCAACCAACCTCTATAGTACAAATAGGTAAATAAGTTATCTGCAGTATAGTTCATAAGTACCTTTCATTCATTAATAATTAAACATTGTAAAACTAGAGTTTAATTTTGTGTGTTCCTGTAGCATTATGTTTACTTATATGGCATCCAGTTGCCGAAGTTGGACTAATGCCTGTTTCCTAATCTGATCCGTTCCAGATTTGGAGACATTGATAACAAACAATATGTAAGCGCATTTTTACAATAAGTAATAGGTAGGGGTAATCTTTTTTAGATTTTCAAGATGCCAAAATTTCTACAATGAGTAATAGGTATTCAAGATGACAAAAAGGGGAATGTACAGGAAATGGACAGAAGAAGAGCTCAGGTCACTATGGCAGCATACAGAAACAGTGAGCATGGACCTAACAAGTGTACCCAGAGCTACAATAAAGAGATGTGCTGATAGTAAAAACACATTTTCAAATGAAGTTAAGCTATTCAGAAAGCAATCAACTTTTATGTCTGAGATGGAAAAATTTCTCGAACATCACCTCCTTTTATTTGAAGAGAGGGTTTTTGGATTTACTATCAAAGGTGTTCATAAACTTGCATTTGACATACCAGAGACATATGAACCACCTCATTCTTTCAGCAGAGAAAAGAAAATGGTGGGTACAAAATGGTTTTATTCATTTATGAGACAAATTCCACAGCTTTCCCTTCACTAGCCAGAAAGAACAGCAATGGCTGCAGCAAATGGGCTTAATGGAGAAGATGTGAATCAGTTCTTTGACCTCACTGATAAAACAATGAGAACAGACTTATAGTTAACACTATATTTAACATCACTAAATCTGGATTTACAATGATTCAAAACAAGGCAACAAGATGCCATTGTGCCAAAAGGCAAGCACCAAGTGGGATCTGTCACAAGCGGGGAGCTAGGAGTTAGCACCACAGTTATTTGTGCTGTCAGTGCTGCTGATCCGTTCCAGATTTGGAGACATTGATAACAAACAATATGAAAGCGCATTTTTACAATAAGTAATAGGTAGGGGTAATCTTTTTTAGATTTTCAAGATGCCAAAAGGCAAGCACCAAGTGGGATCTGTCACAAGCGGGGAGCTAGGAGCTGGTGTAAGAGGAGGCAGCAAGAAGCTGAAATCAGTGTCCCACTAGCAAGTGTAGTTAACATCTCAGACACTGGCTACATGAATTGTGAGTTTTCTGTGTTATGGCTCAACATTAAACCATGTGAACTGTAGCAAGCATTTGCCTATGCTCCAGCTACTTGATGGTCACAAAACACACAGCAGAAGTCTACAGGCTGTTGAGCACACTCGTGATAATGGTATTATAATGTTGTAATTACCTAGGTACACTACCCACAGGTTACATCCACTTGATAAACATCTTCAAACCTACTTCATTCAAGCCCATGACAAGTGGTTATGTGAAACCATAGGTAAAACTACAACACAGTTTCAGGTGTCTGGACTGTTGAATGAAGCCTATGGCTGGGCACCAATTGCTGGAATAGCAGTGAGTGCCTTCCACTCAGCAGGAAGTTGGTCTGTGAATAGGCATGTGTTTTCAGATCATAATATTTCACCAGTTGATTGCTTGAAAAGTGACGATAATTTTCTAGAGAAACCCAATCCTACAAACATTAGAGAGGAATCTTCTTCAGAAGACATTTGATGTTGCTGAGCAACAGTCATACAATATTTTGTAAAGGAACACACTGTTATTTGTCTGTTTTATTGTTTATTTAAGGACAATCCAGGTTTCAGCCTTCTATGCGTCTTTCAAGTATTAGATTTTATGTCTTTAACATATATTACAGGACACTTAACATGTTGTCAAGCTCAAAGTTGGCCTAGTTTATTTTTTAGTTTGATTTGAAGCAATTATAATTATGAGTATGAAAATTATTTCAGTAATTTCATAATGTAAACATCTTAATGATGCTGAATATTTCAAAGCTCTTTGTTCAGTATAATACAGCCTACGTACCTGAATAATATGTTTGTTTAATAAATATGTTGAACTGAAGCTTTATTTAATATATTACAGTTATTATTTACTTCTTACTCATTATTTTTATGATCTGGTCCAATTTAAGCAACTGAAGGTCCAAATTAAGCAAACGGTTTCCTAACTCAGACCATTTACACATTTATAAATTTTAAATGATGCCTGTTTATGAAATGTGTGTATTCAAAATTAAAAACCACCTGATGAACGAGTGCAACACATAGCTTTTTGTGCAGTACATTTTGTTTCAATTAGATACATAATAAATACCTGGGGTATTTCACATAACCACTTGTCCTGGGCTTGAATGAAGTGGGGTTGAAGAGGTTTAGCAAGTGGTTGTAACCTGTGGGTAGTGTACCTAGGTAATTGCAATATAGGCAACCTTCCCCTGTATATCCATTTGAATCAAGTGTAGCCATGTATACAATTTTTACAGATGGCCAGGAACATGTGTGTCAGTTTGATAAGCATGGCCTGCCAGTGAAGGTGCCTTGCATATCCCTTTGATGCATGTGGCAGCCAATGCATTAAATAGTACTACACTACTTCCTTAATGACACATTCATTTAATTACTTAACACTGCATTTCTGAATAATGACATAAAAATGTTTAACGCAAATAGATCTCTGGCACAAACTACAGTTTAGAAACTGAGTGCTTTGACGCAATAAACAAAGCACTATCGCTGTCTTATTTGTTCCTTGACATTATAAACATGAACCTTTTACTCCACGCTAGTTACAATACCTTACGCACAAGCATTAGGCAGCTACAGTTGAGTGAAGTGACAGACAAACAGCTGGTGCGCGTGGAGTTTAAAATCTGTACATTCAGAAGGTGGTAACTGCATACTTTTGGAATTATGGTCCTAATTTTTGCACGGGATTGATTGCTGGGGCTGATATGTTGCAAGTATGCACTTTTCTCCTTAAAATATGAGGTCGAGTTGGTGATGTTTCCTTGTAATGAGATGGTGAAATCAAAATTACAAAACTGGATCAGAAGGCAGCATGTGGAATATTGGAGAATGATCCCAAAACAAAAACATGACAAGCTAATGTTGGCAGAGTCATGTTCTAAGAGAAGTTCTGTAAGCCTGGGCTTGAACAGAAAATGGACTAAGCTTATACATATATCATAAAAATAAAAAAAAATTCTGAATTCAGTTTGGTGTACTAAACATTAAAAAGTTCATAGTTACAGTGATTAGTGCTAACTTCTTCCCATAATTTGGTAATTATTATACCTAGGGGCTCTGTATTTAAATTCATACCTGCACAACATAGAACTCTCAGTGCTAATCATGAAGAGTAAATGTATTATGACCTTAAAAGTTTTTCTTAACAGCTCATTTTTCATAACACTGAATGTAATATTGTGTATAGAATTATTGTAGTGCCTTGCAGGAATAACTGGAAACAGACAATTTATACCACAGGCCATCAATGTTGCTATAAGTAAATGTTTAAATATACTAGTTAATGGAGCAGTGTTCCTGCCGAAAGATATTTTGTGAGAAACATGCTGATGTGGAATAACATCTTCATGTCAAAGCATCAACTCAGAGAGGCATCTAATTTTGTCTGTGTGTGTGTGTGTGTGTGTGTGTGTGTGTGTGTGTGTGTGTGTGTGTAGTTTGATATAAGTTTGTAAGTTTGCAAATTACCAGTACCATATTTTCATTTGGAGTGCTTTCTGCCACCGGTAGCTGCGTGGTCAGTGTGACGGATTGTCAATCCTCTGGGCCCGGGTTTGATTCCTGCTGGGTCAGGGAATTTCCTCTGCCCAGGGACTAGGTGTTGTACTGTCCTCATCATCATCCTATCATTCTCACTGACTGCAGGTCGCCGAAACAGCGTTAAATTGAAAGGCCGGCACCTGGCGAACGTTCTGCCCAATGGGGGTCCCTAGCCATACGATTAAATAAATAAAATTTGGAGTGCACTCGTGATCCTGTTACTGAGAAATATTATAATGTATGTTTCTAATCTTGAAACATCTCAAGTTGGCAGGCAAATCAAAACATTCACAAACAGTTACATATTGTTGTTGCTCAACAATGTCTCCACACTCTAGCAGTAAAGACCGCTTATTTTGTACTTTTTGCCATGAGAATCCCACGGATAACAAAATATTCTGCAGTGAAGTAATACCCCACGTCCAGCCGATCTTTTCTTGTAGTACAGGATGAAGTATTCTCAGACTGGGAGCAATCTTCTGTACCATATAAAAATCTTCGATTGATCTAACTGGATTTTTCCAGTAGATCTTGGCCTAAATAAAAGAGAATTTAAAAAAAGGGTTAGAGAATCAGACTGTAAGAATGTGTAGTTAGAAGTAACAAGGTGACGTTTCCAGGTGAAGAATCTACTTTTTTAAAACACTTATAGAGCAGTGTTAGTTAGTGTAGTAGGTTATGGTCCCCGGTGTCGTACTATGCAGTTACATTTAACTGAATTGAGTGAAAATGATTATAACAGTCCTTGCTATTAATATTAAAAAAAATTGCTGTGTAACAGGATTCATGCCCGACACCTTTAGTACAAGCAATCAAGCACCATAACCGCTACGCTACAAAGCAAATTACGTAAAGATGACTAATTTACAGCTTTAGAATCAATTTAACATACCTATTGGAGGACAAGAAATTCTTTCACACCATACAAACAAAACGACTACAGTAATTCAGACAAACGGTAAGGCAGATTCAAAGCAATGTCGAAGTGAAAAATTTGAACTGAAATTTACCTTTTTTTGCTGAGAGTTTCTGATGATTTTCTAGGGTTGTCTTTAGAAAATCTACGTATTCTTTTCACGGAACTGTATAAGTTACTGTATAAGTAACTGTTCCTGTTATTGGTTGCGAAACAGGGTGGAGCAATTTTTTATTTTTGCTCTCTTCTTCGCAGCATTTAGCGACATTACTAATTATTTTTCTTTCTCGACTCCGTAGTGTGCTATCCTTTGCTCTTCTCTGAGGAGTGGATGGAGTATTTGGCGTTGCCCGCGATGGGCCGGGAACCTCTTCGTCACTTATAATGCACTGTAAAACTTCACTAAGGAACGCAGCGAAGCTCACCAGTCACTTTACAGTGGCTACTCACAGTTCAGTATTAAATCATTGAGGTTGGCAGCGGCTAGACTCTAAACACGATTGAACCGAAGTGAACCAAAGTGTACCTAAGTGGACCGAATTTTAACGACTCAGAACTAGGGAGGCCTGGCTCTTCTTTTTGTTAACAAGCAATACAGGCATGTTGTGCATCAGATAGTTTCCATCCAGTGGCTTTCTCAATTCGTCCGCCCCCCTCCTGAACCGCCTGCCCGCTCCCACAGCACCGCCTGGGTCTGCCGCGCAGGTCTCTCGCCCTGTTCCAAAAGTGGGTTGTTTCCATTCAGCACTCATCGCTCATGGTCCAGTTTCCGAGCCACTCTCGTGTGCCGTCCATCTGCCCATTTCCGTGCCTGCCGCACCGTGTTTTCGTGACACACAGTCAACTCTGTCAGCTGCCGCTACTATGGATTTGCTCGCCTGGTTTAACTCTGGGCCTACCGTGCCGGCCCCTGACTTAACCTCAGTTCAACTGCTACACCAGCAGACACCGAAGCCGCCGTCGTCACCCCCTCCTGGCCGCCTGCCGAAGCTACCGCCCTTATATGAGGACAACCCGGCATCATGCTTCGCGCTCGTCAAGCATCTGTTCGAGTTACATCATGTGTCTGACGACAACGCAAAGTTTCTCTGCCTCATCACACCCCTCTACAACCACTCGGATTTGATTTGTGACCTGCTCCTTTCACCGCCGCCTGCACCAAAATACGAGTTTGCAAAGAAGACTATAATGGAACGACTTGCCTGTTCGCCACAAGAGTTAATAATCAAGATTCTCTACGAGGAGCACCTGGGGGACGCACCCACTCACAACTCTGGAGCCGCCTTAGATTGCTCGTGAATGAGCATACCATGCCTGATGCCACGCTATGGGCTGTGTGGTCTGCCAAACTACCTACCGATCTACAGATCTTTCTGTTACCACACTCATTCGAGTCCATCGGCTCCCGCATATGCATCGCTGACCAGTTGTATTTGCTGCTGCTGCATCAGCCAGTTCATTTCACACCGTTCGTCGGCGCAGCCGCCCCCGCATATCGCCTTCGGCTGGCAGAGGCAGGGCTCGCTCCGCCGTCACCTCATCTGCTTCTCCTGGCAGCGTCGGCTCACTCTCTCCACTGTCCGAGCATGCGAGGATCGCCCAAACACCTTACGTACTGGTCTATTTACCGGAACAAATCAATGAGGGTAAGCCGCCCCCGCTGTCGCAGTCTCCACCTCATTCGCACCGTGCTCACTCTTTCTGCTCGTACCACAAAGTGTTTGGTGACGATGCCAAGAAGTACAGGTTGCCATGCCGACACCCAAACGCCGACCGCAGGAATTAAGAGATGCCGAGTACTGCGGGGAACCTAACAGGCATCCTCTTACATTATACTCCATTCACTCTTGGCCCCTACAAGGTACTGCGGCGGGGGGACACGACTTTTGATATCATGATTAAAAACCGCATACAGATAGAATTTCTCTGCATCGCCTGAAACCGGCTTTCGTCGACCCTGATGGTCTCACACCGCCGCAGTCGGACTCTGCAGACGATCCATCCTTGATCGAGAACGAAGACGTGCTCCCATCAACCTCACCGCACATATCTTCCGCCGAACACTGTTCGCCACTGTTCGCTGGTTTCCCGACCTCGCCCCGTTTCACCCTGCGCAGGTTTCGCACCCTCGCCTCCAACGTCGGAGACACACACACCTACTATCAGTTTGTCCTGCAGCGCGCCGCCGCACCGAGGAACGACGTTTCTATAGTGACGTTCGACGACCGAGTGCTCATTCTTTTGACAGATACCAAGGTCCCGCCATCGGACGGTCCCTTACACGTCAACATTGCACACAACCTCACACTCCCGCGCGAGTGTGACCGAGCATCTCTACGTGCTTTCATTTCTACGAACCCCTCGATCAACTTAAGGGCCACACACGCCTCCACCATGCCGTCGACCGCCCCGCCCGCTTACTCCCGGGCCTGCCGCCGGTTCATCCGACCACGAAACTTAATATCTGTGAACTCTAAGTACTCTGTCGAGCCTACATCTTAACTTTACTTTAGTCAGTTCTTTGTTATACTTCATTCTGCACGGACGCAGTGTCAAGTGTAAATGTATACGAGCTACGGCATATATGGGAATTAAGTTTTCTATATCCCGATTCCTCCCCCATGAACCATGGACCTTGCCGTTGGTGGGGAGGCTTGCGTGCCTCAGTGATACAGATAGCTGTACCATAGGTGCAACCATAATGGAAGGGTATTTGTTGAGAGGCCAGACAAAAGTGTGGTTCCTGAAGAGGGGCAGCAGCCTTTTCAGTAGTTGCATGGCCAACAGTCTGGATGATTGATTGATCTGGCCTTGTAACACTAACCAAAACGGCCTTGCTGTGCTGGTACTGCGAACAGTTGAAAGCAAGGGGAAACTACAGCAGTCATTGTTTCTGAGGGCATGCAGCTTTACTGTATGGTTAAATGATGATGGCGTCCTCTTGGGTAAAATATTACGGAGGTAAAATAGTCCCCCATTCGGATCTCCAGGCAGGGACTACTCAGGAGGACGTTGTTATCAGGAGAAAGCAAACTGGCATTCTACAGGTTTGAGCGTGGAATGTCAGATCATTTAATCGGGGAGGTAGGTTAGAAAATTTAAAAAGGGAAATGGATAGGTTAAAGTTAGATATAGTGGGAATTTGTGAAGTTCGGTGGCAGGAGGAACAACATTTCTGGTCAGGTGAATACAGGGTTATAAATACAAAATCAAATAGGGGTAATGGAGGAGTAGGTTAAATAATGAATAAAAAGAATAAAAATGCGGGTAACCTACAAGTATATATGCCAACTAGCTCTGCAGATGATGAAGAGATTGATGAAATGTATGATGAGATAAAAGAAATTATTCGGATAGTAAAGGGAGACGAAAATTTAACAGTCATGGGTGACTGGGATTCGATAGTAGGAAAAGGAAGAGAAGGAAACATAGTAGGTGAATATGGAATGGGTGTACGGAATGAAAGAGGAAGCCGCCTGGTAGAATTTTGCACAGAGGATAACTTAACCATAGCTAACACCTGGTTCAAGAATCATGAAAGAAAGTTGTATGCATGGAAGAAGCCTGGAGATTATATAATGGTACGACAGAGATTTAGGAACCAGGTTTTAAATTGTAAAGCTTTTCCAGGGGCAGATGTGGACTCTGACCACAATCTATTGGTTATGCACTGTAGATTAAAACTGAAGAAACTACAAAAAGGTGGGAATTTAAGGAGATGGAACCTGGAAAAACTGAAAGAACCAGAGGTTGTACAGAGTTTCAGGGAGAGCATTAGGGAACGATTGACAAGAATGGGGGAAAGAAATACAGTACAAGAAGAATGGGTAGCTTTGAGAGATGAAATAGTGCAGGCAGCAGAGGATCAAGTCGGTAAAAAGACGAGGGCTAATAGAAATCCTTGGGTAACAGAGGAGATATTGAATTTAATTGTTGAAAGGAGAAAATACAAAAATGAAGTTAATGAAGCAGACAAAAAGGAATACAAACGTCTCAAAAATGAGATCGACAGGAAGTGTAAAATGGCTAAGCAGGAATGGCTAGAGGGCAAATGTAAGGATGTAGAGGCGTATATCACTAGGGGTAGAATAGATACTGCCTACAGGAAAATTAAAGAGACCTTTGGAGAAAAGAGAACCACTTGCATGAATGTCAAGAGCTCAGATGGAAACCCAGTCCCAAGCAAAGAAGGGAAAGCAGAAAGGTGAGAGGAGTATACAGAGGGGCTATACAAGGCCGAGGTTCTTGAGGACAGTATTATGGAAATGGAAGAGGATGTAGATGAAGATGAAATGGGAGATATGATACTGCGTTAAGAGTTTGACAGAGCACTGAAAGACTTAAGTCGAAACAAGGCCCCGGTAGTAGACAACATTCCATTAGAACTACTGATAGCCTTGGGAGAGCCAGCCCTGACAAAACTCTACCATCTGGTGAGTAAGATGTATGAGACAGGCAAAATTCCCTCAGACTTCAAGAAGAACATAATAATTCCAATCCCAAAGAAAGCAGGTGTTGACAGATGTGAAAATTACCGAACTATCAGATTAATAAGCCACAGCTGCAAAATACTAACACGAATTCTTCACAGACGAATGGAAAAACTGGTAGAAGCCGACCTCGGGGAAGATCAGTTTGGATTCAGTAGAAATGTTGGAACACGTGAGGCAATACTGACCCTACGACTTATCTCAGAAGAAAGATTAAGAAAAGGCAAACCTACGTTTCTAGCGTTTGTAGACTTGGAGAAAGCTTTTGACAATGTTGACTGGAATACTCTCTTCTCAGGTAGCAGGGTTAAAATACAGGGAGCGAAAGGCTGTTTGCAATTTGTACGGAAACCAGATGGCAATCATAAGAGTCGAGGGGCATGAAAGGGAAGCAGTGGTTGGGAAGGGAGTGAGACAGGGTTGTAGTCTCTCCCCAGTGTTATTCAATCTGTATATTGAGCAAGCAGTAAAGGAAACAAAAGAAAAATTCGGACTAGGAATTAAAATCCATGGAGAAGAAAAAAAAAACTTTGAGGTTCGCCGATGACATTGTAATTCTATCAGAGATAGCAAAGTACCGGGAAGAGCAGCTGAACGGAATGGACAGTGTCTTGAAAGGAGGATATAAGATGAACATCAATAAAAACAAAACGAGGATAATGGAATGTTGTCGAATTAAATCGAGTGATGCTGAGGGAATTGGATTAGGAAGTGAGAGGCTTAAAGTAGTAAAAGAGTTTTGCTATTTGGGGTCTAAAATAACTAATGATGGTCGAAGTAGAGAGGATATAAAATGAAGACTGGTAATGGCAAGGAAAGCGTCCTGAAGAAGAGGAATTTGTTAACATCGAGTATAGATTTAAGTGTCAGGAAGTCGTTTCTGAAAGTATTTGTATGGATTGTAGCCATGTATGGAAATGAAACATGGACGATAAATAGTTTGGACAAGAAGAGAATAGAAGCTTTCGAAGTGTGGTGCTACAGAAGAATGCTGAAGAGTAGATAGTTAGGTCACATAACTAATGAGGAGGTATTGAATAGAATTGGAGAGAAGAGAAATTTGTGGCACAACTTGACTAGAAGTAGAGATCGCTTGGTGGGACACATTCTGGGGCATCAAGAAATCACCATTGGAGGGCAGCGTGGAGGGTAAAAATCGTAGAGGGAGACCATGAGATGAATACACTGAACAGATTCAGAAGGATGTAGGTTGCAGTGGGTACTGGGAGATGAAGAAGCTTGCACAGGATAGAGTAGCATGGAGAGCTGCATCAAACCAGTCTCTGGACTGAAGACCATAACAACAACAACATATTCCGATTACCGAACCCATTCCCAACAACAAACAGTTGTGGTGCTGCGAACACGTACTGACAAAATGTACATCTGTACTCCACAAGCAACTGTATGGTGCATGGCAGAGAGTACATAGTACTACAGTGTCAGTTTCCTCCTTCCAGTTCCATTCACATATGGTATATGGGAAGGAAGACAAGTCTTCTTTCTATCTTCAGTTACTGAAACTTAAGAATTTTTATGTTTGTACAACACAAATTTGTTGATAAACTATGGTATAACTCAAAAAAGTGGGTAAAGAGTCATACAGTGACAGTCTAGAGCAGCACAGTTGTTGTAGACTAGAGACTAGAGAAGTTTGGCACAGGAACATGCCCACCAAAATCAAGCAGCACAGTTGTTGTAGACTAGAGACTAGAGAAGTTTGGCACAGGAACATGCCCACCAAAATCAAGCAGCACAGTTGTTGTAGACTAGAGACTAGAGAAGTTTGGCACAGGAACATGCCCACCAAAATCAATCTGTAGCACTACTTCCATTACCAGAGACAGATACTCGTAGTCACTTGAAGATTGTGGCTAATTGTAGTGATTATGTCATAGTCAAATGATTTGGGAGCTTTTTGTCCATTAATGCACGATACATTATATTTATTTACGTTTATAGTCAGCTGCCAATTTTTGCACCAGGCACTTATCAGCAAGTCCCTTTCCATTCCATATCAAGTTTCTGATGATGTCACCAACTGGTACAAAACCGTAACATCGCAAACACCAGCATAGATCTACAGACAATATCCTCTGGGTCATATATACAATCTGAATCACCTAAAATTTGCACCGAAAATATTGCAGAAATAGAAAGTGCTATTGATGTGCGGTTTTCACAGGGTAGTCAGCCACTCGTATTGTTAACCAATCAACAGACTGTAATAATACTTGGTGTATTTTTGTGCAAACATACACTCTTTTAGATGTAACAATGCCTATTAAAATTAACAAGCTGAAAGTAGGGTAAGTTATAATATCAGTGGCGTTTGTTGCAGGAGTCTAGTGCGAGTCGTTTACAAGGTTTCATACTTTGAAAAGTTCTCACACTGACACTTGTACATGTCTGTGGCAGCACACGCGAAGGAACAAAACAACTGCATACATTAGTTATGTGAAGTCTGACCCGTAACGAGGCAATTGACCATCACAGGTTACGTTCAAAATGACCACGGGCAGCGCAATACACACTTCCAACCTGGTGTAGAATGACTGCTGCACACGTGCTAGCATTCAGCAGAGATGTCGGAGAGGCTGCAGTAATATGTCATTGCATAACATTGGGTGTAGATGGTATGTCTTTTTAGACAGCATCTTTCAGCTTTCCCTACAGGAAAAAGTCTACAGACATTGGATCCGGGAAATGGACTGGCCCAGGTAGAGGCCCTCTGTGTCCAATCCAACTATAGAAACAAGTCGTGAAGACATGATCTAATAGGAGGCTGCGATACTTTTGTGTGTTCAGTGTTCTGTCTATGAAAAACAGGTCTGTGAGCTGATGGTTCACTATCACACACCACACGTTTACATTCCATGGACGCAGATGCTCCACCTGACGAAGCCAACAGGCATTTTTAACAGATCAATAATGCACGTTTCGGCAGTTTACCTGGCCATAATTGGTAAATGTGGCTTCATCACTATACATGATACATTTGGAGGAGGAGGAGGAGGAGGAAATTAGTGTTTAACGTCCCATCGACAACGAGGTCATTAGAGATGGGGCACAAGTTCGGATTAGGGGAGGAGGGGGAAGGAAATGGGCCGTGCCCATCCAAAGGAACCATTCCAGAATTTGCCAGAAACGATTTCGGGAAATCATGGAGACACTAAATCATGATGGCTGGACACAGGTTTGAACCATCGTCCTCCCTAATTCGAGACTGGTGTGCTACGCCATCTCGCTCAGTGATATATCTGAAGTATCCTGTCTTAATACCCGTGTACAGAAGTTAACACGATTCTCATAATCGCTTCTATGCAGCTCTTGATGGAGAGAGATGTGACAAGGATGGAACCTATGGCGACGGAGAATGCATAGGACACTGTATACTAAATTATCAAAAGAAATTAAAGAAATTGCAAAAATACACTTATTTAAAAGGCAGCTAAAAAGTACCTGTTATGCAATACATTTTATACATTGAAGGCTTACTTAGATAAAACAGAGTAGAGATTTGGTAAAAAAAAGTTATAGTATACAAATAAATAATAATAATGATTGTAAAACATCCAACATTCCACATAACACCTTCAAACTATATTTTTGTCTTCTTTTTTTCCTTTTCTATAAATACTTACCCCCAAGCAATGCATAGCACAACACTAACACCTCTTCCTCTTTCTGAGCTCAACATCTCGCTCACTATAGAGGGATGCTGACTCAGTTTTTCAGGATAGCAAATGGGAAGTTGTGGTACAGAAAATGGACCAGAGATCACCAGTGTGTGTGTGTGTGTGTGTGTGTGTGTGTGTGTGTGTGTGTGTGTGTAGTGAGTGAAGTGTTACGAAACAATGTGTGTATAGCGTGTGCAGTGACTGGTAGTGATATATGAGTGAACAGTGTGGCATTACATTATTTAATAAGTTATTTGTAAAAAAAAAAGTATTGTATGCCAGGAGTAAATCTAATGATTGTCTCCAACTAGAAGTCTTTCAATGTATGTGTATACGAATTAGCTTATTTTAAATTGGTCTAAACTTGTAGATACTTTGACATGTCCTATATCCTTGTAAAAAGATATCTACCGATGAATAAATCTACTGCTACTGCTACTGTTACTATTACTACTTGTCTAACTCATGCCACTTCCTCGTGCGACTGCGCGGGAGACGTACGGATCAATTGCAACAGCAACAAGAACATTAATTTCCGCCTCTTCTGTCGTCACTTGTTTCATTCTATTACATTGCCTAACTGGTTGAAGAGGTTTATAAATAACTGCAGAGATTGTTGACGTCTATTGGGATATCTTGCCGCATACACCATACAAGAATGAACTGCATTTTTCCTACACTCTCCATGCACCATGAGTACGTTGGCATTTGCTACATTGGTAAATCCCATTGTCAACTCACGACTTACTGCCTTCACTGTCACATACTGCCTGATTCGCAAGTTGCAGTACACTCAAGGAACACACGAGCACACTGTAAGCAAACCTAATAGCATTGTACCTAGCACCTTATGCGCATTGAATAGCACAAACAAGTGTCGGTGTGGAAACTTTGCACAATACGATATCTCGTAAACGCATCCCATTAGACTCCTGCTACAAACACCACTGACAGTCTAATTTAACTTCCTCAAATTTGATAATGTCAGTAGTCGGGCAACCTTCGTGCCAGGCCACACTGCATTGTTGAAAAATTTATTCAAGATGGGGGCGATGACGTCATCCAAGATGGCGGCATGTAGGCTTGGCAACATCGCATGACGTCATCCAATATGGCGGCTTTTGGCGGGAAAATAGGCCAATTGTGCTACGCCCAATAACCTAACCTCAAGAAAAAATGGCGGGAATTTTGAATTTTGGCGCGAAAATAGCCCATTTGTGCTACTTCCAATATAAGCCTACAGAAGAAAAAATGGCGGGAAGTTTGAATTCCAACAGGATAATGCCTGCAAAGACTGTACTTGTCTTTTTATTATTATTGATTATCATTAATTAACATTCATTATTATTTATTATTATTTATTATCATTCCTTATCATTTATTATTATAGGCCTACCTCCACCAGAAAATTGCTCCAAATTCAAATTCCAACACGATAATGGCTGCAAAACCTTACTTTTGTTAATTATTATTCATGATTATTTATTAACATTCATTAACATTCATTGTCATTTATTATCATTCATTATCATTTCTTATTATTATTATTTATTATTATAGGCCTACATCCACTAGAAAATTACGCCAAATTCAAATTCCAACATGATAATGTATCGAAAGCTGTACTTCTATGTATTATTATCATTTATTATTTATTCAAGATGTCCGATTTTCTCCATAACAAAAATCTATCACAAGTTCAAATCCCAACACCATAATTGATCACATGTATGAACTTTCTCCCTCACTTATCTTTTTTCACTGGTAGCCTATCATAATTGCATCAAATAATAAACTGCTCTTATAGTAACGTAAGTCACGTCCTTTGATTTTGCAGGGGGAAGGGACTGAAGACTTTATTTCGAGCAGTACGGTCATCTCTTGTTCTCCAACACAGTCAGCACACACATCTTTGATATCGCAGTGCAGTCACCACGACGTCCGCGCTCCAACTGAATTAGTTCAAATCCTCGCCACCCCCTGGCCAGCACGCGGAGACACTACCTACGCCTGTCACGTGAGGCGGCTGGCCACTAGCACAGGGGGCGAGCCGAGCAATCGCACCCACGTCGTAAACATGTTTTCGCTGGACACGCTGGAACTTATCGAGTTTGACGTCACAGCGGCCCTCTTGTCCGCTCACCACGTGTATTCATCGCCTCCGCACGTTTCCCGCCAAAATTGTCTGCCTCGGAGCTGAATCACACAACGGTTGACCGTTCGCTGCCACACTTTTGGCGCCACGTTCAAACCTTTCGATGCCGACCGCTCACCGTCCACCACGTGTCCGTGTGCGAACGAGAACGCAGTGCTACACTTTTGGCGGCAAAGTTTGCTCGACAGTGGAATCCGCCATGACTATATAACAGCACGTTTGTACCGCACTAGAACGCCCGCTAATTAACTTGCTCTCGTGCGCGCGTAATAACTGTACAATCGCTGCGCCGCCGTCCCGCTTACGTCACACACCCTCCATACACGCGACGGACATAGCCTTCTGTAAGTACCTGGAAAATGACTCTTTATTTCAGACATTACGGTCATGCAGGTGTGTCCCAACTGACTTCTCCATGCTCACACAGCGAAACTCCAAAGCGCACCTAATGTACGAGGAGCCAGTTCAGCCCGCTCCATCGGCAGCTCCTTGGCCGGCTGACGTCAAGCGACCAGCGGTGCCCACACACCCCCACGGCCAGCGCGCCATGTAGGCGGCGAGCGGCGCCTCAGAGCTCAGAGTCCGACTACATAAACATCTTTCCGCGCCCGCGAGCACTTAACGCAGGACGGGATGGAGCCTGCCGACCGCGTGCTGGACAAAGGATACATTTGGTGCCAGAGTTTGACTGACAGTGGAATCCACCATGACCGTATAACAGCACGTTTGCTCGTCGCGAGAACGCTCGCCAATTCACTCTCACCACCCCGCTATATTAATAATTGAATTTACAATTTCATATATGTATGCAAACGCGTTCAACTCCCTAATTTCAACTACTTTTCGAGGACCAGACCGCCACCTCCTCCTCCTAGGAACCAGCGCCAAGTTTGAAATCTGCCAGTAAACAAAGCTCAGTTGTGCTTCTGCCACCAACCTAAGAAAATTGTTTCAAACCAAGCACTCAACCTCTTCCTACACGTTTTGGCTAAAAGGACTCACCCTGCACTAGTCCCATACATGGAGGAACCAATTTTTTACTTTATTTAGGAATGGAGTGTGTGTATCACACCGACATGTTCCACACCATACAGACCTGCAAAACACTCCTACATAATTCATTTATAATGCTCTAGACACACGCTTGCTAATTGTAAGCAGTTAAAAATAGCTCATAGCACAGTCTACAGACATGCGAACCACTCGTAAATAATGCAAAACATTTACGTCCAAATAACCAAACAACCGCTAATTTTCCACAATAATTTCAGAGAATAGGCTGATCGAAGGAGGAACGAGTGTACTTTATTTATTTGTGACATATCTTTTTGAAACTTTTGCTTCTCATAGGTTTCGATATGTAAGGCTGACATAAGGCAGTTTATGAACTCCAGTAGCGCACTACACGTGGCAACACAACCACGCCCACCAGGATATTCATTCCAATCCAGACCTCTAACTCCTCTATAGATAAATTTGTCCAGTTATTTGTTGACTCACTCACAGTCTGACCAGATTGCAGTTTTTGCCCAAAAACCACTCAGACTGCGCTGTGCTGCTCAGGGAAGTAAGGAAGGGCTGCACTCTATTTATTTGGAGCCCTTTTATTTAGTCGTGGAGTATATTTGTCACAAAACACTTACACTGATCCGGCTGTGGTCATCTGACACAGGCCACAAACACGTAAACAACTCCTAATTTCACCACACAATAGCAAACAGCTCTTAAATAATGCAGTACACAATATCAGCAGACGAACTCTGTACTCTTAAACTCTCCAAATAATGCACCGCACAGTGCACAGACATGCTCACAAAATAGTGCAACAGACGCGCCCAAACACCCTCAGCTGCCAAACCGACCGAAAGTCTCTGCTCGGCCTCCCCCAAACATGACCTCAACACAGTCGCATTCGCACACAACACCGGAGAAATTGATATCGCCTATGCACCTTAGATTACGCTCCAAGGCAGGCCGCGCGCTCGTGAGGTCGGCGGGGAAGGGGGTTCCAGAGTCTCCAGCCGAGTTCAGCTTCCGAGCGCTCGTCACAGCCGACACATGTGAAAGCTTCTCATGTATACCGCCGGCGTCTCAGGTCTGGACCTGCCTTCACGTCTATTGTCAGAATAGCTCATAGCTCGTTGACACACTCGATTAATGCGCCCGGGAAAACATTTACTACTCGCATGCAGCCGAGATGGTGACGGAAAACCAATCACTCTGATCTGCGCTGCAGACACGTGTAATAATTGAGAACACACTATTTATTTTTTCGAACAACTTATTTAACCATACAGTGTATCTATCACGCTATCACAAAACACCAATCCCAGATGTCCCCTGGGCCATGTTACACAGCCCAAAGACACGCACCCAATCATAATTTCAGTACACACTATAGCAAACTGGTACTAAATAATTCCTCACACAGATGTGTAGATACGCTCAGTACTCCTAAACTATCGTAATAACGCATAGCAGAGCCTGCAGACCCGCTCGCAAAATAACTCAGCAGACGTGCGCAGGTATCCCCCACTCCGCACCCTGCCCACAGGATCGTGATGTCACCCATCCGTCTGTTTTCAGACCTCGCACAGCCCCTGCTCGGCTTCCGCAAGTGTGAGTTGGCACGGTCAATGCGCTCGTCAGCGGTCAAAGCACACACATACGTCCGTCCAGGACCACGATCCCGAGCCGCTACGACCGAACGCGGGTGAAAGTCAACTTTATATCAACGTAGCACAATTATCAAAGCACAGCCTCCATACGCTAGACACATCATAGCAGCACATGTCTTTACCTCCTATGACCCTGTAGAACACTGCGCATTGCTCCTCACATGACATTACACGGTCCTTTAACTAAACATAATTACACATCCCTATTCTCGCCTCGTCGCGTGACCAGCCATCTAAAACCTTCTCAATATTATTCTTACTTTACAACATTTTTTTAAAAAATAAGATCTAATTTACACCTCCCACCGCACCTAACCTCACACCCGTCCCACAATCAACACACGTAAACGTCCTCAACCCTATCTTGACACTCATATATCACCCCACAAACCATGCCCATCAATCAATTTACCATTCTCATCCCCTCTTTTCGAATTACAAACGTAGCCTCTATCTAAACACCAATCAACTTATCTTTCTCGCACTTTCAACAGTAAAATTAATTTTACACACACCCAGAAATACCAAACGCAATTAAACAGTCAAACTTTTATACAGAGCATCAAGCACATACGACACTCACACCAATATTCAAAGCCTGGTCCATGTTTACGACCTCCACCTTCAATTAAATATTATTACCATTGCCGCAACATTCTGTCAGCGCTCGATTTGTACCTATTTTTCCACTCTTAACTGTTGTCACTAGCGGTCGAATATCACTATCTATAGATTGCATAAATTTCCACATAAAAAAATCTCGCCCCGCCGTTTAGAGACTCCTATATCCGAACACATAGCATCATTCAACTATCACTTGCTCTTATCTAATAACTCATCCATCAGGTCTGGGGGCAAGGTCATCCCTTTCTTTCTTTCTTTCAGCAGCAGACAGCTATTTTTTTTTTTACAGTGGTAGCTAAACTGCACCATCAACTTAACATCACCATTCGCGGAACATATCTTCAAATACGTAAAAACACTTACTCAATTACACAGCGGTCCCGCTGAAGACATGACCTTCAATATTACAGTTCTTAATCCAGTAACCACCGAAACAAGTACTAAATGCCCAAACTAATCCAATAGCGCCTTACAAAGCGAGTGTCCGAGCGCCAGCAGCGGCATGTCAAAGCCACATAGCTGTCCATCTAAACAGCCGTCCACTCAGCCCCAGGACCAGAATGCTGAAGTGGGCTCTCCCTATACCTGCTCTCCAGCTATTGTCTAACGACATACAGTGCACAAATGGATTCCTGAATAGCGCAGATCTCTATCTCCCCCTTACATCTCCAACAGCACATGTAAACAGTGTCTCCCCCAGCCAGCAAACCCGACGTCATTCACCCTTCGCTTACAGTTTCCACTCGCATATATAAAACCATATTCACTCCTGCCAAAACTCACTTAATAATAAAAAAGCATTCTCCCTTTCTAAGCATAGATGAGTATGCATTTATCTTCACCCATCTGATCTTTGCAATTTAGGTCGGAGAAAGACATATCTATTACCTTCTGAACCTGTCTATAAACAGAACGATCTCAGTTACTACAACAGGACCTTGTTTTGACCATTCGCCGGAAATGCGCACAATGTTGTACGCCTCAGACTAGGTACAAGTACAACAGATCCTCAACACCCTATCATCTTTATCCTCTACCATCAAACAGTGAAAAAGTCACGAAGGCACCAATGCGATCCACCTCCAGCGCGGACAAACGGAATTCACAATACTCCCCCCGAATAACTCAGAGTGCAACCATCCAAGAATTCCTAACAGCTCGCTAAATCCAACACCTCAAACTACAGATGCCTATATGAACAAGATCATATTAAATATACACACATGCTGCAGAGACCTCTTTAAAGTTTGATCACCCATACTCTAAGCGAATGAGAAGCTACCTCTGGTCCATGTTCAAACAGTGTTTTCTAAAACGCTTTTGCACACTGCCAAGCATTTCGTCTTTCTGCCGCGACTTCGAAGTTATTGTCTGATTCTAAACAGACATTAACAGAGACTGATGCACAGCCTCTCACAGGAAACTATACCTTGCATCTTATAAATTATATTCTTACAGTCGATAGCATAACATTGAATGATTTTAAAAAAAGCACATCCACAACACAAGGAAAATAGAAGAGCCTGCTGGCGTTGTAGCGACTTCCCTCGAAAGTGATAGACCACCTCTACATTTAAAATCATACGTCGCAGTGACCGAATAGTTTATAACTCTGCATTCCATTTCTAGTGATTGGTCATTTTTGCACACAAGTACAGGATCACCGTTTTCGGTGCTAGCAACCATGGAAGTTGCGGTCCATCAACCAAAATTTCTCCCCCAACTCAAGCAAGCATTGTCAGTCAATCATTATGTCGTACCCAATGCACAGATGAGATGGATAAGACACCATTGATCTCCCATAGCTAAACCATACATCCTCTACTTTGCAAGTATCATTGCGACCATTCATAGATGACTACTCAGCATGTCCATTGACACTTAATTCTCGAACACATAAAGACGATCAAATTATACCAGACAACGCTATACATATTTCTAAGACCTCGCGCATTGTACTCGATCAATCTCTCTGCGTGTGGCGGTCACAGAGCTATCTAGTCCTCTTACGTTAAAAGACTATCCTCACCTCGGCATTGATCTACCTACCCCGCAACATCGCTACCCAATTATTCCTCAACCGAGCAGACGAATACAGCTACACTCCACCTCTCTTGACTGAATAGAGCTTTCCTAGTCCTAACCCAGCCAAGTGCACCACATTTCTCGAAATGTAACCAAGTCTTGGAGCTTAGCACACCAATCGATCTATAATAACAGATCTCAAAGTGCCTTAATTTAATAGCATACAGTTAAGAAGAACAAGAACGAAGCGATATTTATACACAACGTAGTTCGATAGATTTTTAAGCAAATCATCCAATCTATCATGTGTAAAGTATTGTTCTAGAGTCCATGATCGGTGCATCAAAGGTTCCGGTAGGAGAGAGAGAGAGAGAGAGAGAGAGAGAGAGAGAGAGAGAGAGAGAGAGAGAACATAAACACACACTCCTAAGACTAGAACGTTCAGCACTTAAAAACGAGCAATAACCTTAGATCGCTTACTTTTCCGTCCTGTCAGACATACATCCTTCTCCCCGGTCACCTTACGCTGAGCTATCCCTATCCCAATCGTAAAACGTTTCCTTTCTATGATACGAGCCCAATATAGCCCTGCGGACACATCTAGTGCCCAATGATCACACCAGATCACGAGTCAGAAATAATACTATTACTCCATCAGGTCAACATAAAAAATGATAGTTATTAGTAGCCGGTACATCGTACAAGCAAACAGATACGTATAACAGCAGCGTCCAACAAGTGAAAATTACAAGTCATCCCTCACCTACTCTGTAAACACCTGTCTGTCGGGTAAGTGTTTACACAATGATTACAGCCCCTCACAAATACCCACAGCTAACTTAGTTATGACGCTGAAGTCTCGATTTTACACCAAGCATGCGACAGGGTGGGGATCGCGTAAATCGAAGTGCGTTTAGAGGAATGTGTCAACTTTCATCACACATGAGATGGAAGAGACAGCGCTTTAAACCACATACCGAACACCTAGCCGCATACGACTAGAACGCTGGCTATATCACGTGACTAAAGCATCGAAATAGAATACTGGAAAAAAAAATCTACCTTCAGCAACATGTCCTTCTCTAGAATAAATGAGTCAACGTTCGAATCGTACCTAGTTGCAGCTCTGTCTCAATCGATCATCCCATACACTCGATGTTATCATTTAACACAGATGTGAGTAAGTTTAGACGTGAATGATTCTCTGTCCCTCCTGAAAAGCATCAAATACAGTATTCAACTCGCGCGTATCACTACTACCTCAGTAGACATACACTATAATACGAACTCACGAGAAAAGATTGACTGCCTTCCCTTATGCCGCTCGCTTCCACGTCATCATTTTCCCGCATTCCTCTTGTTGCCGCATACTTGACTCCATGTACAAATTCCCCCCTGCGAACCAGAAGATAAGCAAGTACGTTCTCATTTTCACCGCATTTCGCTGTATATTAGGTTACTTTATATCTATGCATTAATCATTTTTCGGAATTCGTTCGATTTTATGTCACATCCATCCACGCGACCACGACATAAGTTATCGTTCTGTGTTCTAAAATTGTCTCTAAGTGTAACCAAGGCGTATCCAATCACCTCCACATTCGGAGAGCGCTTGCTCTGTTTTTTGTATCTCTATGTACATGCACGCCACGCGGAAGGCTCCCAGAACCCGATCCCATCGGCTGGTGGACCAAACTTCGAGCATAGAATACTTCTCTGGACTTAACGCGTGCTGTGGATCTGCATCGAAATACAGCTTCCTACCTTGTGCGTAAACGTGCTGTTATACGGTCATGGTGGATTCCACTGTCGGTCAAACTCTGGCGCCAAACGTATCCTTTGTCCGGCACACGGTCGGCAGGCTCCATCCTGTCCAGTGTTAAGTGCTCGCGGGCGCGGAAAGATGTTTACATAGTCGGACTCTGAGGCAAGCGCGGCTGACCGTTTGTGGCTGGACTCTGAGGCGCCGCTCGCCGCCTACCTGGCGCGCTGGCCGTGAGGGTGTGTGGGCACCGCTGGTCGCTTGACGTCAGCCGGCCAGGGAGCTGCCGATGGAGGGGCTCAGCCGGCCGCTTGTACGTCTACTGCGCTCTGGAGTTTCGCTGTGTGAGCATGGAGAAGTCAGTTGGGACACATCTGCATGACCGTAATGTCTGAAATAAAGAGTCATTTTCCAGGCATTTACAGAAGGCTATGTCCGTCGCGTATATGGAGGGTGTGTGACGTAAGCGGGACGGCGGCGCAGCGATTGTACAGTTATTACACGTGCGCGAGAGCGAGTCAATTAGCGGGCGTTCTAGTGCGGTCCAAACGTGCTGTTATATAGTCATGGCGGATTCCACTGTCGGGCAAACTTTGCCGCTAAAAGTGTAGCACTGCGTTCTCGCTCGCACAGGGACACGTGGTGGAAGGTGAGTGGTCGGCATCGAAAGGTTTGAACGTGGCGCCAAAAGTGTGGCAGCGAACGGTCAACCGTTGTGTGATTCAGCTCCGAGTCAGACAATTTTGGCGGGAAACGTGCGGAGGCGATGAATACACGTGGTGAGCGGACAAGAGGGCCGCTGTGACGTCAAACTCGACAAGTTCCAGCAAGTCCAGCGAAACACGTTTACGACGTGGGAGCGATTGCTGGGCTCGCCCCCTGTGCTAGTGGCCGGCCGCCTCACGTGACAGGCGTAGGTAGTGTCTCCGCGTGCTGGCCAGGGGGTGGCGAGGATTTGATCTCATGCAGTTGGAGCGTGGACGTCGTGGTGACTGCACTGTGATACCAAAGATGTGTGTGCTGACTGTGTTGGAGAACAAGTGATGACCGTACTGCTTGAAATAAAGTCTTCAGTCCCTTCCCCCCTGCAAAATCAAAGGACGTGACTTACGTTACTATAAGAGCAGTTTATTATTTGATGTGATTATGATAGGCTACCAGTGAAAAAAATATAAGTGAGGGAGAAAGTTTGTACATGTGATCAATTATGGTGTTGGGATTTGAACTTGTGATAGATTTTTGTTATGGAGAAAATCGGACATCTTGAATAAATAATAAATGATAATAATACCTAGAAGTACAGTTTTCGATACATTATCGTGTTGGAATTTGAATTTGGCGCAATTTTCTAGTGGATGTAGGCCTATAATAATAAATAATAATAATAATAAATAATAATAATGAATGATAATAAATGGTAATGAATGATAATAAATGACAATGAATGTTAATGAATGTTAATAAATAATCATGAATAATAATTAACGAAAGTAAGGTTTTGCAGCCATTATTGTGTCGGAATTTGAATTTGGAGCAATTTTCTAGTGGAGGTAGGCCTATAGTAATAAATGATAAGGAATGATAATAAACAATAATAAATAATAATGAATGTTAATTAATGATAATCAATAATAATAAAAAGACAAGTACAGTCTTTGCACGCATTATCCTGTTGGAATTCAAACTTCCCGCCATTTTTTCTTCTGGAGGCTTAGGTTAGTAGACAAAGCACAATTGGGCAATTTTCGCGCCAAAATTCAAAATTCCCGCCATTTTTTCTTGAGGGTAGGTTAGTGGGTGTAGCACAATTGGCCTATTTTCCCGCCAAAAGCCTCCATCTTGGATGACGTTATGCGATGTTGCCAGGCCTACTTGCCGCCATCTTGGATGACGTCATCGCCGCCATCTTGAATAAAATTGGCAACAATGCAGCGTGGCCTGGCACGAAGGTTGCCCCACTACTAATGTCAACAGGCATTCTTCTATTTAAGAAACGTATGTGTGCACAAAAAATACACTTTCTAACTATTATTACAATCTGTTTATTGGCCAACAGTATGAACCCCTGACTACCAATCCTTTCTGCGAAAACGGCACGTCAATAGCACTTTCCGTTTTCGCAATATTTACTCCCTGCCAGACGCAAGACTCGAACCTTGAACCCCAGGCGCGCTAAAGTCACGCACGTAGGCGAGGAGTCACACTGACGTGAATACTTAATGTGGATTGGGATGATCAGGTGTAAAAGACCGATAGGCTCACTGCTGCACGTGGGACAAGGTACGTCATCTTGTGACATCACATGTTCAACAACTGTCATCCACTTTTGGGGCGTTTCCCGCTATCTGCTGCCTTCTGGATCTCATGAATCAACAGAGCAAGCTGGGTTTCAGACCATCGTTCCTCGTGGTAACCACGTTGATTCCTACACAGGAGTTGCTCGATCTCCGGAAAAATCGCCCTACATGTGTACAGTATATGTTTCGTAAGTCTACAACAAGTGATGTGGGTCTATAGTTCTGTGAATCGATATTGAAACACTTCTTATAGATTGGAAAGAACCATTTTTCCAGTTACGTGGCACGTACGCTCAGTTGTCCTAGCAACCGACGGTAAATTGTTTCTACACTCTATTCATCATAAGAATAAACCTGTTGTAAACAAACACAAACGCGATGATTGGTCAGAAGCCGTAGCACACGTACACTGGTGGTGTTACGCTCTTGGAAGTGTGTCCTATTTATATTAGGTAGGCCTATCTTGTTGCTTAGTTACGTTAAATGAATCTTTTAGATGTTCTAATGTATTAACAGCCATCAACGTTTCTCTTAAACACGCTTCAGCCACGTAATTTTCATTTAAAAATCGTGTGCAGTCACAATCTCTTATTCTGTTGTGCTCTGACTGTCGCGCTGATAATACGCAGCATGAAAATGGCTGATGCTGCTTCTTGCTCCATAGTGAAACACGCGTGTGGAACACGTTTAACAGGTGCCAAGAAATACGTTGTTATTAATGTTTTCCATAAACTTACTGAAAATATCGGTTTTGAAGTTTCTCGAGGGACTGCATTTGATACAGCTGGAATAAAAATGCACGATGGAAATATAGTAAAATCGGTAGAGCAGTAGATTCATAATCTGGCCTTAGTCATTTTTTTCGTTCGATTTGTAATCATCTTGCCATTGTAAAATTCATCGTCATTTTTTATGAGTAATACACGTCTTCTTGTTTCAAATTAAATTTCAAATTAAACTTTCCTTTCCATTTCAAATATAAATTCTTAATATTTTATGAAAGATTGTTAATGACTAACAATAAATTAGCAAAACATAACAATTTTATTTTTCAGGGCAAAAATGAAAACCCAAATACTCTTTATTTTGACTATGACCATTGTTTTATACCACATATGTAGTCTCACACGAACCAGAGTGATAAGTGTCGTAGAAACATGAAAAACAATCTCTTTCACAGAATCGAGCGCACCATACAAATGCTGCATTTTTACATTTGCCACTGTGCCATTACAATATGAACGCAACAGAACTGATCTGGACCCAAGTTAAGGGATTTGTCGCAAGAAATAACAAGACTATTAAGCTGGCAGACGTACTAACGCACGCAGCTTTTTCACATGTCACTGCCGAACGCTGGCGGGACATAGAACGGCACGTCATTAGAGGAGAGGAGAAAATGCGATGCCAGGGTGGCTTCGCCGGCAGGAGTGGCCGAGCGGTTCTAGGCGCTACAGTCTGGAACAGCACGACCGCTACGGTCGCAGGTTCGAATCCTGCCTCGGGGATGGTTGTGTGTGATGTACTTAGGTTAGTTAGGTTTAAGTAGTTCTAAGTTCTAGGGGACTGATGACCTCAGAAGTTAATTCCCATAATGCTCAGAGCCATTTGAACCATATGAACCAGGGTGGCTTCGTGGCTTCTGTTGTTGATCGACTGATTATCAACGTAGCAGACGACAATTCCAGAACTGAAATGTATTTCTCGGATTCGGATAAGGAAGGGAATAAGAGATTACTAGACGACTGACTGTAATTAATACCTTCAGTGGCTTCAGTATTTAACAATACGGTGAAATCCCTGCAGTATGCTTTTGCATCACGCATAGCTCGATCAGAAAAATTACCCTGTGTTTAAGTTAGGAATTTTCATCATTCTTGTTTATAATTAGAATACTATGCTAGGCGAGAACAAGAGCATTTTATGCTTTCCGTCTGCTCACCTAAGAATCGTGCGGCAGTGCTGCAGTTTTGGCGAATATTATTTCATTCTCTTTAAAAATTAAATGACATTAGAAGCTATATTGTTTCTCTGCTCTCTTTTTACTGCAAGTGGTCACATCATGTTAGTTGGGCCAGCTGGCTGGCCAGTGCTGTCCAAATTAAATGTGCCGCTAAAGATGATGTTCATATCTGTGTTACTAGTTATAAATTAAAAGCGAAGTAATCACTAAATAAAACAAGTTTGTTCTCATTTCTTAAAATGTAATTGATGTCAAAATAAAGAAGGTGTTCCGCCAAAGTACCAGGATTCTCAAAGTGTTTTATTAAGGAAAAGTTTGGGAATCCCTGCAGAAGAGAGTGTAATGGGAACTCCGTCTCGTCCTGTAGCTTTTCCTTTATCGAGTGATCTGAGTATTTCTTTTTAATTTTATACTGACTTATTTCGAAATCGGTCATTTTAGCGTCTGCGTGATGCTCAAACGTAGGAACTGTGTCGCAATTTTTTCTTCGGTGGGGATATTTTGGAAGACAGAATTTAGTACTTCGGTCTTCATTTATCATTTTCTTTTTGATGCCATCATAGTGAACGAACATTTGGACAAACGACTTTATTCAACTGACTGATTTTGCACAGGACTTTTCTTTTTGGCAACTTACAAGGGGAAGGCCTCAAACAGGACCAACCGATTCGGCTCATATTCGGCGGGATCGCTTTTTGACAACCTCAGACGAAAGACTCTAAGATATTTTGGCTCAATAACCACCCATTTTTGAGGAGGAGGAATTGGCATTTAACGTCCCGTTGACAGGGCGATCATAAGAGACGGAGCACAAGCTCGGATTAGGGACGAATGGAGAAGGAAATCGGCAATGCCCTTTCAGAGAACCATTCCGGCATTTGCCTTAACCGATCTAGGGAAATCATGGGAAACCTAAATCAGGATGCCCGGACGCGGGTTTGAACCGTCGTCCTGCCGAATGCGAGTTCAGTGCGCTAAAAAAATGCGATACCTCGCTCGGCCCGTTTTTGAGAAAATTATCCCTAAAGTTCATGATGCGCAATCGACTCAGATTTGACGTGATCGACAGATAATTGGAAATTGAGCATTTTTCATCAACTTGTATGTGGTCCACAAATCTATGTCTATGTCTATGTCTATTCTAGAAATCGAGGAAAGAAACGTTTTCGACTGTCTCTTATGTACCCATAAATGCTGCTTTCACAGTATCACCGACAACAGTAACCAGACGCCATCGTCAGAGGTCGCCTGATGCCATAGGGCCGACAGCTTGGTCACAGTGCGTCCGATCCCCTTCCTCATTTTTGACAGGATAGGTTAGATTTTAACCTCCTAGCGCGGGATGGATACCACAACGCCTCTGTGCTTGGAGACAAGTGCTGCATTGCGGCATATTCTATTGAAAAGACGCCAAATGCATGTGCATGAGCTATTTCTGTCTCAGAAAGAATATGGCGAGTACTGTATACTCTGTGCTCAGATATCGGAATAACCACACAAGTATGAAATGTTTCATGGTGACCCTGAAAAGCAAGATTGCACTCTGTTTTTCTGTATCTATTTAAAGTTGTGCAGACATAGACCTACGTCAGTTAACCTTCAATAACTGTCATTTAGCACAACACAGACATAATGTTTTTTATAAGATACACTGAACGCCTGAAGAACCGAAAAGTGCAAACGCACACGCCACATTTGCATACCACTTCGTATAATAGAATCACTACCCTACTTGCATAAAAACGTAAGTAAACAGTAATAATAATTTGTAAACATCTAATACCCATCTACTGCAAATCAAAAAAGGCTATAAGATTCTCCACACTTCTCACTTGAACAAAGTACCTTTTGAGGTTACAATTTACGCCAAAATTTTACCATAAAGATTGTGCCTACTTTTGCTTTCCAATAAACCAGCGACTTCAGTCCATAAATTCCGAACTAAATCCCGAATGACATTTTGAATCCCCAGGATTCCACAAACTCACTCTTCATTTGACTAAACTCATCAGAGATGATGATGTTTGGTTTGTGGGGCGCTCAACTGCGTGGTTATCAGCGCCCGTACAATTACCCAATCTTTTGCACAGTCCAATTTCGCCACTTTCCTGGATGATGATGAAATGATGAGGACAACACAAACACCCAGTTGCTGAATGCTCAGAAACAATGCGACTTGTGCATACGGTACACGAACCTCAACGTGGAATACGCGATCGCATCGCGCTCCAGCGGCAATTGTCCGCAGTATCTGGCTCACAAGTCACATTGTTTACGAAATGGAAGGGCCCGAAATTCCTACGTTACCTCTATTCAAACGCACATTTACTCCCTTGTCCATATGGTGGTCATGTTGTTCTGCCTGTAATATACACAAATAAAAACTTCAATATCCATGAGCATGTTACACACTGAGGTCACAAAAGTCAAGGGACAGCGATATGCACATATAGAGATGACGGTAACATCGTGTAGACAAGGTGTAAAAGGGCAGTGCATTGTCGGAGCTGCCATTTGTACTCAAGTGATTCATGTGTGAAGGTTTCCGACGTGATTACGGCCGCACGGCGGGAATTAACAGACTGTGAACGCGGATTGGTAGCTGGAATTAGGCACTTGGGGCATTCTATTTCGGCAATCGTTAGGAAATTCAATACTACGAGATGTGTCAAGAGCATGCCGAGAATACAAAATTTCAGGCTTTACATCTTACCACAGACAACGCAGTGGCCGATGACCTTCACTTAACGACCAGCGGCATTTGCGTAGGCTTGTCAGTGCTAACAGACGTACGACGAACGTATCTGTCAGGAGAGTGCGGCGAAATTTGGCGTTAATGGGCTATGGCAGCAGACGACCGATGTGAATGCCTTTGCTAGCAGCACGACATCACGTGTAGCGTCTCTCCTGGGCTCGTGACCATATCGGTTGGACCGCAGACGACTGGAAAGCCGGGGCCTGGTCAGATGAATCCCGATTTCATTGGTAAGAGCTGATGGTAGGGCTCGAGTGCGGCACAAACTCAACGAAGCCATGCAGCCAAGTCGTCAACAAGGCAATTTGCAAGCTGGTGGGGGCTCCATAATGATGTGGGCTGTGTTTACGTGGAATGGGTTGGGTTCTCTGGTCCCACGGAACCTCTTGGAGACCATTTGCAGCCATTCGTGGACTTCATGTTCCCAAATAACGATGGAATTTTTATAGATGACAGTGCCCCACCTCTCCGGACCAAAATTGTTCGCAGCTGGAAATTCGAGAACATGATTTGCCACCCAGACCCGACATGACTCCCACACGACATTGATGTGACCTAATCGAGAAGTCAAGTCGTGTACAAAGTCCTGCACCGGAAGTACTTCCGTAATTATGGGCGGCTATAGAGGCAGCATGACTCAGTGTTTCTGCAGGGGACTTCGTGCGACCCGTTGAGTCCATGATGCCACGTCGAGGTTGCTGCACTACACTGGACAATAGGAGGTCCGACGTGATATTAGGTGGTATCCAATGGCTTTTGTCATCCCAGTGTAGCATCTTTACAACATGTGAAATAAAAAACGTAAAACAAGGAAATGCAATATATCTTGCTGTAAGTAGTGCAAATTGTCTTGCAGATAACCGAACAAACTCACTCTTCAGAGAGAATGCACTTATACTTACATAACATCGAATATTATAGAATATACTTTTATTAAACAAATATGAAAGTATCAGAACCTGTTAGAAAATGTGAAGGCTAGTAAGAAGAAAATTGGACCCAGTGAGACGCAAACCATCTCCTGATCCCTTAAAATTCTCTGACTCTACTCATTACGCTACACGGACCAAGAACGGTTTACGACCATACCTTGTATTTTACCATCTCATGAAAGATTTAATCGTAGATATGTTATTAACTGACATTTAATTATAACAAACTGCACCGAGAACAAGTTTTTGATGGATCCTCAGTGAGCCGTTGCCTTGAAAAGGCACAGTTACATAATACCCAAGTTACGATAGGTGTTTGATCACCAATAGACGTTACCTGCCATTTTATTACAACAAATCGCACAATTAACGATGGGTTTTCGAGAGATCCTCAATTTGCTGGTGCTTGCAAACGGCATATATACATACGAAGGCTGTCCAAAAAGTATGCGACGTTATACTTTATTGTTGAAACCAACAATGATATTGGGACGCGCGCGATCGCTCTCTGTGTTCGTAGCCACAGGTAGTGTGCGTGCGTGATATTTTTCACGACTGCGGAAACCGCCAGTCGCTGGCTAGCCGTTGAAAAGTGAACATGTGTAAGTGGTAGTCGTCGGATTTTGTGTTGTGAGCAAACTGACAGAAAAATGGAACAACGTTATTGCATCACATTCTGTTTTCAACTTGGCGATTCTCAAGTTGAAACAATCCGCAAGATTCCACAAGTGTTTGGAGACGAAGCAATGGGTACCACAAACGTAGATGAAGGTGTGGTACAACGGCTTTAAAGATTGTCGCTCATAAGAGAAGAGTGAAGCACGTTCATGAAGGCCCTCAATATCCACAAATGTTATTGATCACGTAAGGGCTCTGGTAATGCAGGGTACACGAATCACGATCACAAAATTTTCACACAATGTTAAAATTAGTATTAGATCCGTCCATTTAATTTTAGCGGAACATTTGGACTTCAGGAGAATCTCAGCAAAATTTGTGTCATGGTTACTAACAACTGAGCAGAAGCAACTTCTTTCGGAGATCGTAAAGGACATGCTGGGTACTGTGAACAGTAATCCCAACTTTCTTAACACATTGATCACTGTTAATGAGTCCTGGGGTTGTAGGTGCGGCCCAGAAACAAAGTTCAGTCATCGCAATGGGAGCATCTATCATCACTGAGACCCAAAAAGCAAGGGAGGTCCGCAGCAATGTGAAAGTCATGCTGACAATCTTTTTTTACTCTAGTGGCGTGGTCCACCCCGAGGACGCCCCAGAAGGTACGCCCCAGAAGGTATTAATGTCAATAACTAGTACTACCAAAAGATTCTGTGTCGCCTTCGTGGAACAGTGAGACGCAAACAGCCAGACGCGTTGGCAGTGGGCAGTTGGCACCTTCAGCACGATAATGCACCTGCTCATCGTCCTCAATTAATTCAGAGTTTTTTTGTCAAACAAAACTGAAAGTCGGATACTTTTTGAACAGCGCTTGTATGGGCTTCAACTGAAAGCCAATATGCCGTCTCACGGCTGTATTGAAGAGAGATGACGGGCGTGCGACGAAGTTGGCGTTCTTTCTTCTAATTGGTCTACATTCAAACGGACGTTCAGAATATCTGCCATGCTAGATACTGCTCTGCACGTTCGGAAAGACTCCCCAACGTGCTTTTTCCATGCTATGACGTCAGAAACTCGGCACGCTCAGTCTTCGAATGCACGGTCCATATGCCGACGGGTTAAGAGGTACGCGCTGTTAAACGAAAGCGCCGCTGGCGTAAGTCTGGCTCGGGAACAGAGAACTTGTGTTCGCTTCCTAGTTGCATTCTGCAGGTTTCAAAAATGGTTCAAATGGCTCTGAGCACCATGGGACTTAACTTCTGAGGTCGTCAGTCCCCTAGAACTTAGAACTACTTAAACCTATCTAACCCAAGAACATCACACACATCCATGGCCGAGGCAGGATTCGAACCTGCGACCGTAGCGACAGCGCGGTTCCAGACTGAAGCGCCTAGAACCGCTCGGCCACACAGGCCGGCTCTGCAGGGTTCTTTCATTTGTATTTTTTCCGCATCGGAACTAGTAAGAATCGGAGGGTTAAAAAGGTAAGTGAAACAATAGAAAATAATAAGAATGTAGGCAAATAAATTGCTCAAACGGCTTGGGTTAGTAAAGAATCAAAAATTTAATGCTGGTCGCTTTACAATTATGCTTTCAATCACTCTGTTACATGTCCTCAATCTACTTTGAACTTATAGATGGAGGTACTTGTCATACGAAAATATATACTCGGGGTACTAAGAACATCTAACGCACGCGATCTTTGCTCAACTACATCGTTCCTTCCAAAGGTTCGGAGGAAAACAATTTTGTTTTGCATTTAAAAATATTTATTTTCCAGAGATTAATTCTGATGCATACCAAACATACGGAAAAACTGTCTAAAAAGTCGGTGCTGAAAGCTGATCATGAATTATGCTGTGAATTGCTATTGCATATGCACGGTTTTGCGATTCCCGCTGGGTTTTACAAAAGCAAATTGTAATTTTAAAGCTTCGAGATAAAGTTTTCAACTTGACGATGAAAGAAAAATCACATGGCAGGCACACAAGTGTGCAGTTTGGCAGTATTACTTCTGCCGTGACAGTAGATTGACCCTCGTCGTTTATAAACATGCTTTCATACATGGCGGTGTTAGTTTGTCCACCCCAGGAATCCAATATCATACAAAACTTGTTATCAGCAACGTATGGTTTTAAAATGTTCTCAAGGTATGTTTTGTAAATTGAATTCTTCTATTTCCCGGAGTTGGGGCAAGTGAAGTAAACATGTTTTAACGAGTCGGATAAACAACTGACCTCTTGTACACCCCAAGACAAAATTAATCATTGGTTTCAATTTTCCAGACGTTGTGACGGTATATTGCAGCATATACGAATATGTTATTCTACACTGATAAGCCAAAACAGTGTGGTCATCTGCTTAATAGCTTGTTTATCCGTCTTTGGAACGAAATACGTCACTGATTCCGCAAGTCAGGGATCTGACAATTTGTTGGTAGGTTTACGAAGGTATATGCATTAGATGTCTGCGCTCAGGTCGTGTAATTCGTGTAAATAACGTGCCGCTGATTTGCGTACGTGGTGATGACGCCCGATTGCGACTCAGATGGGTTTCATAGGATTTATATCAGGCGAAGTGGGTCGCCGATACATCAACGTGAATTCACTGTAATGCTCCTCAAACCAATATAGCACGGTTCTGGCTCCGAGACACGGACAATTATACTGCTGAAAGATGACATCGCCATCGGGGAAGACATCAAGCATGAAGGGTTGCAGGTGGTTCGCAGCTGTCTTCGATTACTACCACAGGTTCCATGCAGGCGCAGGAGAATGTGTCTCATAGCATAATACTACTCCCACCATCCTGCGTCCGCGGCACGCTGAACGTTTTGAGCCGCCGTTCACCTCGATGAGCGCGTTTGTGGAGACGACGAGTGTCTAGTTTCCTTGGAGACGACCATCGACCTAGTGTAGCAAAAATGTGGTTCACCCGAAGAGCCGACAGGTTTCCATTGATCGACGGTGAGTCCCGACGGTCCCGTGGTCACTGCAGGCGTATTTGACGATGTCGTTGGGCCACGTAAGGGTGGTCTGCTGCGGAGCACCATGCTCCAGAACACCTGTGCGTACAACAGGGATGCTACAGATCACCAACTGTCCTACTTTACAGCCAGACAAGCCTCTGAACCCCACGTTCTGTGAACAGTCGTGAACGTCCAACCGTTTAGTGCCGAGTGGTAGTTTCACTGTCCTTCTACCTCTTTCCGTCACGACAGTAGTACTTGAACATTCAACCAGCTTCGCCGTTTACGAGATACTCGTTCACAGGCTCTGCGTAATAATAATCTGCACTTTGTCAAAGTCGCTGACCTCAATGGATTTCCCCATCTGCAGCCCATATCTTCGCTAGGGTGATTCCCCGTCCGTGTCTGCTCCGCTATTACGTACCCCTGATACTGCATCACGTGCAGGGGTCATAATGTTTTGGCTCATCAGTGTATGTACACTACCAACTGCAGCAAGGATTAGTTTTTCTTCCTAATGCGATAACGTGTGACGAATGCTCGTCTTCGGAGCAACCTTACTCGGAATTGTTTTCATATAACGAGGCTTAAAATTTTAACTCTTGGCTAATCCAAGAAATTTGAAAAATTTATTTGCGGTCTTTGTTATTATTCCTTACTGATTTGCTTAACTTACTAACCCTCCTATTCCTACCACTTTCGACGCGGAAAGAAATAGGAATTAAATTTAAAAAACTGGAGAATGCAACTGGGAATCGAACAAAGGTTTTCTGCTACCGAGCCAGAGGCCTTGGTCGCTACGTCAACGGTACTTTCGTTTAACAGTGCAGAGCTTGTGGGTACGCAAGCGGCAATCGAAAAAGCTTCCCTCCTCGATCTGTAGGAATACTATTGAAAAATACGCAGTTTTCAGGTATCGATCGATCTCGTCAGTACTGAGTCGATTGCGCGTCATGAACTTTAGAGGTAGTTTTCTCAGAACCGTGGGGGGGGGGGGGGGGGGGGGGCTGTCTCAGTCTTGTATATTAGGTTGTACACAAGTGACCTGCCAAATATGAGTCGAATCGGTTGGCCTTCCTTGCTTAATTTCAATATAATATGAAGCTATGCCGGCCGGTGTGGCCGTGCGGTTCTAGGCGCTTCAGTCTGGAACCGCGTGACCGCTACGGTCGCAGGTTCGAATCCTGCCTCGGGCATGGATGTGTGTGATGTCCTTAGGTTAGTTAGGTTTAAGTAGTTCTAAGTTCTAGGGAACTGATGACCACAGATGTTAAGTCCCATAGTGCTCAGAGCCATTTATGAAGCGCTTCCGGTTTCCTATCCCCCATTAGCTTCAATGGCGACCAACTTATCTTTCACAAGGCCTGCAATACTTCTAAATTTATTTTTGTGTCGGAGATCCTCCGTATTATCCTCTCCAGAGTTGAATGCGCGCTGCTGACTGCTTTGGTAGTTTACAATCATTTTCCTATCACAATATGTCAAGTATATATCTACTTTTCTTAACTTCTCGTTCAACATCAGTGGTCAATCATGCTATAATAGCCTTGTAGCTATGTTCACTAAATCGTTAAGTGCTGACCAGTTTATTGCCAGAAGATCCAATAAGTTTCTCTTGTGAATGTGATCTCTCACAAACTGCTGTAAGTTACTACACTCCTGGAAATTGAAATAAGAACACCGTGAATTCATTGTCCCAGGAAGGGAAAACTTTATTGACACATTCCTGGGGTCAGATACATAACATGATTACACTGACAGAACCACAGGCACATAGACACAGGCAACAGAGCATGCACAATGTCGGCACTAGTACAGTGTATATCCACCTTTCGCAGCAATGCAGGCTGCTATTCTCCCATGGAGACGATCGTAGAGATGCTGGATGTAGTCCTGTGGAACGGCTTGCCATGCCATTTCCACCTGGCGCCTCAGTTGGACCGGCGTTCGTGCTGGACGTGCAGACCGCGTGAGACGACGCTTCATCCAGTCCCAAACATGCTCAATGGGGGACAGATCCGGAGATCTTGCTGGCCAGGGTAGTTGACTTACACCTTCTAGAGCACGTTGGGTGGCACGGGATACATGCGGACGTGCATTGTCCTGTTGGAACAGCAAGTTCCCTTGCCGGTCTAGGAATGGTAGAACTCTCATCGCTGAAGACGACACGTCTCCATTCGTCCCTCCATTCACGCCTGTCGCGACACCACTGGAGGCGGGCTGCACGATGTTGGGGCGTGAGCGGAAGACGGCCTAACGGTGTGCGGGACCGTAGCCCAGCTTCATGGAGACGGTTGCGAATGGTCCTCGCCGATACCCCAGGAGCAACAGTGTCCCTAATTTGCTGGGAAGTGGCGGTGCGGTCCCCTACGGCACTGCGTAGGATCCTACGGTCTTGGCGTGCATCCGTGCGTCGCTGCGGTCCGGTCCCAGGTCGACGGGCACGTGCACCTTCCGCCGACCACTGGCGACAACATCGATGTACTGTGGAGACCTCACGACCCACGTGTTGAGCAATTCGGCGGTACGTCCACCCGGCCTCCCGCATGCCCACTATACGCCCTCGCTCAAAGTCCGTCAACTGCACATACGGTTCACGTCCACGCTGTCGCGGCATGCTACCAGTGTTAAAGACTGCGATGGAGCTCCGTATGCCACGGCAAACTGGCTGACACTGACGGCGGCGGTGCACAAATGCTGCGCAGCTAGCGCCATTCGACGGCCAACACCGCGGTTCCTGGTGTGTCCGCTGTGCCGTGCGTGTGATCATTGCTTGTACAGCCCTCTCGCAGTGTCCGGAGCAAGTATGGTGGGTCTGACACACCGGTGTCAATGTGTTCTTTTTTCCATTTCCAGGAGTGTATTTGCCATTGGCAGTATTGGTATGTTATAATGAAGATTATAAGCTATGCATGAACCGTAACCAGTCATAGTGTTTATATGTTTATGTATTTTTAATATTGTAACATTATTTTATTTCTGCCGCATTTTCAGCCACTTGCGCTCATTTTCAGGCATCAAGGAATATAAAACACTTAAATGCTGTTTACGTTACTAAGACTATTAAATAGATTATCCCTAATTTGTTGTCCAGTTGCGAGGGGCTTCATTAGTTCCAGATCGTATGCGCCTCTAGGTAAAAATGGGAAAATATATGTTGTATATTTTTTGCTCCTAATTATTTATGGATAATACGTTTAGTACAACGTCACTCGTTTCTCTTTCGCTGTCTTCCGTATTACACGCTCGGGTCTCCTAGTCTGTAAAAGGTGGATTGACAACTCCCCTGTCACTGTGATCGTGGAATTTATGCGCGGTACTTCCCAGGATTTCTCTGTGAGTGCTCCATCACATCCATGCTTTGTGTGAGTTGATGATACAAACACGAGGTTACTATCTGAGACCTACTTTCGACGCTTTATCTTAACCCAGATTATCTCGCACCATTACCATATTCATTTCTTTTACGGAATTAAATATGCCACCACCAGTAGTGTCCAGCTTCTCCTTTCGGTGTACTAGGTGACTCCGTGATGATGTTACAAACTTTCAGGATTAGTGGAGAAGGGTAAAGGTATCAGTATGAGGTAAGGGACTTTGGCCCGAAACCGACCGAGTCGAAAGTTATAAGCGAAAATCGTTCTGACACCTCTGACAGTGGAATACATGCACCGGTACCGTTGTTGCTAAGATTGTTGGGTAGGTTACTTTCAGAGGAGGTAGTATGGACCAAAACAAGAAAACAAGTCTGGTAAATATGGGGTCTTAAATACATACCTTAAGAGCTATGAGCACTTGTTCGTTTTCGATGCAGTGAAACACATCTCGTCACTGAACAAGTGCCCATAGCTCATAATGTATGCATTTTAGAGCCTGAGGTGTGTTTCACAGTATCGAAGATGAGCAACTGCTCATAGCTCTTAAATGTGTGTATTTTAGAGCCCATGGCTCTGGCACGTTGAAGTCTGGCACTTACCCACTTTTTCCATCAAACATAATTTATATAAAAGATAAAATACATGATTATTTCTGCTGATCAGATGCACTCTGCAATCTTCTGTCCTTTTCAGTTCCTGCACTGGTTTCAAATGATGTTTCTTTGCAAAACGCTAATTTTTCAAAAACTTTGCGTGCACATCCAGTGACACTGAGCCATTTGTCTTTTTTAAAAAGTGAGTACATTTATAAATCGTTCATTGCAGCCACCAATAAACACGTTTTCTTATATTTTAAAGATATCGCATTTCGTGATTGGTGTTCTCAGAGAAAATGCTGTTCTACGTGGCACGTTAAGTCAACCACAACACACAGTGTGCAAGTCTGTTAGCTCTTTTCGTCACATGAGGGTGCTATTTTTACTTTTATTTATTGACGCCCCTTCAGTAATTCTGCATCTGTTCGCCGGTTTGCTCTTGCCAAACACTCCGTTTGCTCAGGGTGGCCTCAGATTTGCTGAGGTAGTATCGGAGAGGGCGTACTGCTCGGTATCTTCGATTTCCTCGCCGGTTTAACCGGATCTGTTGACCAGTTCTACACGTATTATATCATTGTATGTTACGTCGGTTCAGCTTGTTACATGATCTGAGCATCATTACAAAAAAATCTTCGTCGCATATTTTTCACAGGCATTATACAGTCGGCACTCTCTGAGGAGGTCTAGTGCGGTTCCGACAGTGGTCGTGGTAAAGAGTTTCTTGTCAGCTTTGCTAGGTATGGAGTGATGTAAGCTTTTTCCTTGGAAAATTCGAACAGAAACAAGTCTCACACTAACAGGTCCGGGACGTGGCGTGGGCATGTGCAGACTTAAGTGCTCGAAAGCGTCGCATGATTAAGTCACTGATATGACACGTACTGATTTAGCTCAGTACCAATGTGGTAGGTTCCCGTTTCATTGCAATCTGAACTTTGTGTCGCCTCTTCCGTCACCAATTGTGGCATTAACAGTGTATCAATATGTTCATGTATGTATTTCATGTAATAGCCCCTTTAGCGATGGAAAGTAGGCCAAGTATAGCTCACTTGGAAACTGTAAAAAACTTATGTGGAAAGATAAATAATTGTTGGTCTTCTCGGGGAATTAACTACTGCGCTATCAGAGCAACTTGCCACAGGATTCTCCCTGTTTGTTCTAGAACCACAGTCGGCGTTACACGTTTGGGCAACGCACTGCGTAGTGCATTGTCGGCGAAAGGAATGAATTTCTGCTCGAGACTACATCCGGTAGTCGGCTTTAACTTGTCACATTCATTCAACACAGGGAAGGTCATAGGTCCCGGCACAAAACTGGCTGTCGTACTGGGGCAATATAGTTTCTCTGAGTCACCATATCAGAAAATATTGTCTGTTGACTTTCTCAGGTACCTGAAAATTTGGTTGTTCATTCTTAATACGTGCTCGTTCTCGCGAATCCGGGCCGTATTGAGCACTCCGCATAAAATTTTCACAAAATATCACTTCTCTTCGAGATCATTAAGCTGCACTATACGTACTGCACGCATTTTTTCGATTGTGTCTTCACTTAAAATAAGCCTTCCAGTGTACTTGTTTCCTAAGTGACAGGTATATCCTCCTTCTTGAACATCTCTTTTGACTGACGTTGCGTGCGAAGCACGTAGTCAAAACTGCAGTCCAAATACCCCCAGAGACACAACAAAAATGTAGAGTGCTCATCACCACTCCGTGAATGAAGCTGCCGATTTGCTGGCGTGTCAACGAGTACTGTGTAACGTGTCTAAGCTAATGTAAATACCTCGCAGCTGAAAGAAGACTGCCAGCGAGCTGCAGCAGGGAATTGCCTAATTGTCCATTGCATGTTGTCTCTTCTAAGCTAATGGGCAGAGGCGTTAACATCTAGCAGCCTGAAGTGCAGCAATATCATACACCAGAAATATGTACCATCTACATCTACATCTACATATATACTCCGCTAGCCACCAAGCGGTGTGTGGCGGAGGGCACAATTCGCGCCAAAGTCATATTCCCCCCTCTGTTCCGCTAGCGGATCGCACGAGGGAAAAACGACTGTCTGAACGCCTCCTTAAACGGAATGTCGTTTCTTCCAGAAAGAGTAAATGCTACACAAACACTGAAATGATACAGACTGACAACATGAAAATAATATAGAATGTTGTGCAGTAAATGCGGAGAATGGAGGCTTTACTATTGTAGCGTGTGGTACTTAATTCGTCACGATAATGGATACTGGCATGTACATACATCGTCGCGTTTTTCTGTCTACATGTGAAGGTTAATCTCAGGAATTACAGTAGAGATTTTGATACTGGTTTCAGTAATAGACAGACAGATTCAAGAAGGAGGTTTGCTTATATAATTTACTAGCGAACCAGCAATGCTTCACAAACGCTAAATATGTGTGGGAATTGTGTATACCTGCTAATGTCCTTCTCCCCCTCTCTCTGTCCACCTCTTCTTCCCCCTCTCTTTGAACATCTCTTTCTTTCCCTCTCTCTTTGCCCATCTCCTCCTCCTCCACCATCTCATTGTCCATCTCCTCTCACCCAATCTCTGTCTCCTTCTCAACCCCTCTCTGTCCCTCTCGCCCTTTCCCCTCTCTCCGTCCACTTTCTCTCCCTCCCCGTCTCTGTCCATCTCCTCTACACCGCCCCCCTCTCTCTCTATCTGACCTATCTGGCCTTGATCATAAATCCGCTTGAAAGTTAGTAGAGTATCATGTAACAGTTTGAAGTAAAATTGTCAAGAACCTTTCGAGATTTTGGCTAACAACATTTCCCCTTTATATATTAAATATATGTTTATATATCACATATATTTAAAAAATATACAGTCAGTGTTCATCCAAACACATACTGGAGTACCATGTAAACATTTCGCCGCGCATGTCGCTGAAGTGGCCTCAATTAAAAAGGCTTGCCGGCCGCGGTGGTCTCGCGGTTCTAGGCGCTCAGTCCGGAGCTGCGCGACTGCTACGGTCGCAGGTTCGAATCCTGCCTCGGGCATGGATGTGTGTGATGTCCTTAGGTTAGTTAGGTTTAAGTAGTTCTAAGTTCTAGGGGACTGATGACTACAGATGTTAAGTCCCATAGTGCTCAGAGCCATTTGAACCATTTTGAATTAAAAAGGCTTGCACCGGGTGACCGGTCTGTCCGACGGGAGGCCCTAGCCACAAGCATATTTCATTCATGTAAACATTAGAACTAAATCGGTGAAGAACTTTTCGAGGTTACTGATAAACAATGTTTCCTCTTTACGTATTTAATATTAATTTATATATTAAATATATTTAGAAAATACACAGCCTATGCATGTCTGAATTTTTATTACCGCACTTTGTAAAAATTTGAATTACATTGGTCAAGAAGTTTTCGAGATTTTTGCTAACATCGTTTTCCTTTATGCATTACATAAATATTCATATACAATATATATTAAAAAGTAGGTAGCCTATGTCCATCTGAATGTTCATTAGAGTATTGTGAAAAATCTGAAGCGAATGGTCCAAGTGCTTTTCGACATTTTTGATAACAACTTTAATCAATGACTTGTTTTTATACGGTAAGTATTGGTAGATATATATATTTCTGTATTATATACATAAAATGTATAGCCTGAGTCCGTCCAAATGTTTATTGGAGCATCATGTGAAAATGTGAAGAAAATTGGTCAAGAAATTTTCCATCCGAATATTTATTAGAGCATCGTATAAAAATCTGAAGTACATCGATCAAGAACTTTTCGAGATTTTTGCTATCAACTTTAAACAACAACTTGTCTTTATATAATAGCGTAGGTTTCTATACCATACATATTAAAAAATATGTGACCCATGGCTGTCCGAACGTTTATTGAAGTATCATGTAAACATCTGAAGTAAGTCGGTCAATAACCTCCGAGATTTTTGCTAAAAACCTTTCCTCTTTATATAGCATACGTATATTTAAAAACCATTATTTAAAAAAATCTGTAATTATGTCCGTCCGAACTCTGATTAGAGTATCATGTAAAAATTGGAAGCAAATCGGTCAGGAACATTTTTGGTTTTTTGATAACTACGTTTCCCCTTCATGTAGTACATACTTAAATACCAAATACAGGGCGATTCTTCCACCATGTAGAAACTCTAGGGATTGATCGAAGAGAGCATACGTGTAAGTGATAAGGGTATTAACAGTTGTCATGGAATATGTTCCACACGATCGTTTGGTTTAACCTGTACTGGCGGGAAAGTGTCTGGTACTGACACGGTGGTCGCCTTCCACAGTGTTGATCACATTTTCCTTAAAGTCTGGTGTCCGAACGTTTCGGGTACTTCCTTCACGATTTCCTGCTTCCTGAAACGATCCTGTCTCACACAAACGGCGAAACACTGTTGCAAACATTGAATGCTGTGGTTGTTGTCTTCGGGGATGGGTCTCCTGATGCAATCCCCGTAGCCATTTGCCTTTCTGTTAGTAAACACCATGTCTGCAAGCTCTCGACTCGAATATGGAGCCATTGTGTACAACGCTGTATGACATCCACTACAAGGCGAGACAGCAAGAGAAGTGAATCGGACACAAGATTAACAATTCCTTCAGGACAATGCAACATACCACAGCTACCTCCACTAACCTAAAAAAATGGCGGGAAAAGGGGCATTTGGGCTACCTCCACTAACCTAAGTCATCTGACCACCACCTCTTCCTAGGGATTGGCTGGAAAAGGACTCAGCCTGTTCTGGATAGGACGGACATAAGTCTTACTTAACCTATTGTTCTGTTAAATGGTTTTCCATGTCATTGCACTCGAATATGGAGCCATTGTGTACAACGCTGTATGACATCCACTACAAGGCGAGACAGCAAGAGAAGTGAATCGGACACAAGATTAACAATTCCTTCAGGACAATGCAACATACCACAGCTACCTCCACTAACCTAAAAAAATGGCGGGAAAAGGGGCATTTGGGCTACCTCCACTAACCTAAGTCATCTGACCACCACCTCTTCCTAGGGATTGGCTGGAAAAGGACTCAGCCTGTTCTGGATAGGACGGACATAAGTCTTACTTAACCTATTGTTCTGTTAAATGGTTTTCCATGTCATTGCACTTACCCTATTGTTCCCCCACCCCCTCCCACTCCCCTCCCCCTCAGGAAATCTCCCCCTCGCTGCTAGAGGTACACTTACAGGTCTTTGTCATTGGAACAGACCATGTCAGTACTATCAATTTCATTGACTACTTAATTAACCTCTCCTCTTCTGGTAACCCCCCCCCCCAACCCTCCAACCCGTCCTCCCTCCTTCCCAGAAAATAGCGGGAAAAAAGACTCAGTTGATCTGTCATTTGGAGGGAAATCGATTGCTGTGCATGAAATACTCTTTATTTCAACAGTTTAGAGGATTCAAGGCAGTGTATGAAATATATGGAAAGGGTATATTGTTTATTCATAAAAAATTCAGTTTGTGAGGGGTTGGATTTCTCTTCCTCATCATTCTCTGCTATTTGAAAACATCTAGGTCTTGCAAGAAACATGGGGCAAACATGTTGCATAACCTAGTGTTCAGTACTGCACTCTGGGTGTCTTAACCTAATGCTTGGGCCTTTGTCGGCACTTAACCTGTGGTTCTGTTAAGCGGTTTTCCATGTCACCCCCTTTCCTTAAACTATTGTACCACCTCTGATGCCAAATTAAGTAATCAGTTACGCCCTCCCACCATTTTCTGGTACACTTTTCGAATTTTACATGCTTTTGAACGCCATTTCTAGTGCATCCTTCTCTGTCACCCACCCCCTTAAACTATTGTACTGCGTTTTGCATAAAAATGATTGAAATTAACTTAGTGTTCTGCACTTAACCCGCTGTTCTGCTCCATGTCACCCACTCACACACACACTCCCCTTAACTATTGTACCACTAACACCAAGTTGAGATAAAAAAATTATGCAAATTAGTTAATTCGATATTTTTCACATGTATGGGTTAGTTTTTTTAATTTGTGCCATCCTATGTGTCTTAGGGTATTGTTTGTTTAATATGGGACCCTTACCAGTTGGGTCTGATTCAAGAGATTGAGAAGGTTCAAAGAAGAACGACAAAATTCGTGACTGGTACATTTAGCCAACGCGAGAGCGTTAGAAATCTCATTGAAAGTTTGAAGTGGAACACACTTGCAGATAGACAACGCACTAAACGGAAGGGGCTGCTCACTAAATTCTAAAATCCTTGGGACCGATAACCTTGTAGTTTTGTCCCTTCCCCCCTCTTTAAGCCATCCAATATACCAACCAAAATCCTATCTTCGCCGGGGATGTAGAGCATATATTATTACCACCAACTTTCATATCGCACAATGATTACCATTCAAAGATAAGGGAAATTATAGCTTGTACTGAGACATTCAGACAGTCGTTTTCCCTCGCGCGATCTGCGAGTGGAACAAAAGGGGGGAAATATGAGTTTGGTGCGAATAGTGCACTCCACCACACACCGCTTGGTGGCTATCGCAGTATATATGTAGATGTAAATGTTGCAGACAGGTTCGAGAAAAGTGACTCGTTTCAAGATATCAGAGTGCCAGAAATATGATATGGCATCGAGACAGAGTGCATTACAAATACTGGAGAAATATCTAGTGGCGGCGGCGTGAGGGGGTTGCAAATACCAGTTTCATACCACGCTCCTTAGCCGAATCATTTTCAAAATTCGGCAATTTTATTACGATGGTGCACCATCTATATTCAGTGTCCCGGTATTTGTGTGGGAAACTAATTCATTCATAGGCAATGCCATACCTCGATTTATAAGGCCGGTATAGCTTTTAACATGGATACTTGTGTGCACATGTAGAACCAAGACCGCTTGTGACAGTAACATACAGTAGTTGTGGGGGATAGGGTTTTGTAACATCTGGCGGTTTGTAAGACGATTATGCCTCTCTTTCTAAGACACGGTGGTAGCAGTCGCAAGAAGAACTTATGAGACATGTCCACCCATCGTTGATTTTAGGTCAGTATTTTTTCGTATCACCAGCAGTCTGTTATTGACGAAGTATTATACTCAGTAGTAGGGGGTGCATGATAGGTTCACCTTAAGCATCAGGGTTATAAAGTATGTGTTTGTGTTCCATAATGTGCAAAGGAAATTACTATGTCCAGTCGTAAGGAAGGTATGGATTTGACGTGGAGTACTGTGATAGCAAAGGGAAGAGTATGTCAAGTCATAAGAATGGTAGCGATATTTCTATTTCCAGACCCACAGCCGTCAGCAGGGTGTATTTCCAATACTTTGCTCATTGCTGAATGTCGTTCAACTAAGACTGCCATCGTATCATTTAGTTGCAATTACAGGGATAAAATATATATGAGGCCGGGTTTTTCCTAGGACGATTATGTCTATGCTTGCTTGGCGTGCAGCGCCAGTGACTTGTGGCAGGAATGATTCACGTTTCCCTTTAACTGTAGGAGCCCTCCGAATGCAGAGGCCTGTTGGAATGTAGGAATGTAGCTGATTAACTGTTGTCCTCTAGATGGGCGAATTGCGAACTAATACTTAGTATATGTTGGATAGCTTTCGTGATCGCATGGAAATTTGAGAAGATTCAATATGGACGTGTGTTCCGCTGCACCGTTATTCCCTCCCATGTAAATTGTCTGGTTGACTGCTTCTGCACATTTCGCCCGTTTATTTAGTTGAGGGAAAATCGATCGTGGTGTGTGCATCTAGCATGAAGAAGACACATTTACCGGTTCTCTAGACATGAGAAACACCTTAGTTGACTTTGTAAATTACAGGGCTGATTTGGAATCTTCTACATCACCGGCATCGACATTCATGAGTGGAAATATCAGTTTTCTCTATCTTTCTCGAGTTTCCGCATAAATGTTTCGCAGACGTGCCAAGTTTGTAGTTAGTCAGTGGTTTACAGCACGTCCCACCTAGCTAAAGTTTCGGGCTCGTAGAGAAATAATTTCCAGTCTATATCTTCAGAATTATGTTGTGCGAGCGATTGGTAGGATACTGCTGTGTGCTACATATCGAGAAGTACCGCGAAAATTGTATAATATTATGTCAAACCATGCGAAAATATATATGTTCTTGTGATGGGTGTTGAAAAGCGAGCTGGCAAGCAGGTCTGGACCAGAAACAGTAATGTGTTTGTGTCGAGGGGAACATGCCCGAATTTGTAGAACAGTTCTGAGTGTGACTTCAGCCCACTGAGGGCACTCTGGTCACGTGTTGGGAGTACATGGCCGTCAACCTCGCAGGGAAATATCTGGTGCTGCAAGTATATCTACAGTGCAGTCTGTCTTCATGGTATATGTACAAATGATGTAAAAGGGGCGATTTTTGTATGGCATAGAATACGAATTGTATGTTTACTACATCGACAGGGTAAGTGGTGATATATTGCTGGGTTGAGATTGGTTTCACACTCTAATATTCAAGCTCCTGTCCTCAGTGGGTGAGCAGTGTAATTGAGTAAGCGTTTTTCAGTATCTGACGATATGTAGGGGCACTTTTCAAGTTTTAATTGTGTTGTGAATTGGCAGGAGCAAATTCACGGAGTTTGGAGTAAGCCGAAAGGCACGCGATTAAGCTCACGTAGGCTGGCGAGAGGTCTGGAACAGGCCAGAGAAATAAGACTAGCAAAACAAGAGTAACTGGTAGAATACTTAACTTTAATCCACAATTGTAGAACATCGCTCTTGATGATACATAATTTGAATCTCAATATAAACGGGTAAGGGCATCTTGCTAGGTCGTAGCAAATGACGTAGCTGAAGGCTATGCTAACTATCGTCTCGGCAAATGAGAGCGTATTTGTCAATGTAGCTTCGCTAGCAAAGTCGGCTGTACAACTGGGGCGAGTGCTAGTACGTCTCTCTAGACCTGCCGTGTGGCGGCGCTCGGTCTGCCATCACTGACAGTGGCGACACGCGGGTCCGTCGTATACTAGCGGACCGCGGCCGATTTAAATGCTACCACCTAGCAAGTGTGGTGTCTGGCGGTGACACCACAAATTGTTGGTGCAATATGGCGATCTGTCTAAAATAGTTTTTTTTTTGCTGCTGAAAGCCTCGTCTACAGAAAGGAAAAAAAAGGTGGACAGTGCTTCCACACTGGTGGCATCAGTACTTCGGCGGGTAAATTTGAAAAGAGCCAATCATAATGCTCAACTCATTTAGAAGACATCCTTTCTGCTGGGATATATTAATCTTTACATAACGGTGAGAACGTTTGCGTATATTGAAAGCAGGAAGGGTAACACGTGATGGACGGGCTGCCACGTTAGGGGAACCACGAGGAGGAATGCATTTGATGTTATTCTACGCAATTTTCGTAAACAGGTTCTTTTAGGGCAAGGATTTCCGTACATACAAGCTGAGACATTAGGAAAACTCCTACAAAAGCGCACGTTAAGTATTTCTGGGACACAATGCAATTTCCGAGAGTTCGCTATAGATACTGAGATTCGTTCCAGAACCATATCTGTCAAGAAGAGACATTACCTGCACATCGATTGGTGTCAGACTGTAGCAGCAATCGTAATATTTAATTGTAGTTACACTGATAAATATGTCCCTGGCTTCCAATATTCTGGTGAGTCTTGTATGTATTTGAGGATCTGTAGACAACTTTTGCAGAGTTTAACTATCGGTGTAATGTAGCGATCTGTGCAAAATAATTTTGCCGATGAAAGTCTTGTCTGCAGAAAACAATGGCGAATGGTGCTCCCACACCAGCAGCATCAGCAGTTTGAGGCGTAATTTCACTGATGGATGGGTTGTCACATTAGGAATGCAACCTGTGCCATTCTGGGAAACATTGCAACATCTCTCTTGGCGCTGGACCCAGATTGCAACTACGCGTCATCGCACCAGCAATGGTACATCGGTGAACACGTATTTCGACAGGAATTTCTCAGGTGTCAAGTATGAAAGAGATGTCGCCACCTCATCCTTGCGAGATCCGAACGGTCGTGTCGTAGCTTCGCGGGGAGCGCCGGTGCACCCCGACTCAAGCGTTGGCGTCGGGCGTCGGGCGTCGAGTAGCGGGATGTGTTTTTTATTAGCGATCTTTTGATTAAACTGTATTCCATCTACATCTACATATATACTCCGATAGCCACCAAGCGGTGTGTGGTGGAGGGCACAATTCGCACCAAAGTAATTTTCCCCCCTTCTGTTCCACTTGCAGATCGTGCGAGGGAAAACTACTGTCTGGATGCCTCAGTATGAACTCTAATTTCCCTTATCTTCGAATGGTGATCATTGCGCGATATGAAAGTTAGTGGTAATAATATATGCTCTACATCCTCGCCGAAGATAGTATTTTGGAATATAGTGAGCAGTCCCTTCCGTTTAGCGTGTCGTCTATCTGCAAGAATGTCCCACTTCAAACTTTCAACGAGATTTGTAATGCTCTCATGTTGGCTAAATGTACCAGTCATGAATCTTGTCATTCTTCTTTGAACCTCCTCAATCTCTTGAATCAGACCCAACTGGTAAGGTTTCCATACAGACTAACAATACTCTAAGACAAATAGGATTCCACAAAATAAAAAAGCTACCCCATACACGTGAAGAATATATAATTAACTAATTGCATAAATTTTTATATCAACTTGGTGTTAGTCGTACAATAGTTAAGGGGAGGGTGTGTGTGAGTGGGTGACATGGAGCAGAACAGCGGGTTAAGCGCAGAACACTAAGTTAATTTCAATAATTTATATGTAAAACGCAGTACAATAGTTTAAGGGGGTGGGTGACAGAGAAGGATGCACCCGAAATGTCATCAAAAGCATGTGAAATTCGAAAAGTGTACCAGAAAATGGTGGGAGGGCATAACCGATTATTTAATTTGGCATCAAAGGCGGTACAATAGTTTAAGAAAATGGGGGTGACATGGAAAACCACTTAACAGAACAGTAGGTTAAGTGCCAAGAAAGACCCAAGCATTAGGTTAAGACACCCAGAGTACTGTGCCGAACTTTAGGTTATGCAGCATGTTTGCCCCATGTAAATGCTTCTTGCAATACCTAGATGTTATCAAACAACATTTATAAATAAACAATATACCCTTTCCATATATTCCATACACTGCCTTGAATCCTCTAAACTGTTGAAATAAATAATATTCCATGCACAGCAATCGATTTCCCTCCAAATGACAGATCAACTGAGTCTTTTTTCCCGCCATTTTCTGGAAGGGAGGGAGGACGGGTTGGAGGGGGTTGGTTACCAGAGGGGGAGAGGTTAATTAAGTATTCTGTCAAATTGATACTAGTGACAGGGTCTATTCCAATAACACAGACCTGAAAGTGTACCTCTAGCAGCAAGGGGGAGGTTTCCTATGATGAGAGGGGAGTGGGAGGTGGTGGGGGAACAATAGGTTAAGTGCAGTGGCATAGAAAACCACTTAACAGAACAATAGGTTAAGTAAGACTTATGTCTGTCCTATCCAGCACAGTCTGAGTCCTTTTCCAGCCAGTACCTAGGAAGAGGTGGTGGTCGGATGACTTAGGTTAGTGGAGGTAGCCCAAATGCCCTTTTTCCCGCCATTTTCTTAGGTTAGTGGAGGTAGCTGTGGTATGTTGCATTGTCCTGAAGGAACTTGAACTTCCCGCCATTTTCTTTGCGAAGGTGGGTAGGGAATTTACTAGTGGTTGATTGGTTAATTAATTGATCAATTTAATTAATTAGTTAATAAAATTGATAAGAGTGAGATTGGGGCCTATTCCAATAACTCAGACCTGAAAGTGTACCTGTGATCCAGCCCCTTGCGGCCTATGTGACAGTCACGTACAACGTCGTTTAACCGATCACGTGCTCAGTTAAGCCAGTGAGACGGGGCACTATCTTGCTGCCAAATAAAGTTCAGTGGTTTAGCTTCTTCCGCTGTAGGATAGAGCCGTAGTACTTGCGCATCAAGATAAGAAACACCAGTTACAGTCCGAGCGAGGTGGCGCAGTGGTTAGCACACTGGACTCGCATTCGGGAGGACGACGGTTCAATCCCGTCTCCGGCCATCCTGATTTAGGTTTTCCGTGATTTCCCTAAATCGCCTCAGGCAAATGCCGGGATGGTTCCTTTGAAAGGGCACGGCCGATTTCCTTCCCCATCCTTCCCTCACCCGAGCTTGCGCTCCGTCTCTAATGACCTCGTTGTCGACGGGACGTTAAACACTAATTTCCTCCTCCTCCTCCAGTTACAGTCGCTGCACCGAGAAAGAAGTTGTAAGCGCATCCTTAAAAGTCTCCACACAGACGTTGCTGGGACTGTTATTTCTTGACTAGCCTTCGGAACTGATTTCTTCGGACTACTGCTGAAAGACTCTGACTCGTTCATAACGTTCGTCACTCTCTCTTTGTTATTCCATACACTCTTCCCTTTGTTCACAGATACATAAACAAGGCTGTTTGAACTGCTTTTTCATTCGATGTACTGTAAACTGAATGTACCTTAATAAAATCTACAAACCCTTTTGAAACCCCCCTAATATTTATATGCCATATACCTTTTTAAAAAAGTAGCATATATTTGTCTGTAGATTTATTAGTCTCTCGTGTAAACATTTGAAGTAATTTCGTCAAGAACTTTTCTAGATTTTTGTTAACAACCTTTCCCATTTACGTAGTTTATAAATACTTACATACCACATATATTTAAATAATGTGTAGCCTATGGCCGTCAGAACGTTTGTTAGAGTATCGTGTAAAAATTTGAAGTATATCGGAAACGAACGTTTAGAGATTTTTGGTAATAACGTTACCGTACGACTTACATTCATATACACGTATAGATTTTATATATGTGTTTATATACCTCGACCTTCCCCTCTTTCGACTGTAGCGTAGTGGGTGAGTGACAGGAGTTATGGGTGCAAAGCCGGAAGAGGCGCTTTGCTGCCAGGTAATGTTAAATATCTTTTTATTCACCCTCGAGTTTCTAAAAGTTCCTGGGATTTACTAACTTAATAGAAGTATGTTCTGTTACATACATGTAAGAGTGCTGTGTGTCAAAAGTGAATCTGTTCGATTTTATGAACATGCCGCGGAATATAGACCAACGAATTGCAAGAATGGTCTTCTGGACGACATCCACATAAACTGCGGAGATAACGTGATAATAAGGCTATAAATGACGTGCTGATATAAGTAGTTACATATATTCACTAGCAAATATAGATAAGTACTAGAGTTGTGTGACGACTTGCTTTCCTCAATCAGGCTGAAGTGTATACATTCTAACAAATTGCCTTGTTTCTTTTTTGTTAAAGCAGCGAACACGTTTCTGGGCTCTACATGCACTGTTGCTGGGGTACATCTACCAATGCTGCGTTTCATTGTCCAGGCACGGAGAGCCCGCAACATTTTGTAAACGTAACTGCACCCCAGATGGATCAACGGACCCATATAATTAATTCGATAATTACAACAGAAGACTTTATGATGCATCCACGAGTTAACTACATGGCTATATTGGATGGTCAACAGTAGCCCTTCTATGCCGAGAGAGACTGTTAGTACGGCCGAACCACATTCATGTCAGCTGGACTTGTACTCACTGATCGACATACACTGAAGCTCCAAAGAAACTGGTATAGGTATGCATATTCGAATACAAAGATCTGTAAAGGGGCAGAATACGGCACTGAGGTCGGCTACGCCTACAAAGGCAACAAGTGTCTGGCGCAGTTGTTAGATCGGTTACTGCTGCTACAATGGCAGGTTATCAAGATTTAAATGAGTTTGGACGTGGTGTTATTGTCGGTGCACGAGCGATGGGACACAGCATTTCCGAGGTAGCGATGAAATGGGGCTTTCCCCAGACGACCATTTCGCGAGTGTGTCGTGAACATAAGGAGTCCGGTAAAACATCAAATTTCTGACATCGCTGCGGCCGGGAAAAGATCCTGCAAGAACGGGACCAACGACGACTGAAGAGAATTGTTCAGCGTGACAGAAGTGCAACTCTTCCGCAAATTTCTGCAGATGTCAATACTGGCCATCAGCAAGTGTCAGCGTGCGAACCACGCAACGAAATGTTATTGACATGGGCTTTCGGAGCCGAAGGTGCACTCGTGTACTATTGATGACTGCAGGACACAAAGCTTTATGCTTCGTCTGGGCCCGTCAACACCGACATTGGACTGTTGATGACTGGAAACATGTTGCCTGATCGAACGAGTCTTTTTTCAAATTATATCGAGTGGATGGACGTGTACGCGTATGGAGACAACCTCATGAATCCATGGACCCTGCATGTTAGCAGGGGACTGTTCAAGCTGGTGGGGGCTCTGTAATAGTGTGGGGCGTTCGCAGTTGGAGTGATATGGGACCTCTGATACGTCTAGTTACGGCTATGACAGTTGACACGTACCTAAGCATCTTGTCTGATCACCTACATTCATTCATGTCCATTGTGTATTCCAACTGACTTGGGCAATTCCAGCAGGACAATGCGACACCTCTAATATCCAGAATTGCTGCAGAGTGGCTCCAGGAACACTCTTGTGAGTCTAAACACTTCCGCTGGCCACCAAACTCCCCAGACATGAACATTATTGAGCATATCTGGGATGCCTTGCAACGTGCTGTTCAGAAGAGATTTCCACCCCCTCGTACTCTTGCGGTTTTATGGACAGCTCTGCAGGATTCAGTGCGTCAATTCCCTCCAGCACTACTTCAGACATTAGTCGGGTCCATGCCACGTCGTGTTGAGGCAGTTCTGCGTGCTCGTGGGGGCCGTACACGATATTAGGTAGGTGTACCAGTTTCTTTGGCTCTTCAGTGTACATCGTGAACGTTTGGGTATGTCATTTTGACGCCACTTCCTTAAGGGGTCCTCACACGTTCAATATGTATTGCGCAATAATACTGCGTCAATACATTGCGCAGAAGTGCTATACCAAGAATGACGCAGCATTATTGCACAATATTAATCCCTGAGTTGCATCAGTTGAAACTCTGGCTTCATAGCTACCATGTCGCCGTCCGATGATGTAGAACTCACATGTATTGCGATTGCAGTCGCTATGTGCTGCAAAAAGAAAAGCAAGAGGAAGTGTCAATGGGAGAAAAAGTGGCTTAGAAGGTGTTGTACACACTGTCATGCTAACATGCTAAGACAACTTTCAGCAACTGTTGGAACTTTTTAAAGATGAACGAGGAATCTTTCAACGAATTGATGATCTTCGTTACACCTTATGTACGCAGAAAAGATGCTGCTCATACACTCGTCGAATTTACTTTCCACAGCGCTGGAAGCGATCTGTAAACTTGAAAATAGTAAGGTACATTACTGTAGAGGATTGATAGGTAGTGGTGTTATGTATTTCTGCAATAAATAATTTAAACTTTTGAAACGGACAAAAACGGTTCAAATGGCTCTGAGCACTATGGGACTCAACTGCTGTGGTCATAAGTCCCCTAGAACTTAGAACTACTTAAACCTAACTAACCTAAGGACATCACACACATCCATGCCCGAGGCAGGATTCGAACCTGTGACCGTAGCGGTCGTGGGGTTCCAGACTGTAGCGCCTTTAACCGCTCGGCCACTCCGGCCGGCCGAAACGGACACATAAGCAGTTGCAATGTTATTTCCCTGCACTTAAACACTTATCCGGAATGTTTCCACAGCTGATTACTGAATGAGTTTAAATGTGTAATCACACTATCCCCGTGAATGCACGCCAACAGATGGTTCCTATTAGCTGTCGTTCCTTGTGTATTCATTTTCATATGGCGCCGCTGTATCAGTTGTTTGCATGTCCGTGCTGTGAAATTTGAGAATAAATTCAGCATGGTAATGTGGAAGAGAGTGCATCCAAAAGAAATAATAAAAATTGTAAAAGGCTACAAATCTTCAGGGAGCCCTGTTATTGATGGCATGTCGTGTACTATGTTAAAAACTATAATCAGCGAAATTGCAGAGCCATTAACAGTAGTAATAAATAAAAGCCTCCGTGCAGGGGAATTTCCAGACTTCCTTTAAGTAGCACGCACAGTGCCTGTTTACAAAAAAAGGGAGTCCACAGGAAGTGTCAAGCTACAGACCCATATCTATAATACTAGTTCTAGCGAAGGTGATGGAGTCGATAATGAAAGAACAACTATTAAGTTACTTTGAAGGAAATAGTCTCTTTTATGATGCGCAACATGGCTTTCGGAAGGGCAGGTCAACAACAACAGCTGTACTTGACTTAGTTACAAATATAAGTCAGGGTTTTGAAAACAGAGAGTCTATAGCACTACTACCCTGAGAACTTAGTAAGGCATTTGACTGCATCCTACATAAGGCTCTGCTCAGAAAGTTAAAAACTTATGGTATAGGGGGATCTGTCCTGCAAACTCTTGGATGACAAGCGTAAAGCTGAAATACTAAACACCTTTTTCCAAAGCTGTTTCACAGAGGAAGACCGCACTGCAGTTCCTTCTCTAAATCCTCGCACCAACGAAAAAATGGCTGACATTGAAATAAGTGTCCAAGGAATAGAAAAGCAACTGGAATCACTCAACAGAGGAAAGTCCACTGGACCTGACGGGATACCAATTCGATTCTACACAGAGTACGCGAAAGAACTTGCCCCCCTTCTAACAGCCGTGTACCGCAAGTCTCTAGAGGAACAGAAGGTTCCAAATGATTGGAAAAGAGCACAGGTAGTCCCAGTCTTCAAGAAGGGTCGTCGAGCAGATGCGCAAAACTATAGACCTATCTCTCTGACGTCGATCTGTTGTAGAATTTTAGAACATGTCTTTTGCTCGAGTATCATGTCGTTTTTGGAAACTCAGAATCTACTATGTAGGAATCAACATGGATTCCGGAAACAGCGATCGTGTGAAACCCAACTCGCATTATTTGTTCATGAAACCCAGAAAATATTAGATACAGGCTCCCAGGTAGATGCCATTTTCCTTGACTTCCGGAAGGCGTTCGATACAGTTCCGCACTGTCGTCTGATAAACAAAGTAAGAGCCTACGGAATATCAGACCAGCTGTGTGGCTGGATTGAAGAGTTTTTAGCAAACAGAACACAGCATGTTGTTCTCAATGGAGAGACATCTACAGACGTTAAAGTAACCTCTGGCGTGCCACAGGGGAGTGTTATGGGACCATTGCTTTTCACAATATATATAAATGACCTAGTAGATAGTGTCGGAAGTTCCATGCGGCTTTTCGCGGATGATGCTGTAGTATACAGAGAAGTTGCAGCATTAGAAAATTGTAGCGAAATGCAGGAAGATCTGCAGCGGATAGGCACTTGGTGCAGGGAGTGGCAACTGACCCTTAACATAGACAAATGTAATGTATTGCGAATACATAGAAAGAAGGATCCTTTATTGTATGATTATATGATAGCGGAACAAACACTGGTAGCAGTTACTTCTGCAAAATATCTGGGAGTATGCGTGCGGAACGATTTGAAGTGGAATGATCATATAAAATTAATTGTTGGTAAGGCGGGTACCAGGTTGAGATTCATTGGGAGAGTCCTTAGAAAATGTAGTCCATCAACAAAGGAGGTGGCTTACAAAACACTCGTTCGACCTATACTTGAGTATTGCTAATCAGTGTGGGATCCGTACCAGATCGGGTTGACGGAGGAGATAGAGAAGATCCAAAGAAGAGCGGCGCGTTTCGTCACAGGGTTATTTGGTAACCGTGATAGCGTTACGGAGATGTTTAACAAACTCAAGTGGCAGACTCTGCAAGAGAGGCGCTCTGCATCGCGGTGTAGCTTGCTCGCCAGGTTTCGAGAGGGTGCGTTTCTGGATGAGGTATCGAATATATTGCTTCCCCCTACTTATACCTCCCGAGGAGATCACGAATGTAAAATTAGAGAGATTAGAGCGCGCACAGAGGCTTTCAGACAGTCGTTCTTCCCGCGAACCATACGCGACTGGAACAGGAAAGGGAGATAATGACAGTGGCACGTAAAGTGCCCTCCGCCACACACCGTTGGGTGGCTTGCGGAGTATAAATGTAGATGTAGATGTAGATGTAGAGAAACAGACGACAGATTGTTTCTGTGCAAGGACCTGATTCAGGTGAGAGGAAGCTACAGCATGGTGTGCCACAGGGATTGGTAATAGGGCCCTGCTGTTCCTTATCTTCGTAAATGGCATAGGCTGCAATGGGCACACCTTGCAGTTTGTGGATGATACAACCTTGTTCTCAAAAGGATGGAATGTTATACAAGCAGTCCAACAAGCAGAAATCTTGTTCGATGAAGCTAAGGCCTGGTTTATCATGAACAAAATGAAAATTAATGAAGAAAAAACTCAGAGGATTAAATGCAGCCTCAGCAATACTGGAGCACTGGGTAATGCAGCAGATGTTAAACTTCTGGGCTTTCTCATTGACACCAAATTAACCTGGCAACAGCACACCAAACATGTATGTTCCACACTTTCACGGGTCCTGTACTTCTTCAGGAAACTGAAAAGTATAGTACCAGAACAGTACCTGCTAACTGTGTACTATACAATGTTCCACAGCCACATCAGTTATGGGCTGTTATTTTGGGGCCATTCTGCACGGTGCAAGAATGTGCTTTTACTGCAAAAGAAAGCAATGAGGATCATTACTTCAAGCAAAGAAACAGAGCACTATAAACCAATTTTCACCAGGTTAGGAGTTCTGACTGTTTACAGCCAGTGTATATTGAACTGCCTCTTCCACATAAAGAGAAACCATGATATCTACAAAAAGAGAAATGAAGTTCACAAATACAGCACTCGCAACAAAGACAGTGTCGACATGCCAAGGTGTTGATTAGCAAAGACACAAGACTGCTTCCCAATGGTGGCCCTAAAATTGTTTAATGCTCTACCTGATGATATTCAGTCTTTACCATGGGAGCAGTTTAAAACTACTATTTTGTGTAAGCTAAAAGAGCAACCCATCTACAATATTGAAGAATTCTTCTCTAGTAATAGCATAGTGTTTACTTGAGCTGTAGCTCAGTTCCATGACTCCAACAGCAACCGTTATATTTAATTTCATTATACACTTGTATATATTTTATTGTTGTGATATTGTTGTAATCTAATTTATAACTTAAATATGTCTTGCGGTATTAAATTATTTTCTTAGTAGAGTTGTATTCCTGCATTTTGATAATGTTGTATCTTGACGCTGTCTGTCCAGCTGTGGTTGGTGAATGACATAGAACTGGTAATAAAGTACTAATAATAAAGTAAAAGTCTGGACCGGAAATGTCGTGCATTGCACAATATCACCCTTACACGGTACAACATACTGCACAATGTATTGAGCGAGCGTCCATATCTTTGAAACTTTGCATTCTCCTTCAATGAATTGCACAAACCGTCAATACTGATCTTAGACGGTCAATATTATTGCAAAATACTGAGTATTGCGCAATAAATACTGAGTATATGAGGGTCGCTTTGGGCCGTTCAGGTGCAAACAAGCTTCCCTTACTGAGGACTGGCTGGCGCAGTGTTTTACGGTGGAAGTGGCAACACAGGGGGTGCAGACGGTGCCAGACAGCCATTGGTGTGTTGGTTAGAAGTAGTCCAGCCCGCTATCTGTCAAGTGACAATTAGTTTAAATCAGAAAACAGAGTTCGTATTGCGGTTTACCGACATTCTTGTGATGCACCATTCGTGAATGGAATAGGAAAGGCGGAAATGATTGTGATATCAGGAATACCCTCCGCTACACACCGTAAGGCGGCTTGCGCAGTGCAGTTGTAGACCTTCTGCCAGTGTGACCGTCAGTGTTACATGGTCCTAATTCATGTCAGTTGACTCCCAGACTACAAACGAGCTTTGGGCATGAGAAAGAACACACTTGACGCTAGTTTCGATAGGCGTGACGTCAAATGAAGCCCGTCTCAAATACTGTCAGAAAACAGCCTCAGTTTGATAGCCTCCGGTAGTAGTGGTACTGTCCTACCACTTCTTACATTCGAATGAAAAATGGCGCTACACGGTTCTATTACATTTTTTCTCCTATTTTCTCTGATAATGGTGAAGTCGTATATGAACGTAATTTTTGTTGGACACGTAAATTGTTAAAGTGGTCAGCTTATTCCTGTTTTGTTGAGGAAGGATGCACATACCACGATACATTGCATCTCTCGACCGTTCTCAAGCAGGTGTATATTTGAGCCGAGCCGGCGCGGATGACGTGGCGACAGTGGCGCTGCGTGGCGGCGGGCAGCTTGAGGCACTGCGGCAGCGCGTGGTGGGGGAAGGTTCCGCGCACTCAGCAACTCTCCGTCAAGAAGCACTCGACGGCCGGTTAACGCTTGCTAGCTCAGCACACCACCCTAACAAGCAACCGCGAGCGACAGCGATTGTGTAAGAGCACTGCTACCCGCTCGCCCGAAAATACCTTGCTAGCCTCCCACTTCCTATTAAATTAAATACATATATTCTTGTATCCTGGACACAGTCGATTCTTGTAGTGGCACAGACGACAACCGTCATTTGTAACGAGACTCACGATCGAGGGATAGGAAAGTGCTGATCCAATTTTCGTCGAACGCCAGTAGCAAATGTGAGTCTGGAGCTGAATCAAGCTACACGAGTGCGATGTGTACATGGAAAGATGCTTTCGATCACGTACGCCATGCTGAACAAAGTATAGAACTGCAGGAAACATCAGTGCGAGTGATCTCTCAATTAAATTCCTGCGTGGTATCACAATACGCAGGAAACTTGATTTAGAGCAACACTGGCGTTATGAATGTAAGTGTAATTTGTGATTTTAATTTTTAAACATAGCTCAGTTTCGCATAACATTTCTGTGTTTGACTAGTGACGTAATGATTTTCTGACAGGAGGCCTCATATTGCCGGTTGGTCAACTCATACAAGAACATGGCTGTAACACTTTGTACGAATATGAAAAGGAACGATTATATGGTCTCTGTCGTAAGTAAAGCAGGTGGCAGAATGCGATTTATTGGTAGAATGCTAGGGAAATGCAATCAGTTTACAAAGGGCTACTTAGAAAGTACCTAGAACCAACTTTAAGTGATGAATTTAGGAATATATTATAAATCCTCTACGTATCGTTCCTATGGTGGATGAATACTGAGCATTATGATAGTTACTTTGGGAAAAAAGAAGTTCTGTGAGTTTGTCTCCACATCTGACACACAGGTGTATCTAAGATACAGAAAGGTCGTGATGTCAGTTTCTGATGGAAACCTAATACTTATAGATTCTTTGAGAGTAAATGAATGTCCATATTACTGTAGGCTTCGGTAAGGTCAAAGAAACAGCTCCTATGTACTGTCATTTGATGAAGGCACGGTCAGTTCCTTGTTTCAGTGGAGTTATATGAACTGAAGTGCTCTTTCCTCTCCTAAACCCGCCCTGTGATTTTGGCGAGTCGGTGAGTTATTATTACATTCGAACGTCCATTCCATCCTACTTTTCACCATGCTTTCCAAGATTCTGCCTGCGCAGGAAGATAAACAGCGAGTTTCTATGAAAATTGAACTATGGGTTCTATACTGACTTTAGAACAGGAATTACGACTTGAGTCGTCCAGTATGGAAGTAAAGCTTGTCCCATCCAATATAAATTTACAGCAACAAGTTTTAAATTAGATCAGAGAGATTGTGGAGCATAGGGTAATGCGTATAATCTATTTCTGGAGGTGTCTAGGAAGTTTTCTTTGAGGCGTTTATTAGTTCTTCTATTGTAAATGGCGACCAGAGTAAGTGATTTGAAATTTCACCCGAATAATCAAGGTTGAGAGGAATAACTGTTGGCGAGACTATTTTGAAGATGAAATCTCACATTCAAGTAAGCTCAGTGGAACTGGAAGTTTGATGGTAATTCCTGTGTCACATTTTCTGAATTCCTTACCACGCACCGTCATACTTGTTTCCTTCCTGAAGCTGTTGCAAAATTAGTCGTAATTGTCGTTTTCTTCTTTTTAAGAAGTCACTTATCCTTTGCATCTGTTCTTTTACACTCTAAATAAGTAATTTTTGATTGAAATTTACGGTAATTTGTCAGAGATTTCCTTCTAATGGTGGTAGCATGGGATGGATTTCTGCCACCCTGCACCCAGTGACAGCCCTAAATTTGCCGCCCGCACTTTTTTTCACGATTAAACAAAAAATAATTGAGACCTTTGACAATGCGTAGCAATATTTGGGTAACACAATCAGAAGACAGGGAATGGAACTGCGTCGCAGTAAATTATGCTGTTATGAATTAAGTTTGGGGACTACATTTTCGTATGTTAAGTCTATAACAATTCCTTATCAACAGGACTTTAGTAGGCATTTTCACTGCCCATTACGGGGTGCATCCAGTCTGCGTATGGATAAGCACCCTCCAGTTCGTCGGCTTACCACTAGCTGACTCGATGAATTCAGTTAAACCAGGCTTTGTTGGGTTCAGGAGAATTTCACCGCTCACGAGAGCTTACCTCGATGTATAATCGTACCGTAACGTTAGAAAGAAAATAGTAGTAACGGGTAGGAGGAAAGTGCTAGTAGCTGCGGCGGAAGGCAATCAATCTGTTAGCACAGCTCTTGTTTGTTGAAACATTTAATCTAAAACGAATGTCCTCCAGACTAGCTATTTAGAGGCCTAATAAGAAACCCTTCGGAGTCTGGAGCAAAGGTAGATATGCTGTGGGTATGGAGAACGGATGGTAGATTTTTTATTTTGTTGCTCTGATTCTAGAGAGTAAGGGACTACGTATTAACTTAAGCATGGATTTATCTTTCGGTGTGTTAGGTTGTAGAGGTGACAGTTAGTTGAAAATGGCATTTGACTGAGAAAATGGTCTTATTTACACTACTGGACATTAAAATTGCTACACCACGAAGATGACGTGCTACAGACGCGAAATTTAACCAACAGGAAGAAGATGCTGTGATATGCAAATGATTAGCTTTTCAGAGCATTCACACAAGGTTGGCGCCGGTGGCGACACCTGCAACGTGTTGACATGAGGAAAGTTTACAACCGATTTCTCATACACAAACAGCAGTTGACCGGCGTCGTCTGGTGAAACGTTGTTGTGATGCCTCGTGTAAGGAGGTGAAATAAGTACCATTACGTTTCCGATTTTGATAAAGGTCGGATTGTAGCCTATCGCGATTGCGGTTTATCGTATCGCGACATTGCTGCTCGCTTTGGTCGAGATCCAATGACTGTTAGCAGAATATGGAACTGGTGGGTTCAGGAGGGTAATACGGAGCGCCGTGCTGGATCCCAACGGCCTCGTATCACTAGCAGTCGAGATGACAGGTATCTTATCCGCGTGGCTGTAACGGATCGTGCAGCCCCGTCTCTATCCCTGAGTCAACAGTTGGTGACGTTTGCAAGACAACAACCATCTGCACGAACAGTTCGACGACGTTTGCAGCGGCATGGACTATCAGCTCGGAGACCATGGGTGCAGTTACCCTTGACGCTGCATCACAGACAGGAGCGCCAGCGATAGTGTACTCAATGACGATCCTGGCTGCACGAATGGCAAAACGTCAACGTCATTTTTTCGGATGAATCCAGGTTCTGTTTACAGCATCTTAATGATGGCATCCGTGTTTGGCGACATCGCGGTGAACGCACATTGGAAGCGTGTAGTCGTCATCGCCATAGTGGCGTATCACCCGGCGTGATGGTATGGGGTGCCATTGGTTACACGTCTCGTTCACGTCTTGTTCGCATTGACGGCACTTTGAACAGTGGACGTTACATTTCAGACGTGTTACGACCCGTGGCTCTACCCTTCATTCGATCCCTGCGAAACCCTACATTTCAGCAGGATAATGCACGACCACATGTTGCAGGTCCTGTACGGGCCTTTCTGGATACAGAAAATGTTCGACTGTTGCCTTGGCCAGCACATTCTCCAGATCTCTCACCAATTGAAAACGTCTGGTCAATGGTGGCCGAGCAACTGGCTCGTCACAATACGCCAGTTACTACTCTTGATGAACTGTGGTATCGTGTTGAAGCTGCGTGGGCAGCTGTACCTGTACACGCCATCCAAGCTCTGTTTGACTCAATGCCCAGGCGTATCAAGGCCGCTATTACGGCCAGAGGTGGTTGTTCTGGGTACTGATATCTCAGGATCTATGCACCCAAATTGCGTGAAAATTTAATCACATGTCAGTTCTAGTATAATATATTTGTCCAATGAATACCCGTTTATCATCTGCATTTCTTCTTGGTGTAGCAATTTTAATGGCCAGTAGTGTATATCTAGGGCTAACATCAGTGGCATAGTAGTAGTGACGAAATATCCTTGTCCAAATATTTAAATATTATTAGAACCGTCGATGAAAATGTAATTAATGTTTGTTTTAGGGACTGTGATGTAGTTAAGATCATTTTGCATTAGTCTCACGTCAACTGGAGCACAGGGGCGAAGGTAGCGGTGGTTCTCACGGACGTCGCGGAAACAGGAAAAGGAACGTTGTAATTTCGCTACGTTCTGGATTTGTTGGCCTCCTGTGTCCCAGATATCTTGCCCAACAGAGAACAATGAAATAAAATAAAGTTGTATTATTGACTTCAGAATCATGAACAATGTATTGCATAAGTACCTAATGCCATTGTTTTATTATTTGTAACGTACTTCTGCTTTGTAGACCACGCACTCACTCTAGCGATATTTCCTGTAATCGGTCGCTTTCCTCGACTCTATAACACACGAGCTGTTTAATAAGCAATTGCAACCATTATTTCTAACGTCACTTTGTCTTTAAGTACCGTCGTGGAAAATTAACTGCTGTGTTCAGAAGCAGTGGCATTGATCTCCGTATCTAGAAAACAATAATATTAAACGGGATGAAATTTATTAAACTCATTTTGGAACGCTTTTACAGAGAACTGAACTTACGAAGTATATTAGATTTTTCATTAGTGCCAAGTGCGCTGTGTACATTTTTCCGGTCTGTATTTCGCAAATATATTTTAACGTCTGAAAGCCTCCTACTCCTTTTAGAACAAAACGGAGTTCATAACTGATAAGACTTCAGTCAAAATGCCCTGAAAATGTTTCCCTTTTTATACCAAATTTTTACCCAAGAATGAATATTAAGCGATTTGACTTCGATATGTCTGATATCTCCAGAAGTACTAAGTGGTTTCATACAGCAACGAAAAATATAAGGGGAACTTTAACAAAAATAAAAAAAAAGGTTCAAATGGCTCTGAGCACTATGGGACTTAACATCTGAGGTCATCAGTCCCCTAGAACTTAGAACTACTTAAACCTAACTAACCTAGGGACATCACACACATCCATGTCCGAGGCAGGATTCGAACCTGCGACCGTAGCGGTCACGCGGTTCCAGACTGAAGCGCCTAGAACCGCACGGCCACACCGGCCGGCAAGTTTTAACATATATGTAACAGAATAGAACATTGTAATCACATCTTGTAATTTCCTGGCAAATCTATAAGTGTCTTTGTGTTCTCCCTTATCGAAAGGTCACGTTACACGAGGACGTAAGACGTCATTTTGTAAACCCTAGAACGTATTCAAAAAATGAATCTGAAATTCAGTAATCATTCCAAACATATTCATTATCAGCAAAAGTCTTGCAGCTCACGGAAGCACTAACTTACTGATTGTAAAATGCATCCGAAGTATTAGAAATAAAAAAATCTGTGATTCTCTGTCACTATTTTAAATGGGCTCCAAATAAAACGTCTTTCTTAAATTAAAATTTTATTCTACGCGTCTTTTGGAACGCAAACTCTCTAATACATTCGTCGGTGTCAATTTGTACCTCTTGTTCGATTACCAAAATAGCTAGATTTGTTAATCTCAATATGGACATGGCAGATCTTAAATAATTTTTAACAGTTTCAAATCAGAGAAGTTTCTCACGCAACTAGCATTACGTATGGCAGCTGTGAGGAATATTCTCAGCATTATAATTATATTACGTAAGCCTTCTTCAAATTTGGTTTAAAAATAAACTTTAATAAGCCCAATGGACTGGACCCAGTAAGTTCTTTCTTACAGTCTGCTGTAGCTATGAGAGCTCGTAGACACACACACTCAAGCTTAAACTCTTCTCCGTCAATATCTTGAGAGGATAGGTGGAGGCTGCATTCCTCGTCATTACTATCCGTAATTATTGAAGGACGTAAGGAACGAATATTTTCGGCCAAGTTCTGGAGCTGCCGGAAACTTTCTCGAATTGCAGCAGTTTCTCTAGAAACATTTTTCGTTCAAAATCGTGTTCACGCAAAATACCAGCATCTTTACTTCCGTTGTCAGAAATGTGCCCCTCCTAATGTTGGAGGTTCAATAGAAATGTCAAGTTTTTCACACAAACTCTTAGCATAACTTACAGCCTTTATGCAGCACCGGTCGTAGAGACCCAGGAAACATAGAAACGAAAATGATTGCATATCGACTAACAAATTTTCTGCGTCCTTTAATGTGTTCAGGCTTTCGTCTATTTCTTCTCTAGCGTTGTCAAAATTTCTTTGTTATCATTTTGTAACATGTTTACTGCATCGCCTCTTGCGCTCCAACGGGTGCTCTGAATGTTTTTCAAACCCTGGGGCGGAAGCCAATCAATCCGTTACCATAGCACGTATTGGCTGGAACGTTTAATCTAAAATGAATGTCTTCCATACTAGAGACTTAAGCAACTAATAAGAAACCCTTATGATGTCTAGAGCGCAGTTAGACATCCTGAAGAGTATGGGGAATGAGTGGTAGATTTTTTTGCAGCTCTGGTTTTCGAGGGTAAGTGATTACATATTAACTTGAATTTGAGGAAATTAGACGTAAAAATGATCAAGGTCTACCTGACCTTGATGTTGATGAATTTAAATTCTGTGTCAGCAGGAAACTCCAAAACGTCATGATCAAGATAATAAAGAATACATCTCATTCAAAACACTTCAACAATTTTTCAGGAAATCATATCTGGAAGTTTTCAAGCAGTTGATTGCGTCGCTCAAAAGTAGATTCGATAATCATTTTGCAATTTATTTATTTATTTTTTTAATCGTTGGAAAAATTTGCTCTTGGACATCCGACAGGCATCGATTTAATTGCAAAATTTTTCAACAATGATTTTGATGGAGAGAGGCCGATTAGCGATAGAGACATATTCTGCAACTTTTGAAGTGACAAAATGAGCAAGAAAAGAACCTGAGGGAAGTTTTGGAGTTCTAAAAATACTTGAAGGGGCAAGAGAACTAAATCATTGTGTTTGTGCACTTCGTTCTCTTGATTAATAAAAGTCCTTTATCATCATGTTGTAATGAACGATGTTTTTCGTTTTGACATTCATTCAGATCCTATTAAGATCAGCAGTGTTGCAAGATCGACACAATCATATTGCTATTTTACATATTTGTCGTATGTCCGACCTCTGTATCTGCATCGTAAGTGTACTAATGTGCGCAAACTTAGCTTACCACTTAGTGCGCAAATGGACAAAACATCTGAACTGTCTTCTCAAACTCAGGGTGTCAAACAGACATTCTAAATAAATATTACCCTGGCGCTGTAAGGCAGCTAATATCAGGTGCGTATCCTAACAGAAATCATTAGAAATGCTGCTTACACGTAACTAGAATGCATGAATTAATAATAGTGAAAGTTTGGGGTCTATTCTAGAAAGACAAAACAGCAGTTCCCTTTTTTATTCTACACATAATTTATCAGTTGTGCTTTCAGGGGTCAAGTGATAAAGAACAATCATGATCAATTCCTTTTGACGCTCAATAACAAAATATTTAAGTCTTGGACATATTGAAACGACGATTATTAAAATCGTTATCACTACACATGAACATTTTTTATCACAGGAAAGAATGATTATTAAAAATCCTCATCAGCTCATTTAAATCTATGTTGTTGTAGCTGGTCAATACACTGAGTTGGTGGAAAATAAATTCACTTTTTTGAACCAATGAAAGAACTCTCATGTACTCAATGTGAGGGTAGGTTAGTATCCTACCTTTTGATATTCAATGGTCAAAGTGTACGCAAGTTGCAATAGCAAAATCTAGACTCAACATTTACTGTGGCCTAATGCGCAGTGGTACTTTACCAAGTGGCATCTACAATGGCGTTGTCACTGTGCTGGATCTGAAACGCTAATTCCCTACTCTGGCCTTGACTGAATTCACTCAGTTACAACTTTACTGTGTTCTGTAGAACGTTAATCTTTCCCTAGTCGAAATAATGGCTATTGCACACTTACTATGGGTTGGAGCGACGTGCACAATTTCTTTGCCTGCAAAAATTCCCGCAGGAATAATTAACTACCGCTTTTCTTTCTGTCGCCACGATTCGTGAAGCGTATCATCCTCATTTCACAGGAAGCAAAGCTCTCAATGCCCTCGCTTATTTCCACACACTTGTGCAGTCCACTGCGAGATGAGAGAGAGAGAGAGAGTCTTAAGGTCTCAAAATGCTTTATATAATGGGGATCCCCCCACCGTGTCGCGTTTGCGTCGCCAAGTATGGCTTCAGACAATCACCGTCTCGCTAGATGTGAATAAACATTTTTATTTTTCTTGCTGGGTTGCAGCCTAGCCCAGTTAATGACATGGAGCCACTTACTCTTGGTTCTTGCCTTATTTACGTTAAAAGGAATACTGTATTGTTCTGGCCTTATCCCTTTCTGCACTGAAGCTCGCCGTCCTCTTGCTAAATGGGAGTTTTACGATATCATTAACTACCTGCTCGGTTCGTCCCCAAAATGCGTTTCACTTTAAATTGTTTGTTCATGCCAGTACATATATTGGTAGATATTGTTTTGCTAGTTTTCGGTACATGAGATTAACTGCAACTGCCTTTTGTTGATATAATTATTATTTTCTGACGATCTCATACTGTATCGCCCTGTCATTATGGATCAAGCTCATGTAAGGGCCGTAAAATCCGGACGCCTTACATAATTATTGTGATATTATCGATTAACTAGATTTAGATGATTTTCAACTACATTTATTTCACGGCACCAAAGCGCAGCGCAGTTTTTACATTATGCAAGTGAATTTTTTGTGCTGAAAGTATTTAACAAAGTAAATAATATTTTATGAATCTTTTCCGGGCCTGATGTGTTGTGCTTCAAAATGACTGTAAAAAGAGATTTCTTTGCAAGTTATGGATATTCAATTTTTCCAACAGCATTTTCCTACTTGCATAGCAAAATATCTTTCGATATTGGTCAGCCGGCCGTGGTGGTCGTGCGGTTCTAGGCGCTCCAGTCCGGAGCCGCGCTGCTGCTGCGGTCGCAGGTTCGAGTCCTACCTCGGGCATGGATGTGCGTGACGTCCTTAGGTTAGTTAGGTTTAATTAGTTCTAAGTTCTAGGGGACTGATGACCACAGCAGTTGAGTCCCATAGTGCTCAGAGCCATTTGATTTGGTCATTTCCAGAGCTTGTTCGATTAGAGCACACTTGTCTTCTTTTTGGTAATACTGTCAAGTTCTACTATTGAATATATTTTATGGGAAGCTTGATCTCACAGTAATATCGCATTTGATGGCTAGAAATGTGATTCGGGGTCGCTTGAGCCGAAATCATATGACATATGCTTGTCATGTAGACAAGTTTTTAAATCAAAGTGTTTATATGGTTTACTTCATAAAAAAATTAAAATGAGTATGGATAAAGTTGTAAAATATATAAAATTTGAATGAAATCGCTTACCAACAATCTGTATCCTTTGATTGTGCCTGTAGAGACGAAAGTTTTTATTTTGTTTTTTTATTTAACCTGGTCTGATTAGGGCTATAGGCGCTCTCTTATATCGGACCAGCGTTTCACACATGCCATACCTTTTTTGCACCATATTTTCCTAAAAAATAACCATTTTAATATGAAAAATAGTATTAATATTATGTGAGTGTCTGAAATGGCAATGTGACTATGGGCTGATAAAGTCAATATTGGTAGTACTTGGACTACTGCAGCTGCTGCCACTGATAATGATACTAGTAATAGTAAAAATAATGATAGTGGCAGATATAAAAAGAATTTATAGGTGTACATGATTGGTGTTTTCTGAAATAGCGATTTCTGGGGAAATTAAATGTAAGGAGATTACCCCAGCTAAAAATACTGGGGATATAGGAAGATCTGGCTGCAGATAAGAATGTGCAAGGGAAAAGAATGCGTGCAGGAACAATGGCAACCCTAATTTTTGGTTTAGTAGATCTGTGTTTAACTGTCTTCTGAAACTGGAGATGTTATTTAGTTCTCTAGTATAATGCAGGAGTTTATTCCAGAGTCTGCTTCCTGCTACTGAGAACGACTTCGAGAAAATGTTTGAACGAACGACGGAGTGGAACAGAAATGATGGGAGCGGATGTTTCTGCTGTGTTGTTCACACAAGACCATTAAAGTCGAGGAGAGGTATGGGGGACAGTATACTTTGATAAGAGAGTATAGACGACAGATGATGTGGAAATCTCTGCACCCATGTGCACGCAGCTGGAATAGGTGCGTATATGATGGCGAAATATGATAAAAGAGTCGAACATCACAGATATAACCGACACAGGCATTCATAACCAGTTCCAAGCGCCGTGAGCTTGCAGGATAACATCGCTGTAAGCAAAATCTTGTTCAGATAAGAGCGTTAAAGTCGAGGGGAGCTATGAGGGACATTATTCGTTGATGAGACAGTAGATAAGACAGAGGATGTGGAAATATTTGTTATTGTCTGCACACAGACAGGATAGCTGTGCATCTGATGGTGAAATATGACCAAAGAGTCAAACATCACAGATATAACGAACACATCTACATCTACATGATTACCCGGTAATTCACAATTAATTCCCTGGCATAGGGTTTAAGCTACTCTCGAGCAGCGCGAGGAAAAAACGATCACTTAAAAACTTCTGTGCGAACTCTGATTTCCCTTGTTTTATTATAATGATCATTTCTCCCTATGTAGGGGGGCGCCAACAAAATACTAGGGCTAGATAAAAAGTAGTAACAAAACTGTCGTAACATGAAAGATGTGCATCGGATGGCATGCTCGCTGTTTGTAGCTGATAGCAGGTCAGTTGAAGTAGTGCAGTGAGTGGCAACGGCTGTGTCTGAGTCAGTTGCAGTGTATTATACTGTCTGAAAGTGCGGGAGGCCAATTCTAGCGCCCTAACAATGTGTTTTGGAAACATGAACAACATGCATGGATCAGTGAAGTGGCACGTGGTCGGAGCGCACAAGAAACTTTCCATGGACCGCGTAAGGCGCCTGGTGAATCAGCATTGCCATATCGTATGGTGGCGAGATGGGTGAAAGTGTTTTGGGATGGCAGAGATATAATTCAAAATCGGTCCCATTCGCGATAACCTCCCGTGGAAACATGGTAATTGAGCTTCTTGCTTCCTTGCTGTAAGTGGATCGCCGGTGGGCTGCATCCCATCATCGTTCATCAGAATCCACGATATCACACAGTGAACTCCGTGTAGGGGCTCCAGTGCATATGACGGTGGGAAATACTGGAATATCCACCATAGTCAGCCAATACGGGCCAATGCGGTTACGACATATTCGTCAAAATTAAGGGAATTCTTCGGGGCGGGCTCTACAACGCAAGATTACTGGAATGCATTCTTTGAAATTCTGGAAGGAGCAAGGATAAAATACAGAAAACAATTGTCTACAGCTTTTACAGAAAACAGATGGAAGGTACAAGAGTCGAAGAACATGAAAAGGAAGCAGCAGTTGGGTAGATAAATAGACACGGTTATTCAGTTTATACATTAAGCAAGCTTCTAAGAAAACTAAGAAGAAATTTGGAGAGGGAATTAAAGTTTAGGGAGAATAAATTAAAACTTTCAGGTATGCCGACGACTTTCTCCTCAGAGCGTGAAAATGCATAGGTTGAATGAAAAGTAATGGAAACACTGCTATAATTCATACCATACTTTACTGTCCGCCCCAGTAGCTGAGTGGTCAGCGTGACGGATTGCCGTCCTCCGGGCCCGGGTTCGATTCCCGGCTGGGTCGGAGATTTTCTCCGCTCAGGGACTGGGTGTTGTGTTGTGTTCATCATCATTTCATCCCCATCCGGCGTGCAGGTCGCCCAATGTGGCGCCGAATGTAATAAGACCTGCGCCAAGGCGGCCGGACCTGCCCCGCGAGGGGCCTCCCGGCCAATGACGCCAAACGCTCATTTCCATACCATACTTTACTGATAGACGTTCATCGTATTACATGCCCTCAGTATTATCGCCCCGCATCTCAATCACCTTACCCCACACAGATGGGAGGCGTCGTTCACCGTCAGTGCGTCCATCTCTGTAGATGTCTCGCAAGGACATGTGGATGTGGATGTGGAAAGTCTGTCGTTAGTAAGCCCTGTACACGCTGTAAGTGATAAGGGTAGTACCAACAGTCATGGAGAACGTTCTACACGGTTGTCTGACTTACCCTGTACTGGCGGGCCAAATGCCTGGTACTGACACGGCGACCGCCTTCCACAGAGTTAATCACATTTTATTCCAAGTCTGGTGTTCCAACATTTCGGGTTCGTCCTTCATGATTTCATGCTTTCTGAAACTACCCTGTCTCACACAAACGGCCGAACACTGTTGCAAACATTGATTGCTATGGTTGTTGTCGGCGGGGATAGGTCTCCTGATACGACCTAGCTGCCCGCCGCCCGTTGCCATTTGCCTTTCCATAAGTAAACACCATGTCGGCAAGCTCTCGATTCGAGTACGGAATCGTTGTGTACAACGCTGTATCACATCCACTACAACGTGAGTCAGCAAGATAATGGATCGTACACATAACCAATTACTATGGCAGGAGAGGGCGCTAGGGCATGGCATATGAGGAACACATACTGTAACTGTGAATGCATGGTACAGCGTGTACTAGACCGCAGTCTCTATAACAATGTATAATTGAATAAATGGTCTCAAGCATGGAAACCATGCATTTCCGGTCATAAATTCATTAGATCTTTCTTGTTCCGTATCCTCTCATCAATCAATCCCTAGAGCTTGTACATAGTGGAAAAAATCAGCTTTTATTTTTTATTGGAACCGATGTCCGTAACCAAAGAAACTGCTCCTGTAGTCGTTGACGGGTTCTCTTCAACGTTATGCAGTACAGACTCTTACAATACGGTAGTGCGGCTACTCCTTGGAGCACCAAAGTCACGCCTGCTGATGGTTATGGCTCCCTTTCTCGAAGTCGTTGCGTAATTGCGTCGAAAAGGGTACGCGATGGAGTCGGACGTAGTGGAGAACGATCTTGATAAAAGCGACGGGCACCTCATCCATTACATTGAGATTCGCAATTCAGAAGGATCATGTCGCTGTATTCTGCAAACGGGTACTCACAGATACGCGAATAAAGCTCGAACCAAGTCAGAGAGGTAGGACAGACATCAAATGATCCGAAGTAACCCCGCCCCCCACCCCCGCCCATGACTACCCTGTTACATACCTACCTAGCAAACATGTTTTCAAGCGGCTGTAGCACGGAAACAGAACGTTTCAAATGGTTCAAGTGGCTCTGAGCACTATGGGACTTAACATCTGAGGTCATCAGTCCCCTAGAACTTAGAACTACTTAAACCTAACTAACGTAAGGACATCACACATATCCATGCCCGAGGCAGGATTCGAACCTGCGACCGTAGCGGTCGCGCGGTTGCAGACTGTAGGGCCTAGAACCGCTCGGCCACTTCGGCCGGCGTCAATGTTTCCTGACATGGGTTCCTATTCAAAATATTCTGTACTAACTCCACTCTACAAACCTTAGAAGTTTGTATTGAGAATTTCCGAGCCTCCTCTATATACAGGGTGTTACAAAAAGGTACGGCCAAACTTTCAGGAAACATTCCTCACACACAAATAAAGAAAAGATGTTATGTGGACATGTGTCCGGAAACGTTTAATTTCCATGTTAGAGCTCATTTTAGTTTCGTCAGTATGTACTGTACTTCCTCGATTCACCGCCAGTTGACCGAGTTGAAGGAAGGTAATGTTGACTTCGGTGCTTGTGTTGACATGCGACTCATTGCTCTACAGTATTAGCATCAAGCACATCAGTACGCAGCATCAACAGGTTAGTGTTCATCACGAACGTGGTTTTGCAGTCAGTGCAATGTTTACAAATGTGGAGTTGGCTGATGCCCATTTGATGTATGGACCGTGGCGCGGTACGTTTGTATCGAGACAGATTTCCAGAACGAAGGTGTCCCGACAGGAAGACGTTGGAAGCAATTGATAGGCGTCTTAGGGAGCACGGAACATTCCAGCCTATGACTCGCGACTGGGGAAGACCTAGAACGACGAGGAAACCTGCAATGGACGAGGCAATTCTTCGTGCAGTTGACGATAATCCTAATATCAGCGTCAGAGAAGTTGCTGCTATACAAGGTAACGTTGACGACGTCACTGTATGGAGAGCGCTTTGGGAAAACCAGTTGTTTCCGTACCATGTACAGCGTGTGCAGGCACTATCAGCAGCTGATTGGCCTCCACGGGCACACTTCTGCGAATGGTTCATCCACCAATGTGTCAATTCTCATTTCAGTGCAAATGTTCTCTTTACGGATGAGGCTTTATTCCAACGTGATCAAATTGTAAATTTTCACAATCAACATGTGTGGGATGACGAGAATCCGCACGCAATTGTGCAATCACTTCATCAACACAGATTTTCTGTGAACGTATGGGTAGGCATTGTTGGTGATGTCTTGATTGGGCCCCATGTTCTTCCACCTACGCTCAATGGAGCTGCTAGAACATGTGCCTTTACAAGTACGACACAACATGTGGTTTATGCACGATGGAGCTCCTGCACATTTCAGTCGAAGTGTTTGTACGCTTCTCAACAACAGATTCGGTGACCGATGGATTGGTAGAGGCGGACCAATTCCATGGCCTCCACGCTGTCCTGACCTCAACCCTCTTGACTTTCATTTATGGGGGCATTTGAAAGCTCCTGTCTACGCAACCCCGGTACCAAATGTAGAGACTCTTCGTGCTCGTATTGTGGACGGCTGTGATACAATACGCCATTCTCCAGGGCTGCATCAGCGCACCAGGGATTCCATGCGACGGAGGGTGGATGCATGTATCCTCGCTAACGGAGGACATTTTGAACATTTCCTGTAACGAAGTGTTTGAAGTCACGCTGGTACGTTCTGTTGCTGTGTGTTTCCATTCCATGATTAATGTGATTTGAAGAGAAGTAATAAAATGAGCTCTAACATGAAAAGTAGGCGTTTCCAGACACATGTCCACATAACATATTCCGCAGCTCGTGGTCGTGTGGTAGCGTTCTCGCTTCCCACGCCCGGGTTCCCGGGTTCGATTCCCGGCGGGGTCAGGGATTTTCTCTGCCTCGTGATGACTGGGTGTTGTGTGTTGTCCTTAGGTTAGTTAGGTTTAAGTAGTTCTAAGTTCTAGGGGACTGATGTCCATAGATGTTAAGTCCCATAGTGCTCAGAGCCATTTGAACCGTATAACATATTTTCTTTCTTTGTGTGTGAGGAATGTTTCCTGTAAGTTTGGCCGTACCTTTTTGTAACACCCTGTATAGTAGATGAATCTTAGGGACAGTATTACTTCGGTAGGTTCTACATTTCTCCGGAACCCAGTATGATCTTTCCTGATGTGGGCTTCCACCAGTTTCTTCCATTCTTCTGTGAATAATTTGCGACAGTATTTTGTAACCATTACTTTATTAATGTCCAAATCTCGCTGTCTAGAGGTTAGCGTTGCCGCCCCTAGATCGAATTATTATGATTTTCTCACTAGCTCTTTTGAGATAAAGCTTATTACTATATTAATTGTTTTACCTGCTATGATTAAGAGAGCTCAGATTCCTTTTCTTCTTGACCTCCTGCTGCCATGGCTGCTCCTACTCCTGCATTTGCTTTAGTTCATTCTTCTACTCTTGTTACTGCTGGACTTTATTTATTAATTTGTTTTAGTCCAATATTAGAAACTGATAATTGCGGTTGGGTTTTATTATTGATTGATTGTATAACTATGTTTAAGGCTGGCTTAGGAATTAATTTTGAGTTTGATTTAAAAAAGATTATTGCTCTTTCTACTTTAAGACAACTTGGTTTGATAATGAGAATTTTGCCGGTGAGTTATACAAAGCTTGCCTTTTTCCATTTATTAGCTCATGCTTTATTTAAGGCATTATTATTTATGTGTGCAGGTTCAGTAATTCACAGCTTGGAGGACTCTCAGGATATTCGTTTTATAGTTCTACTGTGTAATTTTATACCCTTTACTTCTGTTCGTTTAAATGTTTCTAGTTTCTCTCTGTGTGGCATACCTTTTTTAGCTGGATTTTATTCAAAGGATTTAATTCTTGAGATGGTTTGTTTAAGAGGAATTAATTGTTTGATTTTTTCTTTATTTTTTCTATGGGTTTAACTGCTTGTTATTCTTTTCGTTTATTTTATTATTCAGTGTCGGGTGATAATAATTTTTATTAAAGATTTCCTTTTGATGACAGGGGTTATTATATCTCCTTTGGTATAATTGGCTTATTATTTGTTGCTGTTTTTGGTGGTAGTTTTTTTATCTTGATTAATTTTCCCTATTCCTCATGTAATTGATTTACCTTATTATTTGAAATTTTTAACAGTTACTGTTGTTGTTTTAGGTGCTTATTTGTTTTATCTTATTTCTAAATTAGATTTTTCCCGTAATTTATTTTCTTTACACTTATTATATTTTGTCAGATTTGCTGGTTCTACACACTTCAAAAAAGTTATGGATCACCTCGGTTCCGAGAGTTCCGAAACTTGTACAGAAAATTGGAAAAGAGATCAACATGAACATCATTTCCGCCCTTTTTATTGCTCATGAAAACCACATATTGCATGTTGTACCACCGTACAGCGAGACCTTCAGAGATGGTGGTCCAGATTGCTGTACACACCGGTACCTCTAATACCCAGTAGCACTTCCTCGTGCATAGATGCATACCTGTATTCGTCGTGGCATACTATCCACAATTTCATCAACGCACTGTTGGTCCAGATTGTCCCACTCCTCAGCGGCGATTTCGCGTAGATCCCTCAGGGTGGTTGGTGGGTCACGTCGTCCATAAACAGCTCTTTTCAGTCTATCCCAGGCATGTTCGATAGGGTTCATTTCTGGAGAACATGCTGGCCAATCTTGTCGAGCGATATCGTTGCCCTGAACGAAGTCGTTCACAAGATGTGCGCGATGGGTTCGCGAATTGTCGTCCATGAAGACGAATGACTCGGCAGTATGCTGCCGATATGGTTGCACTAAAGGTCTGAGGATGGTATTCACGTATCGTACAGCCGTTACGGCGCCTTCCATGACCACAAGCGGCATACGTCGGTCCCACGTAATGCCACTTCAAAACAGCAGGGAACCTCCACCTTGCTGCACTCGCTGGACAGTGTGTCTAAGCCGTTCAGCTTGACCGGGTTGCCTCTATACACGTCTCCGACGATTGTTTGGTTGAAGGTATATGCGACACTCATCGGTGAAGAGAACGTGATGCCAATCCTGAGCGGTCCATTTGGCATGATGTTGAGCCCATTTGTACGGCGCTGCATGGTGTCGTGCTTGCAAAGATGGACGTCGGCATGAACGTCAGGAGTAAAGTTGCGCATCATGCAGTCTACTGCGCACAGTTTGAGTCGTGAGACGACGTTCTGTAGCTGCACGAAAAGCATTATTCAACATGGTAGCGTTGCTGTCAGGGTTCCCCCGAGCCATAATCCGTGGGTAGCAGTCATCTACTGCAGTAGTAGCCCTTGGGCGGCCTGAGCGAGGCACTGGACGCGATCAAACCGCGGTACTGACCGTCTAGGTATGGTTGAACTACAGACAATACGAGCCGTGTACCTCCTTCCTGGTGGAATGACTGGAACTGATCGCCTGTCGAACCCCATCTGTCTAATAGGCGCTGCTCATGCATGGTTGTTTACATCTTTGGGCGGGTTTAGTGACATCTCTGAACAGTCAAAGGGACTGTGTCTGTGATACAATTTCCACAATAAACGTCTATCTTCAGGAGTTCTGGGAATCGGGGGGATGCAAAACCTTTTTTGATGTGTGTATATGATTTATACCTTTCCTTTCAACTAAATTTTTTAGAGATATGCCTTTAAAGTTAGGTCATTATTCATCAAAGTCTTTTAATTATGGTTGGGGTGATTATTAGGTGGTCAAGGTATTTGTAGCTTGTTTATTTATTTAATTAGTTATATTCAGGGTTGATATGACTCAAATTTTAAGATTTATCTTTTAAGTTTTATTTTTTTGAATATTTGTTTAAGTAGTGTTATTTTTCTTATACCTAAATAGCTTATAAGTAGAGCGTGATACTGAAGATCTTAAGGAGAGGTTTTATTTTTAGGTATTTATAAATATAGATTATATTGTTTTTACAGTGAAAATGTAATGTTTTATTTAAACTATATAAATTTTTGAACTGTTAGCGGAATTTAACCGCTAATATAAAAAGTTAGCAGCTTTCATATTGGGTTTACATTTCCTTAATAGGAACTTTATAGCTCAATTATATTATTAACGCCTTTTTTTTGGCTTCAGTTAATATAGAATAAGTGCAATTATTTATCAACTTTCCAGGTCGAAAATGATTTCAATATTTCGCTTCTTATTCCGCAAGTCGCTGAGGAGTCATGAAATAGAAAGACTTGCACCAGCTGGTCGAACAATAATTCCCTACGATCATTTCATTTAACAGATGGTACGGTAAAATTCTCACATGTGAGCAAGATCTGGTACCTTGCTTACTACATTCTTGTATATGTTTGAGGGTGTTTTGCCTGTCTCATGTATCTTGAGTACTAGGTGAAATATTCTGTAATGGTTGTTTCTCCCAAGGATTTCAACAATTATGAGGGAATGGTGGCTATTCCGGGAACCTTATTCGTCTTAGATCTTTTAGTGGTCTGCCAAATTCTGCTCGCAGTATCTCATTTCCGTGTCATGTACAACTACTTCCTCTTCCATTTCTATAACACTGTCTTCAATTTAGATTCACTAGTATAGTCCTCGTATGTTTTCATTCAACGTTTCAGCCTTCACCTGCTTCATATCGGCTAGTTGTCTTGTAGGCAGCGTATATCTTTCCCATATTCATGCATGGTTCTGCAGGATTACGTTTTTCTGATGACAATCCCTTCTTTGAAATTTCTCTCAGTCTCATTTTTTTAGATGTCTGTATTCCCCTTTGCCTCCTTCATTTACTGCATTTTTTATATTTTCCCCTCATGTAGTGCAGTTTTATATTCTCTCCTTTGGATGCTTAAATTCAATATCTCGTGTGTTAACCAAGTAATTCTACCGAGCTTTGTCTTTTGGCCTATTTGATCCTGTGTTGTGTTCAAATGCTCAAATGTGCGTGAATTCCTAAGGGACCAAACTGCTGAGATCATCGGTCCCTAGAGTTACACAGTGCTTAAACTAACTTATGCTTAGAACAACAAACACACTCCCATGCCCGAGGGAGGACTCGAACCTCCGGCGGGAGGGGCCGCGTAGTCCGCCACATGCGCCTCAAACCGCGCGACCACTCCGCGCGGCTGTTGTGTTCACTATTTCATCTCTCAAAGTTACCCATTAGTCTTCTGTTGTATTCCTTTCCCTTGTTTCAGTCAATCGTTGCCTACTGCTGCCTTTCAATCTGCTCATCAGCTGATCTGGGAGATTTGTAAAATTGTACTACTGCTGTTGTGTGGGGCGGCGGGTATATATCCAAATCGTCGTTACTTCGTTATGTCGTTATGAAAAGACCCTTAATTTGTCTGTGCGTGTTTTACACCTACCGTCGTCGTTCACAAGAGTCTGAAAACTGTTTTTGCCGCCAGCCAGAGAGCGATGGAGAACATAGTGACCATAATTTTCAGTCTGCAAGTCCATATTACTCTTGCGCTCACTGAAAGAAAATGTTAGTACTTGCAGTTGACTCAGCGGGATCAGGAAATATGAATATAAATAAAAGTTTTAAATTTTAACTGATATCTTCTGTAAAATTTCACACGCACAAAAGATAAGTCCTAGTGTTCTATCTAATACGAGCTATAGGGAACAGCACTATTAACAGTTCAGAGGCGACCTCTGCGGGAAGTTCAAGGAACATCATCTATCGCCCTCACCTAAGTCAAGTGCTCGCTTTAAAAGTGGAAAATAATCTCGCCACTTGCCACTCGATTTTGTCAACATTACGGGCGGCACACAAACAATTACTTCCGTGAAATCCAAGCGATCCGGGATGGTGCACAGTAGAGTGCTGCAACGCTCAGTGTTTGACCGGTCACGGCTCGCCTGTTGACGGGGGGACCGAGCCGCTCGTGTCCGGACCCACGCCACTCGGCTCGCCCTCTCTCTCTCTTTCTCTCTCTTTTAATACAAAAGTAACGTTTCCAAGAACGGTTACGTGACACAGCTAAATTCATAAAGCACTTGGAAAGTAAAATGATATTTCAATAAATCGCGGATAGAAGACGAGTCTCATTTCCAAACAGAAGATATATTTTTCCTTTCATTAATAGGAAACATTAAATAAGTGCTGTCCCTGTAATCTAGAAGACAACCATCTTCATAAAGAAAGCATACAAAGAACATTAAACGTTTACAGACGTAACTTGTCATATTTTTCACTTGTTTGCAACAGAAACAAAATTATAGTTATTGTTGATCAGCAGTAAATCACTAACGCGTTCCGGATTTAATTGGCTGCGGCGATTTGTTAGTAACATGCCAGCTTTACTAAAGCATCTTTCACTAGGCGCGCTTGTTGCTGGGATACATAAAATACGTCGTGCAACTGCAGCCAGGCCTGGTAGATCTGTTTCATGTCTGCTCCACCACTTTAAGATGTCATCATCATCTCCGGGGTGCATTAAAATGTAGAGATCTACTTCATCTGCTATGGATGATGTGTTGTTCCTCCATTCCTTGAAACGATCTCTGTTTCTGGGTAGTGATGACACAGTACTTGAAGGATCTATGATAGTAAACAAAAGAGACAAGTAATACAGAACTGATGTGGAAATCATCGAAACGTTCCCGTAAAAACGAGGTGTTTTACGTTAATGAAATATCATACGAATTATAACATTTCCGTTCCTCTATAATACACTATCCACTGACAATTCAAAAACGATTATGTTAATGATTGCATGTGGTACCTGCGTAAGTAGCACACATTTGTCGCACATTGCTAAGAATTTCCTGCTTTTCGTTTATTTCAAGCATCTTAAGATCACGGAAAGACGGCCAAAGAAACGTAGCAATTTTATGTCTTGAAGTGATCACAATCTTCTCACAAACGAAAGTCAAGGCTCGATTTTTAATCCTTTTTATCTCCCGTTAAAAAATACATATCTGTCAGTACACATCACTTTCGCTAGTTAATTATAAATCGATCCTGTGTCAAAATGAAACAGTGCTTTCAACTGCAGTAACTACTCACCTGACAGTGTCATTGACACTTCAAATTTGTTGCAGTTTGTGAAACCAAAGAAGAACTAAATGGATTGTCGGTTCTTTTTCGCCTTCTAATTCATCTGTGGCCTCTTCAAATGGTCTCAGAAAATGCGCAATTTTTCCTGCAAGCTCATTATCATATCCTTGCAATCTGTAAGCGGAGCCCTTTTCCGTCAGCAAAGCAGCAACTTCGTTATATTGAGTGTGTAAGGATTCCAGCATAGTGTACAAGCTGTTCCAGCGTGTGCGGACCTCTTGTTTCAACGATGATTTCAAAGACGAGCAGGGGCCACTTTTCTTAATGTACCGAAAAATGCATTTTGCAGTATTTATTGTTGATGCGATGTTCGGGGCATGATTTAACAAGAATTTATCTTCATCGAAAGTATGGCTAAGTGCTGTGTTTATACAATGAGCAGCACAAGGAATCCTTTCGTGATTTTCCAAAGCCTTTATTGCATTGGCACCCTGGTCGGAGACAAAAACAAAACTGTGCAACATGTCCGGCAAAATGTCCCAATCAGCCATCCTCTCTTCAATTTCTTTCATAATATTTACTCCCGTCTTCTTGACGTCCGGGAATTTTGTTGTAAATAAAACATTGTTCACAAGAGACCAATCTGTGTTGTAAGCGTCAAATAGTGCACCTGATTATGCGAATCAGCCCACATACCAATTGTCGCGGCACATGTTTTATTAATAACTTCCGCAATAACAGAAGGCATTATGCTGTTACGTATTGCATCAGCTTGTTCTTTGACATGTCTGCATATAGTAGAGGGATGTGGCATGACATCTGCCACGTTAACTTCTCCATAACGCGCACCTAGATGTATTAATTCAAAATCAAATGTGTGTGAAATCTTAACTGCTAAGGTCATCAGTCCCTACGCTTACACACTACTTAACCTAAACTATCCTAAGGACAAACACACACACCCATGCCCGAGAGAGGACTCGAACCTCCGCCGGGACCAGCCGCACAGTCCATGACTGCTGCGCCCCTGACCGCTCGGCTAATCCCGCGCCATATATTAATTCTTGGTCTAGTTCTCTGAAACCTTCACCGGAAACAGCATTAAAAGGTCTCATATCCTTGGCACACATTGCAACACACTTTCCTGTAAAACTATTTTTTATTACTGCCGGTATCCCTGAAGGAGCTGTATCTTTGTAAGGTTTCTTGCAACTGTGTTTCTTTAAATGAGTGGTTCCCGACTGGAAACACAATAATGTGGAGGAGTTCATGCACGATACATACCCAGTAGACGCACTGTTTTCGTCTATAACCAACAGAAATGTACTTTTTAGACCTTCCCGTTCTGCAATGTGTAAACATTGGTTTCAGTCTTACGTCTTACTGTACTGGCTTCCTCGTGCTGCATGATTACACCACAAATGAGAAGCCCGCACTGGCTGCAGTCTCACAAGGACAATGGCACGTATAATGTGTTTGTTGTTGTTGTCTTCAGTCCTGAGACTGGTTTGATGCAGCTCTCCATGCTACTCTATCCTCTGCAAGCTTCTTCATCTCCCCGTACTTACTGCAACCTACATCCTTCTGAATCTGCTTAGCGTATTCATCTCTTGGTGTCCGTCTACGATTTTTACCCTCCACGCTGCCCTCCAATGCTAAATTTGTGATCCCTTGATGCCTCAGAACATGTCCCACCAACCGGTGGTCCCTTCTTCTTGTCAAGTTGTGCCATAAACTCCTTTTCTCCCCAATTCTATTCAATACCTCCTCATTAGTTATGTTATCTACCCATCTAATCTTCAGCATTCTTCTGTAGCACCACATTTCAAAAGCTTCTATTCTCTTCTTGTCCAAACTATTTATCGTCCATGTATCACTCCCATACATGGCTACACTCCATACAAATACTTTCAGAAACGACTTCCTGACACTTAAATCTATACTCGATGTTAACAAATTTCTCTTCTTCAGAAACACTTTCCTTGCCATTGCCAGTCTACATTTTATATCCTCTCTACTTCGACCATCGTCAGTTATTTTGCTCCCCAAATAGCAAAACTCTTTTACTACTTTAAGTGTCTCATTTCCTAATCTAATTCCCTCAGCATCTCCCGACTTAATTCGACTACATTCCATTATCCTCGTTTTACTTTTGTTGATGTTCATCTTATATCCTCCTTTCAAGACACTGTCCATTCTGTTCAACAGCTCTTCCAAGTCCTTTGCTGTCTCTGACAGAATTACAATGTCATCGGCGAACCTTAACGTTTTTATTTCTTCTCCGTGGACTTTAATACCTACTCCAAATTTTTCTTTTGTTTCCTTTACTGCTTGCTCAATATACAGATTGAATAACATCTGGGACAGGCTACAACCCTGTCTCACTCCCTTCCCAACCGCTGCTTCCCTTTCATGCCCCTCGACTCTTATAACTGCCATCTGGTTTCTGTACAAATTGTAAATAGCCTTTTGCTCCCTGTATTTTAACCCTGCCACCTTTAGAATTTGAAAGAGAGTATTCCAGTTAACATTGTCAAAAGCTTTCTCTAAGTCTTCAAATGCTGTAAATGTAGGTTTGCCTTTCCTTAATCTATTTTCTAAGATAAGTTGTAGGGTCAGTATTGCCTCACGTGTTCCAACATTTCTGCGGAATCCAAACTGATCTTCGCCGAGGTCGGCTTCTACCAGTTTTTCCATTCGTCTGTAAAGAATTCCCGTTAGTATTTTGCAGCTGTGACTTATTAATCTGATAGTTCGGTAATTTTCACATCTGTCAACACACGCTTTCTTTGGGATTGGAATTATTATATTCTTGTTGAAGTCTGAGGGTATTTCGCCTGTCTCATACATCTTACTCACCAGATGGTAGAGTTTTGTCAGGACCGGCTCTCCCAAGGCCGGCAGTAGTTCTAATAGAATGTTGTCTACTCCCAGGGCTTTGTTTCGACTCATGTCTTTCAGTGCTCTGTCAAACTCTTCACGCAGTATCGTATCTCCCATTTCATCTTCATCTACATCCTCTTCCATTTCCATAATATTGTCCTCAAGTACATCGCCCTTGTATAGACCCTCTATATACTCCTTCCATCTTTCTGTTTTCCCTTCTTTGCTTAGAACTGGGTTTCCATCTGAGCTCTTGATATTCATACAAGTGGCTCTGTTTTCTCCAAAGGTCTGTTTAATTTTCCTGTAGGCAGTATCTATCTTACCCCTCATGAGACAAGCCTCTACATCCTTAAATTTGTCATCTAGCCATCCCTGCTTAGCCATTTTGCACTTCCTGTCGATCTCATTTTTGAGACGTTTGTATTCCTTTTTGCCTGCTTCATTTACTGCGTTTTTATATTTTCTCCTTTCATCAATTAAATTCAATATTTTTTCTGTTACCCAAGGTTTTCTACTAGCCCTCATCTTTTTACCAACTTGATCCTCTGCTGCCTTCACTACTTCATCCCTCAGAGCTACCCATTCTTTTTCTACTGTATTTCTTTCCCCCATTCCTGTCAATTGTTCTTTTATGCTCTCCGTGAAACTCTGTACAACCTCTGGTTCTTTCAGTTTATCCAGGTCCCATTTCCTTAAATTCCCACCTTTTTGCAGTTTCTTCAGTTTTAATCTACAGGTCATAAAAAATAGATTGTGGTCAGAGTCCACATCTGCCCCTGGAAATGTCTTACAATTTAAAACCTGGTTCCTAAATCTCTGTCTTACCATTATATAATCTATCTGATACGTTCTAGTATCTCCAGGATTCCTCCATGTATACAACCTTCTTTTATGATTCTTGAACCAAGTGTTAGCTATGATTAAGTTATGCTCTGTGCAAAATTCTACCAGACGGCTTCCTCTTTCATTTCTGTCCCCCAGTCCATATTCACCCAATATGTTTCCTTCTCTCCCTTTTCCTACTCTCGAATTCCAGTCACCCATGACTATTAAATTTTCCTCTCCCTTCACTACCTGAATAATTTCTTTTATCTCATCATACATTTCATCAATTTATTCATCATCTGCAGAGCTAGTTTGCATATAAACTTGTACTACTGTAGTAGGTGTGGGCTTCGTGTCTATCTTGGCCACAATAATGCGTTCACTATGCTGTTGGTAGTAGCTTACCCGCACTCCTATTTTTTTTATTCATTATTAAACCTACTCCTGCATTATCCCTATTTGATTTTGTATTTATAACTCTGTACTCACCTGATCAAACGTCTTGTTCCTCCTGCCACCGAACTTCACTAATTCCCACTATATCTAACTTCAACCTATCCATTTCCCTTTTTAAATTTTCTAACCTACCTGCCCGATTAAGGGATCTGACATTCCACGCTCCGATCCGTAGAACGCCAGTTTTCTTTCTGCTGATAACGACATCCTCTTGAGTAGTCCCCGCCCGGAGATCCAAATGGGGGACTACTTTACCTCCGGAATATTTTACCCAAGAGGACGCCATCATCATTTAACCATACAGTAAAGCTGCATGCCCTCGGGAAAAATGACGGCTGTAGTTTCCCCTTGCTTTCAGCCGTTCGCAGTACCAGCACAGCAAGGCCGTTTTGGTTAGTGTTGCAAGGCCAGATCAGTCAATCATCCAGACTGTTGCCCCTGCAACTACTGAAAAGGCTGCTGCCCCTCTTCAGGAACCACAAGTTTGTCTGGCCTCTCAACAGGTACCCTCCGTTGTGGTTGCACCAACGGTACGGCCATCTGTATCGCTATGAGGCACGCAAGCCTCCCCACTAACGGCAAGGTCCATGGTTCATGGGGGTTGGTGTTTGATGTTACGTACTACGTATTCGGTCACGGCTTCTATGCTCGGTCACAAGATCTACTGCGGGCAGCCTATCCAGTTAGAGTTTGCTCGCCCCATCTCGTATTTGTGCTCGCTTACTCGGTCATGCAGGACTCGAGTGTACAGTCCTGGCGAGTTCACTTCCTACTTTTACCGAAAACACATTCAAGTCTGGTCAGCTCTGACGTTATCCGAGGCACAACGCCAAGCAGGCATTTGACTGTCAAGCGAAGTCTGATGTCTTGGTGCAAAGTGTCTGTTGTTACTGCCTTCCTGTATGTATTTACATATGGTCGCAGCGGACCGCCAAACGGAACATCTGCTCTCAACTGCCCCAGGCACAGGTAACAGCAACTAAATGGCCACTTTCTCGGACGCGTATTAATTAATATCTCTGTCATTGAACAATTTGCTGTCTTTTCTGTTTTTTTTTTTTTTATGAATAGGGTTAAATTTGCTTTAGTTACTGAAGAAGTTTTAGATCAACGGCATTTAAGTTTTGCCAGTTAGAATATTTAGAACTGAACCGACAGTAGAACGCGACCTCTGAAGGCCACTTTAAGCTTCCTTTTAATCATTGTTATTTACAATACAGTCTTGAAACATGGTATAGTTGTATTATTGCACGAATGCAATCGATTGCTGTAATTAGAATTTTCCATTAAAAATACAAATGATACTTAATCTACTATGACCAAGGACGTTTTTGTTCCAAATTTGGTTTTTAGTAAACAACTTGAAAATTAATCGAGGTAGCTTATTAGTGTCATCTATTTAATGTTTTTATACGAAACTGGGGCTACAAAGGAATTTTCAGCTTTGTGAATCTAATACACTCCTGGAAATTGAAATAAGAACACCGTGAATTCATTGTCCCAGGAAGGGGAAACTTTATTGACACATTCCTGGGGTCAGATACATCACATGATCACACTGACAGAACCACAGGCACATAGACACAGGCAACAGAGCATGCACAATGTCGGCACTAGTACAGTGTATATCCACCTTTCGCAGCAATGCAGGCTGCTATTCTCCCATGGAGACGATCGTAGAGATGCTAGATGTAGTCCTGTGGAACGGCTTGCCATGCCATTTCCACCTGGCGCCTCAGTTGGACCAGCGTTCGTGCTGGACGTGCAGACCGCGTGAGACGACGCTTCATCCAGTCCCAAACATGCTCAATGGGGGACAGATCCGGAGACCTTGCTGGCCAGGGTAGTTGACTTACACCTTCTAGAGCACGTTGGGCGGCACGGGATACATGCGGACGTGCATTGTCCTGTTGGAACAGCAAGTTCCCTTGCCGGTCTAGGAATGGTAGAACGATGGGTTCGATGACGGTTTGGATGTACCGTGCACTATTCAATGTCCCCTCGACGATCACCAGTGGTGTATGGCCAGTGTAGGAGATCGCTCCCCACACCATGATGCCGGGTGTTGGCCCTGTGTGCCTCGGTCGTATGCAGTCCTGATTGTGGCGCTCACCTGCACGGCGCCAAACACGCATACGACCATCATTGGCACCAAGGCAGAAGCGACTCTCATCGCTGAAGACGACACGTCTCCATTCGTCCCTCCATTCACGCCTGTCGCGACACCACTGGAGGCGGGCTGCACGATGTTGGGGCGTGAGCGGAAGACGGCCTAACGGTGTGCGGGACCGTAGCCCAGCTTCATGGAGACGGTTGCGAATGGTCCTCGCCGATACCCCAGGAGCAACAGTGTCCCTAATTTGCTGGGAAGTGGCGGTGCGGTCCCCTACGGCACTGCGTAGGATCCTACGGTCTTGGCGTGCATCCGTGCGTCGCTGTGGTCCGGTCCCAGGTCGACGGGCACGTGCACCTTCCGCCGACCACTGGCGACAACATCGATGTACTGTGGAGACCTCACGCCCCACGTGTTGAGCAATTCGGCGGTACGTCCACCCGGCCTCCCGCATGCCCACTATACGCCCTCGCTCAAAGTCTGTCAACTGCACATACGGTTCACGTCCACGCTGTCGCGGCATGCTGCCAGTGTTAAAGACTGCGATGGAGCTCCGTATGCCACGGCAAACTGGCTGACACTGACGGCGGCGGTGCACAAATGCTGCGCAGCTAGCGCCATTCGACGGCCAACACCGCGGTTCCTGGTGTGTCCGCTGTGCCGTGCGTGTGATCATTGCTTGTACAGCCCTCTCGCAGTGTCCGGAGCAAGTATGGTGGGTCTGACACACCGGTGTCAATGTGTTCTTTTTTCCATTTCCAGGAGTGTATTTAGCGCCTTCAGTTTTTCGTAAAAGCGCCAATTTTAACGAAAATATTACTGTACTCAGACCGAGACTTGTAGCTATTAATTATAACATACGTTTGCATGTTATGACCAATTTTTAGCTTTCTAGTTTTATTATTCAGCGTCACTTATTTTCTCTTAAGATCATATATTTTGCCTAACATATTCATTTGATCATTCTGAGAATTTACAGTGTTAATAATAATATACTTAAGCATCCACTGGCGAAATTTGCAAAAATTATTTTAATTCTTAATTTCACTCTTAAATTATGGGGCAGTCTTTTGTATATTAAGAACAGGGGCATTATGACGACGTGGCGCTGGTAGTAGTGAATTGGGGTAAGCCCCGGTACACTCGCTCGCCTCTGTACCTCTTACAATGATACATCACTTGTTTTGCCTCATCGCCCCCACTTCATTTTTGTCAAAAATTTAGTTTTGAACAAAAATATTATAAACAAGTTATGCTACGCTGCCTGACCTCTTTGGAATGAAACTGATTTTTGCTAAATTTTCCTAACATTTCACCCACAAAATTAACCATTCACTATGTTACATATACATATGTGACATAGCGAAATAATATAATAATAATATAATGAAACATGGTGAATTTTTACAAATAATGTACATAAAATAGCATAGGAACATGAAATAAAGTTTTCGATTATTACAAAATTAATTTTGTGGTTTAGAATTTTCAGTCTTTACCTGAAAGAGAAAAATACAAAAACATTTCGCTCTTTTATAATTTTTCAGTACTCACTCATTTAATGACAACTGTAGGTACTGTGGTGTGTGTCTTTACGAATGCATTTCACTGAAAATATAAGGCAGAGCTGCTCAAAAACAGCTTGTAGACTGATGATGCCTCCATATCCTTGAGAGACAAATAATATAGTCTAAGGTTCTGTTCTCAACTTATATCTATGTTATGGCAAAACCCATTTTCTACTCTAATTTTATTCTATAATTTAAGTAATTAATTGAGAAGTTATCAGAAGGAATGTTTCCTTTTAATACTTATCATTTGGAAAACTATTAGTAACTTTTTCAAAATGATTATTGGCAAACGCTGCTTCATTAAATCGTGACATTACTCTAGCTCACTCTTACTAGTTACCTCAATAGTAAGCTTGAGTCACGAAATTTGCAATTTTTTTATAAACCATAGCTATTAGGCTCTGAAAGTCAACATGGGTTTTCAAAATACTCACATTTTGCGCTTGTTTGCAATTTACGTTATTACATTAGATGTTACTTAGAAAATGTTGAGTAACCTTGGTAATCTCTAAGGAGTTATTTTCTCGACAGCAATTACTTTGCAGTCTTACACACATAATTAGAAACGATCTTTCTATTGTAACATACCAGTACTCTACAATCTGTATTTCTTAACACATTTGTTTAACTGTATTGTTGTCTGTATGTATCAATATTTACCTGTTAACTGACCGCCCGTCTTAAACGAGATGACACGTTTCTCAACCCATTTTTGTACAGGGAAATACACACCAATTTTCCACCATTTTACCTTATGTGTCAGCGTATTGACTTCATGACTCCTATTCCTCACTATTTTCATATATCCATATATTTCACTTTTCTACATATTTCGACGCTTCTTTCTCCCTTTTATCTTCGTCAGCCTACTGACCTCATTATTTACAAATATTTTTTGTGTTATTTTCACACCACTTTCTCACATCTCCTTTAATTAATATCAAAACGCTCTGGCTTGCCTCTGTTGGCACCATATTATTACTCTCACTTACCAACCTTGCTCCAAATATGAAAATTATCAATTTATGCAGAGTTTGTTCTTTCAGATTTTACAAATTTTCAGCTTTCATTACGTCTGTAACGCAAAGTATCTGTATTTTGTTGTCATAATCCTTTTGTGGATCTTAATTATTCTTTGTTTACTTTAGCCATTATTTTTCTGTCTCTTTTGCTCACTGTTGCAAACTACCTATCAAATTTTCTTGTAAGTCATCATTTTGGTACAGTCATTTTTGGGAATCATTCTTACTTACTAGGAAGATATTACAAACTAATAACATATATACTAAGTGAAGGCATATATTCCTTACTTATTATAGTTACGACAGAAGAAGAAAATGAAACTTGAAAGGGAAATAAAGTTTCATCCAGCTGGGACCGCATAGTACGCCAAACTGTGTATCCTCCAAAGAGTGGCAGACTCCCTTCAGAATCCAATTACTGTCAATTTAGAAAGGCTCCAGACCCACAGTGTTTCGTAGACCTAGTTCTCTCTTACTTTTCGGGTATTCCTAATCGGTATGCGTTTGTATGAGGCTTACCTATTATCCTGAATGGTCCATGATAAACTTCTTCGTTTCCGCTGAAATTTTCTTAGATTTTTTCTTTTGTTTTGACTAACACTAGGTAGCCAACGTTAAAACTAATGGGAGAAAATTTTGCGTCGTGACATCTTTTTCAGTCCACTACACTTTTACGTGTGTTTACCCTAGCCCGTGCTTTCTTTTCACCAATAGAGCTCTGAGATAGGACTGGAAAATCAACCATGTTTGAAATGATGTCATGGGATTCCTGACTAAACAGTAGTTCACACGGAGTAAAGTCTGTTGCGTCATGTTTAAGGTTGTTGATGATTTCTTCAAAGTTTTTGATATGATTGGCCCAAGTTGAATGCTTTCTGGCACAATAAGTTCTATACAACCTATTTAACTCGCACATAACCCTCTCGCTCATATTTACCTGTGGAAAATACGTCGAGATCCTGTCTTTTCTAGATATGCTTAAAATTTTTCAGATACAAACTGCCAACCATTAACCGATAACAGACTCTTAGGATCGCCAATTTTAGCAAAATAGCCCTTTTCCAGCTTCTCTACCAGCGTTTTGGCATTAGCTCTCTTCACTGGATGTAGTTTGACATACTTGCTAAACCTATCAATCACTACAAAAACATAAGAACATCCTCCTTTAGATGTTGGGAAGGGGCCAAAAAGATCGGCTGCGCATAATTCCAGGGGTTCATCTTGTTCTAGATTGTGCATATCTCCCTGCTTTGTAGTTTCCCCTGTCGACTGTGGACAGAGTCGTGTGATATGGGCGAAAGACGACACGGCAAGTGAACGCGCACGTGCAAGACACCGATACACCGTTGGGTAGAGGTCGACCGCGATCAAGCAGATGGTGCTGTCACAGTGCCAGCGCAAAGTGGATGTCAGCCGCTCGGTCTTTTCCTGGAGCTATGGAAGAAGGTGCGTTGGAGTCGTGGTCAAAGGCGGAAGTGAGAGCTGTTATCCGCTATGAATGGGCACGTGGAGTATCATGCACAGAATTCATAACCGCCTTGTTGAGGTGCACGGTTCGGGTGTGATGTCGCGGCAAATGGCGCGGAGATGGTGCCAGCAATTCAGTGATAGACGTCAGCAAGTGCAGGACATACCGAGACCTGGACGGACGCGCACGGCCACTACAGATGCAAATGTCAGGAAGGTGGATGACATGATTAAAGCGAACCGGCGTATCACCATCGACGGAGTAACGGCAGAACTTGGAATCGGACATGAGCTAGCTCACAAGATCATCTACGACATTCTTCGATACAGGAAGGTGTCAGCACGATGGGTGCCCCGCCAACTGACCCTGACACACATGGAACAACGCATGGTGTTCTGCCTGGAACAGCTCGTGCTTTACCATGAATCTGGCGATGACCCTCTGTTTCGGATTGTGACGGGGGATGAAACGTGGGTCCACCATTACACCTCCCGAATCGAAGGCCGCATCCATGGAGTAGAAACATTCGTCATCACCTGTCCGAAAGAAGTTCAAAAGCATTCCGTCTGCAGGTAAAGTGCTACCCACCGTTTTCTGGGACGCCAAAGGAGTTTTGCTGCTAGACTTTCTGGAACCATGAATGCTGCGCGATACTGTGCAACTCTGTCGAAATTGAGAGGGGTGATTCGGAAAAAGTGGCCTGGCCATCTCAGATCTGGCGTTCTGCTGTTGGATGACAATGCGAGATCACACACGGCGACGGCAATGCAAAACCATATTGCAACTCTTCGTTGGGAGTGCGTACACCATCCGCCTTACAGTACGGATCTCGCACCAAGTGACTTCCATCTGTTTCCTGCTTTGAAGAAGACTCTCGGCGGAAGGCGCTTTGGCAGCAATGCTGACGTCAAATAAGCCGTTCAACGCTTCTTCCGTATGCAACGCCCTGATTTTTTCCTGGATGGCTTTTTGAAGCTTACAAACCGGTAAGACAAATGTCTCAATGTACTTGGAAATTATGTAGAAAAATAGAGATATGTCTTATCTTCAATGTCTCATTCTCTTCTTTTTCCTTTCACACACAACTCTGACCACAGTCGACAGGGGAAACTTATTTTCCAACTCCCCCACGTATTTACTGCTCTTCTGACGTACAAAACAGGATGCTAGCCACCGGCCGGCCGCTGTGGTCGAGCGGTTCTAGGCGCTTCAGTCCGGAACCACGCGGCTGCTACGGTCGCAGGTTCGAATCCTGCCTCGGGCATGGATGAGTGTGATGTCCTTAGGTTAGTTAGGTTTAAGTAATTTTAAAGTCTAGGGGACTGATGACTGTGCGGCTGATCACGGCAGAGGTTCGAGTCCTCCCTCGGGCATGGGTGTGTGTGTTTGTCCTTAGGATAATTTAGGTTAAGTAGTGTGTAAGCTTAGGGACTGATGACCTTAGCAGTTAAGTCCCATAAGATTTCACACACATTTTTTATTTTAAGTCCCATAGTGCTTGGAGCCATTTGAACTATTTTTTTGCTAGCCACCTTGCTAATCTAAGAAGCGTGTTGTTGAAAATCACCTTCTCACTTAATTTAGCAATACATTTCTTGGCTCCATAATGGTCATGTCATAGACACACGTAACCTATAAGCAGATTCACATCTTGCGATGGGAAACATATTTCCCATTCTGCTGGATCTAACTTCCTACTTCGGAATAAAGTTCCTGTATGGAGGCAATAGTACTGCGCTACTTCAGGATAATTAGGTACCCCTAAATGGCTTTTGACTAACCTCAACTGATCATCGTCATTTTGCTCACTTCTTAAGTTTTACATAGTTTCTTCAAGTCACTTTCCTCCTTGACCTCGCGTGTGGCCAAAATGCACATCTTATTCTTATCTGCTAGCGGAATTTTTGATTCCCTGCGTAGTTCTGCACTTCTTGGAGCCCATCTGCTACCAGATTGTTCTTCCCTTGTATGTATGAGGGCTGTTCAATAAAGAATGATCATAATTTTTTATGGTCATAATTTCTCGCGCTAAAATTTAATCTTATGATATTCTGTTAGCTTAATGTGCAACGAACACGCCATAGTAGTTTCATTGTTGGGACTCCTGGTTCCCGCCTGTGAGAGGCAGGCAGGGTCAGACATGTTCAGTATCGCCTACCGCTGTAATGGAGGTATCACGCGAGGAACAATATGCGTCTTTGAAATTCTGCTTTCGTTTCAACAAATCTTCAGATGAGGCCTATCCAATGTTACAGGAGGCCTATGGAGAGCCTGTTTTTCCCTACAGCACAACTCGAAGGTGGTATAAAATGTTTAAAGAGGAGAGACAATCAATTTCAAATTAAGGTGGACCCGGTGCTCCAGTTACTGCTCTTACGGAAGAAAGCATCAACACTGCTGCTGTCATTGTGAGAGAGGATCGACGAATTACCTTAATATCACTTTCTGAAACTGAACATTTCATTGGGTGCCATCTACACGTTGGTAACAGAAAAATTACACATGATATGTGTTTGTGCGCGATGGGTTCCAAGACTGTTAATTCCCGAACAAAAGGACATCCACGTGCTGGTCTACATGCAGTTTAAGTTGAAGTTAGAGGAAGATCCGGAGTTTTTTTTTCAAATGTAATCACTGCTGATGAAATTAGGCTACATCATTTTGATCCTGAGAGCAAACAGCAAAGCTCAGTGTGGAAATATCCTTCATCACCAACCCCCAAAAAATCAAAAGTGGTTGCTTCTATTGGGAAAGTTATGGTCATCTCATTCTTTGATATTCATGGAATAGTTTATCAGCATGTTGTACCTGCACACACATCAGCAGCTGGACAATACTACAGGGATGTCCTGAAAACATTGCAAGTCCATATCAGGCGCAAAAGACCACATTTCCGTGAAGCAGACTGCATGCTGCACCACGATAATGCGCGGCCGCATGTTACCAATATTGTTGCTGAATATCTTACAAAAATCAACGTTAGGTGCATCCTTCACCCTCCCTATAGTCTGATTTAGCCCCATGTGACTTTTTTCTACTCCCTAACATGAAGAAACGCCTTCGTGGGAGGCATTATCAATCATCAGAAGCAGTGGTGAAGGCTGCGGAGGCGATTTTGAAGGACCTCTTAAAAATGGTTTCCAGCATGTGTTTAAAGACTGTCAGAAATGCTGGGACGAGTGCATCGCATTCATGGGAGACAACTTTGACAAGGAGCAGCAAAATTATGAGGATGAGTAATAAAAAAAAATGTCGTGTGACTAGAGCCTCCCGTCGGGTAGACTGTTCGCCGGGTGCAAATCTTTCGATCGGACGCCACTTCGGCGACTTGCGCGTCGATGGGGATGAAATGATGATGATTAGAACAACACTACACCCAGTCCCTGAGCGGAGAAAATCTCCGACCCAGCCGGGAATCGAACCCGGGCCCTTAGGATCGACATTCTGTCGCGCTGACCACTCAGCTACCGGGGGCGGACAGGATAAGTTATGGTATGTTGTAGAAAAAAAATTGATCATTCAATATTAAACAGCTCTCGTATTTGATCTCAAGGTCGAACTGCTGAAAGTACACAGCCCACCTTTTTAGCGTCGAATGTCTAAATTTGCAACTTTTTAAAAACGTAAGTGCCTTGCGATCACTACATACACCTTGTGAGCTAACAAATAATGTTCAAGCTTTTGCATAGCAAACACGGTAGCCAGTGCCTCTAATTCGGAGTTCCAAAATTTCGCTTAGCAGGTTGCAGAGAACGACTAGCAAACGCGTTTGTTGTATGTATCCCTTGCTAGCCTTCTGTTTCCGTCTGAAACACCTCTACTGCAATCTCGTAACCATTTGCGTCAACTGGCATGCAAAAGGGTTTTGAAAAATCTGGATCGTATAATAGCGGGCTACTCATCAAACAGTTTTTTAATTCTTCAAAACAGAACTCGCACTCTTCAGTTCAAACCCATGAGGTACTATTCTTTAACAATTGGAGTAGAACCGAACATTGGCCTAAGCTGCTTTTTATTTCTGGGCGCTTCAAACTTTTCGATGACTGACCATTTGGAAGGATCAGGAAGTATACCTGCCCTGCCAATTTCATGGTCCAAGGATTTTATTTTGCATCTAACACACTCAGTCTTCTCTAACTTCAATTTCATACCTCCTTTTTCTATAGCTTCTAGCACCTTGTCTAGTAGACCGATATGTTCTTCCCATTTGGGAGTTGCCAACAGTATATCGTTTACATAAATAGCCACCTGACCTAACAATTTCTGCCCCAATACATGAGCCTTTTGCGAGGTACCCGACTCCAAATTTCCATCGCAATGAGTTCCCTCTCAACGTATACTCGGAAACTCGTTGATGCGGACCTGCATTCCATGGCAGCAGCAATTCCTGTCGGTTTTAAAACCGATACTCCGTTTTGAAACACTCGTCTTCGGCTTCTATTATTCCTTGTGGACAAGCTGGACAGTCCGCACTGATACACCAAAATGTCGAGGAACTTCATTTAAGGTGTGGTAATGGGACCGTCCAAACACGACAGTTCTTTCCAGCCATTCTGTGATGTCTCTGCGTGGAAACGTCTTACTGCGCAAATCCCATGTAATCGTCTGGGACGTACACATCACTGGAGTGTTAGAGTTTAGGTCAGGATTAGAGGGTCACACGACCGCCTGGTACCAGCTCTTCATATACAGAGCTCCAGTGCAACCGGTGTGCTCGATTAAGGGGGTGACTACTATTTAACACTAGCTGTGCCACCGAGGGAAATATTGACACCATAAACACATTGAAAATATACACTGAAGCGCCAAAGAAACGGGTATAGGCATGAGTATTCATATACAGACATATGTAAACAAGCAGAATACGGTGCTGCGGCCGACAATGCCTATATAAGACAACAAGTGTCTGTCGCAGTTGTTAGAACGGATACTGCTGCTATGATGGCAGATAATCAAGATTTAAATGAGTTTCTACGTGGTGTTACAGTCGACGCAAGAGCGAAGGGCACAGCATTTCCAAGTCAGCAATGAAGTGGGGATTTTCCCGTATGATCATTTCACGAGCGTAAAACGTCATATCTCCGAAATCGCTGCGGCCGATAAAAGATACTGCAAGAACGGGACCAACGACGACTGAAGAGAATCGTTGAACGTGACAGAAGTGCAACCCTTCTGCAAATTGTTGCAGATTCCAATGCTGGGCCATCAACAAGTGTCAGTGTGCGAACGATTCAACGAATCATCAACGACATGGGCTTTTGGAGCCGAAGACCCACTTTTGTACTCCTGATGACTACACGACACAAAACTTTATACATCACCTGGGCCCGCCAACACCGACATTGCACCGTTGATGACTGGAAACATGTTGCCTGGTTGAACGAGTCTCCTTTCAAATTGTATCGGTCGGATGGATCTGTACAGGTATGGAGACAACCTCATGAATCCATGGACTGTTCAAGCTGGTGGAGGCTCTGTAATGGTGTGGGGCGTGTGCAATTGGAGTGATATTGGACCCCTGATACGTCTAGATACGACTCTGACGGGTGACACGTACGTAAGCATCACCCGCATCCATTCATGTTCATTGTGCATACCAACGGACTTGGGCAATTCCAGCAGGGAAATGCGACATCCTACACGTCCAGAATTGCTACAGAGTGGCTCCAGGAATACTCTTCTGAGTTAAACACTTCCGCTGGCCACCAAACTCCCCAGACATTAGGACAGCCCAACAGGATTCAGTGTGTCAGTTCCCTCCAGCACTACTTTTGGCATTAGTCTAGTCCATGTCACGTCGTGTTGCGGGAGTTCTGCGTGCTCGCGGGGGCCCTACACGATATTAGGCAGGAGTACCAGTTTCTTTGGCTCTTCGGTGTATGTTAGTGTTTTGTGCCGGATCGAGATTCGAACATGAGTGTCCCGCTTACTAGGCAGATGCTCTGACCACTGAGCCATGCGGACACAGTGATCATGGCAACTGCACTGACTACCCTAGCACGTCTCGCGTCAAATTCTCAACAGCACACTACTAATGTGGTGCCCCTTGCCCATTAGCCTCATTACTCGCGGCATTTCGGTGATTCCCATAAGAGTTCGAGTCTGGTGTGCATCTGCACTGTAGGGATCATTGGCCATCTCGTATTGATTATATATATTTTCATTCAAATACGAGCAACAGATCCTGCGGAAATTACTTGGCGTCTTTATGACCACAGTGACACGCAGCAAATCGTGGTAGTATGTGTGTGTGTGTGTGTGTGTGTGTGTGTGTGTGTGTGTGTGTGTGTGTGGTGTTGTTTTTTCGGACATGTCTTGAGAATTTGGGTTTGACCCGAGGCCTGCTAGGCTAGACCGTGCAGTTACAATGCTCATTGTGTTAAAGCATCTGCCTAGTAAACAGGCAACTAAGGTTCCAATCCCGTTGTTGCACAAATTTTCAACTTTTGCCATTGACTGCAATCAATACCTGTTCGCAGCCCATGCATGCAGTTCCGTTGTGCCTTAATTCATAATGGCGTTTGGATCAAAATGATGTATCGAAATATATATCTCCCTGGTTTTCAAAACTGTTATTTTCAAAATATGACTTTTTCCTCTTAGTCAGTTGTATTCATTGATGTTTTATACATTTTTATATTTACAACACACTGAAATTAATTCATGGTTGAATATCACTGGGGTCAATATGACATCAATTTAAATTGTTTGTTTATTTATTGAATGTAACATAAATGAAAATAGAACGATTACTGGTACGTTGAACATCTGTAATGTATGTTTTTATATTAGTTCATTAAAACACTGGCAACAGATCCTGTACAAATTACTTGGGGTCTTTATGACCACAGTGGTACTCAGCAAATAGTGGAAGTAGGATGGTTAACTACATTTTTATTAGGTGGCGTTCCTGTCTGTCTCTCTGTTCGGTACAAATTTTGCAGTTGATTTTGAACTGATTTCCCAGAGAGTTAGAGACTGGAAATTTGAAACTTACCTCAGAACTGGATGAGAAGGCAGTATTAACTCGCTTATTTGCCTGGTGTTTGAAGGAGGATACTTTGTTATCAATGTCATTTCCCGATGAGCTAGAGACTTCAGACTTTCATCATAGGTCAGACTGAATAATGATGCAATATTAAATTGCTTTCTGGTCTGGTGTGTGGCAGAGGCTACTTTATGTGCCACTGCCATTTCCCCTTTTTCCTATTCCACTGGCGAATGGTTTGCGAGAAGAACGATTGGTGATAAGCCTCTGTGGGAGCTCGAATCTCTTTAATTTTTACCTTTGCGGTCTTTTTGAGAGATATGTGTTGGAGGAAGCAATATAATGATCGAATTTACCATATGTCTCTGTTTTTATCTAATCAAAATATTTGAAATCAGTTGAAACATTGAAACACACATGACCAAGAAGCGCAAAATAATTATTTAAATAAAATGTTCCAATATAACACGTTCTTAAATCGAACTAAAAAGGATAAAATAATTTTTTCCAATCCCAATACAAATTCCTAACCACATATAGATAGTCCTGAAAATTTGTGATTGTGAATTTTTAATAGCTATGAAAGTATTTGCAAGACATAAAACGAAAAACGTGGGGCTGCTACCATACATAACTGATACATGATAGTTCACGTCCTTACTACTACACTCCTTACTAACTGATGTATCAATAATCCACCTCCTTGCTATTATCTATGGCATGCGCACCACGTTTTTCGTTTTAAATCTTACAAATCTCTTCGTAGCTATTAAAAATTCACAACCACAAATTTTCATGACCGTCTGTATGAGGTTAGGAATCTGTATTGGGCTAAGAGAAATTATTTTATACTTTTAACTATTCAGTTCTATTAAAAATGGTCTATTAAAATTCATTTTTATTTAAATAATTACTTTCTGGTAAGCTTATTACTTTATTATTGTGTTGATAGGCGAAGACTGAAATCTAGGTATGATACAAATCCAGTGAATTATATACCTGATGGATAAAAATGGATTCCTAAGGTTACATTTATAATGTAATTTTCACATTAACAAAGCACTGTCAGAGGTGAAAGGCGCCATACGTGACAGAAAAAAGGCTCTCAATACCGTCTAACAATCGAACCCCACTTTCACAGTTTAGAGTAGCACCTACTTACTGAGCTACTTTTCTCCTTGTCTTTTATTTTCTTATATTTTATTTTTATGGTATCCACCGTTTCCTTGTAGCCCTCCTTTTCTCTCGCTTTTGCCTTTTTCGAAGCCAGCATTGCGTCAGTAAATCAAATGAAATATTCATCAGCTCAAGAAGATTGTCCCCTTCTTAGCTGTCCTGTCCAGCTATAGTTAAATGATCTTCCCTTGATTGCTTTCATGCGCGAATCAAGCACGAGGTATTGTGATACGTCTTTTTGCTGTTGGTCAGTTCTGCCTAGTCCTGTCTGAGAAACCATAAGGAGACTTCGCCAGCCCCCTGTCACGTCCGTTTCCTTACCAAAGAGTCGCACACCATCAAATGTAGTCATACTGTGAAAGGTCCGGCTCTGCTGAGACTACTATTGCCTGCTACATCCCCCAGTATACAACGCGCATTGCTGCAGATGCGCCTTACTTCAGCCATCCTATATAGCGTTTCCCCAAAGAAATGTAATTAACAACTCAGGATAGGTGATAGTGAGATTAAGTAGTGGGCGAAACATAGTAGCGTTTTATTTTTCGTTTAAAATAATTTTTTTTTTATTTAAGTAAGTGCAGTTTGGTTGGTTCAAATGGCTCTGATCACTATGGGACTTAACATCTGTGGTCATCAGTCCCCTAGAACTTAGAACTACTTAAACCTAACTAACCTAAGGGCATCACACACATCCATGTCCACGCCCCGTCCTCACAGGAAGGTAGGAGACGAGGTACTGGCGGAATTAGAGCTGTGAGGACGGGGCGTGAGTCGCGCTTGGGTAGCTCAGTTGGTAGAACACTTAACCGCGAAAGACAAAGGTCCCGAGTTCGAGTCTCGGCCCGACACACAGTTTTAATCTGCCAGGACGTTTCATATCAGCGCATACTCCGCTGTAGAGTGAAAATTTCATTCTAGTATAATCGACCTATTAGTCGATTCGTAATTGCATCATAAAGTTCTTCTCGACTGAATATACTTACGAGCCCAGTTCTTGTCATTCGCGGGAAGTTTTAGTTTTATCATTTTACATGAAGAAATTTGCAGGAGAGGCTCACAAAATGCTGGTTAAGACTTATGGTGATGCATCTGTTAGTGAAAGAACACGCAAAGAATGGTTTCAATGGTTAAAGAACGGTGATTTTGATGTCAAAGACCGGCATGGCGGTGGAAGAGAGAAGGTTTTCGAAGCTACTGAAACCGACGGAAACAATCACAGTAGATCGTTATCGAAAGCAACTAACGCGTTTGAGGCCAGTGACGAAAGAAAAACGGACACAATACAGCAATAGATATGAAAAGGTAATTTTGCAGCATGACAATGCTCGACTCCATGTAGCGCAGTCGGTCAGAACATACTTGGAAACGCTGAGATGGTAAGTCCTTTCCCGCCCACCTTATTCTCCATACATTGATCACTATGATTGCCACCTTTTTCAATCTATGGCATACGGGCTGGCTGACCAGGACTTCCGGTTCAAATGGTTCAAATGGCTCTGAGCACTATGGGACTTAACATCTATGGTCATCAGTCCCCTAGAACATAGAACTACTTAAACCTAACTAACCTAAGGACATCACTCAACACCAAGTCATCACAAGGCAGAGAAAATCCCTGACCCCGCCGGGAATAATCGAACCCGGGAACCCGGGCGTGGGAAGCGAGAACGCTACCGCACGACCACGAGCTGCGGACGGACTTCCGGTAATATGAACAAGTGCAAAATTGGATCGGTTCATGGGTCTCCTTAAAAGATGCCCTGTGCTTCCGCTGAGGTATTCGTATGCTGCTCGACAGATAGGTGAAAGTAGTGGCCAGCGATGACCAATGATTTGAATCGTAAACTGTTTGTAAGTCTCGAAATTCGAGAAAAAACGACAGAAGCAAAGCTGTAGATCTGATAATTAATTAATCACTGATTATGCTTTATTAACCACTTCCAGATCTGGCACCGTTTTCTCTGGTCTGTACAGTAATTTTGAAACCTATCGTGGGGCGCGATTTTTCCCTGCTTCTCCCTGTTGACGTAAAGTGCCTGTAGCGATCTGTGGCCTTCGCATTAAGGTACGAAGGCCTCAAAGAATTTCAGAAGGATGGCAGTAACTTGACGTCTGCAGATACAGACTTGAGTGTATGAGAAAGTTACAGAAATACTTGGAAACGATGAAATGGAAGTCCTACCCAACCCGCCGTACAAGCATTCATTGTCCGTTCATCATGCTAATACATCAACAAGTTGTAATGTGCCCACATCCTACATATTTCCATTCATGACGTTAACATAATTTACCTTCTCAACTAATTTTTCTTTGCAATGGAGAAACACTAAAAGTTCTCCTATTCTGTCATCAGAGTTCAATGGGTACCAAAATCATACATTCCTCTACATTCAAAATCTCGCTCTGGGTGGATGTCAGTATACAAATTAGATAGCATCGTTCCAATCATAAATTTTCAGCAATACGAAAAAGCTTAGTTTTTCATTTTTTATTTTTCTGGTTCTGATTCCCTAACCTACATCTAAATCTACATCCAGACTCCGCAAGCCACCTGACGGTGTGTGGCGGAGGGTACCTTGAGTACCTCTATCGGTTCTCCCTTCTATTCCAGTCTCGTATTGTTCGTGGAAAGAAGGATTTTTGGTATGCCTCTGTGTGGGCTCTAATCTCTCTCATTTTAACCTCATGGTCCCTTCGCGAGATATACGTAGGAGGGAGCAATATACTGCCTGACTCCTCGGTGAAGGTATGTTCTCGAAACTTCAACGAAAGCCCGTAGCGAGCTACTGAGCGTCTCTCCTGCAGAGTAATCCACTGGAGTTTCTCTACCATCTCCGTAACGCTTTCGTGATTACTAAATCATCCTGTAACGAAGCGCGCTGCTCTCCGTTGGATCTTCTCTACCCCTTCTATCAACCCTATCTGGTACGGATCCCACACTGCTGAGCAGTATTCAAGCAGTGGACGAACAAGCGTACTGTAACCTACTTCCTTTGTTTTCGGATTGCATTGCCTTAGGATTCTTCCAATGAATCTCAGTCTGGCATCTGCTTTACCGACGATCAACTTTATATGATCATTCCATTTTAAATCACTCCTAATGCGTACTCCCAGATAATTTATGGAGTTAACTGCTTCTAGTTGCTGACCTGCTATATTGTAGCTAAATGATAAGGGATCTTTCTTTCTGTGTATTCGCAGCACATTACACTTGTCTACATTGAGATTCAATTGCCATTCCCTGCACCATGCGTCAATTCGCTGCAGACCCTCCATCATTTCAGTACAATTTTCCATTGTCACAACCTCTCGATATACCACAGCATCATCCGCAAAAAGCCTCAGTGAACTTCCGATGTTATCCACATGGTCATTTATGTATATTGTGAATAGCAACGGTTCTACGACGGTCCCCTGCGGCACATCTGAAATCACCCTTACTTCGCAAGACTTCTCTCCATTGAGAATGACAGGCTGCGTTCTGTTATCTAGGAACTCTTCAATCCAATCACACAATTGGTCTGATAGTCCATATGCTCTTATTTTGTTCATTAATGTCCCTAGGCGTTATCTTACACAAATATCTCACCCACAACAAACACTGTGAGCATAAAGACAAAAATGTTGCAGTAAGAAATAATATCCTAGTAAAATGTGTCTGCAGCAAATGGGGTACAAACCATACGGTTCTCCCCACTTTTGTTCTAGTAAGTTGGCAGCACTGAACTATGCACGATTGTAGTTAGTAATGGAGTGCTATATGACGGAGCAGCGTGTTGCCATAATGAAAACTTATTACAAAAATCGTGAACGTTATGCAGAGACTATTTGCAAACCCTGCACAATGAACATAGTACACCGAATAAGTCGAATGTGATGAAATTGAGCCGGCCGGAGTGGCCAAGCGGTTCTAGGCGCTACAATCCGGAACCGCGAGACCGCTACGGTCGCAGGTTCGAATCCTGCCTCGGGCATGGATGTGTGTGATGTCCTTAGGTTAGTTAGGTTTAAGTAGTTCTAAGTTCTAAGGGACATATGACCTCAGCAGTTGAGTCCCATAGTGCTCAGAGCCATTTGAACCATTTGATGAGGCTGATTGTTAAATTTGAGAAAACCGGTTCGGTTGCGGACATTAAACCGCCGCAGGGTTCTTGTGTTAATGGTTTGCGGAAAATATCGCCACCGTGAGTGATAATTTTGTTGAAGTCCGGTAAAATCTATTCTCCGTCCTTTACCACAACTGGATATATCCATAACCAGCATGCGACGAATTCTGAAAGAGCTTTGGGCCTATAAAATTCAACTGACACAAGAGCTGAAGCAGTATGACCACGAAAAGTGCCCAGCATTTGCCCATTGGGTGCCTCAAGGACGTAGCGAGAGGCGGGGGCCGGTGGCGGTGGGTCGGTCGAAGGGGAACTGGACCCTCCCCCCCCCCCCCCCCCTATCACCTACATCAAATTATGCACACATCAAAAAAGTTTTGCATCACCCCAGTTCCCAGAATTCCTGAAGATAGGCGTTGACTGTGGATGCTGTATCACAGGAAGGGCTCCCAACAAGGGAAGCGTCTAGGTGTCTCAGAGTGAAACAAAGCTATGTAATTCGGACATCGAGGAGATACAGAGGGACAGGAACTGTCGATAACACGCCTCGCTCAGGCCACCCAAGGGCCCTCACAGCAACGCTACCATGTTCAATAATACTTTTCGAGCAAGCACAGGACGTCGTGTTACGACTCAAACTGTGCACAATAGGCTGCATGATGCGCAACTTTACTCCTGACGTTCATGGCGACGTTCATCTTTGCAACTACGACACCATGCAGCGCCGTACAGATGGGCCCAACAACATGCCGAATGGACCGCTCAGGAGTGGCATCACGTTCTCTTCACTGATGAGTGTCGCATGTGGCTTCAACCAGACAATCGTCGGAGACGTGTTTGGAGGCAACCCGGTCAGGCTGAACGCCTTAGACACACTGCCCAGCGAGTACAGCAAGGTGGGGGTTCCCTGCTCTTCTGGGGTGGCATTAAGTGGGGGCCGACGTACGCTGCTGGTGGTCATGGAAGGCGCCGTACTGGCTGTACGATACATGAATGCCATTCCCCGATCCGCAGCATATTGGCGAGGCATTCGTCTTCATGGACGACAATTCGCGCCCCCATCGTGCACATCTAGTGAATGACTTCCTTCAGGATAACGACATCGCTCGGCTAGAGTGGCCAGCATGTTCTCCAGACATGAACCCTATCGAACATGCCTGGGATAGACTGAAAAGGGCTGTTTATGGACGACGTGACCCACCAACCACTCTGAAGGATCTACCCCGAATCGCTGTTGAGGTGTGGGACAATCTGGACCAACAGTGCGTTGATGAAATTGTGGATAGTATGCCACGACGAATACAGGCACGCATCAATGCAAGAGGACGGGCTACTGAGCATTAGAGGTACTGATGTGTACAGCAATCTGGACCATCACCTCTGAAGGTCTCCCTGTATGGTGGTACAACTTGCAATGAATGTTTCTCATGAGCAATAAAAAGGGAAAAAGGGCGGAAATGATGTTTATGTTGATCTCCATTCCAATTTTCTGTACAGATTCCGGAACTCTCGGAACCGAGGTGAAGCAAAACTTTTTTGATGTGTGTATATACATGACCTGTCTGCCGTGTAGTGAAATTTAAAGATTTTAGGTTTTCATTCATAAGATGGAAAAGGGATACGTACTTTTCATAGATTTAAACTGTGGAGACATCCATAGCACTCATCCCTATATCCCTATTTTAGCCAAGACCAGTTGCTCATCTTCCTCGAGCTCATTTGTTGGTTTACTAATCAGTCCAGTTGTTATTTGTAGTTGTATTTAATGTAAGTACTGCTGTTTATTGTTTTTGTGCTGTGTGCTGATGTAACAGTTTATAATTGTGGATACGTTTGTAAGATAAAAGACGAGGAAAACAGATTTTGAGCTACATTTTCGTTGATCAATCTGATTATTGGGCGACACAGAAAAATTCAAGTGTATATTTATGCAGTGATTTTAATTAAATATTGTTTTGTAATGATTTTCACCGCTCCGCTGCCTTGTGAAATATTGAAGTATTGCAACACCAAAGTTCTACCAGCCTCCGAATAACCACTCCACTCTTCACATGAAACTGCTTCAGATAGGTTATGAAGCTATTATAGTACTGCGTATATATTTTTAACTGGAAGGATTAATAACCTATCTGAAGCAGTTTAATGTCAACAGTGGAGTGGTTATTCGGAGGCTGGTAGAACTTTGGTGTTGCAATACTTCAAATTTCACAAGGCAGTGGAGCGGTAAAAATCATAAAAAACAACATTTAATTAAAATCATTGCATAAAATACATTTGAATTTGTCTGTGTCGCCCAAAAATCGGATTGATCAACAAAAATGTAGCTCAAACGGCGATAGTTGCATTTCTTTTAAAAAAAGCTCAATATTCTATCATTAGTAGCCCAAATAATAAAATATCACCCAATCTAGTCATCCCGGCTGTACGCAGTTATGAAAATCGTTTCAGGTACGGAACGATGGGGAAGTCTTTGTGGAGAGCGGAAGGGGTATGTGATGACAGTACATTCTACAGTTCGTTTCTAAAAGATTATTTCGTGGGCTGCTTCAATTCATCCGAGCCGACTATGCCCTGCATACCTCTTCCCCCCTCCCCCGTTCGTCCAAAATACACTCCTGGAAATTGAAATAAGAACACCGTGAATTCATTGTCCTAGGAAGGGGAAACTTTATTGACACATTCCTGGGGTCAGATACATCACATGATCACACTGACAGAACCACAGGCACATAGACACAGGCAACAGAGCATGCACAATATCGGCACTAGTACAGTGTATATCCACCTTTCGCAGCAATGCAGGCTGCTATTCTCCCATGGAGACGATCGTAGAGATGCTGGATGTAGTCCTGTGGAACGGCTTGCCATGCCATTTCCACCTGGCGCCTCAGTTGGACCAGCGTTCGTGCTGGACGTGCAGACCACGTGAGACGACGCTTCATCCAGTCCCAAACATGCTCAATGGGGGACAGATCCGGAGATCTTGCTGACCACGGTAGTTGACTTACACCTTCTAGAGCACGTTGGGTGGCACGGGATACATGCGGACGTGCATTGTCCTGTTGGAACAGCAAGTTCCCTTGCCGGTCTAGGAATGGTAGAACGATGGGTTCGATGACGGTTTGGATGTACCGTGCACTATTCAGTGTCCCCTCGACGATCACCAGTGGTGTACGGCCAGTGTAGGAGATCGCTCCCCACACCATGATGCCGGGTGTTGGCCCTGTGTGCCTCGGTCGTATGCAGTCCTGATTGTGGCGCTCACCTGCACGGCGCAAACACGCATACGACCATCATTGGCACCAAGGCAGAAGCGACTCTCATCGCTGAAGACGACACGTCTCCATTCGTCCCTCCATTCACGCCTGTCGCGACACCACTGGAGGCGGGCTGCACGATGTTGGGGCGTGAGCGGAAGACGGCCTAACGGTGTGCGGGACCGTAGTCCAGCTTCATGGAGACGGTTGCGAATGGTCCTCGCCGATACCCCAGGAGCAACAGTGTCCCTAATTTTCTGGGAAGTGGCGGTGCGGTCCCCTACGGCACTGCGTAGGATCCTACGGTCTTGGCGTGCATCCGTGCGTCGCTGCGATCCGGTCCCAGGTCGACGGGCACGTGCACCTTCCGCCGACCACTGGCGACAACATCGATGTACTGTGGAGACCTCACGCCCCACGTGTTGAGCAATTCGGCGGTACGTCCACCCGGCCTCCCGCATGCCCACTATACGCCCTCGCTCAAAGTCCGTCAACTGCACATACGGTTCACGTCCACGCTGTCGCGGCATGCTACCAGTGTTAAAGACTGCGATGGAGCTCCGTATGCCACGGCAAACTGGCTGACACTGACGGCGGCGGTGCACAAATGCTGCGCAGCTAGCGCCATTCGACGGCCAACACCGCGGTTCCTGGTGTGTCCGCTGTGCCGTGCGTGTGATCATTGCTTGTACAGCCCTCTCGCAGTGTCCGGAGCAAGTATGGTGGGTCTGACACACCGGTGTCAATGTGTTCTTTTTTCCATTTCCAGGAGTGTATATTTACGCTTACGTAACATTATAATAACAGACGCCAACAATTCAATGCGCAATTAAGTCCTAAAATACGGATGCATTCAAGCGCTGTCAAATGACTAAACATGCGCAATTAAAGGAAAAATATGCATTGTCTGAACTGAATTTCGTTGTTCAAAATGTTCAAATGTGTGTGAAATCTTACGGGACTTAACTGCTAAGGTCATCAGTCCCTAAGCTTACACACTACTTAACCTAAATTATCCTAATGACAAACACACACACCCTTGCCCGAGGGAGGACTCGAACCTCCCCGGGACCAGCCGCAGAGTCCATGACTGCAGCGCCTGAGACCGCTCGGCTAATCCCGCGCAATCTTTCGTTGCGATGCATTTTATTTTATTTTAAAACAGTGTAAAACAACCACTTTTTTCATGTTCTCCACAGACCTGGGGTAGCTCTGCGTGTTGAACAGCTGAGCTAGCAATTCTGGATTCAGGATGCGAGGTGGTTTGAATCTATTCGCCAGAAACATTGAAAATGGTTTTTTGTGGTTTCTCATTTTAATTTAGACAAATGTCGCGGTTGGTGCCTTTGTACAGGTCACAGCCAATTCTTTCTGAATACATTTCTTTCCTGAAAGATCACAATCCTTCAAAGATGCAGCCCCTCTGTTTCAATGAACAGAGTTGCATCGAAGGCGAAGCTAGCATCTCTTCAGAGACTCCCAGCTCTAAAAGCCAAATGATAAATTAATAATAATCCAAGTTCTCCTCATTTACACTTATGTATTTGTCTGCCAGGCATTCTTTAATACAAGAAGTGATCTCTTTTACATTGCAAGAAACGACAGGCGCATTCTTAAATGAGAAAATTTGGGAAAGTGTAAAGTTGAATAATTCCTGATCATTTACATTTTCGCCACCAAAAATTGCTGTAGTTTCTCTGTCGAACAGAGCTCTCTTTATTCCAAAAGTCCTGTTGATAACAATTACTTCCTCAGCTCAAAGCCAGACTGAAAGTAGAAGAGTGTAAAATGACGGTGGAGAGTGAAGGGATATTGGAGCATGACTGTTTCTTAGTGGTTTGCCAACATACACCACTCATAAGTAACAAGATTATATATCCACTTGGTGAAAACTCCGAGATCATCGTCGAATAAAATAGTTTATCGTTTTTTACGGAAATCTTCAGAATCAATGAAAAACATGCCTCTTTAAAAAAAGCGGACCTCCTCTTTAACAAAATCCTGGCTACGTCCTTGGGTACCTGTGAGACAAAGAACGGACAATAATTTCATTGCGAATATAATGTTAACTGGTGAGGATCACGTTCTGTTGAATGGCTTCATGAACAAGCAAAATTTCAGGATTTGGGGCACGAAAACCCACGAGTAATTATCTCTTCGAAGATGGCGCCGGAAACGCATTAACAGGGGACGGCGAACGTTACGACAATATGTCAAGAGAGTTTTTGTAGTCGGAACTGGATTGTGTGAATACTGAAGAAGTTTGGTTTCAACAAGATGGCACAACCTGTCACACTTCGTTTACAACAATGGATTTGTTTCGCGAGAGGTTCCCTGGCTGGGTGATTTCTCGCAACAGTGACGTGAACTGGTCACCCAGATATTTTGATTTGACGCCATGTGATCTGTGCGGTATATGAAATCTCACGTGTGCGCCAACACACCGCGATCACTTCGAGAGCTCAAGGTCGATATTTAGTGTGTAATTTTAGAGCTAGCGGTGTAAGCACGCCGAAGGATTGAGGAAAATTTTATCGAAAGAACGAGAGTGTGCCTGCAGTGTCGTGGGAAGAAGGAAGTGCAAAGGATGGTCTAATGCTGAACGTCAAGAAAACTAAAATTATGGTAACTACACCTACCACTTCATGGCATATAGGAGGAAAGACAATAGAGGTAGTTTCTGTGTTCAGTTATCTTGACTCGCAGATTTCGGCTGATCGTGACTGCAGCCACGAAATCAAAAGACAGTTGTTACTTGACAGAAAGGCAATTCCCAATAATGAGAATGTTTTAAGGAGTAGAGACATAACTTTAACAACAAAGATTCTTGTAGAAGGAGCTATGTATGGTCTTTTCAGTCGTGATATACGGATGTCACGCGGTGGAAGATCTGAGCTTTACCGAGAATGTTGCAGTGTTTTACAACCAAATCGCTGAAGCGTTGTCTTTGTCCGATTAGCAGTGTGGGGGTGGCGGGTGTTCTCGTGCAATAGGAAGATTCCATCCGGCGTCATTCCTGGGCATTGTGACATTATGGCGCGTCGCAGTTTCTGTGAAGTGTCTTCACAGCGCTGCGCATTAATTGTGGTTACACATCAAGGAGCTCGACAAGGAAAGAGCCCCTACAGTGTATTTTCACCTCTTTGATGACCTGAAGAAAGACATGCGCAGACGTCGGTTTCAGTCGAACGAGGAAGTGTAAGGGTAGATGTAGTTGTGGATCCGTCAGCGGCCAACCGTGTTCCACGAAACGGGAGTTGATCATCTCGTCTCCCAATGGCATAAATGTCTTAATGTGTGTGGTGATCACTTTTGAATGGAACCATTCCACGGTCCCGTTGTGACTGATGTTCGGTTTTCATTTGACTCCCCTCTATAATTCCATGATACGGTATAGTCTACACGACCTTGGGGATGGAGTGTTCTACATTTCATGGCAATCAGAATCAGTATACATACATAAGCACTGATCAGCTCACACATTACGAGCACTATACACGTGACACGTTAAGAAGAGTATATAAACGGAAGAGACACGAATTTGGTATCACTGTAGCGACGATAAAGAACGCAAAATCGGAAATTGTCTGACATAAGCGGCTCTGATAATGGACAATTTGTCATATCCCGGCGTCTGCGAACGAGCATCTCGCAAATGGCGAAACTGGTCGGTTGTTTGCGTGCTACAGTTGTAAACACCTAAGGGACGTGGTTGACGGACACTGAAACAAGGAGTAGGTGACAGATTGTTGAATGTCCATGCAACCATAAAATGTGGAGGTCGGAAGCTTGTTCACTCTGCAAGGCAAAATAGACGGTGATCTGTGACAGGGCTGACGCCACAAGTGTTTCGGAGCAAACTATTCAGCACACATTGTTGTCTTCACAGTTCCCATGTTACCCCAACGATGTCGTCAATTACGATAGCCATGGCCACTGAATCAACCAGAATGCACCGTAAATCAATGGAAACGCGTCGCCTGGTCTGATGAATCATGTTTCTTGCTACACCAGGACGACGATCGTGTCTGAACACACCGTCATCCAGGTTTTCGAAACATACACCGCAACACGGATACAGGACAGTGGTGGCAGTGTTATGCTGTAGCGAACATTCACCTAGGATTCCATGGAAGCTGTAGTAGTAATCAAAGTCACCATGGCAATTTCAGATTTACCACTTACCATGTCATTTTGGTACACGTACATCCCGTATGCTTGATGCCTTCCCCACCGCGATGGCAAATTTCCAGCAACATAACTGTTCGTGTTACAACGCCAGAATCGCGCTACAGTCGTTTGAGGAGCGTGATAGTGAACTAACGTTGATGTCTTGGCCACCAAATTCGTCTGATCTCAAATTAGTGGAACACGTCTGCGACGCCATCGCACAAAATATTTGTCATCCCCTTAAAGGTGCACATTGGTTGCTTTGGAGAGCTGTGGACGCTTTAGAACTGACACTATGCTGTCATGTGACCCTCTACCACTGATGTAATTCGTGACACTGAAGTGGTGTGTATGTGCCAGCCGGTTGTACAGAATCTGTGCGGATAGGTGGGTTGTTGTTGGGTCATGGCAGAATGCAGCAAGGAGCTATCGTGTTTCGACGTGCCCATGACCACACAGTGTTGGAGTTGCCCAATTAAACGACGGCTGTCCATTGTGTTTACAATGAGTGGTGTCCCACTCACAGCTATGTTTCACGATGAAAGAAGAGTGGTCGTAAATAGATCCTAAACAACAGGGACCAGAAACGAGTTCATGACTTGTAAATGAAAGTCGGTTAAACCCAACAGGAATTGCTGCTATCGGGGAATACAGGTCTATCTCGACCGATTTCCGAGCCAACATAGCGAAGGGAACTATATGCGATGGACATTAGGAGTTGGATACCACGGTAAAGGTCATTAATCACTGGGAAACATACGTCCCAATGTGGGTTTTAACCGGCTGTGTACGGAGGGTGAAGTCCAGACAGTAGGTGGTCGTGTGAAGTATTGAGGATGGTTTTCGTACTAGGACTTGGATCCACTTATTCAGGTTACCGTTAACATGAACCAGGATGTTACTTAAACATTCTAGGTGAACAAATGTCGGTTTTTCTTCTGTATCTTCATGTTAAGTATGTTGCGGATACATCTGTCATCCAAAGAAGACGAAGTAAATATTCCTGAATTCCAATCAAGAACAACTGCCAAATGAGAAACATAGAAGTAGATATCCTCGGTGTATATCACTTAATAAACGGAAGGCCTCCGGTCCAGATTGTATACCAGTCAGGTTCCTCTCAGAGTATGCTGATAAAATAGCTCCATATTTAGCAATTATCTACAACCACTCGCTAACAGAAAGATACGTACCTAAAGACTGGAAAATTGCTCAAGTCACACCAATACTCAAAAAGGGAAGTAGGAGTAATCCGCTGAATTACAGGCCTATATCACTAACGTCGATTTGCAATAGTGTTTTAGAACATATACTGTATTCGAACATTATGAAGTGCCTCGAAGAAAACGATTTATTGACATATAGTCAGCACGGATTCAGAAAATATCGTTCTTGTGAAACACAACAAGCTCTTTACACTCATGAAGTAATAAGTGCTATCGTCTGGGTATGTCAAATTGATTCCATATTTTTAGATTTCCAGAAGGCTTTCGACACTGTTTCTCACAAGCGTCTTCTAATCAAACTGCATGCCTACGGAGTATCGCCTCAATTGTGCGACTGGATTCGTGATTTCCTGTCAGAAAAGTCACAGTTCGTAGTAATAGACGGAAAGTCATCGAGTAAAACAGAAGTAATATCCGGCGTTCCCCAAGGAAGTGTTATAGGCTCTCTATTGTTCCTGATCTATATTAACGACATAGGAGACAATCTGAATAGCCATCTTAGATTGTTTGCGGATGATGCTTTCATTTACCGTCTTGTAGAGTCATCAGATGATCAAAACGACTTGCAAAATGGTTTAGATAAGATATCTGTATGGTGCGAAAAGTGGCAATTGACCCTGAATAAAGAAAAGTGCGAAGTTATTCACATGAGTACTAAAAGAAATCGTCTAAATTTTGATTACGCGATAAATCACACAAATCTGAGGGCTGTAAATTCAACTAAATACTTAGAGATTCCAATTACAAATAACCTAAATTGGAACGATCACATAGATAATATTGTGGGTAGAGCAAACCAAAGACTGCGATTCATTGGCAGAACACTTAGAAGGTGCAACAGGTCTACCAAAGAGACTGATTACACTACGCTTGTCCGCCCTATTCTAGAGTACTGCTGTGCAGTGTGGGATCCGCATCAGGTGGGACTGACGGATGACATCGAAAAAGTACAAAGAAGGGCAGCTCGTTTTGTATTATCGCGACAAAGGGAAGATAGTGTCACAGACATGATACGTGAATTGGAGTGGCAATCATTAAAACAAAGGCGTTTTTCGTTGCGACGGGATCTTCTCATGAAATTTCAATCACCAGTTTTCTCCTCCGGTTGCTAAAACATTCTGTTGACACCCACCTACATAGAGAGAAATGATCATCACGATAAAATAAGAGAAATCAGGGCTCGCACGGAAAAATTTAAGTGCTCGTTTTTCCCGCGTGCCGTTCGAGTGTGGAACGGTAGAGAGACAGCACGAAGGTGGTTCATTGAACCCTCTGCCAGGCACTTTATTGTGAATAGCAGAGTAATCACGTAGATGTAGATGTAGAAGACAAAAGCTGCCACACAAAGCTGCAAGCATACGTTCCTCGTATGAGTAAAACTCAGGCACTCTACCGCACTTCAAATGAACCGTTAAAGCACTCTATCTTAATCCCATAGACAATGTCTGCGACTGTTTGGAAGCGCAGGTGAAAAAAATGTGTGTGAGTTAAGGGACTAAACTGTTGAGGTCATCGGTCCGTAGACCTACACGCTACTGAAACTAACTTAAACTAACCTATGCTAAGAACAACACACACACCCATGCCCGAGGGAGGACTAACCTCCGGCGGGAGGGGCCGCGCAGTCAGTGATATGGCGCCTCTAACCGAGCGGCTACTCCGCGCGGCGAACCGCAGGTGAAACGTTGCAGTCAGCATCCCCGGAGATTGGTAGTACTAATGGATTTAACTATAAATTAATGTCTCAAGATGGATGTGGGATACATGAAGAAACTTGTGGACACTACTATTCGTCGATCTGAGATCATTATCAAGGCTAGACGTGATGTTACGTGTCATTAGGGTGTTATGTCCAGGTGATGACTAAATTTTTGTCTGCCGTACATCTATATAAATGGCTCTGAGCTCTATGGGACTCAACATCTAAGGTCATCAATCCCCTAGAACTGAGAACTATTTAAACCTAACTAACGTAAGGACATCACACACATCCATGCCCGAGGCAGGATTCGAACCTGCGACCGTAGTGGTCGCGCGGTTCCAGACTGAAGCGCCTAGAAACGGTCGGTCACAGCGGCCGGCAAAAAGGCTCAAGGTCAGAGTAGTGGGAGGGAGGAGGGAGAGGAGATGGACAGACGGGTGGAATGAAATGGAGACAGAAAGTGGAAAGGAGGAGATGACAGAAAGAAGGCTCAGAAGGAGATGGGAAGAAGGGGGAAGAGAAGATAGACATAGAAACGTGGAAGGAGATGATGGACAGAGAGGGGGTCAGAGAGGCTGCAGGAGGAGATGGAGAGGAGAGAGAAAGGGAGGGAAAAGGTGATGGACAGAGAGAGGAGGAAGGAGGAGGAGATGGACAGAGGCTGGGGGGGGGGGGGGGGCGGGGAGAAGGAGATTAGGACATGTATCCAAGTCCAATACATGTCAGGAACATATGCTTTCTGTTTTCTTCCTTTTCCATTTAACCACGATGAGTCACAGCAACGCGTGACCAGGAACAGCTAGCTTGTATTTAAACCTTTGTGGATTACGTTGGAAGCTCGATGAGACTGTTCGTGAATGATGCTGTTGTGTATGGGGAAGTAAGAACTCCTAAAAGTTACGGTGAAGTGGAAGAAAATCTGCTGAACGGCGACGATTAGTGCAAGGATTAACACTTTGTGCTTAAAATAAACAAAAGTAACAATTTTACTAATAAAGAAGTAGCTTACAAAACCGTCGATCGACTGACTTTTGGGCATTTCTCTACAGGTTTGGACCCTGAACAGGTAGTATTAATAAAAGAAATGCAGAACATTTGAATAAGAGCTGCAAGTTTTGTCACGGGTTCACTGAAGAGCGTCACGGAATTGTTCATCGAATTCTAGTGGCAGACGTTACAACAGAGACGTTGTACATCACGCAGAGTTTTAAAATTAAAATTCCGATTACGTACGTTCAGTGCCACGTAAGGCAACGTATTACCTCGTCCCACAAGTACGTTGTGAAGTGATCGTGACCGCAAAATCAGAGCAGCTGGACCTAAAACGTGGACTTCGCAGGCTTGCGTGGTACACAATAAGACTGCCAGAAGATAAAAAAGGGGGATATTCAGAATCTGTGAAATTTAGTTTTCACAGTTACCAGGTATGTCATGTCTCGTACCATTCTTTTCAGAAGACTCCTGACAAGAAGAATTTGTTTGTTTTCGCCGTTATAGGCTGGCCCGGCTGCCGCTCGCGGGGATCCGCTGCTACGAGCCGGGCGAGTGAACAAGACTGCTGCCGCAGCGCGCCGCCAGTGAGAAAGGAGAAGCGAATTTCTCTCCACAGCATCTGCCGAGAGCGACCGACGTGCTTACAGTCGAAAATTCTCGTTTTTAATGACACTTGTATCCCACATCTGAGGAGACGAACGTGTGATTCAATATTGCGAAACGAGAAGGAGCCGAGGCGGCGGCGTGCGCGCTCTAGCGTATGCTGAGAGTCCTCCACAGTGGGGAGCTGTTCCACTCGAGACATTAGCTACAGAAGGCGCTCGATAGTTGAAGGGAATGTTTCACCCACGTACGCGCCAAGCCGCGCCGTCCAAATCTTTATTCCTCACTCCCTTTCTGCCACGCTGCAAGTTCTTACGAGCGGTAGTACGCCGCGAATGCTATGACTGTAGTTGCAGACGAGTGGAAGCCAATCTACAAAAGGTAGCTTGTTAGCACAGACTTAATTAAAACGTACAAATGGAGTTATTATGATTACCCACTTGCGCACTGAAGCAAACTGGAAGAACCTCTAAGTAAACTTACTGAAGCTGACATTTTCCTGCGTGAGGCTGTTTCATTTTATTTATTTTATTTGAAATAAACAATTATTTCATTTACGATTTGCTAATTTCGCCCCCTTGGGCATTATCAAATGGTTCAAATGGTTCTGAGCACTATGGGACTTAACTTCTGAGGTCATCAGTCCCCTAGAACTTAGAACTACTTAAACCTAACTAACCTAAGGACATCACACACACCCATGCCCGAGGCAGGATTCGAACCTGCGACCGTAGCGGTCGCGCGGTTCCAGACTGTAGCGCCTAGAACCGCTCTGCCACCACGGCCGTCTGGAAATTATAGAGGAACATCGCACGAAACTTCCAAATTGTCACCGTGTCATGATCCATATAGCACTGTCGAACGAACTACAGGAGCTGGACAAAAATATAGCCGGCCGGTGTGACCGAGCGGTTCTAGGCGCTACAGGCTGGAACTGCGCGACCGCTACGGTCGCAGATTCGTAACCTGCCTCGGGCATGGATGTGTGTGATGTCCTTAGCTAAGTTTGGTTTAAGTAGTTCTAAGTTCTAGGGGACTGATGACCTCAGATGTTAAGTCCCATAGTGCTCAGAGCCATTTGAAGCATTTTTTGACAAAAATATAGATGGAAACACCGCGAGAAATGCATTCTTGAAAGTACCTGCAGCAGGTTGCGCTGTTGTATTTAACCTCTAATGGAACCTGTGCAATATCCTCAATATGTTGCAAGTGTCAGTCGTGGTCAGAACAGTGTTTTATGTAGTTGTGACTGCGTTATATCGGAGCTAAGCGAAGTCGAACGTGCGCAAATTGTTGGTGCTCGTACGGTGGGAGTTTCTGTAACCAAGGTAGCCGAATTGATTGATGCTTCAACAGGAACCGTATCGAAGGTCCATACCACATACTGGGAAAGAGGAAGCAAATCACCAGCAAAGTCAAAATTCGGACGAGATTGTGTTTTGAATGATCGTGACGGACGGTCATTGAAGGGGACTGAAGTGATAAATAAAGGGACGGCAGGTGTAAAAGTCACTGCAGAACTGAATGTCGCACTCACGAACCCCGTCAGCACCAAAATAACACGAAGGGAGCTCCATAAGCGGGACATTGCAGGGCGAGCTGGAATTCCAAAACCATTCATCAGTGATGCAAAAAATTGGAAAATGTAGTGCCGAAGCCATAGAATCTGGACTGTGGAACAATGGAAGAAAGTCATTTGGTCGGATGGGTCTTGTTTCTCACTGTTTTCAATTTATGGCCGAATTTACGGCCTAAGAGTGAAACATGGTGGAGATTCGGTGATGATTTGGGCATCCATATCATGGTATTCCATGAGCCCCCGTTCCTCTACAAGGTCGCACTATTGGGAGCGAAGGATTATGTGACAGTTTTGGTTGATAAGGTCCATCCCTTCGCGCAATGATTGTTCCGCAACCGTTATACTGTGTTCCAAGACGACTAGGCACTTGTTGTGCGCCTCCGGAAGCTGAATGGTCAGCGTGATGGATTGTCAGTCCTCTGGGCCCGGGTTCGGTTCCCGGCTGGATGGGGGAATTTTCTCCGCCCAGGGACTGGGTGTTATGCTGTCCTCATCATCATCCTATCGTCCTCATCGACTGCAGGTCGCCGAAGTGGCGTCAAATTGAAAGACCGACACCCGGCGAACTGTGTGCCCAACGGGAGAGCCCTAGTCATACGATTAAATAAAATAAATAAGGGTCCTTGTTCACAAAGCTCGCATCGACTAAGATCAGTTTTATGAACACAGGAACAAATTGTTGCGTCTCCCCTGGCCGCCACAGTGTACATCTACATCTACATGGACGCTCTGCAAATCACATGTAAGTGCCTGGCAGGGGGTTCATCGAACCACCTGCACAATTCTCTATTATTCCAATCTCGTACAGCACGCGGAAGAAACGAACACCTTCATCTTTCCGTGAGAGCTCTGATTTCCCTTACTTTATTATGTTGATCGTTTCTCAATATGTAGGTCGGTGTCAACAAAATATTTTCGCATTCGGAGGAGAAAGTTGGTGATTGAAATTTCGTGAGAAGATTTCGCCACATCGAAAAACGCCTTTGTTTTAATGATGTTCACCTCAAATCCTGTATCATTTCATTGACACTCTCTCCCCTATTTCGGTATAATACAAAACGTGCTGCCCTTCTTTGAACTTTTTCGATGTACTCCGTCAATACTATCTGGTACGGATCCAACACCGCGCAGTAGTGTTCTAAAAGAGGACGGGAAAGCGCAGTGTAGGCAGTCTCCTTAGCAGATCAGTTACATTTTCTATGTGTCCTGCCAATAAAACGCAGTCTTTGGTTAGCATTCCCCACAGCATTTTCTATGTGTTCTTTCCATTTAAGTGTTCCGTAATTGTTATTCCTAGATATTTAGTTGAATTTACGGCCATTAGATTTGACTGATTTATCGTGTAACCGAAGTTTAACGGATTCCTTTTAGCACTTGCCAATTTTTGCACCATACCGATATCTTTTCTAAACGGTTTTGCAATTGGTTTTGATTTTCTGATGGCTTTACTAGTCGATAAATGACAGAATCATCTGCAAACAAACTAAGACGGCTGCTCAGATTGTCTCCTAAATCGTTTAAATAGATAAGGAACAGCAAAGGGCCTATAATACTACCTTGGGGCACGCCAGAAATCACTTCTGTTTTACTCGATGACTTTACGTCAATTACCACGAACTGTGACCTCTCTGACAGGAAATCACGAATCAAGTCACATAACTGTGACGATATTCAATAAGCACGCAATTTCACTACAAGCTGCTTTTGTGGTACAGTGTCAGAAGCCATCTGGAAATCCAGAAATACGGAATCAATTTGAACTCCCTTGTTAATAGCACTCAGCACTTCACGTGAATAAAGAGCTAGTTGTGTTTCACAAGAACAACGTTTTCTAAATCCATGTTGAATGTGTGTCAATAACCCGTTTTCTTCGAGGTAATTCATAATGTTCGAACACAAGCTATGTTCCAAAATCCTGCTGCATACCGAAGTTAATGATATGGGCCTGTAATTTAGTGGATTTACTCCCACTACCTTTCTTGAATATTGGTGTGACCTGTCCAATTTTCCAGTCTTTTGGTACGGATCTTTCGTCGAGCCAACGGTTGTATATGATTGTTAAGTGTGGAGCTACTCTATCGGCACACTCCGAAAGGAGCCTAACTGGTATACAATCTGGACCACAAGACTTGCTTTTCTTAAGTGTTTTAAGTTGCTTCACTACTCCGAGGATATCTACTTCTACGTCACTCATGTTGGCAGCTGTTCTTGATTCGAATTCTGGAATATTTACTTCGTCTTCTTTGAGGAAGGAATTTCGGGGCTGTGCGTTATCATCCATCAGGAGGAAGGTGGGACCCACTGCACCCCTGAAAAGACAGACATACTGGTGAAGAACGACGCCCCGATACACCTGACCTGTTACAATTCCTCGCTCGAAGACATGCAGGGGTGTACGTGCACGACCTCCATACAGGTCCCTTTCAAGGACATTAAGAGGTTGGTATCTGGTTCCGGGTTCACGCCAGATGAAAACCCGGCGAGAATCACTGTTCAGACTATGCCTGGACTCGTCCGTGAACAAAACCTGGGACCACTGTTCCAATGACCACATACTGTGTTCTTGACATGAGGCGTTTTGGGCTTCCCTGTGACCAGGGCTCAGTGGAATGCACCTTACAGGTCACCGGGCGAATAAACCATGTATGTTCAGTCGTCTGTAGACTGTGTGTCTGGAGACAACTGTTCCAGTGGCTGCAATAACGTCCCGAGCAAAGCTACCTGCAGTACCCCGTGGCCTTCTGCGGGCACTGATGGTGAGATATCGGTCTTCTTGTGGTGTTGTACAGTGTGGATACCCCGTACTGTAGCGCCTGGACACGTTTCCTGTCTGCTGGAATCGTTACCATAATCTTCAGATCACACTTTGTGGCACACCGACGGCCTGTGGTACGACCTGCTGTGTTTGACCAGCCTCCAGTCAAAAAATGGTTCAAATGGCTCTGAGCACTATGGGACTTAACATCTGAGATCATCAGTCCCCTAGAACTTAGAACTACTTAAACCTAACTAACCTACGGACATCACACATATCCATACCCGAGGCAGGATTCGAACCTGCGACCGTAGCGGTCGCGCGGTTCCAGACTGAAGCGCCTAGAACCGCTAGGCCTCTCCGGCCGGCCTAGCCTCCTATCGCCCTAGTATTCTGCCCCTCATAACGTCATCAATATGTGTTCTTTCAGCCATTTTAAACACACGGCCACCATTAGCACGCCTGAAAACGTCTGCACGCTTACTCGCTGCACCGTACTCTGACATGCTCCAACACACCTCTGCGTATGTGGACTGCTGTCAGCGCGACCGGGCGGCGACCGCAGGTCAAATACACCGACTGGTCATACCCCGAGGAGATTTAAACTCGTAAATGGCCCACCAGAGCGTTGTTTCACCATGTAGCAGCATTATCCTTAATTTATGAGCATGAGTATATTACAAGCATCTCGCATTGAAGTCTCGCATCTCGAGCTGCTGTTAAAGATCGCCAATCTTGGATATATTTCATCCATTTAAATTTGGCGTGCTTTTTTCGTTGCTTCTGCAGCAGTGTTCTGACCCGTTTTGTGTACCAAGGAGGATCAGCTCCGTCGTTTGTTAATTTATTTGGTATAAATCTCTCAATTGCAGCCAATACTATTTCTTTGAATTCAAGCCACATCTGGGATACACTTACACTGTTTATTTGGAGTGAGTGGAGAGTGTCTCATAGGAAGGCGTCAAGTGAATTTTTATCTGCTGGTTTGAATAAGTATGTTTTTCGTTTATTTTTGGACGATTTGGGGTTTACAATATTCAGCCTCGCTAGACAGCCCTGTGTTCACTAATCCCTATATCCGTTTTGATGCTCGTTATTAGCTCAGGATTATTTGTTGCTAAGAGGTCATGTGTGTTTTCACAACCGTTTACTATTCGCGTGGGCTCATGAACTAACTGCTCCAAATAATTTTCAGAGAATGCGATTAGGACTATTTCGAATGGTGTTTTACGGGTACGTACCTCCGGATTTAAAAATGTATTTTCGCCAGTATATCGGGCGCAAATTATATTAACCCCCAACTATAATTGTATGACTCGGGTATTGGTTGAAATCAAACTCAAGTTTTCTTTGAACCTTTCAGAAATTGTATCATCTGAATTGGGAGGTCAGTAAAATAATCCCGTTATTATTTTATTCCGGCTGCCAGGAATTACCTCTGCCCATAGTAACTCTCAGGAACTATCTACTTCAATTTCACTACAAGGTAAACTACTTCTAACAACAACAAACACGCCACCACTAACTGCGTTTAGCCTATTCTTTCGGAACACCGTTAGGTTCTTCGCAAAAGCCTTTAACCTAAAAAACCGCTCAGTTCACGACACACAGCCCCTTTTACCCCTGTAGCCGCCTCCTGCATGTAGTGGACTCCTGACCTGTTCTGCAGAACCCGAAACCCAACCGCCCTATGGCACAAGTCGAGGAATCTGAAGCCTACATGGTCGCAAAACCGTCTGACCCTCTGGTTCAGACTCTCCACTCGGCTCTGTACCAGAGGTCCGCAATCGGTCCTGTCGGTTATGCTGCAAATGGTCAGGTCTGCTTTCGTCTCGCAAGCAAGACTGTCAGCTTTTACCATTACTGTTAGCCGCTCTGAACTAGAGAGAATCTCTTCCGATTCAAAGTGACACACATCATTGGTACCGACGTGAGCCACCACCTGCCGTTGGCTGCACCCAGTGCTCTTCATCGCATCTGGAAGGACCCGTTCCACGTCTGGAATGACCCCACCTGGTATGCACACGGAGTGGTTTCCTTCCCCTTCTTGGCAGCCATGTCCCTAAGAGGCTCCATAGCGCGCCTAACGTTGGAGCTCCCAACTATCAATAATCCCACCCTCTGTGATTGCCCAGATCTTGCAGTTTGAGAGGTTTCCTCTGAAACAGGACTGTATCTGGCTGAGTGATAGTGTCAGCCACAGACAGCACCTGGAACCTTTTTATCAAACTGGAGAGTCCTTGCGTACGCCCCCATGGGAAGTCTTTCGCCGCCTGCCACGTCCCAAGGCGACCTCCCACACGACCACAGGTGAAGTGTCAACCTCAGTGAGAACAGTAACTGGGCTGGCCACCGTTGAGGACCGATTGGAGGACTTGGACGTGATGGACGTCCATTGGATCCCCACGGACGGTCCACAACAGTGGTGCCCATCCACTGCAGCCTCAAACTGTGTAACCGAAGCCATCACAGCTTGGAGCTGAGAGCGAAGTGTCACCAACTCTGCTCGCATTCGCACACAACAATCACAGTCCCCATCCATACTAAAGAACGTGGAAAACTACACTACCCAGATAAATCAGCACGTGCTGCGGAACTCTAATGTAGACGCCGACAAAAACGCAAAACTGTGTCTAATAAATTAGATTAATACGTAGAGATTCAGAAAGCCAACTACAGAAACGCTCAGATGAGACTAAATAATTCGCCCCTGTTTAGGAACTTGTAATATGTCACAAAATCGGTTTATTTTCCGACGTAAACGAAAACGCGAGAACTGTAGCTGTTAGATATTAAAATAACACTCAGAAACTCAAGAAACTAAACTATCAGAGCACGCAGATGAAATTATATAATTTGCCCCTGGTTAGGAACTCGTAAAAGTCACAAAATCGGTTGCTTCCTTGTTGCTGCGTCTGTCTCGGCCGATCACTGCTGCCTGACTCTCTGACAGTCATCATACCTCGTTGTTATTGAGCCCTTGTGGTCTACTTTGGAGAGAAGGGGGTTTGATCACTATCCATCTCCATCATCGTTACCTGAACTTGACACTATTTTGCAGGAAAAATAGTCTAAGATTCACTTGGAAACCATACAGGGCCTATGTCTATCCATTCCGAGAGGAATGGAAGCTGCTTTGAATCCCAATGAGTTTCCTACAGCGTGTTAGCCATGGTGATGTGTCGTGTTTTTGTTGTTTCCATATTTTTGTCCCTCCGCTGTACATGTAATAACGGAAGCCATACTCCCGTCGAATGGCATAACATCTTACAATCCCATGTGTAAGGTTCTACAGATGTCTGGAACGGAAAAAATTGCAACCCATATGTGGTTGTCACCGCACCAGCATACACAACACATTAAAATACTTCAGCATGTGTACTCACAATACGATAGGCGTTCATTCCATTGTATTTTAAAATACTGACCACAACAATTTTGTCTTTATATCAGGACTTAGGATAATCAGGGGCGCGAAATTAGCTAATCCCAAATGAAATAAAGTGTTTATTTCAAACAAAAAAGGCCTCACTAAGGAATACGGCTTCTCTAAAGAAATTTAATGTGGATGCGGATTCAAACGTAAAACAGATTATCTAAGTAAAGTGCGTTAATAAAGTTAATTCGTTTTTCTACTAAGCGACGTAACTTTTATTTTATTTGGCTGCAATTATTTGACAAAAGCCTATACGCCACACACAGTCAGCCAGCGTCGCCCTCTATCGCCATCTTTATGAGATAAAAATGAAGCATAGAGAACAAATTAATATGCTTCTGTCTATCCTGGCCGCACGTATTCTGAAACTGATTTTGCAGTAAAAAGTGTATTTAGTTCTCAGACACTTATATGTAAAAGCGATGCATGGTCCAAGTAACGACAAGAAACTACGTTACCTACTAATTTCGTACAGGCTGTGTACCCTGCTCCAGAGAAATTAAAAAGGTAGGCCTAGTTACATATTCCATAGATCATTTCCATGATTTACATTAAAATTATGTGGTACGATTCAGTTTGTAAACAATGTGTAAATCATTTATTAGTGGGTGTTCTTCCGTCCAGTGTTCACTGAATGAATTTTGCAGTTCCTTCGTAATGGATCTTCATTGTCAACAACAAATCCCGTGATGGAGTGTATGTACAGCGATGTCAGAGTTACAGTAACCAGTGTTCAATTAAATATTGGTCTCTAGAACAGAAGCTATTCGTGAGAAATAATTTCGAATCAGATTTAAAAACTTGCTACGGCACCTATCAGACATTTTATGTTATTGTTCAAGTGATCAAAGACTTTTGTGGCTATATATTGAACTTCTTTCTGGTAGAACAACAGCTTCGCTAATAAGCAACAAAGTCAGTTTTTTCTTCTAGTGTTGTGGCTGTCACCATTACTATTCTTCTCATACTGCAATGGAATATTTACGACATTTTTCACTAGCGAGTATACACTGATGGCCATTAAATCTGCAACACCGTGACGGTGGCATGCCACAAACATCAAACTGGTGTGAAGCGAACTACATACTTGGATATGCAGATGACGAGCAGTTCAGGACAATCGCACAAAGTAGGTGGCAGTAACGTCATACAGTGAGGTGACAAAAGTCAAGGGGTTGTGGTATGCGCACATACAGATGGTGGTAGTATCGCATACAGAAGACATAAAAGGGCAGTGCACTAGCGAAACTGTCATTTGCACTCAGGTGATCCGTGTGAAAACGTTTACGGCGTGATTATGACCGCACGACAGAAATTAACAGACTTCGAATGCGGAATGGTAGTTGAAGCTAGATGCATCGGACATTCCATTTCGGAAATCCTTAGGGAATTCAGTATTCCGAGATCCACAATGTCAAGGGTGTGGCGAGAATACCACACTTGTGGCATTGCCTCTCACCACGGATAACGCAGAGGCCGATGGTCTTCACTTAACGACCTAGAGCAGCGGCGTTTACGTGTAGATGTCAATGCTAACGGACAAGCAGCAGTGCGTGAAATAACCGCAGAAATCAATGTGGGACGTACGACGAATGTATCCCGTAGGACGGTGCGGCGAAATTTGGCGTTAATGGGCTATGGAAGCAGACAACCAACGAGAGTGCCTTTGCTAACAGCACGTCATTGGCAGCAGCGTCTCTCGTGGACTCGTGACCGTAGCGGTTGGACACTACACGACCGGAAAACCGTGGCCTAGTCATAAGAGTCCTGATTTCAGTTGGTAAGAACTGATGTTAGGGTTCGAATGTGTTGCAAACCCCACGAAGCCATGGACCAAAGTTGTCAATAAGGCACTGAACAAGCTGGTGATGGCTCCATAGTGGTGTTGACTGTATTTATTTGGAATGGACTGGATCCTCTGGTCCAACAGAACCGATCATTGACTGGAAATTGCTATGTTTGGTACTTGGAGACCATTTGCAGCCTTTCATGGACTTCATTTTGTGGATGACTTGCGCCACGTCACCAGGCCACAGCTGTTCACAACTGGTTTGCAGATCATTCTAGATAATTCGAGCGAATGGTTTGGCCACGCAGATCGCCCGACATGAATCCCATAGAACATTTATGGGACATAATTGGGAGGTCAGTTCGTGCGCAAAATCCTGCATTGAAAACACATTCCCAATTATGGACGGCTGTAGAGACAGCCTGGCTCAATATTTCTGTAGGGGACTTCCAACGACTTGTTGAGTCCATGCTACCGTCGAGGTGCTGCACTACACTGGGTAAAATGAGGTCTGACACGATTTTAGGAGGTATTCCATAACTTTTTTCGCCTTAGTGTATACATCCCGTGTATATGAAAAGCTAACGCAGCGAGTTTCTTACTCAGATATCGGACATGAACGTGGTTTGCTTATAAGATGGAACTATGTCTCACGTAAGAAGAAAGAATGTCTACAAACATGTGTCGAAATTCTTGACTGGCTGGTTCGTGGTCTATCGAGATGGCGATTTATCATTTATTACTGCTTGCGTTGGTCTGTATCCCACGACGTCGTGGAAATATGAATTTGATGGGTTCGTGAGAGCCCAGTTAAGCATCATATATTATCTCAACGGCCCCACGCATCTAACGCCAGTGAGGACAGGCACATTGTTCACACAGTGGTGCAAGATCGTACAACAACGTCACGTACCTCGAACCAGGAAATGTGCTTGTTTTTGCACCTAGAAAGTTGGCCACAAGGACAGCGCGACGATGGCTGGAGGACAACAGAGTGTCATCATGGTGACCATTGTTGCGACCTCCCTCGACGTGGTAACACAGAGAGAGGCACGCCAGCAGTGTTGTGCCCAACGACAACAATGGATGCAGAAGTGGCTGCTCGTCATCTTTTCCGACAAGCCCCGGTTCTGTGTACAGCATCATGATGGTCATACCGGTGTGTAGAGGTTCCTAGCAGAACGAACATTGCCGGCCGCTGTGGCCGAGCGGTTCTAGGCGCTTCAGTCCGGAATGGCGCTGCTGCTACGGTCGCAGGTTCGAATCCTGCCTGGGGCATGGATGTGTGTGATGGCCTTAGGTTAGTCAGGTTTAAGCAGTTCTAAGTCTAGGGGACTTATGACCTCAGATGTTGAGTCCCATAGTGCTTAGAGCCGTTTTTAGAACGAACATTGGCTGCCTGCATTCGTCATTCCTACAGGCGCAGCACTTGGCGTGAGGGTATGGGTTGCCACTAGGTACGCAGTCTGATCCCTCTCATTCGTACAGTGGATAATTTCGACATCAGCCGCTACATTTATGGTGTGTTAAGTTGTGGTTGTGTCCCATCTTCGCGGTCTCCGTGATGTCACCTTTCGACAAGATAACGCAATATCCAATGTTGCCTGTGCTGTCCTGACTTATCTCATACAGGGGATATTCAAATGATGCCCCAGCCAGCACGTTCTCCATAGCCCATACTCATCAAAAGTATCTGGCCAGGTGTTGTCAAGAAACTGTCATGTCAACACTCGCCAGCCACTACGATTGATGAACGCTGGCATAGAGCTGAAGCAGCATCCAGTTACGTATGCATATCTGAAATCCGTGCTCAGTTCAACTCAATGCCCAGCAGAATTAGAGCCATTTCTTTTTCTGTCAGAGGTGGCAGCTCTGTGCGTAATATTTACAGTCCTGCATACCCACAAATCACACACAAAGTTATTCATGAATTCTTACAACTATATTGTATAGGCACAACAACTAATTTTTTAAAAACTGTTACTGTCCTTGGTGTTGCAATTTTAACGGCTACCCATAATACGTGCAGATCACCTTCCTGTAGTGGTAACAACGGTTCCCGTGAGATCAGAGAACCCACTTAGGTGAGTGACCGTCTGGGTCTGTTGAGCGCTGTTGTGCAAGATGGTCCACCCATCCCTTGTGAGACCAGTTGAGGAGTTGCTTGACTGAGAAAACTGACTGTGGCTGGGAGAGCGGTGTGTTGACCATATGCCCCTACATATCTGCATTCCGTGACTCCTGTCAACTGCGAATGACAACGGCGATCGGTCGTTGCCGTTGGCTCTTCCGAGGCTTGTTCGGACAGAGTAGAAGCAGTTGCATAATACCTAACTCCACAAAGCGGTTGCTACAGGATGAATGTTAATGAACATGTATTACTATCACTGTTTGCTTTTGTGGAATCAATACTTTCTTACCAAATAGTGGTTGTCCCAGGAAATATGCCATAAGATTTCAGTAAGTAGCGATGTGACAAATACTTTAAGATGTTGATTTATTTGGTCCCAAAACTCACAAGTATACGAGTAGCAAATGTCTCTGAATTTGAAAAAATGCAAGCTTTGTGGCCAGTTTCAGGAATATTTGCTAAATAGTTCAACTATACACGATACGGAGTCATATGATTACAATGATTTTATCTTGGAACTCTTCCATTTGGTCCGTGTTCACATAGAAAACAGTAATATCAGAAACTGAGTCCGCCTTGATGCAAAACACCTTGTTATATGTTTAACGTATTACGTATAACATTTTACGTATAACAAGGTTTTTGCATGAAGCCGGACTCAATTTCTGATATTACGATTACAATGGTTGTATGCTCTGATTTCGTCTCTTATTTTTAACATTCTCTAATGTAACCTGGTGCTGGCTATTTCAAACACTTTTATGGGTAAGCTGTAGTACTGAGATGCACTAACAACACGGGACAGGAGAGACGCTACGGTGGCACGCCGTCGGCGCCCAGCCTATTTAGCAGTTTATTGCACGTACCCACTTTGGACGACCGAGCTGAAAGCATCCGTTCCAGAGGATGGAACTCTGCCTGGCAGGAGGTGGGTGTCCAGGCCGTGTTAAGAAAAGTACATTCAGCAGATAAACGTCTCTCGTTTGTCCAAAAGCCATGGCAAAACATCTTTGACATAGTCAAGGTTCAGAAGATACCGCACAGTTGACGGGAATCCTCGAAAACAGTTTTTTAGCTTTTACCACGGCCTGTGAATCGAGGTTAATTGCTGCTTGAGAGGGCACAGACTGGTGAAATTGGTGTGACGTCAGAGAATGTAACACATTGTACGAAGCTTTAAGCAAAACTGGGGAAGAAATTGGGAATATTTGTTTTTAACCTTTCACATCATCTGGCAGGAAAAGTTGTTAAAAAAAGACAAGTATAACTTCAAGAGGATGGATTGCTGAGATTATTGGAGGGAATAAGTGAGAGTCAGTCCTACAGTGACTAGAAATTTGGGACTTCGTCTCTGTACTTGGCGCTGAACGCATCGGTACTTCACAAGTTTCGCTCACATCTGGAACAGCTGAGTCCATTAACAAAGTACCAATGTTCGAGTCCTCGGCAGAGTGGTTTTAGTGACGTATTTGATGCCAGCCTGATATGGTGTTACCGATCTGCTCATATCGCACTGACAGTAATGGTGAGCATACAGATAGCTTGCAGCTTCGACATGTTAGGACCATAGCGAACTAAAAATTCAGAATAGTGTTGCGGGATGTCGATGGTCGAACCCGGGCCTCCAGATGGCCGAGCTGAAGCCGGGATCCACCACGCCGTATTTCGTCAGGAGGCCGAGCACGATGTAGATGCTACGGTCATTGTAGCACCTACGCATATTCCCTTCCACACATGCCCTGATTGCAGTAATTTTCGCTTGGAATACAGAGGCCAGTTTCCCTAGAGAGATGATGCTCTCCAGTCTTGGCTGAAACCCGTACACCCCTGTCCCAACGCCTTGGTCTGTTTTCGTCCCATCGGTGAACCAAACGATGTCCCCCGTACGGTGTCGAACTGTTTCTTCCCACTGCTCCTTACTTCTAGTTATTATGTTGTAAAGCTTGTCGAAGGAGTTGGGAGTTATTATATAGTCGGCAGGCGTTTCCCCAGCCATTCCTATACTTACCTCACTCACTATGTTAGTGCGTGATTCTGGATAACTGAATGAGACCCAGTTTTTGCCAGTTTTAAGTCTGTGTGCCCCAGTTGCTGCCTCCATCTTGACCCAAAGGTGAAGTGGAGGCATATCCAGCATGGCTTCCATTCCAGCGGTTGGTGTGCTGCTAATTCCGCTCGTTATGGCTAAGCAGGCCAATCTCTGCACCTTAGCAAGCTCCTTAGCAGCAACCCGCTGTTCTACCTTCTTCCATCACACTACGGCCCTGTTGGAAATCCTAGGGTTAACCAGTGTGGTGCATATCCAGTGCATACACCTGGGGCTTAGGCCTCAGTTTTTGTCACAAGCCCTCGTAGTACTCACTAGAGTACTTTTTGCCTTGGAGCAGATGCTCTTAATGTGAGGGGTCCAAGTTAGTTTCTCATCCAAGATTACCCCTGGATATTTCACTATCCCCTTCACGGGTAGAGTTTCATCGAAGAGCTTTAGATTCTAACTTTTGTGTTGAATATGTCTCTTCGTAAATGGCACCACAACGCTCTTGTTAGGATTAACTCTCAGATCCTGTTTAATGCACCATTTTTGCACAATGTCCAGTCCTCCTTGTGCCATATTCCTGACTGTGTCAGTGCAAAGTATTACTATGACAAGGTCATATGCGTATCCTTGGCAGAAGCATTGTCTAGAACTTAGTTCCTCAATGAGTTCGTTCACCACTAGATTCCATAATAGAGGAGACAAAATTCCTCCTTGTGGGCAGCCTCTAGTGGTCTTAATTACCATCTTTTCATTCATCAGGGTAGCTTCTACCTCCCTTCCACTAAGCATGGCCCTGGTCCACCTACATATAGTGTTCCCCAGGCCATGCACCTCTGCTGTTCTTACTATGGAATCGAAGGTTGTGTTACTGAAGGCCCCCTCGATATCCAGGAAGATGCAGGGGCTATTTCGTGGAAGTGAAGTGCTTTTTCCACCTTCCCAACGAGTTGGTGGAAAACTGTCTCACATGATTTACCTGGTTGGTATGCGTGTTGGTTCGGGTGTAGAGGGAACCTACTTAGCCTCCTCTCTACAACATATACATTAACCAGTTTTTCCAATGTTTTGAGAATGAAGGAGGACAGACTGATTGGTCTCATATCCTTGGCCTTGGTATGATCAATTCTCCCTGGCTTTGGAATGAAGACAACCTTCACTGCCCTCCAAGTATTGGGAATGATTCCTACTGCTAGGCTAACCCTGAATAGCCTGCATAGGACTCTTTTGAGTTTTCCTCCTGCCTGTTGCAGGAGAGCTGGAAAAACTCCATCTGGGCAGGGCGACCTGAACGGTTGGAATATTCCCACCGCCCACTGGATTTTGTTGAAGTTCACACACTTCTTGGCCGACTCCCACTCCTCTCTTCGAGTGCCTGAGAACCGTTGTCTCTCTGGGGTCACTTACTGGTCTGTGTTGTCCGGCAGAACATGTTGAGGAAAGTGAGTTTTGAGGAGCAATTCCAGCATCACATGTGCTGTCTTTGTATATCCCCATCCTCCTTCCTCAACGTACCTCATGGATTGGTTGGTACTCTAGTGAGAATCTTGTGAAGTCTGGCTTGTGCAGCCGTGCCCTCCACTTCCTCACAGAATGTCTTCCAGGATGCCTCCTTTGCTTGTCTAATTGCAAGATTGTAATTGACAAGGGCCTCACGATATTTAGCCCATTGTCGTTTATGTCTCGCAATATTAAACAGTCTCTGTGTAAGTAGGCTGTTTATGTTTTCTTTATGTAAGTTTGCTGTTTATGTTTTCTTATTGGCAACGTTACGTAGCGCTCTCTGTATGAAAATCACTGGCTGTGCTGTGTGCAGTATGTGGCTAGTTTGCATTGTTGCCTGCCATTGTTGTCATGAACTGCTATAGCTGGATGTGAACAGCAGATAGCGTTGGGCAGTTGGAGGTGAGCCGCCAGCAGTGGTGGACGTGGGGAGAGAGATGGCGGAGTTTTGATAATCTGTAAGACTGAATGTCAATTATGAATATTAAGGTAAATACATTGTTTGTTCTCTATTAATATCTTTCATTTGCTAACTATCCCTATCAGTAGTTAGTACCTTCAGTAGTTTGAATCTTTTATTTAGCTGGCAGTAGTGGCGCTCGCTGTTTTGCAGTAGCTTGAGTAGCGAAGATTTTTGTGAGGTAAGTGATTTGTAAAAGGTATAGGTTAAAGTTAGTCAGGGCCATTGTTTTGTAGGGGTTATTGAAAGTCAGATTGCGTTGCGCTAAATAATATTGTGTGTCAGGTTAAGCACAGGCTTGTATAATTGTTCTAAGTGGACGTTTCACATGTAAAATTGTTCAAAGGGGACGTTTCATATGTCGACCCTTAGCCTAGGATACCTCACTGGAATCTTCTGATTTTTTCTTGTAGTTTGTGTATTTAGTGTAGCTTTTGTTTATAGCTAGCGCGTAATTGTAGAGAGAATCTCCTTTGTAGTTGCAGTCTTTCATTGTTGTACTGTAAAACAGTTGTGGTATGCATGTAGATTTGCACCAAGTATTTCGCAGCTGCAATTAACTAGATATTATTTTCAGTGCTATGTTAATGTGTTCTCCTATTTTTGCTCTTCAAATTGTGTTTTTCTGTGTTATCGTGTGAAATATTGTCACAATAATGGCGTGTGAAAAACGTAACACTCGGCTCCAAAGTAAACTGAGAAACGACAGTGAAGACGAAAGCAATGTGTTAGCGCCACTGTGTAATGAGTTAACTAATGTTCAAAGTAGTAATTTGGTAACTGTGCATAGGGAAATGGAGCGGACGTCAAACAATGGCGTAGACAGTCAAACAGGTAGTGAACAGGGAAGCATTATCGATCGGTCGGTCGGCAACAGCTCGCCTCAGGAATCCGAAATGATAGGACACAATATTGCAAATACTGTAGATTCAGGTTTTGCGTCCTCACCGTTTTCTCAAATAAGTCAAGACACATTTTCAGCTTGTCAAAATGTGAATGTTGCCGGCGCAAATGCACTGCCGAAAAGAGTAGAGGAACAGATTCCAGACACTAATGCATTGTTATTACAACTAATGCAACAAATGGAACAAAATCAGAGACAGATGGGACAAAATCTTCAAAAGTTAGACACAATGGAACAAAATCTTAAAAAGTTAGACACAGTGGAACAAAATCTTAAAAAGTTAGACACAGTGGAACAAAATCTTAAAAAGTTAGACACAGTGGAACAAAATCTTCAAAAGTTAGACACAATGGAACAAAATCTTCGGAAGTTAGACACCACACTTGAACAAACACGTGAAGATCTAACTACTGAGTTACATAACATTGAATCGAAATGCCAAAAAGTCTGTAATGACGTAAAAACACAAATTTGTGAGCATTTTCAGCCTATTTTTTCGCGGCATGAGAATGCATTACAGAATCACGAAGCAGCCATAAAAGAGCTGCAAACTATTGTTCATGAAAATCATGAGACCTTGCAAGCTAAAATGGACTCAGTTGCATCTACCGATTCGGTTACGCAACTTGCAAAAACTCAGGAAAACTTAAAGGACACAGTAGAAAGACACATGGGGGAAATTAGTTCATTATCAGAGAAAGTAGCCGAACTTTCGGATCAGGTCACTAACTTATCTACAAAGGTAGATGATGATCTGAATGACACAAGACCCATAGCCTTCACTGACACAGAAGAGTATGAACAAATTAGAAAATTCAAACAAAATCAAAATCAAATCAATACACAGTACAAAAGAGAAATCCGGGAAGTACAAGATCAGTTGACACAGGTAATACAAGAATTACATATTTCAGAGGATACTCGCGCTCCAACACGGGAAGAGGAACTTAGAAATACGGAAAAGCCACAAAATAATAGCACAGGGCATTTCGGTAATTATGAAAGAAATTGGCAAGGTACACCGAATTTTGAGATGGAACCGCCGACACGACGTAACAATGACCGATATGCTACTCGCCGACACGATGATTTTGATTATAAGCTGTTCATTACTACACGTAAATTCAAAACATTTAAGAATTCTGCCAACGACATTCATCCACAAGCGTGGCTCCATCAATTCTCTGATTGTTTTCCTCCCAACTGGTCATTAGAACACAGATTAGAATTTATGTGTGGCTACTTAGAAAATGAACCAGCTGTAAGAATGCGATCGGTCATTCACGATTGTCACAGTGAAGGAGAATTTTACCATGCGTTCCTCTCAGCATATTGGTCACAAGCTACACAAGATCGCGTAAAACATAGCATCATGATGATGAAACACTTTGAACAATCTGAATTTTCCAGTCTTGTCAAATATTTTGAAGACATGTTGCACAAGAATCAGTACCTATCAAACCCATACAGCCCCTCAGAACTCATCCGCATTTGCTTAATCAAACTGCCTGAACATTTACGACATATTATTTTGGCAGGACGTTGCAAAGACGACATTGAAGCTTTTCAGGGATTGTTACAAGAACTGGAAATTGACACAGACAGTCGCGGGATGCGAAAACAGGAAAACAATCATTACAGGTCACATCCGTCACAATTCCGTGACGACAGAAACAATAAATGGCCACGACAAACCTATTCTTACAACGTAAATCGTGACCAAAACAGACACCACCCATATGATAACCACTGGCAGAGTAATAGTTACAGGGAAAGATCACCTTTCCGCGGTAATGACTATCACAGAGACAATCAGAGAAACAGACAATATGGGACCCAAAATAACTATTATCAAGGGAGACAGAATAACTTTAGACGCAACGGTCCAGCGCGTAGTTACGATTCAAGGAGAAATTCTCCACCATGTGACCGACAAGAAAGAAACTATGTAAACTTCCGACATGACGACAGGCGATATGATCGTAACGACAGACCTGAACTTCATCAGAACTGGCGAGCTTTAAACAGAGCTGGGCCCTCTGGGCAAGGCGAATTTGTGGAAGTTAGGCCTCCTAATCCCAATAACGGCGCGCGCCAACAAAGAAACAGACAATGACTCGCACCGCAGGCAGCTGCGTGCGCCGGCTGGCTCCGAGAAAAATAACATTGACGCTAACCTTGAGCAAAATTCCCGTATTCTTTACGGACGAATACCGCATGATACTTGCATTCAAGTTGAAACTCTGCGTACTGAGAAGAGCAAAGGGTAAAAGATTGCACCACATTTCTCATGTAAAACCATTTATTGACAGATAATCTGCTTTTTAACTTAGTCTTTGCAATTTTCACTTCACGCTACTTGTACAATTTGTCAGACTTAAGAAACTGTTAACATGCAACATTTTGGTTTGCTTACGAGTGGATTCTGGATTTGAGGTGCTTTCTGTGAAATGCCAGATGACACAGTGGTTAGTTTATGTGACAGCTACACGATTTTATCACGATGTTACTAATGAGTGACAATTTACAATGTTGCTTTTGCGGTGTATCTGTTTTATATCTGCACAGTTTTTCTGAATTCTTCTATAAAGTGAGACATGTTTTAGTGGTGACTTTTGTGCTATTGCTACAAGGAGACAGCCTTTTCCGTAGGACAACAATACGTTACAGCACAGTACTTTCCTCATCACGGCAATAAGCGTAATAACTAAGTTATCTATACGCAAACCATTTCACTTTGTTTATCATGAGGTAAGTACATTGACTTCTGCAGAACTTAGCTTTCGGAGGACAATGACTACGACACTTCCCAGAGATTATCTTACAGCAAGACGCACATTTAGCGCTACAGGACACGTATTTAAGTGATTAATTTTGTACTTAAAACATTTATTTTTAAAGATTTTTGAATTACAAAGAAAGTTTTTCGTGATACATTTCATTGCATTGCTGTAATCTGTAACACCTGAGGGTATAATTACAACAAACCTCAGGGGGGTACACGCCTACTTTGTGTACCATGTGTTTGGCAAGCACAAGGAGCCCTAGCTAATATGGTATTTGCTTATACAACTTTACACATCGGTACCATATTTCTCTAACACATAAATTACACACCTATCTGATAATTTAACAGAGAAACAAACATCTTTTTACTACGTCAGTGACAGATGTTTACGCAATTACAGAGTTGGATTATTTCACACTTAAGAAATTGTATTTTGTCTGTACTGTGTGAACTCTTCATATTTTTTCGGAACCATTGTGATACTATGAGAGCTTTGAATGATGTATTTGGTATGAGATCATGATTTTTAAAGTACGTTGGAGGCAGATGACACTTTTGACATGAGCAGAGAATTTTGTTAGGTTTTGAAATTATTGGAGGAAGCTACGACGTTTTTGACATTTGACTGAGGTGTTATGATGTTATTTTTACGACGACGATGTGTATTATGCTGTTGAGGTATGTTTATGTCAATAAAATTCTTGACCTGTGAAATGTTTTTATATGAGACTGTCACTGTAGCGGAAACTGCTGTCGTAAATATTTCCGTAAGAAAGTTAAGTGACCACCTGCACATAATGCGACGTGGGCACCCAGGTGTGTCAGACACCAGGAGAACAAGCCTTTTCAGACGCTCAGGTAGAAAAGAAAGCCATTAGGGTGTGCCAGAGGCACAGGTGGAAGAGAAGGACAAAGAGAGTCCTATAATCCTGTTAATGACATTCCTTTGTAGAGGGCATCGCTAATGCGACACGCTCGTTACTTGAAAACATATGATTTTTGTAATGCGTTGTGGGCACACAGCTGTGTCAAACACCTGGAGAACAAGCCATTAGGGCGTGCCTTTCATCGCTAATGCGACACCCTCGTTACTTAAAAAACATATGATTACTCGCACTTTGTGCTAATTATTGAAATGCTTATGAATTGACAAGAAATATTTTTACATCTGCACACCTGATTATGACAAGAGTCTTTGTACGAGAGTTGAGAGCAATTAACTTATGAAATGAAATGTCACATGACTACTGAATGACATTTTTATGCTTTGGTTTGCGTAATTGCTTATTTCATTTGATATCTGGTTTCCAGCTGTGTTGCAGCATTGCTTTTATAAAATGAAATGCATTTGCTAATGTGAACTCTTTCTGTCAACAGATCTATTAAATAATTATTTTATGATCCACATTCTTTAAAAAAGGAGCACTTGGAAAGGAAAGAACAATAAGAAGGAACTAGCAACAGTAAAACACATAATTTTCTTTTCTAGTACATGGTAATATTTTTGTTACAATCAGTTGTTGTGGTGCACCACTTTAATTACATAGACATTAAGATGTGAATATACATTTCCCTTGTCTGCATTATCGTCTTTAGTGTAATATTTTTTCTGCTTGCGCTATGTCATGTTTAGGTATAAGTTGCTGCTGTTTGTCAGGCATAGTGTTACTGAATTTGACTTTGTGTTACTCTTCTAAGCTAGTTTTTCTTGTTTCCTGCACAGTGCCTTATATTAGTTGTAATATTGCACTTGCTTTGCTAATTTATGCTGCTAGCTTTGCCAATTTGCATTTTTTGTCATTTCTGTTTGTGTTGATTTGTTGTGATGCTGCATTGCCTCGTCCCTTGGTATATATATCTGAGCTCAGTAGATTTAAGTTAGCTTAAGAGGGGGTAGACTATATAAGAAACTGACTATGGAGAATAGGTAAAGAATGCATTGCGAAGAAAGATTTGGGCCCCAATGATTATTGTACAATCAGAAATAATTATTTTGAAAGAAATATGAATAGAATACACGAACGAGGTATAGGTAGGATTTTCTTGGAAATAAATGATGAGGTAAGCAATGTGTGAACATATAAATACAGAAAGCATGCTTGGATAGGATTTTTTGGTGGAAACAAATGTTGAAATAAGACGAAAGATCTATCGAATGAAGTTGTGGGGTGGACTGCAGTACCAAATGTTACATTGAAAACGAACCCTGTCCTTTCCTTTTGGTGTTATCCCACTATGTGTTTGTGTACCCTTGTGTATTAGTGTTTTCCTGTCTTTATGTGTTTAGCTGATGAGAGCTATGTTGTAGAATTTTTCTAATACTCTGTTATTTTCTTTGTAAAGATGCTTAGACTTTATTTATTCTGTTTTGTTTTAATGCTCATGTGTGAAGTTGAATTTTAAAAGTGATTCTGATCTTTTATTTTTGTACTCATGTCATAATTCTTGTAACACTGTTGTATATGTTTATTTCTATTGTTTTGTAAAGCCTGCACTACAAATATTATCTGTATTGTTATGTTTTTAATGATGTATTTTGTACCTTTGTAATTGTATTCTCATGTTATAAAATGGTAATTGACACCAGTTCATCTAATTAAGTAACTTGTACGTTACATTTCACTGCACACGTTTCTGTTGGTCATAGTATGTGGACAATATGTGAGAAGTAGGGACTGTTAGTGTTTGCACGTGTCTTAATAATTCAGCAAGGGACTGGATAACAGCATTGCTGGTTCTAAGGACAATTCCAAAAACTTTGTGAGTGCACAAGTGGTGGTTTATGGACTTGCTATCTACTCTGCAAGACTCTTCGATGGTGATTGTGCACCTGCACAGTCGCAGCAGATGGCTGCTGGCCATTTCTACAAGGACTATAGTGGGTCTACACCTTTGCTGACCCACCAATACCATTATCTCTACAAGGACTACAGTGAGTCTACACCTTTGCTGACTCACCAGTACCATTATTTCTACAAGGACAGCAGTGGGTCTGCATCTTTGATGGCCCACCAATACTCTCTACCAGGACTACAGTGGGTCTACTCTGTGATGACCTACCTACCAATATTCTTCGAAACGTCGACTGACTCTGCTGTGGGTTTGCTCTGTTGTGGCCCATTACCTGTCAGCATGTCAAGAGTCAGCACTGTCTTTCCGTTGGAAGGACAACACTACTTCTTCAAGACTGCATGGAAATCCGCTACTTCTGTGTGCAATTTCTTTTACTAATGAGACTTTGTGAAAAAAACTGTAATTACTATTATGATGAATGATCAGGACTGTCTCTATGGACTGTGAGAAAGTTTTAGCTTCTGACCAACATTGTATCAATAATTGTGTGCATTTGATTTCGATGTTCTTGTAATTGTAAAAAAAAAAAAATTTAACAAATATGTATTGGCCACTGCCCAAAAATATTATGTAAAATTTTTTGTGGGGAGCATGGGGGCTATGTAAGTAGGCTGTTTATGTTTTCTTTATGTAAGTTTGCTGTTTATGTTTTCTTATTGGCAACGTTACGTAGCGCTCTCTGTATGAAAATCACTGGCTGTGCTGTGTGCAGTATGTGGCTAGTTTGCATTGTTGCCTGCCATTGTTGTCATGAACTGCTATAGCTGGATGTGAACAGCAGATAGCGTTGGGCAGTTGGAGGTGAGCCGCCAGCAGTGGTGGACGTGGGGAGAGAGATGGCGGAGTTTTGATAATCTGTAAGACTGAATGTCAATTATGAATATTAAGGTAAATACATTGTTTGTTCTCTATTAATATCTTTCATTTGCTAACTATCCCTATCAGTAGTTAGTACCTTCAGTAGTTTGAATCTTTTATTTAGCTGGCAGTAGTGGCGCTCGCTGTTTTGCAGTAGCTTGAGTAGCGAAGATTTTTGTGAGGTAAGTGATTTGTAAAAGGTATAGGTTAAAGTTAGTCAGGGCCATTGTTTTGTAGGGGTTATTGAAAGTCAGATTGCGTTGCGCTAAATAATATTGTGTGTCAGGTTAAGCACAGGCTTGTATAATTGTTCTAAGTGGACGTTTCACATGTAAAATTGTTCAAAGGGGACGTTTCATCTGTACCTGTTTTCTTTGCATTCCCAGTTTGTTATAACACCAAGGGACACTCCTATTTGTGCACTTCCTGGTGATTGTGCAGTATTCCTGATATGAGGTCACTATGGCACAGGTGACAGCCTCTGCTAGCTGCGTGGCATGGGCCGTAAGCAGTTCCACACTCTGATTTAACAGCGCCTGCATTTGCTCATGCTGCTGCTGCTTCTTCTGTAGGCGCAACTGTCCTTCCTAGCATCCTAGAAATGCAGTGTCCATGGTGGCCCAAAATTAACGGTATGAAAAGGGTAAAAAAAAACCGGATGCGTCACACACGCAAGAACGTCCTTTGTCGCCACATTAGTACGAGGGTCACTCCAAAAGAAATGCACACTATTTTTGTAAAAATGCAGTTTTCGTTCCGCATGTGTGAAAGTTTTACAGTGTGTAGATACATCCTTCCCACATCCTTCCCGCTTGTTTTCAAACTTAGTTCAACCTGTTCCCGTGAGTGGCGTCGTCACAGCATGTCTTCAAGATGGCTGCTACACTTGACGTTCGTCAGAAGCAACGTGCTGTCATAGAATTCCTATGCTGTGAAAAAGAGACAATGGGAAACATCCACAAGAGGTTGAAAAAGGTGTATGGAGATATTGCTGTCGATCGATGTACAGTTAGTCGGTGGGCAAGCAAGTTACGTGATGAAAGCGGGCACAGCAATATTGAAGATTGTCCTCGCAGCGGCAGGCCTCGTACTGCACACACTCCAGGCAATGTGCACAGAGTTAACGAATTGGTGACTGCTGACAGACGCATCACAGTGAACGAATTGTCACGCTACGTTGGGATATGGGAAGGAAGTGTTTGCAGAATACTGAAAGTGTTGGCGTTAAAAAAGGTTTGTGGCAGGTGGGTTCCCAGGATGTTGACAGTGGCTCACAAAGAAACAAGAAAAACGGAATGCAGCGAACTTCTGGAACAGTACGAGAATGGTGGGGATGAATTTCTTGGAAGAATTGTGACAGGTGATGAAACATGGCTCCATCATTTTTCACCAGAGACGAAGAGGCAATCAATGGAGTGGCATCATGCAAATTCACCCAAGAAAAAAAAAAAAATCAAAACCACGCCTTCTGCTGGAAAAGTTAGGGCTACGGTGTTTTTCGATTCCGAAGGACTCTTGCTTGTGGACATCATTCCAAGTGGAACCACCATAAATTCTGATGCATATGTGACGACACTGAAGAAACTTCAAGCTCGACTGAATCGTATTCGACCACATCGGCAAAAGCATGATGTTTTGCTGTTGCACGACAATGCACGGCCACATGTCAGTCAAAAAACCATGGAAGCGATCACAAAACTCGTATGGACAACACTGAAACACCCGCCTTACAGTCCTGACCTATGTTTGTTCCATAAAAACACGGGAGAACTGCCGGATATCAGTAACTTCCTGCCACGATATTTCGGCGCAGAGTCTTCTGGCCATCTTCAGGTGAATGCCGCTGTAGTAGTACTGGCGAGTACGCGCTGAGCTCCGCTATTTAAAGCCTTCTGAGGTGACATTGCGCATGCGCTGCTCAGCGTGCGCGTTCATAACGGCTCCGTGCGCTGCGCCTCGCGCCCTCCACTGCGAAAGCCTGGCGTATCGGTGTCAGGTCGATTTCCATCTTTATGCAGATAACTACATCGACTACGAAGTTTCTCTATAACAGGATTCCAAGCAGAGTTCAGCTGATAACCGCTATCTCGATTGATGAGAGTCTCGTTGTCAGACAATCTTATTTCCACAGATTCATTGATAATCGAGCTCCAAAAGTTTGATGTATGGGCCAAAATTTTTGTGTCGTTGTAATTCATGGAATGGTCTGTGGAAATACAATGTTCGGCGATTGCGGACTTGGTGGGTTGGAGAAGGCGAGTATGCCGTTGGTGTTCCACAATGCGTTCCTGCACAGTTCGTGTTGTTTGCCCTATATATGATTTGCCGCATTCACACGGAATTTTGTAAACATCTGGTTTACGCAGGCCCAGGTCGTCTTTAACGGATCCCACCAGTGATGAAATTTTGGAAGGAGGGCGAAAGATGACTCTCACTTGATACTTTCTCAATATTCTGCCTATCTGTGAAGAAATATTCCCAATAAATGGTAGATAAACAGTCGACCTGAAGGCCTCTTCCTCTTCCTTGTTCCGTCGTTTGTAGGTCTTCATCACTCTGTTCACTTGCCTAGGTGAAAAGCCATTTTTCAAAAATACTTTTTGCAGGTGTTCCAGTTCCGCTTGAAGACTGTCGGCGTCAGAGATAGTACGGGCACGGTGGACCAAGGTTTTGAGAACGCCCATTGTTTGTGCTGGATGGTGGCAACTAGTAGCTTGTAGATACAGGTCTGTATGAGTGGGCTTTCTGTACACCGAGTGACCAAGTGTGCCATCACTCTTCCGTCGTACCAAGACGTCTAAAAATGGCAGACAACCATCTCTCTCTATCTCCATGGTAAATTTTATGTTTTCATGTACGGAGTTCATGTGACGTAAAAATTCTTGGAGACGGTCCAGACCATGAGGCCACACTATAAAAGTGTCGTCAACGTACCGCCAAAATACTGTCGGTTTAAAAGACCTACAGTCCTGACCTAGCTCCACGTGACTATCATCTCTTTGGGAAACTGAAAGACTCTCTTCGTGGAATAAGGTTTGAAGATGATGACTCCCTTGTGCACACTGCCAAACAGTGGCTCCAACAGGTTGGTACAGAATTTTTCCATGCGGGTATATAGGCGCTGGTTCCAAGATGGCGTAAGGCAGTAGAGAGGGATGGAAATTATGTGGAGCAATGAAAATATTGTTCCTAAAGGATGTATCTACACACTGTAAAATTTTCAATCGTGTAGAATAAAAGATGGATTTTTAAAAAAAACAGTGTGCATTTCTTTTGGAGAGACCCTCGTACCTGCACAGGCGAGACAACACCGCTAAATAACACTGTCTACACAAGATATTGTACACACCGACGTTGGAGCGACAAGAAGTCTGGGAACAGAATCTCGCAAGGCTCGCCATTCGAGTCAATCTGTGGGAAAGCAGAAAGTCCGAAACTGCATAGAGATATGTACACAGAAACGGCAGATGGCATGATGTGCAAGGCGAGATTTACAGAGGTTGACCTCCGCATTAGAACTGCCACACCTGGCGTACTGACACCGGCTGGTAAACACCTCAGTCAGCAGGTCTGCCCATACTAAGTTTTGCGTGCACCACCACAATAACCACGCCAGCTCATCTACCTCAATCACAATGTCCGGTAGTGGGGATTTTAAATATATGTTATGCAATTTTTCAGATTTACTTTCATGAGGTATTTCACAGTTGTAGTTCATCTGAGCAATGCTAGTTCATTGTTCGAATTCTCGTCTTGGTTAGAACACATGGGATCGATATATAATTTCTTTCCAGTCATCCACACATACGAGTCACTTACTTCATTACTTCCCTATCCCATTACCTTCCCAATCATTAAACAATATTACAGACCTTTGTATGAGTATGGGTTTCTTTTTCTATTCGTTGTACATTTTGTGTCTGTAAAGACATGTGGTCCAGTCCTTTGATCTTTATGTTCATGTGTACATGTGCTCACTTATTTGTTGTTTATGAAAAAAAACCATGACTGAACGCAGTATATTCAATCATAAGAGGATACGAACTGCCTTAATCAGAAGCAACATTTCTTAACTTTAAAAGGACCTTTCAGCTAAGTAAGTTGAGTGTGAGCTGTAGTTGATCTACAATACTCAAATTATGCAGCAACGAAAAATTCGAGACTTTGCTTGTAAATGAGACAGTTTCCTTTGGTTTGGTGTTATAGAATCAGTGTGGAGGTTTATCTGCATTGCACATGCCATTCGTGTGAGGAATGATACAGCAGCACTGACAGGTTGCATTTGAGCTGCTGAAGCTTTTGGTTGCAATTTTCTTGACTTGACTTATGTTAAATACCCTTTTATTATTCCGTCGCACTATGAGAAAGTTGGTTCATTGCACATATTCATTCTTAATAGGCAAATTGCGTTATTTTTTATTTATGGGAGAATTTCATACGAAGGGGAATGTTTTTGCGGCATTAAAATCAGAGTCATAACATGGTTATATACGCACAGGATAAAGTTTAAATGTAGTGACTACATTCAACTGGTGACTCTTTGCCAGGATAGTTTCCTGTTGTGAATCTTCTGATTCTAGGATAACACAGAAAATATTAACGTTCAGTTTATCCTGCCAGTGTAAACGGTTTCAACTGGCTTATCCGCCAAGATTGTTTCTGATCAAGTATCAGTGTGCATATTATCCAGATTCACTAACAATTCTTACTTTTATACGCCATTATATTTGGCTGAGCTGTGTGATTATTAGAAATTTATTACAAAATGTAAAAGGTAGGATTGTGATATCTGCTTTCTTCCAGCAGGAGAATTATTGCTAAGTGCATTGATTGTTGTTCATGTTGGTGATTTTGTTACTTACATTGTTGTGCTAATATGCTTATATGCATAAAATTATGTTAGGTGAAAGTTATGTGTCAGTTATTTAATAACCATGTCAATATTTGTGGATACAAATGAATTCTAATCAGTTTAGTACAATAAACTGATACTTCGTGGTGATATAATGTTGAGAGGAAACTGGATGGCTTGTTCTGTAATTATTGCTACAGAATATAATAGGACGAGCAATTATTTTGTATGCTTGAAGCGTTGTGGGGATAAAGTCATACTTCTGTCCATATTAAGTCATATGCAGACTGGGATTATTCTGTGAATAGTTGAGTACAAAATATCGTTAATACCTCTCTAAGCTGTTGCCTATGTTCCTCCATGTCTTTCGAGAATACAGTTATATCATCCAGGTAGACTAGACACTGGCGAGGCTTCAGTTCCGTCAATACTCAGTCCGTCAGTCGCTGAAACGTCACACGAAAATTCTTCAGTTTTAACGACTGTCTATTCTTTGGTACCACCGCCAAGTGTTGGTGTCCCTTAGTAAATCGATGTTGAATAAATATTGGCACTGGCTCGAGATATGGATGGTCTTCTCCGTGATGTTGAGTATGGGGTAGACATCTGGACATCTGTCGCTACCTTTTACACTATTAAGGTAACTTCTTATGACTGTCCATAGACCTCTTAGGCACAAACACAATTCCTGCACCCTCCTCTCCCCCACTCCCCATTGATTACTGCTCTCTTCTATTACTGCTCTCTTCTCTGGTTGATAAGCTCCTCCATAATCGCTTGCAAACATCGAGGAATCCGATATGATTTCTGGTACACTAGTGTTTCACTTTCCATTGAAACTCAGTGCTGTCTAACGAGCATTGCTGGAGTTGGAGACTGAGGAAAAAATAAGTCCTCAAATTCCAACAACTCCCCCATCCTCACTCGCTCTACTCCCTTTAGATGCTCCATCTTTTCAAGCGATGCTGTCGTAGTCGCTATCTGCGGCTGTCCATTGCCTTCACCCTACATGCACCAATCCTCGTACTCCGGAATGTCCAAACGTGCTGCTAACATTCCCTTTATCAACTCACGTCTTTGGTGCCAAATGATTTAGATTCACATGTACAACCTTCCCGGGATTTCTCTCCCCTATGCGTACAACATTCTTTTTAACAAAACAACTCGTTGAAATGAACATCATTTTCATCCAGCGGCTCGATAATACGTAACATGTGGACAGATAAGTCAGGATCCACACTCACCCAGACGACTTTCTGGTACCACCTGGCACAGAATCATGCAAATCAAGTCTTTGCGTATTTGATCACAGTTTAATTGGATTGCTGAGTACGACAGATGCACGTCACGACAGCTGTACTCTGGTCACAGTTTCCCCTCGCTGAAATGTTTTCCACTAAGTTCCACTACACGTCACCGAAAGTCAATTTTGGCATGATGTTGATGCAACAGTTTTAACTCAAGGACCACGCTGTAACCCTCGCTTACATGAGGCACTACCTCTACACACTGCTTAAAACGAACTGCCTCTATTTGAAAACATATCTCCACTGACCCCAGCGGCAGACCTATAGCGTGGCAGGTTCCATTGCCTCCGACCCAGTAGGTCACTACTGTCTACTGACACATGCGCCCATGTATGCAATAAAAACGTATAATTTATTCCTCCTGCAGCACCTACTATTGCACATTCTACCTCTGCATATGTACTCTCTGCATGTAACTGTAACAGGAACTTTCGGTTCCTTCTTGCGTTTAAAGGCTGCTTATTTCCTACATACCCACCCCTGTTACCGTTGTTAAAATTCTGCTGCTGATTCATATTACCTCTATGTCACTGAGAATGGTGGCACTGCCTCTCCATGTGCCCTATATGTCCACATCTGTAACACTTTTCATTTGTGGATAACAGTCCACGCGTATCACATATCCCTGTTGTGATATTGATCTCCTCACATTCCATTGGCTACCTAACAGCGGAATGGAGATCCTTAGGCGCACCTGTACCCACTCTTCTTAACATATCTGGTGGTAAGCCTATTAGGAAATCTTCGAGCACTGTTTGCTCATATTCTTGCATCAGAATTTTATTTGCTTCATCATTCTCCTATAGCAATGACCCGCCAGGTTAGCCGAGGGAGCCGGCGTATTAACGACGAGGGCCAGTGTGCTGACCAGCCTGGACATGGTTTTTAGGCGGTTTTCTGCAACCCACTAGGTGAATACCGGGCTGGTCCCCACGTCCCGCCTCAGTTACATGACTTGTAGACACTTGAAAACACGTTCGCCCTACTTCACGGCTTACACTAGATGTACACTCCTGGAAATGGAAAAAAGAACACATTGACACTGGTGTGTCAGACCCACCATACTTGCTCCGGACACTGCGAGAGGGCTGTACAAGCAATGATCACACGCACGGCACAGCGGACACACCAGGAACCGCGGTGTTGGTTGTCGAATGGCGCTAGCTGCGCAGCATTTGTGCACCGCCGCCGTCAGTGTCAGCCAGTTTGCCGTGGCATACGGAGCTCCATCGCAGTCTTTAACGCTGGTAGCATGCCGCGACAGCGTGGACGTGAACCGTATGTGCAGTTGACGGACTTTGAGCGAGGGCGTATAGTGGGCATGCGGGAGGCCGGGTGGACGTACCGCCGAATTGCTCAACACGTGGGGCGTGAGGTCTCCACAGTACATCGATGTTGTCGCCAGTGGTCGGCGGAAGGTGCACGTGCCCGTCGACCTGGGACCGGACCGCAGCGACGCACGGATGCACGCCAAGACCGTAGGATCCTACGCAGTGCCGTAGGGGACCGCACCGCCACTTCCCAGCAAATTAAGGACGCTGTTGCTCCTGGGGTATCGGCGAGGACCATTCGCAACCGTCTCCATGAAGCTGGGCTACGGTCCCGCACACCGTTAGGCCGTCTTCCGCTCACGCCCCAACATCGTGCAGCCCGCCTCCAGTGGTGTCGCGACAGGCGTGAATGGAGGGACGAATGGAGACGTGTCGTCTTCAGCGATGAGAGTCGCTTCTGCCTTGGTGTCAATGATGGTCGTATGCGTGTTTGGCGCCGTGCAGGTGAGCGCCACAATCAGGACTGCATACGACCGAGGCACACAGGGCCAACACCCGGCATCATGGTGTGGGGAGCGATCTCCTACACTGGCCGTACACCACTGGTGATCGTCGAGGGGACACTGAATAGTGCACGGTACATCCAAACCGTCATCGAACCCATCGTTCTACCATTCCTAGACCGGCAAGGGAACTTGCTGTTCCAACAGGACAATGCACGTCCGCATGTATCCCGTGCCACCCAACGTGCTCTAGAAGGTGTAAGTCAACTACCCTGGCCAGCAAGATCTCCGGATCTGTCCCCCATTGAGCATGTTTGGGACTGCATGAAGCGTCGTCTCACGCGGTCTGCACGTCCAGCACGAACGCTGGTCCAACTGAGGCGCCAGGTGGAAATGGCATGGCAAGCCGTTCCACAGGACTACATCCAGCATCTCTACGGTCGTCTCCATGGGAGAATAGCAGCCTGCATTGCTGCGAAAGGTGGATATACACTGTACTAGTGCCGACATTGTGCATGCTCTGTTGCCTGTGTCTATGTGCCTGTGGTTCTGCCAGTGTGATCATGTGATGTATCTGACCCCAGGAATGTGTCAATAAAGTTTCCCCTTCCTGGGACAATGAATTCACGGTGTTCTTATTTCAATTTCCAGGAGCGTAGACAGCTGGGGTACACTATGTCACTACTTCCGTCCTGGGGAGGGGGGGGGGGGGGGGAGGGGCACAGGAAGGCCATCCGGCGACCCTCTGACACTAACATAGCCAAATCCATAGTAACAAGGCCGACCCCGCGTTGCAGTGGGACGAAGGTCCAAAGAAAATGATGATAATGATGATTCTCCTCTAACAATGTGTGTGGACATTCACCTTCCTTATTCTATCAGCAAAATCCTCTATGGCTTCCCCATGCCTCTTTGTAACAGTACTCAATCGTCCCCGAAAGAACCTTGCGCTGTTCTAATTCTTGTACCACCGGCCGCGGTGGTCTCGCGGTTCTAGGCGCGCAGTCCGGAACCGCGCGATTGCTACGGTCGCAGGTTCGAATCCTGCCTCGGGCATGGATGTGTGTGATGTCCTTACGTTAGTTAGGTTTAAGTAGTTCTAAGTTCTAGGGGACTGATGACCACAGCTGTTAAGTCCCATAGTGCTCAGAGCCATTTGAACCATTCTTGTACCTCTACAGAAGCCGCTGCTTCAACAGTTCGAACGTCTCCGTGTTCCTCAGGTCTTCTCTACAGCTTACAAAGGATTTCGACTCTCCCACTAGACGCAGTATCGCCACTCGTAATAACTAACTATCTGACCAACCAACCACCCATACCAGCCGTTCAGACGACCTTCCAGCAAGGGAATGATTAGGCCAGAGGCGGTTGGATTTACCTCATGGTCTGATGACCGGAGCATTGCTATTCGCTCATCCTTAACTGCAATTTGACCCCGCAGCCCCGTGTTATCTGCCAATAACTACGTTACTTTTTCTGTCAAGAAACTCAATGCCTGTGATTCCGATACGCCTTGTGTCTCTGACTCTGCTATTGTAACACATTTACCACTCTTTCTCACACAGTAAAAACACGCAACAATTCACAGACCGAAAAATTAATAAAAAATTATATTTTATGCCTTTTCATTAACCATCTGAACTTCCTACATTGCCTCGCAACATGACTATGGACATAATAGTGGCATGTAAAACAAGTTACAGATACACGGGACCCAGAATGTCCTAGCGAATTACACTGTGAACATCTAACAGACTCCAAGTACTGTTCCTCGCAGTTACCCTCTGCAGCTCAGAGAGATCATCTGGTTCCTCTGGCTTACACGAAGTAATCCTCAAGTTATGGAGACGGTCGCTCCTAGATCCCATGCCTGTTGAGGTGGGGTAGCAGAATGATACGACTGTCAAAATTAATATTTTATTTTCTACTCGTACGTCAGTGCTGCGATGGTGCATGGTAGTGACAACGTCCCCAGTGCATAGGAAGAGGGCCGGGTATCTGATGAGGTGTCAGCTGAGTCCAGGCCACGACACACACGTGTCCTCCTTTGCTGACGCCTGTGCTCAGTGTGTGGAATGCGACTCCATTGCTCAAGTCATGTGACAAACACCTGGCGTCAGTGGTGCACGAAGGTGATCGGCAGTCTTGCTGTGGTGTATGACTACGTGCGGGTAGTTGTTGGTGCTCAGCGCGAAGGCGCGTCCACTGCGGTGATGGAAGACGGCTGCTGCCCATGGGGTACAATCAGTTGCCCCCTGGGCAGAATTTCAGCTACTGTCGGAGTGCGCCCGGATGGCCTACGGCGCTGTGGCACTAGGTCCGGGGTGTGGACTTACTGCTGGAAGCTGCTAATGCAATGGAGATCCGAATTTGAGATTGCTACTGGCGGCTCCATGTCTCTCGGCGCCTGACGTAGACCCCATTTCCTGGTAGATAACTGAGGTGTGAATGAAACTGTTACAAAAATAATGGCTACTTATACAAGATAACAGTGTAACTGTTATGCCAAGGCGCTTCTTCTAGTCACGTTCCCAGTAAATCCACCGCAACCTGCTGAAGGGGAAATCTTCTTGCCCGTGCTGTTCGTTACCGCTGTACTGGCAGGTTTCAGCGAGCGAGCCTGGCCCGTCTAACACTAATTCTACGGCTCGGTTGCTATAACCGAAATGACAACATCCTGTGCTCTCCGGCTACTAGTACCTGCTGCAATACTGCTCCACATATTCTCATAGATTTGCCCATAACATGGTAGCGGCACTTCATAAGTTTAAATTCTATTTGTGTGGAACTAGACGGTGGATTTTGAATTATTTCTATACAGTTAGTGTGATTTGAGGCTTCACAATTGGATATATTAAAACATTTTACTTCATGTACCGTCTTGCTTTCATGACCTAAACGTTGAGTGTCTGAAACTTTATTGTTGATTTAGTGTGCTTGGAGCTTCAGGTGATCAGACTCTAATGTTTTATTTTGTTTTTTGAGTACTTTAGATGAAGAAAGGATGTACATGCGTTCAAGCTTTTACATGCTTACTTGCTGTCCTTGTGTTGACTTAGTTGAGTCAATCAGAAAAAAATGTTGTGTTTTTGAAAAACTGTGTGGAGATTATGTGCAATTCCTTAATAATTTATTTTTCTGGCTTTTGCGAATGATGTGATATACTACAGGTGTAGTACATATCGGTGAAATGATTTAGTAGAAACTGGGAATTATCTTCAGTATAATAAATAGTCCCATACTCAGGGAATGAGTACAGCTGCAGAAATCCTGCTTTGCCGCTCATGGGACGGTCCCAGTGAGGTGGTTTGCGGTTGCCTTCCTCTGACCTATTATGTTGATGACAGTGGTGAGAGCTTATACAATTTTGTCATGGATGAAGGGAAGGGATGAAACCCGGTGCCAGCAGATAGCCTACTTCTATCGTAAAGCACGAACGGGGGCCGGCCAGCTTAATATCCCCATCCGACAGACAGGTAACCATCAGCAATATCACATACCCTCACTTCATAAGACACTGTGGAGAGATTTAGAATTGAATACGGACATTGGTGCAAAGACTGGTGATCGTAAACTTTTCGCCGCCATTTCTCCTTCCCTTGTCGGCCAACTACTGGCAGTGAAAATTTCATACTCCATCAGGATTCGAATTGGTTTACCTCCGAGTCGAACGCCACCTCACAGGTTTGTGTGTTAGTTACCTTGGCTACACAGGCGGCTCATCTTCGATATTCTGCAGTGAAAAACTTTGTACCTGACATGCTGGTATGTTAGTGTCAGTTGTTAGCGCGTTTCTGAGCAATCAGGCCATGGTAATAGTGAAGTAATGATAAGATAAGCTTTATGTTTATTTTTCATGCTTTTGTCTGTTGGATTACTCAAATTTAGCAGGTTTCGAGTATTTTCGCCTTAGAGTGAGCACAGGTTGGTGGTGTTGGCTTTCATGGGAGAGTAAATACAGACTGAAAGCTATACGTATTTTACGATGAAGTCAGTTTGCAAGTTTAGTGAGGTTTTACTGTGGATGTGAATGATTTTGTGCAGCTTGAATGATAATAAGGTTGAGTAATCTGGTGAATTTATTAAGAATTTGCAGTGTTAATGTTGTGTGAACACTGACTGACTGTAATTCTGTAAGGCAGATGATTCTTTGGAGATTCTATGAGAAGTTGAGGGATATTTGCTAAAAGTGTGGAGTGTGTGCCAATTGGATTTTGTGTTGGATTGGTTTTTTTACCCTTTTGGCCTGTAGTTTATGTAACTGAAGTTATAGATGAGATATGTAGATAGGAATCTGTGGGAATATTGATGGTGTCTCTATGACGTTTCTTTATCCACTTGAGATTATGAGATATTTCAGGGTAACTAATGTACTTTATAATGTGGTATGTATATCTGAGAATTTTATTATCGATTAATTGTAATTTTGTCTATGTTATTGATTATTCCTGTGATTATGCAGTCTATCTGCTACCAACAGGTGGCTTGACTCTATTGGATAAAGTTTATTTCTTTTGTTTTTCGGGCTTACTGCAGCAAGTTTCTCTGTGACAGTGGATTGGTAGAAGACCTGTACTGATATCTCCAAGAGTGGAGTGTACAATAATTTTTGCATGTTTCTTAGATTCTGAAGACATTGTGATTGATCGTTTTGATGATTTTTCCTGACTGACTAACATTTTGACGAGAGTGTTGGATTCAGAAAACATTTTGTGACCTTATAAAACATGACGTGTTCTTGGGTTTTCACTGTTCAGTTTTTGAGTACTCTTTTTCATCAGTACTGACTATACGCAGTTTGTGGTTAATACATGATACCTCAGGAGGAATGGTCAGTATTCTGGGATATGACAGGAACGATCATTTGAAGTACAAAACTTCATATGGACACATTATACCCTGTACTGAACGTTTTCCGAGACAGAATACATTTAACGTACATTGCTATTTATTGTCTGCAATATTCAATACATTGATAGGCTTGCACATGTGCAACTGTTAGTAAAAATTACTAAAAGTGCTTTGCAAAGTAACAATCGAAAAATTCGTCTTTATAACACATTCACCTCTAAGCATTATCGTACACATCACATTGCAGCTGTTGTACAATTCACAATAAATATTCGAATATCCTACCGTCAGCTTCAATGCATTTGTACACTCTTGGAAGACCGTGTTTGTTGCTTGTCTCAGTGCCTCTGCACGTTCCCTAAGCGGGTCACCTGGGTCCATGATACGACCAAGCAGTTCATCTTGCATATTCACCTTTCATCTGTACACCTCAGACTTCATCCATTCCTACAAACAAAAATCTGATGGCGTAGGTACGTAGATATGTAGGTCGGGCTAGAATAAAACATCAAAGAGGTTGTGTGAGTATGACACATACTTTCGCACTAGTACCCAAAAACAAATGTACGTTAAATATGTTGTAGTTCGTAATCAATCAGAATAGGGCATATGTCCATATTAAATGTTTTGCATCAGATGAGCTTCCCTGTCACATCCATGGATATCGACCATTCCTCCTGGAACACCCTGTATAGGTGCTTTGGTGAAGTATTTTTCTATTCACTTGTAAACCTTTGGAAATCTTTGTTCCTGAAGACTTGTCTTAAACCATTTATGATCTTTTATGTAGACTGCTGTGTTGTGAGGACCAATATTTATTACTTTTATTTAATGTTTCCGCTATTGTGGTGCTATACAGAGAGACTGGGAGCACATTATTTCTCCGTTGTCTGTTATCTGAGTCATAATTGTTACATTTGTGTGTTGTGTAATGAGGCAGTCAGCTGGTCATCGGTCCCATCGGATTAGGGAAGGATGGGGAAGGACGTCGGCCGTGCCCTTTCAAAGGAACCATCCTGGAATTTGCCTGAAGCGATTTAAGGAACTCACGGAAAACCTAAATCAGGATGGCCGGAAGTGTGCTTGAACCGTTGTCTTCCCGAATGCAAGTCCAGTGTGCTAACCACTGCGGTAGTTATTATCACTTATCACAAAAAGTACAGAAGTATTGAAAATCAGAGGGACACTGGTACTAGTAAAATAGAGGGGAGTATAAATCGAAATCAAAAATCTATGTCTGTGTCACAGTCAAATACATGTGACACTATGTTCCTATCATTGAATCAGCATAGTGAAAACAATATGTCTGGATTATTTATAGTAAATAAACAGCATGATATCTGTGTCAATGTGATTGAAGAGGAACAAGGTAAACAGGGTAGAGAACATGTCAGGAACATCCCTGAAGGTGAATCAGAATTAAGTAAGGAAGCTATGAATAAAATATTAGAGAAGAAAGTTGAGTTCACCATTACTGCTCATCCGTTTGAAAACAATGAAAGTTATTTTGTGGCATCCGTAGCAACAAGGAGTAAAGTTCCGAAAGAGGCCACACACTTTCCGTAACCTAAAATGTGTTTATTTTTGTCGCGAGATGGGTGTGAAGCAGTGTCTGGTATTTGTTGTGGTGGTACCAAGAGGAAGGGTGTGCTAACTAATGTACTTGGGAGTTAGTGAGTTTAGGCTGAAACATATTCAACATTTAGTGCCTCATATTTCAGTTTATATGGTACTACAATTAAGTTATTTGAAACGCAATTGGTTGAAACTTAGATATAAATTTCATGTTTTGTTAAGTGAGGAAGAGCAGTCTTCAGTGTGAGAAAGTGCAGATGCTGCCGTATTTTCTAATATTGTGTACAGTGCGGAACAGTAAGTGTTTTGTTTGTGAATTAGTTGGTATTTTCTTGTGTAAGCACGCTGCTTCATTGTGTGGTCTTTGATACAATTGTTATTATGTTAGGATTTTATGTGTTTAAGCAGAATTTGACATGTGATTTTCTCTGTGTATGAATAGCGAACATAATATGAGGAATATGTGCAGTGCTTTCTTTTTGCATACTATTATTGATGAGGAATGTGTATAATACTATTCCACGTGGCAGATTAGATGGTAACAGACGGCATGTGTGTGATACCCTTATGCTTCTGTACATTTTCTTAAATTTGTTTTATTTATTGGTGAGGTAATTTTCTATGTGGTGTGTGCAATTTCCTTTTTGTGTGTTATGTAATGGCCCTTGCTCTTTCCCTCTCTTTCTCTCTCTTTCTTTTTCTCTCTCTCCTTAGTGAGCATTTAAGATATCCAAAGTAGTATGAACTAGTATTCTCACTGGGAATCAAATTTAAGAACTTCTCTTCATTTAATATCGTCCAGTTACAATAACAACTGTAACAACCGCACTTCTGTTTTTTAACTTTTTGCAATTGCCGTGACAATAGCTTCTCAAGACTACAAAGGCTGTGTAATTGACTGAACTTGTTGATTACTTTACTTTAATTACATAAATGGTCGCCTTAAAAGTTTGTTTTAATGAAATCATTTGACTTAAGAAAAATGTGCTTGTAATCACTTCAGGTTTAACACAGTAACACTCTTGCTCTTCACTGAAACAGTTGCATTGTATCTAAACCATGATCCAAACGTACATTATGGGCAATCAGTTCGTGAAGACACAATGACAGATTGAACTATGGCTGTCAGTAAACAGCACTACTTTCGACCTCTAACATCAGCACAGTTTGTGGCAGCACAATACACACAGCTAAGACAGAAGCTAGTGCTTATCATTAGAAAAGCCAATAGAACGTTTTGTAATTTTGAAATGCTGTTAAATCTTTGAATTAAGAAACATTTAGCCACACATCATTTGAATATTGGTCTTATGCATTAAATTTGAGAAAGCAGAATCATTGTTTTTAATGGCAAATCTAAGAATGTGGAAGCTTTGGAAACAAGTTCCTGTTTGAACTTGGTAAGGTAGTAAACAGGTGACTGCAAAAATGGTTAAGCTATGTGAATTTAGCAAGAAAATCTAAAACCACTCTGTTATTAGCGATGACAGTACTTACGTGAAATGCAAAATGTATATCTATATTAACTGAAAATAAAATAAAAAAACATTTCATTTGTTTCTAACTGTAAAACTGTGTTCACTTCACTACTCTACTCTTAATGTTGACTTTGGGACAGAGGATCAACAAAAAATGGCTCTACCCACTATGGGACTTAACATCTGAGGCCATCAGTCCCCTAGAACTTAGAACTACTTAAACCTAACTAACCTAAGGACATCACACACATCCATGCCCGAGGCAGGATTCGAACCTGCGACCGTAGCGGTCGCGCGGTTCCAGACTGAAGCGCCTAGAACCGCTCGGCCACAACGGCCGACCACTTAATTGTTTAATTGCATGGTTTTTAAATGATAACAAACTACCACATTTACTGTAAACATGAAAGTGTGTGGACTTAAACACAATATATTTTGACTGAACTTTAATCAAATACAATTGACTTCACATACAATCAACATAGTTCTCAATCGTGCTAACACAGAATCTTTCTGCTTCAGCAATTTTAAGCAAGCTCATTAAGGCACTACAGAACTTAAGGTTTTTCAACGTTCAGATTTGTCCTGATGATACATTAAAAGACAGTCTCTTTAATGGTGCACACTTGCTTTGGTACTGTGCAGCAGCATTTGTAATCAAATCGTTAATGAAGCAAATATTCAAAGTATATTACATATATTCGCACATAGATACAGAGAGCATGATGGGTTTAACAGACTAGTCTTTAACTCATAAAGCTGACAGAATTCGTGATTCTCTGTATAATACGCAAAATTAATTACAACTCGAATCTGCAGCCTGTTGCATAAATACATTCATACAATGATTAAACCTTGCCTTTGATAAACGAACATGACGAAGTTTGTGCTCATTTTGAAGGAGATCATAAATATCGTCCCATGTTGTACGAACCACGTAATAGGTGCACTTTCTTCTTCTCTGGATATGACGTAACATGCGATCATTATTCCACCAGTTGTACGTTACATAGCGTCGACTTGAGACTCACAGCACCAAATAGCCATACCCTTATATTATACAGCACACAAGAGTGTTTATTCCTCAACCGCACTCTTAGGACTAACTGTTCCCTACTACTGTGCTTTCTAACATAAACTCTTAGTACAGAGCGCTGTTCATTCTTCCACCGTATGGGTACAACTGAGTACTCATTACTACTGCTGATTGCTAACTTAATTTTTGGCACACGCTCTAACATGCTGCGCCAATCCACATGATCGGTGATTCCCTGTTTTATTGGTTCAAAAAATGGTTCAAATGGCTCTGAGCACTATGGGACTTAACATCTGAGGTCACCAGTCCCCTAGAACTTAGAACTACTTAAACCTAACTAACCTAAGGACACCACACACATCCATGCCTGAGGCAGGATTCTAACCCGCGATCGTAGCATTCGCGCGGTTCGAGACTGAAGCGCCTAGAACCGCTCAGCCATACCGGCCGACCCTGTTTTATTTATAAAAAGTGACGTCAGGACAGTAACTACGGTGGCAGCTTGAATTAACAACTGTACACATTAGGTGTGCATTCAACAAGGCCGTTGTGAGAAGGTAGTGTTAAGTAGTGGACGCGAGACCGTAGTTTTCAAAGATGTTATACCACAACTACATAATGGACAGCGTCTCTAGATCAAGTGTTAAAGCATTCTCCAGAATGTTTTGAAAAAGAGAAAAGTGTGTGCAAAGTTTGTCCCACACACTTTGATTCCCGAACAAAAACAACGATGCGTGGGCGCCTGCCGCGACTAAATTATTTTCTGGAAAAAGTAAACACGAATGACGAGACTTGTTGTTATCAAGACGAACCTCCAACAAAACAACAAAGTGCAGGAATTCACATGAAGGGTCAACTCTTTGACAACACAACCGATATTGACGACAATTTGACGTGTGAGTTGAACAACATTCTGAAAAAGGACTTTTTTAACAGTTTCACATCGCCGTGCGCACGTTCTGTGCCATGTGCCCACATGAGGGGAAGTTATGTAGAACACCTGAACCATTAAAACCACCATCTTAACGTTTCTCTATTTCTTGTTAATTCAGTCTCGAAACTTCTTGGACTACCCTAAATATGGCTCAGTTGATGTACCCGCAGTGTGCCTAATTTCGTGAAGAGAGCTGTAGAAAATTAGGACTGTGGATCCAGTGTAAAATGGGGCTGCCTGTGCGTGGTTTCAAAATGGTTCTGAGCGCTATGGGACTTAACATCTTAGGTCATCAGTCCCCTAGAACTTAGAACTACTTAAACCTAACTAACCTAAGGACATCACACAACACCCAGCCATCACGAGGCAGAGAAAATCCCTGACCCACCGGGAATCGAACCCGGGAACCCGGGCGTGGGAAGCGAGAACGCTACCGCACGACCACGAGATGCGGGCTGTGCCTGGTTTCCCGTGGGCACATACTGCAGGTAGCCGATAGGGAACAGTACTGCTTTTTTCATCGCTCGTTGGCTTTAGTTGGATAATTTTTTTGGACCTAGCTTCTGAGAAAAGAGCAATATTAGTTACATCTATATCTACATACATAAATACTCCGCAAGCCACCACAAGGTGCATGGCGGAGAGTACCTTGTGTTACAACAAGAATATTCTGTTTCCTCTACCGCTCGCAAATTGAGCGAGGAAAATGTGACTGTCTATATGCCTCCGAACGAGCAGTAGTTTCTCTTATCTTGTCTTCGGGATCCTTATGCGAAGTGAACCTTGTCGGCGGTAGAATCGCCTCAAACACCGGTTGTCGACAGTGTTTTGAGAAAAGAACATCGTTTCCCCCTTCAGGGATTTCCATCTGAGTTAATTGGTAACTCCATAGTTAATGATTGACGAATGGTTAAGTATCGACCGATTAGAGACACGTACACTACAAGAGATGAAGCCCTCCGAAGTACGAAAAATGATTAAATAAAAATAAATCCTTAATGTATTACATTTTAAAATAGGTCCAAAAGTATAAAATATTTTCTCCTACCCCAATACAGATTCCTAACCTCAAACAGGTAGTCCTGAAAATGTTTTATTATGAATTTTTAATAGCTAAGATTCAAAGCGAAAAACGTTGGGCACATGCAACAGATAATAGTAAGGAAGTGAACTATTCATGCATCAATTAGTAGCCGGCCGTAGTGGCCGTGAGGTTCTAGGCGCTACAGTCTGGAGCCGAGCGACCGCTACGGTCGCAGGTCAGAATCCTGCCTGGGGCATGGATGTGTGTGATGTTATTAGGTTAGTTAGGTTTAATTAGTTCTAAGTTCTAGGCAACTGATGATCTCATAAGTTAAGTCGCATAGTGCTCAGAGCCATTTGATTTGAAATCAATTAGGAAATAGCGCACTATTAACGTGAAGTATTCATTCATCAGTCATGTATGGCAGAAGCCCAACGTTTTTTGTTTTAAAATCTTACAAGTATTTTCATAGCTATCACACATTCACAACCAAAAATTTTCAGGAGTATCTGCATGAGATTAGGAATCTGTATGGGACTAGAAGCAATTATTATTTTATACTTCTCAGACCGATTTAAGAACGTGGTATGTTAAAAGTTTATTTTTATTTAAATAATTATTTTCTGCTTTTTAGCCTTGTGTGTGTGAAATTTTTTCAATTGAATTCAAACATTCTGATGAGGTTACAATAGAAACATGTGGCAAATTTAAGGTTTATTTCAGTTTCTCTTTTCTCTCTTGTTTCCTTCTACGTACATCTCGTGCAAAGAACGCGAAGGCAAAGTTACGGAGATCAGAGCTCACACAGAGGTTTACCCGCCTTCCAACGAACAGTTTGCAATCGAAACAGGGAAAGAGGGAAATCGCAGTGGCACACAAAGTACCCTCCACCACACACCAGACAAGTGAGTTAATGTTGCACTGTGGCACTGTCATACAGTTTGGAGTTGTGTCGAAATTTTCAAGCATCTACCTCATCAGGAAACGACAGTGGTAAACAAAGTACTGGGTAGCTCAGTTGGTAGAGCACTTGCCTGCAAAAGACAAAGGTCCCGAGTTCGAGTCTCGGTCTGGCACACAGTTTTAATCTACCAGGAAGATTCATACAGCGCACACTCCGCTGCAGAGTGAAAATCTCATTCTGGAAACATCCCCCAGGCTGTGGCTAAGCCATGTCTCTGCAATATCCTTTCTTTCAGGAGTGCTAATTCTGTGAGGTTCACAGAAGAGCTTCTGTGAAGTCTGGTAGGTAGGAGACGAGATACTGGCAGAATTGAAGGTGTGAGGAGGAGTTGTTAGTCGTGCTCAGGTAGCTCAGTCGGTAGAGCACTTACCCGCGAAAGGCGAAGGTCCCGAGTTCGAGTCTCGGTCCAGCACACAGTTTTAATCTGCCAGGAAGTTTCAAAGTACCCTTTGTCAGATGCCAAGCGAGAAAGCTAGTTAATATTGCATAGCGTTCCAGTTATGGGCTATGTTTAAAATTTCCAGTCCCTATCTCATTTGGAAGTTAGCTTAATATCAATTACAGAATTTGTACCGAATAGACACACAAATGAGAAAGCGATATCCGTCTTCTCTCCCGCCTCTCGCTCCTCATCGGTGCCCGCCCGCTCACATACCACGTGGAATGCATTCTAACACTACCCGCACGACACGCTGGTCCCACAGGACGGCCTAGATGTCGGGCGTTACCGACCTCGTTCACCCCCAACCGTACCGAACAGACCGAGAAGAGGGCGAGTTAATACTACATCGTCAACCATTTCTGAGGTATTTTTGGCCGGCCGAAGTGGCCGTGCGGTTAAAGGCGCTGCAGCCTGGAAGCGCAAGACCGCTACGGTCGCAGGTTCGAATCCTGCCTCGGGCATGGATGTTTGTGATGTCCTTAGGTTAGTTAGGTTTAACTAGTTCTAAGTTCTAGGGGACTAATGACCTCAGCAGTTGAGTCCCATAGTGCTCAGAGCCATTTTTCTGAGGTATTTTTAAAATTTCAAGTGTCTGGCTCGTAGGGAAGCTGGTTAAAAGCAACTGCAACACTTCTACTGAACAGACCTACTAAAAATGAGTTAAAAAATGGAAACGAGTTCGTGTTCACGTTGCCATTTGCCGAGTTGCTCGGGTTATTTTGTCGTGTCGCATCTGGCTTCCCTCGTTTGCGGGCTGTGTCGCGGAGACGGTAGCCACCAGCGGCAGTGGCCGGAGCACCGGAAGAGCAAATTGGAAGTCCGGCGGCAGTGCCAGGCTCGAGGGCGTCGCAGGCCATCGGGCGGCCAAATATAGCGGGCGCGGGCTTGTTGCTCGCTGACCTGGCTGCGGTGCGGCTGCGGCTGCGGCCACAAAGCCGGCGGCCGGAGGAACTGGCTCGAGTGGCAGTTAGAGCCCGGTAAGCGGCTGGAGATGCTGACTGACGATTGATCGGCGCTCCCCGCCGCAGCCTCCGCCGCTGTCGCCGGCGCCGCCAGTCAGCAGGCAGCGAGCGCGCGCTGCGGACGCCACCACCGCCGCCGCCGCCGCCGCAGCCGCCGAGCCGCACAGGTAACGGCCGCCGTGGGGCGCCACTGGTCCTACCCAGCCAGCGCTCGCTTCAGTTTACAGGCTTTGTAACGAAGATTCTTTAGACGCTGGGCCTTTCTGAAAGCAAAACACGCCTTTCTGAAAGCAAAACACCAGCTAAGCGTGTGTGACGCTCTTAAATGTCTCCGGCCTACACCCATTTGGACATGTCCGGGAGAGGTCAGTAAATTAGCGACTACGTATTTATTGGGATTTACGGTCAATTTCACCTAAACAGTTCGAGTCCAAAAATGCCACCACCAACTCCGATAAGTTTTACAGATGGTGCAGAGAGATGCAGCACAGATGGGAGGTGATGTCCACCCTCTCGTTTAGTGCGCACACAGGCGTCTTTTCGGGTTTCACCGATTTGCTTCGGCCTTTAACCGACGTCGTGGATAGTAATCTAGTAGAGAAGGTCAGATGATGGGTGCATTAAAGTGTTCGACATGACAAACGCCCTGGGATACAAATAAGCGTACTTCTGAAGCTGGCAAACATATCAGTACGATTTTTTTTCATCCAGAGTAGCTCACGCCATTACTCCTCAGCGTTTTCTCCCGTACTGTCTGCTTATTCACCAGTAATGACACAATATCTTAAATCGTGGGTATCTCTTATTTACGCCCGTGCTCAAAATTCACATTGACGGCTAGGTCATTAGAAGCGATACTTTTCTCTGAGAGAAGAAGAAGACACTGTAAACCGGCCTTGGGTATCCATAAGGACATATCAAGACAATCGCCTGGGTCAAGTTAACAAGCCCATGGTCTTCAAACAGAATGCTCTGAACAGGTTTCTAGTCCCCATCCTACCCTTTATAACTGCAGAATTACAACCTTTTTCAGTAGGAGCAAATAGAGATAACGGAGCTGAGTTCACAAAGCAACGAGCCACGAGCTGTTCCTTTACCTTATTGTTGCATCCGCCCAGTCACTGGCGAGGAAGTAACAACCTGCGTTTCACAAAACGAAGTTAAAATTGGACAGCGTTCTGTTTCAGTTCGCTGCCGAAGAGTACATGTTTCTGATGCAATCATAATTTCCGCGACTTGAGTGGTCTTCTGCAGATAATTTTGAAACTCGTGACAAAATAGGCTTTGAGACATTATTTACTTATGTGCAATAACTGCATACACACAGACTTCCATATTGCAGCAAAACGTGAAATTTGTATTAAATTTTCAACAAAGAATTCTCCCCGTATGTTTGCCTTTTCGTCACTAGCAGATATTATTTCTCTACTATGAGAAATCAGTACAAATTACGTTGACTTCTTTGGAGACTCCATTCATTGCACGTAGAGGAGCAAATACCGCTCCCTCAGTGGTCTGACGAGGAATAATAGGTAGAAAGTAGAGTCCCTTCTGTGCAGAAGACAAGTATATGCCAACTATGAGAATCTTCCAGCCAAAATTGATTTTGCAGGATTCCTTTTTTTATTGCTATCAGTATTATTACTTTCACAAGGCCTATCAGAAGATCTGGCAGAGCGTTAGATAAACGATGTTGTTCTGTTAGCGTTTTCTCATAGTATTGTGGCAATCTAGGCTGAAAAACGAGTGTTTAGATCGTCAGTACATGTTATAGGTTGTCGCATACAGATGCTACATCATATCACATGTGGCCAACGGGGAACATTACGTTGAACTGTTCAAGAGGTAAAGATTATTATGTGTTTTCTTTAGCAAATTTCTGTGAAGCATTTTAATTTTTCCACCAGCAGAAACCTTGCACATTAATGGATTTTTTTAGATGAAGATATCATATGTTGTGGCACTATTTCCTTTATTTTTCGGTGTTCTCCATTAAGAGAAGAAATTATCCCTAGGAAAGTGCAGACATTAGAACGATTGTCGTTTGGCTGTGTTCTGCACTTTCAAGGAATGTAGAAGTGGATATACGAGTATGCTGCTTTTTTCTCAAGAAGTCGTGATAGAGTGTTGAAATCAAACTTACTAAGGACAAATATTAATTTAAATCGTTTGGATGTAATACTGAGCACTTGTTGCTACGCTATGAATTTGCAACATTGTTTTACAGTTGCTGTAGAGCTTGAGAACAAAATTTGATAGACTATACATGTATTTCAAATTTTTGTGTAAGTGTACCACCTTCTTCGAAGCTAAAGAATGTGATAGCCAAAATCTCAACCCTAAAATATTCTCATGGGCTCCAGTCTTCCTATTTAATCTTCGCAATGAATTTATAAAATAATTTACTTGCAGTTCGTTAATGTCTTACAGATATGAGAGACTTTGTACTTAGCAACAGATAGTAACATACTAAATATTTAATTTTGAAGGGCATTTTGTACTAAATTTGGTAGCTGATGGTGATACACTAAATGGGTATAATGCTTTTATTCATTTAACTGTGGCTTATTTACCTATTGCTTATATCTTTGCATTCCAAGTAGTTGCACCGACTATCTTTGAGAAATTAGTTACTTTGATTCTTTGTTTTGTAGTGTAGTGTATAATGAAAACCCAGATAACTATGGTGTGGATTTTCGTAAGCGATTTGGTTTACTTTCCCGGTGCAGTTGCAGCTGTACACAATACTGGCATTCTTTATTAAAGTGACAGGACAGATATATAACACACATACATTCTGTGAAAAATGAAACAATTCCAGCTGGTGTTCCATGGTTTCAAATGTATGTGTTTTGAAGAATAATGACCTGCAAATGATAAGGAAACTAAAACAACGCACACGAAACTTATTTCAGGCTGGTGGTTTCTAAAATAAAAATTGTGCGTTTAAAGAAAATATTACTGGTCAACGTCATGCATACACGAATGTTATAACCATAAGAATAATATGGGAAAAATAACATATGTTTTCAAAAGTCCAATGAACCAGTCCTTTTCCATAACTTTTGTATGATGCTCATTGGAGTAGTTGCTGATGGGAGAAGATATATTTCGGAACAATAATTGTAATTACAGAAAACTGAGCCAGAGAGTGGTGGTAATAGCAGCAACAAGTATCACAAAGAAATTCACGGTAGCCCAAATGAGAGCTAAAAATTTATATCGAATAACAGTACAATTCGTTTGGTCTAGAATAGGAAAAACTTCTGATGGTGAACACTCATGCGATTTTACCAGTACGAAGTAATCGAGTTTCAAATGGTTTGGTAGATTTAAACCAAAATTGTTTTGTAATTACTATAGTGATTACCTTTACGTAAAATTAAGTTATTTACTTGAATAAAATTACATTTTACAAAAACTGAAACATGTTTCCTCTGCATTACACATCCACACTTAGTGAAAACAGTACACTATTAGACAATATTTAGGCAAGAGTGTTAAAGTATGATGTTTTTTAAAATGGTACACGTTATAGATCAACTTCCGTAAATTCCTTCCGTAATTCAGGATAAAATGATCTGATCATTTTCTGTCAGTAGTTATACCGTACTATGCTCAACTGCTTTGATCGCAAATATGCCAATCCTGTTACCTAAACTATTTTTTCTTATTTTTGATGCATCATATCAAATTGCTAACAAATGAGTTAAGCAGAATTTCAATTACTCTTGTTACGCGTCAGTTCAGTGAACCTTCAGATACTCGTTTATAATTATCAATCAAAAGTTTTTTATGGAAGCTGTAGTAATGATCGGTTGAATTTCAGAGAAATTTCGAGCCGCTAGCGAATAAACGCAGATGCACTTGTTGCCCGTCCTTCATTTGTACTTAGCGTTCATTAACAGATGCGTCTATCTTGCTAGCTTTTCTTCTTTTTTAGTGTTGATGGAAATGAGTATTAACGAAGGAACACCGTTTACAGCTCTGACTGTCTATCGTGGAACACACACAACTTTTCATCATAGTTTTCTTAGAACATTGCTAAGATTATCATTTCGGATTGCATGCTTCCTAATAATTGTGAGTTAAAGGGAAGTAAAAGAATAGGCTGGTAAATTGGACTGCGAAAGATGATTCTTCTTATTTTCTGTGCACAAAGTCCCACTGTCTGTCAGCCGCCTTCACCTTAATTTGTGGATTTGAAACACCACTTAGTACTTTTCGAACAATGAACGCATAATGTATAAAATCATTTACGTATTACCTATTTTTATTGTTGGGTTACTTTCTTCCTTTGATTCTGCAGAGGTATAAACTGTGGTTTCAGAAATAAATCTGAAATATGTGAGACTATAACTTTTAGTTAGTTTCTAAATCTTTAGTTCCTTATCAAGGAATAAAGGTAGGAATAAAGACAATACAGTAATTTTAACATTATTTCAGAGGTACAAGATGTAAACCTTTAAGTTTACTATTTAATCCTTTAACCCGAGTCATCTAAGGTATCTATGACCATTCAAATACCAGAGCTGTTTCAACTTTGTATGAGTTATTTAAATGAAATATGAAAAATTCATTGGTTGTACATCTTAAACATACGTTGAATTTATCTTACGAGTTGTTTCAAGTGCATTTAGCAAATCCATACTGCAAATAAACTTCTAAACTTTGTAAATACCATTCTCTGTTACTTCAATATATTTTAATTAAAAATCTGCAGATGCTTAAGTTTGATGCAACAATTCCCTGCCTACTACGAACGACTTGCAATATCTGGTGCACATTTCTAAGCATAACTTTATGTTATATGTATAGCCGACAGAGACAAATTAATTTGAGCTGGACAATCATTCCGTTCCAATTTTTTCACATTAGTACTACTTTTGAACATTAAATTAATAGTACTGCGCAGACATTTACATATCTTAGACTGCGCTACTTGTTGTTACTAACTCATTTTACTCCCCAGGATGAGGGAGCAAGGGTTAAAGCGAACAATACATGTAAGAGAAGACACGGAAAAAAATGTAAAGTTATATCTGACCAGCTTAAACATGGGGAAGGGGGAAAGAGCATAAATCACGCTAAAATGAATATACTTTACGCTATATGTTCGAATACATTTTAATATGATGAACAGTTTGTAAGAGCTTAATATATCTTCAAAGTTTAGAAATGTAATTAAATTCATGATCTATGGTTATCAATGTTTTATCCATATATTATGTTGAAGCTTGCCAAAACAATGTCTACTCTGAAAAAACTCAGTTCTGTGAAACTTTCGAGCTATGAGGGAATTAAAGAATTTCTCATTTACACAATTTGCACCATAATTTCGATACTGGTATTATTTTATATATTATAAATTCAAAACGTTTGGTTTCATAACATTCTCATTTGTTTTAGGTCAGCGACAAAGGCAAAAACTAAATCTCTTAAATAAGTTGCAGCTGCAAATGTAGTATTTGCGACATTCTAGCAAGTGCGTTTAGTCGCTCATACAAAAATCTTTGTTTTATTTTATGTACGGTTGTAATATGCGCTGGCTGGATGGATTTGTAACATAAGATAGTGTATTGCATATCAGATAGGATACTTTTGTCATAGTATGTTCTCCCAACAGTTTCAATAATTCTAAGGGAATGCCGTCTACTCCGGGTGTCTTGTTTCGTCTGAAGTCTTCCCATGCTCTGCCAAATTATGTTTCCCATCTTCTCTCACATACTTCATCTTTCTATCTTTCTTCCCCATAGCCAGGCATTCTTCTACAGTTTTGAATTTTCCCTCTAACCATTCCTGGTTTGGCGTTTAATACTTCCAGTCAGTCTCATTCTATAGACGTTCGTTTTTCAAAAAAATGGTTCAAATGGCTCTAAGCACTATGGGACTTAACATCTGAGGTCATCAATTCCCTAGACTTAGAACTACTTAAACCTAACTAACGTAAGGACATCACACACATCCATGCCCGAGGCAGGATTCGAACCTGCGACCATAGCAGCCGCGTGGTTCCGGACTGAAGCGCCTAGAACCGCTTGTCCACAGCAGCCGGCCTGTTCGTTTTTCCTCATGACTTCTTGATTTGGTGCATTCTTTTGTTTTCTTCTTTTGTCAGCTACATTCAATATCTCGCGTGTTATCCGAAGATTTCTACTGGGCTCTAGCTTTTGTTGTACACGATTCAAAGTACACTGGGTGGAGAGTCATGGTGTAGTAACTAAATTTCTGTTAGAGACAAAGGTACAATCACACTCTGTTATTAAAAAAAACATATGCAAGCATTGGGACTTCATTGATTTTCAACGCACAGTTGAGTTGTCAGTGGATTGTGTTGTGGTGCTTGTACTGAAACTGGCGGTCGACACATTGAACGGTTGCTGTGGGCCGAAGTTGTCGCTAAAATGTGTAAATTGTTAATGTCAATACAAGACTAAATTTCTGTTTCCGACCGTTAATTCATCATGCCACATTATTCAGCTTAAAATCCTTTGACATTCTGACCCCAAGGTTAGGGACAACTTTTATACCGGAACTAACTGCAATAGTAGACATTTGGTATCAAAGTACTTGTACAATACTTGTATTTATGTACTGCAGCTGTTTCTTGTCACAATTTGACCAAGGGTACGTGTTTTTGTCACTGCTGAATCTCTATGTTAACTTCAATATATCCCAGAATAAGTCATAACAGCTGCAGAATTTTTTAAAAAGTTGTTTAGTTAGTTACATGTCACACGATTTCTATTGAGATGATATGGAACCGGTCATTTTGCAGGCTATTTATTTGAGTCTCGTTTGTTTGTATGGTTTGCTAGGATATAGCCGTGTGATTCAAGCTGGAGGTGCAGAAATTGGGCCCTGACGCTGAGACATATGTGCATTATACACCCTCCAAAATAATGAATTAGGAATTAAATGACTATAAAATGAAACAAAAATCACAATTAATTTGGTTTATCCATGGTGCTGCCCCTCATCTCAGTCTGCTTTGAACGTCGTCTCAGTTGTAGAAGCCATGCAAATACCAATAAAAGAGTAATTGAAGAGTAATTTACATTAGTCAGCTATCAACAATCACTAGCACTATTATACATAACATTTCTCGATGGCAATTAATTATTCTGATCGAGTGGGTCTTTGAATTATGATTTTACATATGTTACGGACTGTTTCCGATAAAAATAGTCGCGTAACAGACTAATTGGCAGCCACTTAAAGAAAAATAATCAGCATAATAAAACACTAAACTTAGAAACTATAGGATTCAAATAACAAAGAAAGCAACAATTACACCATTAACGATACTACTACTACTACTACTAGTAATAATAATAATAATAATAATAATAATAATAACAGCATACGCCGTTGGGACTTTTTTTACAAATATTGGAAAGGGAAAAGGAAAGAAAAGCTGTCAGCCTTCGCATATTAGTAAGAACTGTTCCGCAATTTTCCTGGAGTTATTCGGAAAGACGATGCGAAACTCAAACTTTGGTGTCTGAACCAAATAATCAAGCTTCAACCATCTTTGTTAGAACAGTTTTCCGTAGCTTGAAATGTATTTCAGAGATTCTAAATAGACATAACAGAGTCAAACGGATCTAAAATATTGCTGTTTGAACACTACTCTTTACCGTTTCATCTATTATTTTGCTATAAGATAATTTATACAGTGCTTACCTAAAACGTTCCTGTAGTGGACATACGAGATGCCAAAGCAAAAACTTTTGATTATAATACAGAAAGCTGCAGTTTGTCACTAGCAGGATTCAGCTCTTGTGAAAACCTATTCATAGCTGATGTTGTTGAGGTATGTATTCTATTGGAAACAGCAATGAAGAAAATGATTTCAATAAAATGATCGTTCTTCCGTTTTTTGTCGCCAGGATGGATGCTGCTATTTCTTCCAAAAAATTCTCGTCTTAATGAGAAATATCCAAGGAAACAGATGTACTTGGAGGTCAGTCTAAGTGTCCCAAGGTCGTTAAACAAAACCGTACGGAGGTTCGTGAATTAATTCACTTACTGTTTACATATGATCTACGAGAAGGCTTCACAAAGTAAGGTACAAATGTCGTCTCTTGCTAAGACCTTTGCATATGAGTTGCAGATTGTCAGTAGACGTTACATGTTCCTGGGTTTCCTGCTGACACAGCTCTGTTATGGTACGGACAGCAGGGGCATTACATTTTGGGAGTGAAATGACGCAGCAACTGAAAACGTACTCCTAAGTTGAAGTACACGGGACTGTAGTAGTAGTAGTAGTAGTAGTAGTTTCATTCATCAGCAGGTCACTTTAAGGATATTGGACATGTCTTGGTATCAAAATTCAACAGAAAAAATTAAGTAGTTCACATATACATACATTTACCTACTTACAGGTCTAGTATGACAAGGATGGGACAGGTTGTCAGCCGTGGCCTTATAGTAGGAACCATTCCAGGATTTTTATGAAGTAATTTAGGGAAACCACGGAAAATCTAAATCATGCTGGCAGAAAGAAGATTGGAGCTTCCACCTACCTGACTACAAGGCCACTCTGTTCAAAACAGTGCTGCTTATGCAGTTTATCCCTAGTGTACAATACTGTTTTTCAAATAAATTGTTTAATAATGTAAAAGACTATTGCTGCACTTCATTCATTTCTTACTCCTCGTCACTACACACACTATACACACATTGTTTCATAACGCTTCACACACTGCTCACACTATCAGCTGAGGACAGGACTATTTTGTGTAGCGCAGCTTCCCATTTGCTCGCCTGAAAAACTAAGTCAGCGTCCCTCTGTAACGACTGAGATGTTGTGTTCAGAAAGAGGATAAGATGTTAGTATTATACATTGCATAGCTTTGGGAGTAGGTTTTTCCAGAAAAGTAAAAGAGAGGGGCGAAATATAGTGTGGAAATTTTACGGGAAATGATAGATATTTTATTGTCGTTATTATTATTTATTTGTGTATATTTTTTACCAAACTCATACTCTGTATTATCTAAGTAATACTTCGGTGTATAGAATGTATTGCTTAATAGGCATTTTAACTGCCCTTTTAAATAAATTTGTTTCTTTAACATGTTTTGGTAATTTCTTGTACAGTTTTATTCTTTGGTAGAAAATGCTGTTTTGAGTTTTAGGTTTATTCTTGCTTGGTGAACGTAAATTCAGTCAAGATCTCGTTCCATGGTCATGGAGCGAGCTATTTTTTGCAGTAATTATTACTGTCACTTTTGACGTGCACAGCTGACTGGTAAATAAACTCAATCGATGCAGTTAAACCCCAGTGTTTTGGGCACATTCAATGAGCTCGACTACTACTTTTGGTTACTGTATTATTCTTATGAGCATTTGTTGCGGTTTGAAAACTGTGTTCATACTTTGTGCATTTGTTCCCCAGAAAAAGAGTGCCATGGCTGTGATATAAGTGTACATATGAATAGTACGCAACTAAAGGACACTGGCTATCACACAGTAATGAAACCTCAAAATTGCATATATATTCGCCGTGAAATCCTGGCAGTATATGGACCAAATATAACTTCGCGACCAACCGTAGTGAAACGGTGCCAACAGTTTGACCAAAGGGGGTGATGAAGATCGGGAAGGAAGGCCAACGACATCGACCACAGACAACAATCGATCACAGACGACAATCGAGAAACTGATTCCCAGCAATCGACAATTTTCCAACGATGAGGGCGTTCACACAGCGATTCTCAAATAGCTCCATGGCCATGGAGCGTATTTCTATTGTTGAGGAATTGATTGACTGATTGTTAGAACGTTCTGACCATTGTTTACAGAGACTTGGGGAATATATTGAAAAAAGAAAGCATTATACATCTGTGTCATTTTGAAGCTGAGTACAGCATTCAGTAGCAGTTACACCTTCTGTCATAATAATATACGTTTGGAAGTCTCCTCGTACAAATATTCTGTTCACCTGAACTGAGTTTCTCCAAAATGTTATTCCATATGACAGCAAGAAATGAAAATATGGTAAGTAAATTATGTGAAGTAAACACGTTTGAGTGGACTGTGGACAATACACTAACTGTAAATAAGTTTTTCCAGAAAGTCGAGAATATGTGGCCGCCACGAGAGCTTCTCATCTATCCAAGGTGTCAGACTCTGGAGTTTTCTGTTTCACGAGTAGCGTCACTTTGCAGAGAAGCTGAATGTCAGTGTTAAAATAACCATTGCATGTAAGAATCAAGCTATTAGCTGAAAAGAAAGAGTTTCGTCTCTCGAGAACATAATTTGCTGCATTATTGAGATCGTGACCCGAATCGTCATCAGTTACACTAGTTTCCTTTGAAAACTAAACAGGTCGGTCTCGCTGAAGGTAGGGACGTCACAACGCCAGAAGAGTGTAACGAAATGCAGAAAGGCCTGCAGTGGGTCGGCGGTTGGTACAAAGACTGGCAGTTCACCGTAAATAAATGTTTCGTCATTTGCACAAATATGCGAAAATGCCCATTATTCTCTGAATACACTACTGACAACAATTATTGGGAGCAGTAACAACCGTGGAACTCAAGAAATATGCGTTGGCAGCGATTGAAGGTGGAAAACCACATAACCTATTGGTAGGACGGATGAATGCCATGCAGATTATATGGAAGAATTCTAATAAAATGCGATTCATTGATGATGAAGATACCCTACAAAACGTAGTCTAACATTCTGCGTGGTGTCTGTTTGTTCTAAGTCGTGTCTCCCTACCACTTTCACGCAACGACACTCTGAGCGTGTTTTTTAGGGAATTGACTAGTTTGAACCTGGGACCTGTTGCTGGTAAGGAGACGCCAGACCACACATGACATGTAGAGCTCAGATGAGTTCAGTGAGACTAGCGATGATATAATCCAATACTTAATGATTTCAGCGTCAGCTCCACTGCACTCCCTGTAAAGGAATCTTAATACTAACTAAATTTAGTGGAAGGGGTTCAAGGCTTTCCTATTTTTAGTTAGCTGGTAAAATAACGTCGAAAAAGCAGTTAAGTTTACCATTGGAAATTTTATTCCACTCACAAAACATCGTGTATAAATTGCACTATTGATAAAAGGAAATGTTTTAATACAGGATGGTAAAAACCAACCGCGTTCAACAAAAATGTGAACGAATATTCCCTGAATGGGTTTCCAAGTTCTACAATGGATCGAAGGATGACCTATGCCATATCACATCTATAATCTAAGTTTAAATTAAGTTTCACAAAAGAGAAAACTATCAAAATGGTCTACAGTGACCCTCAATTATCTTTAATCACTTATCTAACTTGTCGTAAATTACAGTGGCTGACGCTCCGGTCGCAGGTTCGAATCCTGCATCAGGCATGGATGTGTGTGATGTCCTTAGGTTAGTTAGGTTTAAGTAGTTCTAAGTTCTAGGGGACTGATGACCACAGATGTTAAGTCCCATAGTGCTCAGAGCCATTTGAACCATTTGAACAGTGGATGATGTGGCTTCTCAATAATTATATAACAGATAGATCATCGCGTTTCAGATTTTTACTTCACATAGCAAATGTGAATACCATGAGATTTAATTGATGATCGACACTAGTATTACGTAAAAAGGGGATGTAACAGATGAGACTTCTGCAGTTCTGAGTGAAGCCTTATGCACTCAAAAATGCGGCATCGCGTGCATTCATTACCTTGTCGGTGTTTAGGCAGCGTCAAGGGGCGGTGGGCGGCGCAGCTCCACACCTTGCCGTCTCGGAAGCAACTCTCTCCTAATTTCTCCTTACTACAATTTACCGAAGTTGGCTGTGTTTTCAACTGACCAATCAGGGTCTCAATGTTAACCTTAAGCTCCACCTACAAAAATTCTGTCTATCCAATGGGAAACGTTATACTTTTCGTGGTGGGGCAATGTTTTTAACGTTTGCAACGTAACAGACGCGAAAAAGTCTCACGTGAAAACTTGCAACTGGTATGGCCCTTTTAGTGTTATCATAAGATCTATACTGTTCTTCTGGAAGGCTCTATCTTTTAACATGGGCTGGGGGGTGGTTTTGGCGGTCAGCTGGTGATGTGGGTGTCCGTCCCTTATCGTAGGGCCTCCTAGCCTACACGATTCTGCTCTCGGCTTCTGTTCTCGTTTCTCCCCTCGGAACTGCGTCTGTTTCATGGTGGGAAGGTATGACATGCATTTAGGCGTTCTTGTGTTAGTCTGTGGTATTCCATTTGGTCACTCGTTGATCGTATTACTTTGGTTAATTTAATGTCAGGATTTATTTGGAGCTATGTGACATACTGCTGGATTTGCTATCATGTCAGGGTTTTCATGGAAGGTTTTGGATTTGCCTGACACCTTACATATCATGACCCTTCAAACTTAATTTTTGCACTGAAGTTAGGCAATGATTGAGTCGTTGTCTAAGTCAGTCAAAAATTATTCCTTTATCTAAATTTTGTTGCCTACTGTTCAGCCACGTTATTCTAGTTCTATGCTAGTTTGTATTACTAATTTATATTTTTATATTCTTCCACATTATTCTCAAAAATATGTTTATATTGACAACAGAAGAATATTTTTATGCTATTATCATTAATAAATTTTTAATTATTTTCTTTCTTTATTTAAGTGTGAATTTCGTTTTTTAAGAAGTTTTTTATCAAAAGTGAGGAGTCTTTCACATCGATTTTCTTAGAAATATTGTTTTTTTTAATAAATGTAGTAGTTAAGTAAAATGTTTTTGTTTCTAGACAATCATTTCAATATTGTTACACTAACAAATAACAATTATTTCCAAGAACTTCTTTGACAAAGAAATATACATACACAAGTATTGAGATATTATCCTAACAAATGGTACAAATGTTAAAAATATGGAAACATCCAAGAAGATAATTTTTTATTCTTTGTTTTTATAAGGAGAAAATAAGTAAAGTATAGTTATTCTTTTATTTTTATGAGGACTATATTATTTTTATCGATAGTCTATTTTTTACTTAAGTCCATAGTCAATGACTGTTATTTTGTAGTTTATTAGCTGTCTGGTGTGCTTAACTTATTTAGTTTTTCACATGTTTCTTTTGTACAATTCCTACATCACATAATTTGATTTCACACATTCACACAATCCTATGAATGTTTAAGCATGAGGTTGGCGAATGTTTTTGCACGAAGGTGATGGACTTGAGCGAGATGGATGTGGGCAAGTATTTGATTTACAGCTTCGTTCGTCGTTCCTTGTTGACTTTGCTAGTGTGTTGCTGTTGTGGAGGTCCCATAATGTAATGGAGCTGTGAGTGCAGAATCTCGTGGTTTACTGGCTTTGTATGCATGAAAGTCATCGTTATGTGTCGCTGAAAGCGGTCGTTTTTCATTGTAATACTTCGCAGACGACTAGATTACGATAGGATAGGGATTTGGGAAGGTATGTCGTCTATACTTCACCCATCTTCTTCCTTGGCCTCAATCTTGCGAATCTTCAACTTCTGTTCTTCCTGCTTTTTCTCTGCTGCTTACTTGATTCTTGGTTCTTCTCTGGGCAGGATATGGGAATATTTATTGATAACTAGTCGCTTTGAAGTTCTCCTCTTAGTAACAGTTTGATAAAAATGTGTCAGTTCCACTTTGTGGAAGTTTTCTTCAGTTTCGTGCATCAGCATGCTGTTTAAAAGCAGTAGAGTGACTTTTACACATATTTTCTGCCAGTGGTGGCTTGCCCAAGCGGTCTTCTCGTCGGGCCGTTTTTTGCTCGCTCCGCTGAGTCGGGACCCTCTTGGCCCTCTTGGCCTTCCGTGTTCTGTCCCAGCAGGGTTCCGCCACTCTGTGGTTCCGCTTAGCAGCAGATTTACTGCCCACTTCGGATACTTTGTTGGTATCGCTATCCTTTCCCTTCTCTCGATGCTTCTGTCTTGTAGGAATTTTTGTCTTGCTAATTACGTTCTTTTCTTTCTTGATACTTCTCTCGTTGCAACTTGTGGGTCATTGCATCTGGTTGTTGCTGGAGTTTTTACAATTTTTCTTACAAAAAGTTTTACTAACATGCATCTAACATATGTCTAGTACCTACAGTGTCTTACGCCTTTTTAAAAAGCTTTACAAACTTCAGCGCCCTTTCCATGCTACAATTCTAAGATATTTTGAGTCTTAACTTCTACAAGAATCCTCAAATTCGTTTTTTATTTTTGTGTAGTGTCCTGGTGTATAGCATTTTAATATTTCATGCTGTTAGACTATCTATGCTTTATGCCTTCACCTTAATCTATGGTACTATTGGTGTTATTTTTGTTTTTGTTTTTATTGAAACTACTTTCTTTTTCCCACCTTCCTCTCTCTTCATTCTTCTTTCTCCTGACGATCTTATCTGCAACATAATCTTGAAATATTGTGCTGATTATTTACCAGTAATAAAATTAATCTTCAAATTTTTTGATATGGCTCACATGGTGAAGTCCTAAGGTTTTGCCTGTTTTTGGGTTCATTAGTTCCACAGCACTATCATGAGCAATTCGGCTAATTATGACAGGTCCTTTGTATGCAGCGTAAAACTTATGTATTTGTGTTTCTGTTTGCTGGAGAGATGGTGTGTTTTTACAAATACTTTCTGGCCTACTGAGAATGTTCTTTTAATTGCTGTTCTATCTCCTCTTTCTTTTCTTTTAATGGCTGCCTTTCTGATGTTGGAGAGTGCTGTTGCTATGACTTGTTTGTGCTGTCTATGTGGTACAATAGGAAATCTAACATTTTCTCTGGTTATGTTTGGGGGTTCAATTTCTTTAGTACAATAACTGGAGGTAGTAGTGTAGTGCTATGTGGCATTTCATTTAGTACTTCTTGAAAATCTTTGAGGTATATATCCCAAGTGTTGTGTCTTTTGCCTGCATATAATCGGCATAAAGTGCCTATGTCCTTCATAGACCGCTCTGCTGGGTTTACACTAGGTTTGTACTTAGATATGTAGATGGGTTTTATTTTGTGTTGTTTTAATGTGTTCTGCCATTGCACTGATTTGTATTGTGGGCCATTATCCGAAATTATTTGTTCCACTCCACCTACTTGTTTGAGAAAATCTTATCTAAATGCTTTACTTATAGTAAGACCTGTTGCCCGTTTTAATGGTGTCAAGGTAACATATTTAGAAGTAAGTTCCAAAACAACAAATATGAAAAAATATCCATTTTTTGTGCGTGGGAGGGGCCCCATCAAATCTGCTGCAACTATTTGTTTTAATTTTTTAGCGATTATTGGATACATCGGTGGTTTGGTTTGGAAAGTGAAGTGTTTAGCTCTCATACATTTTTTTCATTTGACTAATACTGTTCTAATTCATCTTTCCATATTAGGAAAATGGCTTGTTTGTTTTATTTTTAAAAAGCATTTCTTTGGTCCAAAGTGGCCATTACTTAAATGTATATACCATATGTACTTATTAATTAGTTCATCTGGGATATAAATTAACTATTCATATGTTGTAACATTTCATCTAAAAAATAAAACATTGTTTTTTACGAGATAGTGCTGTCGAATGTCTGGAAAATCCTTACTTCTCCACTTGTGTTTGATTCCTAGTATTTCGGGATCCTTGTCCTGTTCTTTGCCTCTTTTTTTCAATGCTGTCGTAATGTAGTTTTCGAAAGGTACTTGTTTCATATAGTACATTGTAAACTGGTCTTCTGCTGCTTCCAAACCTATGTTATTGGATGCACCCTGTAGACATCATGATAAAGCATCTGCTAATACATTCGCTGGTCCTGGTATGTGTGTAATAGTGAAGTCAAATTCTTGTAGTATTAACATCCATTTGGCTAACCTCCATTGAGTTAGTTTGGCGGATAACAGAAATTCTAATGCTTTGTGGTCAGTGTATACTTTTGTTTTTCTTCCGAATAGGAAGTATCGAAAACGTTGGAAGCCCCATACAATGACCAATGCTTCCAGCTCCGTGACTGAATAGTTTTTCTCACTTTTTGTGAGTACACGACTGGCAAATGCAATTGTTCTATATGATCTTAGCCCTGCCTGTTCGTATTCTTGGAATAAAATAACTCCTAAACGTGTTTTCGCGCTATCAGTGGCCATACAAAATTTTTGTGTTAGATCAGGATGTGCTAAAATCGGTGCTGTTGTTAGTGCGTTTTTCACTTTTAAAAATTCTTCATTGGCTTGTTGATCCCATACCCATGGCGTGTTTTTTCCAGTCAATGCACATAGGCGTGGTGTTGCGAGAGAGTCGATCCAAATAAATTTTTTATAGAATCTGGTGAGACCTAGAAATCCTCTGAGAGTTTTCTTATTATATGGAGTACAGAATTCTTTGATTGACATTAGTTTTTCTGGGTCGGGCATTACCCCTTTCTCTGAAATTATGTGTCCTAGAAATTTGACCTCTCGCCTTCCAAATTTGGATTTTGTTATATTTACTGTGACCCCATGCTCTTTCATGATCTGTAAAAACTGATTTAATGTGTCGTTGTGATGTTCCCAAGAGGGTTCTGCTATAATCACATCATCAACATAACAAGTAATTTTTTGTAAAATTTCAGGACTGAGTATAGTATTAAATCCCCTAATAAACGCTGCTGATGATATGTTTAAACCAAATGGCAATCGTTTAAATTGGTAACATCTACCGAATACGATAAATTCTGTAAATTTTCTACATTCTGGGGCCAATTCTGTTTGCCAGAAACTACTCCGTAAATCAATTGATGAAAATATCTTAGCACTGTGGAAGTTTTGTATCAATTCCTCTAATTTTTCTGGGCGTACTGTCTCAGTGATTATGATTGTGTTGATCTGTCTGGAATCAAGCACTAACCTGATGCTCCCATCTCGTTTTTGTACAATATGGAGCGGGCTGTTATATGTGGAAGTAACTGGTTCAATAATATCATCATCTAACATTTTAGATATCTCCTGGAATACGTTATTCCTGTAGCTTAATGGGATTGTATAGGGTGGCACTCTAAATGGTTTGTGCTGTTTTACTTCAAACTTGTACTGAAAGTGTTTAGGACTGTCAGTATTAGGTAAAAATACCTCTGCTTTATCTCATAAAATACCCTCTAATTCTCTTTTACTGTGTTCCGAAATACCTTGAAGTTCTTGCAATTTTTCGTCGATTTCTTTATGGACTTCTAACATGAGTTGAGGCGTTTCCCCTTTTGTGCATACCATTCTAATTCTTCATCCTCTTTATCTCACATCATTCTTAATTGTTTGTTTATAACTGGTATTTCTTCTAATTTTAGCTTTTGCTCAAAGAGAAGTGTGACATTCCCGAATGTTACGCTACCTTTTCCCATATCTATTATCGCTCGTCTCTCATTTTAAAAATTTGCACCTATAATCAAATCTACAGTTAGTTTAGGTATAATCACGAAGTTGGCTTCGATCTTCTGACCTTGGCACGAAAGAGTTAACCTTGTTTGTTTCGTAACGTCCGCAGCATTGTTTCTAATAGGACCTCTTACTTTAATCTTACGTGTTTTCAGAACTGGCAATTCCTCATTGGCATTACACTGCATGAATAAATTTTCTGAGATCGCGGTCAGTTTACTTCCGCTATCAATTACAATATTGACTGGGATATGCTTTACCATGGCCTTCACTATTGGTTGAATTGGAAAGGGTTGGTTCTGTTCTTCTTCTTCTTTCATCAACGAATCCTCCACTGAATCATACATGAGTCTTTTCAGAAATTTCCCTTGTGAATTCGAACTTTCTGTAGGATAAGTTTCGACTGCTACTTCTCTCTCCTTTATTTCCTCTTCTCTATTTCTTACTTCATTTATACTTTCTTCAACATCCTCTACTTTTTCCTCATCTTCGTCTATCTTCTCCTTCTTCGTCGCTATTTCCATATAATCGCATTTAAATGCTCTAATTATCGCTTCATAACTTCCTTCATTATATACGTTGGATTGTGTGCCCACTAGTAATTTATTTTCAACTTCTGTCGACTGTGCATTATCCTCATTGAATTCGCTTTCCCTGGTTTCCATCTCAAATAGCTCTGCCATACTCATTACTTCGTCCTTTCCTCCTACATTCGTTGTGCATGCCTCTGGTAATTCATCTTCCTCGTCAGTATTCTCCCAGTTAATTTCGTCCCAACACGATATTGTTATTTTCCTGTCTTCGTTTAATCTGGTCCCTGTGGTTTTGTTTCTTCCTTCTTCTCTTCTCGTGATAAGGTATTTACTTCTCTGTTCAAGGTGCTGCAATTATCCTTGGTCGGTGCGTCATTCTCTTTGGCATGGGCGCTTAGCTGTCAATTCGAACGTTTTTCGGGGTTTGGTGGTCTTACTTCCACCTCTTATATCTGTATTCTCTTTTCTTGCTCCGCTTGTTGATATTGGTTTCTTTGTTGATAATTTGTCGGTCTATTGGTTCTCCAATACCCGTTCCGGTTGTCATTGCTCCCTCTGTAATAGTTGTTGCCGTTCCTGGGTGAATTATAGTTATTGCCATATTCTCTTCTAAATCCATAACCGTTTCTTTGTTGAAATCTGTTATCGTTTCTTGGTGCGAAGTTATCACGTGGTTCGTAATTATTGTTTCTTCGTACTGTGTCTTGTGGATTCCACTGCTTTTTGATTTCGTTTTCATGTTCGCTTCGTCTTTTTCTTGCGTCATCTTCCGAAAATATAAACTCTAGTTCCCTTAGAATTCCTTTAAATGCTTCGACGTCATTGCCTCTGCGACCTACTAATGATTGCTGGTATTTCAATGGTAACTTCATCGCGCATAATTTAATCAACTCTCCGTCACTGTATGGTACATCTAAGCATTGATTTTTCTTTGCCATTACTTCGAAAAATTTCACGGGACTCTTCTCTCCTGAATTTTCAAAATATGGGTTCTGTAATAATTTGTACTTCACTCTGTTCTGTGCTTCGCTGGACCAGTATCGTGAGAGAAACTTCTCTCTGAACTCTTCGTACGATCGGCATGTCGCTGCAACATTCTGCATGGTTTCTGCAACTGTTCCTGACATGTGTGCACATATAGTCTAATTTGTGTGCTAGCGTCCAGTGTTCTGGTAATCCTACTCGGAACTGATCAATAAAAGTTCGTGGATGTAATGAGTTTCCTTCTCGAAAGTGGTGAAATTTTCTGACTGTGAGGAAATGATCGTCGTCATACTTCGTCATGGTTCCATATGAAATTCGCGATTCTTCGCCACTTTTGTTTCTGATCATTTCTCCCGTCGTTCTTTCCGGTTGTGGTAGATCCATTGGATATTTTCCACTGTAACTTTCACCTACCCTTGCGTAGTATCGTTGGAGTGGTACGCAATAATTTTCTTCCATCGGTTGTGAACGTGTAGCTGAATGCATTGCACTGTACTCCTCGCGACCTGGCTTTCCATTGTCACATATTGGTTCGGTATCTTGTCTGACTAACCTTGGCGCTTCATTGCACGATCCAAACTGTCTTGAAACATACATTTGTGGTTCTGCATGTGTTTCTGGTGCCGTTTGTTCATCAAGAATTTCGAAACGTGTTTGTTGCTGTGCAGGCTGTGTGATTTCACGTATGTTACTTTCCGCCTGTGATTGGAATCGCAAATGCGTAATATATTCGTTAATTGCTTGTTTTTTCCGGTGCTGTTACAGATACGGCTGTGGTTGCAGACTCAGTGCTTGTTCGATCCTGTTCACTACGCTCTTCAATAGTTTGCGACAACTCTGTTCGCAATTTCTGAAATTGTTGCTTCGTTTGCGCTTCTATTTTGACTATGCCATTATCATATATTTTCAGCGGTGCTTTTGTGATACGTTTGTGTAACACAATGTTTTCAACAATTTCACGCGCTGTACCTGCTGCTTGTCTAGTAATTACGTTTATCTGTTTCTCTAGTTTCTTGGCTTCTCCCTGGGTGTTGTTACTTAATGTTTTGATCTCGTCCTGAATGACATTACGCAATGTTTGTACGTCCGCTTGTACCTTGTCAATGTCTGTTCTCAATTGATTGTGACCTGTTACTAAGTTTCCTATCACTTCTCGAGATTCTATTGCCTCGGCTTCAATATGACTTAGGTGTAACTGAATTTTTTTGTTTTGTTCTTTAATCTCACGCATTTGTGTCGTGGTTTCTGCAATTTGTTTCGTCGTTTCTGCATTCTGAATTTTAATTTGGTTCGCAATTTCTTTATTTTGTCTTGTCATGGTTTCCATCATTTGTTGTAATAATTCTGCCAGATTGGTGGGTCCTATTGCGTTTTCTTCCGACGTCCTACGCTCTGTACTTTCGCCCAAGTGTTGGTTTGCAACTGATTGCATTGAACTGTGCGGTGACACGTTTCTGCTCGAATTTCTTGTACTCTGTGGTGAGGGAGCTCTGATTATTTGTACGATGGGTTCTACGTATTCAAGACGCAAGTTAGAATCCTCATCGACTGTCTCTCTACTTTCCTGCTCCTCTGCCGTATGCTGACCTACGTTTTCTATGCCGTGGCGTACATTATCCTAGTTCTGGTGCATTATCTGTCCTATTTCTCGTGATACTGCATCGTCTGTTGTACTGTCCTCTATTCTCTGTCCATCTTCATGCTGGGTCTCTACCTCAATTCGGTCAATGTCTCGATTTGCCATTGCTAATCTTTCCGAATCCCTTATTTTCTGTTTTAAAAGCAATTCACGCGCCCTACTTCGCGTCAACATGCGCTCATACGATCTCACGCGTTTCATAAACATTATGTTCACACGACATGACACTTATTATACCCAAGACTGACAACCCATTCACTTACTTGTTGGGTCAGAACCAACTTGTCAACGATGTATCCGCCACCTGTGTGCTTGCATTGGAGAGAAAACTTAATTCTAACAATATTAAATTTCCTAACTTAATTATGCTATAGTCTCTGCTAGAATGTCTAACTTTCTATTGAATACTTTCTTACTATCTATCGCTGCAGCTACTATTTTCAACTATTTATGCCTTTCAAAAAAAAAATTTATTACGAAAATTTTTAACAGGATATTTTTCTGACCTAGTTGGGCATGTGGTCGACCTTCAATCATGGTATTTTACCATCCTGGCAGAGTCGCCATTCTCTAACATTTTGCGTGGTGTCTGTTTGTTCTAAGTCGTGTCTCCCTACCACTTTCGTGCAACGACGCTCTGAGCGTGTTTTTTAGGGAATTGACTAGTTTGAACCTGGGACCTGTTGCTGGTAAGGAGACGCCAGACCACACATGACATGCAGAGTTCAGAAGAGTTCAGTGAGACTAGTGATGATATAATCAAATACTTAATGATTTCAGCGCCAGAGACGCGAAGAAGTCTCACGCTAAAACTTGCAGCTGGTGTGACCCTTTTGGTGTTATCGTAAGATCTATGCTGTTCTTCTGGAGGGCTCTATCTTTTAATATGGGCTGGGGGGTGGTTTTGGCGGTCAGCTGGCGACGTGGGTGACCGCCCCTTATCGTAGGGCCTCCTAGCCTACACGATTCTGCTCTCGGCTTCTGTTCTCGTTTCTCCCCTCGGAACTGCGTCTGTTTCACGGTGGGAAGGTATGACATGCATTTAGGCGTTCTTGTGTTAGTCTGTGGTATTCCCTTTGTTCACTCGTTGATCGTATTACTTTGGTTAATTTAATGTCAGGATTTATTTGGAGCTGTGTGACATACGCCGGATTTGCTATCATGTCAGGGTTTTCATGGAAGGTGTTGGATTTGCCTGACACCTTACAGTAGTTCCATCGATTCTTAAGTACTGATACTCATTTTTGGACCCTTGAAACGAAGTTACTGAAGGAAATAGAAAAGTTAAAAAGAAAGGTGCGCAGTTCACCACGAGCCGTCAAGTCAGAGCGAGGGCGTCATAAAGATACTTACCCAGCTTCAGTGGAAGTTACTTGAAGATAGATGTTGTGCAACAAGAAGAGGATTATTTTCATAATTTCGAGAATATACTCCCGTGAAGAGTAAATCAGTATTACAATCTCTCATATCTATCTCACGAATTTCCCGTGATGATAATTTCATAAGAATTCGGAAGTCGTTCTTCCCATGCTACGTTCGCTGGTGGGACACGACGGGAGAAACCGACTGTGGTACACTGTGTATCCTACGCCACAAACCGTAAGATTATTTTCAAACTGAAAATGAATTTGTAAAATGCAGCTTTAGTGTTATTTGTTGCAACTGAAGGCAAGTCGTTTGCATAATACGTTTGTCCCTCCTAAGAGTCGTCAGGCGCATTTTCTCTGATGTTTCACCAGATATTTGAAATTTAATTTTTGCTATGTGTAGCTGTAGTCAGCTCGAACAAATAATGCTCACCACGTCCCCGTGTCAATAGAAACCGTCGGTTTGTTTCCCGTTAAAAACAAAATGATTATTAACGGGAAGTTTTACGTGCCTATTCAGTAGCGCAATCCAAAATTAGTCTAGTGCGATGTTTGTTTTATCTATATGTATTAACAGGCAGGATAAAACACGAGAAATAACCAGTAATTCAGTAGCGCTGTTGCATGACTGTAGCAGTCAGCTCGGGCCAAGGCGGTGCTCTATCGCTGCTTGAGTACTGCTAATTTTTCGTGTTTTACTGTGCCTGTTAATACACATCCATGAAACATATAACACACTAGATTAATCTGGGAGCGCTGTATCTAATGGACGTGTGAAGTTAAAGCTCTAAAAATGACATTCTTTGTAATAGGAAACAAGCCGACAGTTTGCGTCGACACTGGGCTTAGCATGAAAGACGTGATGATCAGTATTTGCTTGGGCTGACTCCAGCTACACATGGCACAAAGGGACTGTAAATATTTGCCGAAACACCAGAGGAAATGCTCTTGACGATTCACAGGAGGGACACCCTGTATATGGTGAAAATGTTGACCTGTTGTGGACCTCTGAGGAACGGACCACATCTGATGCTATCCCAGTCTGACGTTAGCCTGTTTTACGATATGTGAATATGTAAACCAACATTTATTTTCCTGCTGCTGAACGCCTTATCTCTAATTTCTTAATATTATAATTCAATTAGCAGTATATCTCAATCTATGTTGTCAACAGCCCATTCAAGTGATAACAGACAACCAGCAGCAACAGGGTATCTCAAGTAATGAAAGTAAAGCAATATTGTGCATCTTCTTAGATGTTTTTTGATTGATAAGCAATGTTATTTTCTTTCTGTTCTGAGGTTTAATTATTCTTAAAAATGTCATAATCTTAGCTTCTCAAACATTTCTTGTTACCTTACAGTACCTCCCTCATTTATCTACTGTTGATTACGCTTTGTCACACACTTCCTAGATTCACAGGCCTTTATGTTCTTCACGGTTACTCTTAGAAATGATTGTAATTCCTAATTCTATCAACACTGGATGGCTGTCACCACTGAGGCCGTGTTTCATGTATCTCATTGGAAAGGAACCTTCATAAAATCTAGGTGATGTCTATATGAAAGCACTTTTATAATCACGGAAGAGTCAAAGAAACTGGTACAACTGTGTAACATCGTGTAGGGCATCCGCAAGCACTCAGAACTGCCGCAACACGACGTGGCATGGATTAGACTAATGACTGAAGTAGTGCTGGAGGAAACTGACACCATGAGTCCTGCAGGGCTGTACATAAATCCATAAGCGTACGAGGGGCTGAAGATCTCTTCTGAACAGCACGTTGCAAAGCATCCCAGATATGCTCAATAATGTTCATGTCTGGGCAGTTTGGGGGCCGGTGGAAGTGTTTAAACAAAGAAGAATGTTCCTGGAGCCACTCCGTAGCAGTTCTGGACATGTGGGGGTTCCCATTGTTCTGCTGGAATTGCTCAAGTCCATCGGAATGCACAATGGACATGAATGGATGCAGGTGATCAGACAGGATGCTTACGTACTTGTCACCTGTCAGAGTCGTACTTAGACATATCAGGGTCCCATATCACTCCAACTGCACACGCCCCACACCATTACAGGGCCCCCACCAGCTTTACCAGTCCCCTGCTGACATGCAGGGTCCATGGTTTCATGAGGTTGTCTCCATACCTGTACACATTCATCCGCTCGACACAATTTGAAACAAGACTCGTCCGACCAGGCAGCATGTTTCCAGTCATCAACAGTCCAATGTCGGTACTGACGGGCCCAGGCGAGGCGTAAGGCTTTGTATCGTGCAATCATCGAGGGTATACGAGTGGGCCTTCGGCTCTGAAAGCCCATATCGATGATGTTTCGTTGAATTGTTCGCACGCTGACACGTGTTGATGGCCCAGCATTGAAATCTGCAGCAATTTGCCGAAGGGTTGCACTTCTGTCACGTTGAACGATTCTCTTCAGTCGTCATTGGTCCCGTTCTTGAGGGATCTTTTTCCGGCCGCAGCGATGTCGGAGATCTGACGTTTTACACTCGTGAAATGGTCATCCTGGAAAATCCCCACTTCATCGCTACCTCGAAGATGCTGTGTCCCATCGCTCATGCGCGGACTATAACACCACTACTTGAATCTTGATAACCTCCCATTGTAGCGGCAGTAACCGATCTAACAACTGCTCCAGACGCTTGTTTTTTTTTTATATAGCCGTTGCAGACCGCAGTGCCGTACTCCGTCTGTTTACATATCTCTGTATTTGAATACGCATGCCTATACCCTTTTCTTGTTGATTCCTGTAGGTCATCACTGAGAACGTGGCTTTTGTTGCTGTAGCCTTTTTATTTTTCGTCACAGTCCTCTTCAATGACACCCGTCACTACCACTCAACACACTTTTTCTTCCGCGTTGTGACTCAGCGGTTGATGTGTTTCCACTTTACCTGTATGCGGTGTAAATCTTCGATACGGCGCCTCTTGAAACACCAGACACTTCGGCTACGTGGCCGCGCGTGATTAGCCGAGCGGTCTAAGGGCGCTGCATTCATGGACTGTGCGGCTGGTCCCGGCGGGGGTTCGAGTCCTCCCTTGGGCATGGGTGTGTGTGTTTGTCCTTAGGATAATTTAGGTTAAGTAGTGTGTAAGCTTAGGGACTGATGTCCTTAGCAGTTAAGTCCCATAAGATTTCACACAAATTCGAACATTTTTTTTCCGGCTACGTTGGTTACGGAAGCACCCATCACATGAGCACCAACAAACTGCCCATGTTCGAATTCACATAGATGCGGCATAATGCACTCACAACTACACAAAACACTGTACTGACCACGACTGACACTTGCAACGGCTGGTTCAAATAGCTCTGAGTACTATGCGACTTAACTTCTGAGGTCATCAGTCGCCTAGAACTTAGAACTAATTAAACCTAACTAACCTAAGGACATCATACACATCCATGCCCGAGGCAGGATTCGAACCTGCGACCGTAGCGGTCGCTCGGCTCCAGACTGTAGTGCCTAGAACCGCACGGCCACTCCGGCCGGCCACTTGCAACGTATTGAGGACATAGCACAGGTGCTTTTGGTCGTCAAATACGAGGGTAATCCCAAAAATAAGGTCTCCTATTTTTTATAAGTACATAGACCTATTTATTTCTACGATGGTTTACATCAGTTTACAGCTTGAACATTTAGCCATTTTTCGACATAATCACCGTTTCTGTCGATCCATTTTTGTAGACGCTGTGGCAGTTTTTGTATGCCCATGTCATACTACCTCGCCGCCAGAACAAAAGAAAAACAGTCTGAGATGTTATAATAAAGGAAACGGGGAGAGGCAAAGAAATGCAGAATAACATACTGCTAAGGGACGGGAATAAGGTAATAAATGATCCACAGCACTTAGCAAACTATGTAAACGAGCATTTTTCAAGTATTGCAGAGAGGTTACAGCAAAAATTCTCTCAAACAAATTTAACACCTGTAAATAATGTTGCACCAAAACAATGATGCTACTTCCAACCACAGAGAATGAAGTCAATCAAACTGTTCAAAAACTAAAAAATGAAAAGTCAGTAGGCTTAGAAAGTACCAATGTGAGTACTGAAACAATGCATAGAGATTATACAAGGCCCCTTAACAAATATAATAAATGAATCCTTCACATCAGGGTCATTTCCAGAGCAGTTGAAACAGGCAAGAGTTGTACCTTTACTTAAGAAAGGTAATGCAGAAGACATAGAAAATTACCGGCCCATTTCCCTGCTGTCACCATTCTAAAAAATAATAGAAGCAATTATGAAACACAGATTAATGAATTACCTGAATAAATGCAACCTTTTAAGCGAATCACAGTTTGGTTTCTGAAGTGGCAAAAATACGGAGTCAGCCATAGTAGAATTCACAAAGGTTGTACTTAATGCTCTTGACAAATATGGGTGTGTCACAAGCATATTTTTGGATCTTTCTAAGGCGTTTGATACAGTTGACCAAAAGATTCTATTAAATAAATTAGAAACATTAGGAATAAGAGGGGTAGCTAATGACTGGTTTCGATCATACCTAGCAGATATGGTACAAAGAGTAGAGATAACACATACTTCAAGTAGATCTAAACATTTAGTAGAACACTTATCAGAACCAAAATACATTAATATAGGGGTTCCGCAAAGTAGCATATTAGGACCAATACTATTCCTGATATACATCAATGACTTTCCCAGTAGTGTTACTCACGGTAAAAAAATTCTCTTCGCTGATGACGGCAATAGTACAGTCACTGAGAAAACAAGAGAACTCCTTGCAGAGAAAGCAAATGAAGCTCTCAAGGAAGTTTACGACTGGTCAATAAGCAATAAAGTGACATTGAACACAAAGAAAACTAATGCCATGAATTTCAGTTTGAAGAGGGAAAATTACAATGTTAAATTAAATGTAGATGGCACCTCTATAGACTGTGTAACAAATGCAAAATTTCTAGGAATGAATATTGATTCTCAGTTGAAGTGGTGTGAACACACAAAGGTACTTGCAAATAGAATGTCATCAGCATGTTATGCCCTTAGAATCCTGTCATTAGTGTGTAACAGGCAGTGTCTTTTAGTTACATACTGTTCATATGTACACTCAATTCTTAGCTATGAAATTATTTTTTGGGGAACAAATGCACAAAAAATGAACTCAATTTTCAAACTCCAGAAAAGAGCCATAAGAATCATAACCAAAAATGGTAGTCGAGCTCATTGTAATGATCTGTTCAAAACACTGGGGATTTTAACTGCTCCGTGTGAATACATTTACTAGTCAGTTGTACACATCAAAAATAACATTGGTAATTACTGCACAACCAGTTCAGTCCATGTCCATAGAGCAAGAGCTATCCTCAACTTACATTTGCCAAGAAAAAATAAACATAAAACACAAAACAGTATTTTCAGCCAAGGAATAAAATTGTACAATAAATTACAATAACAGATAAAAGAAATTGCAAAAATGCACTTATTTAAAAAGGCAACTAAAAAGTACGTGTTATGCAATACATTTTATACATTGAAGGATTACTTCGATGAAACAGAGTAGGGGTTTGGTAAAAAATGTTATACAAATAAATAATAATAATGATCTACACCTACATATATACTCCCCTAGCCACCAAGTGGTGTGCGGCGGAGGGCACAATTCGCGCCAAAGTCAAATTCCCCCCCCCCCCCCCCCCCCCCCCTCTATTCCACTCGCGGATCGTAAAAGGGAAAAACGACTGTCTGAACGCCTCAGTACGAGCTCTAATTTTCTTTACCTTTGAATGGTGATCACTGCGCGATTTGGAAGTTGGTGGTAGTAATAGAGAGGGGTCCAAAAAATGTATCCACTGTTTAAAAGTCCATAACTTGCAAACTAATTGACGGAGTTGTCTCATTTTTGGTGCAAGTGTAGCTTAAAGTCTAACTTAAAGATATCACTGTAGGTGTTCGAAATGGTCACCATTAACATCCACACACAAACGATGCCGCCGAACTGCAGCACGAACTACTGACTGCAACGTGTTCAGTTGGAGATTTGCACATGAATGTACGATGGATTCTCGAAGTTCATACAATGTGCATGGCTTTTGTCGATAAATGACGTCCTTTAGTGTTCCCCACTGGTAAAAGTCCAGAGGAGTTAGGTCTGGGGAACGTGGTGGATACTCCACAGCACCTCTTCGGCCTATCCACCTTCCTGGTAGATTTTCGTCGAGATACGACCTAACACGATTTTGGTAGTGGGCTGGGGCACCATCTTGTTGAAAGTAAACTCTTCCGTCTCCATACAAGTCTCGGATGGCAGGTAAAATGGATGTTTGAAGCTTCTGAAGGTACACCTCACCGGTAACTGTGCCGTCAAAGAAGAATGGCCCAATCAAGCCACAGTAAGACAACCCACACCACACATTTACGCCTGGCAAATTCACGGCTTTGTCTACATGGACGTTCGGATTTTAGGCGGCCCAGTAGATGCAATTGTGGCGATTTACTGTACCATTGAGGTTGAACTGTGCCTCATCAGACCACACAATCATCTCTGCAAACCCTTCATCGTTGCGCACCATGTTAGTAAACCTCTCGCAGTACTCCATTCTACGATCTGGGTCGTCCTCGTTCATTGCGTGTAGCGATCGTGGGATGTAGCACTTCCACTTTGCTGTCTTCAAAATTCACCGAACACTTAAGCGACTCACTCCAGTTTTACGGGCATACTGTCTCACAGACTCCTGTGGTGAGCGAGTGAACTGTTGTAACACACGACGGGAGCTAGTTGGACTTGTTACTGTTACAGGTCGTCCAGATCGTTGTTTGTGTACATCTTTAACACAGCCTTCGCCTTCAAATTTGTGTCGAATGCGACGAATCGTTAAACGTGTCGGTGGCTCTGTTTGATACTCATTTCGCCATTGCCGTTGAACCTCATTAATGTTTTCGTACTTAAAATACCACTTCAAAACTGATTTCCTTTCATCTTGCGCCAGCCATGTTTACTCGAGTAACTAGGTGCAGCTAATAACAAAACACTATCTGGCGACTGTCATCTGACAAAACAAAACAACGCAATACAACGCTTGTGTGGCGATTGCCGGAACTACAAACTATTACACTACCAAAGATGAGACAACTCTGTCAATTAGTTTGCCAGTTATGGACTTTTAAACAGTGGATACATTTTTTGGACCCCTCTGTACATGTTCTACATCCACGGCGAAGATCGGATTTCGGAATTTAGTGAGCAGCCCCCTTCCGTTTAGCGCGTTGTCTATCTGCAAGTGTATCCAACTTCAAACTTAATTCAGACGAACAATACTCTAAGACTGGACGAACTAACGTACTGTAAGCAATTTCCTTTGTTGAAGGACTGCATCGCTTCAGGATTCTGCCAATAAACCGCAATCTAGAGTTCGCCTTGCCCGTTACTTGTGTAATCTGATCATTCCATTTGAGATCATTTCAAATAGTCACACCCAGCTACTTGACGGATGTTACCCCTTCCAAAGACTGGGCATTTATTTTGTACTTGTACATTAATGGGGATTTTCGCCTTGTTATACGCAGTAGGTTACACTTATAATATTGAGAGGTAACTGCCAGTCATTACACCACGCATTTATTTTCTGTAAATCCTCATTGATTTGTTCACAACTTTCGTGTGATACTACTTTCCTGTAGACTATAGCATCATCGGCAAACAGTCTAATGCCACTGTCAATACCATCAACAAGATCGTTTATGCAAATCGTAAAAAGAAGCGGACCCACCACGCTGTCCTGGGGCACACCCAAAGTTACGCTTGTTTCTGTTGAAGTCACCCCATTCAGGACGACATACAGCTCTCTGTCTGTTAGAAAACTTTCTATCCAACCGCATATGTCATCGGATAGACCGTAAGCGCGCACTTTTTGGAGCAAGCGACAGTGCGGAACTGAGTCGAACGTCTTTGGAAAGTCAAAGTCGAGAAATATGCCATCAACCTGGGAGCCGGTATCTAGAGCCTGTTGTATATCATGTACAAAGAGGGCCAACTGTGTCTCGCATGACCGCTGTTTCCTAAAACCGTGCTGGTTTCTGCAGATGAGCTTCTCAGAGTCTAGAAAGGTAATTATGTCCGAACACACATTATGTTCCATGATTCTACAATAAATGGATGTCAGTGAAATTGGCCGGTAATTATGTGCATCCAATTTTCTACCCTTTTTATAGATTTCTATGACCTGGGTCTTCTTCCCGTGGAACTTTCCGCTGTTCCAATAATCTCTGATAGATGATGGATGAGAATGGTGCTATATTTGTAGCCTACTCAACATATAACCTTACGTGGATACCGTCGGGGCCAGATGCCTCCCTGCCGTCTAAGGATCTTAACTGTTTTACAATCCCAGATACACTAAACACTATGTCAGCCATCCTTGCGTTTATTAGATAATTGAAAGGGGGAATGGTGCTGCAGTCCTCTACCATAAACGAGTTTTTGAAAGCTAGGTTTAGAATTTCGGCCTTCTGTTTATCATCATACGTTATATTACCAGTACTGTCAACAAGAGAAGGTATTCAAAATATCCACGGGTGTGCTGCCGGTCTATAGTGTCCAACGGGCACAATATTTCGGCGATCATACATGTCGCCATCATCAGGTGAACTGACAGACTGAGCTCCTGTGAACGTGCCGGCACGGAGATCCGTACGCTATGGCTGCTCAGAGGGAACTGGGTTCGGTCGCGGCGGCGGCCGATTTAAATACCCTCCGCCCGCGGCGCGCTCCCTCCGCCGTCCGCGCCCCGCGCCACGGTCGCGCGGTGGAACAGATTGCGACGGCGTCTGAGATGACGTCGGTGTGATGGCTCTGTCCGCCGTGGTCGTCACAACTACACGTTTGCTAGATTTACTCTTGATTAACCCAATCGCTGGTTCCCAAGCCTTGCTAAATAGCCACTGTCACGGTTTATGAGGTCGTCATTGGTGCGAATTTCGATGGCCTCTCTAACAACGCTGTCCCAGTATCTCGACGTCTGTACCAGAATCCTCGTGCGGTCATACTCCATGGCGTGATTTTCCGACAAACAATGTTCAGCGACCGCCGACTTGCTCGGATACATCAGTCGAGTGTGCCTCTGGTGTTCACGGCATCGATCCTCGACGGTACGCATCGTCTGACCAATGTACGACTTGCCACATTGACACGGAATCTGGTACACGCCGGCCTTCCTCAAACCGAGGTCATCTTTGGCGCTCCCCACCAGTGCACGAGTTTTATTTGGAGGACAAAACACAGTTCCGACCGGGTGTTTCTTCAGAATGCGGGCGATTTTCCCCGAGAGTGCGTCTGTGTATGGAATAAATGCAGTGCCTACCTCCTCCCTCGTGACTTCATCCATCTCAACAGGTTGTGCTGCAGTGGTTGGGCGGAGAGCACGTTGAATCTGCCACTCTGAGTACCCATTTTTTTCGAAATACAGTTCTCAGGTGTTCCAATTCCTGGGGTAGACTCTCTGCGTCAGAGATAGTGCGCGCCCTATGTACTAGAGTTTTAAGTACCCCGTTCCTCTGTGAAGGGTGGTGGCAGCTGTCTGCGTGCAAATACAGATCAGTGTGCGTGGTACTTAAACTCTAGTACATAGGGCGCGCACTATCTCTGACGCAGAGAGTCTACCCCAGGAATTGGAACACCTGAGAACTGTATTTCGAAAAAATGGGTACTCAGAGTGGCAGATTCAACGTGATCTCCGCCCAAGCACTACAGCACAACCTGTTGAGATGGATGAAATCACGAGGAAGGAGGTAGGCACTGCATTTATTCCATACACAGGCGCACTCTCGGGGAAAATCGCCCGCATTCTGAAGAAACACCCGGTCGGAACTGTGTTTTGTCCTCCAAATAAAACTCGTGCACTGGTGGGGAGCGCCAAAGATGACCTCGGTTTGAGGAAGGCCGGCGTGTACCAGTTTCTGTGTCAATGTGGCAAGTCGTACATTGGTCAGACGATGCGTACCGTCGAGGATCGATGCCGTGAACACCAGAGGCACACTCGACTGATGTATCCGAGCAAGTCGGCGGTCGCTGAACATTGTTTGTCGGAAAATCACGCCATGGAGTATGACCGCACGAGGATTCTGGTACAGACGTCGAGATACTGGGACAGCGTTGTTAGAGAGGCCATCGAAATTCGCACCAATGACGACCTCATAAACCGTGACAGTGGCTATAATATTAGCAAGGCTTGGGTCCAGCGATTGGGTTAATCAAGAGTAAATCTAGCAAACGTGTAGTTGTGACGACCACGGCGGACAGAGCCATCACACCGACGTCATCTCAGACGCCGTCGCAATCTGTTCCACCGCGCGACCGTGGCGCGGGGCGCGGACGGCGAAGGGAGCGCGCCGCGGGCGGAGGGTATTTAAATCGGCCGCCGCCGCGACCGAACCCAGTTCCTTCTGAGCAGCCATAGCGTACGGATCTCCGTGCCGGCACGTTCACAGGAGCTCAGTCCGTCAGTTCACCTGATGATGGCGACACATATGATCGCCGAAATATTGTGCCCGTTGGACACTATAGACCGGCAGCACACCCGTGGATATTTTGATTATCAAATACGCCGGGAGAAACTCAAGAATCACAAGAGAAGGTATGATTATAAAATACCCAACTTTCCACAAACATCTTCACACTGTGGTTTTTCCTTCTTTCTTCCTTTTCTAGAAAAACTTATCCCCAAGCTCTGCATTGCACAATACTAACATCTCTTCCTCTTTCTGAGCTCAATATCTCACTCATTATAGAGGGATGCTGACTCAGGTTTTCAGGATAGCAATTGGGAAGTTGTGGTACAGATAATGGCCCAGAGATCACCAGTTTGTGTGTGTGTGTGTGTGTGTGTGTGTGTGTGTGTGTGTGTGTGTAGTGAGTGAAGTGTCATGAAACAATGTGTGTGTAGTGTGTGCAGTGAGTGATAGTGAGATATGAGTGAACAGTGTGTCATTACATTATTTAATAAGTTATTTGTAAAAAAAGGTATTGTATACAAGGAGTAAGTCTAATGATTGTCTCTAACTAGAAATCTGTAAATGTATAGTATGTGTAAATGAATTAGCTTATTTTAAATTTGGCTAAACTTGTAAATACTTTGACATGTCCTATATCCTTGTAAAAAGAGATCTACGAATTAATAAAGGTACTACTACTACTACCACTACCCGCAACAGAATGAAAAACACGTGCAACTCTGATGTATGGACAAATGAAAATGTGCACGCTACTGTGGAAACGAATTTTCAACGACGTTTCTCAGTCAACGTGTGGTGCGGTATTATTGATGACCAACTCATCGATCCTGTTTTAGATAACCGTCTTATTGGGACATGGTATCTTGAGTTTCTTCAAAATGTGTTACCAGAATATATGGAGGATATCCCTTTGGCAACACGAGCTTGTATGTACTTTCAGCATGATGGAGCTCCTACACATTCCGTATGGCCAGTGACACAGTATCTCAACTTAACGTATCCTGGTCGTTGGAACGGTAGCTGTGCAGTCTTTGTTTGGCCCCCGATGTCATCCAATCTTACCCCACTGGATTACTGTTTGTGGGGGTGGCTGAAGAGTGACGTATACAAGCACAGAGTTGACACAAGAGAGGGACTTCTCACTCGTATTTTACATGCTTGTGCCCAGGTAAAGGAATGTAAAACTGAGCTCCGATCGGCGACACAACATCTGTCTACAAGAGCAGCAACATGCATTGAAGTTGACGGTGGACTGTTTGAACATCTCCTGTAAGGAAACGTACACAATTAAACAAACAATAACTTTACAGAATCTTAATTTACTGTCACCTGCACGTTTCCCTCTCCTATCTGTTTTCATTGGTTTATCCAGAGACAGATAAGAAAAAGGCGTATGTTTATTAGAAGTTTTTTGTTCACAGTCACCTGTAGTATCACCCATCAAAGCATGTACTTTTCCTCCTGACTCACCCTGTATATTCAACTGGCAACGGGAAGCTCGATTGGCAGAAATGGAAGAAACTGTGGGAGTCCTGTGCTGCATGCCAACTCAAAGAGGCCATATCATCAAGTGATTGAATTGACTGATCACGATGATATATGTATAGTGGAAGCGCAGTTACAATGACCAATTCTCGAAGTGGAGGTTACAAGTTGACTGTGGGTCGCTGCCTCATATTATTGTCACTTCTCGCTTTTGTGCAATCAGTGCTTTACTCTAAAGTGATGAACTGTCCCAGAAAATAATGACATAAGGTACTAGTGAGAGAATCTATGGAAAGTAAGTTAAGATGTCGATTTATTTGTTTCCAAAACTAGCAGCAAAAATAGCAAAATTTGGAGAAATTACTTTCTTGAGAAACTTGGTATATTCATAGCACAAAAAGATGCTTATAACACCATGTTTGGGCTCACCGATATACATGCTTGCTCATCTTGCAGGTACACGTCTGGCCAACATTATAAACCTCCCTTGAGTTCTTGTTAAGTTCGGATCCATCGATGATCGAACCCAGAACTCCAGATGGCCGAGCTGAAGCCGAGACCCACTGTGCCATATTACGTCAGGAGGCTGAGCAAGTTCAATAGCTTCAAGGGGCAGTGCAGAGTGATGCAGCGGTATTCAGAAGTATTCCTTTATTCAGCTAGTTTACAGAAGCATAATGTCAGCGCGCCAGCCGCACGCTGTTCTGCGAGTCCGTCTGTCTCAGCACTCCTGGACTGCCAACACCACTGCTGCGGTCATCAAGGCCGCCCGACGATGGAAGTCAGCCGCGCTCGACCCGGTCGCTGCCCGCCGATGCATTGTGTCTTGTGCCGCATAGCTGCCCACAATTCCGGAGACTGCTACAGTCCCTGGTTCTCGCCACCCTCCGCCCCATTTGGCTCGCTCTGTCTGACAATGGGACAAAGGTGGATGTACTGGTCACTCGTGACCCTCGGCTGTTGATGCTCCCAGGACAGGACCGGACTCGAACCTGTGCCGTCCTAGATGTTATGCTACCACTTGTCACTAGTGGTGCTTGCCAGATGGCAAAACCCGCCACCGACCCTAACGCCGTTTCAGTGCTGCTGCGCCTCCCACAGTGTACGCCTCGCCCGGACCCCGGTATGCCAGGTGGGAAGCAAATGAGACCCGTCCTGGAGCCGCCGCAGACCGCTGCCACTGCCCTCTTTCAGGCAGACCGTGCAGTCTCCAAGTACCTGGCTGCCGTTCCGTCCCGCCCCAGTGTTGTCTCCCCGGTGGTGGAATACAGCCCGGACAAGTAAATAGAAACAAAGTACAGGTTTACGCAGAATATTTACAACATTGCTGCCAGACTGGCCCCTATAAGGGTAGACCAGCGCAGGTCCGACCTGACTCTTGACTGACCTGGCACACACTTCAAGCTAAAAGTGCTTGACTATTTATACTGATTTTACCCTCGCTTCTGAAGTAGTGTCAGAGAAGACAGAAATTATGGCAGGGGTAAATTCCCATACGTCAGCCACTTACACATCGCAACTCCCACCTCTGGCCTACTGCCTCGCCTCATACATCGCAACAACTTAAAGCAATGCTACAGTTCCCTGCCTTGCTGTTGCTTCACTCCAAACAAATCGTACGTGCAATACGTCACTGCAGCTCCGCACCATGTTTACCTTGTCTGGCTTACTGTATGCTGACTATTACCACACACTGCTTGTGGCCCCAGACTTCATCGCCCAACTGTGCCTTTACTGAATTTTCAACAAAATTCCCCTTTCCTACGACTAACACCAATACTAGCGCAGCTCACCTCCCTTCTTTCAACAAGATTCGTCCCGAATCGAAATATAACAGTCGTGGCCTGTGGCTGTGTAAACATACCTTGTTCACAAAACTTATGTACTACAGACTAAAACTAACGAGAACATAAAAACATTAACTCTACCCCTATACACTGTTGACACTGGTTACCCATGCCATAGGCAACGGATGTGTTGGCACCTCTTCTGCTAGTGCACGTTTCCACAATCTCCACAAAGCTATACTCAAGAAAAATAGAAAAACGGCACGCCCTGTGGCTGAAATGCTCACTGGCAGTATTCTGTCGGTGCGATGATGTTGTAACATTCGAACGCGTTCCAGTACTTTATTAACCGTGATAAATCCTTCCTGTGCATTAATCAAGGAATGCAACGTTTCCAACAACTCTGGATTTAACGTGGAGTTCAAATATGTTAGCTTCTGCATAGGTGATATCTCCACAACCCCTTCCCACTACGAGTCAATACAACATCATACGACATCCTCAAAAATTCCCGGTAGTTCACTCCGTCCCTATCGATTCCCTGAAAAAAAAAAAAGTCTCCCCCATACAATGACAAAAAAACTAAAACAACAAACAAGAAAAACGCAACTATCATCCGACCCACCAAAACACAAAAAAACGCAAATTATCCCTTGACACAAAAACACAAAATGTAAACATATCGTATTATATTACACATATAATAATTTACTCCCTCCGTGACCGTAACACTTACGGAACTTTACGCGTGCGCTGTTGTCGCTCCGCCACGACTTTCTTCTTCCATTTGCTTTGCCTACCCTCTGCAATTTGGTCACTTCCTGGTAATTGAGGTAATCCGACCACCATTCCTTTAAAAGGCTTTTCTCTACTTAACGGATGTTTTTGTTGGCATTTGCACTTTAACATTTACAGGTGAAGTTATCACCACGACCTGGTATGGTCCGTGGTACTTCGTCAAGAATTTTTTCGTCTTTCCCTTAGGTGTATATGGATTCGCGATCAGTACCCATTGACCTACCCTGTACTATGACAGAGGTTCCTTCCGTTTATTCTGTTCTTCCTGCCTTTCCAGAGCTTTCGTATTGGCCTTCTGTACCCTCTTCCAGACTTCCCGTATTGTCCGTGCAAATTCCCTAACTGCGTCTCCTTTAGCTCCCGATTTCGGGCATAGGACGTCAAACGGTGATGGCATCTTTCTTCCATAGACCACCTCGAACGGTGACATTCCGACCCCCGAATGTATTTTGGTGTTATAACTCGATACCGCGTATGGGAGATAAACGTACAGTTATCATGGTTTCCATTCACATAATAACTTAGCATTTTTGAAATTGTTTTATGTACTCGTTTCGTTCTCCCGTTCGCCAGCGGATGAAATGGACTGGTCTGTAATTTTTTAATTCTCAATAACCTACACATCTGCGTCATTAATTCGGACATGAAGTTCGTTCCCTGATCCGTAATTATGGGATCAGGCACCCCAAACTTCAATAACCAGTTATTGACTAAAGCTTGTGCTACCATACTTGCCTGTTGGTGTGGTACTGCGATCATGGCTAGAAACAGCGAAAATTGAACAATTATAGTTAAAACGTAACGATTCCATGCCGGTGTTTTGTCATATGGCGCGCAGGTATCTAGCCCGATACATTCGAAAGGTTTCGAAGACTCTGGTAACCGTTGCAATGGAATTCTTGCGCGCATCACATCCGCTCGCTGCGCACACGGTACACAATTTGCTACGTATTGTTTCACATCCCTTCTCCAAGTGTGCCACCAGAATCGTTCTGCTACTCGTCTTCCCGTTGCTCGACGACCACCATGCCCCGAGAGCACATGATCATGGCCCTGCTTTAAGACTTCTTCTCTCAAACGCTTTGGTACTACTACCCGTGGTTCGCACCTGGTAACTCTACAACACAAATTTCCCTCCACAATGAAATGTGGTTGAGTTCTAAAACTCTGGCACTCCTCGTCCTCTGCTTGTGCCCTTTGCCATTTCGTGACACTTTTACCCATTACTTCTAATGTGTCTGTCTACCTTGAGACTTAATGCATCTGCATTCCCGTGTTTTTTTTTCCCTGGCTTATGAATTTCTTCAAAGTCAAACTCACTTAATTTTAGAGGCCACCGTGTTACAACATCTCCTTTTCCGTTGTGGAATAATTCCCCTCTGCCCTATTTAACTGTCTGGAAGCATACGCCAGCGGATGCTCCTGTCCGTTTACCATTCGCCCCAGAACACATCCTATTGCGCCATTTGAAGCGTCACATGATAAGATGAAGTCTTCTTCAAAATTCGGAAACACCAACACCGGACCAGAAACGAATCTCATTTTTAATTCATCGAAAGCTTGCTGGCATTCCTCCGTCTATTGAAATTTAACCCCTTTCTTTAAAACCTTTGTTAACGGCTCAGCTATTTTAGCAAAATCCTTTACAAATTTACGATAATATGAACATAACCAAATATACGATTGTAATTGCTTCATTGTACGTGGTGTCGGAAAATTTTGAAATGCCTCTGTTAACGGAGGATCGGTTTGAACCCCTTGTTTACTGATTACATGACCTAAATATTTGACCTGCGTCTGCGCAAAATTACCTTTCTCTAAACATAATGTTAACCGTGCCAACCGCAATCTTCTAAGGACTTCTCTTAAGCGCGATACATGTTCTGGTATATCCTCCGAAAATACTATAATGCATTCTAGGTAAACCATACATGTCTTTTGTTTCAATTCTCTTAAAATACCATCTAATAATTGCTGAAAAGTGGCAGGTGCATTCTTCAACCCGAACGGCATATGTCCGAATAAATCACTAAATGTCAATAACAATTGCTCTAACGCGACCCTGTCGTCTCCCTGCAAATGCTGTAATTTTCCCCTCAATTGCGCTACATCGACGTTTTGCTCATGGCTCGCCTCTAAATCCTCCCTATCGAGGTCATCTTATCAAAGAACCCCAATGTTGCCAATAACAACCCTTTCGACAAGCTAAAATCCGCTCTGCCGAAGTTATCTATACTCACAGGAACCCTATAATCTCCTTCCACATAACTTGCATGAGCTAAACTCCTCCGCACAAAACAGTGCACATTATCCAACTCCTTATTAGTCGAGAGTGGCTCCACCATGTACAATGTCCCCGTTGGTAAGTCCGTATTTACCGAAACCCAGACTACCTTCCCTGTACCTGCCGGTATGTTATCCTGCTGGTCGACCTTTAATGAATCCGTTAGCAGCTTAGCTGGCGTCACCTTCGCGTTAAGTGCGTCTTGCGACATTCGTCCATTTGCAGCCGTTTCCCCCATGCAAAACATTGTTCCACTGAGTTCCCCTGTTTTTTGCCAAAGATCTATCTTCGCACGATGTTTGTCAAGGAAGTCCAGTCCGAGAATCACCGAATACCCGTCACCCACATATGGTAATACCTCTACCTGATCACTGAACTTAGTTCCTGCGATCACAAATTGTACCCAATGACTCCAATTTATTATCCCCCCCTCCCTCATAACCTATAAAGTGGGGGCTCAAGCCTTCTCCTGTTAACCAGGTCTAGACTAATAACAGACACGTATGGCCCCGTGTCAACCAGAAACCTCTGTTCCCTTCCGTTCACCAAGCCTGATGAGCAGCATTCCGTCTGTGCACCTACAAGCGCATTACCTAATTTCACTGGGACCGCCCTCCGACAGTTGAAGCAATCCCGTTCTCGTTTAACGGCTGCTGTCGCCGAGGTTTCCGTTACTTTTACTCCTGCAGTTCACTGTCCGGTGATCCATTTTCCCACATGAGTAACACCGCAACTGACGCTGACACTGCCTCCTAATATGCCCTACCTGGCCACAACAAAAACACTTAATTTCCGCTGCCAGAACTTATTCTCTACCCTTTGCTGCGTCGCATAATCTACCTCATCTAAGTATGTGGCAATTCTTAGGGCTGCCGCAAGATCACTGGGATTCTCCATTCTCACCCGACGTGACATCTCCGGCGGTACTCCCCGCAAAAACACATCTAACGCCCTGTTCTCGCCTCCTGTAACAGCACTATATTCGTCTCTCCATTCTGTGACAGTTCGAACGTTTGTGCATTCATATTTCGAATCCTGTCTGAGAAAACCTCCACAGTCTCATTTCTTCTCATAACTAACGCACTTAATTTTTACGGAAAAAACCTGGTACTATTCCGTTTTTGGTACCTCTGGCGTAACCCACAGCCTCAAGCTATGCAAACGTCCCCACATTGTTCAAGGTTTCATTGTACAGTACGTACGACTTGGCATCCGCTATCAAGCATAACATCGCCACCCTCAACATTACAACATCCGATCTCCCATTGGCCTCAGCCATTGTGATAATGTCATTAAGGAATACCGTCACATCCTCCGTTGTTTTACCCGAAAAGTGGTTAATCAATGCCGCGATTGCCGGTTCAAACGGTCTATGACACTCACTGACCTGCAATTTACTTTCACCCGACGTCCATTCCCCTACTTGCAATGCCTCAAATCTCCCTGCTAATTCTTCATATTTTTCTTTGTCCTTTATCCGTGCCATACCCGAATTTTCTCAGTTAGAGCGGCTACAGCTTCCATCGTAGTCACTGCCGCAGCCTCTGCTGCTTGGCATGTTTCCACCATTCTTGCTTATAGCTCTACTGTTAGTATTAATTCCACTCTTCTACTCCTAAAACTTAGTTTTTGCAGCGAATCATCGCCCATCTACATTCTGAACACTTACGCGCCAAATGTCCAAATCTGTTACAAATAAAACAACTCTTTGCACCCACTTTGTACACGGTAATCTGTGGCCTGACAGGTTACAAAAATTACATCGCTTAGGGGCTATGTCGTCATGTATCCCATTTCCCCTGAATTCAGATAAATCTATAGGCTTTTCCGGTCACAAAAGACACCTTCAAAAAGTCCATCCTAATGGACACTTACCCCTTAAAACATAAAAGAATGACACATAAACAATAAATCAAATGTCACTCACCCATCCCCATCGTACTCGTGTACAGGTGATAGTCCTGCTTTCATCCCTATGCTGGTATGGACGAACACTTCCTGAAAGACAAGGCATAATAAGAAGTGTACGACCACCCATCACGAACGCATCCAAACACCTCAACTACCCCTCTACACAGTCACACCTCAACACTATTTGCTCGACATAAGATGTGGGAGCAGAAATCTGGTACCATCATTGTAACCGGCACCACTTCTGACACCCCTGTTGTGGACCATCGATGGTCGAACCCGGGACTCCAGATGGCTGAGCTGAAGCCAAGACCCACCACTCCGTATTTCGTCAGGAGGCCGAGCAACTTCAATAGCTTTATTCAGCGAGTTTACAGAAGCGTAGTGTCGGCGCTCTGTTCCGCGAGTCGGTCGTCTCAGCACTCCTGGACTGCCAACACCACTGCTGCGGTCATCAAAGTCGCCCGACGATGGAAGTCAGCCGCGTTCGCCCCGGTCGTCAGCCGCCGATGCATTGTGTCTTGTGCCGTGTAGCTGCCCGCAATTCCACAGATTCCTGCAGTCCCTGGTCCTCGCCGCCCTCCGCCCCATTTGGCCAGCTCTGTCCGACCATGGGACGAAGGTGGATGTACTGGTCGCCCGTGGCCCTCGGCCACTGCTGCTCCCAGGACAGGACCGGACTCGAACCTGCCCCTTCTTGATGCTATGCCGCCACTTGCCGCTAGTGGTGCTTGCCGGATGGCAACACCCGCCGCCGACCACAACGCCATGTCAGCACTGCTGCGCCTCCCGCAGCGTACGCCTCGTCTGGACTTCGGTACACCAGGTGGGAAGCAAGCGTGGCCCATCCTGGACCCACTGCAGACCGCTGCCACTGCCCTCTTTCAGGCAGACCGAGCAATCTCCAAGTACCCTGGCTGCCGTTCCGTCCCTCCCCGGTGTTGTGTCCCCGGTGGCGGAATACAGCCCGAACAAGCACATAGAAACAAAGTACAGCTTTACACAGAATATTTACAACATCGCTGCCAGAGTGGTCCCTACAAGCACAGACCAGCACAGGTCCGATCCGACTCTCGACCGACCTGGCACACCCCTCGATTTAAAAGTGCCTTACTATGTATATTGATTTTACCCTCGCTTCTGACGTAGTGTCAGAGAGAGACAGAAATTATGACAGGGGTAAATTCCCATACGTCAGCCACTTACACATCGCCACTCCCGGCTCTGGCCTACTGCCTCGCCTCAGACATCGCAATAATGTAAAGCAACGCTGCAGTTCCCTGCCTTGCTGTTGCTTCACTCCAAACTAATCGTACGTGCAATACGCCGCTGCATCTCCGCGCCATGTTTACTCTGCCTGGCCTACTGGCTGCCGACTATTACCATACACTGTCCGCGGCCCCAGACTTCAGCACCCAATCGTGCCTTTACTGAATTTTCAACAAAATTCCCCTTTCCTACGACTAAGACTAATACTAGCGCAGCATTACTTTGTGTAGTTCTTTCAGAGGGCAGCTCATTCTGGTAACGCTTAACAGATGCGACAGTAGAAAGTCGGTAATAATGTTAGCTAGCGTTCTTAATTCAAAATGAAAATGCCATTAACGTCTTACGTTCACAGTGAAAGATTTTCTTTTCTTACAGAGATTTCACGGTATCCAACTTCTAGCGCATCTAACTGTACTGTTTGCGGCCATAAAATTAACATCGAAGTTTCTACAACACTTTGCCACAAAGTTGCAGCGAGTCTTACATTAGAGCGCCGACTAATTACCTGTGGCATGCTGAAAACCGGGAACGGATCATCTGTCGTACGTCTTCGGTAGCACTCGCTTTGAAGCATTCTTTCGTCTCTGCCTCGTTCACAGCCGGAATCAACAAGTTTCTAGAGGTGGGCACCATGCGAGACAAATTACGCCACTTGTTGCTCCACTGATTAGCAAGGAATCGCTTATCGGCGGATCCGGATCAGTTATCGTCACAACCACACTTATAAAACAGTCTTAATAATGTCCGCTAGTTTCGCTTTGACCTACCAGATCGTGCGGTAGCGTTCTCGCTTCCCACGCCCGGGCTCCCGGGTTCGATTCCCGGCGGGGTCAGGGATTCTCTCTGCCTCGTGATGACTGGGTGTTGTGTGCTGTCCTTAGGTTAGTTAGGTTTAAGTAGTTCTAAGTTCTAGGGGACTGATGACCATAGATGTTAAGTCCCATAGTGCTCAGTCCAGACAGGCTTAAAATTGCCAATAGTCATATGCCACTAATAAATGTCATGTAGCAATGCTTTCAGCAAGATCCGAAATCCGGCCACTGGACAAGAAATCCTACATCATTCACAGTCAACATACCAACTCCTTGCAACTTGCGCTGAAATCTCTACCAAGGTAGACGTCTAGAGGTACACCAAAAACAAAGCGCTTCGAGCTTTCAAGCTGTTTGTTTGTGTAAGTGAAACTCACCAAGTCCGCTTTTCCGACAAAACACTATCGCCAGCTAGCTAAGAGCTCCTCGATCTAATACGAGGCGTCTGCATATCAATCACCATACCGAAACATGCGCATACCAAAACCGGAAAAAACTCCTCAGGATTCCACGTCCGCACACGAGAATGCACTTACAAGTTCTTACTAACTTTCTGTGATTCGAGAATAAGTTTGTCGACCACTATGGCTTAGTATCGGAATTCAGCAGTTCCGCATGAGTTGCCTCCTACACCCGGGGCACTGGTGGCCAACTCTCTCCGATTTCACGGGCTCCCAGAACCTCCCGAAAATGTTTAAACATTAAGGCCTTTCAGCCAGTCAGGCTTCGGGAACATAATGGTTGGTTTTCGAGTCGAAAATCTTGCATTCTGATCGGTCACCTCTTCTGCTGCTAATGACACTAACCTGAGAAGTTCTACCTCCTGCTGGGATCTCTCACCAGTTTCCTCCAAGTTCAACGTAAATGCTGTCGGAAAAAATGCCTTATGTCGTGGAAACGTTTCCAACCTGAAAACGGGCTCTGTAGACTCAGATTACAACATCCTCTATAGTACACTTTACGCGGATTAAGAAAAAACAGGTCCACATTCCAGGTCGGTAGACTAAGCCAAACTTCGAATACAATGTCCCTCGTGGAATGTTGTGTCAATGACAAGATTAAGTCCATAGGTTCAGACTGAAAAGGAAATAAAATCTGTGTCTCAAACCAAAACTGACACTGATAAATCATTGGTCCACAATTCTTTTTCAGTCACAAAAACAATACACGCTGTTTCTGGAAGATTATTCGTCCATGAATCCAGATCGAATTTCAGAATGTCTGTATCGGCCTCAGTTTCCATGTGATACTAGTTTCTGTAAATGCTTACGTCAGCCTTTGTATTATACACTACTGGCCATTAAAATTGCTACACCACGAAGATGACGTGCTACAGACGCGAAATTTAACCGACAGAAAGAAGATGCTGTGATATGCAAATGATTAGCTTTTCACAGCATTCACACAAGGTTGGCGCCGGTGGCTACATCTACAACGTGCTGACATGAGGAAAGTTTCCAGCCGATTTCTCATACACAAACAGCAGTTGACCGTTGTTGTGATGCCTCGTGTAAGGAGGAGAAATGCGTACCATCACGTTTCCGACTTTGATAAAGGTCGGATAGTAGCCTATCGCGTTTGCGGTTTATCGTATCGCGACATTGCTGCTTGCGTTGGTCGAGAGCCAATGACTGTTAGCGGAATATGGAATTGGTGGCTTCAGGAGGATAATACGGAACGCCGTGCTGGATCCCAACGGCCTCGTATCACTAGCATTCGAGATGACAGGCATCTTATCCGCATGGCTGTAACGGATCGTGCAGCCACGTCTCGATCCCTGAGTCAACAGATGGGGACGCTTGCAAGACAACAACCATCTGCACGAACAGTTCGACGACATTTGCAGCAGCATGGACTATCAGCTCGGAGACCGTGGCTGTGGTTACCCTTGACGCTGCATCACAGACAGGTGCACGAATGGCAAAACGTCATTTTTTCTGTTTACAGCCTCATGATCGTCGGATCCGTGTTTGGCGACATCGCGGTGAACGCACATTGGAAGCGTGTATTCGTCATTACCATACTGGCGTATCACCCGGCGTGATGGTATGGGGTACCATTGGTTACACGTCTCGGTCACCTCTTGTTCACGTTGACGGTACTTTGAACAGTGGACGTTACATTTCAGATGTGTTACGACCCGTGGCTCTACCCTTCATTCGATCCCTGCGAAACACTACATTTCAGCAGGATAATGCACGACCGCATGTTGCAGGTCCTGTACGGGCCTTTCTGGATACAGAAAATGTTCGACTGCTGCCCTGCCTAGCACATTCTCCAGAACTCTCACCAACTGAAAACGTCTGGTCAATGGTGGCCAAGCAACTGGCTCGTCACAATACGCCAGTCACTACTCTTGATGAACTGTGGTATCGTGTTGAAGCTGCGTGGGCAACTGTACCTGTACACGCCATCCAAGCTCTGTTTGACTCAATGCCCAGGCGTATCAAGGCCGTTATTACGGCCAGAGGTAGTTGTTCTGGGTACTGATTTCTCAGGATCTATACACCTGAGTTGCGTGAAAATGTAATCACATGTCAGTTCTAGTATAATGTATTTGTCCAATGAATACCCGTTTATCATCTGCATTTCTTCTTGGTGTAGCAATTTTAATGGCCAGTAGTGTAGCATTACATGAGTTTGGCAAAAGGAGAACAAAGAAGTCTATCTCAGTACCCAAATCAATCAAAGAAATGAGCAACATAAGATTAAAGAAAAGTGAATAAACATATCTAATAATATTTTCTTCACGATTTTCTGCAGTACTTCGTCTTACGAACATCTCTTCCTCGGCTGATCCCGGCGGAGGTTTGAGTCCTCCCTCGAGCATGGATGTGTGTGTGTTTGTCCTTAGGATAATTTAGGTTAAGTAGTGTGTAAGCTTAGGGACTGATGGCCTTAGCAGTTAAGTCCCATAAGATTTGACACACATCACACATCTCTCCCTAAGTTCCACCACTAGTCGGACAACATTACAAAAATCCAGTAGCCTTGATAACGCTTTTCTGTTTGAGAAATCTCGTGTTGAAACCGGTCTCCGTGTTCGTTTATTTTTTGTTGCATAGAAATAACAGTCTGTTATGTGATCGGTTGGTTCCCTCCAAAACTGCGAGGACACTTGAGGACATGTGATGCGCGGGTCCTCCCGCCGGAGGTTCGAGTCCTCCGTCGGGCATGGGTATGTGTGTTGTTCTTGGCATAAGTTAGTCTAAGTAGTGCGTAAGTCTAGAGACCGATGACCTCAGCAGTTTGGTCCCTTAGGATTTCACACAAATTTGAACATGTGACGTGAGCCTTTTAACCAGTCTGTCAGGAGTGTAACACATGTCAAACGTCATATGTTTATCGCTAACCTTGCACCCAAAATGAAATTTGTAGCATTTTTACAACAGGCTTAAGTTTTTGTTCTTGCGAGTTCAGATTCACCTCACATCAGACATAACAGAAAGAATTTGGATTATTTATACACGTATGAGGCATTTTTTCCTCTGAATTCACATGACACATAAATTTTCCTGAACCTACACCACCTCACTGCCAAAGTTCCTGGTTCTCTCACTACTGAGTCTGATTCAACAAACACAATGAGATGCGATGCAATGTGAGCATGACTCACCGGCCTCCTTCGTACCCTGACGGTGAGTGTCGGAACTGAGGATCATGTATGGGATTTGTTGTACATATTTAGACTGTTTGCCAACAGTTGTACATATTTGTTGTTTTATAGTTAGAGGTACCGTATCACAAAAATTGAGCCCCATAAGCAAAAACGGATTTCGTTTTCGAATTCAATAACCACAACTTAGCTAAGAACACCATTCACATTCTTTGTGACAAAAATGCTGTTGACCAATTTAATTATTTCTCAGGCACATCGCCTGAAAAGGCCCAGAGATAATATGTCCTCAGATGGCGGTGTTCCATTGATTGGTAAAATAATTTAACCTTCTTATTGTACATGAGTTACAATATTGTAGACAATTTGCTCCAGGTTTTTTATTTCGGCCTTTTCCTTGATCACTGATGCATTTCTTTAATATTCATAAATAACTGTTTCTAAATTTATCCGCCTAATCATATACACAGATGCATATTCCAGTTAGCGGGCTGCTGTTCACACAGTATTCGTGTTTCTCACCGACCTAGTCGAAAACTACAACGATGGTATGTATGTATGATGAGTGCAGGCAACTTGGTATTCACTGCAGCATAGGCTGATCCTTAAATGAAAGGTAATTTATATACGAAGACAGTAACTTCTTCTCGAAAGAGCAGTTACTGTTGATGACCGTGCAGCTTTTCCCTGGAATAAATGATGACTAACTGAAAACCTCAGCTGCCGACAGGTGTTGTTGATATACCTCGATGTGGACAGCTGAAAATGTGTGCCCAGACAGGGACTCGAACTCGGGATCTCCTGCTTACATGGCAGACGCTCTATCCATCTGAGACACCGAGGACGCAGAGGAATAGCGCGACTGCAGGGACTTATCCCTTGCGCGCTTCCCGTGAGACACATTCCCCACTGTCCACAATTCTATATATGTATTGTACCCTATAGACATTTGCCCAACCACTCATTACTCGCGCACGCTTTGGCGATTCCCGTAAGAGTTTGGGCAACCTGTGCGCATTCGCACAGACGAAGGTCAATGGCTGGGTAGCCTTTAATTTGCTGTTTGAAATTAATCGTTCTCTGAAATATAATGTAATCGTAAAACCGTTGTGATCACAGGCGTCACAAACTATTACAAAAAGTGGCACCCTAGCTCATTGGTTCCCAATCTGGGCGTAATTACCGGGTGGCCGCATGGTCTAAGGCTCCTTGCTACCCCCGCCCCTTCCCCCCCCCCCCCCCCCCCCCCCAGTCGGAGGTTTCAGTACTTCCTCGGGTATGGGTATGTGTGTTGCCCTTAGCATAAGTTAGTTTAAGTTAGATTAAGTAGTGTGTAAGCCTAGGGTCCGATGGGCTCAGCAGTTTGGTCCCATAGGAGCTTACCACTACCACCTGGGCGTAATTACCCCCTGAGAGGTAAACTGTATTTTCTGAGGTGTACAAACACAGACCGGCCGCTGTGGCCGAGCGGTTCTAGGCGATTCAGTCCGGAACCGTGCTGCTGCTACGGTCGCAAGTTCTAATCCTGCCTTGAGCATGGATGTGTGTGATGTCCTTAGGTTAGCTAGGTTTAAGTAGTTCTAAATCTAGGGGACTGATGACCTCAGATGTTAAAGTCCCATAGTGCTTAGAGCCATTTGAACCATTTTGTAAAAACACAATGATTTAATTGTATTTCGGTAACGAAACTAAGTTTTGAAAATGTCCTCACTATTATCACTATTTCGTAAGACTGTAATACTGATTACATAAGCTATTTATAATTTCATTTTTTTCAAAGTGTGGTTCAAAGCGGTTGAGGTTGCAGCTCGTGAAACGAATAGAATGAATATCTTCAAAAATGGTTCAAATGGCTCTGAGCACTATGGGACTCAACATCTTACGTCATAAGTCCCCTAGAACTTAGAACTACTTAAACCTAACTGACCTAAGGACATCACACACACCCATGCCCGAGGCAGGATTCGAACCTGCGACCGTAGCAGTCCCGCGGTTCCGGACTGCAGCGCCAGAACCACTAGACCACCGCGGCCGGCTGAATATCTTCCTCACATAGTCCACTCATTACACGTATACTTTGCACTGTGTACCATGCATCTACTTTAGTAAAAATGAGATATACAGGGTGTTACAAAAAGGTACGGCCAAACTTTCAGGAAACATTCCTCACACACAAACAAAGAAAATATAATATGTGGACATGTGTCCGGAAACGCTTACTTTCCATGTTAGAGCTCATTTTATTACTTCTCTTCAAATCACATTAATCATGGAATGGAAACACACAGCAACAGAACGTACCAGCGTGACTTCAAACACTTTGTTACAGGAAATGTTCAAAATGTCCTCCGTTAGCGAGGATACATGCATCCATCCTCCGTCGCATGGAATCCCTGATGCGCTGATGCAGCCCTGGAGAATGGCGTTTTGTATCACAGCCGTCCACAATACGAGCACGAAGAGTCTCTACATTTGGTACCGGGGTTGCATAGACAAGAGCTTTCAAATGCCCCCATAAATGAAAGTCAAGAGGGTTGAGGTCAGGAGAGCGTGGAGGCCATGGAATTGGTCCGCCTCTACCAATCCATCGGTCACCGAATCTGTTGTTGAGAAGCGTACGAACACTTCGACTGAAATGTGCAGGAGCTCCATCGTGCATGAACCACATGTTGTGTCGTACTTGTAAAGACACATGTTCTAGCAGCACAGGTAGAGTATCCCTTATGAAATCATGATAACGTGCTCCATTGAGCGTAGGTGGAAGAACATGGGGCCCAATCAAGACATCACCAACAATGTCTGCTTGATGCTAGTATTGTAGAGCAATGAGTCGCATGTCAACACAAGCACCGAAGTCAACATTACCTTCCTTCAATTGGGCCAACTGGCGGTGAATCGAGGAAGTACAGTACATACTGACGAAACTATCATGAGCTCTAACACGGAAATTAAGCGTTTCCGGACACATGTCCATATAACATATTTTCTTTCTTTGTGTGTGAGGAATGTTTCCTGAAAGTTTGGCCGTACCTTTTTGTAACACCCTGTATACATCACATATGCTTAAATATGTCCTGGAAATCCCTTCTCGGAGTTGTAGAGAGTTCCTGCAACACACAGTTATTCACTTTGCAACAATAAACTAACTAACTGACAGCACACACAACACAACGGTAACAATCTGATGTCTACTACCTTGCTATATGGCCTATACGTTATATTATTATTATTATTATTATTATTATTGTTATTAATGGCAGTGATAATTTCTTTTAGTTTCGATGTAAGAAAACCAGCAGTCAAGTGATTTACAAATAATGGGCCTAAGTATAGTGCACACGTTTTAATTTGTTTGGTCTTAAATGGGTGTGCAGGGAGCGGGTGAAGCAAGTGCCGCTAGGGAGATGAGTGGTACAGAAGAAGCATGTTTGCTAACACGTGTCTACCCTCAATGTGGATAGTTAAATTTCTTTCCTGAGAAGGAATCTGAGGTATCACTCGCAATGCAGTGATAATTGCTTCATCATTCTATTAAAAATGTTATTAGAAAGAAGCGATTGTTTTACTGACTCAGTAGTTAGTGGTTTAATAGAACACCTGAAAACTAAATATCGTTTACCTTAAGTTATTTTAAAAATGAAAGTGTTCAAAGAAAGTTTTTTTTTAATTCTAAAGGTTTGTTAGGCACTAATGTTTACGATAGTGGGGGGAAGGTTGCGGGGGGGGGGGGGGGAGGGGGGGGGGGGAAATAGCTGCTAGCTGTTGTCTGATTGCACGCAGTGTCAATGGTATCAGAAAGGTTGAGAGCTACTGCATTAGCTCTTCAGTTTCCAGTGTAGTATGTTTACCTCTCACTGCGTATGCACCGCCTTGGCTTCTGGGTATATCATCGAGTGTTAAATGCAATTGAGAATGTATATATTGTTTAAGGTACTCTCTGCATCTAGGAGGATGCTGGCCCGTACCTTTTTTATCGCCACAAAAACTTTATCAGCAGATTTGGATCTAAAGCACACTATATCAATATAGGGCGTGTGACTATTAGCTTTACTTATTTAAACGGTGCCACACTTCGTCTGGAGGACTTCACTCTGCTCCAACAGTGCGTCAGGGATGTGCCTGCCGAACCTGCATAACTAGCCACTCGCAGCGCCTACAGACTTGTGTAATGTACCCTCTGCATGTGGCATACAAGGATATAACTCGAGTCGGCATAAAGAGATATACAGTCACAGTGGGCTGGACGCAGCAGCTTCGCGCACCTGCCACAATCAATCACGTAACGCGATTTTTAAACGTCTCTATAACTCTTCAGTGTTGTCGCAGCTCCATAGACATCTGTTGCTTTGGCCTGCAGCCTTTTGCGCTTTGCAGCTGGTCAATAGTGCCGCTAGCTGTAAGGGATCTTCTTACATAGACTCGACCATAGGAAGTCAGTGTGGACTAGCACTACGGTTGCAACCCCACCACATCTGATGTTCCCGAACGAGGTCGTACGCTTGCGATCTCGCACTCCTAGACAAACTTCTGAGTTGAGTTATTCAGAGGAAATGACCGTCTTCTTTTACAGCGTGACAAAAATGTTTGTTGTGATTTAGTTGGGAACAAACGAGTCCATATACGCGAATTTAACGAAGACAGTGGTGGTGGAGAGATTACCACAACTCCTGGAATCGTGGTTGCCTGGTGAAGAAACCAGTGACAAAACTGCTCTCGATAAGGAAAGTCTGTTGCTAGTAAGCCCTGCACACGCTGTAAGTGATAAGGATAGTAACAATTGTGGAAAATGTCCCACGCGGTCGTCTGGCTTACCCCGTACTGGCGGGCCAACTATGTGGCACTGACACGGAGGTCGCCTTCCACAGTGTTATTTTCTCATCCAGATCTGGTGTCCGAACATTTCGGATACGTTCTTCATGATTTCCTTCTTCCTGGAACGATCCTGTCTCAGACAAACGGTGAAACATGGTCGCAAACATTGAATGCTGTGGTTGTTGTCGGCGGGAATAGGTCTCCTGGTACAAACTTGCTGCCCGCCGCTCTTTGCGATTTGCCTTTCCGTAAGTAAACACCATGTCGGCAAGCTCTAGATTCTACGGAACCATTGTGTGCAACGCTGTATCACATCCACTAGAAGGTGAGTCAGCAAGAGAAATGAATCGCACACAACATTCCCAATTACTATCGCAGGAGATGGCGCTGGGGCATGACTCATGAGGAACAATATCACCCTCCAGGAGGAAACCATGCATACTGTAACTGTGGCTGCATGGTACAGCGCGTATTAGACCACAGTCTCTGTAACAAAGTATGATTGAATAAATGGTCTCTAGCATGGAAACCATACATTTTCGGACATAAGTTCAAATGTTCAAAATGTTCAAATGTGTGTGAAATCTTATGGGACTTAACTGCTAAGGTCATCAGTCCCTAAGCTTACACACTACTTAACCTAAATTATCCTAAGGACAAACACACACACCCATGCCCGAGGGAGGACTCGAACCTCTGCCGGGGGACATAAGTTCATTAGATCTTTTATATTCCATATCCCCTCATAGATCAACTAGAGTTTGTAAACGGTGAAAACAATCACCCTATATATACAGGGTGGAGAAAAATTGTGTCACGAAATTTTAACCCTGGATGGCTGATGCCAGTAGGAACCAAAATTACTGATCTTGTGTAGGTTTACAACACACAGTTTTTAAACTACGAGAACTTGGCGGCACGCGCTCCGATTGGCCGGAGGGCTGCCCTGTTGCCGGACACTCCCATCGTGTTCGAGGCCTTCCAGCATCACCATCATATCCCGCTAACGAGCCGGTTTCGCCAGGTCGCGGGTGAATTGCTGCAAAATTTTGCGATCGTGGGTGGCGTCTTGCTGGGTACTGTTTCTCCTGCTTCTCATCCAACCGTCTAGCTTCATGTGCATTACTATCGGCTAGTCCATAAACAAAAACCATATCTCGTTGTTCTTCAAACGAATATTGTGCCGCCATGCTTACTGTATGACTAAATCGTAGGGACGTGTGTGTGCTCCTAAGAGAAGCTTACGTGTGAATGCCTCTGACGTGAGGTGGAGACAAACAGCAAGACCTATTCGACACGTGGGCGTATCACATTGGGGCAGCGAACCGACAACCATAGCGCTACCCGTCAACCGACGAACGGCAGTAGGGCAATCCCACGGCAAATCGGAGCGCGTGGACCCAAGTTTCCGTAGTTTAAAAATTGTGCGTTGTAGACCTACACAACATCAGCAATTTTGATTCCTACTGGCATCAGCCATCCAGGGATAAAATTTCGTGACACCATTTTTCTCCCATTTTCGTCCACCCTATATATATACATATAGGGTTAAAATTTCCTGAAAATTCTCAAAAGGAACCTCAGCGGGGAAAAGGGGGGGGTGAGGGTGAAAGGGGAGAGGAATGGGGGTAGAGTTGACTGTTGTTTACATTTGCACTATACAGTTTTTAAGTAATTTGTTTTCACCACTATGATGTTATTTATATGGTAACTCACTATTTGTTGCGATGTAGTTAATTTTAAATATGTGCACAGCTAAATATGATATGGTTTTTTAATGTCAAAACTATCGTGCACCCTTCGTGTGTCATTTATTCATTCCAGAAGCTTTCCTTAGCGCAAGCGTTGTATAGGCGACGCTAGTGCGCTAGATGTACATTGATGAGGATTTACCATGACAACAACACGTTGTGCATGTTTTAATTTAATATGGAGGTGAAATTTTATATTTTAACGTACCTCTGTCATAACATGTAATCCAGTGAGTCTGAAAATGTATTTGTATTCGCAATGAGAATGCCTGTATGTATACAGGGTGGTCCACTGATAGTGACCGGGCCAAATATCTCACGAAATAAGCATCAAACGAAAAAACTACAAAGAACGAAACTCATATAGCTTGAAGGGGCAAACCAGATGGTGCTATGGCTGGCCCGCTAGATGGCGCTGCCATAGGTCAAGCGGATATCAACTGCGTTATTTTAAATAGGAACCACCATTTTTAATTACATATTCGTGAGTACGTAAAGAAAAATGAATGTTTTAGTTGGACCACTTTTTTCGCTTCGTGATAGATAGCGCTGTAATAGTCACAAACGCATAAGTGCCTGGCATAACGTAACATTCCGCCAGTGCGGACGGTATTTGCTTCGTGATACATTACCCGTGTTAAAATGGACCGTTTACTAATTGCGGAAAAGGTCGATATCGTGTTGATGTATGGCTATTGTGATCAAAATGCCCAACGGGCGTGTGCTATGTATGCTGCTCGGTATCCTGGACATCATCCAAGTGTCCGGACCGTTCGTCGGATAATTACGGTATTTAAGGAAACAGGAAGTATTCAGCCGCATGTGAAACGTCACCCACGACCTGCAACAAATGATGATGCCCAAGTAGGTGTTTTAGCTGCTGTCGCGGCTAACCCGCACATCAGTAGCAGACAAATTGCGCGAGAATCGGGAATCTCAAAAACGTCACTGTTGGGAATGCTACATCAACATCGATTGCACCCGTACCATATTTATATGCACCAGGAATTGCATGGTGACGACTTTGAACGTCGTGTACAGTTCTGCCACTGGGCACAAGAGAAATTACTGGACGATGGCATATTTTTTGCACGCGTTCTGTTTAGCGACGAAGCGTCATTCATCAACAGTGGTAACGTAAACTGGCATAATATGCACTATTGGGCAACGGAAAATCCACGATGGCTGCGACAAGTGGAACATCACCGACCTTGGCGGGTTAATGTATGGTGCGGCAGTATGGGAGGAAGGATAATTGGCCCCCATTTTATCGATGGCAATGTAAATGGTGCAATGTATGCTGATTTCCTACGTAATGTTCTACCGATGTTACTACAAGATGTTTCACTGCATGACAGAATGGCGATGTACTGCCAACATGATGGATGTCTGGCACATAGCTCACGTGCGGTCGAAGCGGTATTAAATAGCATATTTCATGAGAAATGGATTGGTCTTCGAAGCACCATACCATGGCCCGCACGTTCACCGGATCTCTGACGTCCCGGGATTTCTTTCCGTGAGGAAAGTTGAGGGATATTTGCTATCGTCATCCACCGACAACGCCTGACAACATGCGTCAGCGCATTGTCAATGCATGTGTGAACATTACGGAAGGCGAACTACTCGCTGTTGAGAGGAATTTCGTTACCCGTATTGTCAAATGCATTGGTTGACGGACATCATTTTGAGCATTTATTGCATCAATGTGGTATTTACAGGTAATCACGCTGTAACAACATGCGTTCTCAGAAATTATAAGTTCACAAAGGTACATGTATCACATTGGAACAACCGAAATAAAATGTTCAAACGTACCTACGTTCTGTATTTTAATTTTAAAAACCTACCTGTTACCAACTGTTCGTCTAAAATTGTGAGCCATATGTTTGTGACTATTACAGCGCCATCTGTCACAAAGCGAAAAAAGTGGTCCAAATAAACATTCATATTTCTTTACGTACTACACGAATATGTAATAAAAATGGGGGTTCCTATTTAAAAAACGCAGTTGATATCAGTTTGACCTATGGCAGCGCCATCTAGCGGGCCAACCATAGCGCCATCTGGTTTCCCCCTTCAAGCTAGACAACTTTCGTTCTTTGTAGTTTTTTCGTTTCATGCTTATTTCGTGAGATATTTGGCCCGGTCACGATCAATGGACCACCTTGTATACATCTTTACATGTTTTCACAGTTATGTTAATGATGTGACAACCCTCCCACACCGCCACTTGGCGCAATACGCCGACTATATGACCAGCAGCAACACGGACCAGCTCATTGCTCGTCTCCAGAGGCAGGTGTACGCAACAGTCACCTGGTATCGTTCAAACAAGATTGCCCTCAATGCCGCCAAAACTACGGCGGTCTAGTTCTCCAAACGGCGCCCAATCCTCCACCACAACATCACTACTGCAGGTGTCCGGGTCCTCTGGACCCCAGATACCAAATGTCTAGGTGTCCGGATGAATAAAAAACTGCTCATCCACCGACATGCAGAATACGTCACCCAAAAGGGACAGAAGCTAATAAAAGCGTTGTGCCTCTTCAACAGCACGGAACTGACTTTAGACACCAAGCTCCGACTAGACCGGAGAGTTCCCTCACGTATGACTCCTCCGCATGGCCCTCTCGGATGGAGACCCTCCAGTGCCTGCAGAATAAGGTGCCTGCATGTTCCTCCACTAACGAGGGCTGTTACCCTCGACGAGGAGACAAAAATGATAACTCTAAAGACGTCCATTCGAGAGAAGGCAAAGCGTCTCTATGACAAAGTCGACGCCCTGAGCGACAGAGTTACTGGCTTACACCACATTGGCACCACGACTCCCCGGCGCTGGCACCGCCACCCTGTTCCTCTTACCATCCTGAGGACTCAGATTCGGACCATGGCTAACGATAGCTCTGTTACGGTGACTAATAATGTGTCATCATGATACGACCTCTCAGTATGTAACGTCCACGGTGCGCCCACTAGCATCCACCGTCGGAGGGAACTTCGAGTCCCACCGCCACACCTTCAACGTGCACTTCACTGATGTCATTGCAGTGCTGTCCTTGATCGATAGAAAAATTTTACCCTCACACCAATAAAATAATACCAGTGACGTTGTACCCCAACCTACCACAAAAAAATCACTGTTAGCTTGCTTAGGTTGTCCCTATTTTTCTTTTGAAGAAGATATTTTTGTAATCCATCCAATTTGCAACTGATTGGCTGTTTACTATTTGTACAAGAAGATTTCATTCTATGGTTGTTGCTCCAGCCACGTGCAGAATTTAAAAAACGGTTATTGAAACATTTTAGTGATTATCACTGCGTGTTTCCAGTGAGAGGTCACTTGTGTCATTTCTGTCAACTTCAGAGCTTAAGTGAACGAAATTTCAGAACGTAATGACATTACCATCACTAAACTGTTTGATAATAATTCATCCGTTCACGTTACTTCAGTTTGTTCGGCTATCCAACCGATATGCCAAGTTGAACGCTAGAGTAAAAAGGAGAATAAATACTCAGTATACCTGGCCCTTATCTGTCCAGTTATACAACAGTCATATGGGAGGTTTCGGCATCTTAGATCAATGACTGGCATTATGTGCCAATAGACAATGAAACAGGAGATGGTACTTACGCATTTTCTTTCATCTCATTGATGTGACTGTGCTAAACTGTTGGCTTGTGCATAGGCAGGATGGGAATACGATTCAACTTCTTGCCTTCAGAGTATTGGTAGCTAGAAGTCTCATAAACATAGAGAAGCCTGAAATGCCCCGCAGTGAGAAGGAGACAATCAGCTACACAACTAACAAAGAAAAGGAGGCCCTTTTTCATAACGGCCGATGAAGTACGAGTCCATGAGAGAAATTATTGGACAAAACTAATGGATATCAAAAATGCGAATAGGTGCCACGACAGTGCGTGTAAAAGAAAGACTAAATACATTTGTTCTAAATGTAAGGAGCCGTTGTGTGCTAACTGCGTCGAGCATTTCCACTCAAGAAGAGCAGGCAACTGTATTTGGGCTGAGGCCTTCAAATGCACAATGTCCACTTCAGTGGAGACCACTCTATTTTTTTTTTGTTTTAAATTAGAAAATGAATAAAATTTCATATATTTTATGTCATTAGTCAACGTGGTGTACTAAGGGAAGTCAATTTCAACCACATTCTCACGTTTATTAATAAATGGTGCATCACAGGGCTAAGATGGTCTGTAATTACCTGTGCGGATGGGGGGTACTTCTTTAATTTTGGTTCCACGTGAATTGCCCTACGTCCAGTGAGATGTTTTCCAAAAACTATGACGGCAAATCTTTTGGGAAATGTAGAGACACGTGACTACTTAGAGTCCAATTAACAAAACAGGGGCCAATGATCTGATTCCTGAAGGTCCGCACCACCCGTAGACTGAGCAAGGTCGCTGATTAGCCACTTCCCTCAACCAGTGCGTGTTTTCAAATGAGTAGTTATCGCGGAGGACATTCAGAGAACTGTGACCGACCTCTGAAGTCATCGCCATGTAGCTGTTGGTGGAGCGAAACGGGGAAAGAATAAAATACAGTATTTGCAGAAGACTCTTTAGGCTGATCCCACTCGTAGAGACATGTGAATTGTGTGTTACCGCCACTGAAATTTCAGTTTCATTTCCTAATCATATGCTGTTCTTCTCGGTTGGTGTATTTTATTCTTCACACTTCTCGTATCTTGAAATTTTTTGTAATGTATTCAAAGACGAAGCATGAGGGTAAGGCACGATCAGGATGCCATTTTTGCATTCAACCCAACCGACACCCTAACAGTTTGGCAGCATTCGTCATAAACTTATATCATATCAACTTTTCTGACTGTCATATACATTATGAAAGTCTGAATGGCTTCACAAGCAAGATGGCTGAGCGCTTCAGTCTCTTAGCACAGAATGATGGGTTTCAAGCGCTCAGAGTGTGCTGGCTCTGCTCGGCCTACGTGTACCCCATCTCGCCGCAAAACGTATCACGTATTGCCTGCACACCCGTCGCCACTTCCACCAAGTGTGGCACTATTCGGGTAATTCCTTCTCGGTGTTGCACTTTTCACGAAAGACAATGTATATTACTTACATACAGACCAATCCTGTGCTTCATAATCCCCCTTCTCTTTTTTCCAACCAATCATATAGTGCTGTGTTAAAAAGCCAAAGTGACGGAAATACACTCCTGGAAATGGAAAAAAGAACACATTGACACCGGTGTGTCAGACCCACCATACTTGCTCCGGACTTTGCGAGAGGGCTGTACAAGCAATGATCACACGCACGGCACAGCGGACACACCAGGAACCGCGGTGTTTGCCGTCGAATGGCGCTAGCTGCGCAGCATTTGTGCACCGTCGCCGTCAGTGTCAGCCAGTTTGCCGTGGCATACGGAGCTCCATCGCAGTCTTTAACACTGGTAGCATGCCGCGACAGCGTGGACGTGAACCGTATGTGCAGTTGACGGACTTTGAGCGAGGGCGTATAGTGGGCAAGCGGGAGGCCGGGTGGACGTACCGCCGAATTGCTCAACACGTGGGGCGTGAGGTCTCCACAGTACATCGATGTTGTCGCCAGTGGTCGGCGGAAGGTGCACGTGCCCGTCGACCTGGGACCGGACCGCAGCGACGCACGGATGCACGCCAAGACCGTAGGATCCTACGCAGTGCCGTAGGGGACCGCACCGCCACTTCCCAGCAAATTAGGGACACTGTTGCTCCTGGGGTATCGGCGAGGACCATTCGCAACCGTCTCCATGAAGCTGGGCTACGGTCCCGCACACCGTTAGGCCGTCTTCCGCTCACGCCCCAACATCGTGCAGCCCGCCTCCAGTGGTGTCGCGACAGGCGTGAATGGAGGGACGAATGGAGACGTGTCGTCTTCAGCGATGAGAGTCGCTTCTGCCTTGGTGCCAATGATGGTCGTATGCGTGTTTGGCGCCGTGCAGGTGAGCGCCACAATCAGGACTGCATACGACCGAGGCACACAGGGCCAACACCCGGCATCATGGTGTGGGGAGCGATCTCCTACACTGGCCGTACACCACTGCTGATCGTCGAGGGGACACTGAATAGTGCACGGTACATCCAAACCGTCATCGAACCCATCGTTCTACCATTCCTAGACCGGCAAGGGAACTTGCTGTTCCAACAGGACAATGCACGTCCGCATGTATCCCGTGCCACCCAACGTGCTCTAGAAGGTGTAAGTCAACTACCCTGGCCAGCAAGATCTCCGGATCTGTCCCCCATTGAGCATGTTTGGGACTGGATGAAGCGTCGTCTCACGCGGTCTGCACGTCCAGCACGAACGCTGGTCCAACTGAGGCGCCAGGTGGAAATGGCATGGCAAGCCGTTCCACAGGACTACATCCAGCATCTCTACGATCGTCTCCATGGGAGAATAGCAGCCTGCATTGCTGCGAAAGGTGGATATACACTGTACTAGTGCCGACATTGTGCATGCTCTGTTGCCTGTGTCTATGTGCCTGTGGTTCTGTCAGTGTGATCATGTGATGTATCTGACCCCAGGAATGTGTCAATAAAGTTTCCCCTTCCTGGGACAATGAATTCACGGTGTTCTTATTTCAATTTCCAGGAGTGTAGATCAATTGTGTGCTTTATACCCCCTCTCCTCTTCTTTCAACCAATAAGGGTGTAGTATTAAAAAATGGCGCCAGATATGCTGTAAATATTACGTAACCTCAAATAGAAAGTCTCGTTATTTCCGAGGAAGTCAAAGATCTGAATTATTTCCGACATATAACTGTGTCATGTTACATTATTTACGTATACATACATACCTCTCACGTAATGTTAAAGTGATACCAATGTCAAAGTCTACACATACATAGTTCTGGCTTAACATTGGGAATGACTCCAAGGACAAAGACATGCATGATATACATACACAAATGCACATATATCTCGATTTAATGTGTCAAGTGTTATGATCTCTAACAATACTTTCTCTCTCCCCCTCTCTCTCTCTCATTCACTGCATCTCTCTCTATCACTCACTCACTCTCTCTTTCTCTCTCTATCTCTCTCTCTGTCTCTCTCTCTCTATCTCTATCTCTTTCTATTATTCTATTTCACACAGCTTTTAAAAAATACATCTTTTTGTGTCATATTCAAAAAAATATAAAATGTAGAAAACTCAAACAAAAAATCAGCTACATACAAAATTTATTATAAAGTAAGTTGTTTTTCCAAACAAAATTTTTTTCATGTAGAGCCATTCTACATCTACATCTACATCTACATTTATACTCCACAAGCCACCCAACGGTGTGTGGCGGAGGGCACTTTAAGTGCCACTGTCATTACCTCCCTTTCCTGTTCCAGTCGCGTATGGTTCGCGGGCAGAACGACTGTCGGAAAGCCTCCGTGCGCGCTCGAATCTCTCTAATTTTAAATTCGTGATCTCCTCGGGAGGTATAAGTAGGGGGAAGCAATATATTCGATACCTCACCCAGAAACGCACCCTCTCGAAACCTGGATAGCAAGCTACACCGAGACGCTGAGCGCCTCTCTTGCTGAGTCTGCCACTTGAGTTTGCTAAACATCTCAGTAACGCTATCACGGTTACCAAATAGCCCTGTGACGAAACGCGCCGCTCTTCTTTGGATCTTCTCTATCTCCTCAGTCAACCCGACCTGGTACGGATCCCACACTGATGAGCAATACTCAAGTATAGGTCGAACGAGTGTTTTGTAAGCCACCTCCTTTGTTAATGGACTACATTTTCTAAGGACTCTTCCAATGAATCTCAACCTGGCACCCGCCTTACCAACAATTAATTTTATATGATCATTCCACTTCAAATCGTTCCGCACGCATACTCCCAAATATTTTACAGAAGTAACTGCTACCAGTGTTTGTTCCGCTTTCATATAATGATACAATAAAGGATCCTTCTTTCTATGTATTCGCAATACATTACATTTGTCTATGTTAAGGGTCAGTTGCCACTCCCTGCACCAAGTGCCTATCCGCTTCAGATCTTCCTGAATTTCGCTGCAATTTTCTAATGCTGCAACTTCTCTGTATACTACAGCATCACCCGCGAAAAGACGCATGGAACTTTCGACACTATCTACTAGGTCATTTATATATATTGTGAAAAGCAATGGTCCCATAAAACTCCCCTGTGGCACGCCAGAGGCAACTTTAACGTCTGTAGACGTCTCTCCATTGAGAACAACATGCTGTGTTATGTTTGCTAAAAACTCTTCAATCCAGCCACACAGCTGGTCTGATATTCCGTAGGCTCTTACTCTGTTTATCAGGCGACAGTGCGGAACTGTATCGAACGCCTTCCGGAAGTCAAGGAAAATGGCATCTACCTGGGAGCCTGTATCTAATATTTTCTGGGTCTCATGAACAATTAAAGCGAGTTGGGTCTCACACGATCGCTGTTTCTGGAGTCCATCTTGATTCCTACAGAGTAGATTCTGGGTTTCCAGACACGCGAGCAAAAAACATGTTCTAAAATTCTACAACAGATCGATGTCAGAGATATAGGTCTATAGTTTTGCGCATCTGCTCGACGACCCTTCTTGAAGACTGGGGCTACCTGTGCTCTTTTCCAATCATTTGGAACCTTCCGTTCCTCTACAGACTTGCGGTACACGGCTGTTAGAAGGGGGGCAAGTTCTTTCGCGTACTCTGTGTAGAATCGAATTGGTATCCCGTCAGGTCCAGTGGATTTTCCTCTGTTGAGCGATTCCAGTTGCTTTTCTATTCCTTGGACACTTATTTCGATGTCAGCCATTTTTTCGTTTGTGCGAGGATTTAGAGAAGGAACTGCAGTGCGGTCTTCCTCTGTAAAACAGCTTTGGAAAAAGAGTTTTAGTATTTCAGCTTTACGCGTGTCATCCTCTGTTTCAATGCCATCATCATCCCAGAGCGTCTCGATATGCTGTTTCGAGCCACTTACTGATTTAACGTAAGACCAGAACTTCCTAGGATTTTCTGTCAAGTCGGTACATAGAATTTTACTTTCGAATTCACGGAACGCTTCACGCATAGCCCTCCTTACGCTAACTTTGACATCGTTTTGCTTCTGTTTGTCTGAGAGGTTTTGGCTGCATTTAAACTTGCAGTGAAGCTCTCTTTGCTTTCACAGTAGTTTCCTAACTTTGTTGTTGAACCACGGTGGGTTTTTCCCGTCCCTCACAGATTTACTCGGCACGTACCTGTCTAAAACGCATTTTACGATTGCCATGAACTTTTTCCATAAACACTCAACATTGTTAGTGTCGGAACAAAAAGTTTCGTTTTGATCTGTAAGGTAGTCTGAAATCTGCCTTCTATTACTCTTGCTAAACAGATAAACCTTCCTCCTTTTTTTATATTCCTATTTACTTCCATATTCAGGGATGATGCAACGGCCTTATGATCACTGATTCCCTGTTCTGCGCTTACAGAGACGAAAAGTTTGGGTCTGTTTGTTATCAGTAGGGCCAAGATGTCATCTCCACGAGTCGGTTCTCTGTTTAATTGCTCGAGCTAATTTTCGGATAGTGCACTCAGTATAATGTCACTCGATGCTCTGTCCCTACCACCCGTCCTAAACATCTGAGTGTCTATATCTGGTAAATTGAAATCTCTACCTAAGACTATAACATGCTGAGAAAATTTATGTGAAATATATTCCAGATTTTCTCTCAGTTGTTCTGCCACTAATGCTGCTGAGTCGGGAGGTCGGTAAAAGAATCCAATTATTAACCTAGCTCGGTTGTTGAGTGTAACCTCCACCCATAATAATTCACAGGAACTATCCACTTCTACTTCACTACAGGATAAACTACTACTAACAGCGACAAACACGCCACCACCGGTTGCATGCAATCTATCCTTTCTAAACACCGTCTGTGCCCTTATAAAAATTTCGGCAGAATTTATCTCTGGCTTCAGCCAGCTTTCCATACCTATGACGATTTCAGCTTCGGTGCTTTCTATCAGCGCTTTAAGTTCCGGTACTTTACCAATGCAGCTTCGACAGTTTACAATTACATCTACATCTACATCTACATCTACATCTATACTCCGTGAGCCACCTTACGGTGTGTGGCGGAGGGTACTTATTGTACCACTATCTGATCCCCCCTTCCCTGTTCCATTCACGAATTGTGCGTGGGAAGAACGACTGCTTGTAAGTCTCCGTATTTGCTCTAATTTCTCGGATCTTTTCGTTGTGATCATTACGCGAGATATATGTGGGCGGTAGTAATATGTTGCCCATCTCTTCCCGGAATGTGCTCTCTCGTAATTTCGATAATAAACCTCTCCGTATTGCGTAACGCCTTTCTTGAAGTGTCCGCCACTGGAGCTTGTTCAGCATCTCCGTAACGCTCTCGCGCTGACTAAATGTCCCCATGACGAATCGCGCTGCTTTTCGCTGGATCATGTCTATCTCTTCTATTAATCCAACCTGGTAAGGGTCCCATACTGATGAGCAATACTCAAGAATCGGACGAACAAGCGTTTTGTAAGCTACTTCTTTCGTCGATGAGTCACATTTTCTTAGAATTCTTCCTATGAATCTCAACCTGGCGCCTGCTTTTCCCACTATTTGTTTTATGTGATCATTCCACTTCAGATCGCTCCGGATAGTAACTCCTAAGTATTTTACGGTCGTTACCGCTTCCAATGATTTACCACCTATGGCATAATCGTACTGGAATGGATTTCTGCCCCTATTTATGCGCATTATATTACATTTATCTACGTTTAGGGAAAGCTGCCAGCTGTCGCACCAAGCATTAATCCTCTGCAGGTCTTCCTGGAGTACGTACGAGTCTTCTGATGTTGCTACTTTCTTGTAGACAACCGTGTCATCTGCAAATAGCCTCACGGAGCTACCGATGTTGTCAACTAAGTCATTTATGTATATTGTAAACAATAAAGGTCCTATCACGCTTCCTTGCGGTACTCCCGAAATTACCTCTACATCTGCAGATTTTGAACCGTTAAGAATGACATGTTGTGTTCTTTCTTCTAGGAAATCCTGAATCCAATCACAAACCTGGTCCGATATTCCGTAAGCTCATATTTTTTTCACTAAACGTAAGTGCGGAACCGTATCAAATGCCTTCCTGAAGTCCAGGAATACGGCATCAATCTGCTCGCCAGTGTCTACGGCACTGTGAATTTCTTGGGCAAATTGCTGCTTGGTCCCCGCATGTCCTGACTTTGCCCCGCACCCTTTGAGGCTGTTGCCCTTTCTGTACTTGTCCGAGGGCGTCTAACCTAAAAAAACCGCCCAATCCACGCCACACAACCCCCGCTATCCGTGTAGCCGCCTGTTGTGTGTAGTGGACTCCTGACCTATACAGCGGAACCCGAAACCCCACCACCCTATGGCGCAAGTCGAGGAATCTGCAGCCCACATGGTCGCAGAACCGTCTCAGCCTCTCATTCAGACCCTCCACTCGGCTATGTACCAAAGGTCCGCAGTCATTCCTGTCGACGATGCTGCAGATGGTGAGGTCTGCTTTCATCCCGCTAGCGAGACCGGCAGTCTTCACCAAATCAGATAGCCGCCGGAAGCCAGAGAGGATTTCCTCCAATCCATAGCGACACACATCACTGGTGCCGACATGAGCGACCACCTGCAGATGGGTGCACCCTGTACCCTTCATGGCATCCAGAAGGGCCTTTTCCACATCTGGAATGACTCGCCCCGGTATGCACACGGAGTGCACATTGGTTTTCTTCCCCTCTCTTGCTGCCATATCCCAAAGGGGCTCCATTATGCGCCTGACGTTGGAGCTCCCAACTACCAGTAAGGACAAGCAGCCATGTCCGGCCGAAGATCAGTATCAGCCGGAGACAGAGCCTGAAACTGGTTCGTCAGACAAACTGGAGAGGCCTTCCGTTTAGCCCTCCGGAATGTCTTTCGCCCCCTGCCACACCTCGAGACGACCTTCCACTCTACCACAGGTGAGGGGTCAGCCTCAATGTGGGCAGTATCCCGGGCAACCACAGCCGTAGTCCGATCGGGGGATGCGTGGGACGAGCTGGCCGTCCCCGACAAACCCCCATCCGGACCCCCACAGTGATGCCCATTGGCAACAGCAAGCTGTGTGACCGAAGCCAACACTGCCTGAAGCTGGGAGCGAAGGGATGCCAACTCGGCCCGCATCCGAACACAGCGGTCGCAGTCCCTATCCATGCTACAAACTGTTGTGCAATGACCGTCTGAACTAATCCACAGAGAGCACAAACAATTCGACACAAAATTTAAACGGTTATTAAAATACAAGATTGCCTAGCATATGCAGTAATGCTGGTACTTGCGCACTGCTGACACCCTGCTCGGCGGCTGAAGGAGACTACGCGATTTTACACTATTCAGGTACTAAAACGCGATGCTACAATTCTCAAATACTATAATACGCCCGAAATTTATGAATGAAACAATGCAAGTACCCAAAAACACGCAAAGAAATTAAGAATTAAACTATGTAACAAATAAGTGAGCTAAGAGTATACGACTTGTTGCTGGCAGCTGCTTATCCAACGGCGGCAGGGAGCACACTGGAAACTGTGTGGCGGATCGAGACTCGAACTCGGGACCTTTGCCTTTCGCGGGCAAGTGCTCTACCAACTGAGCTACCCAAGCATCATGAGGTGAAGGCCAATAGTCAAAGGTCAAAGGTCATTGATACCGCTACTAATTGTAAGCAATCCACTCAAACACTTGCACTTTTCAAGGTCACTTAAGCGCAAATTGCACCAGGATCTCTATACCGTTACTACTAACACAAACAATCTATACAAGCCAGGTACACAAAAGGATATTGAAACTGGCACAAAATAATATTGTAGTTGCGAAACTAACAATAAAAATGTTTAAAGGTTTCTGAAATTAGAGTCACAGACAACAAATGGAAGACTGAAAAAAATTTTTCACTGTAATGTACTACGCTTTGACAGGATATAGGCGCTGATTTGTCTTGTGACTACCGATCAGAAGATTCAAACTTCGAAACTAGATAGGGTGTCTGTACTTTTAGCCGGCAACGTGTTGCCGTAGCTTCATAAAACTACTTGGGTGTTGACACATGACGCCTTGGTAGGGAGTTCCTCCAGTATGAGCTTGCAACGTCACGCGCAAACTGTTCCCCGTTGCCAATGTGCCGCAACAAAGCGTCAGTGCGCTTGCAGTGTTAGCAGCTGCCCTGCCCTAGGGCTGTTTGCCTATCGCCGACCGTAGCGGGAAGCATGGCGTTCCGTCCACCTCCCATAGTTGGCCGAGCGTTAATCAACGGGCAGGTGACGGATATTGTAATGGCACGTGGCAGACGTCAAATAACAAGTGAATGTAATTAGAATGCGGATGTAATCTGTCAGTGCCTTTGTAGGGCAAAAGACACTTCTGTTCCTGCATCTCGATGTCACATTCTCAATACCTCACATCAAAGCCATCCTCACAAGAGGTATGACGCGTAACCGTTTTGTGGTGACATAACGTGGAATTTCAAGTTGCGAAGTTTTGTCCAAGCGTGAAGAACGGAACTAGGCACACTGAATTTTCTCGACGTGCTTCGAAACGTAAGTCAGTGGGGTAAAAGATCACCTTCTAATACGGGACGAACAAACCAGACGCCGTTTGAAGCTCAGCTTTCTGAATCGAAAGCGCCGTATTTCGTGGTTTTTATATTAGAAATTGTGTGCTCTAAAAATTTCAGGTCGCTGGTGCCTTAAACACCTATAAAAAAACGATATTCTTCTTCTACTTCTTCTATAATACGACACATGGCCACAGGACGTCAGTGGTCCCGTGCTACAATTTCACTTAACTGCAAGAGAATTTATAGGAGTATAAACGCAAACATAAGTTTTGCTGAAACAATAGTTACGTGCTTTTTCACTGCTTGTGTAGATTTACATTTACTTTGTCAGATGAACATACAAGACAGGGAGGTAAACAATTTAGCAACACAAACTTTGAAGACATTGATGAAGTGTGAACGAACTGAGTCTGTATTATAGTCCGAATTTCGAAATTTGGATACCCATTCAATTTCTAATTGGGGGCAGAAATTTTTACGCCTTACAGATGTTTCAAGCTTTGTTTGTCTGAATATCTTGTCAACGAAATTCTGCGCAGGACAAGGTAATAATATTTCTTTAGGTCTAGGTTCAAGATGTTGAGGGCTGTTGAATTCGCTGATATCTCTACGATGCCCTTCGAAATTTTCTTCGCCATTATTAGAGAATCATTAATGACAGTAATGGAGTCATTTACGAATATTGACCTTAGGAAATAAAATCCTTGTAGTTGGTGCCAGATGTAACCGTTAACTAACACTACGGTCACACATAGCTTTGGCTGGCGTGTACCGTATTTATCGTTTAACACATAACCGCATTCGGTTCCACGCCTCGCGTAAGGAAGGCGCATTTATTGCGACTTGCAATCGCCAGTGCGGTGTCAAGACGAGTCACATGTAACACCAACTTTTAGGTATAGGAAGGTAGAAACCAAAACAACGAAGAGACTTCACTGTATTTATGTAATTTGTTGTCGGTTTTTAGCGGTATGACGCAATGAAAGCGTGTTCGCCCGTAAGACAGAGATCCTTGGATCAAACCACGTTTTGTAAAATTGTATATTATCCATATTTAGCCAATGTTTGCGCTTACAATGTTTCCTGAAGGGCAATGATTGAGGGCAGGTAGCCGAAGCTGTCGAATTAAGTTGTTTTCATAGGAAAATTTCAGCAACAATAATAGATCCGTTGTGACTTTGAAAACATGCCACCGAGCGATGTGGTTGGTTGGTTGGTTGTTTGGGGAAGGAAACCAGACAGTGTGGTCATCGGTCTCTTCGGTTTAGGGAAGGATGGGGAAGGAAGTCGGCCGTGCCCTTTCAGAGGAACCATCCCGGCATGTGCCTGGAGTGATTTAGAGAAATCACGGAAAACCTAAATCAGGATGGCCGGACGCGGGATTGAACCGTCGTCCTCCCGAATGCGAGTCCAGTGCGAGCGATGTGGCACAGAGGTAAAACACTCGACTCGCAATTACGAGGACGGTAATTCAACTGACCATCTATCCATCCGGGTTTAGGTTTCCCTGAAACACTCAAGGCAATTACCGAGACGGTTCGTATGAGGACACTGCTGCTTTTCTTCCCCTTCCCTCCCCAAAACGAACTTTTTTTTATTGGCTTTGGGGACTTGCCGATACAGGCATAACAATAGTATAATGTCAGTTATGATGATACGAATGCAAAGACAACACAACAACCGGATCCCGAGTGGGGAAAGCCCCCGACTCGACCGGGAGTCGAACCGGGGCCCCTTTGGTTACGAATCCTCCACACTCACCGCGCAGCTACCGAGACAGAGAATAACGAACTTCTGCTCAGCCTCTAATGACCTAGTCTTTGGTGAGTCATTAAAGCTTAATATTCTTTCCTTCCTTGAAATATTCTAAGGTCGCTGAGGAGGAAGAAATTCGAATGCAGCTTTCGTCGATGTAAATATTTACAAAAATATGCAGAAAATCTATAATTCGTCCATGAAGTTGAGCATTGCCTGCAACACTCGGACCATATCGCGATTTAAAATTCAGAACCCCCTCCCCCGCACTTGAAGTCGAGCACCGATCTCCCATGCAGTAATCGGACATGCAAGTAGTTCCTTTTTATTTGAGAGTCTCTTTCCTTCTCTCTAGCCATTCTTTACGCTCAATTGTGCGTTTCTAATTCCAAAATCAAAATAGTTTCAATTTTATGAGAAATTAAATAATTCTTCGTCGTATGATGAAAGGAGTCTTCTTTAAAGGATGTTGTTGTTGTTGTGGTCTTCAGTCCTGAGACTGGTTTGATGCAGCTCTCCATGCTACTCTATCCTGTGCAAGCTTCTTCATCTCCCAGTACCTACTGCAACCTACATCCTTCTGAATCTGCTTAGTGTATTGATCTCTTGGTCTCCCTCTACGATTTTTACCCTCCACGCTGCCCTCCAATGCTAAATTTGTGATCCCTCGATGCCTCAGAACATGTCCTACCAACCGATCCCTTCTTCTAGTCAAGTTGTGCCACAAACTTCTCTTCTCCCCAATCCTATTCAATACCTCCTCATTAGTTACGTGATCTACCCACCTTATCTTCAGCATTCTTCTGTAGCACCACATTTCGAAAGCTTCTATTCTCTTCTTGTCCAAACTAGTTATCGTCCATGTCTCACTTCCATACATGGCTACACTCCATACAAATACTTTCAGAAACGACTTCCTGACACCTAAATCTATATTCGATGTTAACAAATTTCTCTTCTTGAGAAACGCTTTCCTTGCCATTGCCAGTCTACATTTTATATCCTCTCTACTTCGACCATCATCGGTTATTTTACTCCCTAAATAGCAAAACTCCTTTACTACTTTAAGTGTCTCATTTCCTAATCTAATTCCCTCAGCATCACCCGACTTAATTTGACTACATTCCATTATCCTCGTTTTGCTTTTGTTGATGTTCATCTTATATCCTCCTTTCAAGACACTGTCCATTCCGTTCAACTGCTCTTCCAAGTCCTTTGCTGTCTCTGACAGAATTACAATGTCATCGGCGAACCTCAAAGTTTTTACTTCTTCTCCATGAATTTTAATACCTACTCCGAATTTTTCTTTTGTTTCCTTTACTGCTTGCTCAATATACAGATTGAATAACATCGGGGAGAGGCTACAACCCTGTCTCACTCCTTTCCCAACCACTGCTTCCCTTTCATGCCCCTCGACTCTTATAACTGCCATCTGGTTTCTGTACAAATTGAAAATAGCCTTTCGCTCCCTGTATTTTACCCCTGCCACCTTCAGAATTTGAAAGAGAGTATTCCAGTCAACATTGTCAAAAGCTTTCTCTAAGTCTACAAATGCTAGAAACGTAGGTTTGCCTTTTCTTAATCTTTCTTCCAAGATAAGTCGTAAGGTCAGTATTGCCTCACGTGTTCCAACATTTCTACGGAATCCAAACTGATCTTCCCCGAGGTCGGCTTCTACCAGTTTTTCCATTCGTCTGTAAAGAATTCGCGTTAGTATTTTGCAGCTGTGACTTATTAAACTGATAGTTCGGTAATTTTCACATCTGTCAACACCTGCTTTCTTTGGGATTGGAATTATTATATTCTTCTTAAAGTCTGAGGGTATTTCGCCTGTCTCATACATCGTGCTCACCAAATGGTAGAGTTTTGTCATGACTGGCTCTCCTGAGGCCATCAGTAGTTCTAATGGAATGTTGTCTACTCCCGGGGCCTTGTTTTGACTCAGGTCTTTCAGTGATAAAGGATAAAGTAAATAAATTAATAAATAATCTTCTTCTTTACCTTTTTTTGCTTCTTTAGAAAGAATAAATAAAATAAATGATTTGTTTTGCTATGAATTTGTTTTGTTTAGTCAAAGTAGCGACTCAAGGTCGAATTTTGAGATTATGCAAAAGTTGCAAGCCACAATGACCATACTACTTATACCACGTTCAGTGATTTGAAATAGCTTTCAGCTAGTTTTCTTTAGTGGGGGTTTAGCCTCTCTTGTTGTATTTTATTATGGTATGATCTCCGACACTGGCCAATCAGGACTGACCTACCAACGTGTCATTCAATGATGTTATCTGGATGCGCTATGGAGGAGTGTGGGGTCTGCACACCACCCTTCCGGCCGTTGACGGTTTCGCTGACGTTTGAGCCACTACGTCTCGTTCACGTAGCTCGTCAGCTTGCGTCACGGCGCTCAATGGTCCCCGTTCCAGTCCTCCTACCAAGGAAAAATCCTTACAGTACCAGAAACTGAACACGGGTCCTCTACATGGCAGTCATCTACGCTGACACAACTACGAAGACAGACATACGTAGTATGACATAATTTACATTTATGTCCTTTTTCTTTGTTATAATTCAATTTTCCGTGTACTTTGGTTATACTTCCTGACAGATGAAAACCGTCTGCCGGACAGGTACTCGAATCTGAGACCTCTGCCTTTCGCAGGCAAGTGTTCTACCGACTGAGCTATCCGAGCACGATTGACAACCCGGCCTCACAGCTTTACTTCCAGTAGTACCTCATCTTCTACCTTCCAAACTTCACAGAAGTTCCTGTACATGCCTTGCGGGAGTAGCACTGCCTGTAATAGCAGGGCTAGGCAGCTAAGAGGTCAACCAAAGGCAATGCAAAATACTAGGTGTTTCAGGGAGAACAGAAAACGTTTTAGGCGTTAGTAGTACAGGCTGATTCGATTAAAACATTTCATAACCACAGAGTACCAGGTTCGTGAATTTCTGCTCGTGTTTTCACTGAACTCTGTGAGACTGGTACGATCGTAGTAGTTGTAGTAGTAGTAGTAGTAGTAATAGTAGTATCAGCAGCTGCTTTGTTCATCCGTAGATCTCTTTTACAATGTTTTTGACACGTCTTGGTATTGCAATTTAAGAACAACAAACATAACGTAGTTCATATATACAGGCATTTACATACTTTCAGGTCTATTTTGACAAGGATGAGACAATAGTCGACCGTAGGATTATAGTAGAAACCATCCATGCCTGTGCTTGAATTGACTTAGAGAAACCTCCGAAAACCTAAATTAGGATGACCGGATGACGATTGGAGCTTCCGCCCTCCCGAATACGAGACCAGTCTGTTTAAAACTTGTTACCTCATTCGATTTATTCCTAGCATACGTCACTATTTCACAAAGAAGTTATTTAATAATGTAAAAGACTAGTGATACACTCCTCGTTCATTTCTCACTCCTAGTCACTGCTCACACTACACCCACTATGCACTGATCAGCTAGAACATTGTGACAACCTGCCTGATAGCTGGTATGCCCACCTTCGGCACGGATAACAGCTACAACGCGTCGTGGCATGGAATCAATGAGGCCTTGGTAGGTCGCTGGAGAGAGTTGGCACCACACCTGTACACATAAGTCACCTAATTCCCGTAAATTCCGGGGAGGGGGTGATAAGCGCTGACGCCACGTTCAATGACATTCCAAATGTGTTCGATCGGGCTCAGATCTAGCGGGCTGAGGGGCCAGCACATCAATTGGAACTCGCCACTGTATTCCTCGAACCATTCCATCTGACTCCTAGTCCTGTGACATGGCATAATCGTCTAAACGGGTGTACGTCTTCTGCAACCAGTGTACGATACTCTTTGGCCGTCACGGTGCCTTGCACGAGCTCCGCTGGACCAATTGATGCTCACGTGAATACTCCCGAGCATAATGGAGCCGCCGCCAGCTTGTCTCCGTCCGTCAGTACATGTATCAAGGAACTGTTTCCCTGGAGGATGACGGATTCGCGCCCTTCCATCGGCATAATGAAGAAGGAATCGGGATTCGTCAGACCATACAATGCTCTGCCACTGAGCCGACGTCCAGAGCTGATGGTCACTTGCTCATTCCAGTCGTAGTTGCCGATGTTGTGGTGTTAACATTGGGGCATACGTGGGTCGTCGGCTGTGAAGGCACATCGTTAGGAGTGTTCGGTGCACTGTGTGTTCAGACGCACATGCACTCTGCCCAGCGTTAAGGTTTGATGTTAAGTTCGCCCCCTTTCCTGTTTTACCACTGGGCCTAACCTTCGACGTCCGACATCTGTAATGAGGGGTGGCCGCCCAACCCCACAACGTCTGGATGTGGTTTCACCTTGGTTTCGCCACGTGTGGTAGGCACTCACAACAGCACTCCTCTAACGCCCGACAAATCGTGCAGTTTCCGAAACGCTGGTGCTGGGCCCCCGGGCCATCACAACCCGTCTTCGGTCAAACTCAGATACATAGCACGCCTTCCCCATTCTACACACGGACAACACGCTCACTGACACTACATGCACCGTGCGTGTGTCTGACTAGCAGTCATTCCTCGCCAAGTAATGCTGCTATCGCCTGGACGAGTCAAAAATTAGTTCAAATGGCTCTGAGCATTATGGGACTTAACTTCTGAGGTCATCAGTCCCCTAGAACTTAGAACTACTTAAATCTAACTAACCTAAGGACATCACACACATCCATGCCCAAGGCAGGAATCGAACCTGCGACCGTAGCGGTCGCGCGGTTCCAGACTGTAGCGCCTAGAACCGCTCGTCCACTCGGCCGGCCCCTGGACGAGTCCATGTTAATAGTAGGTCATAATATTCTGGCTTATCGGTGTACACACATTGTTGATAACACGACACTACACACACTATCAGCTGATAGCGATGATGCCTGGTTTCCATTTTGCGCACCACATCTTCCCATTTGCTAGCCTGAAAAACTGAGCCAGCGTACCTCTATAACGAGTGAGATGTTCAGTTCAGAGAAAGGATAAGGTGTTAGTGTATACATTCCATAGCTTTGGGAGTACGTTTTCCCAGAAAATAGAAAAAGAACTAAAAATATAATGTGAAAGTGTTATGTGAAATAATATATGTTATATTAGTGTTGTTATTATTACTTATATGAGCTACACTTTTTTACCAAAACCCTACTCTGTGTTATCTAAGTAATCCTTCATGTACAGAATGTATTTTTAGCAGGTACTTTTTAACTGCCTTTTTAAATTAGTTTGTTTTTGTAATCTCTTTAGTCTCCTTGGGCAAGTGTGTAGGAAATGGTATTTTCAGTTTTGTGTTTATTCTTTCTTGGTAAATGTAAGTTCAGTCCCACTCCTGTTGCATGGTCATGGATAGAGCTAATTGTGCAATAATTATCTATGCTATTTTTGATGTGCACAACTGACTAGTAAATCTACTCATATCCCCTGTGTTTTGAACAGATCTTTACAATACACTCGACTACTATTTTTGGTTATTATTCTTATGCCTGTTTTCTGTACTTTTGGAAATGGTGTACATATTTTGTGCATTTGCTCCCCATAAAAACATTCCGCAGCTAAGAATTGAGCTTATGTATGAATCGTATGTAACAAAAAGGCAATGGCTATTGCACGCTAATGAAAGGACTTTAAGAACATAATATGCTGATGACATTCTGTTTGCAAGTATCTTTATGTGATCACACTACTTTAACCGAGAATCAAGATTCATTCCTAGAAACGGTTTTACGCATTCTATAGGGGTGCCATTTACATTTAATTTAGTAGTCTCATTTTGCCTCTTCAAAATGAAGTTCATGGCATTTCTCTTCTTTGTATCTGATGTCACTTTTATTACTGATATTACTGTCGTCAGCAAAGGGAAAGTTTTTTTTTTTTTGCATGACTATCACTATTGGGAAAGTCATTGATGTGTATCAGGAACAGTATTGGCCCTAATTATGCTACCCTGAGTAACTCCTATACTGATTATGCTTTGGATCTGATAAGCGTTTGACTAAAATTAGATTACAGTTCTCAACAATCACATTTCATCCGAACGAGTAAATGAACAGTGTCGATGAAGTAGACGAAATTACTCAGTCAGTAGAAAGTAGAACTTCAACAAGTACACGCAGAATTTCTACATCTATTTGTACATATAAGAATATGGTGGACATTACGTATATACGGCCTCTATCCACATCATTAACAGCGGATTCAAGACCTGTTGTATGTAGGCGAAGATAGACAACAGAAATTTTTCGTTGGCTAATTGCAAATCACCGAGTGATGTCATTAATACTATTTACTGATTAAGCCAGTTTCACTAGTGACGGTATCAGCATAACTCGCAACTCACATCAGTGGTTCGTCGAAAACCCAGGTTTTCAAGAAAGCTTGATAAGGCGTCGTGTGTTATCGTCTTACAAGGCCACGTGTCTAGACTTCCTTGAAAACGAGTTTTCAGTTTTACTGGAAGAGGTTCCTTTGACTACAAAGATTCTTACGTTGCTCCAGGATTCCGGGGCTGCCGAATATTCTATTTTAATCTAATCATTATCTAGACCTATCTTCGCCACCAAGGTCTCCGGACCTTACTGATTTAGATTTTTGCCCGTGGAGATGATCGAGGGGCGAAGTGTACAAAGAAGAAGTAAACACAGGAGACGGATTGATAGACCTATTAAGGGGGGTAGGACGTCAAACTGGCCGACTTGCAGCAGGAGAGGCACCACAGGACATTTTAATTTCCACTGTCTATACTTTTACAAATAAATTCATAAAACTTTGTCAGCATGACCAGGAAGGGTTCAGGATTCACGCCCATAGCAGTGGGAGTTCAAAAATATAACAAAATGTATTTTTTTACATGTGAAATTTCATCATTTTTTTCACTTACTATTGGCTGCATTCGTTGCTATAGGTACACTTTTCTTCATAAGTAAGGGAGATTCTTCGATGAATTTTCCACAGCATACAAACCATACTTACAGGTGCATGAGACTCTAGAATTTCCCAAATCTATTAAAAACTGTGCTAAAAACTAAGATAATTAAGCATAAAATTTGAGTTTTTTCTAAACATGAAGTTTAAAATGTAACAGCTCATTCATTTTTTCATTAATTAAATAAATTCTAGAGTTTCGTACACCTGTAGGTATGGTTTGTATGCTGTGCAAAATTCATCGAGGAATCTCTCTTACGTATGAAGAAAAGTGTACCTATAGCAACAAATGCAGCCAATAGTAAGTGAAGAAATGATAAAATTTCACACGTAAAAAAAATTTATTTTGTTATACTTTTGAACTTACATTGCTATGAGTTTGAATCCTGAATCCTTCCTGGTCGTGTTGACAAAGCTTTATGAATTTATTTGTAGAAGTATAGACAGTGGAAATTAAAATGTCCTGTGGTGCCTCTCCTGCTCCAAGTCGGCCCGTTTGACGTCCTACCCCCCTTAAGGATAGTCTTGCCGCAATAAAAGAACTCTAGACTACCTCAGGAGAGCTGTACGTGCAGTTTACAAAAGAATTCGAAAGTGCATAGAAGTCGGAGATAGAATTTATGAAAGTCTACTTTGAACTCAATATTCTACTCTGAGCAACACCTTCTGTGAGTATTTTTTGGGGTTGCGTTCTAACAGCTGTATCTCTGGAACCAATGAAAGTGGAACCCACGTTGCATGAGATGTTTTATACGAATTAGTCTTTACTACCACCTCCTAAAATATTTACTATTCTTCCTGGAACATCCTGTATATACAGGAGAACTGAATACACTATCTGATCAAAAGTAACCGAACACTCCTATGTCACGAGAAGCGGACCTTCCAATACAGAAAGAGGCGAGGAGCACGGCGTTTTCAGTAGAGAAGCAGTAATAGCAGAGCGAGTCGCAGTCACTAGATGCCACCTGCGTAACCATCCATCAGGGATATTTCAAAACTTCTAAAGTTGCTCAAGACGACTGTTGTTGATGTGACTGAGAAGTGAAAACGTGAAGTAACAACCACAGCTAAACCAAGACCAGGCAAACTTCATGTAGTGGCGGACAGCTGCCGTCGAGTATTGCGTAGGATGGTTGTAAATATCGAATTAAATCAGCGGAAGGAATCACTCATGCGTTCCAGAGTGCTATCAGCCGCCACGCAAACACAATAACTGTGCGTAGGGAGTGAAAAAGAATGGGATACAACCGTCAGGCAGCACATCATAAACCACAGATTTCAGTAGTCTTCAAGATGTGTAAAGAGTGACGCACTGGACTGTGACTGGAAATGACTGATTTGGAGTGATAAATCACGTTATACCGTGTGGCAAGAAGATGTGGAGTGGTTAATCACGATATACCCTGTGGCAAGAAGATGGAACGATTTAGAGCTGGCGAATTCCTTAATGCGCTACCTAGTATCATGTATACCGGAAACAGTGAAGTAGGGAGGACCTGGTATTAAGGTACGGGGACGTTTTTCGTGGTTAGGGTGAGCTTAAGAAGACGCTAAATGCAGAAGGATATGAACACATTTTACAGCATTGTGTGCTGCGTATATTAGAGGCAGATTTCGGAGTCGATGGTTGTATGTATCAACATGACAATACACACTGTCATAAAGCAACATCTGAGAGGCAATGGTTGGTGGACAGTAATACCCCTGGAATGGTCTGGCCTGTCCAGAGCCCCAACCTGAACTCGACGGATCACCTGTGAGACGAGTATGACCGTCGACTTCGGTCTAGACCACATGCTCCGACATCACTACCTTCTCCGGTTTCGGTGTTGGAAGAAAACTGGGCCGCATTTCCTCCACAGACATTCAGGCACCTCACTGAAAGTGTCCCTATCAGAGTTAAAGGCGTTATAAAGGTGAAGGTGAACACATTCTAAATTAATTTCCATTAATAGGTGTTCGGATGCTTTTGATCACATATTGTACATCGATAGCAGTTTTCCTCTTTTTTTGCCGGCCGGTGTGGCCGTGCGGTTCTAGGCGCTTCAGTCTGGAACCGCATGACCGCTACGGTCGCAGGTTCGAATCCTGCCTCGGGCATGGATGTGTGTGGCGTCCTTAGGTTAGTTAGGTTTAATTAGTTCTAAGTTCTAGGCGACTGATGACCTCAGAAGTTAAGTCGCATAGTGCTCAGAGCCATTTGAACCATTTCTTTTTTTTTAATTTTTGAAAATTTATTTATTGTTCCGTGGGACCAAATTAAGAAGAAGTCTCCATGGTCATGGAACGAGTCAATACATGAAATTATAACACGATAGTAGAAACAGATAAAATGAAATATAAGAAACATATTCAAGCGACAAGTCGTAAGTTTAAATAAAGAAAATCAACAATGTAACACAGGAATTTGCTTAATTTTTCAGCTCTTCCAGGAGCTCCTCGACAGAATAGAAGGAGTGAGCCATGAGGAAACTCTTCAGTTTGGACTTAGAAGTGTTTGGGCTACTGCTAAGATTTTTTAGTTCTTGTGGTAGCGTATTGAAAATGGACGCAGCAGAATACTGCACTCCTTTCTGCATAAGAGACAAGGAAGTGCATTCCACATGCAGATTTGATTTCTGCCTAGTATTAACTGAGTGAAAGCTGCTAACTCTTGGGAATAAGCTAATATTGCTAACAACAAACGACATTAAAGAAAATATATACTGTGAGGGCAATGTCAGAATTCCCAGACTATTGAATAGGGGTCGACAAGAGGTTCTCGAACTTACACCAATATAGCTCGAACAGCCCGTTTTTGAGCCAAAAATACCCTTTTTGAATCAGAAGAGTTACCCCAAAAAATAATACCATACGACATAAGCGTAAGAAAATATGCGAAGTAGACTACTTTTCGTGTTGAAATGTCACTTATTTCAGATACTGTTCTAATGGTAAATAAAGCAGCATTTAGTTTCTGAACAAGATCCTGAACATGGGCTCTAAGTTATTGCAGACAATATGGCTTATTTTCTGATGTATGCAATTAATTTTAAGTTTTGGTAGCAGACTAACTATAACCACGACTTTTTTGTGGAACTGTGTGCTTTTTCCGTGGCATTTGAAATAACCTTGGAAGATAACTTCAACGACAGAACATGTGTGGAGCTTGGTCAAATTGTGACAAGGTAACAGCGCCGCAAACCACTATCCCATCGTCAGAAGAAGTGGTCCCACAAACTCCGACGCTACTGCACCAAATGCAAGTAGACTCTTAGCAAAGGTATGGTTGGTTGATTTATAATTACGATTGATATCAGGTCTCAAAACGTTAATCCTGAGCACTGGTACATGCTATAAAATGATTCCGGAAAGACGATACTCCCGATTGAATTTCAACTGGACGTATCGCATTACAGGACGTGATACACGAAATTTAAGGTATTCAGAATATTAGGTACTTCCTTGTAGATCTCTTGTTTGAAGTTTCCTCACAGATAAAATTCAGGTGGGCAGATGAGAGGGCTGCCATTTTGTGCTTCCCTAACGACAGACCCAACGATCTTCAACTGCTCTGTTAAGAAGGTCTGTAATTAGCCGCAGGATACAGGTATTCTTTCCAGCAGCAGTCGTGAAAGTGTAGACCGAAGGAACGCAAGCGGAACGTCACGCAATGACACTGGCGGAATCCGGGACGTTGGATGGCGTCGAACGCGTCAGAATATCTCATAGCAACACAGCCCGCCTAATTGCAGTAGCCTCAGGAGCGGTAGGGTGCGAGCTCTCGTTTACTGTCGAAGGGATGGCCCGGCTTCAGGCGTTGGCCGCTATAATGTCGACGCTCTGTTGGATACCGTTTCTGGACATGGATTCGGATCCTCCATTTCTTCTTCAAGGCACCCTTTACAACCTTTCGAAATTTGTTTTGTTACAGCCTGCATATGTGAGCTTAGGTCACAGGTAAACCTTGTGTAGGCATCCTCTTCTTTAGAGCGGGATGGGAAGTTGAATACGACATCGAATGACTTTGGAAGTAACTGAGCCCTCCTGATCGAGCCGTTCTATTGTTACTGCTTCTCTACTCACCACAAAACACTCTCCTCCTCCTTTTATATTGGCGGATATGCCTCTCGTGATATTTAGTGGTCACTTACACATTACATTGAAGATAGGACCGTGCAGTTACTTTTGGTCAGATAGTGTATTTAGTCGTCCTCGATATACAGGGTGTTTCAGAAGGAATAGTGTTTTAGGAGGCTCGAGTATAGACTAATTCGAATAAAATATTCCATACAATATGTGATCCATTTTTATTGGTTACAGAGTCATAGGTGTTAGAATGCAACCCCAAAAAATACTCACAGAAGATGCTACTCAAAAGCAAATGATTAAGAACGGTGCATGCTGCAAGATATCCCAATAGATGTCAAGCGTCTCGGCAGTTATTTATCAACCTCTTCAACCAGTTACGTGAAAGTGGTAGTGCAACATAAGGACAGCGTAACAGAAGGAAACAAATGACGGCAGAAGTGGGGGAAGTTAACGTTCTTGTTGGGAAATTAATGTTCTTGCTGCAGGTGCAGTTGATCCGCAGGTCAGTTCCCGCGCAATCGCACGAGGAAGTGCCACGAGTGGGCAAGTGTCCTACGCATTCTCCATCGACATAGATTCCATCCCTGTTCACATCTCTCTCCATCAAGAGTAGCTTGGAAACGATTATGAGAATAGCGTTAACTTCTGTACGTGTACATTAAGACTGGATACTCCAGATGTTTAATGCATCTTGTTTAGTGCCGAAGCCACTTCGTCAAGTGGAATGTCAGCGTCCATGGAGTGCAAACGTGTAGTGTGGGAAAGTAAACCATCGCCGGCCGGAGTGGCCGTGCGGTTCTAGGCGCTACAGTTTGGAACCGAGCGACCGCTACGGTCGCAGGTTCGAATCCTTCCTCGGGCATGGATGTGTGTGATGTCCTTAGGTTAGTTAGGTTTAATTAGTTCTAAGTTCTAGGCGACTGAGGACCTCAGAAGTTAAGTCGCATATTGCTCAGAGCCATTTGAACCATTTGATAGTAAACCATCAGCTCATAGGCCCGATTTTCATAGACAGTACACTGAACGCGCACAACTATCGCAGTCTCCTAACAGATCATCTTCCATGGATGTAGAAGACGTTCCTCTGCAAACTAGAAGGAAAATAGCGTGTCTTCACGAATTGTTTCCAAATCGTTGGATTGGACGCAGTGGACCTGTACCTTGGCTGACCTATTCCCCGAATTTGACGCCCGTAGACTTTTTTCTGTGAGGAAAGCTGGAAGACGCTTTCTACAGGGACATACCAATTACACCCGATGATAAGCAACGACGTATCACTGTAACCTGTCCGAACATTTACGCTGAAATGCTAGCACGTATGCTGCAGTCGTTCCATACCAGACTGGAAACGTGCATTGCCGCAGCCGCTTGTCACTTTGGCACAACCTGTGATGGTCAATTGTCTCGTTACTGGTCAGAATCCACATAGTGTACGCACTTCTTTACTGTGTGTTACCACAAGTGTCGGCGGGGGAACTTTTCGAAGTACGGTATCTCGTAAACGATTCGCACTAGAATCCTGAACAAACTTCACTGACATTCTAATTTATTCTACTTTAAGTCTGTTAGTGTGAATAGGCATTGTTGCATTTAGAAAAGTGTATTTTTGCACAGAAAATACACTTCCTAAGTATTGCCTACAGTATGTTGATCGGCTAACAATACAAGCCCCTGAGTACCAATCCATTCTGGGAAAACCGCACATCAGTAGCACTTTCCGTTTCCTCAATATATGCAGTGCAAGTTTTAGGCAATTCAACCTGTATATGAATTGCGTTATTTTTGTTGTTCGTAAATTGTAATACCAAGACATGTTCAGTATCCTTGTAAAAGTGATCTATGGATGAATAAAGCTGCTGCTACTGCTAGTGTTACTACTACTGTACCAGTCTCGTATAATTAAGTGAAAACATGAGTAAAAATGATTACTCTGCAAGGTTGCAGTACTTCCAGGGAATATGTGATCATTTTGAATGATCACGTCTGTCCCATGATACGATATTTGTTCCGTAATGGTGATGTTGTGCTCCAAGACCACAGGCTCCTGTTCACAGTCCTCGCATCGTCCAGTTTTGTGAGAACGAGGATGAATTGTCGCGCCGGCCCCGACCACCATAGTCACCAGATTTCAATATTATTCAGCCTTTGTCGTTTACTTTGGCGAGAAGGGTGTGTGATCGCTATCCATCCCCTTGTTTTCCAGTAAGACTGGTATAAGATTCCCTTTATGTATTCATTTCGAGACAGCTGGAAGGTGTGCAGCTCACACCAGCTATCTGAGTAGCTGTCTCTAACGTGTAGTGCACACCAGAGCCATTTAGAATGACCCTACAGGTCACTTGTTACATGAAAAATATCGGATCATTTGCATTTTATTTTCGCACTAATAGAATTTCACTAAGATTTATACCATTCTTTTTCAATAACGGTTACGAAAACACAAATGGACAAAATATTTTGGAAATAAGTTCTGATGAAAATAGTGCAGTGCTTGAGTTTCAAATTAGTTCCAGTGTTAAATTGTCGGAAATTCTTTCATCTCTGTTGGAAAAGAAAAAAAATAAAGTACTTATTTTCTATACAAATGAACAAAATTGTCATTTTTTTTGGGGGGGGGGGGGTGGATTAGTGCAGACGTTAATGTACTATGCCTTACCACATTTCGGAACATCACAATAACTATGAGCAATAACGTAAAGCCAAGTAGTTCATTATCAAACGACGACGTGAGACTTTAATAAGGGAAAGAATAATTTCTTTACCGAAGAGTTTCTTCAAACTCACATGAAAAAGGCAGCACAGTAAAGCAACATGTTAGTTCCCAAACAGACGTTTTTTTGTTGTAGTAAGGGACCGCGTCACGGTGAATACAACGGTTCTCATTAGATGAGATTGGGCGTGATCGGCTCTGGGGTGGGTGACTATCCGGGTCGCCATGCGCTTTTGACCTCCCGGCATGCAGTTAGCCTCGTGATGCCAACTGAGGAGCTACGCGATCGAGTAGTGGTGGCTCCTCGTCATGAAAACAGACAACGGCCGGGAGAGCGGCGTGCTGCCCCTCGGATTCTGCGCTTAGCGTTCCACTATCCAACAATCCCTCCGCATGGTGGAATAACATTTGTCTGGCCAGGGCAAGGAGAGAAACAACAGGGACACTATTCCTGGACATAGAGAAGACATTTGACTACGTCTGGCACGATGGCCTAATTTACAAGCTAGATCAAATACGGCACCCAGGACACATAATCTGGATCATTAACTCTTCGTTATAGGACGGCAGTTCTACATAAGGAACGGAAACATGTTCAGCCAGATACGGCAGATTGCGGCTTGAGTCCCGCTAGGCTCGGCTTTGGTCTCGTCCCTTATATCATCTACACAAATAACATTCGGAAGCAGGCTGACGGAGAGGCTGCTCTCTATTCCGATGACACTGCCATATGCAAAAGTAGTCGCAGATTCCTCCACATACACCGCAACCTACAACACCTGGATAAGATTACACAGCGGTGTAACCGATGGAAGATGAAGATCAACCCCACAAAGTGCCAGACGATCTATTTCATCCCCAAAATCAAGCTCCCTGATCGTCAACTCACCATTGACGCCAGAGAATTGATCTGGAGAAGTTCAGTAACGTACCTTGGCCTTGAAATAGATGGACGCCAAACGTGTAACAAGTATCTCACCACTGCAGCGAACAAAGGCTGCTCACTTTTCTGTAGGCTGCATCCTCTCGTGAAAAGTGACGGATTAACCGTTCAATGCAAACTCCTCCTCTAGCGCTAGCTTATACTTCCAGTCATCTTGTATGGTTCGTAAGTGTGGTCTATGCGGCCAGACACAGCACTAACACGACTGCAGCCCCTCATAAACAAAGTTTTTCGTGTCAGCTCCGATGCTGGCTGATATGTCCCCAACACACACATAAGAGACCTTTTATGGCAACGCACCATTTAAAAAACTCATTCAGAACGAATCCACGAAATTTTACGAAACATCACAAACCTCGCCCCACATTCAAAATTTAGGACACGAACCACCAGAAGCTTCTCACAAACACCTTCACGCGCCACGTTAGGGACCAATAACATAGAGACAAAAACACCAAGCAGACGCTTACACACTGAAAACACACAGACAACCGCAATCCCTCATCTTCACGAAATCCCCTAGCACCTTCTGAAGTTAGATGGACACAGCCTACTGGTACTTCATACACAACATATACAACCATAGCCGTTGCCTCGGTTCCTTGAAGTTGATCATAGGATGGTTGCGGTTGCAGGAAGATGGCGGCCGGGCGGGAGAGACAGCTGCCTTGGCTGATGCTAGCGCTGCTGCTGGGCGCCGTGTCTGCTGGGGATTACAAGGAGTGAGTACCACACATTCACCAGCACCTCTGTAGTTTACACACGTACTTTCAGTCTGGATATACAATGGATATAAGTTCTGGACGCACTTTGCACGGTTCCCATTTATGTATAATGCACTAAATAGATGCTTTCACCAAGCCAGAAATATTGGATTTTAATTTACTCAAAGTATCTCAAACATGTAGGATAAACAATGATGTGGACGGTGGTGGATCCGAGGCTGAGTACTTTGAGATAAGAAACATGTGGTGAAAATCAATATTTCGGGCAATACAGTGTCTTGAAGGAGCAGTACATGAGAGGCATATGTTTCTACTCTGCTTATGGTTCATAATGCAAATCTGTCATTCGCATAGACTTACGCCAGAACTGGCTGAGTTCCACTAGAAAGAACTGTTCACACAGTAGAATTTGGTGAGATGGTGTTGGATCGTGATCGAAAAGATTATTTCACAGTACCTGTCGACTTGCCTCTGAAATGCCAAATTCAAAGAACTGGTGGAGAACTAAAAAAAATAATAAGTGTGGAAGCAATGAGATCAAATGATTTTACACATAAAATTCCGTTGTATTGTATGTATTGAGACTATCAATTATTACTTAGAACATTTACTATGAGCTTACATTGTTGTTAGGTTAAGTTGTTTATGCCAATAAATAAATAAATAAATATTCATATTCAACCCTTAGTTCCTTACCTCAATGGAATAAGTTTAGGATCTTCTACCATCTGTTAATTTTCACCCCAAAGGTTATTGACACCTTTTTCATAGAGCATAGTTACCCACACACAGCAATGACATGATGAAGTATTAATTTTTGCGAAAGTAATTTGTGCTAAGATATGGTGTCTTGGTTGTGGATCAGATACAAGCTAATTTTTGTTCTTGTTCTTTAATATTCTTCAACATTGAATTCGTACCATTTTCAGAGGCCTGTTGATATCAGTCACCAAAAACATTTGTCTTCTGTAGATAGGGATGACTGAAGTTACTGAATTTGCCTGATTCATGTAAGATTACACACAAAACTATTCTTTGCCAAAGGAAATTTTGTGTTATATCTGTGTTAAATATTAGGTTGCTCAACACTACATTAAGCTAATTTATGTGGAGGGTCTGTAACTCTCAAAACATACATATGAACATATTTTTCAGTTTATTCCCTCCAGCAATGGAGCACTTCCTATTATATTATGATAAAATCCTAATACATACTTCAATGAACCATGGTCCTCCTGCAAGCTTCGTCTTGCAAACACCATAGTACACAGTAATCGTTTCTTGCTTTAATGGAAATAGGAAGAAATGAAAACGAAGACATCTGAGGCGGTATTTAAACACCAGCACAGTCTTTTTATTTGAAGTGATACTTCAGTTTTTCGAACGAATCGTTAGCAGTTGAACATACACCCTCCTTGTAGAATTACCACTAATTATCTACGCACACCTGGAGGATTTTAGAATTATAAACTCAGTGATGTAAGAATCTTAAGTTTGGTTTCAATTACAACTACTCTTAGCTATTTGATTTACGTTTTTATTACGGAAATGAAATATTATTACGTTATGTCATTTAACAATTACAGTTTTCAATCATTGTTTTGTCTGGGACTTTAAACAAAAGGCACAGAGAAGGAAAGACACTTTTATGTAAAGCTGGATCCAGAGGTACTGTTGACTGACTGATCTTTAATAGCTACAGCATTTGCAAGACACGCTGAATACTGTTTCCTTTACAGGTAAATGCCATATAATAAGTGTAATGAAATTCTCATTTCCTTGGCAGGTAAGGAATGGGATGAAAATTTATCTTGTGTGTTACATGTACAAGTCATTCTGCAATTATGAAAAAAAGATGTAAGATAGGAACTATCATTTCTCCATTGTTTATGACAGTTTGCTTACAAAAGACTGTATAAGCCAAAATTTTGGGGCAGGCAGCAGCTTTAATCTACTGCTGCCAGAAACCTTTTGGTAAAAGGAATAGGGCCATTCAACTCAATTTATGAATTAAAATTTAACTGAATAACATGAGATAAAGTGAGAACACTTATAAATTTTAACCAAATATTAAAATGATTGAAAAAATTTAAAACCTCACACAAGAAAAAATTAAAATTTTAGATAAAAAATAGTCACAACCTTTTTTATTTTTAAAACTATAATTTTTCAGTATTTCATTTTTTTAAATGTAATAAACCTTCTATTTTTTAAATCTAATAATTTCTTTGTTTTCATTTTTAAAATCTAATATACTTTTTATTTTTCATTTTCAAAAATGTAATTATTTATCATTTTTTTAAATCTAATAATTTTTTTTATTTTTCAGTTTTTAAAATATAGTATGGTTTATTTCCTTATAAATTATAGCATAAAACACAGAAGTTGTATAAATTAGCTCTCCGAAATCTAGCATTCATCTCGTTTTTCTTTCTTTAAAAATGTAATAAATTATTAAAAATAAAATATGACGACCATGTGGTACAAATTTAACTTACACAAAAATAATTTTGTTGAAAGAACAGAAAACCAAGAGAGAAACAAGTTAAATGTAATGTTTATAAATATTGTTTTAAGCCATCTTTAAGCATAGAACATAATGATGGTGTTGATAATTTTGTAGATGTTTATTGTGAAGAATGGTACATATTGGGATTTTATAGTTATGAGGAAACAGATACAGATGTTTGGAAAGAATCTGAAAAGAAAACAAATTGTCTCCTTTCTATGACTATAAAAAATAGCGAATTATTATGAGGCGATAAAAATCAAACTCTCTCTTATCTATTACTGCAAGAAATATAGAAAATTATTGTTATTATTATGAGGAAACAGTCTTATGAAATTTATAATGAACCAAAAATAGTGAAAGATTATATTTTTTCATGCATATTAGTTTTAAAATTTCCCCATTCAATAACCGAAGACTCTGAATGTGAATATTTGAACATTATCACATTAATTCTTTTCAGGAAAAATAATATAAGCTAAAGTATTATTAGCAATTTTATCAGTAGAAATAGCACATAATTTTATAGTTGTTTTTTATTTGTCTCAAATTTTTTAGTCATATTTGCAATATAAATAGGATAATTCGTAATGAAATTATATAGATTTATATCACAATCTCCTTTTAATTGTGTATTCGTTTAAAATCATCAAATGAATCATAAGCTTTTCAAAAATTATTTGATGGATCTTATTTCCACATTTCTTGAGGACAAATTTCATTTCTTTCATTTCATATTCAGTAATTTTTACATTAACAAATAGTGAGGAATCAACTTATTTATATTGGTATGGTTGTACTTGATTTATCAAAAGAATTAATGAATGATTTCCACTACAATATTATGTAACCAAAATATTCAGGAAATATCAAAATTTATTACCATGGTACTGATAGTTTATCCAGAAAATAATATTTATAATATACATCAAAATAAAAAGTGTTGGGAAAAATGAAAGATGAGCATGAAGGAAAAATAACGGAAAAATTTTGTGGTTTAAGAGCGAAAAGATATGCATATAAAATTGGTGATAAGTAAGGGAAAAAATCAAAAGGAGTGAAGATATGTGTTATTAAAAATAAAATAAGATTATGAGATTATAAAAATTATTTATTTAACAATAGAGAACAATGCATTTAATATAAAGTGAGAAACACAAACTTTATGAAATTGAAGCCAATGAACAGGTACTGAGTCCATATGGTAATAAGAGATATGTTTTAGAAAATAAAATAAATACATTACTGGATGGCCATTATTCAGTTCAATAATTATATAATTATTTTATTTAAAAATTATAAAATTATTGTATTTAAGCCATTATTTAATAATTTCTCTACATAGATAAATGAATAACATTAATCACCTTCCAGACAATCATATTTGGTGTCTAAAATATAAAAAATTGACTGACACACATAATCCAAATAGAATAAAAAGAAAGGAATAGAAAACAAAGAACAGAATATGTCTGTTTAGTAGTAAAAAAAGTAAATTTGTTAAAAAATTTGTAGGTGCTGTAATATGGTCTAATAATAATATTTGAGAAGAAATAATTAATTAATGACAGAAACTGATGAGAAAAAATTTTACAAGCAGAAATGTTATTTCTTTGGTATAGATCATTTATGGCAAATTGATGTAGTAGGAGAGCATTCAGGTAATTTAAAAGGAATTTCAAAAATAAATGAAGGATATTAATATTTATTGACTATAATTGATGTTTTTTTTCAAAATTCGCTTGGGCTGTCCTAGGTAAGGTTATAACAGGTAAAAAGTAACTGATTCTTTTGTAAAATTTTAAAATAAAGGCATCCAAAAAATTTACAAAAAGGTAATGGACAAAAATTTTATAGCAAAGATTTTCAAGAATTTTAGAAAAAAATATAAAATTAATCATTATACAACTATTAGAGAATTAAAAGGATCTGTTGTTGAAGTCTTTAATAGAATATTAAAAGAAAAATGTGACAATGTTGATTTACAAGGAAATTATAAATGGATCAATATCGTTTCCAAACTAATTGACGAATATAATAGTACAAAACATTCAACAATAAAAATAAAATCAAAAGATGTAAATAAAGAAAACGAAAAAAATTGTTACAAACTGTTTACGTAGCAAATTTTGAAGAAACTAAGCATAAATATAAAATAGGTGATATAGCAAGAGTAAGTACATTAAAGGGAATTTTTGAAAAAGTCTGCACACTAATTGGTCAACAGAAATTTTCGAAATTGAAAGAGTTATGCAATCATAACGAGGCCTGTCCAAACAGTATTTGACCTTTGGCCAAAAAAAATATTTTGAATAACTGATGGGGCTCGGACCCTAATCACCTTCAAAGTTGGCTCCTTGTGCTTGCACACACTTATCCCACGGATCCTTCCTGTGATGGAAACATCTCTGGAAGTCTTCTCTCGGAATGGTGTTCAGCTCTGTCGTCATGTTACACATTATATCTTCTCTACTCTCAAAACAGGATCCTTTCAGTGGCGTCTTCAATTTTGGAAACAACCAGAAAGTCTCAAGCAGCCATGTCTGGAGAGTAGTGAGGTTGGCGAACGGCTGTAATTCCATGTTTGGCCTAGAAATTTTGGATCAAGTGGGATGAATGTGCGGGGTTGTTGTCGTGATGCAGTTGCCAGTTTTCACCGTCCACATGTCTCTTCTTTTGCGCTGAACTGAGTCACAGTGTCGCCAGAGAACAGCTTGACAGTACTCCTTTGACACTGTTTGTCCTTTTCGTGCGTACTTGTGATGCACAATTCCACAAACATCAAAGAAGACAGGCAGCATCACCTTGATTTTGCTTCACACCTGCTGCACTTTCTTTGGCCTTGGAGACGCAGGATGCTTCCATTGTGAGAACTGTCTTTTTGTTTCTGGGTCATACTCATACACCCATGACTCATCTCGAGTTATCACGGTGGTCAGAAACCCAGGATCAGTGTGGTGGTGTCAAAAGGTCCTGTGCAACGTCAAAACGGACGTCTTTTTGTTCTGGCGACAACAACTTGAGCACGAATTTCGCAGCCACTCGGTGCATGTTCAAATCATGATGCAAAATTGCTTGTGCAGAATCTTTACTCACTCTAACCTCTTGGGCAGTCTCCAGCACAGTCAGACGACGATTTGTCATCGCCAAATTTTGCACCCTCTCAACAACAGCTGCACTCCAAGCAGTTTGAGGCCTGCCAGAACGCTGGTCACTCTCCGCTGATGTGCGGCCATTTTGTAATCGGTCGAACCACTACATAATTTGTATTACACCCAATGCATCTTCTCCAAACACCTGCTGAATCTTACGAATTGTTTTGCTTTGAGAATCACCAGACTTTTGACAAAATTTGATGCAGTATCTTTGCTCAATACGTTCAGTGATCTTGAAAAATCGGTAATCCGACGAACATGTTGCGTAGCACCTCACTCAGCGATTGACAGGCAGCAACTGACGTGCTCAAGGCGGGGACAAAATTCACATATGCACGTAAAGGTCTCTTCGTTTACTGTGTACAGTGGCACATTATTGTCTCTATTTTGCGCGGGAAAATCAAAGCTCAGGTACCTTTTAGACAGACCTCATATAAATTAAAATCTTTAGATGGAGAAGAAGAGAAAGGAAATTGAAGAACAATATATGAACAACAATATATCTTATTTTAAAAGTTATAAAAAGAAAAATGATAAAGTTTTTGTTAAATAGCTTGGTTTTGTTAATTCTCATGATAGTAGGGTTTCTAAAAATAATGTTATTATATAAAGTAAAAAGATCATTTTATAAAAAATTATTCGTAATTGTTTATCATTATATTTAATGATTCCAATTTTTCAGAAATTTTTTATAAGAAATTTTTATTTTTTTATTTTCCTAATAAATTTTGACGTATAGAAATGGAAACCATCAGATCTAAGGTTTGTAAAAATTGTGAGGTTGAGAAATAGCTGATAATTTTACTTCACAGAAATATACAAATCATGGTTATAGAGCAATGTGTAGATTTTGTTTAAATGAATATCAAATATATATCTTCCACATACGCAAAGAATTTGTTTTTTAATTATATTAAAAATCACTAATTATATTAAAAATCAAATTATTTCTAAAATGTTTCTAAATACTATTACAATGAACTTTTAAATCGAATTGCAAGTAATGAACATTGGAATACATTATTATTATTTAAAAATGATGAAAACCTAAAAAATGATGAAGAATATGTAATTAAAAATGTATAAATTGTCAGTATATGAAAGACCTAAATGGTTTATTTTATAAAAATCTGACATCTAAAGATGTTTATTTGAATAAACATAAAAATATTTTCTACTATACAAAAAAATAAAAAGTAATTCTGCATAAAAGTGTGTTTTTAAAATTTTTGAATAATTCGAAAATAATAACATGAAACATACAATATTGTGAAAGAAACATCAAATGTATTACTCAGGATATCTACAAAACGTTTTCCAATTTTGTTGAAGTTACGAGATTAAGAGTATATTGTGATGGCTGGGAATATAACTTTGGAATCGAAGAACAGATAATTGATTTCTTTTTTAAATAGAAAACATAAATACATTAAATATTAAATTTATATTAATTAAAGTTAAGAATTTTATTGGATTTTTAAAAATAAAAATTATTAGTTTTTTAAAATGTAAAAATAAAAATTTCTTTTACATTTTTAAAATATGATAATAAAATATTTCACTAGATTTTTAAAAATGAAAAATTAACTATGTTAGATTTTTAAAAATGAACAGTATAAAAGTTATTAGATTTTAAAAAAGAATAATTAAAAATTTTATAGATTTTTAGGAAATGAAAAAAAAATGGTAACCAAAAAACAGTTATTACATTTTCATATCTGATTAAAATTTATAAGTTGTCTAATTTTTCGTTTCATTATAATCAGTTAAATTTTTATTAATAAAATGAGATGAATGGCCCTATTTTTTTAACCTAAGAGTTTCGGCAGTAGTACATGAATATTGCCAACTGTCCCAAAATTTGGGGCCGCATTGGTAATTTCCATCTGCTTGTATATGTTTTGTATCACAAGACTTTACACGTCAAATAATGGAGTTTAACGACTCAACCAAATGTTTTTTAATTCTGGCTGGTTAGTTGCTTATTTTATTTTGAAAAATGAAGATGAAATGCGTAGATCGCTTTCAAACAGTGCAAAGAGATTTATTTTAAAGGCGTGTATCTCTCTATACCTGTGAGACAGTTAGCGAAAACTAGAACATCAGTGCAAGTTCGTAAACTGTAAAAAAGACAATTATGAGTCTTAACAACCACTGGAAAATTTTATAAATTGTGTCAAGTTCTATTCAAGTCCATTTTCCTTATCTTTCAGAATTTTTCCTACGAATCCGAAAGGTTTCGATGTTTTTCTGTATAGTACGTTTACTGTTTAATATCTTGGCCAAGAAACACAGGAAGCATTCCGAATGAATAAACTATGTCTAGTTTCGAATTAGGTATGGGGAAAGTTTACTTTCTATCATATTGTATGCCATAGCATCAATACATATGACAGTGAAAGAGTGTAGAGTAAATCTGCAGTGCCGATTAAAAGTTAAATCTATGTGGTCACCACATCTGTTAGGTGAATTTACAATTCTTATAACTTCGTGCAGTCCAATGGACATTCTACAAACAGGGATTATTCAAACATCAGAAGCCTGGTAGTTCACATGGTCCTCAAGTTCCTTATAAAGGTAGTTCAGATAAAAGGTGTAGATGCTGAGGATTCTTCCCTTACTCCATTGTCCCCTCACGAAGGAGTCTGAGTAGGTCTTATTCAAATACAAAATAGAGCTATGGTATCAGCCACAGGAGAAAATTCCCCTGCTCTTGCTCAGAGATATAGGTCAAGCAGATCTTCACACACCATATCTACAAGTTGCGATGTTAACGTTTACTGATCCATAGCATACCGTGAAATAATAATGTGACGATATCCATTATAAAATAATAGATATTAACATAAAAAGTAACATATCGTAATTCATACTGACTTTATAAAACAACAAAACGGTTAATCAGGTGCAGTTGAAGACCTATATATTTGAAATGAGGAGTACTGCAGATTATGCTTATCCATTAGGGATATTTTAGAACCGTGACTGTATATTGAATGTAAATAAGTTATACACAACTGCAACCAGTCACTTTTTTTCAATAATAATGCTTTATTACATGAACCGGTTTTCGAACCCTTTCAGGTTCATCTCCAGATGATTTCGGGAGGATCCGAGAAGTTACATCATTACTGGTAGTAGCATAACGCTGGTTGCTGGTTCTATGGCAGAAAGATGGGTCACATTTTAATGTATCGCCATGACTATAGCTTATCTGTCGATATGGATGTAAATTTAGTTTTTACTTACTGCGACAGATACGAAAAAAGCCGCCTATACTGTCGCAGTAAGTAAAAACTAAATTTACATCCATATCGACTGGCAGACAGATACGAAAAAAGCCACCTATACTGTCGCAGTAAGTAAAAACTAAATTTACATCCATATCGACAGATAAGCTATAGTCATGGCGATACATTAAAATGTGACCCATCTTTCTGCCATAGAACCAGCACCCAGCATTATGCTACTACCAGTAATGATGTAACTTCCCGGATCCTCCCGAAATCATCTGAAGATGAACCTGAAAGGGTTCGAAAACCGGTTCATGTAATAAAGCATTATTATTGAAAAAAAAAGTGACTGGTTGCAGTTGTGTAAAACTTATTTAGGTACTGCAGATTTTCTCCAGATGATAATATTTCTTGGCGTATTTCCATTCTCTCGGCAACTGACACTTTACAAGACACATTTATTTTCTGGCTTTTTGGGGTGACATATTTGAAAACGATAATGATATGAGAAAACTCTTTCTTGAGACCAAAATTAAAAGGATGTCCTGGACCGACATTGTATTGTAATTCATCAATACATAAGAATTGGCGCAGTACGAGGTTGTACACTTTTCCTACTGGCATTGAATTTGCAAGAAAAAGGAAGATAAAAATTTAACATCCCGACGCAAACTAGGCCATTAGAGACGGAGCATAAGCTTGGATTGTGAAAGGACGGGGAAGGAAATCGATTACGTCCTTTTCAAACGAAAAGTTGCGGCATTGCAGTATACGATTTCGGGAAACTACAGGGAACCTAAAACAGGATGGTAGGACTGGAGGTGAACCAAAGTTTGTCCCAAATGCTACACCTCGCTCGGAGTTGAGTTTGACGAACCTATATTCTTGGCTCATCATAAAGCGGAAGTTGGCTGATGATTAATAAAATAGTCTGGAACACCATTTGAAATCCATCTCCCGCCTCCACTTGAGATTAAGTACTCTCCAATCATAGTAATGTGAAGTACACTTACAAACGAATTTACCAATACTGCAGGCGTTATATCAAGACAATACCTCAATCTCTTCTCTATGGGTCATTCGCTAGGAAGTAGTCCTGTTGGTGTACAGACTAGTTGTGTCCAGAGGTCAGCCTGACGCCTACTCCTCCTCAAACAGCCAATCATAATCCTCCTGAAATTGAATGCCTTTCTTCTAACATGCCTTATTACACAGGATGTCCTAGAAATTCTGTGACAAACTTCGAGGGCTTGTAGGCAGTGTCTTGAGGACCAAACTGAGGATAGGAACCCGTATCTGGAAATCCAATGACGCTACAGAGCCTTGAAGTTATAGGCCCCAGCGTCTGCTGCTAGGCTATGATGATGATGATGATGTTTGGTTTGTGGGGCGCTCAACAGCGTGGTTATCAGCGCCCGTACAATTACCCAATCTTTGCTCAGTCCAATTGCGCCACTTTCCTGGATGATGATGAAATGATGAGGACAACACAAACACTCAGTCATCTCGAGGCAGGTGAAAATCCCTGACCCCGCCGGGAATCGAACCCGGGACCCCGTGCTCGGGAAGCGAGAACGCTACCGCGAGACCACGAGCGGCGGACTGATGCTGCTAGGCCACCCCATCGGCAGCAAACGTGACTTTGTAAACTGACGTAACGTCTCCAACGTTGCTTGTTGTTCAGCGATAGTGACTGATAGTCACGATCGTCAGTGGAGAAGATGAACCTGGCTGCTGTGTAGAAAGGCCTTGTCTCCTATGAATGCGGTGCTCTTTGGCCTCAGTGGACGAATGTGTCAGGTATGTATTTCCAGCTGCAATTAATTTTTCTCCTGCGATCCTCTAAAATATCCATTGTTTTTCCGTATGTAGGAGAAAAATAATCTGCGTCAGCATGCAAAGTGACCTTTATCTGCTGAAGGGTTGGCCTAGCGGCAAGCGCCGGCGCCTGTAACTTCGACTCTCTGTTGTGTCATGGCTGATGTTTCTGGACAAGGTTCCTATCCTCGATTTGTTCCTCAAGACAATTCTTTCGCGACATTTGTGGAACATCCTGTGTGCGCAGCTCCTTTCATTGTTGTTGTTGTTGTGGTCTTCAGTCCTGAGACTGGTTTGATGCAGCTCTCCATGCTACTCTATCCTGTGCAAGCTTCTTCATCTCTCAGTACCTACTGCAACCTACATCCTTCAGAATCTGCTTAGTGTATTCATCTCTTGGTCTCCCCCTACGATTATTACCCTCCACGCTGCCCTCCAGTACTAAATTGGTGATCCCTTGATGCCTCAGAACATGTCCTACCAACCGATCCCTTCTTCTGGTCAAGTTGTACCACAAACTTCTCTTCTCCCCAATCCTATTCAATACTTCCTCATTAGTTATGTGATCTACCCATCTAATCTTCAGCATTCTTCTGTAGCACCACATTTCGAAAGCTTCTATTCTCTTCTTGTCCAAACTATTTACCGTCCATGTTTCACTTCCATACATGGCTACACTCCATACAAATACTTTCAGAAATGACACCCTGACACTTAAATCTATACTCGATGTTAACAAATTTCTCTTCTTCAGAAACGCTTTCCTTGCCATTGCCAGTCTACATTTTATATCCTCTCTACTTCGACCATCAGCAGTTATTTTGCTCCCCAAATAGCAAAATTCCTTTACTACTTTAAGTGTCTCATTTCCTAATCTAATACCCTCAACATCACCCGATTTAATTCGACTACATTCCATTATTCTCGTTTTGTTTTTGTTGATGTTCATCTTATATCCTCCCTTCAAGACACCATCCATTCTGTTCAACTGCTCTTCCAAGTCCTTCGCTGTCTCTGACAGAATTACAATGTCATCGGCGAACCTCAAAGTTTTTATTTCTTCTCCATGGATTTTAATACCTACCCCGAATTTTTCTTTTGTTTCCTTTACTGCTTGCTCAATATACAGATTGAATAACATCGGGGAGAGGCTACAACCCTGTCTTACTCCCTTCCCAACCACTGCTTCCCTTTCATGTCCCTCGACTCTTATAACTGCCATCTGGTTTCTGTACAAATTGTAAATAGCCTTTCGCTCCCTGTATTTTACCCCTGCCACCTTTAGAATTTGAAAGAGAGTATTCCAGTCAACATTGTCAAAAGCTTTCTCAAAGTCTACAAATGCTAGAAACGTAGGTTTGCCTTTCCTTAATCTTTCGTCTAAGATAAGTCGTAAGGTCAGTATTGCCTCACGTGTTCCAGTATTTCTACGTAATCCAAACTGATCTTCCCCGAGGTCGGCTTCTACTAGTTTTTCCATTCGTCTGTAAAGAATTCGTGTTAGTATTTTGCAGCTGTGGCTTATTAAACTGATTGTTCGGTAATTTTCACATCTGTCAACACCTGCTTTCTTTGGGATTGGAATTATTATATTCTTGTTGAAGTCTGAGGGTATTTCGCCTGTTTCATACATCTTGCTCACCAGATGGTAGAGTTTTGTCAGGACTGGCTCTCCCAAGGCCGTCAGTAGTTCCAATGGAATGTTGTCTACTCCGGGGGCCTTGTTTCGACTCAGGTCTTCCAGTGCTCTGTCAAACTCTTCACGCAGTATCGTATCTCCCATTTCATCTTCATCTACATCCTCTTCCATTTCCATAATATTGTCCTCAAATGCATCGCCCTTGTATAGACCCTCTATATACTCCTTCCACCTTTCTGCTTTCCCTTCTTTGCTTAGAACTGGGTTTCCATCTGAGCTCTTGATGTTCATACTAGTGGTTCTCTTATCTCCAAAAGTCTCTTTAATTTTCCTGTAGGCAGTATCTATCTTACCCCTAGTGAGATACGCCTCTACATCCTTACATTTGTCCTCTAGCCATCCCTGCTTAGCCATTTTACACTTCCTGTCGATCTCATTTTTGAGATGTTTGTATTCCTTTTTGCCTGCTTCATTTACTGCATTTTTATATTTTCTCCTTTCATCAATTAAATTCAATATTTCTTCTGTTACCCAAGGATTTCTACTAGCCCTCGTCTTTTTACCTACTTGATCCTCTGCTGCCTTCACTACTTCATCCCTCAAAGCTACCCATTCTTATTCTACTGTATTTCTTTCCCCCATTCCTGTCAATTGTTCTCTTATGCTCTCCCTGAAACTCTGTAGAACCTCTGGTTCTTTCAGTTTATCCAGGTCCCATCTCCTTAAGTTCCCACCTTTTTGCAGTTTCTTCAGTTTTAATCTACAGGTCATAACCAATAGATTGTGGTCAGAGTCCATATCTGCCCCTGGAAATGTCTTACATGGTCCTTTCATGGTATTGGGAATACCCCTTAATCATTTCTAGAAACATTCCTTCAATTTATTTGATATTTTGGTAACCACAAATCTTCCCAGCCTCCCCTAAGTATGCCCATTTAATACCGTAACACGAAGTTGATTGAAGTTAAACTTTTTTTTGCTATTGTATATTCGTTTGAAACACAGCGACGGCCAGTATTACGCCTCATGGTTGCACAAAAATATTCACGTACGTACAATGCTTCTTTTTTAACGTGTCTGTTATTGGAATTGGATGAGTGTTTCCACCGGGCTCTCGCGGTTACTATACGAAACCATCACAGAACCCTATCTCGTCACTTGTTTCAGTTCAATCTTGTAAAGGTCCTACATTGATAAAAAAAACTCAAGAAGCGATCGAATGAAGGTTCTGCTAACTCCCCCTTCGTATGTGGATTATTCATTTCGGATTTTTCCATCCTTAGCCTGTCATCTGCCTTTATATGGTCGTTCTACTTCAAATCACTCCAGACGCGTACTCCTAGACATCTTACGGTTGCGGTTGTTACCGGTGATTGATCACCAGCACTGGAATCGACAATAACGGCTCTTTCCGTATACTGTCTCATGAGCAATATTTCACGTTTGTTTATGATGAGGACCAACTGCATGCCACTCCTCCAAGCGTGGATCATTTGCGGGATGATATTGCATTTCGCTGTAAATTCTGGCTTCCCCACTTTTTTTTATGGCATAGTACCATTCGTAGATATAATCACGGATCTTCAGATGTTTTCATCACATTATTTATATGTTTTGGAAGATAATACCTTAGGAAACGTATTCAACACTTTTTACAACCAAACGTCTGAGGATCTTGCATTTCAAAGTTAAGAATATTACTGGAACTAAAAGCACACATGACGCCATTAACAATGAGGAAGACAAATAGTTTATCAGCTATTGGTGTACACATTTGGTGGGTTTTAACGGGCTTCAGCATACCTAGGTAAGAAAAAAGACGATGAATCGTCACTGAGGTCAGCTGGGCTCATCTCAAACAACTTTTGCAGAATGATGTAAACTAGCAGGCACATAATAAAGGCACAGGTAAGTTCTGCAACCTTCCTGGACAACTAGCTGCTTTGAGTGCTGGAGGCTTGATAACATTTTGCCAAGAATTCCGACGATAACTGCGTGGAAGTCATATTCTGGGTGTAAAAGCTTAAAAGCTACAGAACAGGAGAAAAAATATGTTTTCCATATTTGCGTTATCTTTTGAAGAACGAGTTTCATAGTTCCTACCAGTTCATTTTTCTCCACTAATTTTCAAAGAAATTTCTCTTGAATTAGGAACCAGAGGCAGGAAACAGAAGTACAGTCTAAGCTAACAGCATATAGAAGGAAGAAGAGTCCATTATAAAGAATTGAAATGGAAAGCAACGGCCGAATAAAGAAGGCCGTGACCTACCTACTCTTCAGTGCAACATCAACTAACGTTTGTGTAAACAAAGCCCAGAAGTAATGACTCAGATTAACGTCAGCTATGAAGATGTGTAGAAAAGCGGCCAAGATGGCAGAGAGAGCGTAGACGTCGGCCCTTCAGCAGGCTTTCGTGTGTAATGGGGACGTCGGTGTCACGCCAAATGATAGCATGAAAGCAACTGCCAATATGCCTCATCAATGCCGAAGTGCACACCTTCAACGTTTGAGTCACTTCGAATGTGATCATAGTACGGAATGAGCACCATTTTGTCCGCATGGCCGTAATGAACCTTACAGTTTCGTCCATAGTGATCACACGACACTGGAGCACTACAACGATTGCGAGCCTGTCTGGATCGACAGCACAACATCGTCTGCAACTAGCTGGTCTGGTGGCACGGATGCTGCTATTTTGTTTCCATAAAATGACTCAGATTGCAACATCATCGCTGGTGTGCAAACATAGAGCGTTGCAGCCCTCTATTATCCACGAAGCCATAGTACTAATACAGCTGAATACAGTATCACTCTCAAGATGATTTCACTGAACAGTCAGGTATTTCTGTTTTCATAATCTAAACACGATATACCTACTGAATTTTACGAGGGTTTCAAGCTAATAAAACAAAGCACAAAATCGACGAAACACCTTTAATTTAACTTAATTACGGAGCTTAATGACTGGCAAGACTATACATTTAGAGAGAAATTCCTGGCAGGTAAACAACCAATAAATTATTTAGTTGCTACAGAAGCAATTCTCTGTAACTGATTTTTATTCAGTAATCAACGATGCGCTTATTTTGCTACTTTAACAGTCCACATAATACAAATAAAAATCTTAAATATTGTCAAAGTAAATTAGCCAACAAATGCTTAGAGTAAGATAAAGTTTGATAAAGGGAAGCAGCAAAAGAGGAAACCAAAATTAACTACTATTTCATTGGGTCAGTCTCTCACTGTAGCCGTTCAAAAATCCGCCGTTCTTTTCTCGACAGTTTTCCAGCCTAGACCAAAGTGCAGAGAAGACCCTCCTGATGCGATTTTTCGTTTCGTCACCGTTTTCTCATTGTTCAGCGTACACCATGTCCTGTTTTGCACGCCAGAAACAGAAGCCGAGGACACATAGATCTGATGACTTAGCTGACCCATCAACAATCGTACGTCTCCCTTTTGTTTTATTAGGAATATGATACCGTACAGCTTGCTACGCAGATGCAGTGGCGTGGCTGACGTTCAACTTATTACGGAAAAGAAAAGGCTAAATTCTCGCTGAATGGAATTTCTAGTCCTGTGTTAATGCATTAGTTTCTGATGCAACAACATTAAATACTGACACTATGCGTCTGTTTTGACTGAAAAAGATCTTCTGTGCTTACCTTGTAGACATTAGATACACGAAATCGTTTTTGAGGAAAATATAAGTTGTAAAAGTACAGGTTCACCTATACCAAACATAAAGATTTTCGAAATGTTTGGTCTGGAATGGGTGTTGAACTATAATGCAGCATGGGACACGTAGATCAAGTCGCTGAGTCTTGTAAGTCGAGAGAATAGCAGCAACACAGGGAGAGTTATATTGAATTTCCAGAATTAACTGAAATCTTTCTCAAAATTTCGTGCTCCAGGGTGCTACCCGTCTTTCAAGGTAGATGGTGAAAGCTGTTTATCTGCTTGCAAACATACATGTTCTGTGATGTGTCACCGTCTTCTTCTTTTTCTTATGTCTTTGTCCCGCATCTGCGCAGGGTCAGCATAATTAGGAACGGGTTTTGCATTGTTAATTGAAGGAGTGGCGGAATGCTCTTCCTGTGGCCAACTCGTTACCTCCTGGGACGGAATGTGTGTACCCGAACTGTCTGCCTGTAGTGTTATTCGTGTGAAAGTGAGCGAAAGTTTTGCTATATATGTGGGGAATCGTGTAACTAAGGTGGGGCTTTGATACCAGTCTAGTAATCACCCAGTGGGATTTGGGAAAACGCATAAAAACACCGACGCTCATCATTAATCCGTGGGGCGGCTTCGATATCGTGCTGGCGCACCGTCCACATCTCAGAAGCAGCGCATGAATACGCATGGCTATCTGGGTGAGTCATGATAAGTCACCATGACGACGTTAAATTTGTCTAGAGCACTAGTGCAGATCTAACTTACAGCCTGAAGCACACCGAGAATCAGCAAAGTAAAAAATGACATCATCACAAAACGCAGTTCACAATACATCTTGAAGCGCATTTAGCGAGCGTAGCAATATGATAAGAATACCTACCACTACGACACTACGAAAGGTTGTCATCTTCCTCTGTCACACAGTAAAAAACTGTATTCCCTCTGTAACATTTAATGTTGTTGCCTCACTAAAGTAAGCATTACAGAGAGAGGAAATTTACAGTTGTGTATAAATCAGAGGGCTGTTGGTGTTTTGATGTTGTTTTCACTATGTCTGATTAAAATTAATGATGAGGCAGAACAGTAGTTGACAGTGATGTGAAAATATCTTACCAGCATTACCTTGCATACTATTAGGGACGGAGGAGGTTATGAAGGTCAGTGGAGAGTGATGGTTAACAGAGAATCACCCAGCATACTACTACGTGGAGAGAATGATGATCAGTGGTCAATGATGGTCAGTGATCAATTCTGATTAGCCATCAGTCATGATCAGTGGTCAATGACGATCAGTGATCAATTAAGACCAGTGATCAATGATGGTCAGTGGTCAGTGATAATGATCAGTGATCAATGTTGCACCAGATTTTTTTTTTTTTACTATACGTTCACAACGTTTTCAGTGAGGGCTGGATTGGTTGAAGTCGACACAGCAGCGGTCTCCTGTATTTAAGAGGCATAATGTGCCAAACGAGCAAGAGTATTTGAAGCCATAGTACAGATCACAATTAACTGTCTCCTGTTAACATGCTACTATTGATTATGTAACACCAGTGTAAGCCCCATTTCATATCACATGGTTGTTTGTAGGGAGTTTAAACATATAGGATAAGGAAAGTCACCCAGTAAACTGACTATAGTCCACTACTGATTATAATTCTTAACTGATTATAATTATGCATTGATCATGATTCTCCACTGACCACTATTCATCATATGGCACCCATTTATATGCCTCAAATGGTTAGAAAATGGACTGCAGAAAATTTGTAATGGCAAAACAGGCTGTTGATGAAGTTTTGTCGTTTGAAAGGCTGCTGCAAACCTTAAAATACATTTCAGCACGTTGAAAATCAGATTAAAGAGTTGAAATGAACAGGTCCGAGCTTAGGAAGAAAATATGCACACCTGAATCTCCAACGTGTTTGAATAGTTGATTCAAGAAGCATGCACTTCAACTTCCCATTAGACCTGTTTCTCAGAGACTGGGACAACTATTCCAAAAGAAGAAGACAGACTAAGACGAAGACGTTAAAGTCAATATATTTATTAAAGAAAAAAGGTAAAGAGGAAAAAGAAGAGAATGTTTATAATGACGTTCAAGACTGGTAGATGCAGTTCGGCAATGGAAGAATTATTTACAGATTCTAAACACTTTAAGTGGATTAAAGACTTGTTACAAGCAAATGGTGTGCATAATATTGTGGACAAGGGCTGCCCCTCACTTTCTGCGATCTGACATAAACTTTGTGTTAACGAATTCAGTGGTGGCGTGATTGTCACTTGCGAGATTTTCCAGATGATACCAATGAGCGGAATGGAGCTTATTTTTAAACAGTCAAAGAAATGCAATGTGTTTTCTATGTTAAAGTTACATCTGAAAGCCAATGATCAAGATGATCTTTTTCTTGAACAAAGAAATGTAATGTTATTTTATAGTAAAATTTATATTTAGATTGTTTTGGTTTGTTTTTTGTTTTTTCACTTTCCCTCTGTAATATATAACATATAGAAACGTTTTACTATTGATACAACACCCTAACGAGATCTTGCTCTTGTTGCTGACATTATTGTAATAGCCATTAAAGCTGAAATGTTAACAGCAACTGATGTGTACTCCAAATATGAATGGACCGCTGCCCTAAAGACTAAAACTGGTACTAAGGTTGAAGATGCGGTTAGAAAAATAAACAGAAAAAATAATAGGCTTCCAAACCGTTTAGAGACATAAGATTAATCACTGCTCACCGTTTTCCAACTTTGAAGCTTCCGATGTGGAATGATTCAACAGAATTCTTAAAGAAAAGGTGTTTAGTTGTTTCACTGCTTAGGGTTCTTTCAAATGGACTAATATAGCGCAAGATCTAGTCAGTCAGTACAATCACACAAAACATAAAACAATTAATACGAAACCTGATGATGTTGAAGATAACAGCCTTTTGTCTACTGTGTATAATAAGATTAACACGATAGATCCCCAGAAAACTAAATTCAATGTTATGGATTTTGTAAGAATTAATGAACATCAGGCCGCGCGGAGTGGCTGCGCAGTTAGAGGCGCCATGTCGCGCACTGCGCGTCCCCTCCCGCCGGAGGTTCGAGTCCTCCCTCGGACATGAGTATGTGTGTTGTTCTCAGTATAGGTTAGTTTTAAGTAGTGTGTAAATCTAAGGACCTAAGCAGTTTGGTCCCTTAGGAATTCACTCACATTTTAACAATAAATATCAGCAAATTTTCGAGAAAGGCTTCACTTCAAACTGGTTCTTGAGATATTCAAGGTTCAAGAAGTTCAGGAGACGAACCCAAGAACTCACCTGTTAGGAGATTACAAATCGCGACCTGTAACAGCATGTTTCTATAGCACAGAACTACGAAAAGTCAACCATCCATCCACACATCTAGTTGAAAAAGTCGCACAACGAAAAGGAAACAAATCTTTCGTAAAATGATTGGGTTTTGAAAAAGCACACAATTCCTATATTACTTTGTAAGAGAGTGTATGTGTAGGGAGTGAGACAAAAAGGTGCAGACCTTGTGCAACCTGTAATGTTCGGGTACAACATTAGCAGTGTACTGCTTGACATTGTCACGTGATTTAAGTATCTGGGAGTAACGTTGATGGTGATGATGATGTTTGGTTTGTGGGGCGCCCGTACATGGTACCAATTTTTTTTACGGTCCAGTTTTTTTCACAATCCAATCTAACCACTGTCACGAATGATGAGGATGATGATGTTATGATGAGGACAACACAAACGTCCAGTCCCCGGGAAGAGAAAATCCCAGCCCGGCCAGGAATCTAACCCGGGACCCCGCGATCCAGAGGTAGCAACGCTAACCACTAGACCACGAGCTGCCGACGGGCGTAACGTTGCAAAGCAATATGAAATAGAACGAGCATGTGACGACTGTGGTAGGAAAGGCGAATCGTCGACTTCGGTTTCTTGGGAGAATTTTAGGGAAGTGTGGTTCTTCTGTAAAGGAGACCGCGTATAGGAAGCAGGTGCGACCTATTCTTGAATACTGCTCGAGTGTTTGGAGTCCGTACCAGGTCGGATTGAAGGATGACATCCAAGCAGTCAAGGCGGGCTGCAAGATTTGTTGGCGGTAGGTTCGAACAACACGTAAGTGTTACGGAACTCAAATGGGAGTTCCTGGATGGAAGAGGATGCTCTCTTCGAGGAACACTATTGAGAAAATATAGAGAACCGGCATTTGAAGCTGACTGCCGAATGATTTTACTGCCGCCAACATACACTGCGCGTAAATTAAGGCTCATACGGGCCCATATAGGCAGTCGTTTTTTCCTCGCTCCATTTGCGAGTGGAACATTACAGGAAATGACTACTAGTGGTACAGAGTACCCTCCGCCACGCACCGTACGGTGGTTTGCGGAGTATCTGTGTAGATGGAGGTGTAGGTGTCTGTGTATGTCTGATTTCTGCGGAGTCAGACAAGGAGAGACTTGACAAAGATGCTGACAAAGCATCACACTGCTTTCCTTTTCTCTGTTACGCAATGTATGTCTGATTTCTGCGAAGTAAGCCAAATCCAGACATGACAAATGGCATCACACAGCTCTTCTGATCTCCATATGATGCAGTTAACTTTCACCAATCATGAGCAGGTTGGTGAGTGTGTGTGTGTGTGTGTGTGTTTACGTAATAATTTGCGACAAATACTTCTGAATGTTTAGAAATGTTTATATCTGAGTGGTGTCCGTCCTGTAAGGGATGTCCGACAGAAGAAACATCACTCTTGATGACGCCTCTGGTTCATACATGTAGGAAAGGGGTGGAAAGCGGAAGGGATGCGTGGGAAATCGTGACAGCTAGCCGCACAGTTCATCGTGGTAATGCAATAGCGAAAGTTAAAAATGTGTGCCGGATCGGGACTCGAACCCATATTGAGCCATTGCCTTACTCGCTTTTTTTGTGTAGGAATGGGCCGGTGGGAGCTCAGAGGGCAGAGTGGGCAGGGGTCGTATCCCGAGCCCCGTTACCGCTACCAACCCTGTGGGGCCTAGGGAAATAGGAAAGTGGGAGGCTTTTTTATTTATGTATTTTTTATTTGTAATTTTTACTATTATTACGAAATTATGTGGAACAGACATCACCTATATTAAAAAAAAAAAGACTGGGTAAAAAAATCGGCGCATTTACAGCGCGCTCTACCATCCACGGAGGACGGATGTAATATCGGTCATAGGTGCATGAATCTCAGACACCGCCGGAAGGGGGAAGGTGCCCCCAGCTCCCGGCACTCCCCAATTAAGTGTAGGTCTAACAAAGATCCCTCGAAGATAGTTGGCAAATAAAAGTCGGTAACTTGGAGTATGTTCGAGCGTCGCATGGGCTGTTTGCAAATAGGTCAAGAAGCTGAGGCGGCATTTTGGCCCCTCACAAAATAGGTAACTGACTACCCACCCGTTGAACCACGTAATTGTATGATATTTGGAGGCTGGAAAATATGTGTCCTCCGGGTATAGAGACATTTGTAGTTCGATTGCATCTGGTTCGATCGCACTCGGATGTAGCAGGCAGTCATTTGCTGCACGAATCTCCAGACGTCGTCCGAAGATGCGCAGGTTAGACGGTGCTCATCAGTGTCGAGTTTCTGGCAAAGGAGACAGTGATGGGAATCCGTCAAAGAAATGTTGTGCAGTCGCTGTTTTGCGGCAAATTTCCTGTTGACTATGTGATACCACATTGCCCAGCAGCCCCATAATGAGTAATCAGTCCGAGGACAGCTCGAATCTCGGAGCTGAAGCAGATGAGGAGGACGTCACCAATGTATTCCCAGTAGCAAAAGGTGTTATGTTGAAGGGTGTGTCGGAGAGCTCGGTCGTCAGGCCCCCAATGATGAGGTCTAGGGCAATAGCAAATAGGAGGAGCGGCGGATGGGAACCGGCCCTGCCAAACGTACATTGAATAGGATTTGTGAACTGGCACCACAGTAAAGACGCCGGAGGACGTCGATTAAGGGAGGTGAGACGCCCATATAGGCTGTCACTGACAGCAAAAAAATGTGGCGTACTTTGTTGAAGGCGCCATCGAAATGTATAGTGACGACTGCTGAGCGGATTCTGCTGGTCGCCGCCATCTCAGTTAAGTCGCGGCATTCTCCTGTAGCACTACGTATGTTAACCGGTCCCCCAGGCGTCGTTTGCTCCTGGGAGAGGACACAAGGGAGTATCATACGGAGACGCATCGCCAGTAAACAGGCGAAGATATTGTAATCTGCGTTGAGTAGAGTGAGTAGTCTATAGTTCGTGACTGTCGAGCCGCGAGGTGGTCTGTGGAGCGGAATGGTGATGCCCTCAACAAAGGCGGGTGGGACTGCTTGGTCACATGCCATCAATTTTTGGAACACAGCCGTCCATCGTGGTGTCATGAGCCCCCAGAAGGCTCGACAAAACTCGATCGGTAAGCCGTCGATAGTAGGCGATCTATTGACTGCACCGTTATCGATTGCGTCGTCGACTTCGTCTTGTGTGACCGCCACTGTTAAAGTATCCGCCTCCTTGTGGGTGGATTGAAGAATTTTTAGCAAACAGAACACAGCATGTTGTTATCAATGGAGAGACGTCTACAGACGTTAAAGTAACCTCTGGCGTGCCACAGGGGAGTGTTATGGGACCATTAGTTTTCACAATATATATATAAATGACCTAGTAGATAGTGTCGGAAGTTCCATGCGGCTTTTCGCGGATGATGCTGTAGTATACAGAGAAGTTGCAGCATTAGAAAATTGTAGCGAAATGCAGGAAGATCTGCAGCGGATAGGCACTTGGTGAAGGGAGTGGCAACTGACCCTTAACATAGACAAATGTAATGTATTGAGAATACATAGAAAGAAGGATCCTTTATTGTATGATTATATGATAGCGGAACAAACACTGGTAGCAGTTACTTCTGTAAAATATCTGGGAGTATGCGTGCGGAACGATTTGAAGTGGAATGATCATATAAAATTAATTGTTGGTAAGGCGGGTACCAGGTTGAGATTCATTGGGAGAGTCCTTAGAAAATGTAGTCCATCAACAAGGGAGGTGGCTTACAAAACACTCGTTCGACCTATACTTGAGTATTGCTCATCAGTGTGGGATCCGTACCGGATCGGGTTGACGGATGAGATAGAGAAGATCCAAAGAAGAGCGGCGCGTTTCGTCACAGGGTTATTTGGTAACCGTGATAGCGTTACCGAGATGTTTAGCAAACTCAAGTGGCAGACTCTGCAAGAGAGGCGCTCTGCATCGCGGTGTAGCTTGCTCGCCAGGTTTCGAGAGGGTGCGTTTCTTGATGAGGTATCGAATATATTGCTTCCCCCTACTTATACCTCCCGAGGAGATCACGAATGTAAAATTAGAGAGATTCGAGAGCGCGCGGAGGCTTTCAGACAGTCATTCTTCCCGAGAACCATACGCGACTGGAACAGAAAAGGGAGGTAATGACAATGGCACGTAAAGTGCCCTCCACCACACACCACACATCGAGCGGTACCTGGGAAGACGTCGCTCGCCGGCTGCCCATGCCTCGTTGACTTGCTGGCGAAAAGCCGGGTCATGCATATAAGAAGTATTCAGTTTCCACGGCGTACGGCTGCGCCAGACAGATTGGGGAGGAAGGAGAAATGTGCAAATGTAAGTGCAGTGGTCGGAAAAGGCCAATGGCCAGCGTTCGGCGTCCCATATAACAGATGTAAGATCCTGTGAGACGTATATCCGGTCTAGACGGCTTGCAGAATGACTGGTATGTAAGGTATGGCCATAACGGTCGCCTTGTTACACTTCCCAGGTATCGTGGAGCAGGAGGTCCCACACCACTATACGTAGTTCCTGGCATGTGGTATAGTGGGGGTCTTGATCTTTTGGGTGGAGAACGCAGTTAAAATCACCTCCTAGCAGGCAGTGTTCGTATCACCCTAAAAACAGGGGGGCGATGGCCTCAGAATGAAACTGGGCCTGTTCATATTATTGGTCGCTGCGCGATGGGGCACAGACATTAATGAAGTGTGTTCCCATATCAGTGGGTTCCAAGCCCGGAGCTGATGGAAGGAAGGTAACATTGGTGACAGGATTCCCTTCGCAGATGTAGATGGCGACTCCACGGCCCATGAGAACACGTGCGGAGGCTTGGGTCGTATACCCATTGATATCTGGGAGAGTGGCCAAGTGAACTTCCTGCAGGAGGGCGATATCAGTATCTGAATCCGAGAACATCTCCTGCATAAGGCGGAATTTCACATTTGAATGGGTGTTGTTGGTGCTGATAGGCCTGGTGGCGGACTGCTCGAGGTTTATCCACTGTGGCGTCACCGGAAGGACGTAGATGACGTGGTGGAAATTCATCCCTCTCGTCCCAGGTGGTTCAGAAGAAAGTGGAGAGGCGCCGACGATGCAGGGTCCTGATACGGGTCTTGCTCTCCGACCTCCTATTTCAGCCACGCCGTGGAGCGGGAACCGGTGAATCGTCATCTTCTGAGGTGTGCTATTTCCATTAAATACCTCGGAGTCTTCACGGTGCTTTGGGGTGCGCAGGCACACTGCTGGATGATGCCGTGCTTACATAGTCTCCTTCGGCCCTGGCGGTTTCGTGGGTGCCGTTCGGGTCGATGGCGGCCTTGTCTTCGACCTACAACGTCTTCTCTTGGCTGGAGACGGTTGGGCGCCTTCTCTTGCGACATTTCGGAGAACGTTGTTTCCTTCTGGCTTAGTTGTGGCGTCCGGGTGTCGTTCTGATGTCGCAAGAGAAGCGAGAGCAGCGACGTAGGTCACCGGTAGCACCATAGTTTGCGACGTGCGAGATCTGTTGGCGGCTGAAGTTGAGTAATACACCGTTGTAGGAATTCGGATCTAAGGTGACCTTCTTTGTCGCACCCGTAACAGATATGAGGCTAGCCGTCATATATAATTATTGCACAGCATCCGCCGATATGTAGATGGGACGGGACATGGCTTCGGAGGTCAATGGTGACCTGTCGGACGCCATTTAGGACATGATATAGAATTCTTATGATGTCGATCGCCGGAATCCTGACCTCATCTCGCAGAAACACTCCACCTCGAGTGCTTTGGGTCGGGCATAGTCGTTGCAGAAAGTAAATCGGGGTGTAGATTTACGGTAACGGTTTGACATGTATCGTAGACGCTAACCCGGCACCTAAGCAACGGCCATCAGAATGTAAGCAAGGCGAGCGCACGCTGCTCACACGGAAACACTAGCGTGTCAGCTCTGTTGTTCTGCCCAAAGCAGGCTTCTTCGGCCATTTGGAGATGGTCCTACGGGAATCAGGATTTACGAGAAGAGAGTAGAGAGTTTAATGGACGAGGGATGCTACATTGCTGCATGACATAAGTTGAAATTTGAGACGGTCAGGGACCCTGTCACGATACCTGAAGTGGCTAAGGTAATCCCTCATGAGAAGCTGTAAATCTGCGTTCGAGTCCTGGTCTGGTACTAGTCTTATGAGGTCTTCGAAAGGTCAATGACTTCATCTCGTGGTCAATGACCTAGGTCACACGAAGATAGCAATGTGGACTAGAACGTAAAGAAAGTGGGCTGGAGTCCCTATAGCCGTACCACAATTTTTTGTAAACATTTACAGAACCATTCGTATTCTGGCGTTTCGCCGTTTTCGAAGGATTTAAAAATAAAATGTGGTATACGTGAGGAACAGCCATAGCTACTCTGACGTATAATGGCCGATGACCGTGACCTACCCCGACAGAGAGTGTTCGACTGTTGCCCTGGCCAGCACCTTCTCCAGGAATATACACACGGAGACTGCGACAACGTCAAGAGCCCACGGAGAGTCAACAAAGTGACCATTATTGCGGATTTCCTTGACGTGGTTGCAGAAGGATGCGTGTCGACAATGGTGTACACAGCGACAACACTGGACGTAGGAGCGGCCCACTTCGTCTCTTCAGACGTGGGACGGGTCACGTCTCTGAGTACCGTATTACGATGGATGTATTCGTGTGTGGAGGCTCCGTGGAAAACAAACATTTCCAGATTTTATTCATCGTCGTCTTATGGGCTCAGCCACTGCCGGGCTGGAAACCCTTCCTTTTCTGTCAGGATGCAGACCGACGACCTGTGTGGCGTCGTTAGACGCAATAAAACAGTATTCACGGTTATTCCATTTATTGTTCAGAACACAAGTCGTTGCCGTATCTTCTACGACAGCTGGTGTCTACGTATTCGCGAGAGGAAAACGCTGAATCCAACAGTGGACTCACGGCTGCCGAGGACGCTGCATCATCTCGGAGTGGAAGTCGATCACACCCCGGTGCTGAAGTTTCGCGCCCGCTGGCGAGGTAGGCACGTCCTGTCGGTTGTCCTTGGAGATGGCGGTGAACACGACGTGTGTATTCGATTCACACATCGTTTTGGGGAGTACACAGTACTTCCTAGATCACTGCCCATGTTGTCCCCGCAGGTGGACCGCGATGTCGAATGCGCCCGCCAGTACGGTAGGTCATCAGATTCGTGGGATGCTGGAGTCTTAGGGCAGCTTCGGCCCTGGACAGGAGTCGTGTTGGTAGACCGCTGGACTACCCATCAGTGCTGGCTGCTGTGCTGACTTCGTTACTGGATGCTGGACTTCATGATGTGCGGCTAAGGATCGCTGACCTCGTGAGACAGCAATCGCAAGGCCAACACTAGGACAATCTCACACACAACATGTTACCCTAGCATAACCAGAGAATCGAGTGTGAACGACATAAACGCCATCGAACCTACTGATCGAAAGCTTTAAGCTGGTGGGGGTGGAGTATTTATGTTGTCGAGGAGAGACTCCACTCTACGACGCCACTACGCCATTCGTAATGACAGAATCGGTTCTGCTCTTCTCGAGTTGTCAGCGATCTTCAGTTCTGCTTCATTTGCTTAACGAATTTGTTACAGTGTCTTTATTGCTGAGTCAGACTCTGGCTAGGCGATGTTGCGTCCTACTAAGTGTATCTTACGTAACGTTGCGAGAGTAACAAAGGCAATTCGGTCTGTACTCTTCTAACAATGTCCTACTAAGATCGTTCGTAGTCGCACACAAGAGTTTAGAGGTTGTTGTCTCCCTGACCGAATAACAGTGTTGAAATGTTAACGCTTCCCGGCTGGCACCTGTTGACACTTTCCTGTGATTGAGTAATTCCGGCTGTTCGAACTTAGAAAATTTTACTCTCCTGTTCCCTTACTAATTTGTCATGTAAAACTATCATCAGCCTCTTAGTGGTTTCAATCTATTACTGACTTAATGTTGGATGGCTAGTATGTAAGGATTCCATGTTAGTTTACAATCGAGGGTTAGTCCTAGATGTTTTGGAGGGGATGCTCATAAATGATTAGGTAGAAGTAATGGTGACGGAGGCTGTGGCTTGTTCGTCCTATAAATATTGCGTGGGATTTGGGGAGGTGGGGCATTGGATACTCGAAGAGGTAAACTTCTTAAGATGGAGTTTAAGTATCGTTGGGGGATTATGGATAGGAAATCCATGTCATTGGAATACTGTAGGAGGTAAATAGGACGAAGCAGTTTAAGTGCATCGACGCAGTAAAGGAAATATAAGACAGAGGTCAGAGCTTCGGGCAACACTTGCTGTACGATGGAAGATATGTGACTTCGTATTTTATTATGACAAAGGATGGCCTAAAAAAAATCTACATCAACATGACTACTCTGCAATTCACAATTAAGTGTCAGGCAGAGGGTTCATCGAACAACCTTCACGCTAATTTTCTACCGTTCCAGTCCCGGACAGCGTGCCGGAAAAACGAACATTTAAATCTTTCCGTGAGAACTGTGCTTTCCCTTATTTTATTACACTGATCATTTCTTGCTATTTAGGAGGGTGCCACCAAATATTTTCGCATTTGGAGGAGAAAGTAGCTGAAATTTCATGAAATGATCCTGCCGCAAAAACGTCTTTGTTTTAATGATTGCCACCCAAGTTCGAGTTCATATCGGTGGAACACTTTCCCCTGTCTCGACGACAATACAAAACGAGGTGCCCTTCTTTGAACGTTTTCGATGTACTCCGTCAATGCTATTTGAAGCGTGTCCCACTTCGCGCAGCAATACTCAGAAGAGGATGGAACAATATATAATAGTCAATCTCTGCAGTAGACCTATTCAATCTTCTGTTCTGCCATTAAAAAGTAGTCTTTAGTTTGTCTTCTCCACAACATTATCTGTGTGATAGTTCGAATTTAAGTTAGTCGTAATTGTAATCCCTAAATATTTAGTTGAATTTACAGCCTTTAGATTTGTGTGTTTTATCATATAACCGAAATTTAACGGATTCCTTTTAGTACTCATGGGCATAACCTCACACTTTTCATTTTTTTAGAATCTGTTGCCATTTTTTCGCACAATACAGATATTTTGTCTAAATCAGTTTGCAAATTGTTTTTGATCATCTGATGACTTTAAGAGACGGTAAATGTCAGCATCATCTGCAAATAATTTGAGAGAGCTGCTCCGATTGTCTCCTAGGTCGATTGTATAGATCAGAAACAGCGTAGGGTATATAATATTTCCCTGTGGAATGCCAGATATCACTTCTGTTGTAGTCGATGACTTTCCGTCAGTTGCTAGAAACTGTGACCTAACTGACAGGAAATCATAAATCTAGTCCGACAACTTGGACGATACTCCTTAGACATGCAATTTGGTTAGAAGTCGGTTGTGAGGAATAGTGTCAAAAGCCTTTCGGAAATCTAAAAATATGAAATAAATTGGAGATCCCCCGTCGATAGCACTAATTACTTCATGTGCATAAAGAGCTGGCCGTTAAAATTCCCAACACTAACAAGGATAGCGAGTAGCGACAGTTTTCTTGTTGCACGCATAGATTATACTAGGAAGAACACATGATTTAACTGGTGGGTAATTTGTGATACAAATGGTGTGAAGTTTTGCATAAATGTCTGCCACCTCTAGCAGGGGAAACAGCTCTCACCTGGCTGTGCATCGAGCCGATCTGCGCTTGGATGACAGGTACAGGTACGTCTTTTCATCCTGCTTCAATTATATGCCAGAGTTTATCAGTAGTAGTGACTGGGTAGTGGTGGCGTCCCAATCTCTCGGCAACTCCAAACCAGATGTTTTCGATGGATGAGAGATCTGGGAAAAGTGCAGGCCACGTCAACTGTAGAACACTCTCTCTGTCAAGATGGATCACAGTCGTCGGCCGTAATACGTCAAAACAGAAATGACTGTTTTCGAAATTACCTGTCCAATCTCCAGTCCGTCCAATCTGTTGTCTAATCTCCTTGAAGCCTCCACGCACGGATACAGCCATCTTGATGCTGCTCACAGAACCGGGAAATCGCCTGCAAATATGAAGTGGTGTCACCCCTGTTGGGAACAACACTGTCGGTGCAACTTTCTTTGCTGCTGCGTCAAGGACAGCCGCAACGGTGCCCTGCTCACAGTACTTGGTGCTTCAGACGTGTTCCCAAAAACAAGCAACAGAGTAATGGGATATGAGAATGAGAAACCCAGAGCGTAATCTTTCCTTATACACACAATGTAGATAGCGCTACTCTTCCCAACTTTGTGCATGTGTGCTGAAGTGTTAATCGTTTATCTATTCAAGCGTGTAGTAATCTTAATGCCTGTTGGATGTTTGCTGCCTGTTGCCTTCATTATGTTGCAATTTAAATGGCCAACACTGGAGCAAAGATGCAATAAAGCTGAAATAGGTAGATGGATGTACATACATCTGGCACTTGAAGAGCCGATCGAAATGTTATACGCCCTTACAGGCTCTCGAGGAACACAAAAACTGCGGATGGTTCGCCGACATAGAAGAAATTCGCACATAAGTCAAACTGGTTGACTGAGAAGGATATGTGCAATTTTATGTATGTATTCAAGTGTTAGGAGAGAATCGATTCGAACACTTTGCTGAACACCGAGGTGAGGCCATTGGGTCAGTAGGAAAGTGTATCACTGGAGCTGTTTCTTAGTTTTAAGGAAAAAGAGGCTTCGTTAGTGAACTGTACGAAGGATGACATCATTGTTGGCGGGAAACGATTTTAGGAAGTAAAAGAGAGGCTGTTTCAGGTGTCTACAGGTGATGCAATAGTGGCCCGAAGCAGTGTTCCTTTTTTTTTATGAATTATGTGTTTAGTACATTGTGATGCAATTGGTGTGTTATGTTCTGTTTGTAAGAAACTGTGTAGGATATCCGTCAATTCGCGGAACATGGTAAATGCATTTTGTATTTAATTCCACAGACACTTTCATAACAAACTGTTCCTTGCTCATCTATGGAACGACATTTTAATAACAGTTTTGTTGGAAATTATGCTGTCTGAGATACATCCAAAAAGGTTTATTTCGTAAATTAACTGAATAACCTTAATCTTTTATGACAGTTTTGGAGTACAGCCACAATCTATCACAAATAGTCAGGACACTTACTGCTGTTAAATCCTATTTCCGTTTGATAGCTGGAGCTCCAAGCGATGAGAAAGCAGGCTGTTTCTTAATACTCATACCATGAACGTTTGGTGAACAATGTTTGTTTTTCATCCTCTTTTTAAGTAATTGAAGAAATACGTATTATATTTTAGCCTCCGAAGCGTTAATCTAATACTAAGAGACATGAATTATAGTAAACTAACCGTAAGCAGAGCTAGAACTCATAAATCAAATGGCATAAGCAAAAGGGGACCACGGTTTTTCGCCTGAACTCCATAGGTCCAGATGCCTTTCCCTGTTGAGCGATTTTAGTTGATTTGCTGTTCCGTGATCTCAGCATCTTCCTGTTCGAAGTTTGTTCTGTGACTGGAGCGAATAAACATTCTGCGATATTTCGCAAGGAAATGGTTCCGGGAGACCGAATTAAATATTCCCTCGGGCATGGGTCTGTATGTTGGTCTTAGCATAGGTTAGTTTTAGTTAAAGTAGTGTGTAAGTATAGGGACCGATGATCTCAGCAGTTTGGTCCCTTAGGAATTCACATACACAAACATTCATGAAAGTATTTAATGAGGAACGATTTTATTCCTGAACTACTGCTTCTCCCATTACACAAGGAGCCAGAGCTTCACTTGGATAGTCAGCGCCGCAGAGCGCACAAAGCTGAAAAGACGAGTGCTTACACAGAAGTTTCCGCTGTTTCAGCAATTCCGCATGAGCTACGTAGAGACGCCAGCCAAGTACGCATCCACTTAGCAAAGCCAACTCAGTGCGACGCCAAGTTTCCGAGGCTACAATAACACCATTTTCATCTACGTGACTGTCAAATGCCACAGTGCTTGCCAGTAACTCGTGTTGGTGAGAGAGGTCGTTGGCGACGATCTTGGACTGCAACAGAAGATAGATGAGTCACAGCGGAAAAATTCGCTCACTAATAACGAGGACCAGTGAGAACCTGAATCACGTGCTCTCTATAGGGAGCAGAAGCCACCACGTGCACTTCTGGTCGCCAGACGTCACAGGACACACAGACTGACATCGATGCAGAGACACTGGAGAACGACAAATTTCCACTTTCCTCACTCACACTGAACACCTCCGAACAACCTACAAAATCCTAAATCTCGATTCTAATAATCCTATAGTTTACCCTCAACTTTCCAGTCTTAGTACGCTACTGCGTCACTACCAACACACCCCACCAGCCCTTTACCTACGTACTCCCCTCAAACTTTCCCAAAGGACTTTCAAACGTCTCCCCGTCACAGACCTTGAACTCCATCCCGACATTTACCCATCGTCAACTTTAAATCCACCCTACCTATTACACATCATCAGGACTCCCTCTCCCTCCCCTCCACGTATTTCCCTACCCCTTTCTTCCCCAGCCATTTCTTTCTCTCTCCTCTTTTACCCTTTAAATTTCAACCCATCTACTCCTCCCTTCTTGTTCCCCAATAGCCACTCCTGCCCTATCGACACTACGCATCAGTCCTCCACTCTTATATCACCATCCTCCTACCCCACTCAACGACCAACTTTTTCCCCTTCAACAATGGACTAGTATCCCAGGGCAGGTCCTTCCACTTTTAGTGACAGTGAAGTGCTTCTTTTTAGCGACAGTGTTTTGCTTCATGTTTTAATTTTAAAAAATATTATGTATTTTTTATCTTTTTACCTTATTACTACTGTTTTAAGAAACAACGAAGAAAGTTATGTTTCATGTACAAAAACTTTCAGAAATTTCTCCTTCGGAATTTTTAAATTTATTTATCAATAACTCCATTATGTTAGTGTTTTTCATCGGCTCTGTTAGTTTATTTATCTCTTGGCTGAAGAGCCGGTTGAATACACTACTGACAGCGCATCCCCCGCCTGTTTGAGTATAGGAGGATAAAACAACAACAACGAAAAGAAGAAGGAAAATGAACGCATTGAGTCCAGCCTTTTGGATCCACTCACCCTCCCATAACCGACTCGGGTACCAACTTTGCAAATTCCCCACACCACTCTTCCATCCTGAACACCTCCGAATATCCTACGTTGCCGCAAACTTGACGCTAACAACCCCTTAGTTTCCCTCCTGCTCTCTGATCGTGATACTCTGCCGCGCCTCTACCACCACATCCCCACAACACTACACCTCCGCACGATCCACATCCTCTCCCAACGAAACTTTATTCTCCTCCCCTTACTCGACCACGAAATCCACCCTGATGTATACCCATCCTACCAGATCTAGGAGACTCCCCACCTTATTCTGGCTCCCTTTCTCACTACTCCCCTCCACACACATCCTAATGCTTGGTTCGGTACCGCATCCCTCTTCACTCTCCCAGATCCCTCAACCAAACATCCACTCACATAACCCCTTCATATGCACAACCCCAAGTGCTACAAACCCCATGATACTCCTATCCCTGCCACTCTACATAAACTCATCACTTCATTCATCTGTTTATACAGCTCGGTTACTCAATGTCCTGCTTTTTATCTTTTACCTTATGCAACTGTGCATCTGTATTTGTGAAAACATCCATTTTTCTAAGGCTGTGTAAAATTTTTAATATGTTTTAAATTTTTTAAATTTTTTTTTTTGAAGAATGGTGAATTGTAACCTCTGACAGCCCATTCACCGCCCATGTGGGGGAGGGGGATGAAATAACAATAAAGAAAAAAAAAGAAATAGGAAAATGAGTGTTCGGCCAATGATTCACAGAACACGTTGGTATGCGCCGATGATGAGTACGAGTATGTCGAAGTCTGAGTGAAGGGGTGCATCCAGCTTGCCAAACGACTACCCCTCAGGTAGATTGTAGAGTTGTTTTCGTGCAGGGTATGTTTACACTAGACGAAATGGGGCATCTGCGGATATTTGAGAGTTGCGTCTTATGTGTATTTGTGGAGCGTAGTTGATTGTACCCTCCCCCCCCCTTCTCCCCTCCCCCCCCTGAACCATGGACCTTGTCGCTGGTCGCTGGTTGGGAGGCTTGCGTGCCTCAGCGATACAGATAGCCATACCGTAGGTGCAACCACAACGGAGGGGTACCTTTTGAGGCCAAACAAACGTGTGGTTCCTCAAGAGGGGCAGCAGCCTTTTCAGTAGTCGCAGGGGCAATAGTCTGGATGATTGACCGATCTGGCATTGTAACATCAATCAAAACAGCACTGCTGTGCTGGTAATGCGAATGGCTGAAAGCAAGGGGAAACTACGGCTGTGATTTTTTCCCAAGGGCATGCAGCTCTACTGTATGGTCAAATGATGATGACGGCATCCTCTTGGGTAAAATATTCCGGAGGTAAAATAGTCCACCATTCTGATCCCCTGGCGGGAACTACTTAGGGGGATGTCATTATCAGGTGAAAGAAAACGCGCTCTACAGGTCGGAGCGTGGAATGTCAGATACCTTAATCGAGCAGGTAGGTTAGAAAATTTAAAAAAGGAAATGGATAGGTTAAAGCTGGATATACTGGGAATTAGTGAAGTTCGGTGGCAGGAGGAACAGAACTTCTGGTCAGGTGAATACAGGGTTATAAACATAAAATCAAAAAGGGGTAATTGAGGAGTAGGTTTAATAATGAATAAGAAAATAGGAACGCGGATGAGCAACTATTAACAGCATTTTGAACGCATTATTGTAGCCAAGATAGACACAAAGGTATCACCCACCGCAATAGTACAAATTTATATGCCAACTAGCTCCACAGATGATGAAGAGACTGAAGAAATGTATGATCAGATAAAAAAATTATTCACATAGTTAAGGGAGACGAAAATTTATTAGTCATGAGGGACTGGAATTCGATAGTAGGAAATGGAAGAAAAGGAAAGATCGTAGGTGAATAAGGACTGGGGGAAAGGAACGAAAGAGGGAGCCGATTGGTAAAATTTGTGCACAGCATAATTTAATAATGGCTAACACTTGGTTTAATAATCATGAAAGAAGGCTGTATACGTGGAAGAGACCTGGAGACACCGGCAGGTTTCAGATTGGTTATATAGTGGCAAGACATCGATTTTGGAACAAGATTTTAAATTGTAAGACATTTCCAGGGGCAGCTGTGGACTCTGACCACAATTTATTGGTAATGAACTATAGATTAAAACGGTTGAGATTGAAAAAATGCAGGAAATTAAGGATATAGGACCCAGATGAATTGAAAGAAACAGAGATTGTTAAGAGTTTCAGAAGGAACATTAGGAAACAGGCGAAAGGAGTACAGTAGAAGAAGAATTGACAGCTTTGAGAGATGAAATAGTGATGGCTGCAGAGAATCAAATAGGTAAAAAGACGAGGGCTAGAAGAAATTCTTGGGAAGCACAAGAGATATTGAATGTAATTGATGAACAGAAAAAATACAAAAATGCGGTAAACATAGCAGGCGAAAGAGAACACAAACGTCTAAAAAATGAGACTGACAGGAAGTGCAAAATGGCTACGCGCCGGTGACTAGAGACCAAATGTAAGGATTTTGAAGCATATATCACTAGGTGAAAGATAGATACCACCTACAGGAAAATTAAAGAGACGTTTGGAGAAAAGAGTACCACCTTTATGAATATCAAGAGCTCGGATGGAAAACTAGTCCTAAGCAAAGAAGGGAAATCTGAAAGCTGGAAGAAGTATATAGAGGGTCTATACAACAGAGATGTACTTGAGGGCAATATTATAGAAATGGAAGAGAACGTAGATGAAGATGAGATGGGAGATATGATACTGCGTGAAGAATTTGACAGAGCGCTGAAAGACCTAAATCGAAACAAGGCCCCGGGAGCAGACGAGATTCCGTAAGGACTACTGATAGCTTTGGGAGAAACAGCCATGTCAAATGTCAAAACGCTTCTATCTGGTGAGCAAGATGTACGGGTCAGGCGAAATACCCTCAGATTTAATAAAGAACATAATAATTCCTCAGTTAATAAGTCATGGTTGCAAAATACTAACACGAATTCTTTACAGATGAATGAAACAACTGGTAGAATCCGACCTCTGGGACGATCAGTCTAGATTCAAGAGAAATGTAGGATCACGCGAGGCAGTACTGACGTTACGACAACTCTTAGAAGATAGCTTGAGGAAAGACAGACCTATGTTTATAGCAGTTGTAGATAGAGAAAGCTTTTCACAATGTTGACTGGAATACTTTCTTTGAAATCTTAAGGGAAGGGGTAAAATACAGGGGGTGGAAGGTTATTTACAACTTGTGCAGAAACCAGATGGCAGTTACAAGGGTCGAGGGACATAAAAGGAAAGCAGTTGTTGAGAAGGGAGTGAGACAGGGTAGTAGCCTATCTCCGATATTATTCAATCTGTACGTTAACCAAGCAGTAAAGGAAACAAAAGAAAAATTTGCAGTAGAAATTAAAGCCCAGGGAGAAGAAATAAAAACTTCAAGGTTTGCCGATGACATTGTAATTCTATCAGAGACAGCAAAGGACTTGGAAGGGCAGTTGAATGGAGTTGATGGTGTCTTGAAAGGAGGATATAAGATGAACATCAACAACAGCGGAACAAGAATGATGGAATGTAGTCGAATTAAATCAGGTAACGCCGATGAAATTAGATTAAGAAAAGAGACACTTAAACCAGTACATGAGTTTTACTATTTGAGCTGTAAAATAACTGATGATGGCCGAAGTAGAGAGGATATAAAATGCAGACTGGTAATGATAAGAAAAGCGTTTCTGAAGAAGAGAAATTTTTTAACATCAAGTACTGATTGAAGTGCAAGGAATTCTTTTCCAAAAGTATTTGTACGGAGTGTAACCATGTATGGATGTGAAACATGGACGATAAACAGCTTACACAAGAACAGAATAGAAGCTTTTGAAATGTGGTGCAACAGAAGAATACTGAAGATTAGATGGGTAGATCGCATAATTACGAGTAGGTACTGAATAGAACCGGGGAGACAAGAAATTTGTGGCACAGCTTGACCAAAAGAAGAGTTCGGTTGATAGGACACTTTCGGGACATCAAGGGAGCACCAATTTAGTATTGGAGGTAAGCGTGGGGGCTAAAAATCGTAGAGGGAGACAAAGATGTGAATACAGTAAGCAGATTCAGTAAGATGTAGGTTGCAGTAGTTATTCGGAGATGAAGAGACTTGCCCAGGATAGAGTGGCATGGAGAGCTGCATCAAACCAGTCTTCGGACTGAAGACCACAACAACAACAATGGGTGACTGTAATGGACGTGCATATGGTTTGGTGTTTGTGTTGTATGATAATGACGAGAAAAGGGAGAGAGTGAAAAAATAGTGGCTGCACATAGCCTACTCCTCTCAAATAGTGCCAAAAGGATTGTCGAGCTTAACATCCCCATATGACGGACGGATCATGATCACCAGTGCTCTCACTTCACGAGAGAGGTATGGAATATAATGCAGGACGGTCTGCAGTTCGGCTACTTCACGCCACCCTCTCTCGCCCTCTTACCGGCCAAATGGTGGCAACAAAAATTTCTTCCTCGAGCAGGAGTCAAACCAGTTTACCACTGAGTCGAGCGCCACCGCACAGGTGGCCGTTAGCGACCTAGGCTACGGAGGAGAGTAATATAAACAAAATGCCACATTTATAAAAATAAGTTTACGTATGTGCGTATTGTGTATGTTCCATATCTCCTCCTAAACCTCTGGACCGATTTCAGCCAAACTTGGTTTACATATCCCTTCCTTACCGCCAGGCTACAATCGCGGGGGGGGGGGGGAGAGGGTAATAATCACCCACCTATTGTAGTTTTTACTCTATTCACAACATATTTCGCAGATAGTATCCACATATGCCACTGAACGTACCTACACGAATATATAACTGTGCGACACATACACTCCTGGAAATTGAAATAAGAACACCGTGAATTCATTGTCCCAGGAAGGGGAAACTTTATTGACACATTCCTGGTGTCAGATACATCACATGATCACACTGACAGAACCACAGGCACATAGACACAGGCAACAGAGCATGCACAATGTCGGCACTAGTACAGTGTATATCCACCTTTCGCAGCAATGCAGGCTGCTGTTCTCCCATGGAGACGATCGTAGAGATGCTGGATGTAGTCCTGTGGAACGGCTTGCCATGCCATTTCCACCTGGCGCCTCAGTTGGACCAGCGTTCGTGCTGGACGTGCAGACCGCGTGAGACGACGCTTCATCCAGTCCCAAACATGCTCAATGGGGGACAGATCCGGAGATCTTGCTGGCCAGGGTAGTTGACTTACACCTTCTAGAGCACGTTGGGTGGCACGGGATACATGCGGACGTGCATTGTCCTGTTGGAACAGCAAGTTCCCTTGCCGGTCTAGGAATGGTAGAACTATGGGTTCGATGACGGTTTGGATGTACCGTGCACTATTCAGTGTCCCCTCGACGATCACCAGTGGTGTACGGCCAGTGTAGGAGATCGCTCCCCACACCATGATGCCGGGTGTTGGCCCTGTGTGCTTCGGTCGTATGCAGTCCTGATTGTGGCGCTCACCTGCACGGCACCAAACACGCATACGACCATCATTGGCACCAAGGCAGAAGCGACTCTCATCGCTGAAGACGACACGTCTCCATTCGTCCCTCCATTCACGCCTGTCGCGACACCACTGGAGGCGGGCTGCACGATGTTGGGGCGTGAGCGGAAGACGGCCTAACGGTGTGCGGGACCGTAGCCCAGCTTCATGGAGACGGTTGCGAATGGTCCTCGCCGATACCCCAGGAGCAACAGTGTCCCTAATTTGCTGGGAAGTGGCGGTGTGGTCGCCTACGGCACTGCGTAGGATCCTACGGTCTTGGCGTGCATCCGTGCGTCGCTGCGGTCCGGTCCCAGGTCGACGGGCACGTGCACCTTCCGCCGACCACTGGCGACAACATCGATGTACTGTGGAGACCTCACGCCCCACGTGTTGAGTAATTCGGCGGTACGTCCACCCGGCCTCCCGCATGCCCACTATACGCCCTCGCTCAAAGTCCGTCAGCTGCACATACGGTTCACGTCCACGCTGTCGCGGCATGCTACCAGTGTTAAAGACTGCGATGGAGCTCCGTATGCCACGGCAAACTGGCTGACACTGACGGCGGCGGTGCACAAATGCTGCGCAGCTAGCGCCATTCGACGGCCAACACCGCGGTTCCTGGTGTGTCCGCTGTGCCGTGCGTGTGATCATTGCTTGTACAGCCCTCTCGCAGTGTCCGGAGCAAGTATGGTGGGTCTGACACACCGGTGTCAATGTGTTCTTTTTTCCATTTCCAGGAGTGTAGTTCAAGAGATGTGTCGTAGTAACACTGAGATGCGTGAAAAAATACCGAATGCCGCATGAATTTTTAATAATTTTATTCTTTACTACTTAGACGCTCCTATAATCGAGTCAAGTTAAGGAAATGCCTGACACCTGGAAGCGCTTTTGATAGCTTTCAACTGAGTATCGCAGACGGATGCACGCGAAAATAATAGCCGTCTGTAGAGCTATGAGGAGGCGCTTCCACTCAGACGTTTACAAAATTGCGTTGTAGACACAAGAAGCATTCGCGCAGAAACCGTTTCATAATTCGAAGGTGTTTTCACGAATACATGGAAACGAATTTTTTCGGTATTACACTACAAACACAGTCCGTTTTTCTTTCCTTTTCTGATTTAAAAAATCGACAAAATGAGTACCCGGGCAATGCCAGGTTTGTCAGCTAGTTATATATAAACAAACTAAATTGAAAATGTGAAAATGGAAGTACATATCTAGCTGTAGATTATATATATATATATATATATATATATATATATATATATATATATATATATATATATATATATATATATATGGCCGGGAATGGATCGCATATAACTTAAGACTTATTGTGTTTCTTTTTCTCCCGTTCTTCCCAATACTTCTTCATTCCCTCTCCAAACGCTTGTCTCTGATCGTCTGTCCACACTCTCTTCGGTTGGGGTTTTGATTTATCTTCTTCATAGGTTGCGGAAGCGATTCTTGTCACATAGTATTTCTTCTACAACACATATTTTGTTTGTGTCTTTCTTCACTGCTTATCTCCATTATACAGTTTTCTTCAGTTTATTGCCGTAATTAAAAATGTTCTTTGTAATCCATGGTTCTTCTATTCTTTTTAAACGTCCATACAGCTTTAGTCGTCCCTTCCTCATAGTATCTGTGATTTTTTTCTGTGTTTTTATATAAATCTTTACTTCCCCTTTTAATCCATATATTTTCATTGTTTGCCCCAGAACTTAGAAATTCTCTTAGTATTTTCCTCTCTCTTTTTTCTAACTCTTAGTTCGCCTTTCTTATTTAATGCTAGGCACTATGCTCCACCTGTTGATTTTGTCCTAACAATTGATTTATAATGTCTAATACATATTCCTTATTATAGTAGTTTCGTGTTAATTTGTACGCAAATTCTAGCTTTTTTACTCTTTGTATATTTGTTGTGTTATCCAGTGCGATGACTTGGATTGATTCCCCCGAGGTATTTAAATTTCTCAGCTCTTTTAATTTTTCCACACTTTTTTTCATAAGTTTTTCCCTGTTGTGTTTGTGTTCTACATAGTCGGCTTTTTTCATAAGATGTTTTGAGACCAGTCTTTTCAGCAATATCGTTGACTAAATCATGCGTAACAGTCGCGTTTTACTTCAGATTTGTTCTTCCGTGTCTCGTATTTATACCTTTTATGCCTCTGTTTTCTAATGTGTTTTCCCATATTTTTTACTATTTTATCTAAAACCAGCTTAAAGAGAATCGGAGACAATCCGTCTTCTTGTCGAACTCCTGTTTTGATTTTGAACGGTTTAGAGATTTCGATAATTCTCGATGTTGTATCCGTGAGCGTTTGTTCAAAAAGTCTTCCGGTATTTTCATCCATCCCTGATTCGTAAAGTATCTGAATTAGTGTTTGTCGTAAACCTTCTTGAAGTCTATGAAAGTAACTACTGCGTTCTTCTTTTGTATAGCTCTCCCTCTCAAAATGGATTTTAAATAACGATCTGTTCTGCACATGATCTACCTGTCCTAAAACCTGCTTGGTACTCTCCTGTATCAGATCCCACTTGTTCCTCTAATCTACTTAGAAGTGCTTTAGATAGTATTTTCTACGTTACTGGTGTCTGTCCTATCTCATTTCCTGTAGAGAGGATGGATCAGTGCTTGTTCCCAGTCGTTGGGTATGATTCCTTTTGTCCAAATGTTGTTAATTATCTTGTGAATTTTCTGACATGCGGATAAGCCCCCAAGTTTCCACATTCCTGCTACTATACTATCCTCTCCTGGTGCCTTGTTATTCTTCAGCGACTTGATAATCTTTCATATTTCTATATTGCAGGTGGCTCCGATGGTGGTTTTCATTTTGCGGTTTTTGAAATTGTAATCTGTCAATAGACTCTTCACAATTTAATAGATTTTCAAAGTATTCAGCTAAAAGTTAACAGTTCTCTTTATTGCTTAAACCCATGTTTCCATTTTTATCTTTAAAATGTAAGCTTGGTGACCGGAATTCTGTCAAAACATCTTTGAAAGTTTTATAGAAGTCCTTAGTGTTGTTCCGTTTAAAGTCTGAATCTATTTCTTTTTGTCTGTATTTGTCATACTTTTTTCACTGATCTGATGATTTTCGCCGTTTTTTCGTTTCATCTTTAAAGTCCTCCCAATGCTCACGTTTCTTATTGCTATTTCATTTTTGCCATGCACTCAATCGATTGTCAATTGCTTCATCGCATAACATATTCCACCATCTGTGACTTGGTATTCTTCGTGGTTGTCCCATTTCTTTAACTCACGCTATCATTGTTTCTTTAATTTCTTCCCTATCTCCCATTTTTCGTGTGTTTAATATATCACAGAATTTATCCCCATTTTGCGTGAGAAATTTAGTGTTTACTCTTGGAAATCTTTTTCGTTTCGGTTTAGGTTTGTTCGGTTGAAATTTGGTCTTTATTTCTGCTAGATAATATTCTCAGGCTATGTTTAGGCCCTTCCTAACTCTGACATGCAATATTTCTTTGTGATACCCAGTAGTTATTGCCATATAGAGTATTTGATGTTCACCTTGATCTGGATTAGGTGATACCCACAATTTTTTTTCTTTCTTTCAAGTTTCCTGAGAAAAGTAGTCATTATTTTAGGTTAAATTATTTACAAAAGTCTATGAGCATTTCCTCATTTCTCTTTGTTCTTTCATGTGCTCGATAGTCTCCAACTACTGATTTAAATTTTCTTTCTTTACCAACTTCTGTATTAAAGTATCCCACTAAAATTATATTTTCTTTTGGTAGTTTGGATGTTTCGCATTCTAGCATTTCCCAAAAAGCTTCCACTTCTTCAACGTTTATTCTATTATGTTGGTGATAGGTGCATGTGCATTTACACTGAGGAGCCAAAGAAACTGGTACACCTGCGTAATATCGAGTACAGGGTCCCCGCGAGCACGCAGAAGTGCCAAAACACGACGTGGCATGGACTCGACGAATTTCTGAAGTAGTGCTGGACAGAACTGACACCATGAATGCTGCAGGGCTGTTCATAGATCCATAAAAGTACGACAGGGTGGAGATCTCTTCTGAACCGCACGCTGCAAAGCATCCCAGATATGCTTAAGAATGTTCATGCCTGGGGAATGTGGTGGCCAGCGGAAGTGTTTAAACTCATAAGAGTGTTCCTAGAGAACTCTGTTGCAATGCTGGACGTGTGGGGTGTTGCATTGTCCTGCTGGAATTGCCCAAGTCCGTCGGAATGCACAATGGGCATGAATGGATGCAGGTAATCAGACATGATGCTTACGTACGTATCAACTGTCAGAGTCGTATCTAGAAGTATCAGGGGTCCCATATCACTCCAGCTGCACACGTTCCACACCATTACAGAGTCTCCACAAGCTTAAATAGTCCCCTGCTGACATGCAACGTCCATGGATTCATGAGGTTGTCTCCATACACGTATACGTCCATCCACTCCCAGGCGAAGGCGAGACGTAAAGCTTTGTGTCGTGCAGTCATCAAGGGTACAAGAGCGGCCTCTCGGCTCCGAAAGCCCATATCGATGATGTTTCGTTGAATGGTTCGCCCGCTGACGCTTGTTGATGGCCGAGCACTGAAATCTGTAGCAATCTATAGAAGGGTTGCGCCGCGCGGGATTAGCCGAGCGGTCTCAGGTGCTGCAGTCATGGACTGTGCGGCTGGTCCCGGCGGAGGTTCGAGTCCTCCCTCGGGCATGGGTGTGTGTGTTTGTCCTTAGGATAATTTAGGTGAAGTAGTGTGTAAGCTTAGGGACTGATGACCTTAGCAGTTAAGTTCCATAAGGTTTCACACACATTTGAACATGACTTCTGTCACTTTGAACGATTCTCTCCAGTCGTCGTTGGTCTCGTTCTTGCAGGATCTCTTTCCGGCCGCAGCGATGTCGGAGATTTAATGTTTTACCGGATTCCTGATATTCACGATACACTCATGAAACGGTCGTACGGAAAAATTCCCACTACATCGACACCCCCGAGATGCTGTGTTCCATCGCACGTGCGTCGACTATAACACCACGTTTGACTCACTTAAATTTTGTTAACCTGCCATTGTAGCAGCAACAACCGATCTAACAACTGCACCAGATCCTTGTTGTCTTACATAGGCGTTCGTGACCGCAGCGCCGTCTTCTGTCTGTTTTCATATTTCTGTATTTGATTACGCATGCCTATACCAGTTTCTTTGGCGCTTCAGTGTGCAATGGTGTAGCGTTTATTGCCTGACTTAAAAATCAGAAATGAAATTCATATTGACGGGGAGCTAAAATTAGTTATTGATACAGTAAGTTGCTGTTTGCCCATAAATGCCGTCCCTTGCGTAGTCATATTTTTGGAATATCTAATAGCTGGTTTTCTTTTGCAAATTCTGTGTCCACCTGACGCAACTCTATTTTCCTGTAGATACCTTGTTTCTTGAAGTGCTAGTATAAGTATGTTGCGTTTATTGAAGGGGTTAGTTAGGTATTTTAATTTTCTAGCTTTCATAAGTGTGTTGATGTTCAGATGCCCAATGTGTTTTTTCTTAGGTCTAATCTTTGAAGAAATTCTAGGAAGCTCAAACTCTTCCTTACGTGAGGTTCTAGGTTCTCCAGAATTCAAAGGCCTAGTTGCACCACCATGCCTGGCTATGGAAGATTGCTTACTTTGTTGAGTAGTTTTCCTTTTGAAATTTACCATCGTATCTTAGGTTAAAGTTTAATTTGGGGAAAGTTAGTTGAACGTTTCCATGATTTAAATTCAAGCATTTAACGTAGAATTATAAATGGCGCCGCCACCACCACCAACATGTGGAACAGGCGTCTTTTGTAGCCGCCCACTATGGGAACAGACTCTTGTCTTGTGCTTTTATATAAAAGCCTGCCTCTTCCGCCAGTTCTGCTATTCTGACGATCTTCCGGACCCATGCATATTGAACTTATTTTTCTAGTTTCAATGAGTATTACCACCTCTCAAAGCAGTCGAAAATTTTTTGAATACTATTCAAACAGCAACTTACTGTATCAATAACTAATTTTAGCTCCACATCAGAACGAATTTCATTTCTGACTTTTAAGTCAGGCAATAAACGTTACACCATGAGTATTACCACCTCTCAAAGTATTCGACACTTTTTTTAATATAGGGTATTCAAATAGATACATATACATCAAAAAAAATTCGCATCACCTCGGTTCCGAGAGTTCCGGAACCCGTACAGAAAACTGGAACAGAGATCGACATGAACATCATTTCTGAACTTTTTATTGCTCATGAAAAACACACATTGCGTGTTGCACTACCATACAGTGAGATCTTCAAAGATGGTGATCCAGATTGCTGTACACACCGGCACCTCTAATACCCAATAGCACGTCCTCTTTCATTGATGCATGCCTGTATTCGTCGTGACCGGGTTGCCTCCAAACAGGTCTCCGACGATTGTCTGGTTGAAGGCATATGCAACACTCATCGGTGAAGAGAACGTGATGCCAATTCTGAGCGGTCCATTCGGCGTGTTTTTGGGCCCATCTGTACCACGCTGCATGGTGTCGTGGTTGCAAAGATAAACCTCGCCACGGACGTCGGGAGTGAAGTTGCACGTCATGCAGCATATTGCGCACAGTTTGAGTCGTAACACGACGTCCTGTGGCTGCACGAAAAGCATTATTCAGCTTGGTGGCGTTGTTGTCAGGGTTCCTCCGATCCATAATCCATAGGTGGCGGTCATGCAGTGCAGTAGTAGCCTTTGGCGGCCTGAGCGAGGCATGTCATCGACAGTTCCTGTCTCTCTGTGTCTCCTCCACGTCCGAACGACATCGCTTTGGTTCACTCCTAGACGCCTGGACACTTCCCTTGTTGAGAACCATTCCTGGCACAAAGTAACAATGTGGACGTGATCGAACCGCGGTATTGACCGTCTAGGCATGGTTGAACTACAGACAACACGAGCCGTGTACCTCTTTCCTGGTGGAATGACTGGAACTGATCGGCTGTTGGACCCCGTCCGTCTAATAGGCGCTGCTCATGCATGGTTTTTTACATCTTTGTGCGAGTTTAGTGATATCTATGTACAGTCAAAGGGGCTTCGTCTGTGATACAATAACCACAGTCCACGTCTATCTTCAGGAGTTCTGGGAACTGGAGTGATGCAAAACTTTTGTTTGATATACTGAAGCGCCAAAGAAACTGGTATAGGCACGTTTATTCAAATACAGCGATTTGTAAGCAAACAGAAGACGGCGCTGCGGTCGGCAACGCCTATATAAGACAACAAGCGTCTGGCGCAATTGTTAGATCGGTTACTGTTGCTATAATGGCAGGTTATCAAGACTGAAGTGAATTTGAACGTGGTGTTACAGTCGGCGCTCGTGCGATGGAACACAGCATCTCAGAGGTAGCGATGAAGTGCGGATTTTCCCGTAGGACCATTTCACGATTGTACCGTGAATATCGGGAATACGGTAAAACATCAAATCTCCGACATCGCTGCGGCCGGAAAAAGATCCTGCAAGAACGGAACCAACGACGACTGAAGAGAATCGCTCAACGTGACAGAAGTGCAACCCTTCTGGAAAATGCTACAGATTTCAATTCTGGGCCATCAACAAGTGTCAGCATGCGAACCATTCAATGAAATATCATCGATATGGACTTTCGGAGCCGAAGGCCCACTTGTGCACAATTGATGACTGCACGACACAAAACTTTACGTCCCTCCTGGGCCCGGCAACACCGACATTGGACTATTGATGACTGGAAACATGTTGCCTGGTCGGACGAGTCTCGTTTCAAATTGTATCGAGCGGATGGATTTGTACATGAATTAAGACAACCTCATGAATCCATGGACCATGCATGTCACCAGGGGACTGTTCAAGGTGGAGGAGACTCGGTAATGGCGTGGGGCGTGTACAGTTGGAGTGATAGGGGACCCCTGAAACGTCTAGATACGACTCTGACAGGTAACACGAACGTAAACATCCTGTTTGATCATCTGCATCCATTCATGTCCATATCTCATCTGTACTGCACAATTTTAATTTCTATATTCGGTTCGAGTACATTCTAGAAATATACACAAATGTCACGCATCATTGTACTGGAACGTTCTGTAGCTATATATATACTGTATGTGTTCTGGCCGGAGGCAGTTCGCTCCGCGCTCTTGTATGTGCAAGTGCCGAATAAGCCTTCGTTTAGTACAGTTAGAGTGCGTCATTCCTCTAATTGCACCTTCTTCTACGTTACAAAAAAAATGGTTCAAATGGCTCTGAGCACTATGGGACTCAACTGCTGAGGTCATTAGTCCCCTGGAACTTAGAACTAGTTAAACCTAACTAACCTAAGGACATCACACACATCCATGCCAGAGGCAGGATTCGAACCTGCGACCGTAGCGGTCTCGCGGTTCCAGACTGCAGCGTCAGAACCGCGCGGCCACTTCGGCCGGCTCTACGTTACATTATTCTGGAGGAGACACTGGGTATTGGAACTTGTAATAGCGCACATTATCGACTACACGTGTTGTTGTATCGTCTTCATCATCATCATTCATCCCCATTACGGTAGGAGGAAGGCAATGGCAAACCACCTCCACTAGGACCTTGCCTAGTACGGCGGTGTGGGCCTCCCGCATCGTTCCCCTACGCTCTGTAACGGAGTATGCGACTTCATCATCATCATCATCATCATCGACGACACAGTGGCTCCCATCGGGCCACTGAAGAATCGCCGTTTACATGGCGAGAAACCCGAGTTCGAGCCATATTCAACAGATCGCAATCTATCGGAGACAGAAGAAGAAGAGGACGTTACGATGATAGCAACTGTGTGCTACCACATGAGACATCCTTCCGGGTTCTCTGGTGACGATGGCCAAGATCCAAACAAGCGGCTGAAGGTATATGAGCGTATAGCCAAATTTAAGGAATGGGATGACACCGTTTGTTTGGCTAACGTATTTTTCTACTTGGAGAGCACTGCCAAGCAATGGTATGAGAACAACGAGGAGAAGTTCACGAGCTGGGAAGTATTCCAGGCGGAACTGCGCAAGTATTTCAGCGACACACAAGGCTGAAGATAAACTAAAGTGCAGGGCACAGCGCCCATGAGAAACTACAGCATCCTACATTCAAGACGTCTTGGAGCTGTGTAAAATACTGGATCCTAGAATGGAGGAGGAAGACAAGGTTGCACGTCTCATGAAGGGTGTTGCTAAGGACATGTATCACGTTTCGACAGCAGACGACTTCATAAAATGCATCAAAAAAGAATTACACGCAAGAAGTTTGAACGGCTCCCAAATGTCGTATCGATGTCTGTGATGGAGGAAGCAACTGATTTCACATGTGTTCTTCGTCAGATAGTCAGAGAGGAAGTTCAGAAGGCACTTGATTTGCACGGCGAGCAAAGGGGTCATAAGGGAGGCAGTGGAACAGACATTGAACCCAATCTCTCGTCCTTCATTTCCCTTTAAAACGGTGAAAAAGTCGAGACCCAGGCGTAGTTCCGTTCCTGCAATGCCGCATGAGGAACCTGTTTGGGGACCAAGGAAGACTGACGTCTGGAGAACCCAGGATAACCAACCAGTATGTTTCCACTGCGGACGACCGGGTCACGTGGTGCCCTATTGTCAAGAAAGGCGGCGGATATTTGATGACGCCCACACCAGAAAACAGCAGACCGACCTTAGCCGACGCCAACTCCGGGACGACGAAGATGAACAAGAAGATGTGGGTGCAGGACAACGTAGGTCACCACCGCCACAAGCTAGCAGCTGGAGAGGACGCTCCCCAACACGCCGATCAAGGTCTCCATCGCCGTTTAGAAGCTCCAGCCGATCACCTAGCCGCCGCAACCTGGAAAACTAAAGGGTGCGACCTTCCTTGGAGGTGAGGCCGCCGAAGAGAAAAACCTCCGTCGTCGATCACTACAAAAATGACAGGAAACTACGTCGATATCTTCATGGATGGCCGACCAGCCCAAGCTCTTGTGGACTCTGGAGCATCATATTCAGTAATTTCGGAGAAGTACCGTCGCCAGTTGCAGAAAACGGTATTCGTCCACAGCAAAACATCCCTGCTGAAGGTGGCTAATGGGAAATATGTCAAATCTACAGGAAGAGGTACCATTCGTGTGGGTATAAGTGGCCATACACAGCCTTTAGAATTCATCGTCTTACAAGAGTGTAGTCATGACGTCATTCTCGGATGGGACTTTTTGAAAGCTTCTCAGGCAATAATGGATTGTGGTCGCTCGAAGATTATGCTAGACGAGATGAGATACTGTGCGCAGGAAGATGCGCATCCGAGAGTGTGGAGAATATGTGTGCTGAATGAAGTGATCATTCTTGCAGTCAGCGCTAGAAAGGTAACTGTCACGTATCATGCCATGCATCAACCCATGGATCTCTTAGTGGAATTTAAGGGAAGCATACCACTGAAGAATAACTTGGTCTTCCCAGCCTCTGTCGTCTCGTTTAAGAACGGATTCGGTGAATTGTGGATAGGTAACTGTCGCTGAGAACCGCAGATCCTTCCAAGATGCATGTGCATAGCAAACACTAAGCCGTTAATTAAAGAACAGCTGAGCGGCATAGAAACCTCAAATGCCGAGTCTGTGGGCAAAATTAGCGCTACCACTATGAGACAAATCACCAGATCTCACTAAGGAATAACAGAAGAACCTACTTGCCATTTTTCAAGAGTTCTCTGAATGCTTCAATCCACAGGTGAAGAGAAAATTAGACAAATCGACGGTGAAGCACCGGATTAGCACTAGAGACTATCAACCAAGAAGCCAGAGAGCATACTGTGTGTCAGCAACGGAACGTCGAATAATTCGCGACGAGGTAGAGAAAATGATGAAGAATGACATCATTCAGCCTTCGCAGAGCCCATGGTCGTCACCAGTCGTCCTCGTCAGGAAGAAGGATGGCAGTTGGCGCTTTTGTGTTGATTATAGGAAACTTAATAAGATAACTAAAAAGGACGTTTACCCTATTCCATGAATTGACGATACACTAGATTGTCTGAAGGGGGCTACGTTTTTCTCAACCATGGACATGTACTCGGGATACTGGCAAATCGAAATAGATAAGGCTGATCGTGAGAAAACTGCATTCATTACCCCTGAGGCCCTATATGAGTTTAAGGAAGGAATCCGGTGCTTCACCGTCGATTTGTCTAATTTTGGTTTGTGTAATGCACCAGCAACTTTTGAACGGGTGATGGATAATCTTCTACGTCACCTGAAGTGGACGATGTGTCTTTGTTATTTAGATGACATTACAGTGTTCTCAAAGACATTTGATGAACATATAAAAAGACTGAGGGCCGTTTTTAAGTGTCTCCAACAAGGCGGACTGAAACTTAATCCAATAAAGTGTCTCTTTGGAGCAAAAGAAATCAAAATACTTGGACACCTTGTGTCAAACGAAGGTGTGCGACCAGACCCAGAAAAAGTGAGATCTACGAGTAAAACGGATTTCCTATTCCCAAAAGTATTAGAGATGTTAGCAGTTTCCTCGTATTATGTTCTTATTACCTTCGTTTTATCAAAGACTTTTGTATCAAAGCCAGGTCACTCCATGAGTTGCTAAAAGCTGATGCTAAATTTATCTCGGATGGTGCTCTACAAGATTCTTTCGATGTGCTGCGAAAATCTCTGACGGCTGACGCTGTACTTGGTGTGTATGATGAGAGAGCACCTACAGAACTACACACAGATGCCAGTGGGTATCGGATCGGTGCTGTTCTGGTGCAAATTTCGGATGGAAAAGAGAAGGTTATAGCCTATGCTTCTAGGACACTTACAAAAGCCGAGAGAAACTACTCAACTACAGAAAGAGAATGTCGTACTGTGATCCGGGCCATGTGCAAATTTCGACAATATCTCTATGGAAGGCCATTCACAGTTTTTACAGACCATCATTCACTTTGTGGGCTGACAGGTCTTAAGGATCCAACAGGACGACTCGCCAGGTGGGCACTACGTCTTCAAGAGTATGACATTACCATAGTGTACAAAAGTGGAAGAAAACACCAAGATGTCGACTGTCTCTCAAGAAACCCTGTGCAAAACCATCAAGACTTTGATGAAAATAGTGACTGTCTCGCTGCACTCCAGGATCTCTCTGCTGAGCAGAAGGACGCCAAGGTATCTATGCTTGCCTTAAATCGGTCAGAGGATGTGAGAGGACAATTTAATGTAGTTAGTGGATTACTTTGCAAGAAAAACTTTGATCCGTTTGGAAAGTGGTGGCTACCAGTGATTCCTAAACACATGCGCTTAGATGTCCTACAGAAATTCCAAGACACACCTGAGGCCGGACATTTAGGATTTATTAAGACACACGATAGAATCTGCAAGAGATTTTTCTGGCCAGGTTTATTTAGGAGTGTCCGACACTATGTGTCGCACTGTCGAGAGTGCCAGAGGAGGAAGGCAGTCCCTCAGAAACCACCTGGGCGACTCATACCAAATTCACCAGCCGAAATGCCTTTCAAGCGAGTTGGGATAGACCTCCTCGGACGATTTCCAACGTCTGCTAGTGGCAATAGATGGATTATTGGTTTCACTGATTATCTGACACGCTATGCCATTACAAAAACCGTGAAAACAGCCGACTCATCCGAGGTAGCCAAATTCATCGTGGAAGACATTGTATTAAAACATGGTGTCCCAAGGTCGTTAATTACAGATCGAGGGAAAGTTTTTCAGTCGAATCTTGTGACAGAGATAACCCGTCGGTGAAAAATTACTCATCACATGACGACTGCCTACCATCCGCAAACTAACGGTTTTACTGAACGCCTTAATAAGACCTTGGCCGACGTGCTATCAATGTTCGTCAGTGTTGAGCAAAGCAACTGGAATGAGGTTCTACCTTTCGTGACGTTTGCCTACAACACCGCCAAACAAGACACCACGGGATTTACGTCCTTTTTCCTGGAGCATGGGCGTCAGGCGACTACGACGATGGACACTGTGTTTCCGTTACATCGTGATGACGTGGACGACGACTACATTGCCCAGGTGTTAATCAGAGCTGAGGAAGCTCGGCAGTTCGCTAGACTCAGCACGCTGCAGGCTCTAGAAAACGATCGCCGGAGGTATGACGCGAGCCACCGCCCTGTTGTCTACCAGCCTGGAGACCTCGTCTGGATCTTCACTCGTGTTCGGAAGGTTGGCCTCTCTCAGAAGCTCCTCAGGGGCTACTTTGGACCTTATAAGGTTGTAAGACAGTTGTCTGATGTTACTTATGAAGTTGGAGATTTCGACCCCGACGCAAGACGACGAAAGATCAGAGATACGGTCCACCTCCTCCGAATGAAGCCCTACAAGGATCCTGCCGCCCAGGGTAAATTCGAAGCTCCAGCGACAGGAAACAAGCGGAAAGGTGACGAAGAGCGTAGCGGCAAAAGAAGTCCTAAGAAGATCACCGCCAGGGCGAGCATCAGTCATCGGAAGTTGGAATATACAGGTCCGATGACTCGTTCCCGGACTAGGAGAACGTAACACCGAGACGCTGTTCTCTTATGGAGGGAGCAGTGTCGTAGAAGAAGCTGAGTAGCGTCGCGGTGTAGTGGTTCTGATACTAAACCTATTGCGTGGAGGGTCGTGAGTTCAAAACTCACCTGGACTGTACAGTTTTAATTTCTATATTCGGTTCGAGTACATTCTAGAAGTATCCACAAATGTCAAGCATCATTGTACTGGAATGTTCTGTAGCTGTGTATAGACTGTATGTGTTCTGGCCGGAGGCAGTTCGCTCCGCGCTCTTGTATGTGCAAGTGCTGAATAAACCTTCATTAAATGAAGTGTCTGTTCGACATACACTTTCTTCTACGTGACTATATATATATATATATATATATATATATATATATATATATATATATATATATATATACAGGGTGTTACAAAAAGGTACGGCCAAACTTTCAGGAAACATTCCTCACACGCAAATAAAGAAAAGATGTTATGTGGACATGTGTCTGGAAACGCTTAATTTCCATGTTAGAGCTCATTTTAGTTTCGTCAGTATGTACTCTACTTCCTCGATTCACCGCCAGTTGGCCCAATTGAAGGAAGGTAATGTTGACTTCGGTGCTTGTGTTGACATGCGACTCATTGTTCTACAGTACTAGCATCAAGCACATCAGTACGTAGCATCATCAGGTTAGTGTTCATCACGAACGTGGTTTTGCAGTCAGTGCAATGTTTACAAATGCGGAGATGGCAGATGCCCATTTGATGTATGGATTAGCACGGGGCAATAGCCGTGGCGTGGTACGTTTGTATCGAGACACATTACCAGAACGAAGGTGTCCCGACAGGAAGACGTTCGAAGCAATTGATCGGCGTCTTAGGGAGCACGGAACATTCCAGCCTACGACTCGCGACTGGGAAGACCTAGAACGACGAGGACACCTGCAATGGACGAGGCAATTCTTCGTGCAGTTGACGATAACCCTAATGTCAGCGTCAGACAAGATGCTGCTGTACAAGGTAACATTGACCACGTCACTGTATGGAGGCTACGGGAGAACCAGTTGTTTCCGTACAATGTACAGCGTGTGCAGGCACTATCAGCAGCTGATTGGCCTCCACGGGTACACTTCTGCGAATGATTCATCCAACAATGTGTCAATTCTCATTTCAGTGCAATGTTCTCTTTACGGATGAGGCTTCATTCCAACGTGATCAAATTGTAAATTTTCACAAACAACATGTGTGGGCTGACGAGAATCCGCACGCAATTGTGCAATCACGTCATCAACACAGATTTTCTGTGAACGTTTGGGCAGGCATTGTTGGTGATGTCTTGATTGGGCCCCATGTTCTTCCACCTACGCTCAATGAAGCACGTTATCATGATTTCATACGGGATACTCTACCTGTGCTGCTAGAACATGAGCCTTTACAAGTACGAAACAACATGTGGTTCATGCACGATGGAGCTCCTGCACATTTCAGTCGAAGTGTTCGTACGCTTCTCAACAAAAGATTCGGTGACCGATGGATTGGTAGAGGCGGACCAATTCCATGGCCTCCACGCTCTCCTGACCTCAACCCTCTTGACTTTCATTTATGGGGGCATTTGAAAGCTCTTGTCTACGCAACCCCGGTACCAAATGTAGAGACTCTTCGTGCTCGTATTGTGGACGGCAGTGATACAATACGCCATTCTCCAGGGCTGCATCAGCGCATCAGGGATTCCATGCGACGGAGGATGGATGCATGTATCCTCGCTAACGGAGGACATTTTGAACATTTCCTGTAACAAAGTGAAGTCACGCTGGTACGTTCTGTTGCTGTGTGTTTCCATTCCATGATTAATGTGATTTGAAGAGAAGTAATAAAATGAGCTCTAACGTGGAAAGTAAGCGTTTCCGGACACATGTCCACATAACATATTTTCTTTCTTTGTGCGTGAGGAATGATTCCTGAAAGTTTGGCCGTACCTTTCTGTAACACCCTGTATATATAATTATATATATATAGTCACGTAGAAGAAAGTGTAATATATATATATATATACAGTGAAGAGCTTGGTGGCCAGCAGACATGTTTTAAACTCAGAAGAATGCTCCTGGAGCACTATACACGGTGAGTCACATAACATTACCGCTGGATATATTTCGTAAACCACATCAAATACTGACGAATCGATTCCACAGACCGAACGTGAGGAGAGGGGCTAGTGTAATTGGTTAATACAAACCATAAAAAAATGCACGGCAGTATGTTTTTTAACACAAACCTACGTTTTTTTAAATGGAACCACGTTAGTTTTGTTAGCACATCTGAACATATAAACAAATACGTAATCAGTGCCGTTTGTTGCATTGTAAAATGTTAATTACATCCGGAGATATTGTAACCTAAAGTTGACGCTTGAGTACCACTCCACCGCTGTTCGATCGTGTGTATCGGAGAGCACCGAATTACGTAGGGATCCAAAGGGAACGGTGATGGACCTTAGGTACAGAAGAGACTGGAACAGCACATTACGTCCACACGCTAACACCTTTTTATTGGTATTTTTCACTGACGCACGTGTACATTACCACGTGGTTTCCGTTTTCAATTACGGAGTGGAATAGTGTGTGTCCCGACATGTCAGGCCAATAGATGTTCAATGTGGTGGCCATCATTTGCTGCACACAATTGCAATCTCTGGCGTAATGAATATCGTACACGCCGCAGTACATCTGGTGTAATGTCGCCGCAGGCTGCCACAATACGTTGTTTCATATCTTCTGGGGTTGTAGGCACATCACGGTACACATTCTCCTTTAACGTACCCCACAGAAAGAACTCCAGAGGTGTAAGATCAGGACAACGGGCTGGCCAATTTATGCGTCCTCCACGTCCTATGAAACGCCCGTCGAACATCCTCTCAAGGGTCAGCCTAGTGTTAATTGCGGAATGTGCAGGTGCACCATCATGCTGATACCACATACGTCGACGCGTTTCCAGTGGGACATTTTCGAGCAGCGTTGGCAGATCATTCTGCAGAAACGCGATGTATGTTGCAGCTGTTTGGGCCCCTGCAATGAAGTGAGGACCAATGAGGTGGTCGCCAATGATTCCGCACCATACATTTACAGTCCACGGTCGCTGTCGCTCTACCTGTCTGAGCCAGCGAGGATTGTCCACGGACCAGTAATGCATGTTCCGTAGATTCACTGCCCCGTGGTTTGTGAAACCCGCTTCATCGGTAAACAGTTAGAACTGCAACGCATTCTCTGTTAATGCCCATTGACAGAATTGCACTCGATGATTAAAATCATCACCATGTAATTGCTGATGTAGCGACACATGAAACGGGTGAAAGCGGTGACGATGCAGTATGCGCATGACACTACTTTGACTCAGTCCACCGGCTCTCGCAATGTCCCGTGTACTCATGTGTGGGTTCATGGCAACCGCAGATAACACACCAACTGCACCCGCTTCTCCTGTGACGGGCCTGTTACGGACCCGTTTGCGTGCTACGACCATACCTGTTGCATACAGTTGGCGGTAGATGTTTTGCAATGTGCGGCACGTTGGATGCTCTCCGTCCGGGTACCGTTCTGCATACACCCTGCAGGCTTCAGCTGCATTTCGTCGACACTCGCCATAGATGAGTATCATTTCCGCCTTTTCAGAGTTCGAATACACCATGGTCACATTTCCTACAACACTACACTATCACAGACGTCTGGTAACAAGGTGTACTACAGTTGGTCTGCGCGCGGAGACGAATGCAGAATAACAATAGCAGCAAGCGCTACATGCGGACACCGCGACAGCTAGACCAAACCACAACAGTGCACTACAGCCACACTCGTAAACACGGTCGTCATCGTAAACATGTCCCTGGAGATGCTGCTCGCCGACCGTGGCCCGTGTTTGTTACAACACGCAACTGAACGTCGGAGGTTTCAAGCGTCAACTTTAGGTTACAATATCTCCGGATGTAATTAACATTTTACAATGCAACAAACGGCACTGATTACGTATTTGTTTATATGTTCAGATGGGCTAACAAAACTAACGTGGTTCCATTTAAAAAACGTAGGTTTGTGTTAAAAAACGTACTTCCGTGCATTTTTTTATGGTTTGTATTAAACAATTACCCTAGCCCCTCTCCTCACGTTCGGTCTGTCGAATCGGTTCGTCAGTATTTGATGTGGTTTACGAAATATATCCAGCGGTAACGTTAGGTGACTCGCTCTGTATACAGTATATACAGTGGTATCTGCTGTGTAGGAGCACGTGAACACGTTAACTTGCTACATCTTGCGGATTTATTGGTTATTTTTCTTCCAATGCTGTTAATTTTATACTTAACATCAATATGAAAGATACGGAACTTAAATCTATCGCGCTACTATTTCTCTAGCCTCCGTGAAACTTGGCATCAGTTTCACGAGCACACCTTCAGTTGCGCACGATTTAAGGAACCTTTTTCGCATGCGCAACTCTCGTGACGTAATTGCTTTACGGGCCAAAACCATACGAATTTGATGAACAACGTGAATGGTTCACGATGTGCACAGTTAGACCTTACCACTCAACTGGAAGTTTACGTCAGTGTCACCACGTGGTAGCAGACTGCCGCAGACTTTTATCCCCTTTCGCTCGGTATAAATCCTGCTAGGTGATAGCACACTCCTGAGGTATGCTGATTCACTCACTGTATGCTGTGGTAAAATTAAATCGGGCGTCGGTATATGTTAAAGCTGTACTGACAGTAACCTTATTTTGTGGGTTTCTGAATGGGCTATAGTATATTAAGTTACGAAGTTTATCACACAGTAATCCATTTGAGGCGCTGAGAATCATAAGAGCCGAAAGACCATTACCATCGATTGTGAGATAGTAGCTTTTATTCATGCTTCTGAAATCTATTGATCTTATGGTGAGCCAGTTTTATCTGTACTATAGGCCTTGTATATCTGAAAATTAAAAAAAAGCTGTATAATTAGTTTCTCTGAAATTCACTTAAATTTGTGATCGACAGCGGTGTGCTTTAGGCTATTATGGTTTTTGTATTCTAGTCAAGTGACCATGTTGGTAGACATTACTGCTTGAGTTAAATCATTTCCACAAATGGCACTTTGTGTCTGGCGTTGGTAGTTAACTGTGCGGGAACCGGCTTTCGTGTGCAGAGTAAAGATGAACTATGTTTAATCTATTTTAAATACTAACAGAAAGGTAGAGCTGTGAAGAACGGATCGTGAGTTGTGCTTGAGTAGCTCAGTCGGTAGAGCACTTGCCCGCGAAAAGCAAAGGTCCCAAGTTAGAATCTCTGTCCGCAACACAGCTTTAATCTGCCAAGAAGTTTCATGTCAGTGTACAATCCGCTACAGAGTGAAAATCTCATTCTGGGAACAGAAAAATAAATTACCAGGAAAATTTAGCCGCAAAGGAACTAGGGCCTATGAGAACAGATCCTTTGATTTATAGAGTGACGAAACCAACTAAGCGCGACTACAACCGAACATTTAACGAGTAAGTGTACAGTTAGTACAAGTCGTTATGCAGGTGCAGCGAAACAATATTTGATTTTCAGTCTAGAGGTAAATTCTTGAACTAATACATCTGTTAGGGATCTCGCACAATTGTCTGAAAAAATGGACAAGCACAAAAACTCCCATTTACACAAAAAAGCGAAATGGGAAGTTGCGAAAGCTTAACATTATTTCGTTATTTCCGTAAACTGTGCTTGATTGTGTACAAAACAACAAAATTCCAAAAAAACAATGCTTTCTTTTGTCAGATAAGTTATGGATTATATTATTATTATTATTATTTCTGTTGTTATTATTATTCGCAGTGGCTGTAAACTTGTTGATAACTATAACTGTTGTATAGCAGATGCCATTAATTTCACAGCCTCAAATTTACCTGAATCTAAAAATTTGTGAACACCCAGAATGTATACTCACGAGCTGCCAGGTTGCATCCAGCGAGGTAATGAAGAATAAGCGTTTGAAAACAGGCGTTATTCTACTTTGAAATGAAATTTATGAATTGTCAGATGATAAAAAAAAGGTCTTTGTTTGGTTAAGGGCCCCTATGACATACAAGGAAAGGTAGGTGCTCAGATATAAGAATAAATCCTGTCCTGCAAATCGGGACGCAACAGCACTGGAAACGAGTACTTTTATAATTTGTCAACGAGTGACACGTTGAAGTCGTCTCGTTAATTAAACAGTTGCAACCACAGCGCCGTCCTCCTTTCTCCCTTTCACGACTGCGGGCAGCCCTTTCCTTTGTGTGGCGCAAATTAACGCTGGGTGCTTGTAGCACTCCAGCAATACAATTGTGTCACGTGCCATGAGGCCACGGGAGGGAAAAGAAAGGACCCAAACATTAAGTACCTTTACCGTACAGTGTTCTGTGTTGTGAGCTTGGCCACCACTTCCCTCTGTAACCAAGTTCACACTCACTACTTCTTCTTTCAGGCTTGCGAACGGCATACTTTTTTATGTGTGGCTATTAAAGACAAGCACAATTCTTCCGAATTTTGTTGTGTAATACTTTTTTTGTGAAATCATTGCATGTGAAAAATCCGATATCACGATGTATTTTCTCCGTAGTAATGTCATTAATAAAGCAATGACTACAGCAAACTTTCTTCAAATGTATAGTCCGTTTGTAACAGAATAGATTAAAGTTTCGTCTTACTATCGCTTTTATCGCTTTCTGTGCTAGAATGGAATTCTGGATGGTATTTGTTGTAGAAACAAATGAAACACAAATTCGTAAAGCACCACGCACATTTAATGAAAGCTAAATGGATAGGTTGAAGTTAGATATAGTGGGAATTAGTGAAGTTCGGTGGCAGGAGGAACAAGACTTTTGGTCAGGTGAATTCAGGGTGATAAATACAAAATCATATGGGGGTAATGCAGGAGTAGGTTTAATAATGAATAAAAAAATAGGAGTGCGGGTAAGCTACTACCAACAGCATAGTGAACGCATTATTGTGGCCAAGATAGACACGAAGCCCATGCCTACTGCAGTAGTACAAGTTTATATGCCAACTAACTCTGCAGATGATGAAGAAATTGATGAAATGTATGATGAGATAAAAGAAATTATTCAGGTAGTGAAGGGAAACGAAAATTTAATAGTCTTGGGTGACTGGAATTCGAGAGTAGGAAAAGGGAGAGAAGGAAACATAGTGGGTGAATATGGATTGGGGGAGAGAAATGAAAGAGGCAGCCGTCTGCTAGAATTTTGCACAGAGCATAACTTAATCATAGCTATCACTTGGTTCAAGAATCATAAAAGAAGGTTGTATACATGGAAGAATCCTGGAGATACTAGAAGGTATCAGATAGATTATATAATGGAACCAGGTTTTAAATTGTAAGACATTTCCAGGGGCAGATGTGGATTCTGACCTCAATCTGTTGGTTATGAACTGTAGATTAAAACTGAAGAAACTGCAAAAAGGTGGGAATTTAAGGAGATGGGACCTGGATAAACTGAAAGAACCAGAGGTTCTAGAGAGTGTGAGGGTGAACGTAAGGGAACAATTGACAGGAATGTGGGAAAGAAATACGGTAGAAAAAGAATGGGTAGCTTTGAGGGATGAAATAGTGAAGGCAGCAGAGGATCAAGTAGGTAAAAAGACAAGGGCTAGTAGAAATCCTTGGGTAACAGAAGAAATATTGAATTTAATTGATGAAAGGACAAAATATAAAAACACAGTAAACGAAGCAGGCAAAAAGGAATACAAACGTCTCAAAAATGAGATCGACAGGAAGTGTAAAATGGCTAAGCAGGGATGGCTAGAGGACAAATGTAAGGATGTAGAGGCTTATCTCCTGAGGGGTAACATAGATACTGCCTACAGGAAAATTAAACAGACCTTTGGAGAAAACAGAGCCACTTGTATGAATATCAAGAGCTCAGATGGAAACCCAGTTCTAAGCAAAGAAGGGAAAGCAGAAAGGTGGAAGGAGTATATAGAGGGTCTATACAAGGGCGAGGTACTTGAGGACAATATTATGGAAATGGAAGAGGAGGTAGATGAAGATGAAATGGGAGATATGATACTGCGTGAAGGGTTTGACAGAGCACTGAAAGACCTGAGTCGAAACAAGGCCCCGGGAGTAGACAACATTCCATCGGAACTACTGACGGCCTTGGGAGAGCCAGTCCTGACAAAACTCTACCATCTGGTGAGCAAGATGCATGAGACAGGTGAAATACCCTCAGACTTCAACAAGAATATAATAATTCCAATCCCAAAGAAAGCAGATGTTGACAGATGTGAAAATTACCGAACTATCAGTTTAATAACTCAAAGCTGCAAAATACTAACGCGAATTCTTTACAGAAGAATGGAAAAACTGGTAGAAGCCGAGCTCGGCGAAGATCAGTTTGGATTCCGCAGAAATGTTGGAACACGTGAGGCAATACTGACCCTACGACATATCTTAGAAAATAGATTAAGGAAAGGCAAACCTACATTTCTAGCATTTGTAGACATAGAGAAAGCTTTTGACAATGTTGACTGGAATACTCTCTTTCAAATTCTGAAGGTGGCAGGGGTAAAATACAGGGAGCGAAAGGCTATTTACAATTTATACAGGAACCAGATGGCAGTTACAAGAGTCAAGGGGGATGAAAGGGAAGCAGCGGTTGGGAAGGGAGTTAGACAGGGTTGTAGCCTGTCCCCGATGTTATTCAATATGTATGTTGAGCAAGCAGTAAAGGAAACGAAAGAAAAATTCGGAGTAGGTATTAAAATCCACGGAGAAGAAATAAAAACTTTGAGGTTTGCCAATGACATTGTAATTCTGTCAGAGACAGCAAAGGACTTGGAAGAGCAGTTGAACGGAATGGACAGTGTCTTGAAAGGAGGATATGAGATAAACATCAACAACAACAAAACGAGGATAATGGAATGTAGTCGAATTAAGTCGGGTGATGCTGAGGGAATTAGATTAGGAAACGAGACACTTAAAGTAGTAAAGGAGTTTTGCTATTTGGGGAGCAAAATAACTGACGATGGTCGAAGTAGAGAGGATATAAAATGTAGACTGGCAATGGCAAGGAAAGCGTTTCAGAAGAAGAGAAATTTGTTAACATCGAGTATAGATTTAAGTGTCAGGAAGTCGTTTCTGAAAGTATTTGTATGGAGTGTAGCCATGTATGGATGTGAAACATGGACGATAAATAGTTTGGACAAGAAGAGAACAGAAGCTTTCGAAATGTGGTGCTACAGAAGAATGCTGAAGATTAGATGGGTAGATCACACAACTAATGAGGAGGTATGAATAGAATTGGGGAGAAGAGGAGTTTGTGGCACAACTTGACAAGAAGAAGGGACCGGTTGGTAGGACATGTTCTGAGGCATCAAGGGATCACAAATGTAGCATTGGAGGGCAGCGTGGAGGGTAAAAATCGTAGAGGGAGACCAAGAGATGAATACACTAAGCAGAGTCAGAAGGATGTAGGTTGCAGTAGGTACTGGGAGATGAAGCAGCTTGCACAGGATAGAGTAGCATGGAGAGCTGCATCAAACCAGTCTCAGGACTGAAGACAACAACACAACAACCTTGCAGCCACATAGACACATCAAAAAATGTTTTGCATCTCCCTGGTTCTCAGAACTCCTGAAGATAGACGTTGACTCTGGACATTGTATCACAGACAGTCCCTTTGACTGTTCAGAGATGGTACAGATGGGCCAACAACATGCCGAATGGACCACTCAGAATTGGCATCACATTCTCTTCACCGATGAGTGTCGCATATGCGTTCAACCAGACAATAGTCGGTGACGTGTTTGGAGGCAACCCAGTCAGGCTGAACGCCTTACAAACACTGTCCAGCGAGTGCAGCAAGGTGTAGGTTCCCTGCTGTTTTGGGGTGGCATTATGTGGGGCCCACGTACGCCACTGGTGGTCATGGAAGGCGCCGTAACGGCTGTACGATACGTGAATGCCATCCTCCGACGAGTAGTGCAACCATATCGACAGCATAACTTGCGAATGACTTCCTTCAGGATAACAACATCGTTCGACTAGAGTGCCCAGCATGTTCTCCAGACATGAACCATATCGAACATGCCTGTGACAGATTGAAAAGGGCTGTTTATGGACGACGTAACCTGTTGTGGATTGGCAAGACAGCCAACCCACTATGACAGGAAGCCGAAAGGCACGCGTTTAAGCTCACGCAGGCTGGCGTGAGGTCTGGAACAGGACACGGATTTTAGACTTCAGAAAAAAAGGAGGTAACTGGTAGAATACTTAACTTTAATCCACAATAGGTGAACATCGCTCTTGACGGTACATGTTTTACAGCATCAATAGTAACTGGTAATGGCGCCTTGCTAGGTCGTAGCAAATGACGTAGCTGAAGGCTATGCTAACTATCGTCTCGGCAAATGAGAGCGTATTTTGTCAGTGAACTATCGCTAGCAAAGTCGGCTGTACAACTGGGGCGAGTGCTAGGAAGTCTCTCTGGACCTGCCGTGTGGCGGCGCTCGGTCTGCAATCACTGATAGTGGCGACACGCGGGTCCGACGTATACTAACGGACCGCGGCCGATTTAAAGGCTACCACCTAGCAAGTGTGGTGTCTGGCGGTGACACCACATAACCCACCAACTACTCTGAGGGATCTACGCCGAATCACCGTTAAGGAGTGGGACAATCTGGACCAGCAGTGCCTTGATGAACTTGTGGATAGTATGCCACGACGAATACAGACATGCATCAATGCTAGAGGGCGTGCTATTGGGTATTAGAGGTACCGGTGTGTACAGCAATCTGGACCATCACCTCTGAAGTTCTAGCTGTACGGTGGTACAACATGCAATGTGTGGTTTTCATGAGCAATAAAAAGGGCAGAAATGATATTTATGTTGATCTCATTCCAGTTTTCTGTACAGGTTCCGGAACTCTCGGAACCGAGGTGATGCAAAACTTTTTTGATGTGTGTAGATTTCTCAGAAGCGATACTGGAAACACAGTTCGTTTGGATTCAAAATGATTGTTCTTTCTTCGATCACCTTCGATGCTAACCACATGTACTTGAGCATGCCTGTGAGAGCAGGTGAATTAAATTGTGCCAAAATTTAAGGAATGTATCTGTACGGAATCTTCCCTCCAAGCGTTTTTTCTATTAGTCTGTAGCAAGTCGGGACTATTTCCTATTATCTTTGAAAATTTTTATCTGTCTGTAAAAATTAGCGACATGAGTTTGGCACAGTGGAGTACATTCGGATGGGATAATTTTTACTGTGCAGGTGCATACTACAAGGATTTTATCATAAAGTATCTGATCAGTCCGCCCTCCCCCCGAAACAATAATCTGAAGAAACTTTTTTCCTCTCACTTACGCAAGAATGACAGATTTTAAAAACAATTCGTACAGCACTTTCGTGTACTCCTCTGATTTCGTGCAGCTCATCATTACATTTTTTTAATTTGTGAATCAGATTATCAGTACTTTTTTGAACAATATGACCAAATTTCCTGGCTGATTATTGCATACTTAAGAAGATGTAAGGGAATATTTTTCTTGACACAGTTACAGTATAGTGTCCCGTGAAGGAATGACTGATCTTATTGAAACAGATTTTTGCTCCTTGATCCGCGAGAGATCTGTTGTACGTCTATAGGTACTGGCAGCCGGTTTGGTCGGTATTAATTACATAATCTAAGACAAAATTAGGGATAAGTAAATTATTTTTATGTTTTCCTTTAATCCATAGCGAGGAGTTTAACCCTCGTTTAGCTCATCAGGGAAGTCTGCTTCTAGAATGAAGGGTTATAGAAAAATACTAGTTACTAAAATAATCCAACTAGGACCTTACAGGACGTTAACAATCGAGGCACTTCTGATCAGTTTGGAAATATGTTCAGTGAATGTAACGGTTTAAAATTACATGGATCGTTTTGTAAAGGAGCCGTATACCGGCGTATAAATAGCTGATTTAGTGCCTGCTGATATTAAATGCTAAGCATGCAAGATGTTCCTACATGGGACGCATTTCAAAATTAATATGAACAGCGACGCCATTAATAGAATTGGAAGAGGTCGAAATAAGACTCAGTAGCTCGCACACCAACTACTCCTGCTAAAAATATGCGATCGTTTGACAGTCTTTACCGGCTCCGTATCTCTTCTATCTTTAAAAATAAAGCTTGACTACTGCACACAACGGAAACTCTCCACATCCTAGGAACGCAGGTTGCTATATTTACAATTTAAGGGTCGCCTAAACAAAGGGAAGTTGTAGTATAACATGGATCTCAGAATGTAAGTCAGATCGAGAATATAAAACTTCTATTTAACCTAATCAAGTGACAATGAATAACACAGAGCAAAGTTCTAAAAATTGCAGCAAACTAAAATAAAATGGCTCTCAACTCCGTGGGACTCACATTTAAACTCACATTTAATTCAAAGACTGCACAAAGCAAAAATGAAGACTTCCACATCCGGGCAGCTCCAAAAAGCAAGATAAATGAGACAAATATTTATAATAGATAACTGAGCATTCAAGATGCATAACGAAATGAGTTAAATGTGAGCTCCTCAGAGGATGGATTACGCTGTTGACAGAGTGAAATTTACATTCTCCAAGTACAGCGAGAGGGCACAAATTAGCACCACACGAGAGGCCGGAGGCCAATCCTCTCCAACACAAATTCTCTCCTGGGCTCTCCGCAATTCCCAAGCTTCACTTGAAGGGTAGATTGAATGCTGCTGCGATCTGACGAACGAATATTTCCTTTTCTACATAAAAATAGGGGAAAACAGCAGAAACTTCCCAATCAAACCTTGCAAAATTCGTTATTACGATTCATGAGGTTGGTACTGGTTTCGAACAACCTGTCTCCATTGATCAACACAGTCTATACCTTGTATGTTGGTGGTAGCATTACTTTAGATTGGATTGTACGTGATTTTAGAGGGTGGCAACGAATTTTCTAACCACAGGGAATCGCCGGTAGATGATTCCTCTTTGACGTGCAGACAGAAAGGCAGATACCACACTCAATCACTCTCAGGGGAAAGCTGTGTCGACTGGCTAAACAGGCCCGAGGCAAACGGATTAGAGCTAGGGGCTAACCACAATAATAATTTCGGAAAACTAGGCCATTTCCGCGAAAACTGTCTTCCAACCAGGAGACGCTCTTTCCCTGTTTTTGACATATCATGAAAAGCCTTCTGCTAGCCGTAAAGGACTGCTGAGCGCACCGGATCCACTACGCTCTGGCGAGAAATCAAATACTTTCCACTCCTAGCAAAGTGTACGAAGTTTACACTCTTAATTATCACGTAATCGTAACAAAGCTGAAACAAAATTGCAAAGCATATGTGATATTCATGTTAATTAGTCAGTTACAATGCTGGGTCATACTGGCCTCATAAGAGTCGAGCTGGTGAGAATCATTGAAGTTACTGAATGTCACATCTCATGTGACAGATTTAGATGCATGACAGAGAGACTGGAAATGGTAACACTGTCCACAGGGTACTTGAACTGCTCCACAATGTGCGTGAAGACTTCAGATGCACCAGATAAACACCAGTACAGGTATCTTGAAACGCCTTAAAGCTGTATGTGGCGGCAGACTCCAAAACATGTAGTAATACACTGGAACAAATGTACAGGTGCCTGATATACTGAAAACCATGCTCAGTTTCTGAGAAATTGGCAAAAATTGATCATGTGGCATCTGAACAACTGGAAGCTGTAAATGTGACAGTGGAACTGGAGAAACTTTTTATACCAACGACATGGATGCGGTGGATGATCGGAATGCCAATTGGGGTGTCAACAGCTTCAGAGACATCGCTGACGCCGTCCATCAGAAACTCTAGGGGTGCAGGAATACTCCCATACGTATACATCCCATCACCGAGGCCGTAATTTTGACTAAACGGCAAACAATGATGGTTTTTGGAGTCATGATGATTTCCTGGAGTCATCACGCTTCGAGAGTGATGGACATTCCTCGTCTTAACAATTGTCCCAACCCAATTAGTAGAGCATACAAGGAATTCCAAGATGGTTCGATGAACCCCAGTATGAGCAGCACTGAAACTGAAACCTACGCAGTATGTGTATCTGACATCTGTAACAAATTCATGTCGTATCCCTCGTTAAGTAGACAGTTAACATTAGGCTAATATTACAGTATGTTGTATGTATAGAGGTAGGGATGTGGAGGGAGTTGCACGTACATCCTGCGATCACAGAATGTCAGATTGCGAAAATGTTGGGCTAATTACTGATAGTATGTTGTTTATATAGCTGTATGTGTCTGGCGGGACTTGATTTACATCTCGCGATCACAGTGTACAGAATTGTAAAAATGTTGGTGGTGTTTATCCGGTACGTTAGTAAAACTTCTTTTTATCCTTCTTTTTCTCTTACTGATGGGAGCTGCTGTGGCTGTAGCGACAATGTGCATGACACGTTGATTGAAGACAAGGCACAAAAATCCATGGTATACGCAAGTATCGTCGTCAACGATTTGGCCGGAGTATAGTGAAATAACATCTCGTAAGCAAATCAAGAATCTGCTTGATGTTCAGAGGGTGGGCCTACTTACGCAGATCAGCTTTTTGTGTGATTCTTGCAACTACATAGCAATCTTCAGGCCTGCATGTCGGGTGATGTGAATGTAACCAGAAGGTCGGATGGCCAAGCATCACTCCTGCTCGTTTAGCTCCTGGCGGAAACCCGCTGCCAAAGATTACTACCGCGTCTCATACCTCAAAGAAGTTTTTACACCCAGACGATCGACGATATATTTGCCACATAGCTTACAAGGAAACATTCCTAGGTAAAAGAACGGACCAACAGAATTACAGACCGATATCCCTAACACCAGTTTGCTACAGAACCATTGAACACATCTCAGTTCGAATATAATAAACCTTCTGGAGACCGAGAAGCCTAAGTCCACGAATCAGCACGGTTTTAGAAAGCATCTCTCGTACAAAACTCAGCTTGCCATTTTCTCACATGATATACTGCGAGCTTTAGATGAAGGGCAAAAGGCAGATTCCATATTTCTATATTTCCGAAAAGCTTTTGACACCGTATCACATTGGAGACTGTTAACGAATGACCGCTTCATGATACTCGTGGCCTTGTGATATGGCGCATTAGCTTGTTGAGAAATGCCATTGCCGTCGGGAACGTGATCGTCATGAAGGGATGTATGTGGTCTGCCAGCAGTATACGATACTCCGTGGCCATCATGGTGCCTTTTACGAACTCCACTGGGCCCGTGGATGCTCAAGTGAATGTTCCCCAGAGCAAAATGGAGCCGCTGCCAGCTTGTCTCCATCCTGTAGTACTGTCGTCAAGGAGCTATTCACCTGGAAGACGACGTATTCGCGCTCGCCCATCGGCGTGATGAAGAAAGTGTCGTAGTTGTCGATGTCATGTTGTTAACATCGACACATGCATGGGTCATCGGCTGCGGAGGTCTATCGTTAGGAGTGTTCGGTGCACTGTGTGTTCAGACACACTGGTTTTCTACCCAGCATTAAAGTCTGGTGTTAGTTCCGCCACATTTCGCCGCCTGTTCTATTTTACCACTCTGTCCGGCCTACGACGTCCCATATCTGTAATGAAGATTGGCCACCCAATCACACGACGTCTGGACTTTGTTTCACCTTGTATTGGCGACACTCACCACAGCTCTGCTCGAACACCCGACAGGTCGTGCAGTTTCCGAAATGCTCATGCAGTACGCCCTCGGTCACACTCAGATAGATAGCACGCCTACCCCATTTTCTACACTCACACTCACTGATATTATATGCACGGTGCGTGTGTCTAATTAGCAGTCATTTTTCGGCAGGTGACGCTGCTACCGCCTGGACTGGTTTGTATTGATAGTAGGTCGGTGCTCATAATGTTCTGGCTGATAAATGTAAGTCAGCATCTTCGGACTGCGTTTATATGTATGACCAAATTAACGGCAGTCAATCTTGTAAAGATAGGTTTGTTAGACTAAGCAAACCCTTCTTTAATTTATTGTCAGAGGACTTCAAGATAAGAAAATCGTGAATTAGTGAAACAGCATAAGATTTTTTACATTGGTCATTTTCAAAATGAAATTTACATTCCCTAGTGAGGCCCTGTAATTGAATAATGCATACTTTACTGCTCTTATATGACTTCCTGAAAGACGGAAAATTCTATAACAGCAGCGACATGGATTTGGCAGTCAAAATAGTCCACGAGTTTTCTTTAATATCGGAATGGGTTTGAAGTACAGCTTCACAAGTAGGTGGCAAATTCTAGAGAAACTGAAATAGAGAGGGACACGAATATACTAATAAAAACTATTTTCGTTCCATTTCACCTGTTATTTTCGGTGTGAGGAAGTGCTGCTCCAGACCCTGAACATGGTTTTTTCAGGCCTCAACTTTCTAATTGTATGTCGGGAAGGACAGACGCAACATTTTGAATGGCAGTGGTTGTTTCTGCCCTTCATCCTTACTTTCATCTAATCTAAGAAAGCCACCTGAGTTGTCAATGGTTATAGCAAATGTAGCATGACTGTAGAACATTGAGTTCCGGTTAGGCCATGCATAAAAAATGTGCTCATAACGGTTTACAAAATTGAGAAAAATCTTCTTGAAAAGGGAACTGATTCGCAATCTTAAGATGTAATATGCACATAATAACAGACCACGCAGTGTTGGCATAAAAATCAATGAAATGAATCATGCACCCAGAAAACAATAAAAAAAGAGAGAATAAAAATCTCTTCTCTGTAACTGAATCTTTTCTCCAGTATTAGTTCTTTGCGCTCGTCGCCCTTGTTGACTAGAACACACTGCCGATTTGCTCTGCGTTGTTATCAATACTAGAAACTGACAAATGTATCGTTAATCTTGACTTAACTCGTTGCCAATGTTGGGTACTGACCTAAATTTTGTTATCAGTTTCCAGTTTTTCTCATCGTCAGTGTTGAGAACTGGCGAAATTTTTGTTAGTAGTATGTAATTTAATTCCTCGTCGCTAATTCTGGGATGTTGTAACTGACAAGGTCTTCCCGGATTTTCCTAAATCGCTTCAGGCAAATGCCGGGATGGTTCCTTGGAACGGGCACGGCCGACTTCCTTCCCCATCCTTTCCCAATCCAATGGGACCGGTGACCTCGCTGTTTAGTCCTCTCCCCTGAATCAACCAACCAACCTAATACAATGAAATCTAAATAACTTGGATATATCTTGACAGTGTAGGATTTAAGTAATTATGCAGACACTTATTCAACTGTATCTACTGCTCTGCAAATAGCGAATGTAGTCTTATGAATGGAACAGTACTATATTGGCTGCAGGAACCGAACTGTATTGTATGACTGTAGGATTAAAACTGGGAGAGTACCTGCAGAGCGTAGTCTTTTCTGCCTGTCGTTGAAGGATTTCCATGTCCGACAGTACTAGGCAGAAGTAATCTAATCCCTGGTTACAAGCGCTCTCTGGTAGCTGGCAGCACTATTTGCCGACGAATACGATGCGCTGATGGACGTGGTAGTGCAATCAGAAGTGGTCCTGAAGAGCGAGTGCTATCTGGAGGCTGCTGCTCGGAACTGAGGCGTCAGGCGAGTGGTTGCGCCTGTGTGGTGGCAGTCTCTTGTAGTGCTGCTGTGTACATCTGGAGCCGTGTACACAACATCCCTCCTCTGTCGGCTGGAGGGTGGCGGTGGGGGAGGAAGAGGATGGAGCTGGCTGGCTTCATTAGCATTCTGCTTCCTTGCTTGTCGGCGTTTGTATTTGGTGGGTGCTTGTATGTTGCTCCCCTGGTATTCTCCTGTGGCACCGTGCGAACACATGCAGAATCACACTAAGGGGGTGACTGGTCAAATGTTTCTCATTTCGATGACTGTAGGCTGGTCTGAGGTTGGAGGTGCGATGTCGACGTCCATCTGCTCGTCGCTGGTTGGATGCAGCAGGGCCCAGTGCTGGAGGTACTGGAGGGGTCAACATCCGCCTACGTCAGATATCTAGTTGCATATACACTGAAGTTCCAAAGAAACTAGTATAGGGATGCGTATTCAAATACAGAAATATGTAAACAGGCAGAATGCGGCGCTGCTGTCGGCTACGCCTACATAAGACAACAAGTGTTTAGCGCACTTGTTACATCGGTTACTGCTGCTACAGTGGCAGATTATTAAGATTTAAGTGAGTTTGAACCCGGTGTTATAGTCGGCGCACGAGCGATAGGACACAGCACCTGCGAGATAGCGGCGAAGTGGGAATTTTCCCGCGGGACCGCATCACGAGTGTACCGTAAATACCAGGAATCCGGTAAAGCATCAAATCTCCGACATCGCTGCGGCCGGAAGAAGAACGGGACCAACGACGACTGAAGAGAACCGTTCAACGTGACAGATGTGCAACCCTTCGGCAAATTGCTATAGATTTCAATGCTGGGCCATTGATAAGTGTCAGTGTGCGCACTATCCAATGAAATATCGCTGCTATGAGCTTTCGGAGCCGAAGGTCCATTCGAGTACCCTTGACGACTGCACGACACAAAGCTTTACGCCTCGCCCGGGCCCATCAACTCCGACATCGGACTGTTGATGACTGGAAACATGTTGCCTGGTCAGACGAGTCTCATTTCAAATTGTATCGAGCTGATGGACGTGTACAGGTGTTGAGACAACCTGCATGTCAGCAGGGGACTGTTCAAGCTGGAAGAGGCTCCGTAATGGTACGGGGCGTGTGCAGTTGGAGTGATATGGGACCCCTGATACGTCTAGATACGACTCTGATACGTGACACGCACGTAAGCATCCTGTCTGACCGTCTGCATCCATTCATGTTCATTGTGCATTCCGACGGACTTGGGCAATTCCAGCAGGACAATTTCTACAGTGTGGCTCCAGGAACACTCTTCTGAGTTTAAACTCTTCCACTGGCCATCAAACTCCTCAGACATAAACATAATTGAGGATAACTGGGATACCTTGCAACGTGCTGTTCAGAAGAGATCTCCACTCCATTGTACTCTTACGGATTTATGGACAGCCGTGCAGGATCTATGGTGTCAGTTCCCTCCAGCACTACTTCAGACATTAGTCGAGGCCATGTCACGTCATTGTTGCGGCACTTCTGCGTGCTCGCGGGGCCCCTGCGTGATATTAGACAAGTGTACCAGGTTCTTTGGCCTTCAGTGTAGGTCTTCTGATTCTGTATGAGAAAACAGACTACGAGTTCTGCCTATATGCATGTGACTGCAGTGTGGCATGATTTGATTTTTATGTCGTGTTACATCTCTAGCTGAACATTCAGTTTGAAACATGACATTGCCAAACTGCTGTATGACTAGTGCTGTAACACGTGTCTTTGTTCCACACTTTTACTCTGAAATGAGCTCCAGATCATTCGACTGTTGTCGAACCTAGGCTTGTGCATGCACAAATGGCTTTAAAACTGACGTTAATGTTCGCATCACGTGGAGTGTCTCTGTACTAAGAGACGAAGATTAATCAAGCACTGTAATCGTTGTAGCCGTAGCACTGGTGTGTTTATTCATCTGTAGATCTTTTTTTAAAAGGATATATCTTGGTATTAAAATTTAAGAGCAACAAAAAACAAAAAAAAGAAATTCACATATACAGACATTTACATATTTACATTCCTGGTATAACTAGAATGGGGCAAGCTTTATAGTGGAAACCCTCCCAGTATTTGCTTCCAGCCTCTCGAATACAAGTCCACTGTGATTAAAACACTGATGCCTCATTCGGTTTGTCTTTATCCTACTTTTCAAACAAGCTTCATCATGTGCGACTTGAAAGTTCGTACGAATATTTCAACGGCCCAATGGCGAGTGGTCGGACGACAGGAGGCAACGCAGCTCAATCTTGATGGTATTATCAAGGAAAATGTCAGGTGATGATGTTGAAAGGTGGCGACAGGAAAGACATCCCAGCTGAGAGGTGCTCTGGCTAGTTACGTTATGATTCAGTGAGGGGTTCCAGCTCTCAGGTGTGATGCGTCCACCACTCTAATGTGTTCTGATGTGTGATGGGAAACACTATTTAACATGGACGTTTCCAGAAACGGTCGAAGAAGTCAAAATGATGTTCTCATTCGTTTTCATGTGGTACTCGAGACCGCTTGAAACGAGACGTACATTAAACAACTCTTGTGGGGCAACAAACAAATGGAAATGTATTGACTCACAGAAGCAACGCTGCTAGCACAGCCTCATCTCCACTAACGGTGAAGTTGGCGTAAATCGAGTAAAACTAGCCTGCTACCAACTTCTACCCCCACATTTAGAATATTTTCCGGATATTTTTGCAAAAAGCTCATCATTTCCACAAACGATTGATATGATTCGAATTAAGCCATTACTTCATGCTTTATCAACACAATACTCATCAAAAATTATCATTGGGCAAAGTATTAATAATTGGTTAAGAGAGCACACTGGTCGCTTCGGAGCGCTCAAGATAGGATAGAACTGGTACCAGGAGGCCATGTGAACCTCCACCAGTGAAGCAAGTCATGGCAGTGAAGCAGTGTGTATGTGCCAGTCGGTTGCATGGAATCATCGCGGTAAGATGACGCCCTGGGCAAGCCTTGCGCCTACCCAGGTAGCAAACAACATAACCCATACGTACCGTGTCTACGAGTACAAAAGCTTTAACTTTGATCTGTCCCATCTGGACTTAAACTCTGTATAGCGTAGTGTGCAGTATATTTACACTACTGGCCATTGAAATTGCTGCACCACGAAGATGACCTGCTACAGACACGAAATTTAACCGACAGGAAGAAGATGCTCTGATGTGCAAATGATTAGCTTTTCAGAACATTCACACAAGGTTGGCGCCGGTGGCGACATCTACAACGTGCTGACATGAGGAAATTTTCCAGCCGATTTCTCATACACAAACAGCAGTTGACCGGCGATGCCTGGTGAAACGTTGTTGTGATGTCTCGTGTAAGGAGGAGAAATAAGTACCATAACGTTTCCGACTTTGATAAAGGTCGGATTGTAGCCTATCGCGATTGCGGTTTATCGTATGGCGACATTGCTGCTCGCGTTGGTCGAGATCCAGTGACTGTTGGCAGAATATGGAATCGGTGGGTTCAGGAGGGTAATAAGGAACGCCGTGCTGGATCCCAACGGCCTCATATCACTACCAGTCGAGATGACAGGCATCTTATCCGCATGGCTGTAACGGATCGTGCAGCCACGTCTCGATCCCTGAGTATGGGGACGTTTGCAAGACAACAACCACCTGCACGAACAGTTCGACGACGTTTGCAGCAGCATGGACTATCAGCTTGGAGACCATGGCTGCGGTTACCCTTGACGCTGCATCACAGACAGGAGCGCCTGCGATGGTGTACTCAACGACGAACCTGGGTGCACGAATGGCAAAACGTCATTTTTTCGGATGAATCCAGGTTCTGTTTACAGCAGCATAATGGTCGCATCCGTGTTTGGCGACATCGCGGTGAACGCACATTGGAAGCCCGTATGCGTCATCGCCATACTGGCGTATCACCCGGCGTGATGGTATGGGGTACCACTGGTTACACGTCTCGGTCACCTCTTGTTCGCATTGACGGCACTTTGAACAGTGGACGTTACATTTCAGATGTGTTACGACCCGTGGCTCTACCCTTCGTTCGATCCCTGCGAAACCCTATGTTTCAGCAGGATAATGCACGACCGCATGTTGCAGGTCCTGTACGGGCCTTAGTGGATACAGAAAATGCTCGACTGCTGCCCTGGCCAGCATATTCTCCAGATCTCTCACCAATTGAAAACGGCTGGTCAATGGTGGCCGAGCAACTGGCTCGTCACAATACGCCAGTCACTACTCTTGATGAGCTGTGGTATCGTGTTGAAGCTGCATGGGCAGCTGTACCTGTACACGCCATCCAAGCTCTGTTTGACTCAATGCCCAGGCGTATCAAGGCCGTTATTACGGCCAGAGATGGTTGTTCTGGGTACTGATTTCTCGGGATCTATGCACCCAAATTGCTTGAAAATGTAATACTTGTCAGTTCTAGTATAATATATTTGTCCAATTAATACCCATTCATCATCTGCATTTCTTCTTGGTGTAGCAATTTTAATGGCCAGTAGTGTATTACTTAGTGATTAATTCTTACGTTGTAACAAAACCCACGTTGGAGAAGACGTATTCTCTCTTGTTAAATAAACTTTGTACTACCACATATGAGTGAACTTTTTTTGACCACCAAACGAAAACAGATGCGTCGACAAGGGAAAGGAAAGAAAGCACATCCGTTCTGGCCACAGACAGTATATCAGAGCCCGACCCACTGGCGTGTCATCTATCAACCAATGGGGTCACGTGGATCCGGTACGGAGGGGCGTGGTGTGAGCACACCGCTCTCCCGGCCAGTGTCGGATTAGCAGACTTGGTGCAGCGATCGAGCAGCATCACGAGGCGGAGTGCACCGCATTCAGTCCTCGCATCAAAAGTCTCCTGCAGTACCGGGAGGAAAGCCCGTGTCCTGCAACTTAGAACGTCTTCGGGCTGTCTGCAATTAAAAAAATAAGGAATTAGGCTACAGCTAGAGCAGTAGCTTTATTAGCCTGCTTTCTTGTTTTGGATAAATGCAGGCAACGTGGAAATGTTCTAACAGGGAAACATCACCAAGCTTACCTCATATTTTAAGGAGAAAAAAGCACACAAGCAAAATATGAGACCCAGTAACAGGAACAGCGCGAAAATTTCGGCCATTATTCTAATAGCACGCAGTAATGACGTTCTGAAAGTACAACTTTAAAAACTTTCGCGCGCACCAGCGCCTGTCCTGTTCGCGCGGCAAGACAATCCATTTGTAGTGGCTGTATTCACACTCTAGCATCCACTATAAGGAGGAAGTTCACGTATTAGCGATGTAAGCTGCACCTATAGGCACTGCCCGTGATTTGAAATCACCGTATTCAGCCTACTAACGTAAGGTCAAGAGCCACGGAGAATATTAATGACAAGATCTGTGGACCGTGTCCCAACAAACGAAGGTGGTTATTATTTGGTGTTACAACCTCGAATTGCCACAGCGCTGTGGCTTACGAGAACACATTTGGACCGATCAATGATTTCCACCATCATTCAACTCCGCTTCAGCTACACCTTCTTTCCTCTCCATCTACATCTAACCAACATTTACGGTTCTCCGGTACGTGAGTGTGATTCTGAGTCGGAACATTATGTAAACTATATCTATTTTCTTAAGAATATTGGGAAAATGGGTAGGTTTTAATGGTATATAGATTTCATTTTTGTGGCTTTATTATGATTAAATTTCAGCCACGGAGTGAACTGTTAAATCAAACTATCTGATTTACTTCTAAATATATTTGTCAACAATTTTTAACGGAAAAAATTATAACAAATTTAGCTCTTATATCAGTAAACATGCATTTAGATGATCTCTTCGTACAATTCAGTATACATTGCAACCATGTATTTTAGACACCTAAAAGGAGTACGTACCATGGAGGCCAAAGAAATAAATAAAAAAAACTCTAACCTGGCTGGACAATAAACTGAAGTGAGCTTGGATGACGTATGCAGGTGTACCATTCCAAATTGCTTCAACTGTATGTCAGAGTTGTACTGTATTAGCTACAGCGTGATAACGTGCCAGTATCTGAAACCCATGACATGTTTTCAGTGGCTGAGAGATATGGAGAAGATGCTGCCAGGACAACAATCGAACACCCTCTACAGTACATCGAGGTAGGACAGAAGAGCACCGGCAAAATGCAGTTTGCGTGATCTTGTTGAAAGATAATGTCATGGAGACTTGAAGATAGGGCAAAGCCACCAACCTTAACGTGCCAGAAATGTAACGTCTGCTGGCCAAATTACGGGCTAAGCGAACCAGATGTGACAGTGTTGTATACCCAATGGTACCGTATACAAAGTACCAAGCGCTGGATCCAAATGAGAACCAGGAATGCAGTTTTGCAACGTTTTTACTCCTCAGAGCCTTCACAGACTGCTACGTGCGTCCCGATGATGTGATTAGAACCGGAATGTGTCTCAAAAACGACGTGGAATCACCTCTGCGTTCAGTGTTAATGTTGGGCGCACCACTGATGGCGCCCCTGTTCCTGCTGCCGCTTCGTGGGAAGCTCCAAGTTTGGTCGCCCCGCTACGAATGAGAACTACACTGCATATTACATGCGGAGTCCAAGCTGACAGTTGGCGCAGTTAATGAGGCAACGATTGTAAATGGGAAATGCCTTCACGGTCGCCTCAATCAGCCACCGCACTGAGTGTCAGCTTGGATTGCGCGAACAGTAGTCTTTCCTTATGTACAGAATGTAGAGTATTCCTAACTACTTTGTGCAGTTGTGCTGATATATAATGATTTCCTTATCATCTTCACGGTGTTGTAGTTTTAATGACCAGCAGTGTACATTTTAAATCCATTTCTATGTCGCAGTTTAGTTTTCTGTTGTCAGGGTGTCGGGAACCAATCAGGTGCTACTGTGGCGAATAAATTATTGATTTTTCCTAGTCTCTCGGACAAGGACCAACAGAGCGTAGCATGCCGTGAGCTGCTAACAAAGAGCCTGTATCATATAATACCGGTCGTGAAAGCCTACACTGTATGAACGACAGCACTATATCTCATATATGTAATAATGAAGCTGTACCAAGTTTCAAAGTAATATTGCAATGTTACAATGGTGCAAACATTAAAAGGGAGATAGTTCAGAGGGCACCATCAACCCTCGGTTCCGTTTGAAGTATTCTGAAGTTCAAAATTTAAGAGTTATCAGGCTAATTAGACCGACTTAGAGAGAAATAGGGATTGTTGTTAGTTTTTCAACTAAAAACGATATAAATAATTTTCTAACCATAAAGGGCGCTGACTCGGTACTGCTGCCAAAGCTGGAAATGATTTTCGAGCGAGTGCTTCCTTCGTCGTCCACACCGATCGTGTATAAAGAACAAGGTGTCTGCACCAAATGGTTATTCAATTGTTATCAGTCATACGGAAAGGTGCCACGCTCCGCTACAGAATTGGCCTTGATTTTGTCCACGACAGCCTCGTATGGCTTTGAAAATGACTGACATTATTGTGTTTTTTTCGAGTGATATATCTTGTGAAACTCTGTCAAAATGAACTTATTTGGATTAAGAATTTTTCTGGAAAGCCCGTGTTTCTTTCTAGTGTTCTGTTTTGTGTGCCACCCACTACATCATAGAAAACCGCGTAGCAAGTGTTCGAGAGTATTCTCAACTTTTTAAGCAGAGCAATTAACTTTACGCAATTAGGAATAAAGAGTATAAATCGTCTCTTTACTGTGTTGAGTGCTGAGTACGATAAGACAATCTTTTAATGATTCTCAAAACTGATGCTTGTGGTTGTAAAACTTAGGCACAATATAGTTATCAGTTAAACGACAGTAGACTTTTACTTATCGCCGTGGTTACTGACTGCTTTGCCTTATTCTTAGAGAGCCGGAAAATTTTCTTTCAGTTGCGGCGAGCTGGGTAGTGGACCTGCGGACTGAGGATCAGGAACAGCACGTTCTCCATCGCTTTCTGGCTGTTCGCACATACAGTTTTTAAGCCGTTGTAAAATGCCAAGGTATCCAAATATCGCACAAGGTTACCAAACATTTCAACCCATAAACTAAATAACAAGCTGTATAATTATATTCTTCACACAACAAGGTCATAAACTACTTTTTAGGAGACAAGTTATTCGAAGTTTTTAACATTTGTTGTTTCCCCTTATGATTTCGTGTGATCCTTTCTTCACGTCTGGTTCTCGGTGGAACTGTATTTTGTTGTTCTGCACCATCCAGTGTGACCTGTCTTGGACACTGCAATATTGTCAATTTACTTTTACTAGTCCGTCTTTAAACGCTTGTGTTCTTTCTGTAGCGCTGTTAATTGCTGTGGTACATCCGTCTGTAGTCTTTTGTTAATGCTCTGGTGGCTATACTCATTTCAGTTTATTTTGTGTATCGTGTTGGTGTGCGTATGTCTGCACTTGGTTGGGGCAGACACTCAAAACGAGGACCTGGGGGAAAGTAAATCGATAACATTTTTATCATAATCTCTGTGTGTGTGTGTGTGTGTGTGTGTGTGTGTGTGTGTGTGTGTGTGCGTGTTGTTTTGGGAGATGGTGAAGAGCCTTGAATACTGTTGCAGTATTCCTTTGTTCAGTTTCTCAGATTGTTATTGTTTCTGTGGTAAACATGGTGAATAGTTATTACTTGTATTAATTTTGATGTCCTCATATTTTCTTATTCAGTGCAAGAGACGTTCTTCTGTGAATACCTTTCTGTTACGGTTGCTTCTTTGTTGACTTCCATATTTTGTCTGTATTTGGTGGCATATGGCCATACTTTATTAAATTTTTTGTAGATACATTCTTATCTACATGACCACTCTGCATTTCTTTGGCAGAGGGCTCATCGAACCACTCTCACACTACTCCTCTACCGTTCCACTCTCGAGCAGAAAAAACGAACACTTAAATCTTTCCGTGCGAGCTCTGATGTCTCTTATTTTATTACGATGACCATTTCTCCTTCTGCAGGTGGAGGTCAACAAATTATTTTCGCGTTCGAAGGCGGAAGTTGGAGATTAAAATTTCGTGAAGAGATCTCGCTGCCTCCCCAACTCGCGTAGCAGTCCGTGACACTCCCTCCCCTATTTCCCGGTAATACAGAACGAGTTGCGCTTCTTTGAGCTTTTTCAATGTTCTTTGTCATTTATTTCTGGTAAGGATCCCACACTACACAGAAATACTGTTACAGAGGACCAAGCCGCGCTAGGTAGCCGCACGCTCTTGGGCGCCTTGCCACGGTTCGCATGGCTCTCCCAGTTGGAGGTTCGAGTCCTCCCTCTGGCATGAGTGCGTGTGTTGTCCTTAGCGTAAGTGAGTTTAAGTTACATTAAGTGGTGTGTAAGCCTAGGGACCGATGACCTCAGCAGTTTGGTCCCACAGGAACTTACCACAAATCTCCAGAGGACCAGCAAGCTGAGCGTAGGCAATCTCCTTACTGGACTTCTACATCCATACTCCGCAAGCCACCTGACGGTGTGTGGCGGAGGGTACCTTGAGTACCTCTATCGGTTCTCCCTTCTATTCCAGTCTCGTATTGTTCGTGGAAAGAAGGATTGTCGATATGCCTCTGTGTGGGCTCTAATATCTCTGATTTTATCCTCATGGTCTCTTCGCGAGATATACGTACGAGGGAGCAATATACTGCTTGACTCCTCGGTGAAGGTATGTTCTCGAAACTTCAACAAAAGCCCGTACCGAGCTACTGAGCGTCTCTCCTGCAGAGTCTTCCACTGGAGTTTATCGATCGTCTCCGTAACGCTTTCGCGATTACTAAATGATCCTGTAACGAAGCGCGCTGCTGTCCGTTGGATCTTCTCTATCTCTTCTATCAACCCTATCTGGTACGGATCCCACACTGCTGAGCAGTATTCAAGCAGTGGGCGAACAAGCGTACTGTAACCTACTTCCTTCGTTTTCGGATTGCATTTCCTTATGATTCTTCCAATGAATCTCAGTCTGGCATCTGCTTTACCGACGATCAACTTTATATGATCATTCCATTTTAAATCACTCTTAATGCGTACTCCCAGATAATTTATGGAATTAACTGCTTCCAGTTGCTGACCTGCTATATTGTAGCTAAATGATAAAGAATCCTTCTTTCTTTGTATTCGCAGCACATTACACTTGTCTACATTGAGATTGAATTGCCATTCCCTGTACCATGCGTCAATTCGCTGCAGATCCTCCTGCATTTCAGTACAATTTTCCATTGTTACAACGTCTCTATATACCACAGCATCATCCGCAAAAAGCCTCAGTGAACTTCCGATGTCATCCACAAGGTCATTTATGTATATTGTGAATAACAACGGTCCTACGACACTTCTCTGCGGCACACCTGAATTCACTCCCACTTCGGAAGACTTCTCTGAATTGAGAATGACATGCTGCGTTCTGCTATCTAGGAACTCTTCAATCCAAACACACAATTGGTCTGATAGTCCAGTTGCATCTTCTAAGCGTCCTGTCGATAAAAGGCAGTCTTTGGTTCTCCTTCCCTAGAAGGTTGTCTATTTTATCGTTCCAATTTAAGTTGTTCGTTATTGCAATCCGTAGGTATTTAGTTATAGTTGCTCTGACAGCCTTTCAATTCGTGTGCCTCGCCGTGTAACCGGAGTTTACCGGATTCCTTTTAGAAATCACATGAATGACCTCACAATTCTCATCATTGCCACTTTTCGCATCCATATATATTTCTGTATCGTTCTTCTAAATTTTTTCCTGTCATTCCCAAGTACAGTGAATTTCTTCTCATGTTTCAATAGTATATGACTGCTGGTTTTCTTGTTTTGCTTTTGCTGTGTATACTGAGGTGACAAAAGTCATCCCACGCCCGGGTTCCCGGGTTCGATTCCCGGCGGGGTCAGGGATTTTCTCTGCCTCGTGATGGCTGGGTGTTGTGTGCTGTCCTTAGGTTAGTTAGGTTTAAGTAGTTCTAAGTTCTAGGGGACTTATGACCACAGCAGTTGAGTCCCATAGTTCTCAGAGCCATTTGAACCATTTGACAAAAGTCATGGGATAGCGATATGCACATATACAGATGGCACTAGTATAGCGTAAACAAGGTATAAAAGGGCAGTGCATTGGAGGAGCTGTCATTTGTACTCACCTGTCATGTGAAGTGCTTTCCGACGTGATTGAGGCTGCACGACGGGAACTGACAGACTGAACGCGGAATTGTAGTTAGACCTAAACGTATAGGACATTCCATTTCAGAAATCGTTAGTGAATTCAATATTCCGAGATCCACAGTGTCAAGCGTGTGCCGAGAGTACCAAATTTCAGACGTTACCTCTCACCACGAACAACGCAGTGGCCGACGGCCTACATTTAACGACCGAGAGCAGCGGCGTTTGCGTAGAGTTGTCAGTGCCAACAGACAAGCAACAATGCCTGAAATAACCTCGGACATCAATGTGGGACGTACTATGATCGAATCCTTTAGGACAATCCGGTGAAATTTGGCGTTAATGGATGGCGGCAGACAACCGACGTGAAGGGCTTTGCAAACAGCACGACATCGCCTGCAGCGCATCGTCTGGGCTCGTGACCATATCATTTAGACCCTAGACGACTGGAAAACCGTAGCCTGATCAGATTAGTGCCGATTTCATCTGGTAAGAGATGATTTTAGGTTTCGTGTGTGGCGCATACTCCACAAAACCATGGACCCAAGTTGTCAATGAGGCACTGTGCAAGCTGGTGTTGGCTCCATAATGGTGTGGGCTGTGTTTACATGAAACGGACTGGGATCTTTGGTCGAACTGAACTGATCATTGACTGGAAATGGTTCTGTGCAGCTACTTGGAGATCATTTGGAGCCATTCATTGGCTTCATGTTCCCGAAGAACGATTGTAGTTCTATAGATGAAATGTCACCTGCTCACAACTGTTCACGATTGGTATGAAGAACATTCTGGACAATTCGAGCGAATGATTTGGCCGCCCAGATCGCCAATGATGAATCACACCGAACGTTTATGGGACATAATAGAGTTGTCGGTCCGTGCACAAAATCCTGTACCGGCAACACTTTCACAATTATGGAAGGCTGTAGAGGCAGCATGGCTTAATATTTCTGCAGGAAACTTTCAACAGTTTGTTGAGTCCATGCCACGTCGAGTTGCTTCACTACGCTGGGCAAAAGAAGATCCGTCACGATATTACGAGGTATCCCGTAACTTTTGTCACCTCGCTGTATAAGTGTGACTGGAATACATTTATTGTTCTGTATTGTATGTATAAGTTTAGTTTATTTGGTTTATTTGCTTTTCCTTTTCTTGACATGTGAGTGCTATTCCTTTTTTCTTTTCTCTTTCTGTAGTTTCGTCGTGATCGAGTGATTGAGTCTTACTATGTGAATGTCATATTCATTGTCGGTTAGATCAGAGTGTTTCTTTTACGAAACAGTGCGTCGTGTGTTCGACAGTTTTTGTTTCACCTCTTCTAACACTTCCGTTTTAAGCCTTTCTGATTTTGGGAATGGGAAGAAGTTAGTAACTGGTACATACACCGAGTGTTGTGACTGGCTGTCACCTTAAGACTACCACGAACAATGGTATCACCACATTTGATCGCAGCTAGATCGAGACATGAGACACTATACCTCTGGTAATCCATCCAGGACAGTGGGGCATTAGCCGGAAATGAAGTACTAGAATAATGATGAAACCAACAGCTGTACTATAATCCAGCGTCGTTTATACATAACATGCTGCAGCGTATACGCAGCGTAGCGCGACTCCGATACGAGTATACCGGGTGTCTCTCCTCAGAATAGCCAAGCGCGTTTTCTCTGATGTTTCAGCAGATATTTGCAATTTCGTTTTGCGTTGCGAAACTGGAGACAGCCCAATTCTGGAAACATGCTACCAGTTTCGACGCCAAAAAGCGTCATCTTCAGGCGCCAAGTATAGCCTGCCATCAAAGTACGAATCGCAATGACAAAGACCAGCGGAGTCTTCAAATGGAAACAGTACGACTTATGAAGCATGTACGCCAGTATGTGCAGCCAAAAAAGTCATGTGCAGCGGGACGAAAATCAGCTGGACTCCATATATTCGTTGCAGTACTAAGCCCAGCAGCGGTAAGACTATGTCCGCTGGGATTTTCACGTCGAGGACGTATAGGGAGTACCTCGCTTCGGGGAACACTGTCAGATGAATGGCCCAGCAGTGACTTACTTCTTCCAGCCCTCTAAGCTTTCACGAGGATAATGAAACGACAAAACAACGGCACTTTCCACAACTGCACTGATTATTCTGTCTACAATGACAATCTACAGCGTCAGCTACTTACCGTTACGTTCCAACCAATGACTTCTAGTGTAGAGCTATCAGCAGCGACTTGGACGCCTGCTACAGAAGTAGACCGACTTTAAACGGTTCTCCCAGTGGCGAGTCACAATTCACGTCAAACAGCGCGTGGTGGCGGCTATTAAAAGTTTGCCAGCAGTTGCTCGCTATTGTCGTGGCGGTGTTCTGCTGGAGGCTCATTACGCCGCAATTTGCGAACAATGCTTGTGACGCGCTCACACACTCTGTTACGGCACCTCTTGTGGCTAACGAATAGCGGTGTCTTCAGTATCTGTCTGCTGGAAACGCTGTTCTATTGAATTACACCTATGTGCAGAGCGGTGAATCTACATTAAGAATACGGAGGGCTCAATAAAGACACTGGTCATATAATAGTCAAAACTCGGTATCGCTAAACATAAAATATAATGGGCAATCAAAAGTTTCCGTCAGAGGGCGTTGCTGCAGCGTAGGGCGACTCCGATGCGGGTATACCGGGTGTTTCTCCTCCGGATAGCCAAGCTCGTTTTCTCTGATGTTTCAGCAGATATTTGCAATTTCGTTTTGCGTTGCGAAACTGGAGACAGCCCAAACAATTATGGCACGTCACTTCTTTCGTGCGACACCCAGAAACAACATAAAGCCTCGATTTGCTTCCCATTACAAACAATACTATTTTTAAATCTGAATTTTATGCGCCCGTTCGAGACAGCACTCCCAAATTAGTCTAGTACGACATTCGTTTTACCGATATGTGTCAACAGAGATGGGAGAACACGAAGAATAAACAGCAATCCAGCAGCAACTCAGTAGCGCTGGACGCTTGGCGGTAACAGTCAGCGCGGACCTGGGCTGTGCTGTCGCTGTTAGAGTACTGGTTATTCTTCCCTGATAAAGCATATCGATAAAACGAGTATCGGACTAGACTAATTTTGAAGCGCTCTTTCAATTGGGCGCGCAAAAACCCGCTTTAGAAATCATTTTGTTTGTTACAGGAAATAAACCGACACTTCAGCTACACAGTGCAAAAACGAAATTGCAAATATGTTCCGAAAAACCAGAGAAAATGCGCCTGGCGACTCTTAGGAGAGACATCCTGTAGACATCCTTTGGAGAATGAAGAATGTGTATGGAGAAGCATGTCTGTCGAAAACCATCGTTGTGGAATGGTGTGCCAAGTTCAACGCTGATCACTATTCGATACAAGACGGCAGTCAATCTGCGAGGACAGTGTCACCGCCAGCTTAAGTGGGAAACACTAGAGCACCCGCTCCTGATCTTTCCCATGCGATTATCACGTCTTCAGTCCCTTAAAAAAGGCCTTGCTGGATCGACGATTTCTGTCGGACGAGGAAGTGTATCGGGCAGTTACGGAGTTCTTCACGTAGTGGGGCTCGGTGTTTTACCAAACGGGTAACTTCAACCTGGTGCATTGGTAGGATGATGGTTACAATGCTCACGGTGATTTTGCCTGATTGGCATGCCGATTCTGGATTGTACGCGCTTTGAACGGAACCTTTTTGATCGCCGCTTATAAATACATCTTTCGCAAAAATTTGAAAGTAAAAGAAATGTGAAATGCCTCACAAATATTTTTAGTTTCGTTCTAAATAGAGCCGTTCATCTCAACCTTCAGACGCGCCCCTACGGTCGACGCCACCGTGTTGAATACTCACAGCCACGAGGTGAAATAGGTCTATAGCCGGCGACTGATATGAGGCGCCATGGGTCTGCGATCTGCCACTGTACTCGTAAGGTTCGTTGACAATCGAGTGCTGTTTGTCTCACTACTACGATGACGAAGGAGGACGTCCAACGAAAGTTAACAAAGGGGGCGTACAATGTAATGTACAGAACCGTAATATAGCGGAGCAGTTCCAGCCAGGATAATTTCAAACTACTAGTTGTTTAACTTTATTGGAAGGTTACGTCAAGTGACGTTAGACAAACGAGGTTCCCAAGCCACGTTTTTTAATTTTTGTTAAGTTATCCTGGTTCGCCCTTACAACCATTTGAATTGAGGGCGCCTAAGTTTATTTTCACACCTACATCTAAATCTACACGGCTATTCTGCAAATCACACTTAAGTGCCTGGCAGAAGGTTCATCGATTTCACATTAATTCTCCATTATTCCACTCTCGAACAGCACACGGAAAAAACGAGCACCTACATCTTTCCGTGCGAGCTAAGATTTCTCATGTTTTATTGTGGTAATTGTTTCTCCCTAAGTAGGTCGACGTCAGCAAAATATTTTCGCATTCGGAGGAGAAAGTTGGTGATTGAAATTTCGTGAGAGGATCCCACCACAACGAAAAACGCCTTTGTTTTCATGATTTCCAGCCCAAATCCTGTATCATGTCCGTGACACTCTCTCCCCTATTTCTCGATAGTGCCACTCTTCTTTGAACGTTCTCGATGTACTCCGTTAATCATGTGTGGTAAGGATCGCACACTGTGCAGTAGTACTCCAAAAGAGGACGTACAAGCTTGGAGTAGGCAGTTTCTTTGGTAATCTGTTGCATCTTCTAAGTGTTCTGCCAATAAAACCCAGTCTTTGTTTCACCTTCCCCACAACATTTTCTATGTTTCCTTTCCAATTTAAGTTGTTCGTAATTGTAATTCCTAGGTATTTAGTTGAATTTACGGCCTTTGGATCTGACTGATTTACCTTGTAACGGAAGTTAACGGATTCCTTTTAGCACTCATGTGGATGACCTCACACTTTAAATTATTTAGTGTCAATTGACAATTTTCACACTATGCAGGTATCTTATCTAAATCCTTTTACAATTAGTTTTGATCTTTTGATGACTTTACTAGACGGCAAAAGACAGCATCACCTACAAGCATCCTAAGACGGTTGCTCAGATTCTCTCATAAATCGTTTACATAGATAAGGAACAGCAGAAGGCCCATAACACTACCTTGGGGAAAGCCAGAAATTGATTGTTTTAATCGATGTCTTTTCTTCATTTACTATGAACTGTGACCTCTCTGAAGGAAATCAGTCGCATAACTTAGACGATATTCTTACAAACACGCAATTTGATTACAAGCCTTCTGGACGTCTAGAAACACGAAATCAAATTGAAATACCTTGTCGATAGTACTCAACACTTCGTGTGAGTAAAGAGCTAGTTGTGTTTTGCAAGAACGATATTTTCTAAATCAGTGTTAACTATGTGCCACTAGACCGTTGTGTTCTAGGTAAATTATAATGTTCGAACACAGTATGTATTCTAAAATCCTGTTGCATATCGAAGTTAATCATATGGGCCTGTAACTTAGTGGATTACTCCCACCACCTTTCTTGAATACTATTGTGACCTGTGCAACATCCCCGTCTTTGGGTACGGATCTTTCGTCGAGCTAGAGGTTGTATGTGATTGTTAAGTATGGAGCTACTGCATCAGCATAGTCTGAAGTACAGTAAATATTAAATTAACACACAGACATTCAAGAACTCAACTACCAAAGCACACATATGAAACTACATTATTCACTCCCGGTTAGAAACTCAGAAAATGTCACAAAATCGGTAGCTTACCTGTTTGTTGCTGTTGCTCGGCCGGCGGCTGCTGCCTGACTCGTAGTTTCTGAACAGTGTCGTGAAAAAAATTCTTTCACCCATCGTCTGATTTGAGTTATCTCAGTTCTACATGAAGCTAAAAAGCTCAATTACGGACGAGAATTTGAGAACATCGCCAGATGTCGTGTTGAAGAAGTTAAAATGGTAGCTGGAGCGTAAAATAAATTTTGATAATTTCTGAAAGTTATCCATTCATTTCATCCAAAAATTTGAATAACGTTTCTTATTTACAGATGTAGCTGTCCATCAAGTATCATATAGGCCCATTATGGGAATAAATATACTAATTTATTAATACAATTTTTAATTCCATACAAAGGTTGACAGAGATACTGGTAGTACAGCGGGTTACGTCCCGTACCAAAGAGCGGGATGGGAAGCGTTACTCGTATATCGCGCCTTAAGGAATATAATTTATACCAATGAGCATCGATGAAATAACTTCTGAAGTTAAGTATGATTATAGCACCCAACAATTTTTCTTCTAAGCATGTAATCAACGAACGAAGTGCGGCTGTTTTCTAATACTGCGATGTTTGTAAGTAAGATGAGAAGAAAATACAAAGATCGAAGCATTATGATGGTGAAATAATATGTTCCTTAAACGTGTACTTATCATGCTCGCGGTTTTCATTGCAGATCGTTCATTATCACACTTCACCGATTTCTGTTCCATTATGAGTGCCCTATAGGATCAAAAGTGTCAGGACACCTTTTAGTGGACGTTAATATTGGGCTTATCCACCGTTCGCCTTTATGACAGCATCAGCTCTGTTGGGAGACACTTTAATTGCGTTGTCTGACTGCAGGAATGGCAGCTCAACGATCCTCAGTAGACGAAACTAGAGCAGGTAGTGACGGCCGCTGGGGTCCCATAGGTGTTCCACTGAGTCCAGGTCGGGACACTGAGCAGGCCTGTACATTTCATGAATATTATTGTCCACATTGCCTCACAGATGATGCTTATGACAGGATGCGTTGAATGCTGATGCAATCAGTTGTCGTCTCGTAACTGTTCCTCTGCTGCTAGTAGTACACATTGGTGTAAAATGTGTTATTAACCTTCCGCATTTAGTGTTTTCTTAGTGCAGTAACGGGACCCTATCTCAACCACGAAAAACAGCACCATACCGCAACACCACCTCCTTTGTACCTCACTGTTGACACTACGCATGATGGCAGGTAATATTCTCCAGGCAGTCGACAAAAGCAAATCCTTCCATCGGATTGTGATTTTTTGCTGAAAATCACATGCTTTCAGTTATCCACTTCCAATGTGTCGCTACTTACACGATCTCAAGGGTCGCACCAACGTGTGGTTTATGAGGAGCCGTTCCACTGTTGTATCGCATTCTATTTAACTCTCTCAGCACAGTCAGTGTGCTAGCTGGACTGCTGGTAGCACTTACCAACTCACGAACGATTCCATTTGCTGATTTCATGCGATCTTTTCAACCACCCTCCACAGTACTCGTCGGTCCCTGTCCGTCAGTACACGATGTCTGCTCGGTCTTGGTGTAGCTGAGGTTGTTCATTCAACTTCCCACTTCACAGTCAGATCACTAACAGTCGATATGGGCGGCTTGAAATACACTACTGGCCATTAAAATTGCTACACCAAGAAGAAATGCAGATGACAAACGGGTATTCATTGCACAAATATATTATACTAGAACTGACATGTGATTACATTTTCACGCAGTTTGGGTGCATAGATCCTGAGAAATCAGTACCCAGAACAACCACCTCTGGCCGTAATAACGGTCTTGATACGCCTGCGCATTGAGTCAAACAGAGCTAGGATGGCGTGTACAGGTACAGCTGCTCATGCAGCTTCAACACGATACCACAGTTCATCAAGAATAGTGACTGGCGTATTGTGACGAGCCAGTTGCTCGGCCGCCATTGACCAGACGTTCTCAATTGGTGAGAGATCTGGAGAATGTGCTGGCCAGGGCAGCAGTCGCGCATTTTCAGTATCCACAAAGGCTCGTACAGGACCTGCAACATGCGGTCGTGCTTTATCCTGCTGAAATATAGGGTTTCGCAGGGATCGAATGAAGGGTAGAGCCACGGGTCGTAGCACATCTGAAATGTAACGTCCTCTGTTCAAAGTGCCGTCAATGCGAACGAGAGGTGACCGAGACGTGTAACCAGTGGCACCCCATACCATCACGCCGCGTGATACGCCAATATGGCGATGACGAATACACGCTTCCAATGTTCTTTCACTGCGATGTCGCCGAACGCGGATGCGACCATCATGATGCTGTACACAGAGCCTGGATTCATCCGAAAAAATGACGCTTTGCCATTCGAGCACCCAGGTTCGTCGTTGAGTACACCATCGCAGGCGCTCCTGTCTGTTATGCAGCGTCAAGGGTAACCGCAGCCATGGTCTCCGAGCTGATAGTCCATGCTGCTGCAAACGTCGTCGATGGTTGTTGTCTTGCAAACGTCGCCATCCGTTGACTCAGGGATCGAGACGGGGCTGCACGATCCGTTACAGCCATGCGGATAAGATACCTGTCATCTCGACTGTTAGTGATACGAGGCCGTTGGGATCCAGCACGGCGTTCCGTATTACCCTCCTGAACCCACCGATTGCATATTCTGCTAACAGTCATTGGATCTCGACCAACGCGAGCAGCAATGTCGCGATACGATAAACCGCAATCGCGATAGGCTACAATCCGACCTTTATCAAAGTCGGAAACCCAATGGTACGCATTTCTCCTCCTAACACGAGGCATCACAACAGCGTTTCACCAGGCAACGCCGGTCAACTGCTGTTTGTGTATGAGAAATCGGTTGGAAACTTTCCTCGTGTCAGCACGTTGTAGGTATCGCCACCGGCGCCAACCTTGTGTGAATGCTCCGAAAAGCTAATCATTTGCATATCACAGCATCCTCTTCCTGTCGGTTAAATTTCGCGTCTGCAGCACTTCATCTTCGTGGTGTAACAATTTTAATGGCCAGTAGTGTATACCTGACGGATTTGTTCCTCAGGCGACATCTAATGACTTGTCCACTTTGGTCGTGCGGTAGCGTTCTCGCTTCCCACGCCCGGGTTCCCGGGTTCGATTCCCGGTGGGGTCAGGGATTTTCTCTGCCTCGTGATGACTGGGTGTTGTGTGCTGTCCTTAGGTTAGTTAGATGTAAGTCGTTCTAAGTTCTAGGGGACTGATGACCATAGATGTTAAGTCCCATAGTGCTCAGAGCCATTTGAACCATTTGTCCACTTTGACGACACTGACCTTTCCTGACCGACCTATTCTCAATTACTGCTTATCTACTGACAACACAATACCCTCTGCCTCCTTTTATACTGGCGGGTTCACCTTTCCTGATATCTGTTGGTCATTTCCGCATTAAATAAGGGATTACGGATATTTTTGGTCACATATCGTATGTTCGAGTAGCATCGCACACGAGCTGTTGTACTCGAGGCACGAGTTTCTCGCTAACCCACTCCGGAGCAACTCTTAAAACCACTGTAACGAGTTACCTTGATGCACGACATGGCCGCTTCTAACTGCAAGGCAGTCTTTACTGTTTCTTAGCGATGGACTTGGGCACTAATTTCTGAGCTACCTTGCAGTAACAGATTTCCATTGCTCCTACTGAATGTGGTAAAATCGTATCCTCTGTTAACGAACTACTGTTGGAAATACAAATGTTAAGTCTCCCACCGTAAAAATAGTCCAGTAAGTCGCTTCTGGAGGCATGACAGCGACCTTCTACAACAGTTTCTCTCATTCTTCAGTGTGAATTTACCAATATGCGTAGTATTCTTCAACAGAAGAGTTCTAACTCCATGCAGTGTTTGTTTATAGCAGCTAGTGTGTGTGTGTGTGTGTGTGTGTGTGTGTGTGTGTGTGTGTGTTGGGGTTTATGGGCGATCCACATCGAGGTCATCAGCGCCCTGACACACATTAAAAGGAACGAATATGGACAGACCTAAGAAAACTGAAGCACACACTATAGCAGCTAGTAATGTTCTAATGCAGTACATCTCTTTCAGAGACGACTGCCACTCTCAACACACGCGTTATACCAACTCATAAAATTTTGCCGCTCTCAGATATCCCTGTTGTCTCCTGAACAACAAGATAGGCAGCTAAGACAGTACCAACAGCTACTCTTTACTTTCTATTGGGATTTCACATACCAAAGACTTCATGTGATCGCCAGGAAAAAATCAACTGGAGTGAGATTCGACGATCGCGCTGGCTATGGGACAGGACCTGGCCTTCCAACACAACGATGAGATAATCTGTTGTCATTGTGCCCACAGAAGTGCAGTCTTCAACAACTGCGGCTGCACATCTCGAATGAATAACATGTAACGCGCATACACTCCTGGAAATGGAAAAAAGAACACATTGACACCGGTGTGTCAGACCCACCATACTTGCTCCGGACACTGCGAGAGGGCTGTACAAGCAATGATCACACGCACGGCACAGCGGACACACCAGGAACCGCGGTGTTGGCCGTCGAATGGCGCTAGCTGCGCAGCATTTGTGCACCGCCGCCGTCAGTGTCAGCCAGTTTGCCGTGGCATACGGAGCTCCATCGCAGTCTTTAACACTGGTAGCATGCCGCGACAGCGTGGACGTGAACCGTATGTGCAGTTGACGGACTTTGAGCGAGGGCGTATAGTGGGCATGTGGGAGGCCGGGTGGACGTACCGCCGAATTGCTCCAACACGTGGGGCGTGAGGTCTCCACAGTACATCGATGTTGTCGCCAGTGGTCGGCGGAAGGTGCACGTGCCCGTCGACCTGGGACCGGACCGCAGCGACGCACGGATGCACGCCAAGACCGTAGGATCCTACGCAGTGCCGTAGGGGACCGCACCGCCACTTCCCAGCAAATTAGGGACACTGTTGCTCCTGGGGTATCGGCGAGGACCATTCGCAACCGTCTCCATGAAGCTGGGCTACGGTCCCACACACCGTTAGGCCGTCTTCCGCTCACGCCCCAACATCGTGCAGCCCGCCTCCAGTGGTGTCGCGACAGGCGTGAATGGAGGGACGAATGGAGACGTGTCGTCTTCAGCGATGAGAGTCGCTTCTGCCCTGGTGCCAATGATGGTCGTATGCGTGTTTGGCGCCGTGCAGGTGAGCGCCACAATCAGGACTGCATACGACCGAGGCACACAGGGCCAACACCCGGCATCATGGTGTGGGGAGCGATCTCCTACACTGACCGTACACCACTGGTGATCGTCGAGGGGACACTGAATAGTGCACGGTACATCCAAACCGTCATCGAACCCATCGTTCTACCATTCCTACACCGGCAAGGGAACTTGCTGTTCCAACAGGACAATGCACGTCCGCATGTATCCCGTGCCACCCAACGTACTCTAGAAGGTGTAAGTCAACTACCCTGGCCAGCAAGATCTCCGGATCTGTCCCCCATTGAGCATGTTTGGGACTGGATGAAGCGTCGTCTCACGCGGTCTGCACGTCCAGCACGAACGCTGGTCCAACTGAGGCGCCAGGTGGAAATGGCATGGCAAGCCGTTCCACAGGACTACATCCAGCATCTCTACGATCGTCTCCATGGGAGAATAGCAGCCTGCATTGCTGCGAAAGGTGGATATACACTGTAGTAGTGCCGACATTGTGCATGCTCTGTTGCCTGTGTCTATGTGCCTGTGGTTCTGTCAGTGTGATCATGTGATGTATCTGACCCCAGGAATGTGTCAATAAAGTTTCCCCTTCCTGGGACAATGAATTCACGGTGTTCTTATTTCAATTTCCAGGAGTGTATTTCAAACAGGATGGCAACAGATTAAGCTCTATTAACTGATCTTGTACAATTACTTCTATCTGAGATGAGCGTTGAGTATGGATTTTCATCACGCCAGACACTATTGCGACAGTTGAAAACATTATCACGAACGAAAGAGTTTCAAATGGTTCAAATGGCTCGAAGCACTATGGGACTTAACATCTGAGGTCATCAGTCCCCTAGACTTAGAACTAATTAAACCTAACTAACCTAAGGACATCACACACAACCATGCTCGAAGCACGATTCGAACCTGCGACCGTAGCAGCAGCGAGGTTCCGGACTGAAGCGCCTAGAACTGCTCGGCCACCGCGGCCGGCCACAAGGTTGGTAAAGAGCTCTCGTCGTAGGGCGATCCATTCCTCTACTAGCGTTGTTGACAACTGCTGGATGGTAGGTGGTGTATGTGGAGGTACTGCAACTCGTCCCCCCCCCCCCCCAACGTATCAGCAAAGTGCTCGATGAGATTTGAGTCGGGGGAAAGATCGTCTGATACCAAATAAAAACTGCGTTTAGTAACTAACTGAATTTCTGTAAAATAATCCTACATCTACGTTGAAATTGACCAAAAATGTCAATTTTCAATTTATTTCTCATGTGTTAGGAGAACTCATGGACAATAAGTTTGCAAAGTTTAAATAATGAAATGGCATCCGAAGTGCCTAAAGAATAATTAAATGCTTGACACGACCTTACTGCCACGCCCACTTTTTGAAGAAACACTTCAACACTAGGTCAGTGAAGAACAATTCCGTGGATCACTTTCAAGCAAACTTGCACAGGATACATCTAGAAGGGTGTGACATAAACTCTTTGGTTTTGTAGATCATCTGTGCCTTCTAAAAAAGTGTGTTCATGGCAATATCCAAATGAGTCTCTAAATTCACTCGTATGGAAACAATGTCGTAAAACAACATTTTCATCTGCTACAGTTGTCGGAATTGCAACTTACGATGAAGTTCTTGTATATAATGAAGGAAACGTAAGGAGGATGAATGTGTTAGAAAGAATGAGCTTTAAGATAGGCAATTTCATTCAAGACATCTTGAGAAAAATACATTTACAGTGCCTTTCTGCAATTGAAGACAGAAAACAAGAAACCAGCAGAGAGGCCTTGAAGGGAAAGAGGACCCTGAGTACAAATCTGGGGCCTTCCGAAGAAGTGACAAAAGAAAAAGCGTTAAGTTGAAATTTAGATTGCATTTCCTGAAAAATATGTTTTTTAAAGTTTATGTGTCTTCTTCTCAGAATTTCTGAAACCCGTAATTATGAAATTCTGTGCACTTATTTCTATAAGCCCGTAAATATTATCTCAAGAGTAAATTTTGAAATTCTGAATGTAAGCTGAAATATATGGCAATGTTCTTGGAATTTTGCACGAATTTTGCATTATACTTACAGAATTATAATTAAAAAATATTAAAATTCTCCTATTTGACATATTGAAAAATGCCCGTCAGAGAAGCTTATTATATGACCAGACGTTAAACAGAGAAAATTTTATAGAATTCCCTTCACAGTTTCTGACAAATAGGTACCAGGATGTAAAAAAAGTCCGGGAACACTTTCAGTTATTTATTGCACTAGAACTAAACATTGTACAGATATCACACATACTGCATTTTGAAGAGAAACTCTGAAAGTTTTTTTTTTTTTTTTTTTTTTTTTTTTTACAAACATTCAATATGCGAACCATGAGTGACCCGGCAGACGTCAATACGGTAATCGAATTCTTGCCATACCCTTCACCGCATGGCATCGTCGACTGTGGCAGTCGTTCCCCGTATTCTCTCCCGGAGCTCTGCTACATCACGTAGTAGAGACGGTACATCTTTAATGTGTGCCCACAGAAAAAAGTCACAAGGAGTGAGATCTGGTGATCGGGGAGGCCATTTCATGAAACAGCTGTTCCCTTCTGTAGCACGACCGATCCATCGATGCGGCAGCTCCGTGTTCAGGTACCCACGAACTTCAAGATGGAAATGGTTTCGTAGACAGCTTCTGTTGCAGGACTTTCCACGCTGTCACTGGAGTCATTTCGAGTTCACGGGATGCACGACGCACCGATTTCTTTGGACTCCTTATGAATGTCTCTCGTACGAGCTTTACATTCACGTCACCCACACTGGGACATCCGCTTCTCTCTGCCGGGCACAAGCAACCCATCGTAACGAATTTGTTGTGCCAGTGGTAAGTGGCCTTCCTTGCTAGTGGTTTCTTACCGTACATGGTTCTAAACATTCGCTGAACAGCTGTAGCACACTTGTTTTTGTAGAACTCCAACACACAGAAAGCTCGATCCGCACCTGAACTCGCCGTGTTTACGATTAGCGCTGACTATTGGCAAATTACCAAACTACCCTATGGCGGTATACATGAAAAAAATTTTCAGAGTTTCTCTTCAAAATGACATGTGTATGATACCTGTACAATGTTTGGTTGTTGTGCAATAAATAATTGAAAGTGTTCACGGACTTTATGTTCACCCTGTATTATTTCCCGGAAATAAAATTTTTACATTCCATAAAAAAAGATCGACAGGAAGTGCAAAATGATTAAGCAGGAATGGCTTGAGAACAAATGTAAGGATGTAGAAGCATATACCACTTGGGGTAAGATAGATGCTGCCTACAGGAAAATTAAAGACACCTTTGGGGAAAAGAGAACCATCTGTATGAATATCAAGAGATCAAATGAAAAACCAGTCCTAAGCAAAGAAGAGAAAGCAGAAAGGTAGTAGTAGTATACAGAGAGTCTATACAAGGAAGGGCAATAATATGGAAGTGGTAGAGGACGTATGTGAAGATGAGATAAGAGACATGATACTGCGTGAAGAATTTGGCAAATTACTGACAGATCTAAGTAGAAACAAGGAGCCAGGAGTAGACAATATTCCGTTACAACTACTGATAGCCTTGGAAGAGCCAGCCATGACAAAATTCTCCATCTGGTGAGGAAGATGTATAAGACAAGACGAAAAACTCTCTCTCGCTTCCCACGCCCGGGTTCCCGGGTTCGATTCCCGGCGGGGTCGGGGATTTTCTCTGCCTCGTGATGGCTGGGTGTTGTGTGCTGTCCTTAGGTTAGTTAGGTTTAAGTAGTTCTAAGTTCTAGGGGACTGATGACCATAGATGTTAAGTCCCATAGTGCTCAGAGCCATTTTTTGAAAAACTCTCAGACTTCAAGAAGAGTATAATAATTCCAGTTCTAAAGAAATCGTGTAATGACAGGTGTGAAAATCGTCGAACTATGAGTTTAACAAGCCACGGTTGCCAAATACTATCACGAATTCGTTACAGAATAATTCAAAAACTAGCAGGAGCCGACCTCGGGCAAGATCAGTTTGGATTCCGTAGAACGACTTCTCATAGAAGATATGTCAAGGAAAGGGAAACTTACGTTTATAGCATTTGTAGATTTAGATAAAGTTTTTGACAATGTCGCCTGTAATACTCTCTTTCAATTTCCGAAGATGGCAGGGGTGAAATACAGGGAGCGAAAGGCTATTTACAATTTATACAGAAACCAGACAGCAGTTGTAAGAGTCGAGGGGCAGGAAAGGGAATCAGTGGTTGAGAAGCGTGTGAGACAGGGCTGTAGCCTATACCGCATGTTATTCAACCTGTACATTGAGCAAGCAGTAAAGGAAAAAAAAAAAGAAAAACTTGGAGTAGGAATTAAAAGTCCAGGGAGAAGAAATAAAAACTTTGAGTTTTGTCGGAGACACTGTAATTCTGTCAGAAACAGCAAGGGACTTGGAAGATCAGTTGGACAGGATGGACAGTGTCTTTAGAGAAGGACATAAAATGAATATCAACAATAGCGAAACGAGGATAAGGGCATGCAGTCGAATTAAATCAGGAGATACAGAGGGAATTAGATTAGGAAATGAGACACTTAAAGCAGTAGATGAGTTTTGCTGTTTGGGCAGCAAAATAACTGATTATGGTAGAAGTAGGGAGGATATAAAATGTAGACTGGCAATGGCAAGGAAAGCGTTCCTGAAGATGAGAAATCTGTTAACATCGAGTATAGATTTAAGTGTCAGGAAGTCTTTTCGAAAAGTATTTGTATAGAGTGTAGCCATATGTGGAAGTGAAATATGGACGCTAAACAGTTTAGACAAGAAGAGAATCGAAGTTTTCGAAATGTGGCGCTACAGAAGAATGCTGAAGATTACATGGGAGGATCACGTAACTAATGAGAAGGTACTGAATACAGTTTCGGAGAAGAGAAGTTTGTGGCACAACCTGACTAGAAGAAGGTATTGGTTGGTAGGACACGTTCTGAGGCATCAAGGTATCACCAATTTGGTCCTGGAGGGAAGATTGGGGGTTAAAAATCGTAGAGGAAGACCAAGGGATTAATACAGCAGGCAAATTCAGAAGGATGTAGAGTGCAGTAGTTAACTCAGAGATGAAGAGGCTCGCACAGGAAGGAGAAGCACGGAGAGCTGCATCAAACCAGTCTTTGGACTGAAGATCACAACAACAACACAAAAAGGTTAAATATATATAATTCAAGGAACTTAACAGTAAATGTGTTACTTTCATATAAAGCGTGATACAAAATTTCATTCAATATTGTGGATTTCGTGGATATTTTATATAGTGCGTGCTTTCCATGAACATCCCCATTAAGCCACAATATGTTTCACTGCTTGGAAAAATTTTCAATAAAGCAGCTATACTACAATCTGTGCATCTCATCATACTCATAAACCGTTTGTCAAACCATAGCTTGCAAGTTTCTCAGGCATCTTAACGATATTTATTATCCTACGGCTGCAAGAGCTTATCATTTGCAGAAGATCGTAGAGGTGAATATTCAGTTATGCAAATAACAAAGTGGAGAAAACAGTCACCGGTTTCTTGTTGAAGATCCCATTATTTTAGGGTTATAACACGTGGTCTCCTGTTTTCAAGCAGACACAACTCGGTATATAATCTGCTCGAAAATCTGTAGTTACAATCTCAAGTTTGATTGGTGTTACGTCTGCCACAGACGGCCCCTGCCAGGCAGACTACTCAAGACACCCCTGTGTACCATATAACATACACAATCACTTGCAGGCGCAACCAAGAGGAAAACAATTTTTCAAAACACACTCGAGAATTCTCAGTATTGCAGAACACTCAGTATAATGGCGTTTATTGAAACTGAAGTACACTTCTCGAACGATCACTATACACACACAAAAACAAATAATTTCTAGACGACTATTCATCAAGAGTGTCGGTGAGATCCGTCGGAGCTGATCCTAGCTTGGCGAGGAACTGGCTATACTGCTGCTGCACTGGCCTTATAAAGCCGGCGAAGGCCGGCAGAGTACTCCAACTTTCCCGGTATCTGTGAGGCGACCTCTGCAGAAAAAGGTTCGCAGTAGTCTCTACCAAGTTCTGTTTGGTTTGAAGAATTGTTTTCCTCTTGGTTGCGCCTGCAAGTGCTTGTGTATGTTATATGGTACACAGGGGTGTCTTGAGTGTAGTCGGCCAGGAAGGGGCCATCTGTGGCAGACGTAACAATTGGCAGTAAGAATAGAATACAAGGAAGGACAGAGGGAAGGTAGATTTGGTTTGTCCTCATTAGAGATGGAGCATAATGTCGGCTTAGACAAAGATGGGACTTAAAACCTTGTAATTCTGCTTTGACATTTTCAAAGGTATCATACCGGAAGCAGTTTAGAGGAACCACGGAAACTGGGCTGCCGATGTTAAGCTAGCTCCTACCATATGCGAGTGACAGCTACGCCACCCCCTCGGCAGTATTGCACAGTTGTCAAGATAGCAACTTACTGAGCGTTTCCTTCCACCACGAAACACGATGCGTCATCTAATCTTTTACACAGATGATTTCTTACAAGAATGTGGTCCTGTAGAATGAGATGAAACTTGCGTGCAGTCGTTTCCAGCGGTTTTTCTTTAAGGAACTATGACATTGAAAGACTCCCTTCGTATGTGAGCCCTCTTATTGGATTAGAAATTAATCCCAGGGACACTTGCTAAACGTAAGTACTAGCTATGCCCTGCCGCCCTGCGGTTGTGGCCAGTACTGTCTCACGCGTGCGCTCTTCGCTGGCTCATATGCCCGTCGATAAGACTTTAATGCATTATTTTGCAGGTGTAGGCCGATAAAATGATTGTACACGAATATCTGTAGCGCAACGGATAACGACTTCAGGATCTGATTGTATATACGATAGGCATACGGGCTCAATTAGAAAATAACGACGTGAGTAGTTCAAATAATAGTTACGAAGTTAGGAGCGAGTATTCTTTTACTTATCATCTTCTATGGATCTGATGATCATTGTGTTCTCCTTACGGATTCCATTAAAAATAATAGGACAAGGAAACGGCGAAGAAGTGTGGGAAACGTTTACTCATGACGAAATTGCGTGATTACACTGTTAATATATCAGGGTATAGAGTACGAGACGGATCTCTTAATCAGATTGACATACGTGACATACACAAGGGATGCTGCAGGCATTAATCTATCGGGATCGGACTAAAGATGGTACGTACAGTAGGACATAGAGCAAAACGCGCAGCAACAAGCGGGTGTGGATTGGTGTTCCCCGGGAATTCTTCACTAACAAATATTTATCATCTATGTTCTCGGCACTATAAACATCCTGCCACTCTTGTTCCTTGAAAAGGTTTAAAAAAATCTCTATTGCTGTTGGATTAACTTTCTACATAATTATATGTGGCATTTGTTTGAGTACAAAAGCCTTTTAGTGTTAAAATTTGTGCATCATGGTCTGAAAGGCCATTCACCCTTTTACTAGCAGAATGCCCATCTAGTAATGAAAATATTGTCTATGGCTGTGCTACTGTCCCCCTGCACCCTAGTTGGAAAAAACACAGTCTGCATGAGAGCATATGAATTTAGGAGATCTATCTACATCCTTTATCTTGCACCATCATACACAAAATTTATACTGAAGTCGCCACATATAACTAATATCTGGTACTTCCTACAAAGTGAATCAAGAGCCCTCTCTAGCTTGAGCAGAAATGTTCTGAAGTCAGAGTTAGGGGACCTATAAACAACAATAAATACAAGTTTAGTTTCGCTAAATTCAACTGCCCCTGTACAACATTCAAATATCTGTACGGTGCGGTGCCGTGATAGGTCTATGGACTCAAAAGGAATACTGTATTTTACGTACATTGCCACTCCCCCATCCCGCAAGGAACTCCTTGAAAAACAGCCAGCTAATCTGTATCCTGGTAAAGGAAGCCTCTGAATTGTCAAATTATTTAACTGGTTCTCCGACATACCAGTAATTTCAGAGCCAACATCTGTAAGCAGTTCACTAATTTTATCTTAATACCTCTTATATTTTGATGAAATATGCTAATTCCTTCTCTACTTGGAAACATGACATCTTCTGAAGGTGAGCCCTTAATTAGAGGGACTTACTTTAAGCAGGTATACCTATCAACTGACTTTAATCTAAAAATGATGCAACTCACTTATAAGCCCTTATATGCCCTCTGCCATCAGCGCCCTCTTCAGCCCCATGTTAACGCACCTAACAGCCGCATTAAGATGAGGCCGATCATGACGCTGAAACAGTTGCACGAAATGCACATTAGTGCCACCAGTTTGAGTAGCTGTCTTTACCAGGTCACCACGTACATCATATTCCCCGTCCCTATCAAGACTGTTCCCTGCTCCACCCACTATCATTACCTGATCCTCCTTTGTAAAATTCCTACATAACTCCCTTATGCCGTCAGTCACCTGAGCCAACCCTGCACTAGGCTTCACAATGCTGGTGACCTGATACTCACTCCCCAACACTTCCTGCAACTGCTGGCCCACACCTCTAACGTGCGAACTACCTAGCAGCAGAACCTTCTTCTTTCTGTTAGACTTTGCAACTAACCTAGGCCTCCTAACCGCTGAGGACTCTTGACGCTGTGAATCTCGGAATATTGAATTCTCTAACGATTTCCGAAATGGAATGTCTCATGCTTCTAACTCCAACTACCATTCCGTGCTCATAGTTTGTTAATTCCCGTCGTGCGGCCATAATAACCTCGGAAACCTTTTCACAGTAGTCACCTGAGTATAAATGACAGCTCCGCTAATGCATTGTCCTTTTATACCCTCTTGTCTCAATACTACCGCCATCTGTATATGTGCATATCGGTATCCCATGATTTTTGTCATCTCAATTTAGTTGTCTGTAGTGGTAAGTACAACATGCGATCAAGCAACAGATCATTATTTTTCACTGTAAACAATTCAAAACATACAGGGTGCGGCGCTTAAATCAGGACAAATGAAACTTTCTTTAAAAGCAAATTTATTAAAACGAAACACAAATGAAAATCCTTTTACATATAAGTAGTGGAACCCCCTTCAGCCGCAATTACCGCTTCCAGTCTTGTCCTGAAGCGTTCGCACGCACTCGTTAAAACAGCGTTGTCCATGTTTGCGAATGATGCTTCGATAGCGGTGAGTAGAGATGCGACATTAGGGTGCTTCGTCTTATTGGTAACTCTTTCGACTACGCTCCAAACATAGTAGTCGAGGGGGTTCAATCCAGGCTATTCTATTAGAGGGCCACAACTACTTTGACCAGAACATGTTAACGTTATTCTAGAGCCATTTTTAGACTAAATGGTTCGTATTAGGTCCTCCTCTGCCATCCGATGCATTATTCGCTCGCTGACATTCAATACTGATGCCAGTTTCCTCAGCGACTGCCCCGAATCAAATGTTCAAATGTGTGTGAAATCTTATAGGACTTAACTGCTAAGGTCATCAGTCCCTAAGATTACACACTAGTTAACCTAAATTATCCTGAGGACAAACACACACACCAGGACTCGATACTCCGCGGGGACCAGCCGTGCCACGAATCCTCCGAAATCAGCGCCTAAGCCTTTTCGATGACTGCCGCAGTTCGTGACACGCGTTTACTCGAATGAGTTTCCCCGCCGGATTAGCGGAACCTTCCCCAGACTTCTCCGAAGTATTATACTTGACCACAATATCGTAAACACTTGATCTCGGATACTCGAACAATCGAACTATTTCAGCGGGCGAACGCCCAGCGCGAAGGTTTTCGGTAATCGCGGTTCCCTGGTTGTACTCCGCACTTGTCCGTAACATTTCGGCCATTTTGAGGTTCTGACTGTTTACTAGACGTCTATGGTAGAAAGCCTGTACAGGATCTCTAGCCTATGGCTTTCAAGAATGGCAATCGCGACCTCCGGCGGTACTACGGTATGGCGGGAAATTCAAATTGAAATTGTGCGGATTTAAGCGCTGCACCCTGTATTCTCAAAACTCCTTAATTCACTGATAACTGTAGTGTAACTCTGCACTTAATCGTCAATCATCAATAAGAACTCACACTCACTTAAATAACTCTGTATTCACTCAAAATCGCAATGACAACACAATAGGCACAGAAAGGGCGAGCTATTGGGTGGTGGCAGAGTTGACTATGAAATCAGCGTCGCGGCTTACTACTGTGCACTCATCGCGCGAATCCTACCGTGTATTCCACTAAACAAGTCTTTCATTCCCTGGGGCAATCGAAGCGCCTGCTCCCCAACTCAGATGCTATCTCTGATTCCATTACTCAGTTGTGTATAAAGGAATGTAAGAACGCTTATATTGATTTTCAGCAACAAACTTACTTAGGTTTGGGGTTCACCGATGAAGGGAAATACCATAGATCGGATTCAGTAGCAACGACTTGAGATTTAGTGAATTGCATGAAGCACCTTGGCGTGGCATGTGGCACACAATCCTTCACAGTCAACATTTCTCTTCACTCCTGCTGAGAATTGTTGAGTTTGCACAGTCTTGTTAGTATTACTAGAGATGCACCTTAGATAAAACGAGGGAAGCGATACAGCTTTCGAAATAGGAAACAAAGGAGATAACGCAACAGTTTGTGGCTGCTGATACCCCTGCACCGATTGCAGTCGTTCACCATGCCATCTCCGAGGTAAGCAGTCGCTTCTTTAATACAGTGCACCGACACCGACCCTCTTATACATCTGTTGTTTGCACAAGCACTAGTTTTTACTCGCCGTATTGTTAGCTCTCATTACTGTTAAATGTCCTATAATTTTGAACAAATCGGTCATTAACTATTGACATCAGTACAGATAAGTCTTCTGCAAGTACTCGATTTATTACAGACTTCACTTTATATAGTACTGTAAATTCTATCTTGCCCCTATTTCTGCTCAAATGTTCACTCAACGGATTTTTGTCCGAATTATCGTAGCCAAACGAAATGGTGGGAAATGGACAAGTTTGGTACCAAATGGACCAGTCTAAAGTTTAGTTTTGCAAAATAATATTTAATTGCTTCAAAGTAATCACAGCCGTTAAGAATAACTTAATTAGTCATTGAGGAAGTAACATAATAGCCTTTTGTTCGAATTTTCGTAGCCAAACAAAGAGTGTGAAATTGACAAATTGAGGTATCAAATTGACCAACGTAAGGCCTATTATTGCAAAAGAGAATTAATTGCTTGAAGATAATCAGGGTAATTAAGAAATACTTAATTAATGCTTTCGGGGAAAAATGAAATTCTTCACAAACAGCTGCTGATAACTGTATAAATGGAGTGTCGAAAATTATCAAATTACAGCATCATTTGAAACATTTCTGCTTTCTCGTGATCTATATACTATTAATAATAATAACATACCAATCGATGTTTAAATATATTACATTTCATGTTTTCTGTACAAAACGTCAAATAAAAAAATAATAAAAATGGTCAAATCTTTTGTGAAATGGTTTGTCTAAATGTAAGAAATAAAACAGATTAGAGAAGCATTTGATGGGAATTTGAATTATGCTCTAAATCATGTACAACATATGAGGTGCCGATTGAGAAATTAAAGTTCAGTGTTTAACTTAAAATCTTAGAATTTTGCAGAGTACTCGAAGACACTTGTTTGGTGGAATTTCTCTCAGTGGTATGAGCATCTTAGAAGCTGTACATGATTTCGAGCATCTTTCATAGGCGCGTCAAATGCCTCTCTAATCTGTTTTATTACGTACTTTTAGACAAATCATTTCACAAAAGATTTGACTTTTTTTCAATTTTTTTTTTTATCTCTCAGTCATTTCTCAGTCCTCTTGCTCTCCTCATCATATTCTTCTCTCCACAGATCTCCCCATTCTAATTCTTCTCCATTTGGACATGACATACAGATACACACGCTACTGTTCGTGTCAGATTCGTGGAGGGAGGGGGGACACACATTCAATAACATGTGCCATATACACACCTCGGTACCACTTGGTTCATATAAAATAGGAATTTTTAATAGCATGACATCTGCATCGTAACGCTTTTCCTGCTATTATTAGTGTCACTGTTGTTTACTCCCGAGAAGGAAAATATTTTGGAGGATACGTTTAGTCTGCCTCCAACTGAGTCTTTCTCGGAAAACTATGAATGGGACGCGTAAATTATTACTTGCAGTAAGTAGACAGTTTCTAAAAGTAATGAGCTGGTCTTATGGCAGTTCAATATGAACGTTTGATCAGGTTTAACTGTAGAAAATTATCACAAATACCGAAAACACAATTAATATGAATGTTCACCTGAGATTATAGATTAACTATTTGGAATAAATCCAGGTGTCATCTATAAAAAGAGCTAGACTTCTAGAGTTTCGGAACTTGCGCGCTAGGTTCATAATTTTTTTTTTGTGTCATCCTCTTTCATATTTTACTAGTGTTTTCTTAACGGTATCTGAAAGATTTGCACGGCAAAGACCAATTCACAAATTTTTACCGAAAGCATAACAGAGTTTTCTTTTAAAAGTGATATCGAAATACATATTTACATAACAGCTCTATCAAATGTTGCCATGAATTGTGTGGGCAGGCTTTGCGCAGTGAGAACACTAGTATTCATTTTTTTTTATTTTTTTAAGGCAAAGTATTATTTAATACTCAGACAGGTGCTATTCGAGAAGCTGCTAAAACTCTCAAGAGAAAAAAATACTTACGTATGACTCCAGAATTTGATGTAACATAGTCCTTCACAATTAAATTGTGATACTGTTGTTGAAAGTACCGTAATGTAACATTGGCATATGTCAGCTAGAACTCTCTGGTAGTCAGATACCAGTGTTATATTTGCTGCTGCAAATCGTCTTCGAGTGTTGTTAGTAAAAAAAACTCGGTACCGAAAGGTTAGGAAAGTTAAGAAAGTTGGTTTTAGACATAAACTGAAATGAAACAGAAAAATACTGCACAGCTACGATAAAATTTTGTAATACTTTCTTTGTTCTTCGGAGCGACGTCCTAGAAGATAAGAGAATGCTACAGTTGGATCTTTGTAGGCTAGAACCACTGATTACAGAATATTTGCAACTATAGACGTAGATATGAAATATTTAAGAAAGGACCGTAGATTAACAGAAATAGGAGTTTGCTTACAGATTATGGTGAATTTGATGAGAATTAATAGTACAGAATATTTATTGCCATACAAAAACTAACTGAGAAAATGATGCATTGTTAATTCATGTTGAGTAGCTTAAGGTTTCAGTTTACAAGGTTAACATGCAATATCCCAAAGAATGGGTTTCAGTAAGCTGATGACATGACTATGCACGCTCGGCAAAAAAACTCCGTTTGCATATAACGTAGCATTTCCTGGTTACCTTTTCACTTACCTCCCTGCTCCCAGTACATCATGCATACCACGGACATACATTTATCTTTGGAGCGTACGAAATTTCGTGTGTTGATTTAAGTGCTCCATTTTAACGAGGAATACTGACTATAAGGGCCTATTTAATCTAAATCCTTAAAATTTGAAGAATTTCAGTGAAATAAAGAAACAACAATTTCCTTCCACGCAGACAATCCCACATAAATGCACAAATGGAGACACCACGGAGTTAAGTCCATTTAATTAGGAAATGAGTTAAACGCACATTGTGACCGAGAAACAAATGGTTTCAATTTTAGTGGTAACAGAAAGAACGTTCTAAGTCGGTCTTCTCACAGAAAGAATAGGACAAGTCCAAGATATGCTTCCACTGCATACATTGCACCTGTTAAGTTAGTTGGTTGTGACTGCAAACGTAATCGGTGATCCTCTTATGATTTTTAAAATGTGGGGATCATCACAAGAAGAAGGTGACAAGCAATCTGTGAATCAATCAGTTGAAAAGAGAAAAAGTTATTACAGAATGATTAATGTTTGTAGGGACCTCAGGGCAACTGTCTTGTGAGTTAGGCAGTAATTGCAAGTGCTCATTGTGTGAGTGTTTCAGACAAATCAGACTCTACGAAAGAGAAAAGCTTATCAAGAATTTTAATTTCTTAGGTAACTAGAATGATCAGTCTCCCCGCTTTACCAGCTTAATTTCTGTGACAGTAATTACTCTTAGAAAACCAAGGTATGCCGATTCCACTGCCAGAGATATCTCTTTCCGATACATTGTAAGAATCAAATTAAATAATGCCATTAGTGAAATTCCTATTGCTCAAGCGACCTTCATTGTTTTACGTGGAATGACAAAGCGCAGACAGCAGACTATGCAGCCGAGTATGATGGATGCTGCAATATCTCGCAAAGACAAAAGAGGCATGCATGCTAACTGACCATGGAAACTATCCAAAGAAAACGAGACAGCCTTTATAAACCAATTAGCTCCCCTTAAGGGAACAAAGAGCCACAATGGCAAGGAAAAGATATAATTCACATTCCAGAAGAGTTAGCAATAAAAAAAATACAATGACTTATACAAAGTGAAATACCCCGGACATCCTGTTGCATATGAGACATACCGGAAAATATTTAACAGGAAAATCAACTTATCATTTGGATATCAACTCACTGATACGTACTTAACATGTGACAAATTCCAAGCGGAGTTAAAAGGTTTGAATAAAAAGCTTTCACAAAATATCTCTGCAAAACAAGTTAAAAGTGAAAAATAAAATTTAAGTACTTAGTACAGAAGACTAGGTTGTCGAGCTAAGGGCTGTTTTATTTTTATTCAAGAATGTGATAAGTGAGGCAAGAAAGTAAAAAGATAAAAAATGAAGTAATATTCATGGACTATCAAAAGAACCTAACCTTTCCAAACATCGGCACTAATAATGTCTATTACAAGCATCACTTATCGTTTTACATTTTCAACACTCTTCAAATGTCCAACAGTGATCAATATTTTATTCATACACTGGAGGTGTAGAGAAAAAAAGGGATGAATGAAGTTATTAGTTTTTACACAATTTTGTGAGTGAAATCCTTGATCAAAAAGTAAGGGTTCTTGAAATATTCTGTGATTCGTGTTCAGGAAAGAATAAGAACGAAGCGATAGTCTTATACCTTCACTATGTCGTTCATACCATTAAGAGATTAGATAGTGTCGAAACGGCATTTCCAATAAGAGGAAACTCTTACATGGAATGTGATAAAAACTTTGATTTGATAAGAAATAAAACTAATGCATAGTTACCAGAAGTCTGGGTTAATGCTTTTGAAACTGAAAGAGTGAATAACAAAAGGCTTAACAAAGGTATCCCTGTTCAACAAGGAATCATACGACATTGGCGACATTATTAAAAGCCTGTTACAAACCGAAGTGTCCTTTCAAGACGCGACAGCTCAGAGAAGTTCTGTTTTTAAAGAAAGATAAGCTGTTCAAATACAGGATTACTTACAATAGAGCCTGTACACTAACAGATTTGGAACGTTCTGGTGGTACACAATTAGATGTTGAGCATGAGTATCAACCGCAGGGACATGACGAACTCTTATAGCTCATCGAGCATGTAATGATACGTGTTTTGTAATATGAAACTTTTTGTAAAGTAAATCAAGATTGTTTTGCAAATAATTAATGATAGGGGTATATTTTGAGAGCTCCACCCAATATATTATGAGAAATATGCACATCTTCAAGAACTTAAATAGTTTTGTTGTCAAGACGTAAGAAATTTCTATTCCTATCTACCACGTAACATATTCAAATCAAATACGAACAAAAAGAAACTTACAAAGCTAAAAAAACACAAAGAAGGGACGAAAGCCAACCAAAGTGATGGACTTACCACCTTCTTTTCGTGGCAACACTATACTTTCTTTGCATATTTTGTCTTTTTTATCGTGTATGGTTATTTTTCTCTAATGTACTTCGCATCATAATTTATTTGTTACACTCGACTGGAGTTTTCTAAGTTTTTTTGGTAATCTGGAAAGCTTAAATTTCCTGTCCTGAAAAATGTACATAATGTGACTCACCTCGTTTTTTTCTCCCGTAGGCTCTTCATATATCATCGTTGCAAGCAGTAAATTGAATCGGAAGGATAAAAAGGAAATTTAAGTAACCGTTACACTCGAGGACACTAACAGAAATTTATAACTCTCCTCCTATACTGAACGGAATGTTGAACCTGAACAGTCACGCTTAGTTTTCTGTGTAAATTAATGGATTCGTTAACAGTTACATTTTACTTATAGGCCTAAAAAATTTTCAGATATACGTCGTACATCTTTAAAGATGCTATCTACACAAGGCACTGTTTCATTTCGAGGGTCTCTGATATACATCTTAATAAACTGTGCAAAGTAAAACAAATATTTGATTTTAGTGTATTGTTCACCAGTGTTTCCAAAGAATCATACAGCCTATCGGTTAAGATGTCGCAATAAAGAACTGAACTTCCATTTTATTTAGGAGATTTGCAATCAGAGCAACTTATTCCGATGCAAGTATCTATGGGAATTCAGTGCTGTTTAGAATCATCAGAGGCCCTTACTCGCTAATGTCATTATAAATGGGAATGTATTGATTATACGGAGTGTGCCATTTTATTAGAATGACATGACCATTGGCAGTACTCCGAAAATTCAAGAAAAACAAAACTCTTACCTCCAAATCATATGTAGTTCAAGCTGTATTCATGATCTTTGAGAGCGGCGACAACTAAATTAAACTGCACTGATGAGCATTCCACATAACAGCAACAAAGAATTTCTATACTTCAGTTCTAGTATGTGTTTTCATAATCCTTTATGATCTGCGCGCTAAAAATCTGTTGAATATCTTTCTGGGAAATCAGACCTGTTTGTCTTTAAGGAAAATTAGGAGACACACATATTAAAATATATATATGGGTATGTGTGTGTTTGTGAGTTTTCAGTTTTTCAAGCTAGCTTTTCAACTTAGTCGTATTCATAAAAACGACAATCGCTACTTTTCAGCGGTTTTAAATTGTGTATATTCGAAGAACAGTAGGGAATGTTACCAATACGACTGAATCTAATGAAAAAAGTCTTACAATACGAGGTACTTTACTTCCAAATTAGTCTGACGCAGATATTTGTGTTCTTATCCATAAAGTCTCAGTCTCCGAATTAGTTACGACCATATAAAGTATGTAAAATATTTTACGTACCTTCTGTCCTTTAGGCCTTCTAAATTCCTGCTAGTATACTGTTACGTTTCAACATTTCTGGTTAGCTTCCAATTAACATTTGACGTTTTGCTTTGGTCCACCGAAATGGTAAACACACACTAGAAAGTTTTTCTGACTCCCGTATCCGAGCCCCTGTTGCAAGAGACGTATCACAGACATAAGTGCATCCTATCAATAAGTACGTTCTTATAACATTTACGGAATATTTCGTCGGTAGTTGGACGAAAATAGAATATTAAAAACTGAAATGCATAGCAATGATGTTCCACAATAATACAGGGTGGTTATAATTAAACTTTCGCTGTCTGAGCCAGTGCAGACGAAAAACTATTTACGGTATGGGTACCCAGCTTTATAGGAATGGTGTTCAGACTGTGCGCTGCAGGATCTGTGTTGTTAACAGTGTTACTGTCATGGATTGCCGTCAGACGACGGTACGGATATAGTGACATAGGGCTGAAACACAAGCCTCAATGTATAAGTATGTTACAGTTGCAGACAGTTAACATTCCTCTCGACAAAGTGAGCAGGGCTTTACTCGTAAAGCTGTTTTGTCAAAACAACAGCAACAATTCTGCTGATCTTCGCGAGTATCGACGCATTAAAGGAATACTGAGAGGTCCTCTTCCCGCACTGGGGTTGAAGAACATGATTTGGAGGTTCCAATTAACTCGCAACTTGGGAAATGCTCCTGGGCTTACCCATAGCCAACTGCTCCTAAAATTGTTCAAGAAGTTGCTATTGCCATAACTGAGAATGTTAGACGCAAAGTGCAAGCTTTAAGCAGGGCACGAGCTGTGTCACAACGGCTGAACATTCCATGGTCCACCATTCGGAAAGTGCTGCGAACAGTTATAAAATGGTATCTCTAGTGCGGGGAAGCACGGCGTCTGCATATAGCCTAATGCTCTCAAATAGCACTAAGGGCTCTCCCCGAAGGCAGGATCGCCATTAACAACGTCACATGGCCTGAGAGATTTGAAATTCAGTTCAGGACGCTAGCAGCGAGTAAACATTACGAAACAATAGTTCACACGCAGACGACTGTTATGTTTGTTAAAAACATACGTTTTTGAAATCCTTGTTTAAAATTTATCAAAAAAAATGGTTCAAATGGCTCTGAGCACTATGGGACTTAACTACTGTGGTCATCAGTCCCCTAGAACTTAGAACTACTTAAACCTAACTAACCTAAGGACATCACACACATCCATGCCCGAGGCAGGATTCGAACCTGCGACCGTAGCGGTCACGCGGTTCCAGACTGTAGCGCCTATAACCGCACGGCCACTCCGGCCGGCTGTTTAAAATTTATCCACGTGAGTTGTCTGTAATATAATGAGAATCAGTAACAGTTATTCGACACAAACTGCATTTAATAACGCTTGCAACAGGTGCTCGATCTCCGCTAACGCGCACAGTTTTACGTTTCTGATCATTTAAAGCAAGTTGCTAATCCACTTCGAAATATTATCAAGATCCAACTGAACATTTGTGCAGCTTTTTCATATAGTACTTCACTATATGGCGTGTAAAGAAAGTATTCCATGTTTTGAGAGATAGTAATATGGACCAAAACATGACAAAAATTAGTAGTAAATATAATCTCTAAAATGCAAATCTTAAGAGCTATGAATCTCTGCTACTGCAAGCTCTTTGCTGATACGAAATACCTACTGAACGGCAGTAAAAATGAGAATATGTTCCTCTGTTACTGTCCAACAATGTTAGTGTTGTTACTGTTAACTAGGTTCACAGTTCTCTGCAAGTGCTGCGCATACTTTAGATCTTACGCTTGTGAAACTCTTATACATTGTAGTTTTATCTTTGCGATTACCAGCATAATGGAAGCCTATTATTCCAAAAGGGAAATGGTAACATTATCATCCGTTATGTTTTGTCAAATGGAAGCAACCGTCGAGTCCATATTCTGTATGTTAAAAAAAATCCAGAAAATAATAATGTGCACTCATCTACTTGCTGCATTCTATTGGCCATGTATAATAGGGAAGAGCTGCAGTAGAACAAATGTGTTTCACAGTAGCGAAGAAATACAGGTGCTCAAGACTCATAAGGTATGCATTTGACGCCCATGTTTAATTGACTTTCTTTGGTTTGGTCCGTACTACCACCTCTCAAAATATGGAATACTTTTTAACCTCTTGTAGATTTATGCATCATTTTCATTTACGTTCTCCGATATTACTACGAATATTGTTAGCCAGGTCAGTAAGACAGAACATCGACAGCAAGGATTCCAACACGATTTCCTGGTGCACTCTTGAATTTATTTCTACATCTGGTAATGACAATCCTTCCAACATAACATGCTACGTCCTGCGTATCAAGAAGTCCTCAATCCCGTCACAGACTTGGTTTGGTACACCATATGGTCTTCCTTTCGTGGTTGGGCGCGTAGTACGGAGACAAATACTTTTCATAAGTGAAGAATTACTGCATCAATATGACAGAAGTGATCCATGGATTTCATAACGTCATGACCGATGTTCACGGAATCCATGGTGGTAGGCACGGAGGAGGTCACTCTGTTGGAGATACTTAACAATCTTTGAGCTCTTAATATGGTCTAAGGTTCTATAACAGGAATATATAAAAAATGGTAAATGGTAATTTTTTGGGTGGCATTTTTTATACCAGTCTTGTAGACGGATATGACTTGAGCCTTATTTCTGCCACGAGAACTATTTGCCGTTAATGGGGTCTGCTGTACATTTTAGTTCAAAGAGGAGCAAACTAACCCATCGATTCTACACCGAAGAGCCAAAGAAACAGGTACTCCTGTCTAATATCGTGTAGGGCCCCCGCATGCACGCAGAAGTGCCGCAACACGACGTCGCATGGACTCGACTAATGTCTGAAGTAGTTCTGGAGGAAACTGACACCATGAATCCTGCAGGGCTGCCCATAAATCTTTGAGAGTACGAGGCGGTGGAGATCTCTTCTGAACAGCACGTTGCAAGGCATCCCAGATATCCTCAATAATGTTCATGTCTGGGGTGTTTGGTAGCCAGCGGAGGTGTTTAAACTCAGAACAGTGATCCTGGAGCCACACTGTAGCAATTCGGGACGTGTGGGGTGTTGCATTGTCCTGCTGGAATTGCCCAAGTCCGTCGGAATTCACAATGGGCATGAGTGGATGCAGGTGATCAGACAGGATGCTTGCGTATGTGTCACCTGTCAGAGTCGTATCTAAACGTATCAAGGGTCCCATATCACTTCAACTGCACACGCCTCACACCATTGCAGAGCCTCCACCAGCTTGAACAGTCCCCTGCTGACATGAAGGGTTCATGGTTCCATGAGGCTGTCTCCATACCCGCTTTGTGTCGTGCAATCATCAAGGGTACACGAGTAGGCCTTCGGCTCCGATAGCCCAGAACGATAATGTTTCGTTGAATGGTTCGCACGCTGACACTTGTCGATGGCCCAGCAATTAAATCTGCAGCAATTTGCGGAAGGGTTGCACTTCTGTCGCGTTGAACGATTCTCTTCAATCATCGTTTCTCCCGTAGCAGCGATGTCAGAGATTTGATATTTTACCGAATTCCTGATATTCACAGTAGACTCGTGAAATGGTCGTCCAGGAAAATCCCCACTTCATAGCTACCTCTGAGATGCTGTGTCCCGTCTCTCGTACGCCGACTGTGACACCACGTTCAAACTTACTTAAATCTGGATTACCTGCCATTGCAGCAGCAGTAACTGATCTAACAACACTTCGCCAGACACTTAGTTTCTTTGGTGCTTCATTGTATTTCATAAATGGGGATAGAATAAAAGTGCGGTTTACAGGATAATATTCATACGTACTAAGGTTCTAGTAGCCACTTAACAGAGTTTAGTGTGTTACGGTGACCATATTTTCTAGAGCCAGATTCGGGACACATTAAAAAGTTTGATAATGCAAAAAGAGTCTGAACTGAACGTGATAAATGCAAACTGTCTCCTTAACTTGTTACAAAAAGTACATTAATTTATACTTCATTAGTACCTTCAAAGATAAAAGAGTGCGAGCAGGCATACAGTGTATATCAATGCTGTACATTTTCTTCCCTCGCCCCATGAACCATGGACCTTGCCGTTGGTGGGGAGGCTTGCGTGCCTCAGCGATAAGATAGCCGTACAGAAGGTGCAACCATAACGGAGGGGTATCTGTTGAGAGGCCAGACACACGTGTGGTTGTGGTTCCTGAAGAGGGGCAGCAGCCTTTTCAGTAGTTGCAGGGGCAATCTGGATGATTGACTGATCTGGCCTTGTAAAACTAACCAAAACGGCCTTGCTGTGCTGGAACTGCGAACGGCTGAAAGCAAGAGGAAACTAAAGCCGTAATTTTTCCCGAGTGCATGCAGCTTTACTGTATGGTTAAATGATGATGGCGTCCTCTTGGGTAAAATATTCCGGAGGTAAAATAGTCCCCCATTCGGATCTTCGGGCGGGGACTACTCAAGAGGACAACGTTATCAGGAGAAAGAAAACTGGCGTTCTACGGATCGGAGCGTGGAATGTCAGATCCCTTAATCGGGCAGGTAGGTTAGAAAATTTAAAAATGGAAATGGAGAGGTTAAGGTTAGATATAGTGGGAATTAGTGAAGTTCGATGGCAGGAGGAACAAGACTTCTGGTCAGGTTAATACAGGGTTATAAATACAAAATGAAATCGGTGTTATGCAGGAGTGGGTTTAATAATGAATAAAAAGAATAGGAATGCGGGTAAGCTACTACAAACAGCATAGTGAACGCATTATTGTGGCCAAGATAGATACGAAGCCCACTTCTACAACAGTAGTACAAGTTTATATGCCAACTAGCTGTGCAGATGACGAAGAGAGTGATGCAATGTATAATGAGATAAAAGAAATTATTCAGATAGTGAAGCGAGACGAAAATTTAATAGTCATGGGTGACTGGAATTAGGCAGTAGGAAAAGGAAGAGAAGAAAACGTAGTAGGTGAATTTGGAATGGGGGTAAGGAATGAAAGAGGAAGCCGCCTGGTAGAATTTTGCACAGAGCACAACTTAATCATAGCTAACACTTGGTTTAAGAATCATGATAGAAGGTTGTATACATGGAAGAGACCCGAAGATACTGGAAAGTTTCAGATAGATTATATAATGGTAAGACAGAGATTTAGGAAGCAGGTTTTAAATTGTAAGACATTTCCAGGGGCAGATGTGGACGCTGACGACAATCTATTGGCTATGAAGTGTAGACTAAAACTGAAGAAACTACAAAAAGGTGGGAATTTAAGTAGATGGGACCTGGATAAACTGACAGAACCAGTGGTTGTAGAGAGTTTCAGGGAGAGCATTAGAGAACAATTGAATGGGGGAAAGAAATACAGAAGAAGAAGAAGAATGGGTAACTTTGAGAGATGAAATAGTGACGGCAACAGAGGATCAAGTAGGTAAAAAGACGAGGGCTAGTAGAAATCCTTGGGTAACAGATGATATATTCAATTTAATTGATGAAAGGAGAAAACATAAAAATGCAGTAAATGAAGCAGGCGAAAAGGAATACAGACGTCTCAAAAATGAGATCGACAGGAAGAGCAAAATGGCTAAGCAGGGATGGCTAGAGAACAAATGTAAGGATGTAGAAGCATATATCACTAGGGGTAAGATACATAGTGCCTACAGGAAAGTTAAAATTGGATAAAAGAGAACCACTTGTATGAATATCAAGAGCTCAGATGGAAACCCAGTTCTAAGCAAAGAAGGGAAAGCAGAAAGGTGGAAGGAGTATATAGAGAGTCTATACAAGGGAGATGTACTTAAGGATAATATTATGGAAATAGAAGAGGATATAGATGAAGATGAAATTGGATTTATGATACTGCGTGAAGAGTTTGACAGAGCACTGAAAGACCTGAGTCGAAACAAGGCCCCGGGAGTAGACAACATTCCATTACAACTACTGACAGCCTTGGGAGAGCCAGCCCTGACAAAACTCTACCATCTGGCGAGCAAGATGTATGAGATACGCCATAGACCCTCAAACTTCAAGAAGAATATAATAATTCCAATCCCAAAGAAAGCAGGTGTTGACAGATGTGAAAATTACCGAACTATTAGTTTAATAAGTCACGGCTGCAAAATACTAACACGACTTCTTTGCAGACGAATGGAAAAACTGGTAGTAGCCGACCTCGGTGAAGATCAGTTTGGATCCCGTGAGAAATATTGGAACACGTGAGGCAATACTGACCCTACAACTTATCTTAGAAGATAGATTAAGGAAAGGCAAATCTACGTTTCTAGCATTTGTAGACTTACAGAAAGCTTTTGACAATGTTTATTGGAATACTCTCTTTCAAATTCTGAAAGTGGTAGGGGTAAAATACAGAGAGCGAAAGGCTATTTACAATTTGTAGAGAAACCAGATGGCCGTTATAAGAGTCGAGTGGCATGAAAGGGAAGCAGTGGTTGGGAAGGGAGTGAGACAGGATTGTAGCCTGTCCCCGATGTTATTCAATCTGTATATTGAGCAAGCAGTAAAGGAAACGAAAGAAAAATTCGGAGTAGGAATTAAAATTCATGGAGAAGAAATAAAAACTTTCAGTTTCGCCGATGACGTTGTAATTCTGTGAGAAACAGCAAAGGTCCTGGAAGAGCAGTTGAACGGAATGGACAGTGTCTTGAAAGGAGGATATAAGATGAACATCAACAAAAGCAAAACGAGGATAGAATTAAATCGTGTGATGCTGAGTGAATTATATTAGGAAATGAGACACTTAAAGTAGTAAATGAGTTTTGCTATTTCGGGAGCAAAATAACTGATGATGGCCGAAGTAGAGAGGATATAAAATATAGACTGGTAATGACAAGGAAAGCGTTTCTGAAGAAGATAAATTTGTTAACATCGAGTATAGATTTAAGTGTCAGGAAGCCGTTTCTGAAAGTATTTGTATGGAGTGTAACCATGTATGGAAGTGAAACGTGGACGGTAAATAGTTCAGACAAGAAGAGAATAGATGCTTTCGAAATGTGGTGCTACAGAAGAATGATAAAGATTAGATGGTAGATCACATAACTAATAAGGATGTATTGAATAGAAGAGGGCAGAAGAGCTTGAGTAGATGAAGGGATCGGTTGGTAGGACATGTTCTGAGGCATCGAGGGATCACCAATTTAGTATTGGAGGGCAGAGTGGGGGCTAAAAATCGTAGAGGGAGACCAAGAGATGAATACACTAAGCAGATTCAGAAGGATGTAGGTTGCAGTAGGTACTGGGAGATGAAGAAGCTTGCACAGGATAGAGTAGCATGGAGAGCTGCATCAAACCAGTCTTTGGACTGAAGACCACAACAACAAATTTTCTTCAGCATGTCTGTATTCGTCAACAGCCTTATGAAAACATTCAACTCAAATTTCATAATAATTTACTCTAGTCACTTACATTGCTTTCATAGTATCTACAACAAACTGTGTTTTGTCACTGCTCCATACATTACTCATTTAGGAAAATACTCTTTCAGTAACAGAATATCGATACAGGTGAACTGAAGATACAGTTAGAGGTACATCGTTTCATAATTGTTAAATCCGGGACAAATAGGTGTCTCGAATTAATTCAGAACAGAGCTAGAAGAATCGTGACTGTCACAAATAAAGGGGGGACGGGGTGACGGGTGGTCAGATTAAATGCGTGCGCCGTCTGTGGCACACAGGTGATCTAAGCGATAGTCCAGTTCCATTTCTGGTCTAGGATGTCCTCCTTAAAGTGTGCTATTGCTGCTCTGATGCGAGCTCACAGTTCGTACAAGTCCCACCCGAAGAAAAGAAACGTAATGGGGTTCCGCAGGACCTGTGTGTCAGATATGGTCTCTACAAACCATTCCACACACTGTGTCGACTGCTGGAGGGTGATCAGTCAATAACTAACGTGGGAAAATAAGAAAAAAACAGCTTTATGTGTGTGTGAACATTATGCCGCAAACCGGACATTTCTACCTATTCCCATTTCTAAAATATACGTGATCAAAGATGTAAAGACAATTTTGGAGCATGGGAGAGCGGCTAAGCGTGCTTGCCGCTGCGTTTTTATAGGATAAAACGAAGAAACTATCTATAGTTATGTCTTCCTTTAATTACTTGTAATTAATGTTTATTTCGAATCAATCGAATTTCCACAGGCACGAAAAAAGATCCAGGTTTACCCCGAACAGTTGTCTAAAAATCTCTCCAGCACGACTCTCTACGCAGGACCAATACGGGGAAATCCGGACGTATTGCAGCCCTAGTTAGGGGTACAAAGGCGAGCGTAAATGATTCCCTTAAGGATATATAAAGGAGAAAGGAACGTAGCCTTGCTTTAGCGACAGTCTGCATTCCGTTTTATAGGCAGTGTGTGATGATATCCACAAATGCAAAAACATTTTAATATTCAGTCTTTTATTTGCCTGGAGAGCAAATATTTTGTACAGAAAATTGCGTCACCAGCTACATACGTACGCTCCACGTTTTCAGTTTTACAGCTAGTGTCATAGCTATTAAAAATTTACAGGCACAAATTTTCAAGACTATCTGTATAGCGTTAGGAATCTGTATGAGGCTAGGAAAGATTATTTAATATTTATTAGTCTGTTTTAAAACCGAGAATATTAAAAAGTTTTTCTATTTAAATAGTTATTTTTTGCCTTTTATTCTTGTGTGCATGAAATTTTCATGAGATTACAGCCGGACATACGGTAAACTTCAGGTTTATTTCAGTTTCTCTTCAAATGAGTCAATCAATATATTGCTTCCTTTTAGGCATATCTCACGAGAAGACGGTGAATGTAAAAACCAGAAAGAATCGAGCTGACAAGGTAGTTTAGCAGCAACCGTTCTTAAGTCCGAAACATTCGTGACTGGAACAAAAAGCATGGGACACCAAGCACCTACTTTCCGTGACACACTAGAAAAAAAAAGCGAGCTAATATTGGATTGTCATCAAGTTCTGAACTGAGTTGAAAGTTTCAAGTATATAGATTATGGGGAAGCTAGTTCAAAATCAGTTGCAAAATATGTGTCGAACAGACAGGCCGACCGAAAAACAAAGTATTTTCCCCACACACGAGACTCGAAAGCAGGTTAATATTACAGTATCATCGTGTTCTGAGCTATGTAGAAAGTTTCAAGTCTCTAACTTATTGGGAAACTAGTTTAAAGTCAATTGCAAAATATGTACCGAAAAAAAACAGACAATAGACCGATCTAATAAAAACATGTTAAAAAGTGATTGTTCACTTTTTGTAAATTTACAGTGCAGTAGCAGATATTAAACTTTTAAAACGAACAAAAAATTGATATTTGATGTCACAAGCACGAAAATTCGTATTTCAGTAAATAAATATAGTACAAACATTTTGGATGTATTTTATTTTTAGAAATATACTTTTTATTCACATTTCCTTGAAATAAGGTACTTACTCGTCTCGAAAAAGTTGTCAACCATAGTTATCTTTCATGTATAATCGAAAAGACTGAAAAAGTATCTAAATAAAATCGCTCAAACCCGGCGAGTGAGTGGAAGCATCATATAACGGCAAAATCCGACGGAGACTTGTTTCAGTCGGTTGTCTCACACTGAATAAAACCACTCAAACACGGTGAGTGAGGGAAACATTCATATAACTGACACGGTCGCTGCGACTAATTTCATTCGGTCGTTTCATTCGACTGAAAAAAAAAAAAAAACAACTGAACGAAAAAACAATCGACAGGCCGATCGACTATTAATAACAGTCCCATCAGTATTTAAGTGACTTCGTTTCGCAATCAAGGATTCGTTGGAAATAACAATAAACAAGGCTCACGGTCAGAGAGAGGGGGAAAGAGGAGGTGAACAGAGGTGGAGGGAGGGGAGAGGAAATTGACATATGGACAGAGAGAGTGGTGAGATGGAGGTGGAGACAAAGAGGGAAGAGCAGGAGATGGACAGTGAGAGGAGAGGGGGGGGGGGGGAGGAGATGATGAACTGAGTGAGGGCGAGAAGGAGATGGACAGAGACAGGAGGGAGAAGATTGGGACGTATATCCAATTCCCACACATGAAATGATGTAATGACGACAACGAAAATTTGTTCCGGACAGGGACTCGAACCCGAATTTCCCGCTAATCACGAGTGGTAGCCTTAGCCATTAGGCTCTCCGAACTCGTCTGGCAGCCAGATCCTGACTTCCGTATGTCGTCAGTCACGTGTCTACAACCTGTACTCGTTATGTATATTCCGTGCAGGGGGTCATTTTAATTGAAAGTCACTTGCCCGGAGTCGGCGGATAAATACAATATTGTATATACGTCCGGAGGAACTTTGCATCGTACTTTTGAACAACATAGGTACTGCAATATCGTTTTTATCCGCCGACGCCGGGCAAGCGACTTTCAATTAAAATGCCTCCACTGTACGGGATTATACATAATGAATGTAGAGTGCAGGTTGTAGTCACATGATTCACGACGTATGTAAGTTTGGCTCTGCCCGCGACTTGTGCTCGGATAGCATGTAAGGCAACCGTTCGCGATAAGCGGAAAATCCGGGTTCGAGTCCCGGTTTGGCACAAATTTTCGTTGTCGTCATTCCTTTATACAGCTGATGGTTGTCCATACTCGCAATTGCGAATACATTTCTTGTATTTCGTGATGCCTGTAGTTACCGCAATGCGTGTTTCTTCGCGCATGCATGCAGATCCTAAGAAAATTGCATCGTACTTCCGAGCAACACAGAATTCCTATAAACGTTTAGCAACTGCCAAGCATTTCCAGGTTCACTAGTCTAATATAAATTTAGATGTTATATGCGAGAGCTCCAACAGGCTACAATCCTTGCTTAGTCCAGACCACATATCTAAACAATAACAACTGGTGACGTACACGGGAAGCTTTGAAATAGAGTAATAATCATAAAAACAATTTTAGAAGGTTATGTAGAAAGGAAGAGACTTCAGATACTGGATGACATGATGGACGGTACGACATACAGCAGCCTTAAGAAGGAAGCAATGGATCGCAGAAAATGGAGAGACAAAGGACCTGCTAATATAGCAGGAAACTGATGATGATGATGATCTATTCGGACGTTCCAAATGCGCGTACTTTGTTTATTAAGTCTTGGTGCGAAACTGTATCGAAAGTTTCACGGAAATCGAGAAACTGCTCAACCGGAGGGCGGCTATACATTGATTCTGAATGTATTGACTGAACAGAGCAAGATGGTTTCGCATGAATGGTGTTTGCGGAAACTAAGTTGATTCCTAGACAGATGTTGTTCAGTGTCCAGAAAAGTCATCGCATGGTAACATAATATATGTTCCACAGTTCTTCAACAAACTGACGTCAATGAGATAGCTCTGTTGTTCTGAGTCTCGACATTTCGACTTTTCTCTTAGACAAGAACGACTGTTTCTTACCCCTGTCACGTGCCTCACTCCGTTGTTTCAGCGACGCAAGCTAAACTAATGCTCGCAGAGAGGACCAGAACCTCATAAAATTCAATACAGAATCTACTGTTCAGCTCATTATGTCATGTTACCTTTCCTATGTTGAACGAGTTAAGTTGTTTTTAAACAAAACTGAAAATAAATTAATTTACACAAAATCGTGTCTATTAATCAATCAGCCGTTAGCAAGTAAAATTCTCTCCTAATGTTGTAGCAAGAGACGCAGTCTCATCCTGTTTAACCTCAATATCCAACAATAATTATTAATTTTATTATTATTGATGATGATAATCAACTTTCTGAGTTAGAACAGTCAACGGGTGTACTGCCGGTCCATACAGTCGTAATACTGGACGCTATGGACCGGCAGTACACCCGTGGACTGTTCGAGCAAGAAATACGCCGGGAGAAACTGAAGAATCACAACTTCCTGAGTGCCTGTACTTTTTAAACAGTTCTGTTCTTGCTCACAGATTTGAGTAAATGAATAATGCTGTCATAAGCTCTTCATAATATACGATTTCGCTGTTGAAAACAAAAAATAATAATTTCTTCGGCGCATATCTGACATTCCTCTTGCACACTTTTGAATTACATTGACGTCCTGGAATTGGTGTCCCTGTTCGTCCTTAGTTACCGTCCCCTCCACTTTTCTTTTCCCTGACGTCAGTCCCTTCTAGTACGGTGTCTGTTCTTTCGAGCTTTCTCAATTTAAAAAAAAAAATGTTATTTAACTGGTTGGCCGATTGCCGTTTCTAACACATCAGCTGTCAAGGTAACCTAACGAAAGATTGCATGTGCCATCTGTTCTTGAATAGTGTAAATTTTGTTCTGTGTTTTGTCGTATTTTAAATACTTTTGTATCATATTCTCTGAAGCGGAATTTAGAGACCAGCCAAGCATTTGCCCATACGAGCGCGGGAAACCACCTATAGGCCACACTGAGAGAGGCCGATGTTAATCACCACCGTTTGTTAATACGTCGCGTGGATTTCATTCGGGTCTTGCTCACCTACCTGTCTCACAAAACAGCACGCTGCTCATTACACTATACGAGCAGTTTCAGCTTTAACTTTTCCCAAAAGATTTTATAAATTAAACTCTACTTTTACTACGTTCCTGCAGCTTCAGTAAAACTAACTATTCTCGTCAGTAAATTAGGTCGTTGCAAAATTGTTCCTGCTTCGCTTTGTTGTATCTTTTGTCTGTGCTGTACTGAAATCCCAATCAACTCTCGTTCATAGCTGCGTTCATCAACCATCTAAAGTTTTCTTTTACTTATTTGTAAAGGTAATAATATTACTCCTACAAATAGGATTATAAACTGGCAAGTAAAGTCGTAATTTTCGTACGTATGTGCTCGCAGTTAGGTAACAATTACATACATAATTGTGCTGCATGACCATTGGAGCTATTATTTTAACACTACAAGTTTTCTGCTACATTACGTTTAAAATTTCAGAAACATACTCTTATTACTCCAAGCTTTTCAAGCCTGGTACGCTACGTCTTCACTACTACTCTTCTATTGTGGACCGATATTACACAGGCAACCGTCACATTTGTGATAATTTCTCTCTCTCTCTCTCTCTCTCTCTCTCTCTCTCTCTCTCTCTGACACACACACACACACACACACACACACACGACACACTAAAAGAGGTGAAACTCGTGTCGGGCTGTTTCGAAAATTTGGGTAATTACGGAAACCGAAAGGGAGAGTTATGATACCTTGTCATTCATTTTCTCTATCGAAATAACACCTGATTAAGACAAAACACTGCGCAGCAGTTAATTCACACACTTATACTAACAGCAAATGGAGTATCGTTAAAATTATCGTAATTCGATTAGGCATACGTGTGGTACCAGGGAACTGCCGTATGTAGATTTATAAGAGCATCTATGTGGAGGAGAAAGGCAACCCATCAAGCAATGCGAGGTTCTGAGATTTGTGGGTCAGTAACTCGTAGATAATCCAGATGATACTATCGTTTGTTATAATAGACTTTCACTTGTGCAGAAGTCTCCAAATTATGACTTCAATTTAAGGGCTTTCGCTATCAACACGTTCTCCACTACTGCATACGACATATTCTATAGGGCATTTTATGTTTCTTAACCAGACCTAATAGCACTATTTCAATGTCAGTAGCTGTTGCACATTGTATGTACCACACTGTACTTAGTGTCAGATATACTGAATATGCGAGAGCGAATTCCTGATACGTATTTTTGTATTCCCCCGGTACAGATCGCCTTCTTGCCCAAAGAAGTGTCCAATACTGTGCAACAGAACCTCGGCCCCGCAGACGAAGAGGTACTCTTTCATATTTTACGTCTGCATGTCAAATGCATTGCTTAGACCAATTAATCCATCACTGTAACTTGGTGCACAGTAAAAGTAGTTGATTTTATGTTTGAAGGCGTGTTACAGTGGTCATGTTTCGCCTTCTGGTGTGTCGATGAAGCCAATGTAATCTGTGTTAAAAGTCGCAGAAATGACGTAAGTTTCATCTCCATGGCCACTGTATCACTGCAGTCTCCATTGATATGTCGTTTATTTATTAAAGATTCGTTCAGCTGCCTAGGCATGTGCTTCCTGTGGTTTCAGTAAGCGCTTTTTGAAACGTGTTTTCTAAACCCCAAGTATTGCTGCATGGTTTCCAGCTTTAAATGTAAACAGAATTACTATAAGAATATTTTTGGATACAATTTAGCACCGATAATGAAATATTTGTATCAAAAGTGGTGTTTATTTGCGTTTTCTTAACACAGGGTGCCAGGTAGAAGAAAATCGGTACCGTTAGTTACATTCTGTTTGCTGAGGAAAATGCTGAAAACTATAATTGCGAAACACTTAATGAAAATACGTAATATCGGTAGGTATTTACGCTCGTAGCTCAGAACCCGCCAAAGAACCGAAAAATCTGAAGGGAGATATACTTCACCACACACTGGGTTTGATACTAACAACACGTTTCTTTGGTGTTGTAAATGATACACGCGGTGTTATAGTTGCCAGTGGAGGACTAGCTATGTATTAATGTTCGGTTTTATGGCAGGCTGCTCACAAAGCTCAACGTGACACTGTATCTATGGTTGATTTTTTATTTACTCCTCTCGCGATAAATTTGCTTCTGAACCACTTTTACCCTCTTTGCGTCTGCTATTAATACTATTGTTCAGTAGTCCGCCCCCGGTAGCTGAGTGGTGCCGGCACGGTAGCTCAGCGTGTTCGGTAAGAGGGCCGATTGTCCTGTGTAATAAAAAAAAAGTGAGTAAAGGGATCAACTTGAACGGACGCCATGTGACGTCCGCACAGACGAAACGCAACGAACTATACTGAAAAAAATAGTGGTCAGCGCGACGGAATGTCAATCCTAAGTGCTCGGGTTCGATTCCCGGCTGGGTCAGAGATTTTCTCCATTCAGGGAATGGGTGTTGTTTTGTCCTAATCATCATCATTTCATCCCCATCGACACGCAAGTCGCCTAAGTGGCGTCAAATCGAAAGACTTGCACCTGGCGAACGGTCTATCCGCCGGGAGGACCTAGTCACACAACATTTACATTTTTTACTGTTTACTGAAAAATATTTTCGACCAATCTGTTTTCGTTCATTCTTGCAAAATGTCTTGCAAATTTCGACCTTGATTTTCCGGTTGTAACTATAACATTTTTAGTATGTCTGAAAAGTCATCATATTTCGTTTTCCTTTACGCGCCATCTGTCGTCCTCTCGGGTCCGACAATTTTCCTTCGGATCCACCTTTCTTGAATGCTTCCGACTCCTTGTGTTGTTCACTATGGCCCGCAAATACTGAATACTGCTGAATTCACATCTGAATTGTGATTTAGTACGCCTCTTTATCTTGTTAACTGAACTGGATTCGTTATCGCAATTATTTGAGCTGCTCGGTTATTCTAATCTTCCCATCCAGACGTTTCTGTGCACCGCACAATAAATTCACTCATTGCCAGAATTTGTCACTTTGATGTTTCGGACGTGAAGTGAAGCTACAGGGAGAGCAGTAAACCTCCAGTGCTCACGTGGCCGCCAAATATACTCCATCCGTTCCCTTTCTTTTCTAACATTTATCTCGAGGAAACTCCCAAACACAAGGGATGCCACTTGCATGATCGGTTCGATGGCACGGACTGGAAAATTCATTGTTTTAAAGGAGACTGTAGAAGGAATAGAATATCATGTGAATGGTTCGTTATTAGACTTTTCAACTGCGGTGTATTATTGTGAACGCTGTCTCCTAAACATTGTAGTCATAATATTCTGCTTGACCTCATCGCATATTACAGTTCCAACCACCGACAGAGATCAAAGCTGCTTTTGGTTCGTCATTATCGTCAATGTGAGAACCGCTGTCAGTACGACTTATGATTAATTTCTGCTTGATAACACCTGCGGAATCATTTATCATCTGATTGTAGACGTTGTTGTATGGAGAAAAATTCATTTCAATAAAACACACACACACACACACACACACACACACACACACACACACACACATTGTGCGAAAATAACAGCGAGACGTAGTGCAAGTACTCTCGGATCAGTTCACAGAAGATGTAAGAGTACACAATCACCGCCCGCCGAGGGCGTAACGTTAGAGTCCATTATCGAAGCACAGAGAGAGAAGTGCAGATACCAAGCGAAGTCATCTATCACGCCGCAAGAGGATTTCTAGTAGCAGTCACAGAGAAGTCCCACCGAAATCCAAATCGATGGTCCAGCAATTCCCACGGTGTGCGTAGAGCTTCTTCATCACGAAGGCAACAAGACATTCTTAACTCTCGTCGATCTGGTTTATCGCACGCAGAGACCGCCTATACATTTTTCATTCTCTACCCTTAAAGGTAGAGCCAGCTGTTTCAGTGCTGACTCATCGTCGAGCCACGGTCTTTTCATCCAAACAGAGACAGAAGAACCGCAAAAGGTACTACATTCTTTAAAAAAAAAAATAAAAAAAAAACGCACCACGAAGAAATTATCCGAAATCGGTAGATGTGATGTACATATAAAAATAAATTATTACAATTTCCGAGAAATTGGATGATTTATTCAAAAAAAAGAGCTTCATAATGTCAACAAGTAAATAACGCATTGGTCCACGTCTGGCTCTTTTGCAGGCAGTTATTCGGCTGGTGGAATTGACTGATAGAGATTTTAGACGTTCGTTTGAGCGATATCGTGCCAAATTCTGCCCGAGTGGCGCGTTAGATCGTCAAAATAACAATTGGGTGGGAAGGTCCTGCCCATAATGCTCCAAACGTTCTCAACTGGGGAAAGATCCGCCGTGAGCGAGCGGATTTTATCTTGCTGAAATGTAATTCCAGGATGACTAGCCATGAAGGTCAACGAAACGGGGCATAGAGTATCGTCGACGTACCGCTGTGCAGTAAGGGTACCGCATATGACAACCAGAAGGGTTCTACTATGCAAAGAAATGACACCGCACACCATCACTCCTGGTTATCGGACAATGGTGGGATTCCAACCTATCGCCCGCTATACGGCTTGACAACCAGGAGTGATGGTCTGAGGTGCAATTCCCTTTCGTCCTTTGTTTGTCGTCCGCAGCACCTTTACAGCACAGCGGTACGTCGACTTTACTTTATGCCCCATTTCGTGACCTACATGGCTAGCCATCGCAGACTTATATTTCAGACTATAATGCGCGCTCACATGGCAGGGGTTTCTCTTGCTTGTCTTCATTCTTGCCAAACTCTACCTTGGTCAGCAAGGTCGCCAGATTTCTCCCCAAATTAGAATGTTTGATGTATTATGTGCAGGGCCCTCCAACCAGCTCGAGATTTTGACGATCTAACGCGTCAACAGGACAAAATTTGCTACGATATCCCTCTGGAGAATATCCAACAATTCTGTCAATCAATGCCAAGCCAAATACCTGCTTGCTAAAGGAGATGAGTTGGATCAATACATTATTGAGTTGCTCAGTTTGTGAAACTCTTTCTCTTGAATAAATCATCCAGTTTTTCTGACATTGTAGTCATTTCTTTGTCTGTACATGTACATCATTTCTACTGATTTCCGTCCCACTTGGATAATTCTTTCGTGATGTGTCGTTTTTTTGTGTCTTAGAGTCTATTTTGGGAAGGGATTTCTAATTCTGGCATTGGTCTGAGAACTAAGGGAATCTTGCGGAAAACATTGGTCACAACCAGGGGATGGGAAATATTTTTAATTTTTAATTTATCCTCAACACAAAAATATGAAAACCAAGTGTATTTGTTTGTACGCATACAGAGTAAATTCAGTTGCTTAGTTCACATGATCAATGCACCCATGCTACTGCCAATCGACGTATTCTTGGAACGTGGCCTAATCGAGCGAGCTGCGGAGCTCACGTGAACTAGCAGAGGTCTGTTAAATGGTCATGTGGGCTCTAGAAGCGAATTGTCGTCAGCCTCGTTGTTCAGGCCGAAACCACACTGCAAATACAGTAACCAGTAGCGTGAGCATTGAAATGAAACGCGCAGTGGAGTTCAGATACGGCTAGGTCAGAGCCCGAATGAGAAACAAAGGCCGACCAAAGTCCGGACACAGGGTTGTCAGCCATAGAGCTCCAGGCAACGAAAGCAGTCTTGCGACAGGCGTTCCTCACCGTTTCGCTGATGTTGCCCTCGCTGCACCACCACAAAACCATTCGACGGTAAAATAGACTGCCTCAGAACAACTGATCTGGCATTAAAGGCATAAAAACACGAAGATGTGGTACGTTTATTGGCCAATTTGGGCACCAGCTTTACCACACCGATGCTGTCAATAGTGTTTTTAGTCATTCATTCATCATGTAACGTAGACTTGCCCTTCGGAAATATTTATAAATTATTCTCATCTTTATAGAGAGCAGTCTTCGACGATCTGGCGGCGCCAACTACCTACCGGTAGACCGTAAGTATGGATTTGTAGCTACTGTAGTCTTAAGTCCGCAAACTGGTTTGATGCGGCACTCTGTACTAGTCTGTTCTGCTAACCTCTTCATCTCTGCTACCTACAGCCATCAGGACCTCTAGTCTGAACTGTTTATCGTTTATGTTTCACTTGCCTCTCTCTACAATTTTTACCCTTCACACTTCCCTCCATAACCAGATTCACTAATCATCGATGCCTCAGGAAGTGTCCTATCAATCTATCCCTACTTTCGACCAAGTTGCATCACAAAGATCTTTCCTTCTCAACTAGATTCTGTTCCTCTTCAGTGGTTACCCGATCTACCCGTCTAATCCCCAACATTCTTCTATAACCGCAGATTATTAAAACCTCTATGTCCTCTTGTCTGAACTGTTTATGTTCATGGTTAACTTCCACACAAAGCTACACTCCAGACATACTTTCACAAAAATACGTAATATTTCAATTTATATTCGAAGTTAATATATTTCTCTTTTTCACAAAAGTATTCCGTGCTATTGCCTTTATAGAACATGTAGATATGGGTGTTGATGATATTTACGAAGATCTTGAAACGCGATTCTATAGGTCAACATTCGAATGATCCAAAAGTTCGTTATACTTTTAAAATTCAGTACTTCACGGAATAATGTACGAGGTAGGTAGGGAGGTAAAAATTGACTCACATGCTTGAAATGACATGGGTTTTTTTTGAAACCAAAAAAGTGCAGGCTGCAGGTGCTTCATATGATACAATAAGTAGCATAACGATTGATTTTTAGAAAAGACAATGTTCTTTACAATAAATACTCAACATGTCGTCCGTCATTCATCAGCAACACCTGCAATTGAGGGACAATGATCTGAACAGTACTGTGCAGAATATCAGTAAGTATGGTGAGATATTGTCTTTGAGCATCTCTAATGAGGTCGAATGATCGCGGTGAGCTTGCGACTTCAGGTAACTCCAAGACCAATAATCACACTGATTGAGCCTGGGGAACTGGGAGGCCAAGCACGACGGACGTGGCGGTTCAGCACGCGATCCTCATCAAACGATGTGTGCAAGGGATCTTTCACACGTGTAGCAATATGACATGGAGCACCATCCTGCATAAAAGTCGTACCTTCCAGCGGGTGTTTATCAGCCAAGCTAGGGATGATATGATTCCCCCTCTCACTACTGTTAATTTTATGCAGACATCAAAAAAAGTTTTGCTTCACCTCAGTTCCGGCAGTTCTGGAACCTGTACAGAAATTTGGAATAGAGATCAACATAAACATCATTTCCGCCCTTTTTATTGCTCATGAAAATCACACATTGCATGTTGTTCCACCATAGAGCGTGATCTTCACAGGTGGTGGTCCAGATTGCTGTACACACCAGTACCTCTAATACCCAATAGTACGTCCTCTTGCATTGACGCCTGCCTGTATTCTTCGTGGCATACTATCCACAATTTCATCAAAGCACTGTTGGTCCAGATTGTTCCACTCCTCAACGGCGATTCGGCGTAGATCCCTCAGAGTGGTTGGTGGGTCACGTCGTCCATAAACAGCCCTTTTCAATCTATCCCAGGCATGTTCAAAAATGGTTCAAATGGCTCTGAGCACTATGGGACTTAACATCTAAGGTCATCAGTCCCCTAGAACTTAGAACTACTTAAACCTAACTAACCTAAGGACAGCACACAACACCCAGTCATCACGAGGCAGAGAAAAACCCTGACCCCGCCGGGAATCGAACCCGGAAACCCGGGTGCGGGAACGCTACCGCACGACCACGAGCTGCGGACCCGGGCATGTTCATTAGGGTTCATGTCTGGAGAACATGCTGGCCACTCTAGTCGAGCGATGTCGTTATCCTGAAGGAAGTCATTCCCAAGATGTGCACGAAGGGGGTGCGATTGTCGTCCATGAAGACGAATGCCTCACCAATATGCTGCCGATATGGTTGCACTATCGGTCGGAGGATGGCATTCACGTACCGTACAGCCGTTATGGCGCCTTCCATGACCAATTCATTCATGCATTCTAGGTACGTGACAGCAGCATTTCTAACGATTTTTGTTACGAACCGCACCTGATATTGGCTGCCTTACAGGGCCAGGGTCATATTTACTTAGAATGTCTGTTTTACACCCTGGGCTTGAGAAGACAGTTCAGATGTTTTGTCCATTTGGGCGCTAAGTGGTAAGCTAAGTTTGCATACATTAGTACACTCACTTTGCAGATACAAAGGTCGGAGATACGACAATCGTATCAGATCAACATATTTTGTCTTTAACTGCAAGTTACTTTCCCTGGAAGCTGTTGTCCGAAACCAATGTAAAAGCACCTGAAGTAAATGTGATCCTGAAGGTTGATACAGTGCATAATAATAAAGCAGATTAGCGATCAGGTCCAGATGACTACGTTGTGCTGACAAGCCTCTGTGTTATCCTGTGCCATATAGCGTCATTTGGTTGCTATTTGGAGAGGCATGGGATCATTACATCGCTCTCCCGACCAATGTTAGCTTACCAGGCCTTAGACCCGCTATATCTCATTCAAACTTCCCCTCAATTGACGCCATGTGGCTGAGTGCACCCCATTCCAATTCTTCCTTCAGGAAAATTGTCCTGGCAGTACCGGGAACTGAAACAGGGTCCTCCGCACAGCAGACGCGCTGATCACTCATCTAGGAGACACTGTTATATAGAACTAAATTCTAATGTATAGGCTGACCCAAGAGTCCATTAATTTTTCAAAATTCACTAATTGACGGATTAATGTAGGCACAGAGGTAAAAACTGACACCCATACCTAAAATTATATGGACTTTTATTGAAACAAAGAAGAGTCAAAAATTGGCCAACAGATAGCGCTGGACAGCAACACACCAGTGACTCTTAATGAGAATCACATACACACACCAAAAAAAGTTTTGCATCACCCCAGTTCCCAGAACTCCTGAAGATAGACGTTGACTGGGGATATTGTATCACAGACACAGTCCCTTTGACTGTTCAGAGATGTCGCTAAACCCACCCAAATATGTAAGCAACCATGTACGAGCAGCACCTATCAGACAGAAGGGGTCCGACAGCCAATCAGTTCCAGTCATTCCACCAGGAAGGAGGTACACGGCTCGCGTTGTCTGTAGTTCAACCATGCCTAGATAGTCAATACCACGGTTTGATAGCATCCACATTGTTACTTTGTGCCACGAAGGGCTCTCTACAAGGGAAGTGTCCAGGTGTGATGTTGTTCAGACATGGAGGAGATACAAAGAGACGGGAAATGTCGATGATATGCCTCACTCAGGCCGCCCAAGGGCTACTACTGCATGTGGATGACCGTTACCTACGGATTATGGCTTGGAGAAATCCTGACAGCAACGCCACCATGTTGAATAATGCTTTTCGTGCAGCCACAGGACGTCGTGTTATCACTCAAACTGTGCACAATAGGCTGCGTGACGTGCAACGTCACTACCGACGTCTGTGGCGAGGTCCATCTTTGTAACCACGACACCATGCAGCGTGGTACAGATGGGCCCAGCAACATTCCGAATGGACTGCTCAGGATTTGCATCACGTTCTCTTCACCAATGGCCGGCCGATCTGGCCGAGCGGTTCTAGGCGCTACAGTCTGGAACCGCGTGACCGATACGGTCGCAGGTTCGAATCCTGCCTCGGGCATGGATGTGTGTGGTGTCCTTAGGTTAGTTAGGTTTAAGTAGTTCTAAGTTTTAGGGGACTTATGACCTCAGATGTTGAGTCCCATAGTGCTCAGAGCCATTTGAACCATTTCTTCACCAATGAGTGTCACATATGCCTTCAACCAAACAATCATAAGATACGTGTTTGGAGGCAACCCGGTCAGATTGAACGCCTTACACACACTGTCCAGCGAGTCCAGCAAGGTGGAGGTTAACTGGTGTTTTGGGGTGGCAATGTGAGGGCAGGTTAGTATTCTAGCTTTTGATATTCAATGGTCAAAGCATACGCAAGTTGGAGTGAGCAAAATCTAGACTCAACATTAACAGTGACCTGTCCGCGATGGTACTTTACCAAGCAGCATCTGCAACGGCGTTGTCTCCGTGCTGTTTCTGAAACGTTAATTCTCTACTCTTGGCTTGACTGAATTCGCTCAGTCGCAACTTTCCTGCGTTCTGTAGAACGTTAATCTTTCCATAGCCGAAATAATGGCTGTTGCACACTCGCTATGGGTTGGAGCGACGTCCACAATTTCTTTGGCCGCAAAAATTCCTGCAGGAATAATTAACTACCGCTTTGCTATCTGTCACCACAATACGTGAAGCGCATCGTCCTCACTTTGCAGAAAGCAAAGCTCTCAATGCCCTCGCTTATTTCAACACACTTGTGCGGTCTGCCGCAAGACGAGACAGAGAGAGAGATAGAGCCTTAAGGTCTCAAAATGCTTTTATATAATGGGGATCTCCCCACTGTGTCGCGTCTGCGTCGCCAAGTATGGCTTCAGCCAATCACCATCTCGCTGGAGGTGAATACATTTTTATTTTCTTCCTGGGTATCAGCCTAGCCCTGTTAATGACGTGCAGCCACTTACCTTCGGTCCCGGCCGTATTTACGTTAAAAGGAATAATGTATTGTTCTGGCCTTATCCCTTCCTGTGATGAAGCTCGCCGTTCTCTTGCTAATTTACGAGATCATTAACCACCTGCTCAGTTCGTCTCCAAAATGCATTTCACTTTAACTTGTTTTTTCCATGCCATTGTCCATGTTGGTAGAGATTGTTTTGTTAGTTTTCGGTACATGAGATTAATTGCAATTGCCTTTTATTGATATAATGTAATTATTATTTTCTGAGGATATCATACTGTATCGTCCTGTCATTATGGATCAAGCTCATGTAAGGTCCGTAAAATCCGGACGCCTTTCACTATTTAGTACAACCTGCACAATAAATCGGCAATAATTTGTCCTAAACAAATATTTTAAATTGTTAAACGAAATTATTGTCTTCTATTTCCTAATGCTTCAACCAAAATAATTTTTGTAGTTATATTGCTCTTTGTGGAAATTGCAGCACCCAGAAATAATGAAGTCAAGGACATTCAGGCTATAGAGGCTTTTTTCTCTACTAGTTCTGCACAAGGACGAAACATGGGACAAAAATAATAGAAAGACCAACAGAGAAGTCTCTTCGTGGGACTCGGCGTCGAATACTGTATGTGAGCATTCTGTGACCTGTAATTTTGTTCAATTGCCGCTGAAGAAATGCAAATTCCGCTGAATGTTCATTAGTGGTCAGATACTAAAAGTTGCGATACTGCCTTTCGTTGGTATGAATGCGAGTTCTGTAGACTATTGTCGGTGTTTACAGGGCTCTATGGCTCTATGTTTCACAATAAATTTGTCATTCTGGCAGTGTAATAAACCATCTACTCGCAGCCCAACGAAGGAAGAAGGAATATTGGGTTTTAATTTCCCCTCGACGACGAGGCCGATGGGGAAGAACATCAGTCTCGGACAGAATATCAAGGAAAAAAAAAAAAAGAAAAAAGACGCGTCAATTCCAATAAAACAATGCCGGCACTAGCCTCAGATGTTATGGAAAATCATGAAAAATCTAAATCTCAATGGCTGGACAGAGGTTTTAATCTCGCTTCTGTTGAAGGTGAGCACATCGCTACAGTCATGCTGTCATACTCGTACAATGCCGTCTTTGCCTCTATAAACTTACAGCATGTCTCAAGAAGTAATCTTGAAGTCTGAGACATCTTCACAGAATTCATCATCTCCAGAAACCTGGCACACATACACTAAACTGATGTGCTGGGATGTTGTTTTTGTGCAGTTTTCACAAACAGCGGTTCAAATATCCAGAAACAAAATAATGCCCTAAAAATTGCTCTCAGCTTTTAGGTGAAAAGTGTGAAAATCTCACGAAGTCGCCCAGTCTAGTTAATAGGCTACGGAAGTTTTTTCGAATCTTGACTCAACACTGGTAGACTGTAATTCGAGTGCAACTGTACTGTGTAAATGGCTGTGATAACTGCATGTTAAATGTTGTTTTACGATTATTTTCATGCTAATTTTGCGCAATGAATTCACAAAACATACTTAAAATGTAGTGCTTTTCATTCTGTCTATAGCTAGCATCCCTGTAATAGAAATATATCTAAATCTTTTTTTAAGTTACTAAGACAAATTATATTAATGTTTGATTCTAACCTCTTAAATATTATAATCTTGCTGAATTACTTTAATGTTCCCATCCAGTTTTACCATTATGTTTCTCTAACATCATTTTCTTTTCGATTCGTCAGTAGGATTAGGGTCATATCATCCACGAATGTTGAAAAACATTACTGCAAGCGGAAGATTTGAAGTATAGTGCTGCCCGACTGCTGCCATCGCAGCGGTTGCTTTAACGAATAATGCTCCGTCTTCAACAACCAGTCGTCAAATGTGATGAGTCGTGATCTCCACCGTGGATGCATCAAAGATGACCGTTTATTACTGTCTAAGGCAACGTCAGCATCATCGATGTAGGAGGTAGCTGTTTATTATGAAACTTAATCAGTTTACAGACGCGCGTTGCTCACTAGAGACCTTTTCTGCTGAAATATTCATTGATGATCGACGATTCTCTATCTCAGAATAGCGCACTCCAAAATATTCAAAAGTTTATATAACTTTATTCCTAAAGTTTTGGCCGTGCGGTTCTAGGCGCTGCAATCCGGAACCGCGGGACTGCTACGGTCGCACGTTCGAATCCTGCCTCGGGCATGGATGTGTGTGATGTCCTTAGGTTAGTTAGGTTTAAGTAGTTCTAAGTTCTAGGGGACTGATGACCTAAGATGTTAAGTCACATAGTGCTCAGAACCATTTGAAGCCTCCATTTGAAGCCTAAAGTTTTGGGACACTTTTCGAGAGTTGTCGTCAGCAGTTCATAGACCGGTTTGATGCAGCTATCTTGTACAAGTCTCTTCTTATCTGCACAATTACGGCATCCTACATCCATTTGGACCTGCTTACTGGTGTAGGCCTTGGCGTCTCTATCTACAATTTTTGCTTCTTACGCTTTCCTCCATCACCAAATTTATTGTTTTTTCACGTCTCGTATGACTCGTCATTATTTACTCGGTATACAAACCTAATATTCAGCTTCACTTTTCACTTTCATGTAAGACTGTTTTCAGCATTCGATGTCAATATCTTTAGCGGAAAAAAAATGTTTACTCGCTATTTACGCGGCCGGCCGCTGTGCTCGAGTGGTTCTAGGTGCTTCAGTCCGGAACCGCGCGACTGCTACGGTCGCAGGTTCGAGTCCTGCCTCGGACATGGATGTGTATGTCCTTAGGTTAGTTAGGTTTAAGTCGTTCTACCCCCCCCCCCCCCCCCCATGAAACACGGACCTTCCCGTTGGTGGGGAGCCTTGCGTGCCTCAACGATACAGATAGCCGTACTGTAGGTGCAACCACAACGGAGGGGTATCTGTTGAGAGGCCAGACAAACGTGTGGTTCCTGAAGAGGGGCAGCAGCCTTTTCAGTAGTTGCAGGGGCAACAGTCTGGATGATTGACTGATCTGGCCCTGTAACACTAACCAAAAGGGCCTTGCTGTTTTGGTACTGCGAACGGCTACAAGCAAGGGGAAATTACGGCCGTAATTTTTCCGAGGGCATGCAGCTTTACTGTATGATTAAATGATGATGGCGTCCTCTTGGGTAAAATAGTCCGGAGGTAAAATAGTCCCCCATTCGGATCTCCGGGAGGGGACCACTCAAGAGGACATCGTTATCAGGAGAAAGAAAACTGGCGTTCTACGGATCGGAGCGTGGAATGTCAGATCCCTTAATCGGGCAGGTAGGTTAGAAAATTTAAAAAGGGAAATGGATAGGTTAAAGTTAGATATAGTGGGAATTAGTGAAGTTCGGTGGCAGGAGGAACAAGACTTTTGGTCAGGTGAATACAGGGTTATAAATACAAAATGAAATCGGTGTTATGCAGGAGTGGGTTTAATAATGAATAAAAAGAATAGGAATGCGGGTAAGCTACTACAAACAGCATAGTGAACGCATTATTTTGGCCAAGATAGACACGAAGCCCACACCTACTACAGTAGTACAAGTTTATATGCCAACTAGCTGTGCAGATGATGAAGAAATTGATGAAATGTATGATGAGATAAAAGAAATTATTCAGGTAGTGAAGGGAGACGAAAATTTAATAGTCATGGGTGACTGGAGTTCGACAGTAGGAAAAGGAAGAGAAGGAAACGTAGTAGGTGAATATGGATTGGGGCTAAGAAATGAAAGAGGAAGCCGCCTGATAGAATTTTGCACAGAGCATAACTTAATCATAGCTAACACTTGGTTCAAGAAGCATGAAAGAAGGTTGTATACATGGAAGAACCCTGGAGATACTATAAGGTTTCAGATAGATTATATAATGGTAAGACAGAGATTTAGGAACCAGATTTTAAATTGTAAGACATTTCAGGGGCAGATGTGGACTCTGACCACAATCTATTGGTTGTGAACTGTAGATTAAAACTGAAGAAACTGCAAAAAGGTGGGAATTTAAGGAGATGGGACCTGGATAAACTGAAAGAACCAGAGGTTGTACAGAGTTTCAGGCAGAGCATAAGGGAACAATTGACAGGAATGGGGGAAAGAAATACAGTAGAAGAAGAATGGGTAGCTTTGAAGAATGAAATAGTAAAGGCAGCAGAGGATCAAGTAGGTAAAAAGACGAGGGCTAGTAGAAATCCTTGGGTAACAGAAGAGATACTGAATTTAATTGATGAAAGGAGAAAATACAAAAATGCAGCAAGTGAAGCAGGCAAAAATGAATACAAACGTCTCAAAAATGAGATCGACAGGAAGTGTAAAATGGCTAAGCAGGGATGGCTAGAGGACAAATGTAAGGATGTAGAGGCTTATCTCCTGAGGGGTAAGATAGATACTGCTTACAGGAAAATTAAGAGACTTTTGGAGAAAAGAGAGCCACTTGCATGAATATCAAGAGCTCAGATGGAAACCCAGTTCTAAGCAAAGAAGGGAAACAGAAAGGTGGAAGGAGTATATAGAGGGTCTATACAGGGACGATGTTCTCGAGGACAATATTATGGAAATGGAAGAGGAGGTAGATGAAGATGAAATGGGAGATATGATACTGCGCGAAGAGTTTGACAGAGCACTGAAAGACCTAAGTCGAAACAAGGCCCCGGGAGTAGACAACATTCCATTACAACTACTGACAGCCTTGGGAGAGCCAGTCCTGACAAAACTCTACTATCTGGTGAGCAAGATGTATGAGACAGGCGAAATTCCCTCAGAGTTCAAGAAGAATATAATAATTCCAATCCCAAAGAAAGCAGGTGTTGACAGATGTGAAAATTACCGAACTATCAGTTTAATAAGTCACAGCTGCAAAATACTAACGCGAATTCTTTACAGACGAATGGAAAAACTGGTAGAAGCCGAGCTCGGCGAAGATCAGTTTGGATTCCGTAGAAATGCTGGAACACGTGAGGCAATACTGACACTACGACTTATCTTAGAAGAAAGATTAAGGAAAGGCAAACCTACGTTTCTAGCATTTGCAAACTTAGAGAAAGCTTTTGACAATATTGACTGGAATACTCTCTTTCAAATTCTGAAGATGGCAGGGGTAAAATACAGGGAGCGAAAGGCTATTTACAATTTGTACAGAAAGCAGATGGCAGTTATAAGAGTAGAGGGACATGGAAGGGAAGCAGTGGTTGGGAAGGGAGTGGGACAGGGTTGTAGCCTCTCCCCGATGCTATTCAATCTGTATATTGAGCAAGCAGTAAAGGAAACGAAAGAAAAGTTCGGAGTAGGTATTAAAATCCATGCAGAAGAAATAAAAACTTTGAGGTTCGCCGATGACATTGTAATTCTGTGCGAAACAGCAAAGGACTTGGAAGAGCAGTTGAACGGAATGGACAGTGTCTTGAAAGGAGGGTATAAGATGAACATCAACAAAAGTAAAACAAGGATAATGGAATGTAGTCGAATTAAGTCGGATGATGCTGCGGGGATTAGATTAGGAAATGAGACACTTAAAGTAGTAAAGGAGTTTCGCTATTTGGGGAGCAAAATAACTGATGATAGTCGAAGTAGAGAGGATATAAAATGTAGACTGGCAAGGAAAGCGTTTCTGAAGAAGAGAAATTTGTCAACATCGAGTATAGATTTAAGTGTCAGGAAGCCGTTTCTGAAAGTATTTGTATGGAGTGTAGCCATGTATGGAAGTGAAACAGCCCGCATCTCGTGGTCGTCCGGTAGCGTTCTCGCTTCCCACGCCCGGGTTCGATTCCCGGCGGGGTCAGGGATTTTCTCTGCCTCGTGATGGCTGGGTGTTGTGTGCTGTCCTTAGGTTAGTTAGGTTTAAGTAGTTCTAAGTTCTAGGGGACTTATGACCACAGCAGTTGAGTCCCATAGTGCTCAGAGCCATTTTTGAAGTGAAACACGGACGATAAATAGTTTGGACAAGAAGAGAATAGAAGCTTTCGAAATGTGGTGCTACAGAAGAATGCTGAAGATTAGATGGGTAGATCACATAACTAATGAGGTGGAATTGAATAGAATTGGGAAGAAGAGAAATTTGTGGCACAACTTGTCTAGAAGAAGGGATCGGTTGGTAGGACATGTTCTGAGGCATCAAGGGATCACCAATTTAGTTCTGGAGGGCAGCGTGGAGGTTAAAAATCGTAGAGGGAGACCAAGAGATGAATACACGAAGCAGATTCAGAAGGATGTAGGTCGCAGTAGGTGCTGGGAGATGAAGGAGCTTGCACAGGATAGAGTAGCATGGAGAGCTGCATCAAACCAGTCTCAGGACTGAAGACCACAACAACAACAACAACAACAACAAGTCGTTCTAACTTCTAGGGGACTGATGACCTCAGATGTTAAGTCCCACAGCGCTCAGAGCCATTTGAACAATTTTTTGCTATTTCCGAAAAACTTCTTACGTTATCTCTACTTCAGGCATCGTCAGTTATTTCGATGCTCAAATTGCAAAATTCGTCTATTACTTTTAGCCTTTCATTTCCTGGTCTACAAGTAATTCGTTCACCATCACATGATTTCATTTGACTACAGTTCATGAACCTCGTTTTAATTTTGTTGATGTTCAAATCACAGACTATCCGCTTCACTCAACTTACCTTGTGAGTCCTTTGTCGTCTCCTTGATGTGTCAACGGCCATCCTTAAAGTTTTTATATATTCCCCGTGAATTTCAATACCTGTTTCTAATTTCTCATTTGATTCCTTTATTGCTTATTCTGTGAACACACTGAGTAACGTGGAGGATAAGCTACAATCCTGCCTGACTCCTATCTGAATTATTGCCTCGTTTTCATCTCCTTCGACTCTTATAACGCCAGTCTCATTTCTGTTCAATTTACTGATAGACTTCCGCTTGCTGTTATTTATCTCAGTTTACTGTAATGTATTCACATTAAGATATGTGAATACATCTCCTGACAAATGATCAGGGAAGTGAGTATTATGTTCTAATCTTCTATGTTTTTTATGTTATACTTTCTGACGTGTTCGATACCCTCGAGAATCATCTCATTTTTGGGTCTATGGAACGAGAACTGAACCCAGTCAAATCCAATCTTTAGAGTTCCAGAGAGTGCATTACTCAACACCGTCAAAAAAATTTTCTAAATGGTGTTTAATGTGCGTCTTATAGTTTCACTGAAACGGTTGATGATAGACAAAAGTTACTTTCGTAGCTCCAACGTTTTGGACTTGTATGCCTTTGAGTGAGATATTGTCACATGGTAAGTAAAAAGAGTCTAAGATGCTTGTATGTGTTACAAGTGACGGAGTGCATTGTTTGCAAAGCTATTTCCACAAAAAGAAAGAATCCCAGGATGAACCAAAAGCAGTCTCATATAAGTTAATCCCAAAACTGTTGGGTTAAGAAGTAGTAGATGAAGAATTAAGACCCCTTGCCGTATCTGACGCAATGATCAGGGAATGTTCTTTTCAGCAGCCTGTGTCAGACCGTTTTAAGGTAAATACTTGGTTTCGTACTGCTTAGTTCAAAAGCTAGACTCAAATTCAGTGAAGTACGCACCACAGTTTCTCTTCTATTGTCGTTTTGTTACGATTTAACGTTATCCGAATGTGACATTATTATAAGACAATCTACTTTAGTTGAGCAAAAGCGGGGAAGAACTGGCCGCTAACTTCCACAAAGAACCGCCAAGGTGTATCCCTATTACAGTTTTTTATTTTCTATACCAATCTGCAAAATTCTTTCGTTGTTCATCAAATCCTGTTGGGTTTTCATTTGTCTGCTCTGTATTTCACCCTGTATGTTTTCCTTAGTATACTGTCCAAGTTCTGCGATACAACACAGATGACAACAATACCTCTGTCGACCCAACATTACTAGAATGGACGGAAGTCTTGCAACGTCGGTGCCCATTGTCTGCGTCAGCAGGCACCAAGCGGTTCGTGACGCACTTTGACGACCGTCAACTCTTCCCTCGATCGGTCGCTCAGATATGATCTACCTGAGTCTGTCGCCCTCGTAATGTCTCCAACGTCTCTCTTTCACGCTCCGACTTCTTTGTGGGGGAGGGGGGAGAGGGGAATCTCCTTCCTCCAGTAACACGAGATGTTGCTTCGTATCGGATGGCTACTAACGTTTCCAAGGATTGGTCTAAACATCACTGAGACGTCTCAGACAGTGAGATGCTTTCCTCTAAACATATATTATGGTATTAATCAGTCCCTACGATAACTTTCCACCGCGGAATGCACTAATGTTAAGCAAGGTACATACGTGAGAGTAGTTCACACTGAGAGAGCTTTTGCGAGTAATACGTGTCAGCGGCAGTCTCCGAGAGTGTGGAGGGAGCTCAGGCAGCAGCTCTCTGCGAATGTACACCTCTCGTTAGACGGTAGCCTCCATCTCTCGAGAGCTGCTCGCCTTAACTCTCAGACAAGAAAAACTACACCTGCATTGTCAGGAGCGTTGACAGTACTCGGAGAGTGCCAAGCGGTCATACTGCGTCCCGGATTTGTGCCGTATTCCACAGTTTGTACACTACAACACCCTGGTAATATATTTTGCCGTACTCAAGCACACATTAAATAAAAGTACGCACGAAACTACGTGTTTCGAGCCATAATATGTGGCCGTGGCATGTTTCCGAGCGAAGATATCACCCGTTTTACCTCATAAACGAACAGCACGACCAGTTAGCCAATTTCGAAAGTTCTAGACTTCAACAATGCTACGCAGCAAATAACATATAAAAACATCATAGACATATTATATAGAATTAACAAGTGAAATAAAAAATTATCACTGGAGACACTCGATCCTACATTAATATGTGAGTGTGGATGACACACTAGCCCGCTGTGCACAGCGCCGCGTTGACACGGCAGCTACGCCCTCTATGAATGTATACCGGTACTGGCGGGACAGTTGAGACTAGACTGCTGTCGCGATGCATATGCGCCGTGAGTGAATGTCAGCGATGTGTCGGCGAAAAAAGTAAAGAACAAAGCTGCCAGAAAGTAGACTCAGGACGAAGTTGTGCATTTAATTAGTTTGTAGGAGGAAATGCCTGCGTTATGGAACGTACTATTACTGGACTACAGGAATTGAGATAAGAAACAAATTTTGTCGGCTGAAATGGCTATAATTTTCAACGCCTCCACAGAAGAAATTTACTAGAAAACCACAACACAAGAAATCAGCCAAAGCAGTTTTATAACACAGATTAATTTAAATAGAGGAACAAGAGAAATTATTTGTGAAAGTCACAGTTTTGGTATTCGGAAAATTGCCATTTAACTTCAAATGATACAGCTGTATCTATAACTTTATATGACGTGGTATTTACTCATTATTATACTGGGTGCTGAAGAACAGACCTTCAGGAATTTACGAATGTTTCCTTAAGTCAATACAAATAAAAACGCTCAAATAAATGTATGTCTGGAAATGCTTCATTTATCACACACCCGCCCTATTAGGCTTCTGAACTTCTATTGTATCAAGATGAAATTGATGTAATGTTATATCATAGTACTTTCTAATTTATCCAATTTTAAGGAGAGCAAACGTAGTCGGTACTAGAAATATTTGTGTCAGCAGCAGTCTGTCTTTAACATTAATGGATTTACTCATAATATTATCTAGAGTGGCAATTTTGCGTCCAACTATAAAAGAGTATTACTTCCATCCCCACTTCTGTCATTCTCGTAAACTTTCGATATTGTTGTGGACTTTCCATCACAGGCAATACAATGAGATTCTTGCATATTCCAAATTCATCTCGCCGCCTAATCCGCTCTATTATTCAACACGAACACGGTCGTTTATGTTTTTCTTTGCCACAAAAAGAATCAGAAGTGCGGTTGCACCCCGACGATCTTTCATCGCAACCTCTTCTTTCACGCACAGAACTACGACAGAAAAATGTCGCGAAGAGTGATCACTCAGTTCGCCCAGACACTCTTAGCCTGCTGTGTATTACCGCTTGGTCTGCTCTCGCAAAACTCTCAGACACTTACGGGAATTACTCGCAAGGAACTATCATACAGTAACTACCAGCGAAAATTCACCTCTCGTGAAGATTTCTGTGACTACTGTCTGAAAAAACTCTCACGTGTATCCCAGCCCATAGCATGTTAATTCGCCAACTGACTGTCCGTGTCATGTGTAGTTTCCTGTCACGGATCGTTGTGTGATTTGATTTTCTTCCTCTTGCATATGTGGAATTGAATGTTTCAGGGTACACTTTGTCAGTCGTTTCTGCTACTGCAGTTATGGGAGTCCCCGGGAAAGTTCTTAAAACGGAGACCCTCCTCCTCGTCCTGGCGGCAGCTCATTCTCAAGCCAACAAAACATCGTCCACACGTAGTCCCTCGCTGCATATTCTTGCGAGATGAAGGGTTTCTTGCTTTGACTTTTGTCAGTTAAAGTTTTTCATTATTTTTGTTACGTTGGCTCTCCATTCAATCAGTCCTGTGACTATACGTGCCGCCCTTCTCCTATGCAGATAACTGTTATTCTATGTGAAACGTAAGTGTTTCTTAAATGTTTTGAAGAACATTATCTCTCCGCCGTTAACTCTACTGGAAAATAAATCGTTACACTCAATGGTGGAAAGACGATGTCCAAGAAATTCGTGTTGACTGTGGACCGCAGGCAACAGAAATTATTTTTTTACATATTTTTAGCTTGGAAAAAGAACGCTCTAGTTTTGCAACTGCTGTAGGTTGTACATATGTCAGGGTAGATCAGTGCTGTTAACACTTGTTGTTGTTGGATAGTTTCTTTAGTTATGCGAAGATTATTTTCCACATGCCCTGTAAGAGTAAACAATATATCGCAATGTGACGCAGTTCCAAACAATACGGGCGTCCCTGTTATGGCCCATGCCGCTGCTTAGCATCAACTCGAGAGACGATTTCTGAAAACATCAATGTGTCTGTCACTAGTCAATAACATCTCAAGAAAACCATGAAATACAGTAAATGTACGGCGCAACGAGAGCAGCCAGCGGGTAAGCCGTCAACAAACATTTGCGTTCTGCCAGTCTCTGGCTCCCAAAACACAGTCGTAAAATTGACTGCACCTTTTTGCAGACGCACAAAATAAATTATTACAGGCGTATAAGTGTAATGAATATGCATATTCAGAGGAATATGATTTTACAAACAGTCATCCAGACTATTTAACTCCATTTGTCTGAAGTAGTTTAACTTACAGTAGCCTCAATTTTATAAATCTTGTATTTAGGGGAGCCTCGCACTACTACATATTACCTATTCACGAAGTTTCCGTGTCAAGCGCACTTCTGTATATGCCTGTATAGATAATGTTCGACTAGTCGAACATATGACCTTGCTGTCTTGAAACACTCGTTTTCCATGCGTACATCATAAGAAATAATACATTCTTGTAAGAATTTGTAACGGATGATAGAGGAATTTCACGCATTAGGATCAGTTTTTCTCTGAAAACTTTTTTGCCTTTTACATCGCACACATCTTCCAAAGTTTATCGATTAACAAAATGAATTGCTATTTGAAATAGTTGCTTATTCTGACAAATAATTAAATTTATCGTCTCTATGTCAAAGAAGTTCTATCCTCACGCCCAGTTCGGTGAATCCACATTTTCTTGGCTTCTCTTTCCTCTATTACTGAATTGGTAAAGGTCGCTGCCAATTTCGGCGACGTAACGTTACTGTGCATAGTAGGCGTGACACTCTAGGCGTCAATGCGTAACTCTGTGTTTCATTTCGATGGTATGTAACATATAGCTGTAAGTATCATTTGCACATGACCTGTTTCGCCGTTGTGTGCCTATTGGTCTGGCACACGAATAATTCCGTTGAAGACGTGTTCATTAAGGGCCCCAAACAGGAGCGTCAGTCCTAAAAATTTCGAGACTAGATAAACAAAACAGAGAAAAGTAAAGATGGTGGTTTTAATACACTACTGGCCATTAAAATTGCTACACCACGAAGATGACGTGCAACAGACGCGACATTTAACCGACAGAAAGAAGATGCTGTGATATACAAGTGATTAGCTTTTCAGAGCATTCACATAAGGTTGGCGCCGGTGGCGACACCTACAACGTGCAGACATGAGGAACGTTTCCAACCGTTTTCTCATACACAAACAGCAGTTGGCCAGCGTTGCCTCGTGAAACGTTGTTGTGATGCCTCGTGTAAGGAGGAGAAATGCGTACCTTACGTTTCCGACTTTGATAAAGGTCGGATTGTAGCCTATCGCGATTGCGGTTTATCGTATCGCGACATTGCTGCGCGCGTTGGTCGAGATCCAATGACTGTTAGCAGAATATGGAATCGGTGGGTTCAGGAGGGTAATACGGAACGCCGTGCTGGATCCCAACGGCCGCGTATCACTAGCAGTCGAGAAGACAGGGCGGTAGCGTTCTCGCTTCCCACGCCCGGGTTCCCGGGTTCGATTCCCGGCGGGGTCAGGGATTTTCTCTGCCTCGTGATGGCTGGGTGTTGTGTGATGTCCTTAGGTTAGTTAGGTTTAAGTAGTTCTAAGTTCTAGGGGACTGATGACCTAAGATGTTAAGTCCCATAGTGCTCAGAGCCATTTGAACCATTTTTTCGAGAAGACAGGCATCTTATCCGCACGGCTGTAACGGATCGTGCAGCCACGTCTCGATCCCTGAGTCAACAGATGGGGACGTTTGCAAGACAACAACCATCTGCACGAACAGTTCGACGACGTTTGCAGCAGCATGGACTATCAGCTCAGAGACCATGGCTGCAGTTACCCTTGACGCTGCACCACAGATAGGAGCGCCTGCGATGGTGTACTCAACGACGAACCTGGGTGCACGAATGGCAAAACGTCATTTTTTCGGATGAATCCAGGTTCTGTTTGCAGCATCATGACGGTCGCATCCGTGTTTGGCGACATCGCGGTGAACGCACATTGGAAGCGTGTATTCGTCATCGCCATACTGGCGTATCACCCGGCGCGATGGTATAGGGTGCCATTGGTTACACGTCTCGGTCACCTCTTGTTCGCATTGACGACACTTTGAACAGTGGTCGTTACATTTCAGATGTGTTACGACCCGTGGCTCTACCCTTCATTCTATCTCTGCGAAACCCTACATTTGAGCAGGATAATGCACGACCGCATGTTGTAGGTCCTGTACGGGCCTCTCTGGATACAGAAATGTTTGACTGCTGCCCCGGCCAGCACATTCTCCAGATCTTTCACCAACTGAAAACGTCTGGTCAATGGTGGCCGAGCAACTGGCTCGTCACAATACGCCAGTCACTACTTTTGATGAACTGTGGTATCGTGTTGAAGCTGCATGGGCAGCTGTACCTGTACACGCCATCCAAGCTCTGTTTGACTCAATGCTCAGGCGTATCAAGGCCGTTATTACGGCCAAAGGTGGTTGTTCTGGGTACTGATTTCTCAGGACCTGTGCACCCAAATTGCGTGAAAATATAATCACATGTCAGTTCTGGTATAATATATTTGTCTAATGAATACCCGTTTATCATCTGCATTTCTTCTTAGTGTAGCAATTTTAATGGCCAGTGGTGTACTTCAGGTGTTCTACATAGTATCACCCCACTTGCATACAATGCACAAAACGTTCATACAACAATATGAAACTGTCAGAAAAGTCCTCCTTCGGGATGTTGTTCAAGTCACGCTTCACATTGGCTTGAATGTCGGTTACGTCGTCAATTTGTCGACCTGTGATGTAAATTTCTGTACTTTGTCGTTGTGTGGTAGGTGAGCATTAATAATACCCATGATGATTTTTCCACAAATTAAATGTCTGCATTTTGCATTTCATTCAAATCACGACAAGCGTTAACGCGCCGTTGTTTTGGAATGGGAGTTAAGACGAGTGGGGCAGACTTTACATACCCTTTTCTATCCTTCAAAACATCCTGGAGATTGTCTTGAATACTTGCTTTAGACATATTGCTCCATTGAGATTTGTGACACAGCGATGTAGACATGCTACAGTTGCACGTCCACTAGTCAACACTGCCTGCTCACAAGCGAAAGTCTAATGCACATCTGTTGTTTACAGTTTTTAGTTCAAGGCGTCACGGTAGCTAAATCGCTGACGTCGCTAATACGCCAAAAATACAATCACTCTCGGAACTTTTTGGATGAACGGTCTGTATCGCTGTCAATTTCGACCATAGGTCCCTCTCATCAACCACGCAACATTTGGGCAATTTACGAAGCAATTTCTATCAGAATTTCGAACGCCATTATAGTGGGAAAATCTGTCATGTTCAGTATAAGTGGTATGTGATCTGCTCATGTCGACCAGTACTAGGACCGAACAAAACAGGGGTCACTTTATTGATCGAATTTACTTATTTTTCCCGATTGTTCATTTTAATATGTCCTTATTGTTTTTTTCCTTTATTCCCTTTGGTCTCCAGTAGGCCCCTTATTCTCGCGAGCCCAAGACATTACCCCAGCCTAGTTATGCCCCTTATCTACCTCAGTTTCACTGAAGGTAAGTATGTCATTAGCGAATCTTATCGTCGATATTCTTTCACCCCGAATTTTAATTCTAGTCGTGAATGTATCTCTTATTTTCGTTATTGTTTCTTCGATGTAAAGATTGCATCGAAGGGGGGAAAGACTGCACTCATTTCTTATTCCCTTTTTAAACAGAGCACTTCGTATTTGGACTTCCATTCTTATTGTTCCTTCTTCGTTCTTACACATATTGTATAGTACTCGTCTCCCTCCATAACTCACACCTATTTTTCTGAGAATTTGGAACGTTTGCACCATTTTGTATTGTAGAACGCCTTTTCTAGGTCGACAGATTCTTTGGAAGTGTTTTGATTTTTCTTAAGTCTTATTTTCATTATCAAGCACCACCTTAGAACTGCCTCTCTGGTGCCTTTACCTTTTCCAAAGCCAAATAAATCGCCACCTAAGACCTCCTCAGTTTTCTTTTCCGCTCTCCCGTATGTTATTCTTGTCAACAGGTGTTAAGCTGATTGTGCGATAATTGCCTCACTTATCTGCCCCTGCTCATCAGAATTGTGTGGGTGATATTTTTCAGAGAGTCTGATAGTTTGCCTTCAGTCTCATAGATTCTAAATACCAACTTGCCATTTCCCCGAATGATTTTAGAAATTCTGAAGGAATGTTATCCATATCATCTGCTTTATTTGATTTCAAGCCTTCCAAAGCTTTGTTGAACTCTCACTGTAAAATTGGATCCCCTATTTCTTTCAAATCAACTTTAATTTCTTTTTTTATCACGTTAGAAAATAGTTTTCCCCCTAGTAAAGGCCTTCAGGGTATTGTTTCCACCTACCAGCTCTCTCGTCTACATTTAACAGCGAAATTACTCGTACACTATTAATATTCAAATATTTGGTTGTAATTTACCGAAAGATTTTTGACATTTCTGTATGCTGAATCTGTCCTTCCGACGACCATTTCTTTTTCGCTTTCTTCACATTTTACATGCAGCCAATTCGCCTTTGTTTCCCTTCATTCCATATTTATGTCTTTCGTAAGACGTTTACATTGTGTATTCGTGTATTTTCCACGGAATTTTTATAATTACTTTGTAATATTGCTGTTATATGTTGTAATGTTATGGCTGGTGCGTGTGAGTCGACCGGGGTTCGGCAATAGTAAGTGCAAGATAGCTGCCAGCCGAACTAGTGAACTCAAAACAGGATTAACTCAACAAGTAGTTCTACGCCTTGTAGGTCACAAAACAACAGAACGATATTGACAATGATAATCACTCACTGCTGCTAATTGTAAGCGCAAGTGAAGTATAATTACCAAAAATAAAATATAAAAAAATCATAAAAATTAAATGGAGCAAGTAACTTTACTGGTTAAACAAAAATGTTCATGGTAACAGCACCTGTTTTACACCGGAACATCGACACAGCAAGACTACAGTTCAGTCATATAAAACCGACTGACGATACTTATTAAGATTAAAGGGTCGCCTCATCAGACAATTGTAGGATAAAGATGATGATATTGTTTATTGATCTTCAAAAATGTTCCGCAGATCGAGGTAAACTACAGTTACAAGTATCGTTATCAAGGAAAAAAATTAATGAGTGTGGAATTACAAAAAATTACATTAATCAATAAGGAGACAAAAGTCTCTCTGTTCCGAAAGCACTCTGTAAATACAGAAAGCACCTGAATGGTATGTGGAAGACGTCTGCTTAACGAGCAAATGAACTTTCGAAGTCTGAGTAGCTCGCAATGCAATAATGCTGGTGAAGATCGAATCACGATCCCAGTATAAAAAAAACCCTCACGCTGTGGAATAAACTCGCAAAGTGTGAGATGCACAGGGGGAAAACAGCGCAAATGCTAAACACGACACTTACACAAAAAGCAGCGAAAGAAGTGTCAGGCTGGGGCCAGACACCTCTCGATATCTCTGCGACGAACAGTCGCACCGCGATCCCGAACACCAACAAGTGTTGTGTTCTGTCTATGTCGTACCCCCCCCCCCCCTCCTCCCCCTCCTCACCGCTCCTAAATGCCACCGGTTGGAGGGGAGGCTTCACGAGTTTTGCCAGCGTGACAAGAGAGAATTTTCTCACACCTTCCAAAATGCAAGGAAGGCCAGCAGAATTTCTCAACTAGTGCTTATCTTATTGCTGTAAAACGACCAGAAGTTGGCACTGGACGGGCCTCTGACGCAGCTCGTTTCCCAAGCTGTGCATGGCAAAATGGCGTTGGCTAAGCCCCCCCCCCCCCCCCAAGGATCTTAGTTTGCACAGCTCCGAAAAGGACCTTTGCGGTACCCTGGCCTGGGGTCACGATTACCTGTAGCATCCTTCTCATATGGCTACACCATCCTCGGGAGAATTCGGGGAAACCTCCCACATATCCGCTACTGGACCACCCAATGCCTAAGGCCTGTAGCTGGCCTCTCTCACCAAGTTCCAGGAAAAGAGAATTTTACTGGCTTGAACTCCAAACTCTAGAACCCTGTTCCTCGATCCAGAAAATTTAGGATAATACAACAGTAACGAATTTATTTATCATCGCTTAGTGACATGTGACTAACCAGTTATGTAACACCTTCTTTCACAGATCAATTGAAGTATTTCTACTGTTAGCCAAGGTTTCTTCATAGTTATCTTCCTTCTATTTATGTTTACCTGACCAAAACCTATGAGTGCCTTTTTTTAGATATGCCCATCCCCCTATCTTGCCTGCCTTCTGTATCATTCATTATCGCAGTATCTACAGCCACAGACAACATCAAACGTATATGATCGTTCCTCATTTCTTCAAGATCCCACTTCTTTCCAAGGTGATTCTTCCGACGATTCTCTTAAACTTCAGTCTACTCCTTATCATTTCTAAATTGTGGCCTGAGTCTATATGCACTTCTTGGTACACCTTAAAATCCAGTGTCTTATTTCGTATTCTGTCTCTCCCCATGATGTATCCGAGCTGGTAATTTCCAATGTCTCCGACATATTTCAAGCAGACCTCCTCCTCTTGTGCTTGTTGAACGGTGTATTCACTATTACCAACTGAAGTTTACTGCAGAGATTTAGCTCGTGATTCGTGCTTGAATAGTACAGCCGTGAAGGTCAAAAGTCCCAGGTTCGAGTCCCGGTCCGGCACACAGTTTTACTCTGCCAGGAGTTTTCAAATCAGCTTACACCCACTGCGGAGTGAAAATTCGTTCTGGAAACCATGCTTATTGAATGAAAGACAGCTCTGTGTGCACTCATTTATTTTGCGTGATAAAAAATTGGATCATGTTCCTGAAAATATGTCTATGTGTAATTAGTTAATGGTATGAGACTGCCTGAGTGATAATACAAAACGATATGCATTATGATTCACTATACCTCACATGCTTTTGTTGTTACCTATATTATTATATTATTCTTATAAATATTGCGCAAAGTTTTCTCCGTGTTTATTAAACACTTTTAATTATCCATGCGAAAATGAAAAAGCTTTAGCGCGGCAATGTGAACCCAAAAGTAACCGCTGCTCGAGCTCCACATTCTAATCCAGTAAAGCGGTCAAACTTGATGACGGTTGACCTCGACCTTTTTCGAGAACTAAGGCCTAAAGTCATAAACCCTGCATGAAATCATACAGAGACATTAAATTGCCTAACGTCCTTGTAGGTTCGCCTTTATAGCAGAGAAACATCTTTCTGGAGTGACTTATCATGTCAGACATAACCCGCGCATGTGGTGGTAGTATTGTGCAACACTGACTCACAATCGAATTCGGCGAGTTATTGTCATCCCAATATTCGTTTCATAATATTCATTGACAGTATACGATTCAAGGTCAGATACATGAACCACCTCGCTTTGCTTCCAGTCACTTTATGCACGAGCTGTGCCTCATCGTCAACAAGTTGTCGTGACCGCGTTATCGCTCTTGTGGAAGAAGGGAATTTGGCACAGTCGGAGGTTGGGGCACCGTGTGGCGTTCTTGGATACGCTGCGCAACGATGAATATAACGATATCGTGATACTGGAGAGTCCAGCAGGTGTGTTGAAACTGGACTTTAGCGTGTAGCACAAGTCCAAGACAATGAACTCATTATTATATTATGAAAAAGTCTTTTTAACACGGTGCAATTGGGACATGCTATTGCGTTTCCCAGGTCGGTTGACTCGGATCGGCGCCGGCTTCTGGAGGATGAACTGCAAAGCAGCTGTGCGGCCGTCACACTGGAAGCTCCGTGATCATCATCGACTCAACCGATTAGCGTTTGCTAAGAAAAGCACATTACCTGACAGAAAAAGTGAAGCACCCAGAATACATGATCGGCTAAATAAAAGTAAATGTCGTGTGACTAGGGCCTCCCGTCGGGTAGTCCATTTTCCGGATGCAAGTCTTTCGATTTGACGCCACTTCGGCGACTTGGGCGTCGACATGGTCGCCTGTCAATGCATAATAACTTCGTGCACTTGCACATCTTCGGCGGAAACGTAAACGATCCTAGGTGCAATTGTCTGACCGGTAGAAGAGCCGCCAGAGTGCTCAAAAATGGCTCTAAGCAGTATGAGACTTAACATCTGAGGTCATCAGTCCCCTAGACTTAGAACTATTTAGCCCTAACTAACCTAAGGACATCACACACATCCATGCCCGAGGCAGGATTCGAACATGCGACCGGAGCAGCAGCGCGGTTCCGTACTAAAGCGCCTAGAACCGCTCGGCCCCAGAGGTCGGCTTCGCCATAATACATTACTGTTTTTCGTGTTACCAGCCCTTCTAGGGTATATAATTGGCGTGAACAACGTCAGATGTTGACTGATGACTGTGAAGGACAGATGAGATAAAGTTATCATCACCTGACAGATTTTGAAACGGGCCTCATTGTGGGTCTCCACTCGACTGGCTAGTCGAATCGAGCATTATCCAGATTTGTGGAGCCTTTGGATGTGCTAGTGGGTCGATGCTGGACTGCATGGAAACACGAGGACAGGAATATTGGTCATCAATGTTCCGCTCTGTAACGTCTGCTCCTATCATACAAAAACAATATTCCGTGACCTCCACCACCGTTGGTCAGAGACTAGCACCAGCTGGACGAGGGAATTACCGTCCCACGCGTCGTCTGCCTTTAACACCATAATAAAAACGGTTGCGTTTTCAGTGGTGCCGTGAAAGGGAAGCACGAATGGCGTCGCATTCTGTTCAGCGATCAGTCGTGGCTGTGCTCTACTCCAGAGTACCATCGTCGGCGAGTATGGCGTCTACTTAGGGAGGATCTCAATCTCTTAATGTTTTGGAGAGTCACAGCGGGGCTACTCCTGGCGTCATGATGTCGGGGGCCATCGCGTATGACTTGAGGCCACTGCTGATAGGGATTGAAGAAACTCAGAGGACACAACGGTACGCCACGGACATCCTGTATCCTCATGCGTTACCTCTTATACGACAGTATTGACGTGCCATTTTTCAACAGGAAAATGTTCGTCCACATAAGACACGTATCTCTATGAACTGTCAGCGTGATGTTGAGAAACTCCCGTGGCCAGCAAGATCCCCAGATCTATCCCCGATGGAATATGTGTGGGACCAGCTCGGACGTCAGCGCTGTCCGGGTATCAACAGCCTCTAACAACAGTTGAGCGCCATCGTCCCTCAGGGGACGATACAAAGGCTTTATGACTCCATTCCCAACCGAATGAGCGCATATGCATCAAGGACAGATGGGGTATAACGTCATATTGATTAGTGGGCTCCCAGTCTCATCTTTCCCTTCTGGGTACTTTACTTTTTTGTCAGGCCGTGTATACATCACGAATGGCGGAATGTAATATTTTCCGACCAACTAGTAGTTTCCACGGTGAATTATGGTCAAGTACCAATATATAGGCTGAATCGTGTTCCTTTCAACACGAACTCGTATAACCGCGAGAAATCTCGCAGTGGCCGTGTGTCTATAGCGGCTTGGGGCTGGATGTGTTCCGTGGTCTTGGAATGCTTCACAGGATAGACATGTTTTAGACATCCTGTTTGATGCTGGCCATTATTCTCACATTATCGGTGCTACATCCTGAGGGATTAATCTGTTTTTAGTAGGATCGGTCTCATGTCAGCTTAGCTGCAACAGAACGAGATTTATTTTCATGACTTACCTCCTTCTGCACCAAACCTCAGCCCTTGAAAACGAATAAGCGGATACAAAAAGGACCACGCGAGAAAATTGGACTGACAAAGCACCAATAACCGGCAATAACGCTTGGCACGTCACCCTAGCTGCCTGGGAGGAAGTGGCAGAATATGAGTGAGTTGTTATTCACCTCGTAAACTTCCTTTCTTGCAGTATGCGGATGGTTATTGAAGGCCTTTGGACGGGTTATTAAGAGGTGAAGAAGCCACACGATCTGTGCCCTATTGAGGACCGAACTGTGAAATGCTCGTTCTGTTAATTCTGCGTTTTCTATAGATTAAACAAATTAGCGCAGTAAGACATAAAAATAATTGCAGAAAATCGTATTAGTTCCGAATCCCGCCGTCATACAGCTACTTAGCAGTCTGTTGTGTACGCCACTAAATTACCAATTCCCTATACTATCTGCTGCGATGTTCAGGAAATTCTCACTGTTTCTTCGCCCTTGATTCCCTTTCACGACTTCAAGTGCCTTTTCGGCTTCTGAAATCCTAGAAATAATACAGAGTGGATTTTCTTGTGTTTTTTAAGGGGGTGCGTGCTTTGTGCTGAGTGTCCCTCTACTACACTCACAATTGCAAGGGCGATATTGCAGTGCCTGTGTTATTCTGATTGCGATGCAAAGTTCCTACACAGGCACTGCAATATCGTATTTACCTGCTGGTACTGGGCAAGCGACTTTTAAGGACAACGTCTGATCTGTACGGGAACATACATAACGGATGTCCGAGTACAGGTCGTAGACATATGATTGACGACATATGGAAGTTTGTGTCGGTTGGTGAGTCGTGCACGGATAGCCAAATGGTAAGGCGACAGATCGCGATGAGCGGGAAATCCGCCTTCGAGTTCCGATCCGCAACAAATTTTCACTGTCGTCATTGTGTTCTACAGCTGATGGTAGTCTTTACTCGCAATTGCGAATTCATTTGATGTGCACAATTACAAGTGTCTTTTACTTTTATGGAGAGTGTTGTACACCCTTTAATGTGATTTGTTCCTGGGTAACAGGCGTGTAATTCAAATTTCGGTCACTACCACGTTTTGTGCTGTCAAGTGCACAATCCTTTGTTGACAACGACATAGTGGCATCATTAAGTGGCGTAAAAATAGAAAAATAAAGTCTAATTGCATTCCTGTGAAGTATCATACATTTCTTTCTGCCATTCCGTCGCTTTCCATGTCGACTCCTCAAGGGCCTGGCACACACACACACACACACACACACACACACACACCACTTCTTTGCGATGACTTTCGTCAGCAATCAGATGACTGCCTGGTACCACCTTTACATTACACCATGTAGAGCGCTCGATAATTACCGGTGTGCTCTTTTTAGCGGGCAACCTATATTTTGTTCAGTGAGCTTATGTAGTGAGTCATACATCAGGGGAAACTTTCCGAATATCTTTGTAACTTTTTTATTACCTTCTTCGTTATAAAATAAAGAAAAAAGGTCGATCATTTAACCACACACTGAAGAATCTCAATATCTCGGTAGGTTATTCTTCCACAGATATATCAAATGACACATCAAATTCATGATTAATATCAGGCAGTGCTGGGAAGAAACTCCTGAATTGGAGTTCGTTGTCTCTCTCGGTGCGACTTAATGGAACGTGGTTGGGTGATATAAGAAAATATACACGATGCGTATAACTGATGATGGTGGTGCATGGAAAAGTCAATATGAAAGCCTCGTCTAATAGTGCATTGATGACGATCTTTTTTCTGATTTTTTCCTATATTTTGATGGAGTCGGTATGTTATTCTTGGGTCGGCAATTTTAGCGGAAAAGGGTGGCCGGATGCCCTCCCTGCCCCCATCCCCCATCCCTTCCCCCCCCCCCCCCCCCCTCTCTGGGACGGAAATTGTGTACCCAAATTGTTTGCATTTAGTTTTCTCTCACGTGAAGGGTGTGAGAATGTTTTCTAAATGTTTGCGAATCGTGTAAATGAGATGGGACTTGGGTATTAGCCCAGTATTCACCAAATAGGAGGTGAGAAACTGCCTAAAACCACATACAGACTGGCAAGCACATCGGCTGTCGCCCCATGGCGCCGGCCAGATTCGATCTGGGGTGGGTGCACTTATCCGACTTCGGGAAGCGGTCTGGGCGGATCGGGGGAGTGATGATGATGACTGTTATTATCAAACATATTATTTGCACTATCGTTGTGAACTGTCATACGATGGAGTCAAACTCGAGCGATGAACTTAAATTCCTTCTTAAAGATGACTCGAATTTATTTGAGAGTGCTTCCGGTAGTCAGCAAAATAAGAAAACTTTCTCTCGGGCATTGTTAGCCATATCATAGCACTGATAAAGTGTCGTCCGTTTGATAGAAAACCACCCAGGAAAGAAAACGTGGCAGGGCAGGCTGTTATCGACTTGGCGCTCCTAAGCGCCGCGATAATTGCTCTGTGACGTCACCGAGTACAAGAAGTCGCGCAGCCGATGTCGACGCAACACCGTCTCCAGGGGCCGGCCAGAGTTAGCGCCTTCTTCCCAAGAGGAGCACCCTTAAAGGAGACGCTCCTCTCGTTTCAGAAGACTATAAATGCTCCATCCAATGTATCGTAGATTACTACAGATCAATCATTGTTCAACACATGTACAACATTCCCAACTGACAAAAATATTGTACTTTCTGTAGCAGAACGCTTGTAGATTTCGTTGTCAAATCAATTACATCAAGCGTGTGGATTTATAGGTAAAGGCTTCAAGAGTTCTGAAAAACTATAATTTTACTACTGCCAAGTATAAAAGTGCCACTGTTCTGTTTGTATAATGTATAGCAGTAGTGGAAACTACATATAAGACTCACCTCACCCGGAACTTGTCCCATTAATGATGTGTTCTTGCGCTGTCCGCACGTATCCAGATGATGGGTACACACAGCACGTCGGCATGTTATACTGGCGTCGAGTGCATTCCTTAGGCGTTTTTCTATTCTCGTCAAGATTAACGCCTGCAACGTGCACGTTCCTTACCACATGCTTGAATTAAAAACACGTGCAACACGGGTAATAATGCAAAATAGTTTTTACTTTCCTCGAAGCGAAAGTACTTGAAATATTTCGATACGTTGGGAGACTCTACGAGAAATGTGTTACGCACCACGGACATAGTCTCAATATCTCGAGAGCCCGCCTTCTAATAAGAGTAGAGTAACAGATTGCTTCTTCCTACATGTACTTTGTGTAGTGACCACAAAGGAAAAATTAGTGAAATTAAGACGTGTATAGTCGGTTACTGACAATATTCCTTCCTGCGCATCACCAGCAAACATAATAGAAGGCGTGGAGATTTAATCTGGTAGTCAGTAGACGAAAGTTTACTCCATTCATGTCGATAGTAGCGCCGATTCCGTGCTGCAAGTTCCCGGACGTCGCACGATTCGAACGGCCGCAAAAACAGCACAAAAATCATCTTTCAGTGAATTTTACTCCATTTCTTTTTTGTTAGATCTGCAAAAGAGTTATTTCATTGGGTGAACAGAAAAGTTGCCATTTATTAGTAAAAAAAATACGCTTTCATACTAGAGGAACAGACTACAGCTTTGATAAATTTTTCAAACTCTTTGATGAATGAAAAGCGTTACAGAAATATTTTACTAGAGTTTCGGACAAGACAAACGGAAAAAGGAGATATTTTTGTGCTAGTGATAGACGATATTTGTGACACAGTTCATTGAGAAAAAAAGAGGAAGAATATCCTATTTCCTAATGATTCAGTGACAAAATAGGTGACCAGTATACATGATTGGTGTGCATCGAAAACCAAAGCTCAAGGATGATAGATCACTCAAGCCAGTTCCAATGAAATTCAACTGAAGAGAGAAGATTCATGAGGTAATGGAACAACGTTTATCACTCATCAACTTGGTGTATCAAAATCAGATCATTCAGCATCAACCTTTGAAAACAGTGATGCTGCTGAAGACAATCAAATCTCGTTTGATGTCATTCAGAAGAGGTCGGCAACGGCAATAACCGCAGCAACTACAGTTTGCTTTGCATATTTTTACTCCCGGTAACTCTGAGATTGATAATAGACGCAAAATCAGTGATAGAAATGAGGTTTACATACGAATGGCTGCTGCAGAAGCTTTCAGATGTGATACTGAACACCAGGTAATAAATCGAACTTTACAAAGCCTAAAAAAAAATAAACGAAGAAAAAATATAGATACAAGCTACACAGAGAAATAAGGCGCCAAATCGACATTAATGGCTATCAAGGATTAGAACTGAGCTGGGATGGGAAGTTGCTCTCAGAATTCACACGTGTTGCTAAGCATGATAGACAAGCAATAGTAGTAACTTGTCAAGGCAATAAAAAAATCAGGATCAAGAACAAATGCAACATGAGTAACTTAGAAATGGATACCTTCGGTATAGAGAAGCAGCTGGAATCGTTTAATAAAGCTTCCGGACCAGATTGTATATTAGTCTGGTTCCTTTCAAAGTATGCTGATACGATAGCTCCATACTTAACACTCAAATACAACCGATCGCTCGTCGAGAGATCCGTACCTAAAGACTGGAAAATTGCACAAGTCACATCAATGCCCAAGAAGGGAAATATGATTAATCCGCTGAATTACATACCCATATCGCTAACTTCGATTTGCACTAGGATTTTGGAACATATACCATGAGTTACCTCGATGAAAACGATTTATTGGCAGACAACCAATATCGTTCTTGTGAAATACAACTAGTTCTTTACTTTCACGAAGTAATGAGTGCTGTCAACAGGGGATGTCAAATTGAATCCATATTTTTAGATTTCCAAAAAAATTTTGACACCGTTCCTCACAAGCGATTTCTAATCAATTTGCGTGCCTAGGTAGTATCGTCTCAGCTGTGCGACGGGATTCGTAATTTCATGCCAGAAAGATCACAGTACGTAGTAGCTGACGGAAAGTCGTCGAGGAAAACAGAAGTAATTTCCGGCGTTTCCCAAGGAAGTGTTATAGTCCCTCTGCTGTTCCCGATTAACATAAACGATTTTTTGCAGATTATGCTGTCACTTGCCGTCTTATAAAGTTGTCTGATGATCAAAACCAATTTAAAAAGGATTTAGACAACATATCCGTATGGTGTGAAAAGTGGTAACTGATTCTAAATAATGAAAAGTGTTAAGTCATCCACATGAGTACTAACAGGAAACCGCTAAATTTCGGCTACGGGATAAAATACACAAATCTAAATACTGTAAACTCAACTTAATACTTAGGGATTACAATTACGGAACAACTTAAACTGGAAATATCACATACATATTCTGGGGAAATCAAACCAAAGACTACGATTTATTGGCCGAACACTTAGAAAATGCAACAGTTTTGCTAAAGAGACTGCTTATACTACGCTTATTCGCCCTCTTCTGCAGTATTGCTGTGCGGTATGGGTCTGCAGCAGATAGAAATGACGGAGAACATCGAAAAATTTCAAAGAAGGTCAGCTCGTGAACTAGGGGAGAGGGTGCCACGGATATGATACGTGAATTGGGGTGTCAACCATTACAACAAAGGACCTTCTCAAGAAATTTCAATCACCAACTTTCTCCTCACAGCGTGAAAATATTTTGTTGGCGCCTATCTGCATAGGGAGGAATGATTATCATAATGAAATAGAAGAAATCAGAGCTCGCACAAAAAGATGTAAGTGTCCGTTTTTCCCGCTCATTTTTCGAAAGTGGGATGTTAGAGAAACAGCTTGAAAGTAGTTCAATGAACTCTGTACCACGCATCTGATTGTGAACTGCAGGGTAATCATGTAGACGTAGATGTACTGCGAGCTCCCAAAATCACGTCTTCAGGATAGCTGCAAGCTATGCCTTTTAACCAAGCACTGGAGGCCTGGGGTATAGACGATGCAACTTACACTCTTAGTTATAACTCAGACGACTTTGCCGCAGTGATAACACCAGTTCCCGTCAGATCACCGAAGTTCAGCGCTGTCGGGCTTGGCTGGTACGGGGATAGGTGACCGTTCGTATCTAACGAGCACTGTTGGCAAGCGGGTCGCACTCCGTCCTTGTGAAGCCAATTGAGGAGCTACTTGACTGGAAAGTCGAGGCTCCGGTCACAGAAACTAACAACGACCGGGGGCGCTGTGCTGACCACAGGCCCCCTCCATATTCACATCCAGTTACTCCTATCGGCTGAAGACGACACGGCGTTCGGTCGGCACCGTTGGGCCTTCCGAGGCCCGTTCGGACGTATTTTTTTCTGATACAGCAGCAAGCAATCCTGTTGTACTAAACAGTGCCTGTATTTCTAGAAAAATACTTTAATTGTGACCTATTGGTGTCATCACATTTAAATTTATGGAGCTTGACCCTCCCACAGAGTGTAATTTATGGTCTAGACACGGCGCTTTTCACATAGTTTATGGAAACATTGATGACATTCGACGAGAAGGTTCACATAACTGGTAGCAGTTATGTCACTGACGATCCCGGATTTCTTGAATACAGCCCTTCCATGTAGAAATAACAGCGAGTTTATTACCGAGAGCATTTGGAATTAACTGGCGGCATTCCGGCGATAAGAATATCGTTCCGTATACCATCAGTAGTAAGTTATGTTTTGTGGGAGACAATGGCAGTTCCACATTCAAGATCTCTTTCAAGATCAATTTCAATTATATCGTGGAGAGTAAAACTCTTTAACCACGATAGATACTTTCCTTGCTCAAATGTACGAAGGCAGTTCGGAAAGTAAGCTCCTGTCGATCGCGTAATGGAAACCACAGTGAAAATCCGATGAAGCTTTGCACAGATGTGTTGGACAGTGTCTCTAGCATGACCATCGATCGCGTCACGTCGCTCTTTTGGTGAAATTCTGAGCGTACAGAGAGCACGTAAAGATGCCTAAAAATGTTTCCCGCCAAGAATGAGAGATTTCACCTGACTTCATGCAGCCCACACAACTTAATCCCTTCTTTCCTTTTTCATGACAATCCACGGCCGCCCATTGCGGGGACTATGAGGAGACTACTGCAGCATTTTCGATGGGAGGTGTTTGATCACCCACCTTAAAGCCTGGACTTGGCTCCCTCTGGGTTTCATCTCTCTTCACACGAGCCGCTGGCTATGGAGACAACATTTTGGCAAAGACAACAAGCTGCAGATCAGCGTAGAGAATTTGCAGGAAGTACAGGCGGCTGCTTCTGTGACGAGGGTACTAGAAAATTGATGTATTACTACTATAAATGTCTCAGTCAGAGCGGTGTCTGTGTGGAGAAGTAGCTGGGAGGTGTAGCTTACTTATGTAAATAAAATAATTTTGATTTTCACTGTGGTTTCCATTGTGGGACCGATCGGACCTTACTTTCCAAATACCTCCTACATTCTTGCCCGACATCTATCATCAGAAACAACTGAAGCACCGTATCACGGTATTATATTCAAGGGTGAACTAATACAATATCGGAATAGTGAACTAGAAATCAATAAGGCTGCTACGAAAAAATTTCTATCTATCTCTAGTACTTAGATCCTAAAATTGTGACTCCATCCTCATTTTATGACGATGTTCCAACAGCAGTTAAGACAAATACGGTGGAAGTTACGCTGCGAGGAGACAAAAGTGAAGAGGAGGGAGAAGTAAAAAATCAATCACATATGTACAGTTACCTTCAATGTGACATTTATTACTCTATAAACAGCGAGTTCTCATCTTTTGTAACTCCTGTTACAAAAAATTTCAGTAGGATATTTACTACCAGAAGTGACTTCCTTGGCAAAGACCCTGCTAAATGCAAGGATAACCCTGGTTACGAAAGTGGAACTGAAAAATAAAGAATAAAGTTATTGTGTGCAAAAAGAGGTATGACTCTCAACCAAGATACAACAAAATTCTCGCAAAAGATGGAACCGAGAAACTATTTATTTTATAAGTCATCTATGGAGAGCAGAAAAATACCCAACTGCTGCCAGATGCATTCTTAAGAAAAGCTAATTTTCAGTATCTGTTTACTTACATCATGTTTGGCTCAGTAGTTCTAAATAAAAACACGTCACTCTTACAGAAGATGTGTGCATTACTAACGAAAACATGATTACTCTTAAATATTTTTCTTTAACAGTTTCTTTTGGAAAATTTGTTTCAGAATTTTTTTTAACGTGTGCTGCAGAATAAAATACGAAATATGTGGAGACGGGCGTGAGAATACTACCTTTGAAAGGAATTAATAGTTGCGTGTAATATTTTTCTACTTCAGAGAGTCCAAGCTGTTCTCCTATTAAGCACAAATTTTGCAGTAGCTGTCCGTTACCGACCATCTCCTCTCCTTCGGGCAGCAGTGCCTCTGGTTCAGAACGCTCCCCATGTGAATAATACCGAACTCCTGGGCTACACTTGTCGCACTTCCAGTTTCCCGATGTTTCTTTCGCGTGTGAGGTCATCCAGATGATGTATGCGGGCAATGTTGTAATGCAGAATACCACCAGAGTGCATCGTAAATGCTCCCTGATTGACACATACTGTCTTTTTCCGCTCCTTCAACTGCCTCAGGTTGCACAGCCAGCCTCATTTGGCGCAACAGTGGACGACTGTGCAGCTTCTGGCAACATTCTTCCCCACTTTCAGTCTTTGCTACCGACTTGTAAATACGTTATGTTTCTTTACCTATCTAATTCTTAAGTTTTGCAGTGCAGTATAATAAGCAAGCGGCAAACATAAACTATCAAACATATACAGTAAGACTCTTTCGTGTGCATCTCACGGTGGCTCATAACACTCTCGCTGAACTACGACTGTAGCCTAAAGTCAGCTCCCAATCACCTACCAAAGATTGTACGTTCTTATTACCTATGCATCATAGCCACGAACAGTTCTGCTATCGACACCAAAATCAGGTCATAACAAAACATAAACACTTTCTTTCTCCTTCAAAAAATGGTTCAAATGGCTCTGAGCACTATGGGACTTAACTTCTGAGGTCATCAGTCCCCTAGAACTTAGAACTACTTAAACCTAACTAACCTAAGGATATCACACACGTCCATGCCCGAGGCAGGATTCGAACCTGCGACCGTGGCGCTCGCACGGTTCCAGACTGTAGCACCTAGAACTTCTCGGCCACTCCGGCCGGCCTTTCTCCTTCGTTGCTACTTTTGGCATCCACTGATAATTACCAGCAGGAAACATTAAAACAGTAACTAGTAATGAGGTCAGGCTAGTGGATACTTTTCACGAGAATATTGCTGAAATAGGCCAAGAAATGCCTAATTTTCGTTTGATATGTTGACACGCCCCCCTCTTAAAGTGCAAAGTAGCCCTGTTTCCTCCAAATTTTACAACAGTCAACCTTTTTCTTCCAAATGTAATATATTCAAGCCTCCGTGATATTTCCTAACGAATGCAGCTCATTCTTAAGGTGCTTTACTACTGGCAACAAACAATTATCCTTATTATTATGTTCTTTAAACCATAGTATAAAGTTCTTTCCTGTCTGACCCACATATTTCATCTCACAATCTTGACATTTTGTTTCATAAAATCCCGCTTTCCTCATAACGGATAACAGACCAGGGCAAGGCTGAAACATAAGATTAGTGCAGGTGAAAACGGGATGGAGAAAACGTGAATCTATAAAATAAAATATTGGGTTCAAAAATCACACATATTTGACAGCCGGAGCGTAATAATCTCCGTGCTCATCTCGGTTTTAGTGGAGAATAAACAAGGCGAATTATGAACGATCTTGGAAAGAAGACGGAGAACATTGTTGCGGCAATTAGATGTGAAGGTGACGTGACAATATCACAGGTGTGTACAAACTCGTACTGAAACATTAGCAAGTAACGGTAGATAAATTCAGCTAACTTTGTTCTACGTCAGTAAAGCAACTGGCTATTGCTGTCTACACATGATGTAGCGTTTCATCCTGAAACGCTCTTTTTACGATGAAACATAATGTGGAGAACTTCGCCTACTATGTTGCAAGTAATATTATAGGTCAACTAAATTAGATTCGCTGAAATGAATAGATGATGGGGATGATCCTTTATCATTTAGCTACAATATAGCAGGTCAGCAACTGGAAGCAGTTAATTCCATAAATTACCTGGGAGTAGGCATTAGGAGTGATTTAAAATGGAATGACCATATAAAATTAATCTTCGGTAAAGGAGATGCCAGACTGAGATTCATTAGAAGATTCCTAAGGAAATGCAATCCGAAAACAAAGGAAGTAGGTGACAGTACACTTGTTCGCCCACTGCTTGAATACTGCTCACCGGTGTGGGACCCGTACCAGATAGGGTTGATAGAAGAGATAGAGAAGATCCAACGGAGAGCAGCGCGCTTCGTTACAGGATCACTTAGTAATCGCGAAAGCGTTACTGAGATGATAGATAAACTCCAATGGAAGACTGCATGAGAGACGCTCAGTAGCTCGGTACGGGCTTTTGTTGAAATTTCGAGAACATACCTTCACCGAGGAGTCAAGCAGTATATTGCTCCCTCCTACGTATATCTCGCGAAGAGACCATGAGTATAAAATCAGAGAGATTAGAGCCCACACAGAGACATACCGACAATCTTTCTTTCCACGAACAATACGAGGCTGGAGTAGAAGGGAGAACCGATAGAGGTGCTCATGGTACCCTCCGCCACACACCGTCAGGTGGCTTGCGGAGTATGGATGTAGATGTAGAATCAATGAAGATACAGTGATATGAAATTATATCAGCGTAACCTGTAAGGCAGTTTGAACACGAAGGGTAATGATAATGATCTGAGTAACGAAAATTTGTGCCAGATCAGGACAAGTACCAGAATTTGCTGCTTTCCGCTTATCAGCAAATATAATTCTATCGATACATAGTATTACGTGTCATGGTAAACCATAATCCTGCGATTCCATCTCTCAGTGCTGCTATTCTTACAGAACCCGTTAGAAAGTCTCAGGCTGTAATATTCGGAAACATCAGTGACAATAAAGGTATAGTCAGCCTGCTCAGACAGCCTAACAATTTAGTCGACTGCTCTTGAAAAACATAAAATCCGAGTTTGAATACCGGACTGACAGCAACTTTCGTTAGTCACAACATACTTATTACCATGCGAATTCAGCATTTCTGTCCGCTATTCGCTGATATTTCATGTCACTACATCTCCTCGTAATTTCATTCCCATTATCTACTTATTTCATTTCAACGAATCTAATTCTGATGTTCTACATCTACATCTACATTTATACTCCGCAAGCCACCCAACGGTGTGTGGTGGAGGGCACTTTACGTGCCACTGTCATTACCTCCCTTTCCTGTTCCAGTCGCGTATGGTTCGCGGGAAGAACGACTGTCTGAAAGCCTCTGTGCGCGTTCTAATCTCTCTAATTTTACATTCGTGATCTCCTCGGGAGATATAAGTAGGGGGAAGCAATATATTCGATACCTCATCCAGAAACGCACCCTCTCGAAACCTGGCGAGCAAGCTACACCGCGATGCAGAGCGCCTCTCTTGCAGAGTCTGCCACTTGAGTTTGTTAAACATCTCCGTAACGCTATCACGGTTACCAAATAACCCTGTGACGAAACGCGCCGCTCTTCTTTGAATCTTCTCTATCTCCTCCGTCAACCCGATCTGGTACGGATCCCACACTGATGAGCAATACTCAAGTATAGGTCGAACGAGTGTTTTGTAAGCCACCTCCTTTGTTGATGGACTACATTTTCTAAGGACTCTTCCAATGAATCTCAACCTGGTACCCGCCTTACCAACAATTAGTTTTATATGATCATTCCACTTCAAATCGTTCCGCACGCATACTCCCAGATATTTTACAGAAGTAACTGCTACCAGTGTTTGTTCCGCTATCATATAATCATACAATAAAGGATCCTTCTTTCTATGTATTCGCAATACATTACATTTGTCTATGTTAAGGGTCAGTTGCCACTCCCTGCACCAAGTGCCTATCCGCTGCAGATCTTCCTGCATTTCGCTACAATTTTCTAATGCTGCAACTTCTCTGTATACTACAGCATCATCCGCGAAAAGCCGCATGGAACTTCCGACACTATCTACTAGGTCATTTATATATATTGTGAAAAGCAATGGTCCCATAACACTCCCCTGTGGCACGCCAGAGGTTACTTTAACGTCTGTAGACGTCTCTCCGTTGATAACAACATGCTGTGTTCTGTTTGCTAAGAACTCTTCAATCCAGCCACACAGCTGGTCTGATATTCCGTAGGCTCTTACTTTGTTTATCAGGCGACAGTGCGGAACTGTATCGAATGCCTTCCGGAAGTCAAGGAAAATAGCATCTACCTGGGAGCCTGTATCTAATATTTTCTGGGTCTCATGTACAAATAAAGCGAGTTGGGTCTCACACGATCGCTGTTTCCGGAATCCATGTTGATTCCTACATAGTAGATTCTGAGTTTCCAAAAACGACATGATATTCGAGCAAAAAACATGTTCTAAAATTCTACAACAGACCGACGTCAGAGATATAGGTCTACAGTTTTGCGCATCTGCTCGACGACCCTTCTTGAAGACTGGGACTACCTGTGCTCTTTTCCAATCATTTGGAACCTTCCGTTCCTCTAGAGACTTGCGGTACACGGCTGTTAGAAGGGGGGCAAGTTCTTTCGCGTACTCTGTGTAGAATCGAATTGGTATCCCGTAAGGTCCAGTGGACTTTCCTCTGTTGAGTGATTCCAGTTGCTTTTCTATTCCTTGGACACTTATTTCGATGTCAGCCATTTTTTCGTTTGTGCGAGGATTTAGAGAAGGAACCGCAGTGCGGTCTTCCTCTGTGATGATGTTTGGTTTGTGGGGCGCTCAACTGCGTGGTTATCAGCGCCCGTACAATTACCCAATCTTTGCTCAGTCCAATTTCGCCACTTTCCTGGATGATGATGAAATGATGAGGACAACACAAACACCCAGTCATCTCGAGGCAGGTGAAAATCCCTGACCCCGCCGGGAATCGAACCCGGGACCCCGTGCTCGGGAAGCGAGAACGCTACCGCGAGACCACGAGCGGCGGACGGTCTTCCTCTGTGAAACAGCTTTGGAAAAAGGTGTTTAGTATTTCAGCTTTACGCTTGTCATCCTCTGTTTCAATGCCATCATCATCCCGGAGTGTCTGGACATGATGTTTCGAGCCACTTACTGATTTAACGTAAGACCAGAACTTCCTAGGATTTTCTGTCAAGTCGGTACCTAGTATTTTACTTTCGAATTCACTGAACGCTTCACGCATAGCCCTCCTTACGCTAACTTTGACATCGTTTAGCTTCTGTTTGTCTGAGAGGTTTTGGCTGCGTTTAAACTTGGAGTGAAGCTCTCTTTGCTTTCGCAGTAGTTTCCTAACTTTGTTGTTGTACCACGGTGGGTTTTTCCCGTCCCTCACAGTTTTACTCGGCACGTACCTGTCTAAAACGCATTTTACGATTGCCTTGAACTTTTTCCATAAACACTCAACATTGTCAGTGTCGGAACAGAAATTTTCGTTTTGATCTGTTAGGTAGTCTGAAATCTGCCTTCTATTACTCTTGCTAAACAGATAAACCTTCCTCCCTTTTTTTATATTCCTATTAACTTCCATATTCAAGGATGCTGCAACGGCCTTATGATCACTTATTCCCAGTTCTGCACTTACAGAGTCGAAAAGTTCGGGTCTGTTTGTTATCAGTAGGTCCAAGATGTTATCTCCACGAGTCGGTTCTCTGTTTAATTGCTCGAAGTAATTTTCGGATAGTGCACTCAGTATAATGTCACTCGATGCTCTGTCCCTACCACCCGTCCTAAACATCTGAGTGTCCCAGTCTATATCTGGTAAATTGAAATCTCCACCTAAGACTATAACATGCTGAGAAAATTTATGTGAAATGTATTTCAAATTTTCTCTCAGTTGTTCTGCCACTAATGCTGCTGAGTCGGGGGGTCGGTAAAAGGAGCCAATTATTAACCTAGCTCGGTTGTTGAGTGTAACCTCCACCCATAATAATTCACAGGAACTATCCACTTCTACTTCACTACAGGATAAACTACTACTAACAGCGACGAACACTCCACCACCGGTTGCATGCAATCTATCCTTTCTAAACACCGTCTGTACGTTTGTAAAAATTTCGGCAGAATTTATCTCTGGCTTCAGCCAGCTTTCTGTACCTATAACGATTTCAGCTTCGGTGCTTTCTATCAGCGCTTGAAGTTCCGGTACTTTACCAACGCAGCTTCGACAGTTTACAATTACAATACCGATTGCTGCTTGGTCCCCGCATGTCCTGACTTTGCCCCGCACCCGTTGAGGCTGTTGCCCTTTCTGTACTTGCCCAAGGCCATCTAACCTAAAAAAACGCCCAGCCCACGCCACACAACCTCTGCTACCCGTGTAGCCGCTTGTTGCGTGTAGTGGACTCCTGACCTATCCAGCGGAACCCGAAACCCCACCACCCTATGGCGCAAGTCGAGGAATCTGCAGCCCACACGGTCGCAGAACCGTCTCAGCCTCTGATTCAGACCCTCCACTCGGCTCTGTACTAAAGGTCCGCAGTCAGTCCTGTCGACGATGCTGCAGATGGTGAGCTCTGCTTTCATCCCGCTAGCGAGACTGGCAGTCTTCACCAAATCAGATAGCCGCCGGAAGCCAGAGAGGATTTCCTCCGATCCATAGCGACACACATCATTGGTGCCGACATGAGCGACCACCTGCAGATGGGTGCACCCTGTACCCTTCATGGCATCCGGAAGGACCCTTTCCACATCTGGAATGACTCCCCCCGTTATGCACACGGAGTGCACTTTGGTTTTCTTCCCCTCCCTTGCTGCCATATCCCTAAGGGGCCCCATTACGCGCCTGACGTTGGAGCTCCCAACTACCAGTAAGCCCACCCTCTGCGACTGCCCGGATCTTGCAGACTGAGGGGCAACCTCTGCAACAGGATAAGCAGCCGTGTCAGGCCGAAGATCAGTATCAGCCTGAGACAGAGCCTGAAACTGGTTCGTCAGACAAACTGGAGAGGCCTTCCGTTCAGCCCTCTGGAATGTCTTTCGCCCCCTGCCACACCTTGAGACGACCTCCCACTCTACCACAGGTGAGGGATCAGCCTCAATGCGGGCAGTATCTCGGGCAACCACAGCCGTAGCCCGATCGGGGGATGCGTGGGACGAGCTGGCCGTCCCCGACAAACCCCCATCCGGACCCCCACAGTGATGCCCATTGGCAACAGCCTCAAGCTGTGTGACCGAAGCCAACACTGCCTGAAGCTGGGAGCGAAGGGATGCCAACTCAGCCTGCATCCGAACACAGCAGTTGCAGTCCCTATCCATGCTAAAAACTGTTGTGCAAAGAACGTCTGAAGTAATCTACAGAGAGCGCAAACAAATCGACACAAAATTTAAACAGTTATTAAAATACGAAATTGCCTAGTAAATGCAGTAATGCTGCCACTTGTGCACTGCTGACACACTGCTCGGCGGCGGAAGGAGACTACGCGAATTTACACTATTCAGGTACTAAAACGCGATGCTACAACTCTCAAATACTATAATACGCCCGAAATTTATGAATTAAACAATGCAAGTACCAAAAACACGCAAAGAAATTAAGAATTAAACTATGTAACAAATGAGTGAGCTAGGAGTATACGACTTGCTGCTGCAGCTGCTTGTGATTTTCAGTCCGAAGGCTGGTTTGATGCAGCTCCCCATGCTACTCTACCCTGTGCAAGCCTCTTCACTACTGAATAACAATACCATTTGAACCTGCTCACTTTATTCATTCCTAGAACGTCCACAACAATTTTTGCCCGCTGCACTTTCTTACTGATTATCGGTACGCATGTGACTGGAGACGCTACCAATATGTTCCACAACACCCCGCATAAAAGCGGAGTTTTCCCGGAACTCATACCTAGTGTTGTATTGGTGACTGGACGGTCGAGTCAAGCGTTTTGGATAACTCTTGGCCAAGGGACCACTTGTATATCCAACAGAACAATCGTCGTACTATAACTGTCCTACAGTATAGGCTCCAAGTTTGAAAATTCCTCCAACTTAAGCAAACTGAGCAAATCGGTTCGTTCGTTTTGCATTAGATGTGATCTAAGGGGCTTATGGAGGCATCATTTAGTTCATAGGTGGTTCCTGAGTCAATCCGAAAAAAGCGTTTTTCACTGTATTTTTGCCGTCCGCAGCGGATATCCCAATAACTAACAGCAGCAAACTACTTAGATTTTAACAGTATACCCTCTAGGCATTTATCTCAAACTGACATCTTTCCGTTTTCAAAAATATTTATTCGTTATCAAAAAACACCCCAAAAACATGGTTTTTGAGTTTCAAAACCGAGCCACGGATTCCAAAACGGATATGCACAGCAAATGGCTGAAATTTTTACGATATATTCCCAAGATCTACATCTCGAATAACCCTGAAAATTTTCGTTATATCTTAATTCCTTTCCGAGGTACATAGCTTCAAAATTACCCTACTTGAACACGTAAAACGCGCACGTAAAATCCGGCGTGAGGCGAGAACGTAGTTTATAAAGTGACGTAGTACGGGGAAATATGCTGCAAAGTGTCTCCGTTATCATTAGAAGGATTTTAGGCAGCCTATGTTGTAGTATTGAAGCACGTGCGAAATTTTTCTGCACGTAAAATCCGGTCTTTAGTGTAAAATTAGTTTTGCATTATATCATTTTCACATAAGTAAATTATCAAAATTATGCTGAAGCATTAAGTTCTTTTCATATGAGTGACATGCCATATTGTAGCAGGAAAAAGAAGGGAATCAGCGGAAAACTGCTTCTATCACTTGACGTTTCTGTCAGAAGTTTTGAAACAGGAGCATATTTATATTTTTTGTGCTCCGATAGGACCATTTCTCCTCTGCTTCTTTGATGCCTCATGATGGATCCTAAGAATCGATCCCTTCCTTTAGTCAAACTGCGCGACAAATTTCGTTTTTCTCCAGTTAGAGTCAATATCTTCTCATTAGTTATTCGATCTACCCATATAATCTTCAGATTCTTTTGTAGCATCACATTTCAAAAGCTTCCGTTCCCTTCTTGTTGGAACTGCTTACCGTCCACGTTTAACTTCTGTACCCCGGACAAATACCTTCAGTAAAGACTTCCTAACACTTAAATTTGTATTAGATATTAACAAATTTCTCTTTTTCAGAAATTTTTTTCTTGCTACATTTTATACGCTCTCTACTTCGACCGTCATCACTTATTTTGCTGCCCAGGTAGCAAAACTCATCTACTACTTTTATTTTATCATTTCCTAATATACCATCGTCAGCATCGCCTGATTGAAATCGACTACAGTTTTTTAGCCTTGCTTTGCTTTTGTTGATGTTAATCTTACAATATTTTTTTCAAGGCAGTATCTATTCAGTTTAGCAGTTCTACCAAGAGCTCTGACAGAACTGCAATGACATTGGAAAAAACTCAAAGTTTTTGTTTCTCCTCGCAGTTCACTTGACATAAAATTGTTGCTATTTCCCGAGCATATGATGGTTTGGGCCGTCTTGCAGGCGTCACTGCTCCCTGGCAACCGACTGGCGATGACTTATGCCGAGGCCCCGCGAAGTGGAGAGCCGTGGGCGTCGAGGATCCCTCGTGACAAGACTGCCCCCGCTGGCATCGCCATCGCCCTGCCTCAGCACAAAATATAAATAGCCGGCTGCCCTGCAGACAACCCCGGCGCTGCACGCCCACCGCATCGCGATGCTCGAAAATTCTTTTCTGGCTTTTACTATACATTCGTCATTGTTCTTATGACATCGCACGGAATAGTTATTACACCTCACGATTCTATTCGGTGTATTCTGAGAAGAGCTACTGTTCGACATAGCCCGAGAGTATGTGATTCATTGTAGCGGTACTGGCTACGTTTACGAACCGTGACTGTGTGGAATGATTATTTGTATTTTTCCACTACCAGTCACATGTATTTATTTTATGTTTAACTTGACATAGTGCAACGCGCTTCAAGCATGTTTTGCCTTAAACTAGTCCTCATTCAACAGATTTCAGATGCGCCAGCGTGAAAGAAACGACTACCAGATTGTCAGTATCGCGAATATCGCTGGAAACGACTATCGACAGTCATCCACACGCTACAAGGCCAACATATTCTATTTAAAATTATACTGTTTACATCTAAGGAGAAAGTTCTCCACAGCGAACGATGTCAAAAAACAGTATTAGATTAAGCAGTGCAGTTCTGTAATGTTAAACAACAGGTCCGCAAGTGTACCAACGATGCAGATGAAGCTTTGGGTGTCAAAAATCGTAAGTGAACAACCGGTAAGTAAAAAGAGTATCATACGGTTCTCAAACCATAACAACTGATGCAAAAAGATCTGAATCCTGCACAAGCTGTGATGGCAATCATAACAAGGAGGCACGACTCCATGCCAGCAAAGGACAACACTGATCATCGCTTTCTGGCCACCCACAGCCCTCCCGTCTCCCAAATATTCCAGCAGCAGAACAGTAAACGAAACAGTTATAAGTCAAATTATTCTAAGATATTTTATCTTTAAGTAACATCTGTGTGCATAAAAACCTGGTGATGAGCTTAAAATGTGACTGATAGCATAAAACAAAAAATTACAAATAATTAACGAGTATACCTGGCTGCCACAAAAGTTGTGACAATATTTAGTTACAATGTAGATGCTTCAAATTACGGGAATCACAGTCCCGAAAAACAGCTACACTTCGCTGAGGGATGCAAAATAAAAAAATAAAAAATACATGTTGTTGTTGTTGTGGTCTTCAGTCCTGAGACTGGTTTGATGCAGCTCTCCATGCTACTCTATCCTGTGCAAGCTTCTTCATCTCCCAGTATGTACTGCAACCTACATCCTTCTGAATCTGCTTAGTGTATTCATCTCTTGGTTTCCCTCTACGATTTTTACCCTCCACACTGCCCTCCAATACAAAATTGGTGATCCCTTGAGCCTCAAAACATGTCCTACCAACCGATCCCTTCTTCTAGTCAAGTTGTGCCACAAACTTCTCTTCTCCCCAATCCTATTCAATACTTCCTCATTAGTTACGTGATCTACCCACTTTGTCTTCAGCATTCTTCTGTAGCACCACATTTCGAAAGCTTCTATTCTCTTCTTGTCCAAACTAGTTATCGTCCATGTTTCACTTCCATACATGGCTACACTCCATACAAATACTTTCAGAAATGACTTCCTGACACTTAAATCTATACTCAATGTTAACAAATTCCTCTTCTTGAGAAACGCTTTCCTTGCAATTGCCAGTCTACATTTTATATCCCCTCTACTTCGACCATCATCGGTTATTTTACTCCCCAAATAGCAAAACTCCTTTACTACTTTAAGTGTCTCATTTCCTAATCTAATTCCCTCAGCATCACCCGACTTAATTTGACTACATTCCATTATCCTCGTTTTGCTTTTGTTGATGTTCATCTTATATCCTCCTTTCAAGACACTGTCCATTCCGTTCAATTGCTCTTCCAAGTCCTTTGCTGTCTCTGACAGAATTACAATGTCATCGGCGAACCTCAAAGTTTTTACTTCTTCTCCATGAATTTTAATACCTACTCCGAATTTTTCTTTTGTTTCCTTTACTGCTTGCTCAATATACAGATTGAATAACATCGGGGAGAGGCTACAACCCTGTCTTACTCCTTTCCCAACCACTGCTTCCCTTTCATGCCCCTCGACTCTTATAACTGCCATCTGGTTTCTGTACAAACTGTAAATAGCCTTTCGCTCCCTGTATTTTACCCCTGCCACCTTCAGAATTTGAAAGAGAGTATTCCAATTAACATTGTCAATAGCTTTCTCTAAGTCTACAAATGCTAGAAACGTAGGTTTGCCTTTTCTTAATCTTTCTTCTAAGATAAGTCGTAAGGTCAGTATTGCCTCACGTGTTCCAACATTTCTACGGAATCCAAACTGATCTTCCCAGAGGTCGGCTTCTACCAGTTTTTCCATTCGTCTGTAAAGAATTCGCGTTAGTATTTTGCAGCTGTGACTTATTAAACTGATAGTTCGAAAAAATACATACACATCATTATTCAGCAAAATTTATGAAGTGTGTGGCGGAGGGCACCATGTATTAAGGTTTCTTAGCGTCCCATTCACGGATTGCGCATGGGAAGAGTGAATCCTTGTAAACCTCTGGGCGACCAGTTATTTGCTTACTTTTTATATCGTGTTTCATCGAGAGCCGGTCAGTTAGCAATCTGTAACATTTCTGTTTTACTGTCTCGCCATTATACCCGCCTGTCATCACTCGATCTCTCTTCTTTGTATACGCTCAATGTCCGTTAATAATCAGAACTGGTACGGGTCCCATATTCATGTATAGGTCATACTAATGGTTTGTATGCAATCTCTTTTGTGCACAAACTGCAATAGCCTACCAATAACCACTGTCTGCTCTTTTCTTTATGTACCATTCTGCTTATGTAGTCGTTCCACTTATCTATAAACATATTTTCAAATATTCGTATGAAATGCTAACTGTAGCTGATACTGAAGACAAAGACCGCCACGTTTGCACGTTTCAAGAATTGCACTACTCTTCATTGTCCCATAGTACGAGCACCTTGCCAGGTTTTGCTTGGAGGTCCCGTTACTTGTAGTTGGAATGTTCGCTCCCTACTACATTTATGTCCATCGATCTTGGTTTCCACCCGCTACATGGTGACCCGCCCAGTTTCTGTCATGCAGCGACCCAGAATATACACTACTGGCCATTAAAAATGCTACACCAAGAAGAAATGCAGATGATAAACGGGTATTCATTGGACAAATATATTATACTAGAACTGACATGTGATAACATTTTCACGCATTTTGGGTGCATAGATCCTGAGAAATCAGTACCTGGAACAACCACCTCTGGCCGTAATAACGGCCTTGATACGCCTGGGCATTAAGTCAAACAGAGCTTGGATGGCGTGTACAGGTACAGCTGCCCTTGCAGCTTCAATACGATACCACAGTTCATTAAGAGTAGTGACTGGCGCATTGTGACGAGCCAGTCGCTCGGCCACCATTGACCAGACGTTTTCAGTTGGAGAGAGATCTGGAGAATGTGCTGGCCAGGGCAGCAGTCGAACTTTTTCTGTATCCAGAAAGGCCCGTACAGGACCTGCAACATGCAGTCGTGCATTATCCTGCTCAAATGTAGGGTTTCGCAGGGATCGAATGAAGCGTAGAGCCACGGGTCGTAACACATCTGAAATGTAACGTCCACTGTTCAAAGTGCCATCAATGCGAACAAGAGGTGACCGAGACTTGTAACCAATGGCACCCCATACCATCACGCCGGGTGATACGCCAGTATGGCGATGACGAATACACGCTTCCAATGTGCGTTCACCGCGAAGTCGCCAAACGCGGATGCGACCGTCATGATGCTGTAAACAGAACCTGGATTCATCCGAAAAAATGACATTTTGCCATTCGTGCACCCAGATTCGTCGTTGAGTACACATCCTATCTGTGATGCGGCGTCAAGGGTAACCGCAGCCATGGTATCCGAGCTGGTAGTCCATGCTGCTGCAAACGTCGTCGAAGTGTTCGTGCAGATGGTTTTTGTCTTGCGAACGTCCTCATCTGTTGACTCAGGGATCGAGACGTGGCTGCACGATCCGTTACAGCCATGCGGATAAGATACCTGTCATCTCGACTGGTAGTGATACGCGGCCGTTGGGATCCAGCACGGCGTTCCATATTATCCTCCTGAACCCACCGATTCCATATTCTGCTAACAGTCATTGGATCTCGACCAACGCGAGCAGCAATGTCGCGATACGATAAACCGCAATCGCGATAGGCTACAATCGGACATTTATCAAAGTCGGAAACGTGATGGTACTCATTTCTCCTCCTTACACGAGGCATCACAACAACGTTTCACCAGGCAACGCCGGTCACCTGCTGTTTGTGTATGAGGAAACGGTTGGAAACTTTCCTCGTGTCAGCACGTTGTAGGTGTCGCCATCGGCGCCAACCTTGTGTGAATGCTCTGAAAAGCTAATCATTTGCATATCACAGCATCTTCTTCCTGCTGGTTAAATTTCGCGTCTGTAGCACGTCATCTTCGTGGTGTAGCAATTTTAATGGCCAGTAGTGTATTACTGCAATTTTTATAGAATATAATTTTCTCATGATAACTTCATAATCTGCGAAATAAACTGAGATTGCAATTAATACTATCCGCTGAATCATTAATGTATAACTTGAGTGGCACATACGAGAGCATGCTGAAAAGTAATGTCTTCGAATTCTGGTGTGAAAACTCTTACAGCTCTTTAAATAAAACATACGTCATTAACATTCTGCATCTTTATTCTTCATATCTACATATTTGCAGCCCTCTGCCAGTAGAGGGCTCCGAATTGTACCGTGTAACATGGCGATGTGTAACGTAACTATGTCGGTGCGTGAGGGGTAGAGTATTGTAACCAAGTTTCGAGTTCGCAACGTTCGTGCAACAAGGAGCGCCCACTCCTTCAGCTCGACATTGCCATACAACACACGAGCGCTGCCACATCCGCTGCAATCCGACGACTTGGGTTCACTGTCATAGATCATCCTCACACAGCCCCGACTTCGCCCCATCCGGTTTCAAAACTTAAGAAACAACTTCGAGGACTTCACTTTGGTAGTGATGAGGCGGTACAATCAGAGGTGAGGTTGTGACTCGGTCAACAACGTCAAACATTCTACAGTGACGGTATCAACAAACTAGTTTCTCGTAGGCTCTAACATCTGAGGTCATCAGTCCCCTAGACTTAGAACTACTTAAACCTATAACCTAAGGACTTCACACACAGCCATGCCCGAGGCAGGATTCGAACCTGCAACCGGAGCAGCGGTGCGGTTCCGGACTGAAGCACCTAGAACCGCTCGGCCACAGCTTTCTCGTTGGGTTAAACGTGTTCGTCGCCAGGGTGACTATGTTGAGAAATAAATATTAAGTCATGAAGAATAAAGATGTAGAATGTTAATGACATTTCTTTTGTTTAAAAAGCTGTAAGAGTTTTCACATAAAGAAATTTCGGAATCATTACTTTCCACCACGCCCTCGTATCTGTGCTGAATCCACGGTATGTTATGGCTAAGAGTGGAATTGATTCACTTGCAGCGTCTAGACGGGGTTTTCAGTGGGGTCTGAGACCTTTTTATCAGTTCAAGTAACCGTATGTATAGTCACATGTTATGTTTATCTATTCAACTTCTGTTTCGAGAGCTGAACTTGTGTTATCAACAGTTACATCGTTTGCGTTTCATCAAAGCTTTGTTTATTTCGGTCTCACTCACACGTTATATAGACATAATTACGATGGATTTCGACTTGAGACAGTCTAACTGCAACGTCTCAGCTCAGGTAGGCATGTCTGATCTCGTGCTGCATATCGTCATGTCTTCGATGCTTGACTATCTAGCTGCCTTAAGATGACGTTTAGAAGTCGAAAGCCATAAGCCACCTGTCTATGTTACGCGATTGTGTATGTAACGACTAAGACTTTCATATCGAGTTTAGCTCTCGGTTTCGTTACCGTTAGAAAAATAGAAAAGCTGACACCATTCGTTATTTATTATTTATCGTGTGACACGCAAACTACAGGGGTAGCACAAAAATGTGGAAATACGGCGAGGAATGGACGCTTGATCATAAATGCAGATGATATCCAAGCCTGCATGTTACGCTGTTGTATTTGACCACGAATGGAGCCTGTGCCCTTTGCTCAACACATTACAAGTGCCAGTCGTGACTGGGACAGTGTTCTGTGTAGTTGCGACTGCATTATGCAGGAGGTAAGTGAATGCTTCGAACGTGGTCAAATTGTTGGTATTCGTAAGGTGGGTGCTTTCGTAACCAAGATACCCAAAGTGTTTCAAGAGGCACCGTATCAAAGATTTATGCCGTATAGAGGGAAAGTGGAAGAACATCATCTGCTAAGTCACGACGTAGACGAACGTGTGTGTTAAGTGATCATTGCGAAATACCGGTTTGTGCCCTCCTCAACTGAGGATGAGGATAGGAGGAGCGTCTGGTCAGCACACTGCTCTCCCAGTCGTTATGACGGTTTTCTTTGACCGTAGCCGCTACTTATCGGTCGAGTAGCTCCTCAATTGGCATCACGAGGATGAGTGCACCCAGAAATATGGCAACTGCGCATGACGGCCCAGATGGTCACCCATCCTAGTGCCGGCCACGCCCGAAAGCGCTAAACTTCGGTGATCTGATGGGAACCGGTGTATCCACTGTGGTAAGGCCGTTGCCAACTGCGTGAAAGGTAGTTACTAATTACAAATCAAAAGCTTGGTCCAGATAAATTCCAATACTTTTAACGATTCTTAGTTTGCACAAACCGATAAAGGACATTGCAAGATTTCTAAGGGAGCACACAACAAAACATCGAAGTGAGACATGAAAATAATTATCAAGGGCAAAGAAAGGCATGAAAAAGACAATTTAAGAAGAAAACGGGTTCAATGAAAATCAACTTCCTGAAGTACTAATACCGCGCAAGATAGCCGCGAAATGAAACCAATGTTGGATTGTTGTGACAGAAATATAAAATGAGATCACATGCAACCGTGCCTGTCCGCTTAGTCATGAAAAGCCAGTCGCATGGTCTTAGCCGCCTTGCCACGGTTCGCGCTGCTCCCCCCGTCGGAGGTTCGATCCCTCCCTCGAACATGGCTGTGTATTGTCCTTAGCATGAGTTAGTTTAAGTAGTGTGTAAGCCTAGCTACCGATGACCCCAGCAGTTTGGTCCCATAGGAAAAATGGTTCAAATGGCTGTAAGCACTATGGGACTTAGCATCTGAAGTCATCAGTCCCCTAGACTTAGAACTACTTAAACCTAACTAACCTAAGGACAACACACACATCCATGCCCGAGGCAGGATTCGAACCTGCAGTAGCGTGGTTCCGAATTGGGTCCCATAGGAACTTACCACAAATTTCCAATTTCCGTGAAAGGCCATATGAATTTTAATGAAGCGGGTGAAACATTTAACTTAGTTCAGCCCTAACCAGCCAATGCTTCTAGATATTCTCACTTATCTCCATGTAGACGAGTATACTGAGTGTTGCAGATGGATGTTTCGCCCCAGTTTGCTCTACAAATGAACTCACTCTGTCTGTGTGTAAGTCTGCCACTAAGGACGTCTGCGCAAAGGCGTCTGTTACCAGAGCGCCGTTGGGATGAAGTTTCCTACCACAATGAAATCTGCTGTCAGGATGCTGATACGAAAATGATTGCCTGCTACTCGGCTGAGTTCTTTCATGACAATGAAAAGCATCAGTCTCCCAGCTTGCTCTGCTCTGAGTCGCGCTACGGTCGCAGGTTCGAATCCTGCCTCGGGCACGGATGTGTGTGATGCCTTTAGGTTAGTTAGGTTTAATTAGTTCTAAGTTCTAGGAGACCGATGACCTCATAAGTTAAGTCGCATAGTGCTCAGAGCCATTTTTGCTCTGAGTCGTCGTCGAAACAACATCGCCAACCCGTGCGGGGTAGCCGCGCGGTCTTGGGCGCCTTGCCACGGTCCGTGCGGCTCCTCCCGTCGGGGGTTCGAGTCCTCCCTCGGGCATGGGTGTGTGTTTTCTCCATAAATTAGTTTAAGTTAGCTTCAGTAGTGTGTAGGCTTAGGGACCGATGACCTAAGTAGTTTGCTCCCATAAAACCTTACCACAAATTTTCCAAACATCGCCAACCGATGAGCACAAAGTTAGCTTGGCGCTATCCAATAGTGTAATTCTTACACGTTGTTAAATTCCTCCTCTGTGCACAGCATAAAAATCGTCCCTTAATCGTTCGCTGTCCTGTTTGCACCATTCCGAGAATCACAGGGAAGCAGGCATACGCCAGAGCCTCGTGTTTTTAACTACCAATACAGGGTCATCTCTCGAAAAAATTTTGGACAGCAGTCAGTGACCGCCATTTCTTAGCTGTCTTTTTCAGAACTCCCAAGTTGCAGCTTTCACGACCGTCATGTTTCTCCTTATTCCACTTGCCTTCCACGAACTCGATGGCCAACGCACAATGCCTTTTGCAGAAAGTGCATTGCCGGAAGGGATACATATAAAACGCCCAATATTGTGAGAGGTGGGTATCTATCTCTTTAGTGTATTCATTGGATCTTTGTGTTGTCCCCCGCTTTCAAAATGTCTCGGAAGAAGACTGCTGCATCTGCCTACGTGCTAGGGAGACAATGCGGTTCCGATTACATGCTTTGCGCAGCCACGAGCGCCTCCTTCCTGGTTCGACATCATACCTCCATTGGTCCTACGATTGTTCTCAGTTCACGGCAGTCGCGGTCGGTCTCTTTCGCGGGAATGGTCGTTTACAGTTCACTTTGGCCGGTCTCGTTCCCACCCCGGTCTCCTTCCTCGGTCTAACTGCTCAGTTCCTCGTTCCTGCCTCTGACTAACTCGGCCAGTTTCGTTCTTTTTTGGGAAGCCATCCGGAGTTTAACTCTTTTATAATTGTATAACTTACATAAAAATTAAGTTGTGTATAATATATAAATATTTTTCAGGCAACAGAAAAAGATATCTGCTTATCTCTTCGTTGTTTTGGTCAACTGTAGTACATATTTTTATCACTAGGCAAGGTGTTTTCTTTTCTTTGACCAATTAAATGAGCAATTACTGCTTTTTTTTAATAGATTGTCATCTGCCTGATTTAATAACTAGTGTTTAAGATAACAATTAATAATTTTTTAATTTTAGAGCAAGAAAGTTTATATAAAACTTAACGATTTTCGCATTTCTTCCAAAAATATAACATGACACTTAGGCTTTTATTTTTCAAGTTGGTTCTTTTCTTTGTGGTACCACCTAGTTTGATATCTTAGTACAAAAACAAGAGTTGTGCAGTATTTCGGTACCTCTCCATTTAAAAAATCGTAGAGTGACAGGATACCGTATTTATTTTTTATCTAAAAACAATTGTTCGGAAGTAGCTTTTTAACGAAATATTTTTTCTTGCAACTTAATTATTAATACCGTATTGCTGCATTACCTTTAATGATACAGCCTATAAATGTACTATTTACTTACCATTTGAGGCACATATGACGAGAAAATTACTCTTTGTTCTTCAATTAAATCTCTTTTTGCCCAGGAACCTTATCTGAAATATTTATAATTTCCGTTACCCGTTTTTTTAATTATTTATTGCAGTGTTCCATGAGCCTGACTCCTGTCTGAGCTGGATAAATTACAACCTTTAGTTTACTAACTAGGTGTAGAGTGTTCATGAGATTTCATTTTTACGTCACTGTGAAGAACCTGTCTTAAGGAACTTGTCAGTCAAATATGATATGTTTAAAGATACTCTTACTGTCTTAGAAAGGAACTGTTAAGTCATATTAGTCATACTTTTTTGAATTTGATCGATTCATACTTGAAGCCTTACATGTTTTCGTATTTTGATTCTGCTTAATGATTCATTGTAGTGACTTTTTTTCGGTTTTGATTCAAAGGTTGATTTTTTCGTCTTTGATTCAGAATAGCGAGGCGTCAGAACGGGATACGGGAACCATAAATGATTTTTCAGTTTCTGTAAAGTCACACGTGGTGTATCACTATCGATGATCTGATATACGTATAGAAAGTTTCGAAAGAATTCTGAAATCCAAATATGATGGTTTGGCTTCTCAAGCGGCACAAGATCATGCTTAGATTTACATACTGGTAAGAAAAATACGAACAGAACAAACTGCAGACCCTTCCTGTGGTCGTAATTCAACTTTATCACGGAACACAAACTTTTCAATACACATATGGCTTTCGCCATCCACCTTGATGATGGATCAGCCTTAAACTACTAGTGAACTTCAATTCTCTTTTATTTTCAGATACATATGCATATAAAATTTGCCTTTTAAGTACAGTAATAGGTGTTTAAAGAATTTTTGACTTTTATATTCGTTTAAACTAGTAGTTAACTTTAATTTTATTTTATTTTCAGGTACATAGGCATATGAAATTTGCATTTTAAGTACATTAACACGTGTTTAATGAAATGTTGACTTTCATATTCGCTTCACTCTGGTCTGTTAATGGTTGCCAATGTTCGCTCAGAAGTTTCTCTTTCTCAAATAACAAAAGATTGATTTCATGCGGGAACCTTGGTTCTCGTTTCAATTGATCAAAAACTGGTTATCTTTTTCGACTGTAAAGATCTTCAAGTCAATGATGTGTGCTATGTCGTGAAGATTTTGAAAAAAAAGTCTTGTTTCCTTTCACTTAGGAAGTTTCGACAATCTCCGAGCATATTTTTGTAGTTGTCTCCGTTGGTGATACAAAGCTTCTAATTGTAGTATTCGTTGCTCTATTCTGATAGCACAATATTCAGCAAATCTAGAAATATGGAATCACTTTGAGATCCCCTGTCGATATCACTCATTACTTTATGAGAATAATATTTTCTAAATCCGTGCTGACTATGCCCAAGGAAATTCATGTGTATATGTTCGAAAATCAGACTGCAAATCAATGCCAGTAATATGGCTCTGCAATTCAACGGATTGCTTCTATTTCCCTTCTTGCGTATTGTTGTAACCTGTGCAATTTCTCAGTCTTTAGGTGCAGACCTTTCGTCGAGCGAGCGGTTGTATATGAATGCTAGAAATAGATTTATTTTATCAGCATACTCCCAAAGGGACCAAATTCGTAAACAATGTGGGCCGGAGGAATTCACTTTCTACTTTCAGATTCACTGAACGTTTCTCGCATTGCTCTCCTTTAACTCATTTTCGCTCGGTTTAGCTTTTGTTTGTCAACTATGCTTTGACTTCGATTAAGTGAAGCTCTCTTTGCATTCGTAGCGACTTTCTAATACGGTTGTTTTCCCAGAAGGAACGTCGCAATGGCTGCTGCAGGGTGGTGGAGTCCTGGCCAGAGCTGCACTGCGGCACGCACTCGAGTACGCTCTCCCGCAGTGGCCAGCCGCGGCATCTCGAGACGAAAGGGCGGCTTGCTCGCCATGCGGGGGACGTGTGAATAAGAAAGCTGTGACGCAGGCGTCGGCTCTCGAGCGCGCGTGCCGTATCGCGGCCATCTCCCCGCGCTCGCCGCCGGCGCTCCTGTTCGGGCCGCGCTCCAGAACGGTCGGCTAATTCGCTGTCAACCGAGCCAGACTGCGATCAGCTCACTCTCCACGGGAAGCCGCAGAATGGCACAGTGACAGATAGCTGGAGAGAAATACACAGCTGGGGTCGCCTTAGGCTTATGCTGGGCAATCCGACGACCGAGAGGCGGCAAGTCCTCTATTTTTTCCTGTTCGGTCCACGCTCAAAAAGGGATGTGTAATTCGATGCCAACCGAGCCAGAGTATGATCAGCTCACTTTCCACTGGAAACCGTAGAAATGCGCAGTGACTGATAGCTGGCAGGAAATACACACCTGAAGTCACCTTAGACTTGTGCTGGGCAATTCGATGACCGAAAAATGGCAAGTTCTCGATTGCAACGTGTCTCCAGTTCTCTCGAGAACTAACCCGAGTATTTGAATATCACATGCGGGAACGAGAGTTTCTGTTTCACGTTGCGGATCGCCCTGTGTGGGCAGCAGTCGAGACCAGAACGAAAACAGTCGTTGGCTATTTGTCCTCAGGCACAGACCTACTGAAACTATTCATATTTTTAAATACGTCAATTTCCCAGCTTTTTAGTCAGTTTATGGTGGATAATATAGCATGAAAACTAACGGTCTCGAAAATGGCAAGTAATTCCACTTTGCAGGTTCATTCCTGACAGATGGACCGGCTATAAAAAACACTCCAGACAGCTAAAGGCAAGACAGAAAGCCAAGACGTTCCACTGAAGAAAAAAAGGAAGATTCACCTTACCCAAAAGTAGGTGAAAAAGGCAGAAGCAAACAACATTTTACCCAATTTACACACTTGGATGACCATCGCGTGCAGTTTTGCTGTATCATTCACAATAATGAGTGAAGTTCTAATAATGAAGAGAGCACGATTTGATTTTACATCGCGTATATTAAAAAGTTGTCAGAGTTGTTGAAGTTTGTTTGTGTTGTAGTTCTTACATCAGTTGCAGCAGATATGTTTCCTAAATCTCGGGACATACGCATTCAAAATGATGTATTTCTCTGACATCAATTTCTCTGAGGTTACTCTATAGCCACATGGACTAGTAAGCACTGATTTAGAGAAATTAATATTAACTAGGACCTTGCCTAGTACAGAGGTGCGGGCCTCCTGCATCGTCCCCTACGCTCCTCAGTGTATGGGACCTCATCATCATCATCAATATTATTAAATGAAAATTCATATACATTGTTACTACCAAAATCCTAGGCATCTACGGGATGTTAAAACTAAAGTATTTGTTGTTGTATTTGTTGGGAGAGGACGTAGGGAGGGGTGAAAGCTGCTTTCGAAATGGATGAGCTAAACTGGAAGTAGACTACGAACTGAACACAATAAAAGAACTTGGTGGGGTCGTATGTAACAGTTTCAGTCCCTTCCCCCACCACAGTGGCCAAAGATAAAATGTATTTTGAAAATCACCTTACATCACGAGGACACTGAGACCCCCAGCAGAACTGAGTCCTGGGATCATGTCTGGTTGTTCTAGTAAAAGTGCTCATTTCTGATTGTGTATTTGTTTCCGTCTGTTTCCAGCTGCTTCTTATTACGTGAACTTCGGCAACAGATTTCAGTTGGTTGTTTATTTTTTAAAAAAGGAAGTTGCATTGAAAACTATTTAAAAAAAAAACATTAGTAGTCATTTATATTTTGTATTGAACTGACATAACCAAATAGAATTCCGCTGAAAAAAATCCATTAATTTCGCTGCAAATCCTTCGAAAGACACACGGTGGGTTACTTAATTTCGGAGATCGTACTAATTGTGACTATCTTCCATAGGCGGTGGTCAACAGCATGTAAAAATTTTAGAAAATGCGTAACACCATGCTGTCTATAATAATGTTACTTTATTTTGCTACCCGTTGAACCATCATCAACGGCAGGAAAATTATCACAGGTGTATCAAATGTCATACATGCTCTGACATGTTACCACAGGGAACCATAATTGTAAAGAAGATCAAAAATTGTGACAAGATTAAATTGTGATATTTTAATCTTGCCACAGTTTAATAAGCTACCACAGAAAATCAAAAGTTGTGGCAAGATTAAAATGCCATATTTTAATTTTGTCACAATTTAATAAGCTACCACAGAAAACGATAATTTCCAAGAAATCAAAATTGTGACAAGATTAAAATATGATGGCACGTCATAAAGTAACATTATTACAGACAGCACTGTGTTATCTATTTTCTATGATTGATGTCAATTACAAAAAAGATAAAGTTACAGCGGCAATGCGAGACTTTAATAAGCAAAAGGATAATTTTTTTACCAAATAATTTTCTTGAAATCGAATGAAATAGACTGCGTACCAAAGAAAAAATGCTAATCAAAAATAGTGCTCTTTTTCATAGAAAAAATTAAATATCCGAAAAACTAATTTCAGAATCGGATGTATCTTCGTTTCACTTACATAAAACTATTTTCATTTGAGGCACAGTAAATGACACGAAGTCTCACATTTTGAATACAGGCAAATACTCATCCGAGCAGTGAGAACAATTTGCTATGTGCTTGAAGCCTATGGTGCCCGTAGCAGCCACGATGCACTCAAAGTACGTGCGAGGCACGTCGCCACATGTGAGCGACGGTGCACATAGTACTACTTTGGACAAGTAATGGTTCATATTTCAAGAATACGGCTCTAAAAACTGTTGTTCATGTTATTTATTTAATTTTAGTTGTTTATGCTGGTGATTATAGATGGTAAAGGTACTCTGTGGCCACCCTATGGGTTATATACCGTCTTTTGCGGTTTTTGGTTTTCTACAGCTCGCAAAAGCGAATCTACACAACGTGAAACGATAATGTATTTAGTGTCAGTGAAGTGCAGTATGCTAAAAATCCAACACCTGCGTATAGAAGAACATTAAGAATGAAGTACGAAACAAAAAATCGTGAAGAGTAATTGTGATTTAATACTATTCGATAGTAGTAATTCAAAACATGGGAACTGTTTTCTATCTTGACGAACAGATTTCTAAGAAAAATCATAATGTTACGATGACCGCTGGAGATAGTTCGAAATAAAGCAAAACCCGTATGGTCGAAAGAAGTCTTTTATCACAGTCGTGAGAGACGGTATATAACAAATATTATTTGTATTATGATGACTGCGAAAGAGAAGCTTAAAACACAAAAGACAACGTGGAATCTACCTATCCGCACACATCTTCTGTCTCCAAGATATCGTGTTTAAGTAAATAGCAAGCTGCATTCCCCACAAGTTGTTTTTGGTGAGCCTGTAGTGATTTTTCGAGGGAATCTTCTTTTCTTCCTGAAACGTCACAACATTCTATCTTAGAATACGCACTACGATCACTCTCCATATATGGACTAGTAGAAATAAACCGCCCAGCTTCAAAGTGTTGTAAATGGTGCCTTGAGGAGGAAACTGAGGATAGGCATCCATGTCTGGAGACCTCATCTAACTTCGCTACAGAACGTCAAAGTTACAGATATCTTCGGCAGCAAACGCGACAATGTACAGTGTCATAACGCTCACTTAGCTCCACGCAATAGACTTGACAGAAAATGTTTCAGATGGCTCTGAGCGCTATGGGACTTAACATCTGAGGTCATCAGTCCCCTAGAACTTAGAACTACTTAAACCTAAATAACTTAAGGACATCACATCACACACCCATGCCCGAGGCAGGATTCGAACCTGCGACCGTAGCGGTCGCGCGGTTTCAGACTGAAACGCCTAGAACCGCTCGGCCACTGCGGCCGGCGCTGGATAGCAGTCAGGAAGTTAGGCGGCGTCGAACGCGACCACACCCGCGTCATTATCGCTGCACGCTGTGGAGCGCGCACACACACACACACACACACACACACACAGACATACACATACACACACATGTTTGCTGATGAGAGGGTGGGCTAGCGGCAGGCGTTGTCCCTCTAACTCCGGCATCCTGAAGCATTATACGATATTGCAGTGCCTGTGTTATTTTGATTACAATGTAAAGTTCCTTTGGACATACACGCTTGTCAAAAGGAACATGCACTGCGGCGACTACAGCCGTTATAGAATACATTAAATGTATTCGCATTTGCGAATAAGAACAACAAATTTCAAGTAAACGTCTGACCTGTACGGGAATATATATATTGGATTCACGAGTACGGATCATAGACGCATGGTTGACGACATATGGAAGATTGGGGGTGGCTGTGCGTCGTGCACGGATAGTCAACTGGTAATGCGACCGTTCGCGATATTCTACAAGAACATACGTTACCCGTTTCGGTCATATCACATGACGATCATATGACTCATGGCATCCTTAGAAGATGGTAGGTGGAGCACTCTTCTCAGCTGCTGTGATGTCAACTTGACAGCAAGACGCATTAAAAGAGTTGTAACTTCGTTGTCGTCTTACACACAACCTGTAAAAGAGATTGTTCAATGATTTGAAATAAAGGACGTACACATATGATGTGATATTAGCAATGAATTAAGTAAACAGTATTCTAAATAGGGATGAACAAGGCACCCAGAGTATAGTTTGGTTGATCACAACGCTCTACATACTACTTTGGACAAATTTCAAATTAACATTACAGTTCCCCATCAAATCTGCATCTACATGACTGCTGTGCAGTTGGCACTTAAGTGTTTGGCAGAGTGTTCATCGAAGCATCTTCAGACTATTCCTCTACCGTCCCACTCTGGAACAGTAAGCGGGAAAACTGGACGTTTAAATCTTTCCGTGCGAGGTTTGATTTCTCTTACTTTATTACGATGATTATTTCTCCCTATGTAGGTGTATGTCAACAAAATATTTTCTTATACAGAGGAGAAATTTTGTGAATGAAATTTCGTGAAAAGATCACGCTGCAACGAAAAACGTCTATGTTTTAATGATTGCCACCCCAACTCGTGTATTATCTCCCTGATACTCTCTTCCTCGTTTCGTGATAATAGAAAACGAAGTTCCGTTCTTTGAACGTTTTCGACGTCCTGTAATCCTATATGGCAAGGATCCCACACCGCGCAGCGGTACTCTAGCAAGCGACGGACAAGTGTAGCGTAGGCAATCTCATTAGTAGATATCTTGAATCCTCTAACTGTTCTGCCAATAAAACGCAAACTTTGGTTCGCCTTCTCTGTAACATTTTCTATGCCATGGTTCCAATTTAAATTATTCATTATTTTATTCTCTAGGTATTGAGTTTAATTTGTATTAATTATCGTGCAAGCGAAATTTAAGGGATTTCTTAAGTACTCATTTGGATGACTTATATTCCATGTTTACATTCCAGGCTACTAACGGTGCTCAGTGTGACGACGAACTGCATTCAAGACAGCGTGGAACCGTACTAGAGATACCGGTTCACAATCGTTCGCAGGACTTTCCGAAAAGATGGACCGTGAAATGGTCAGCTGTCGTGACACAAAAAAAAAAGTTCAAATGGCTCTGAGCATTATGGGACTTAACTTCTAAGGTCATCAGTCCCCTAGAACTTAGAACTACTTAAACCTAACTAACCTGAGGACATCACACACATCCATGCCCGAGGCAGGATTCGAACCTGCGACCTAGCTAGCGGTCGCGCGCTTCCAGACTGTAGCGCCAGAACCGCTCGGCCAACCGGCCTGCTGTCGTGACACAGCTCGTCACTGCTTGAAGATCGCACGTTGCGTCCACAGTTCTGTCAAGGAAACAGTAACTTCTTCCAAAATTTATGGCACAGTTGGCCGTCAGCTTCTCCAAAGAGCAGTTCCCTAATCGCTAGTTAATTCTAACGTCCGAATCACGTTCTTCAACTCCGGTGCGGAAAGAGAACCTCTCCGTATTCCTTTAATGCGTCTACACTCGCGAAGAGCGCATCACTATTGCTGTTGTTTTGACGAAACGGCTTTACGAATATAGTTCAAATGGCTCTGAGCACTATGGGACTTAACAACTGAGGTCATTAGTCCCCTAGAACTTAGAACTACTTAAACCTAACTAACCTGAGAACATCACACACATCCATGCCCGAGGCAGGATTCGAACCTGCGACCGTAGCGGTCTCGCGGTTCCGGACTGTAGCGCCTAGAACCGCTTGGCCACTCCGGCCGGCTGTCGTGACACAGCTCGTCACTGCTTGAAGATCACACGTTGCGTCCACAGTTCTCAGTCATGGAAACAGTAACTTCTTCCAAAATTTATGGCGCAGTTGGCCGTCAGCTTCTCCAAAGAGCAGTTCCCCAATCGCTAGTTAATTCTAACGTCCGAATCACGTTCTTCAACTCCGGTGCGGAAAGAGAACCTCTCCGTATTCCTTTAATGCGCCTACACTCGCGAAGAGCGCATCACTATTGCTGTTGTTTTGTTGAAATGGCTTTACGAATATAGTTCAAATGGCTCTGAGCACTATGGGACTTAACAACTGAGGTCATTAGTCCCCTAGAACTTAGAACTACTTAAACCTAACTAACCTAAGGACATCACACACATCCATGCCCGAGGCAGGATTCGAACCTGCGACCGTTGCAGGCGCGCGGTTCCAGACTGAAGCGCCTAGAACCGCTCGGCCACACCGGCCGGCTTCGAATATAGTCCTGCTCAGCTTTTCCAGACCCATGTTGACTGCCTGCACTCTGGTTTCATCCCTACGTCGCCGTACCAGTACCGGCGCCTAATGGCAAGTCTTGACACTAACATTATTAACAACGCGAATCTTGCAGCACACAGTCTGAACATCGTTCCTATACAGGTGTCTCACGTAGCGGAAGTTTAATTATATCCTCCACGTAAATCATGATATTATGATGGCTTTACTAGATGAAAAGCCTCGAGGGTTTAGCCGAGCGGTCTGAGGCGTTGCAGTCATGGACTGTACGGCTGGTCGCGGCGGAGGTTCGAGTCCTCCCTCGGGCATGGTTGTGTGTGTTTGTCCTTAGGATAATTTAGGTTAAGTAGTGTGTAAGTTTAGGGACTTATGACCTTAGCAGTTAAGTCCCATAAGATTTCACACATATTTTTGAACTAGACGGTAAACGATAGCACCATCTGCAAACAGTCTAAAGGGCTGCACAGAGTGTCTCCTAAATCGTTTATACATAAATATGGAATCAATCTGAGATCCGCTATCGACGTCATCAGTTCCTTCATAAGAATGAACAACTAGTTGTGTTTAATAAGAACGACATTTTCTGAATCCGTGCTGACTATGTGTCAATAGCTCGTTTTCTTCGAGGTAATTCGCAGTGCTCCAACACAGTAAATGTTCAAAATTCTACTTCAAAACGACGTCAGTGAAAGGGTTCTATGATCCAGTGTATTACTCCTATTTACTCTCTTGGGTATTGGTGAGGCCTGTGTAACCTTCTAGTCTTTAGGTGCGGATCTTTTGTAGAGCGCGTGATTGTAAGTAATTGCTAAGTATGAAGCTATTAAATCAGCATAGACGGCCCATTTGGAACACACACCGCACAAAAATGAGCGGTTGTTGATACTACCTGCATAAATACAGAATGAGATGGTAATGGGAGGGTATTGATGAATCTAGCGATGTATTCTAGCTCAGGAAAAACTGTGTTCTTTGATACAGGTAGCTGAGGTTAGTGGAATTTGGAAGCTAAGTCAGGTACTGCAAAGAGATACTGTAGACAAATGAGACTTATAAATCCACTTAGAGTGTAGCGTATCGTGTATTACAGGAGAGGTGGTTTTCGGAGTTGCACGCCAGCAGTCGTTATAAATACACATACAGTACCATGGAGGGGGGCCATAGCGGTTGCACACTCTCTTCTTTGATGGGGCTATGGGGAACGCAGTTGTGTGATTAATTAGAACAATTACAATGTGAGGCATTTTTTCCTAAAAGATCTAGAGATCTTTTTATTCAGTTACCACTTGCTCACACAGTTTCATCTGGCATATGTGACTCTTATCACTGACTGGGTTTTATTTACACCTACATCTACATCTACATGATTACTTTGGATTTCACAATTAAATGCCTGGCAAGGGTTCGTCGAACCATCTTCAAGCTATTTCCCCGGGTTCGATTCCCGGCGGGGTCAGGGATTTTCACCTGCCTCGAGATGACTGGGTGTTTGTGTTGTCCTCATCATTTCATCATCATCCAAGAAAGTGGTGAAATTGGACTGAGCAAAGGTTGGGAAATTGTACGGGCGCTGATAACCACGCAGTTGAGCGCCCCACAAACCAAACATCATCATCATCATCATCATCAAGCTATTTCTTTACTATTCCACTCTTGAACAGCGCGCGGGATAAGCTAATACTTAAATCTTTCTGTACGAGCACTTATTTCTCTTAATTTATTATGATGATCATTTCTCCCCATGGAGATGGATGATGACAAAATATTTTCACACTGTGAATAGAAGGTAGGTAATTGAAATTTCATGAGAAGATCTTGTCGGAGGCAAAAACGCCTTTTTTGTAATGATTACCACCCCAACTCGCGTATCATATCCTTGACACTCTACATCTATATCCATGCTCCTCAAGCCACCTGACGGTGTGTAGCGGAGGGTACCTTGAGTACCTCTATCGGTTCTCCCTTCTATTCCAGTCTCGTATTGTTCATGTAAAGAAAGATTTTCGGTATGCCTCTGTGTTGGCTCTAATGTCTCTGATTTTACCCTCGTGGTCTCTTCGCGAGATATACGTAGGAGGGAGCAATATACTGCTTGACTCCTCGGTGAAGGTATGTTCTCGAAACTTCAACAAAAGCCCGTACCGAGCTACCGGGCGTCTCTCTTGCAGAGTCTTCCACTGGAGTTTATCTATCATCTCCGTAACGCTTTCGCGATTACTAAATGATCCTGTAACGAAGCACGCTGCTCTCCGTTGGATCTTCTCTATCTCTTCTATCAACCCTATCTGGTACGGATCCCACACCGGTGAGCAGTATTCAAGCAGTGGGCGAACAAGTGTACTGTATGTGAATCTTCAGGTTTTGGCGGCGCAAAGACTGTTCCACTAAGTTAAATAAGAAATATCTGGAGTTCAGAACATGTTTAAATAAAGCTGAAATCTCTTTGTCAAAACTTCTTTCAATAAGTTGTAGAGATTCTGGAAGGGGAACCTTTGTAAATAAAGCCACCACATCAGAACTAACTAATATATCAGACGGGTTCATTTTCAATGATTTCAGTTTACTAATGAAGTCAGCCGACTTTCTTATGTGGTGAGTACATTTTCCCACAAGAGGCCTCGACAATGATGCCAGATGTTTGGCAACGTCATAGGTCGGAGAGCCTATGTTACTCACTATGGGGCGTAGAGGAACATCTTTCTTGTGGACCTTTGGTAGACCATAAAGTCTAGGAAGCACCGGACCACTTGGTTTCAATCTCCGAACAACTTCTGGTGGAAAGGGAGAATCATTCAGAAGCGAAACAGTTTTCTTCGCCATTCGATTAGTGGGATCCCTCCTGATCTTCCGGTACATGCTATCACTCAATAAATTGTACATTTTATCATGGTATTTGTCCCGAGACAAAGAGATTTCAGCTTTATTTAAACATGTTCTGACCTCCACATATTTCTTATTTAACAACGAATTTTTTGAACAGACGGACGGAGTCGCCATGGGTAGTCCCTTATCTCCTCTGGTGGCCAATTTATTTATGGAGGACTTCGAGGAGAAGGCGCTTGAATCTGCTGACTTGAAACCCACGGTATGTTGGAGGTATGTTGATGATACCTTTGTAGTTTGGCCCCATGGTGAAGACAACTTGCAAGACTTCTTAAGACATCTGAACTCCCTCCACGATCAAATAAAGTTCATAATGGAAACTGAAAAGGAGGGATGCCTTCCATTCTTGGATGTTTTGGTTCGGCGCAGAGAGGATGGCACTTTGGGACATGAAGTGTATAGGAAGTCGACACACACCGATCTGTATTTACGTGCAAATAGCTGCCACCATCCTGCCCAGACAATGAGTGTTCTCCGAACTTTGACTCACAGAGCGCATATTATTTCTGACGAAAGCAGTCTGCAAGATGAACTTTCCAACTTACAAAGAGTGTTTGAAGACAATGGGTACTCTCCACAACAAATACAGAGGGCGTTGAAAATGAAATCGAAAGAGGCCACAAAGAAAGCAGAAGAAGACGAAGAAACCTTTAAATCGATGGCCTTCCTGCCATATGTGGGTAGCCTCTCATCAAAAATAGGACGCACTCTCGGTAGACACAAAGTAAAAGTGATTTTCCGTCCTCCACCTAAGACAGCTGCACTCGTGGGCTCCGTCAAAGATGATTTGCTGCTCCGAAAATCTGGAGTTTACAAAATTCCATGTGAATGTGGCCTTTCTTACATCGGACAAACAACTCGTACTGTCCAAGAAAGATGTACAGAACACCAGAGGTACACACGACTTTTACAACCTAACAAGTCGGCAGTGGCAGAGCACTGTATTGATAATGGTCACAGTATGTTGTATGACAACGTCGAAATTTTGGCAACTACATCGTCCTTTTGGGACTCGATAGTAAAGGAGGCAATTGAAATTCGCTTGACGACGAACTTAATTAATAGAGATAGTGGTTTCAATCTTGATAAATCCTGGAATCCGGCACTTGCTGTGATAAACTCGCAAGGACGTCGTCACAGTGCAGCTCACCGTGATATATCGATATGCCAACAAAGATCAACTGCAGAGTCATAGATACAACTCGCGCATTATGCACGTCTCTGCCGCCGACCAACGTCTCTGGCGCATTTGCATCTGTGGCCGTATGCGCAGTCGCGCGGTACAACAGTATAAAGGGACGAAGCGATCACTGGAGCGGCATCTCCGGCGGTACTCCGCAAGGATACCGCCCTTCGATTGTGCCGTTCCAGCACTAATCGAAGCGCTAGGTTTTCAGGTGCCAGCCAGCCAGCCAGCCCGCCGAGCAGCAGCAGTGCAGCCGTGCAGCAGCAGCAGCAGCAGCGGTCCCGGGCGGCAGCAGCGGTCCAGCCGGCAGCAGCCAGCCAGCCCTCCAGCAGCAGCGGTCCAGCCAGCCTACCCTCCAGCAGCAGCAGCAGCAGTCCAGCCAGCCAGCCAGCCCTCCAGCCAACCCTCCAGCAGCAGCAGCGGCGGCCCCGGCCCCGGCCCCGTCCGCGGCAGCAGCAGCAGGTGCGGCATTCCTGCCAGCCGTCGTCGGCGTCAGCGTCAGCGTCAACGCCAGCGCCAGCAGCGTGGGACTCTGGTCTTCATCCGTCTTCGTCTTCATCCGTCTTCGTCTTCGTCTTCCTTCGTCTTCGTCTGTCCTCAGTTTTATCCTTTCCTTTCGTCCTGCGCATTTTTGTTTCTCCCTGTCGTCATGTCAGCCCCCACCTCCACTACCACTACCACCACAGCCATAGTTTATACTTCCCCCTCCGCCGCCACCACCACCATCACATGATGTGCCCAGTCACACCCCCTTCTTCCCATCCCTCCTCTTCTCACTCCCCCTTCGCCCTCGCTCTTTGTCGCCCCCTCTCCAGCTTCTTCCTCCCGCTCCTCTCCCTCTGATCCTTTCCCCCCACTCCCCCAGCCTGTCACTGCAGCTCCAGCTAGGGTGGTGGCCCGTCGGGCCACTGCCCATGCCCAACTCTCCCCCACCGCCTTCGCCTTCACCGCCACCACCATCGCCGTCGCCGTCGCCTTCACCGTCACCATCTCCGGCGCCGACTGCTGCGTCCACGCCGGGACCTGCCCCTTCCCACCACCTCCCTATAGCTCCTGTCCCTCATGTCACCACCCACCCTTCTGCCGCCGTTAAACGCCCTAGTGGCACCACCACCTCCTCCGCTCCCAAAAAGGTCCCGCCCCGTCCTCCTTCCCCCCCCCCCCAGGTTGCCATGGATGTCTCCCCGCCTGGCGCTGCTCCCTCCGCCGCCTCCTCCTCCTCCCCCCCCTCTTTATACAAATACCTCCTCTCCCATCCCGATCCTTCCCTTCTCAAGGCCCGGAATCTCTCCCTCCTCCTCCGCCAACACTTCCCTGGTGCCCCCATCTCTCTCCTCACTCCCAGACAGGATTCCATTCTCATCTCCTCCCCCAGCCCAACACTCCATATTGACATCCTCTCCCGCCTCCCCATCACCCGTTTTGGCCCCAACGCCTCCCTCACACCTGCTCCTTCTCCATCTCCTACCCACCAACCCCAACTCCCACGTCGCCCGCCGACCCTCACCACCGTGATCACTCGGCTCAGTCCATCGATCACGGAGGAGGAGGTGTTGGCGGAGCTCAAGGCGCATCCCATGCTGGAGGTGCGGGCGGTCCGCTGCACTTTCAACTCGGCCGGCCCCACCTGACTTATGCGGGTTTTCTCCGAGGACGCCCCCTCCATTGACCGTCTCCTGAAGGAGGGTGCCCTCCTCTTCAACCAGCGCTATAAGGTCGATCCCTCCCGTTCCCCTCCTCAATCCCTGCACTGCCAGAGGTGTCTGCACTAAAACGCACACCGAACAGCTGAGTGCCGCGAGACTCCACCTGCCCGCATTGTAGGCAAGCGCACTTCCTCCGGCAGTGCCCTAACCTTCAATCCCTCCCTCCTGCAATACCTGCAAACTCCCCCATCCCACCTACTCCCAAAAATGTAAAGCCTGACCCCTCCGACCACTCCTGAACTCACCGTCCCTGTCCATCCTCTGGACGCCCCCACCCCTCCTCGCAATTCCCCCCCCCTGAGGACATCATCAGGTTCCTCACCATTGTCCTACAAAACGTCCACCCTTTCCAGCGCCCTCACACCCTGCAACAGGTCTCCCTCGCTGCCCGTTCCATTTTCCACTTAAAAATGTATGCCACCTACTCCAACAACCAGGCCCATTTCACCTTCTCCCGTCTTGGCACCCTTCCCTGTCATGGCGCGACAACACCGTATCCTTTTCAACAACATCCGCTCCCTTCCCGCCAACAAGAACCTCTTCCTACACACCCTTGCCACCCACCGTGTGGATGCCTTCCTCCTCAATGAAACCTTCCTCCAACCCCACCACACCATCCACACTTCGCCCTACCTCCTTCACTGCTCCAATAATCCCCTCCAGATTGCGCGTGGCGGAGTTGCCATTGGTCACCACCGCCAGATCCCCGTTCGGCTCCAACCTCTCCTTCTCGACCCCGCCAAACACCTGATTCTTAGTCTCTTCTTCCCCGGCCTTACCGTCACCTGCGCCACCATCTATGTCCGCCCTAACGCCCCTATTCCCTTCGACTTCCTCTCCCACATCGACCGTACCTTCTCCTCCTACGTGATCGCCACCGACCTCAACATCCATAGTCGTTCCGCCGCCCAGTTACGGCGGTGGCATCGGATCCTCTCCTCCCTTCAAGGCAACCTCATCCCCATCCCCCAGCACACCCATCCCGAATCCAACTCCACTCCCGATGTTATCCTTTCCTCCCCCAACCTCCTTGGCTGCATAACGGTGGATGTCCTGGAGCCTGTTGGTAGCGACCATCTCCCTGTCCTCCTCACCGTTTCCGACGGTCGTCGCTCCCGCCCCGACCCTCGTAATGACCCTCCCCCTAAGTACATCTGTGACTATTCCTGTGCCAACTGGAATGCCTACCAGGATACCCTCTCCACCCAGGTCGATAGCCACCCCTTCACCTACCACCACCCTGATGATGTAACCCATGCTGCCTCCTTTCTCCAGCAGACCTTGTCTGAGGCCGTGGAGGCCCACGTCCCTACTGTCGCCATCCACCCCCACCGTCCTCCCTTACCCCCACAGGCCGTCCTCCTCCTGAGTGAATCCTACCGTCTCTACCGTGCCTTCCTCCACTCGCGTGACCTGGACACACTACGACGCCACTGGCAACTCCAGCGACACATTCGTAATTTACTCGCAGCTAAGAAACGCTGGGGCTGGTGACAGACATGCACCTGTTTAAATGCTACCCTACCTATCTACTCGTCCAAGTTCTGGTCAGCCTTCCGTCGCCTTACCAGAACTAAACTCTCCGCCTACTATCCTCTTCTCCATGATGATCACCCCTTCCCTGACACCCTTAGTAAGACCAATCACTTTGTCTCCTACCTCTCTGATGTGTTTTCCATTCCCGATGATCCCCAGTTCGATTACTCCCTCTTCCCGGATGTCCGCGATCGAACTGACACCTCTGTCCTTCCCCACGCACCTGGTTTCCAGTACTTGGACAACATTGCACACACGGAACTCAATGCCCCTATCACTACACAGGATCTTATTTCTACACTCCGCACAAAACGCAACACCGCTCCTGGTCACGATCATGTCACCTACCGTCACCTTCGTGAAGCTCCTGTCTCTTTCCTCTCCTCTCTGGCCAGGCTCTACAATGTAGTCCTGTCCACCGGTTACTACCCCGACCTGTGGAAAACCTCCCGTATCCTGATGTTCCTTAAACCTGGCAAACCGCCGTCCGCCGTCCCCTCCTACCGTCCCATAAGCCTTACCTCGTTCTTCAGCAAGGTCCTGGAATCTATCCTCACCCGACGCATCCACCAGCATCTCTGCCAACACCGCCTCCTTCCCATTACCCAGTGTGGCTTTCGGCCGTCCTTCTCTTCCGACGACCTTCTGCTTCACCTCACGCATCTCCTTTCCGACCAGCTTAATTCCCATCGCTCCACAATCTTCCTCTCCCTGGACCTCGAACGTGCTTATGACCGCGTATGGCATTCCGGTCTCCTCTTCAAGCTCCAAACCTTCACCCTTCCCGTTAACTACGTCTGTCTGATGGGCTCTTTTCTCTTCCACCGTCCTTCCTAAGTCACCATCCATAACACGGATTCCTACACCTTTTTCCCCTCTGCCGGTGTGCCCCAAGGCTCCGTCCTCTCCCCCCTTCTGTACCTTTTGTACACGGCGGACATGCCGCCGCCGTCACCCCCCGTCCACCTTCTCCAGTTTGCCGATGCCACCGCCTTCCTTGCCCTTGCCCCCACCCTGCAGCGCTCCCAACACCTTCTCCAATCCCATCTTGACTAGTTCACCGCTTGGTGCAACCAGTGGTTGCTCAAGGTCAATCCCTCCAAAACCCAGGCGATCATTGTAGGCAAAACCACTCCTTCCTTCCGCCTCCTTGATTTCTATCTCACCATCTATGGCCATCCTATTGCCCTCACTCCCACCCTTAAGTACCTTGGCGTCATCCTCGACCGTCGCCTCTCCTGGACTCCCCATCTCCGGACAATCCAAGTCAAGGCATGCTCCCGACTCCGTCTCCTCAAGCTCCTTTCCGGCCGCACGTGGGGTCTGGACGCCTCCACCATCCTCCACACCTATAAATCTCTCATCCGCCCTATCCAGACTGGATCTCCGCCCCCCCCCTACATTTTATAAATCCCTCCAAATCCTTGAACGGCATGCTCTCCGCCTCGCCTATCGCATCCGTCTTCCCTCCCCCACGCGGATCCTGTACGATCTCATCCCCTTCCCCCACCTCCTCCTTTTCCTTGAAAGGATACGGATCCTGTACACCTCCTGCAAACTCGATCCTCCTCACCCGCTTGTATCACCCATCCTCTCCCACCCCCGCCCGCTGCCGCGCCTGTATTCCCACGTCCCGCCCGGTCTCCATCTCTCCACCCTCCTTACCCTCTCCCAATGTGGCTTCCGCCAGCTCCACCTCCCTGATGATGTCCTCCTCCCCTCCATCTACCCCTCCTATCAACTTTGATCCTCCCCCCCCCCCCACACTTCCTGTGTCCTTTCCTTTAGGCACCCTCCCTCCCTTGGCAGGTCCCCGGACTCATACACGGTTAGTGAACTTTCGCTCGCCGGAGATCAACGCCTCGTGTTTCTGTGTGTGCCGTCGTTTTGTGCAGTGGTTCAGTGTTATTCGTTTTGTGCACCTACGTTCACGTGTGACACTCTTCGTCTGTGTATGTGTCCAGGTGTCTGACCAAATTTTATCTTGGACTCTACGCCCGTGAACGGCCCCATGTATTTTAAAAAGTGTTTGTCTCCGTTTCTATGTCCATCATGTTTTTTTCTCTAAATGTCTTCATTTGTATGTTTTGTGTTTCTCTGAGGCCAAAGAGCAGCGTAGTATGCTGCTGCTGGCCTGCCTGTAAACAGGTTTAAAAATAACAATAAAGAAAAAAAACTGGAGCGGCAGTCTTGCGGCTCACTCTGAAGATGGCTGAATGTTATACAGCCGAAATATTAGAAGAAGAAGGAGATTTCTTGCGGCTGCACACCCGAAACTTAATGGAACAAGTGTGCTGTAACCTACTTCCTTTGTTTCCGGATTGCATTTCCTTAGGATTCTTCAAATGAATCTCAGTCTGGCATCTGCTTTACCGACGATTAATTTTATATGGTAATTCCATTTTAAATCACTCCTAATGCCTACTCCCAGATAATTTGTGGAATTAACTTATTTCAGTTGATGACCTGCTATATTGTAGCTAAATGATAAAGGATCTTTCTTTCTATGTATTCGCAGCACATTACACTTGTCTACATTGAGATTCAATTGCCATTTCCTGAACCATACGTCAATTCCTTGCAGATCCTCCTCTCTCCGCTATATCGGGATAATACAAAACAAGTTACCCGTCTCCGAGCTTTTTCGATGTCTCCGGCGATCCTATATGATGTGGATTCCACATCCATAGTAGTACTCCAGAAGAGAGCGGATGAGCGTAGTGTAGGCGTCTCTTTGCTAGACCTGTTGCATTTTCTAAGTGTTCTGGCAATAACTCGCAGTCTTTGGTCAGCTTTCCCCCACAACATTAATTATGTCACCTTTCCAATTTAAGTTATGCGTAACGTTAATCCCTAAGTATTTAATGAATTTACAGCCTTTACGTTTGTGTGATTTATCGTGTAACCGAAATGTAGCAGATTCCTTTTACTACTCAAGAAGGTGACTTCATACTTTTCATTATTTATAGTCAACTGCCACTTTTCGGCCATACAGATATCTTGTCTAAATCGTCTTGCAATTTGTTGTGATCATCTGACGACTTTACAACCTCAAAAGGCTGCCAAGATTGTCTCCTAATTCGTCTATGTAGATTAGAAACAGCAGAGGCCTATAACACTTTCTTTGGGAACCCCAGATATTACTTCTGTTTTGCTCGGTGACTTCCTGTCAGTTCCTACGAACTGTGAGCTTTCTGATAGTAAATCACGAATCCAGTCGCACAGCTGATACTATACTTCAAAGGCACGCAATTGGATTAGAAGTCGCTTGTGAGTTACGGTCCCAAAAGTCTACTGAAAATCTAAAAATGTGTTATCAATGTGACATCCCATGTCGATAGCACTCATTACTTCGCGAGAATAAAGAGTTAATTTTGTTTCACAAGAACGATATTTTCTGACTCCATATTGGCTACTTGTCAATAAATCGTTTTCTTCGAGGTTATTCATAATGTTCAAGCGCAGTGTACTTAGTTACAAAACTGTACTTCAAATCGACGTTAGCGATATGGGTCTGTAATTCAGCGGAGCACTTCTATTTCCTTTCTTGTGTACTGGTGTGACTTGTGCTACTATCCAGTCTTTACGTACGGATTTTTCGATGACGGAGCGGTTTTATATGGTTGGTAAGTATGGAGCTATTGTATCAGCATACTATGAAAGGAATCTGACTAGTATAGAATCTGGGCAGGACACCTCGCCTTAATTAAGTGATTTAAGCTGCTTCACTACACCGAGCATATCTACTTGTAAATTATTTATGTGGGCAGTAGTTCTTGATTCGAATTCTGGAATATTTACTTCGTCTTCTTTGATGAAAGAATTTCAGAAAATCGTGTTGAATAACTCTTCTTTAAGGGCACTGTCAATCGTAACATCACCATTGTTATCGCGGAGTGGAGGTATTGATTGTGTCTTGCCGCTGGTGTACTTTACATACGACCAGAATCTCTTCTGGCTTTCTGCCAGATTATAAGACAGAGTTTCGTTATGGAAGCTATTAAAAGCATCTTGCATTGAAGGTTACGCTAAATTTCGAACTTCTGTAAAACTTTGCCAATATTGGGTATTTTGCGTTCTTGTAAATTTGACATGCTTTTTTCGTTGCTTCTGCAACAGTGTTCTGACCTGTTTTGTATACCACGGGGGATCAGTATCATATCTTAATAATTTATTTGGTATATAAAGGATGTCCGAAAAGTCTTTCCCTGATTATATAAATTGATAACTCAGGCTAGAAGTAAGATACAGATATGAAATTGGTGTCTAATTGTTTACAAACCATCAAAGTTTTTTTCACACATCAGAAAACTTCCACATGAGCGCCCTTGGTAGCACGTAGCACATCTAGGCGATATTCAATTTCCGTCCACAGATTAGCCAACATCACTGGAGGGATCGATTCAACGACTGTGGTTATCCGTTTCCGCAGGGTTTCAAAATCTGGTACACGTGTTCGGTAGACCTCGTCCTTGACATAAGAAGTCTAATGGGGTTATGTCAGGAGAGCGTGGAGGCCAAACCGTTGGCCCATCACGACCAATCCATCGTCCAGGAAAGGTCATACCGAGATAGGCACGGGCGTCCAAACCCCAATGAGGCGGTGAACCGTCTTGCTGAAACAAGACATCGGGGTGATACTGTAGCAGCTGAGGAACAGCATACAGTTGCAACATGTCCAGATACACTGCAGATGTGATGGTAGCCTCAGCGAAGAAGAATGGCCCGATAATTCGATCGTGCAATAGCACGCACAAAAACATTCACCTTTGGACTGCCTCTGGTGCATTCCATGACCTCGCCAGGGGGTTGTGAACCCCAAATGCGCACATTATGGCGATTCACTACTCCAGTGACAAAAAAGGTCGCTTCGACGGAATAGGCAATTCAACTGAGATAACCATCATCGCCCTGAATACGTGATAGCATTTCGACCGCAAAGTCATAGCGACGTGTAGTCATTGGGCAACAAGGCCTGAACGATTTGCACTTTGTATGCACGAAACAATAAACGTTTGTGTAAAATGTCATGGGGATAGCTTTTTGGCATCTGTAATTCACGTGAGGCCCTGCGCACCGATTTCTTCGGACTTCGCAGAAAAGACTGCCTTACAGCTTCCACCCTGTCTGCTGAGGTTCTTGGTCGACCAGACCTCGGAAGGTCAGCAACCGATTCTGTGTTCTTGAACTTCTCATATCAGGCTTTAATGCTCTTGACATCAGGTGGATTCCTTCCAAATGTTGTCTGGAAGTGTCTCTGCACTGTGGCTGGTGATCGTGTCTCATGGTACCACAGGACACACTGTGCCTTCTCCTGATTGGTTAACATGGCTTCTTGGGCACTGCACCTCATCCACTACTTACGTACTGCGAACCTAAAACAGGAAAAAAACTTTGATAGTTGTAAACAATTCAACACAAGTTTCGTATTTGTATCATACTTCTAGCCTGAGTTATCAATTTATGTAATCAGGGAAAGACTTTTCGGACACCCTGTATTTCTCAACTGCAGTCCATACTATTTCTCTGAATCCAAACCAGATCTGGTCTACGCTTACATATTCAAACTGTAAGGAGTGGAAACTGTCTCTTAGGAAGGCGCCAAGTAATTTTTATCTGCTTTTTTAAATAGATGTATTTTGCCTTTATTTTTGGTGGTTTGGGTGTTGTACTATTCAGTCTCGCTAGATTGAAGACACCACCAACTGTAATTGTATGAGTGGGGCACCTATTTGAAACGAGACTTAAGTAGTCTTTGAACTGTTCAGCAGCTGGATCATCTGAGTCGGTTGGGGGGGGGGCAGTAAAAGGTAAAAGGAACCAATTATTAACAGCAGTGGAATACCCGATGGGGTGCCATTTCATTTCATAGCAGGAACCCTTGGGTTATCATCCTCGGCACCCTTACAACATCGTGCTACATCGACGACATTCTACGCCCCGTTTTGTTGCCCTTCACGTCAAGCCGCTGTTCGCCTTCATACTTGTCAAACCCTACCTTGGCCAGCAAGGTTCCGGATCTCTCCCCAAATGAGAACGTTCGGAGCGTTATGGGCAAGACCCTCCAACCAACGTGGGATTTTACTATCTAACGCGTCAGTTGGACAAAATTTGCAACGATATCCCTCAGAAGAACATCCAACAAGTCTGTCAATCAATGCCAAGTCGAATAACTACTTGCAGAAGGGCCAGAGGTGGACCAACACTTTATTGACTTGCTCAATTCGTCGGGCTCTTTATCTAAAATAAACCATCCAATTTTTCCGAAATTGTTGAAACTCTAATGATCTGTACATGTACATCATATCTACCGATTTCCGTCCCATGTGGATAATTCCTTTGTGCTGCACCGTCTGTGTGTGTGTGTGTGTGTTTCTTAAAAATGGTTCAAATGGCTCTGAGCACTATGGGACTCAACTGCTGTGGTCATAAGTCCCCTAGAAGTTAGAACTACTTAAACCTAACTAACCTAAGGACAGCACACAACACCCAGCCATCACGAGGCAGAGAATGCGTTTCTTAGACTGTAGTTTATGTTGCGTGTAATACTTCCTTCATTTAAATAACAATAAATACCGGAGACACACTGATCTGCTTAGTTTTCTTACGCTTGACGTCCATCATTACTAAAGACCTGCTTGTTACTACAGCTTCACATTTCAACTATGTCCTCTCCTGTTGTCCAATTTACGTCTTGTGCCAGATTCATTATTTATACGCCTGTGTTTCTTTTCGCCTGCTTCGTGTACTGCATTTTTAAATTTACTCCTTTCTTCAGTTAAATTTAATATCTCCTGTGTTATCCAAAAATTCAAATTATGGCTTGTCTTTGAGCCTGTTTGATACTTTACTGTCTTCACTATTTCATTTATCAGAGCTAACCTTTTGTCTTCTGATGTATTTATTTTCTCTATCTCTGTCAGTTGTTGCGTAAGGCTGCTCTCTTTGAAACTCTCAACAACCTCTCGTTGTTTCAACTTACCCCTCTCCCATCTCCTTAATATCCTACGTTTCTCCAGTTTCGCAACTAGCAAATTATGTTAAGAGTCCATATCTCCTCCTGCAAAAGTTTGGCATATTTAAAACACGGCCTATAAGTTATACAGAGTACTTCAGCATTCTTATTACAAGCTTCTAGAGGTTGTACAGGGGACTTGGTAGATAAGGTGTTGTTATGACTCCATGCCCAGAAATGTGCCGTTTGGATGCAAAATAAGTTTAAAGATCTGATCACTTTCAAATTTACCGCTTCGCGGTACGCCCACGAACTGTGAAGATAGCACCACCGTCAGTCCGTGTTGTAATTGTGACATCACATATCATTTACGTTCGACTACAACAACGCCTGCGAGAAACTGGAAGGCTGACTGACTCCAAGGACGAGCAGCAACTTCGACTGTAAAGAGGGCGTCCTGACTCCAAGGACGAGCAGCAACTTCGACTGTAAAGAGGGCGTCCCTCGTCACGAAACATTGCCCGTACCATGGGTGTCTGTAGAGCACACGTCACAGCTCATTGTCTTCGCTCCGTGTGTACCATGAAACAGGATATTTGAAAGCGATCGGACCTTCCAACGTAAGTTACATACAAATCGTGCATTTCCAGACATGAATATCTTAACCTTCCCCATTACGTCCCCTCTATAACACCTAGAACTTTGAAACACCCTGTACAAACTCTCTGAAACCTGCTAGTGTCCCCAGGTGCCTTCCACGCATACAACCTTACATCATAATAATCTTAAACCAATTTTTCGCAATGACAAAGTCATCCTCTGTGCAAACTTCTACTAAGCGGCTTCCCCTTTCAATCCTTTTTTGCAGTCCACATTCACCTAGTATTTTACCTGTTCCTTTTTCCTACTATCGAGTTCCAACCCGTCACCATATTTAAATTTTCATCTCTCTTAATTCACTGAATAACTTCCTTCATTACATCACACGTTTTTCAGTCTCATCATCATCATCAGCAGCAGCAGCAGCTGTGGAGCTACTAGGCATGTGTATGAGAAGTGGCCATACAGTTTTAATTATCACTTCGAAAAATAAAGTTCCGTAATTAATTTGTGATACGATTGGTGTTATAGGGCACTGAACGGTGAGGTCAACAGCGCCGTAATTAATTTTTGTCTGTTTGCAGGTAGAGTAGCTACTCGTTTAGCGGCGTGCAACAATATTGTGACGCACTGTTTTCAGTGTGTACGAGGACCGCGTACATATATCTGCAAACAGACAAAACATTAATTGCCTAACTTTATTTTTTTGAGCTGATAACTGAAATCTTATGACTATCATTCGTACTTCTAATACTGGGATGGGTTGTGGCTTTGTGTTTATCTTGTCTGCGATGATCCGCTCATCACGCCGTTCATAGTGGTTCACCCTCCTCGTTCCCATTTTCCAGTTCATCTTAGACCTGCTCCTACATAACCCTTATTTCATTTTGTGTTGATACCATTTACTCACGAGACCAAAAATTCTGTTCATCCTGCCACTGCATTTTAGTGATTCCAGAAATACCAAACTTCACATAATCCATTTCCCTTTTCAAGTTCTCTATGCTATGTATACGATAAGGATCAAAGAGTTCGCGGTCAGTTCTGTAGAGCGCCAGATTTGTTTTCTCTTATGACAAAATCTTCCTGAGTAGTCCCCATCGGGGGCTATTTTACCGCCGGAATATTATACACAGGTTGATGTTAGCATCATTAAACCGCACGGATGAGTTGCATCGCTTTGGGAAATAAACTAAGAGGTCAAAAGTCAGGAGAAAGTTGTCCCGTGTAAGACACCCGAAATTTGCGAATAGACGTTGTGCATGGCGCGAGTTCAGACACGATATCTGAGCAGTCTGTTGCAGACAGTTGCGCAGTGAACAAGGCGGCACGTCACGAGTTCACAAACTTTGGACGTGGGCTGGTAATCGATGCTAAACTCATGGGTCATAGCGTATCGGAGATTACACAGTAATTAGGGTTTCTGAGGTCAGCCACGTCTAGCGTGGATTTTCAGTATTGCAGAGACGGTGTTACGAAACGTGTAAACCACCCTACAGGATGACCACAAATTTTTGACGAAGGATGTCTCGTCGTCTCTGTGAGCCACACAGCAAGCGATTTTAACGTGGTTCCTCAGAAACTCACGTCTACCAGGACTGTAGGAAGGCAAAGGCACTGTATAGCCTTCATCAGGCCACAACCGACTCGTATCACAATACCTTCCCACGAATTTTCGACATTCATTCTACATCAGCTTTATTTTCCTTGGAGTTGTAAAACTGCCGCAGTCTACCATACACTGTTATAAGTGAGCATATACTACGGTAGTTTTGTTAGTATAGTGGGTCAGTTAAGATCTTAACTGTATTACCTGTTCGTTAGGTGTTGCATACTTATCGGTCGTTACCTCATTTCGATCGCTTTATTTTTGTTTTTTATCAGTGTCTTACTAGATTTCCCTAGAATCTAGAAACGGTGAACCGTCTAGAAATTAAGTGAGAGTACATAAAGGGGCATGTAACCTTAGGAACATTTTTGTTCTACATACTCATCCTCCTATCTGTTACTTAAAAATAAACAGTATTTATAGGAAAATGGAAACTGTCAATGTTTAACTCAAGTTTTATTCGAGTATTGTTGATTTGTGACGTGAAATAGAGGGCTGTTGTAGTAAAAAAAATTAGATTTATCATGTAGTGTTAGAAAACGCAGTATCCTAAAAAAAAAAAGTTTAAAGAAAACCGTAAAACCAAAGCATATCAAACGTCGCTTCAATACGTCGTCGAGCTTACATAAAACATGTTTCTGCTTCTCATAAACAACTTTCACAGTTATCAATGATAACAGGAAACTCTAGGGCCAGCCGCTGTGACCGAGCGGCTCTAGGCGCTTCAGTCCGGAACCGCGCTGCTGCTATGAGTGCAGGTTCGAATCCTGCCTCGGGCATGGTTGTGTGTGATGTCCTTAGGTTAGTTAGGTTTAAGTAGTTCTAAGTCTAGGGGACTGATGACCTCAGATGTTAAGTCCCATAGTGCTTAGAGCCATTTGAACTACACTCCTGGAAATGGAAAAAAGAACACACTGACACCGGTGTGTCAGACCCACCATACTTGCTCCGGACACTGCGAGAGGGCTGTACAAGCACGGCACAGCGGACACACCAGGAACCGCGGTGTTGGCCGTCGAATGGCGCTAGCTGCGCAGCATTTGTGCACCGCCGCCGTCAGTGTCAGCCAGTTTGCCGTGGCATACGGAGCTCCATCGCAGTCTTTAACACTGGTAGCATGCCGCGACAGCGTGGACGTGAACCGTATGTGCAGTTGACGGACTTTGAGCGAGGGCGTATAGTGGGCATGCGGGAGGCCGGGTGGACGTACCGCCGAATTGCTCAACACGTGGGGCGTGAGGTCTCCACAGTACATCGATGCTGTCGCCAGTGGTCGGCGGAAGGTGCACGTGCCCATCGACCTGGGACCGGACCGCAGCGACGCACGGATGCACGCCAAGACCGTAGGATCCTACGCAGTGCCGTAGGGGACCGCAACGCCACTTCCCAGCAAATTAGGGACACTGTTGCTCCTGGGGTATCGGCGAGGACCATTCGCAACCGTCTCCATGAAGCTGGGCTACGGTCCCGCACACCGTTAGGCCGTCTTCCGCTCACGCCCCAACATCGTGCAGCCCGCCTCCAGTGGTGTCGCGACAGGCGTGAATGGAGGGACGAATGGAGACGTGTCGTCTTCAGCGATGAGAGTCGCTTCTGCCTTGGTGCCAATGATGGTCGTATGCGTGTATGGCGCCGTGCAGGTGAGCGCCACAATCAGGACTGCATACGACCGAGGCACACAGGGCCAACACTAGGCATCATGGTGTGGGGAGCGATCTCCTACACTGGCCGTACACCACTGGTGATCGTCGAGGGGACACTGAATAGTGCACGGTACATCCAAATCGTCATCGAACCCATCGTTCTACCATTCCTAGACCGGCAAGGGAACTTGCTGTTCCAACAGGACAATGCACGTCCGCATGTATTCCGTGCCACCCAACGTGCTCTAGAAGGTGTAAGTCAACTACCCTGGCCAGCAAGATCTCCGGATCTGTCCCCCATTGAGCATGTTTGGGACTGGATGAAGCGTCGTCTCACGCGGTCTGCACGTCCAGCACGAACGCTGGTCCAACTGAGGCGCCAGGTGGAAATGGCATGGCAAGCCGTTCCACAGGACTACATCCAGCATCTCTACGATCGTCTCCATGGGAGAATAGCAGCCTGCATTGCTGCGAAAGTTGGATATACACTGTACTAGTGCCGACATTGTGCATGCTCTGTTGCTTGTGTCTATGTGCCTGTGGTTCTGTCAGTGTGATCATGTGATGTATCTGACCCCAGGAATGTATCAATAAAGTTTCCCCTTCCTGGGACAATGAATTCACGGTGTTCTTATTTCAATTTCCAGGAGTGTATGTGTACAAATACATGTGAAATATATTAAATATATGTGAAATATATTTGACATGTGCTTGACAATACGAAACCAAAAACACTAATTGGATATGCACTATACACATTGGCCAGTCGCCAATGGAGCTATGCTGGTATATAGAACGAGAATGAGCAACCCTTTACAAAACAAAATACAAAAACGTCTGCCAAGTTCTCTACTGCGCTGGGAATTAAGTATTCATACACCAACAGAAAATGACACTTCTAACAAAGCCAGAACATGTTTAATACTTCGTATGCATACCCTTCCGATGTATTACATCTCGCAACCTCCGTGGCATGGAATGGACCAATTTTCTTGTAGTTTCCGACATGATACCTTCCCATTCTCGAAGGAGTGCCTCTTTCAAAGAGGCCTTACTACAGATATCGTGTTTTCTCACTCGTGTTTCCAGCTCACTCCACAAGTGTTCGATGAGATTCAGGTGCGGACTCTGAGCTGGTGTTTTAAGAGAGTGTGGAGTGTTGTAGAGCAACCACATCCGGACAATTTGCGCCGTATGTTTGGGATCATTGTCCCGTTGGAAGTAATAATTTCTAGGAAGACCCAAGGCGTCAACACTCTGTTGTAAGTTCCGTTTGAGAATGTTCATATACACAAACCTGTCGATGGTACCTTCCACAAACACTAATTTTCCGACACCGGAGGCTGACATACAGCCCCATACCATAACTCCACCACCTCCGTGCTTCATCGTGGGTTGAATGTTGTTTCGGTCGAGGTCTGTATACGGTCTTCCCGAGACCAAGATCCTACCATCAGTGTGCACGATATTAAATTTGCTTCCATCACTAAACAATACAGTATCCCAGAAGTCTGCTGTCTTGGATACATGCTGTTTCGCGAATTCCATCCGCCACTGCCTGTTCTTTTTGCTGATGTAGAGGTTTCGTCTCGGGACCCTGGCTCTGTAGCCCGAACGATTGAGAAAGGTACGAACTGCCCTTGGAGTGATGTCCTTTCGGAAGTGGTCATGTACATATGCGGGTAGTGCCGACGCTGTCGTTTTCGGGTTTTTCTTGATGATTATTAGTAGCATTCTGGTCTCTCTTGTTGTAAGCTTCTGTGGACGACCGTGTCGTTCACTGTTTATTACTACATGTCTGCCCCTATATCGCTTAATAATAGACTTCACAGTCGCTCGGCTTTGTCCTATGATGTTCGCGATTTCGGCATACGACTTGTGTCGAAGATATTAGGCGACAACGATGTTTCGTTCCTCAATGGTAGTTTCCTTCCCCTTGCGGCCCATTCTGCTGTTCCACGGTACCCCGGCCGACGGGCTGTTGCTTCACGGCCGCCACACGACTACACAAGTGTGGCATGCACTCCGGGGCTGCGTCAGCCGTTTGTTTGGTTGAAAGTAGTCCGCTGTATGAATACATTTTGCCCTGTCGTAGGCCGTGCGGAATGTAACATTTTTTATTTTCCCAGAATAGATTCATGGCATATGGGAAGCTTCATCACCAAGAACATGGTTATCTGACGCTACATCATCGTACTTCAAAAATGGTTCAAATGGTTCTGAGCACTATGGGACTTAACATCTGTGGTCATCAGTCCCCTAGAACTTAGAACTACTTAAACCTAACTAACCTAAGGACATCACACACATCCATGCCCGAGGCAGGATTCGAACCTGCGACCGTAGCAGTCCCGCGGTTCCGGACTGAGCGCTTAGAACCGCTAGACCACCGCGGCCGGCTTCATCGTACTTATTCGTAAGGCGCTGTGGATGATTTACTATCTGAACACACCATCGTATTTTGTCACCACCTTCTGTATGAATACTTATTTCCATGACTGTACCTCCATGAACGTTCCAAGCATACGTTGAAAGAAGGGAACCATTTCGGGTTCTACAATCTCCAGCCGCCACTAACTATGGCACCTAATGCTGCTCCATAGGGTATGATGCTGAACAATGCATTCTGGAAGATGGCATTCGACTGAATAGTGTCTCTCGCGTGCTCACCCACGGAGCCCCGTCTCTACTTACGTCATCTTCGACGGGATATGAAACCATAATCTTCCTTTTTCCCACATTTGAGAGGATCACTGTTCATATGCTCGTCAGCTCTTCTTCTCTAGGTTCTTCGTTGTTTCCCTAAATTGCTCCAGAACATGGCGGGATGAATTCTTTGAATAGCGTACATTCGATTTACGTCCATCTATCTCCAACTGAATCTAGTGAAAAAATGTGATATAGATTAGGATATTTAAGAAGAAAATGTGTTAAATAGATGATATAACCGGCTGTGTGGTGATCTGATGTAATGTAATATAAATTAAATCTCATGGTCTGTGATTCCCTGAAAAGAGTCTATAATTACATTTAAGCTTTTTAGCGCTGATATCCTAATTTCCTTACGCAATTCCAAATTTCCTGTGCTCACGAAAATTACTGTTTGTTATGATACCACAGTTAGAAGAATGCTTGAATAAATGTGTCCTAATTTTTCAGAATGTCAACAAGCCTCACATTTAACGACATTCTCCCAGAAGATCCGAAACTGTACGATAAGATGCGACCACCGAAGAAGGATGGAAGCCCAACAGTCGTTTATTTTCACGTTACAGTCATGGGTCTGGATTCCATTGACGAAAATGCTATGGTAATTAAGAAATCTCTTTTGTATACATACCTCACATCTTTCTGTGACGTAAATATTTTATACTGACTTTGAAGCACTTACATACTGTGTGTTTCAGACGTATGCGGCGGACATATTTTTTGCTCAGACATGGAAAGATTTCCGCTTACGCTTACCAGAGAACATGACATCAGAATACAGGTATACGTCTTATTTATCTTCTTACTTGTGCACCAGTATTTTAGTTATTCAATTATTGCTCATTTTGCACTAATCTTTCGTGATTAAGAATAGCCTGTAATGTCCACAGAAGCACAGTTAACTGATGTCATACATTATAGTATTTATCAACCAGCCCTGCAGTTGCCATATAATTATAGCTCCAAGTGTTAGTGCACAGAGAAAATTGTAAGGATATGTGTTTTCAGGTCATGTGCAAAAAGGAAACTTAAAGGTTTCAGCTTGATTTTGTATCTGTTTCGGAATAATACAGAAACATGACAGGAAAACTGATATTTACCGTTAATTAGACGATATGTTAGACGGTTATTCAACACTTTCATGTTACCTGCAGAAGCTTAGTTGGGTTTATTAAAAAAATGGTTCAAATGGCTCTGAGCACTATGGGACTCAACTGCTGTGGTCATAAGTCCCCTAGAACTTAGAACTACTTAAACCTAACTAACCTAAGGACAGCACACAACACCCAGCCATCACGAGGCAGAGAAAATCCCTGACCCCGCCGGGAATCGAACCCGGGAACCCGGGCGTGGGAAACGAGAACGCTACCGCACGACCACGAGATGCGGGCGGGTTTATTAAAAATAAAATTACTTTTCAGTTTCACTTTACGTAAATCGAACTTGAAAAAGGTTTAAAACGCAGCGTTGTATTACGCCTGTGGTTTCAATAGCAGTAATAACACACCAAAAACTAAGTGAAATCAAGTGGAATTAAATAAGTGTAAATGTCTGATATTAAACAAAGCTACAGACTTTCAGAGGGTTTTAAGAGGTATTAGCTACGCAGTTTTATGCAGTTAACCGTAGTCTTAGTCGTTCCTTAGCGAGTAATATTATCTTGATATACATGACACATCAGTTCTCTGGGAGCGTGGTAGGTGGATTTTGGCATTAGAAATAACGGTCTAAACTATTCATTTCTTTCTGAATCTCGTAATGTCGTGTCTACAGGGACAGACAGCCAAAACGTACAAGAAGTCGGTCGAAGTCTACATCTGCATATACTTTCTGCGAATCACTGTAAATTGTGTCGCAAAGATACCACATGTTACGGTTTCTTCCTACTGCATGCTCTTTATAGTCTACTTTTTTTTCTTTGGTGTATCAACGGCATCAGTAGGTATGCAGCTGGAGAATATTCATAGTTTCCGCCTTCACAACTGATTCTTGGAATTTTCTAAGATTTCATAGAGTGATTCCTATATAAGAATTTCTTCAGAATTTCGTCCTTCTTTATATATCTTCTGTTAGTCCGACATGATATGGATACCACATGATATTCCACTGTGAGCTGTAATACATTTTTTGAAAGTGATCTGCAGACGAACTGTTTCCCGGTACCCTACAGATAAATCGAAGCAATTTTTTCCCTACAACTTAGCTTTGTGATAGTTCAGCTTAACTTTCTTATATTTTGTTAATAGTATGACATGACTGCCTCTAGTTGTGATCATTAATTGCGTAGCGGAAGCCTTTACGTTTCGTGAAGTGCACGAGTTTAATATCTAGTCTAATTGCACCAGGCTAATATTTTGTCAATTTTTACTGGGTATTGCTACATTTTTAATGAAGTAAAACTTCCTCATAGATAACCACATCGTCTGAGAAAACCCGGGACTGTAAGTAATAATGGCTGCTAAATCAATAGTATACACTGACGGAAAAAAAATCGCAACACAAAAAATTAATTTGTGGCTACGGTCTTGCCAAGTCATTTTGCAGTATCGCAGATGGAATATCCAGCTTCTCGTAGCCCCATTACACGACCTTGTTTAAACTCAAAGAGGTGTTGATAACGGCGTATTTGTCTTAAAGACATTCTTGAGTAATATCAACTCAGCACGTCCAGTCTCAAAGGTAATTAACGCTCACGAACGTTGCATTTAAAGCCAACCTGACTTGCATCCTCATAGAGGAGCTACTAGCGCCACTCTTATGCGACTGGCGCGAAACTGAAATAGACATCATCTTTCACATGTAAAAGCACGCCTACCAACTTCAGTTTATGTCACGCAACTCCTTCTTGGTGCTGCTATTTATTTCCGTCAGTATACGCTCCGAAAATATACTTACATTTAAATTTAAATGTTAACATGTTTCTCATTTTTCGAAAAGTTTTTCTTGTCATTGCCAATCTTTATTTTATACCCCTTTGCTTCGATTAATGTCATTTATTTTGCTGTTCAAATAGGTAAATTGATATACTATTCTTAGTGACTTATTTCCTAATCTAACTCCGTTGACGTCCCCTAATTTAAATTGATTCTTTATTGATGTTCGTCTCACTACCTTTTTTCAAAATACTATCCATTCCGTCCACCTGCTCTTTCAAGCCCTTTGCCGTCTTTTCAGGATTATAATGTCATCGTCAGATATTAAAAATTTTATTTATTTGCGATCCCGAACACGAACTGTCTTTCACGAAGTAGGCTTGTACCAGTCATTCAATAACTTCAGTGTACATCAGTTATGCGCTCCCTAACATGGAACCAAATGTATGCCCGTACCTCGCCATCTTGAAAGTACATTTGTCATCTTGAAAGCAGACAAATCTACAAATTATAACCAGTACATTTTGTGGGAGGTCAAATGAAGGATTTTTTCCCTAGACGTTCTCAGTTTAGTCTTCTAGGAAATACAATAAATCAGTAACAAGCCAAGAGAAAACTTCTGTAATGCCACTCGTAAAACATTCTTGAACAGTATAAGGAAGTCTGTCTGTAGCATTCATAACAGTTACCAGGTTGGTTTATTTTAATTTCGAAGTTCAATTTATGTATTATTCCTTATACTACTCTCTGGATCCCTATGTCACATATTCTCACAATTTTCAATTTTATTTGGCTTTCATTAGGTACAAAGTTTAGCTTAATTTTAGGAGGATAAGTGTAGTGGTCTGACTGAAATTCACCACTTCTTATTGATTTAACATTCAAGAATTCGCTTATGTTTCTCATAATCTGTTATTTTGTTATCAATTGAAACTTTTACAGGAGAAAGACTTTTTACAGCCGTTTCACTTCCCGAAATTTTAATATTGTACTTTGTGATACTACTTCAAGCATGAGTGTAGATCTACGGAAGCTGACAGCATTAAAATTTTAAAAAAAGTTACATAAATTTACTAATGCAGTTGAGGCCATTAACGACTTTCTTTAGGTAAATATATTCTATTTTCACTTCAGACAGTACCCTATGAACAGCTAAACTCTGAGGATGCATGAATTTCGTTAATATCACCACGAAGGTCAGGAATCTTTCAGATGGGTATTAAAAACTTGGAACCACTTGTATATTTCATCGTCGAGATATCAGGGGGCACACGTTCCTGTGACGTTCGCTTTCTTCGCCAACATTTCGAGTAGCAGGTTTACGCACATAAAAATTTCTCAAATATCTCAGTGTTAATTTTAGCACTTTATATGTAGCTGATTCATATTCGATTACTTACGTGGATTTTAAATGATCAGAGGAAGTCGGCAAAGCGCTATTCAGTCAGAGAGGCCTCTTATTGACTGGGATCCTCACGTTATTTCACCCTCCATACGGGGCTCCATTTCTGTCCCTTCATTGTCATTTATTACAGACAAGAGACGTACAGCACTGCTCCATTGCTTCCGTACTCTCATACAGTGGGTATGGAGTCATTAAGGAAAATGCATAAAATGGCTGTTGCAAGCTAACAGTCTCCTCTCTGTTCCTTCCCGTGTAAATAAATATGCCACGCTAACAATTTAGACTATTGATACATACAAAAGGATATTAACAGCATGCTTAAATAAAATGTTCAGTAGTAGCCTTCTGTTTAAATGTATCAGTACTACCCTTTTTTGAGATTTTGTAGCAAATATTCCATTCTAAAGAGCAGGCACAATATATTCATACAGTTTTAGCCTCCAATTAAATACAAAGGCCAAGCTCCAGAGAGTTTCTAACAAAATATAAATATGGAATAATTATTTCCTTGACAGAGTATCATACTCCGTAATGCCTTACAACAAATTAACATATGCAAATAAGAATAAACAAACTTAAATATCAAAAAACACATTTGAATATAAAATCATATAGAATGCGCTGATGAGCGCTGCAGCGTAGCCCAGCTGACATTGGAAAAGGTAGAAATATTATTTCTTATTCCTTTACAGCTATACTCCTTTATATTTCTGCCTCTGTTGCACTGACAATTTAGGTTACTGGTGACTGGTTTTGAACGTCTCAGTTCATTATCGAAATGATTAATAAAATAATTTTTTTACCTTTGGAACTGTTTGCAGCTGTTCAAAGTGATGAACAAATGTTATTCCAGTAATCATTTCAGAATACCCAGGTATTGGTTCGATAGTGAACGGACACGATCGAAGCTAGTCACCATTATTACAAATTGTCAAGGTGACAGAGACAGAAAAATTAAGGTCGAATGCAGTTGCCACTGCTTTTTGATGTAGAAAATAGCCAAAGTTACAAGATTCAGTTCTTTTGTTTAATTAAAGGCTAGTTTCAGGTTACCTGAACCCATTTACAAATCATCCAAACAGACAAAATGGTATATTTCGTAACAGCATGCAAATCATGTTAACATTGTACATATACGTACCTCAGAGTCTTGTGCATCAAATTCGATAACCCAAGTTGCTTTCTCGTTATTAACCCAGCATGCTCGAAATCCATGCTGATACTTTTGCCAGTGCATTGTTGAAACTCTGCACCTTTACAGTCACTTAACCTAATTTAACTATTCATCTCCAGTGTTATGGCAGCAGTCAGAATACAGGCAACAGTTAATACAATTCTCTTTGTTATTATAAGTCATTTCATATCTGAAGACATGAAAAAAATATTGAAATCCACAAGCTGTGGTATAAGGTGATTTGTACACGAACTTGTAATTATTAATTCACATAATTATTGAATTTAATCTAATTGCTCCCACCCAGTAGCTAAGATTATTAGAAATGCCCTCCTGATTGTCGTAATGTACAGCTCCACAGTAACACGTAATTCAGTCTCAGGTACCTGCGACAAAAATTTTAGTTTGCACTGTCTTGTCATGTACAGTACATGACAAGACAGTGCAAACTAAAATTTTTGTCGCAGGTACCTGAGACTGAATTACGTGTTACTGTGGAGCTGTACATTACGACAATCAGGAGGGCATTTCTAATAATCTTAGCTACTGGGTGGGAGCAATTAGATTAAATTCAATAATTATGTGAATTAATAATTACAAGTTCGTGTACAAATCACCTTATACCACAGCTTGTGGATTTCAATATTTTTTTCATGTCTTCAGATATGAAATGACTTATAATAACAAAGAGAATTGTATTAACTGTTGCCTGTATTCTGACTGCTGCCATAACACTGGAGATGAATAGTTAAATTAGGTTAAGTGACTGTAAAGGTGCAGAGTTTCAACAATGCACTGGCAAAAGTATCAGCATGGATTTCGAGCATGCTGGGTTAATAACGAGAAAGCAACTTGGGTTAACGAATTTGATGCACAAGACTCTGAGGTACGTGTATGTACAATGTTAACATGATTTGCATGCTGTTACGAAATATACCATTTTGTCTGTTTGGATGATTTGTAAATGGGTTCAGGTAACCTGAAACTAGCCATTAATTAAACAAAAGAACTGAATCTTGTAACTTTGGCTGTTTTCTACATCAAAAAGCAGTGGCAACTGCATTCGACCTTAATTTTTCTGTCTCTGTCACCTTGACAATTTGTAATAATGGTGACTAGCTTCGATCGTGTCCGTTCACTATCGAACCAATACCTGGGTATTCTGAAATGATTACTGGAATAACATTTGTTCATCATTTTGAACAGCTGCAAACAGTTCCAAAGGTAAAAAAATTATTTTATTAATCATTTCGATAATGAACTGAGACGTTCAAAACTAGTCACCAGTAACCCAAATTGTCAGTGCAACAGAGGCAGAAATATAAAGGAATATAGCTGTAAAGGACCGTAGCAGTCCCGCGGTTCCGGACTGAAGAGCCTAAAACCGCTCGGCCACGCGCCATAGATGACAGGGGCGAACAACAGCTGAGGAGATGTGTGCGGGCAAACAGACGTGCAACTCTTGAGTAGCTGATAGCCCAGATGAACCAAGGGGCTACTAACAGAGTCTCCCCAACAGCCGATCAGCGAACGTTGCTGTGTACAGGCATGTGCAGCACGCGCCTGATGCGTGCACCTATATTGACAGCGGTACATCTGCGATGAAGGCTGGAATCTGCACGCCAGTACCGCAACTGGACATCCGCTGGGTGGCAAAAAGTGGCCTTCTTAGCTGAATCACGTTTTATACTCCTCTGGACAGATGGCAGTACCGTGTAAAGCCCTGCAGCAATAGTCGGAAGGGTACAGGCCAGAGGAGGGAGCGTTATGGTCTTGGGAATGTTTTCGTGGCATTCCATGGGTGGCCTCGTCATTCTGAACGCTACAGTGGAACAAAACAAGTACGTGTCTATCCTTGGGGACCATGTCCACCCCTTCATGCAGTTTGCTCCTTCGTCAGCACGACGGCATTTACCAGCAGGCAATGCACTGTGTCACACAGCTCGCAGTGTAAGTGCGTGGTTCGAAGAGCACCAGGATGAATTACCGTACTCCCCTGGCCACCAAACTCTCTGGTTTTTATACCCAATCGAGAATCTGTGAGACCATATTCATCCGGCTGTTCGCCCATGGATCTTCACTGAGAAACCTACCGCAGCTCGCCACGGCACTGGGGTCGGTATAGCTACACATCCATGTAGGTGCCTTCCAGAACGTCCGCACGTTCCTGCACGTCCTCGATGCAAAATGTAGCGCAGGCTCTTGACAGGTGGTCACATTAATGTATGTGGACCACGTACAGTGATGACGTAGTGGGGAGGGTCCGCTACTTGAAGGAAAACCTGGAGTCCCACGAAACTCTTAAAAATTTGGAAAAATTACTGTTGTACCGAAATTCTCCCATCCTATAGGGACACATTCTGTCCAATATCCCGAGCTCCGTGCACTGTATCGTCGCTGTAAGTAGTAGCGTGAGAATCACCAATAAACACTGGTTATTGACGCCAGCACGGAAACTCGTTACAGCGAGCAACAGAAGACCCACCGCAAGGAAATCAGCCTAAGCCTTTTCATACGCAAGATTGATTAATTTGACACAAGTTGCAATGAAGGATCTCAGACAATAAGTAAGTTCAAAAGAGTTACCCACTTACGATGGACTACTTCGATGATCATAGGTTACCTCACTACATTCTCCTAATCGCACGAAAATGCCGTCAAAATGGATTAAATATCAGCAAATACTTCTCTGTTATCATTAGTCTGAAGTGAAACGAAATTAAAATGGTAAATCACAAAATTAACACTCTGATACCTTCCTCCTAAGACCAAACAGGACTGCTCAGAGAAGCAGTTCTGTACACTTACCGAGCCCAGCCAGGAATGTTTGATAACAACCGTCCTTAGCGAAACGGCTCCTCTGCATTAAAAGGTGGCGGGGAGAGATCCGTCGAGTTGAAATGTCCAACCATCTCTGTCACCCTATACCTATCTGTTACATCCTTGTCAGCGCCTGCTCTCTTCTGTGGCGTGTTTAAACTGACGCTAGCTAGAGAACGGTTCCTCTTTTCGAATAGAGGAGGGAGAGATTCGTTGAGTTTAAAATGAACAACCAATTCTCTAGCTCCGTGCCTAGCTCTTCCCTCCTTGTCAGGCCCATTCCCTTCTCTGTCTCCTATTTTTTCCCCCTTCACAATCATTCAACGACATAAACTCATGGAATGCAGGATAAAGAACAGTGTAGTATCCATTCCGATAAACGAAAGAAAACAAATAACTTTTTCCATCTTTTCTCCAAAATTTAGTGCAGTCTCGCCAGAGTAAAAACTGGTATGGCAGATTCGATAAAGGCGCAACAAATATGACACGCAAGCGACAAAATGAATGAAGTTACATGAAACTAACCGATGGATTCAGTTCAATACCATGTCACAATTTTCATTCCGTGTCACCAATGCTGTGGCTGAGCAAAGCACAAAACACGGATACTTCGATTCCGGCTCCGGCGTGCTTAAAATATACGTATTTTTTATGACTAGCACAAATGGGAAGGCCGGCCGCGGTGGTCTAGCGGTTCTCGGCGCTCAGTCCGGAGCCGCGCGACTGCTACGGTCGCAGGTTCGAATCCTGCCTCGGGCATGGATGTGTGTGATGTTCTTAGGTTAGTTAGGTTTAAGTAGTTCTAAGTTCTAGGGGACTGATGACCATAGATGTTAAGTCCCATATTACTCAGAGCCATTTGAACCATTTTTGAACAAATGGGAAGATCCAGTCAATTCATCTTAAAACATTCTGGGTCATGGGAAGACCTCTAATGAACCTCTTTTTCCGATTCGGTTTCCATCTTTGAATTTACAGCTTTTCATAGCCCTAGCCATTTCGCTTGAAACAACATACCATTCCTGTCGTGGCTTTTTTGAATCACCGCATGCCTCATACAATCCCTCCATATGCGGCCATCTCTCTGCCTATTCTATCTAGCGTCATATACTGTTTGCTTCCTGCCATGCAGCACTAGAAACGAGCAACATTTATTCAGCGCTCAAGAGAAGTAATTCGTCGTCTGCACCCACAGATTCCGATTGTGCCAACCATACCATTGTTTGTGTTACACTCCCACCATTCTCGCGATCTTGACATTAAAAACTCATTCCCTTGAAGTTGTCAAGCACACACAGCATCCCTACATATGCGTTTCAGCACTTACTATTCACCAATCACGCATACGATTCCTCCGTGCCAATATGTATTCCTCCAAAACGCCCATATCTCTACACATGACTATTTTGAGTTCATGCATTCCATACTCACGTCACCAAGTACATCATTCACCTCTCATTTCACTCCCCATCCACACTAACAAACAAAAAAACTTAATAAATCATTGGTCTCCTTATTTACCGTATTATACGGGGCAGTCAGAAAGTTTCCGCTTGAGGTCGTTGCTGCAGCCCATCTGCAGCGTAGGTCAACTCCGATGCGGGTATATAAGCACCGACATTTAGGCAAGGGATTAGTGTAGCATTTGTGTCTTTTCGACGAGCGTGCGGTAAATGCGGAAACGTGAACTATGGTGACGATATTACCAGATGCGTGCAAACAGGAGCAACGTGCTCCTATTATTTACTAGGCTACCGAAGCACAAACACCGACAGACGTTCATCGGAGAATGAGGCAACACGGCTGTTGAAAATCATCACCCGGGAGAAGTTCGAAAAGGGATACTACTGATTCATTATAACTCACGTCCTCATATCGCAAATGTCGTAAGCAGAAGTTACGCCAACTCATGCGGGAGACAACCGAGCACCCGCCCTACAGTCCTGATGAATGCCCGTGAGAGATTATCACGCCTTCAGTCCCTTAAAAAACGGGTTGAAAAGTCGACGATTCACGTCGGACGAGGATGTGCAGCAGGCAGTTAAGGACTTCTTCACGCAACTGGACGCGGTGTTTTAACTAACGGGTATCGTCAGCCTGATGCGTCGGTGAGATGATTGCCCCAATGCTCAAGGTGAATTAGCCTGACTAGCGTACCGATTCTCAACTGTACGGCCTTCGAACGGAAACTTTTTGATCGCCCCCTATACTTTACCACAAACGGAGAGCAGTTCTTACTACACCCGAACCCATACGTGGCTTAACATTATCATTGAAGTGCAAGTCTATCCTTATTTACCATTAATTAGTTTCTCTCGTCAGAGACCTACTTGTCATTATCAGACAATGAAACTCGGACGGTGGTGTCCACGTATCACAGTAGTACGGAAACACAACCACAAGATACATAAACAAATTATTCCATAGACTCACTGTAAGTGATACGAGTAGCAAACTAAATAGTGGGCTCAATTATTTCTTGGTCATCCAAAGCCACAGTCGGTCTGTAGTGCATAGGTACGTGGTACGTTGGCTGCAGCAATCCATAGTCCAGTTTAAAGCTCTTCCTTACGTACTAACAGTAGCCTACAGAACATCTGAAGGTAAGACACTGCTACTCGGAAAAGACAGAAACAGGACTATGGGCAACTTAGGAACGTCCTCTGAGCGCCGCACGTACATGTACCCCCAATACCCCCAATACATCTCGGGAACAAATTTCAACAGCTAAATGCTAATTTTCTCTCCCACTTCCTTCCTAGTTTTGACTGCAAAAGAAATGCAGATACAAACAGCACAAGGAAGAAACACCAAGTCTTTTCTTTGACAGACTATTTTTTGATCACATTCTCCTCCCTACCTATTCAGATCCTGTTTTACCTTGTCTAGTAGTTTCCATTTGCCTTTAGTCTCTTCGTTTATACTCATTTTCATTTGAGTTTTAAGTTCTGACCTAAAATTAGACAACTTTCGGGCCATACTTGTCATTTCAGCCTTACGATTATATATTTCCTTTCCAGTAATGCCCGCTAAATCTTGTTGCCATATCTGTATCATAACGTTATCGTCAACAACGCCTATTTTACCCGAATCTTTTTTCTGTTCATTACCGTGATGTCTACTCAGGTCGTTGCCCTTATCCAGTATCCAAACTTCTGGCTCACTCTCAGATAGGAATTGATCAGCTTCTTCACCCTTAGGCTTCATTCCACTATTATCTTCGTTCATCCGTAAGAATCAGCAATTACCAGTGCCGGTGCACCCATGCCCAAGAATTCTAGTACCCGCGCTCAACAATTGCAAGCTAACGATCCTTTCTGTACTCAGTACTGTATAATTAAATACGCCACGAGAGTTACTTTGTCTATTGACACATACAAAAAGCTGTTAACAACAGATATCAGTAACTTGGCTAGTGGTAGATTTTTGGCAAAATGAAACACTATTGCACAATTTGGTCCTATTGCAGTATACGGACTGGAATTTTCACTCTGCAGCGGAGTGTGCGCTGATATGAAACTTCCTGGCAGATTTTAGCTGTGTACCAGACCGAGAGTCGAACTGAGGACCTTTGCCTATCGTGAGCAAGTGCTCCACCGACTGAACTACCCAGACACTACTGACGACCCGGTTGAGCACTTGCCTGTGAAAGGCAATGGCCCCGAGTTCATGTCTCGGTCTGGCACCCATTTTTATGTGCCAGGAAGTTTCATAGTGGGATATACATTGTGTTATAAACAGCAGGTACAACATACGGTTTCACCCACTAATTAAATACGAAAACGAAGCCCCAGAGAGTTTGTAACGAAACAAAAATATTAAATAATTATTTCTTTTGTAGCTACACTTCATCGCCAAAGTAAGACGTTAACAACAAACACAATGTAAACAGAAGAGCTACTCCCAACCAAAAATCGGGTACGCATACCTGTAAACATAACTACGATAATGATTACAGTTCTGTTCCCAAAACACACATTTTTTCAGTGACATACAAATACTTAACTCCAAAAGATCGTTCTACAATATTCATAGGCTGTGACAGTCGTGTTCTGCGGCCCAGAGTAAATGATACACAACACAGTCCTCGATCCGGCATAGACAATGTCGAAGAACTACAGTGACTGGCGCTGTAGCGATGACTGTGACTAGAACTGGAACCGGCTCTTGTTGAAAACGTCACGGGGGCAATTCGACGTGTCACGGACTTAACAAGTCGTTGGAAGTCCCCTGCAAAAATATTGAGCTATGCTGCCTCTGTAGCCGTCCATAATTGCGAAAGTGTTGCTGGTGCAGGTTACTGTGTACGAGCTGACCTCTTGATTACGTCCCATAAACGTCCGATGGAATTCATGTTAGGCGATCTGGGTGGCCAAACAATTCGCTCGAATTGTCCAGAATGTACTTCAAACCAATCGCGAACAGTTGTGGCCTGGCGACATGTTTCAGAACATGGAGTCTATGAATGGGTTCAGATGGTCTCCTGATAGCCGAACATTTCCAGTCAATGATAGGTTCAGTTGCACCAGAGGACCCAGTCCATTACATGCAAACACTGCCCCCACCATTATGGAGCCCCCACCGGTGTACACAGTGCCTTGTTGACGACTTGGGTCAATGACTTCGTGGGATCTGCGTTAAATTTGAACCCTGCCATCAGCTCTTACCAACTGAAATCGAGACTCATCTGACCAGGCCACGGTTTTCCAGTCGTCAAGGGTCCAAACGATTTGGTCACGAGCCAATAAGAGGCGCTGTAGGCGATATCGTGCTGTTAGCAAAGACACTCGAGTCGGTCGACACTTGCCACAGCCCATTAACACCAAATTTCGCCGCACTGTCCACCGGAAACGTTCGTCGTAAGTCCTACATTGATAACTGCTGTTTCTTACGCAGAATTGCTTGTCTGTTAGCACTGACAACTCTGCGCAAACGCCGCTGTTCTCGGTCGTTAAGTGAAGGCCGTCGGCCACTGTGTTGTCCATGGTGACAGGTAATGCCTGGAATTTGCTATTCTCGGTACACTCTTGACACTGTGGAACTCGGAGTACTGAATTCTCTAACGATTTCTCATGCGGCTATCTCCAACTACCATTCCGCGTTCGAACCTGTTAATTCCCGCCGTGGGGCCAAAATCACGTCGGAAACCTTTTCACATGAACCGCCGGAGTACAAATAACAGCTCCGCCAATACACTGACCCTTTATACTTCGTGTACGCGATACTGCCGCCATCTGTATATGTGAATATCGCTGTTCCATGGCTTCTGTCACCTCATTATATATCCTAGCGCGCAGCAATTATCATCTCCACACTATTTGTTCCACGTCACGCGTGACGAGAAACACGAGTAGTTCCGCACTGCTAACCATCTCTGCAGCTGTCCGTTGGAATTCGTTGGCGGACTCCCTTCGCCTGGGTCTGCAGATTGTCGCGTTTGCCCGCAGTTGCTGGAGAGAAGTCTATCTTACTGAAGTTGCGACCTGGTGCCACAACAATTTCCTTCTCAGAGTATCATACTTTCGTAATACTTTAGAATAAGTTAACACATGCAAATAACAATAACCAAGAAACTTCCTGGTATATTGAAACTCTGCATCCGACCGAGACTTGAACTCGGGATGTCTGTGTTTCAGGGGCAGTTACTCAACCGACTGAGCTACCCAAGCACGACTGACAACCCTTTCTCACAGCCTTACTTCCGCCAGTACTTCATCTCCTACCATACATGCTGCCAGGACGTTTCACATCAGAATACACTTCGCTGCAAAGTGAAAAATTCATTCAAGAATAAACGAACTTAAATATGATAAGCAAATTAAATATTAAATCTTATTGCGTGAGTGGATGAGCACTGCGACAGAACCGTCATTTGGGCCACTCTGTTAAAATATCAATACGACTTTGACGTATATGCTTTTTTTTAAAATACACATAAATTTCTGCATGTTCAGAGATTGTTCTGCAGGGGATCCAGCACCCTACAATCATCGAGAAGGAGGAAATTACGCCGTATTATTTGCCATCTCAGCATAATCGACTCTTAATTTATTTGACTGTCCCACTTCTGTCGTCAGCTTCTTTGCAATATGCGTTTCACCGTGGAGCGGCTAAATGGTTCAAATGGCTCTGAGCACTATGGGACAACATCTGAGGTCATCAGTCTCCTAGAACTTAGAACTACTTAAACCTAACTAACCTAAGGACATCACACACATCCATGCCCGAGGCAGGATTCGAACCTGCGACCGCAGCGGTCGCGCGGTTCCAGACTGTAGCGTCTAGAACCTCTCGGCCACCCCGGCCGGCCTGGAGAGGCTATCTGACACATTTTCACACAAGAAGAATCAGATTAATCTAATATTTACGCCACTATAACATGAAACCCATAATCAATTATTTCTGATTTTTTTTCAGGTTACTGGAAGTTGACTGGCTGAAAAACATGTGGAGGCCAGACTCTTTCTTCAAAAACGCAAAAGCTGTTACGTTCCAGACAATGACTATTCCTAATCACTATATGTGGTTGTATAAAGACAAAACTATTCTCTACATGGTAAAGTGAGTGACAGTTTAGTTCTTCCTTTCACACTTTTAAATATTTCTCTAGCCATGAAAGTAATTATTAATTAGTTTGTAATTTACGATGTTTTTGCTCGAACGATGTTACTGCATCATCTACAGAGTACATATAATAAAAATTATTTTTGATATCAGTTTGCACTCAATATTTAAAAATAATTTTTTTGTGTTGACCGTCATCATATAAATTACGGACTATTTTTGCTTAAGTGTACATACAACTTTTTACAAGATCGTCGTCGAATTAGTCTACTTTAAAAATTATAATAAAATTATACGAAGGTATGATTCTTTAATAAGTTTTAACGAGGCTACAACCCTGTCTCACTCCATTCCCAACCCCTGCTTTTCTTGCTTTTCTTTCACACCCCCTCGACTCTTCTAACTGCCGTCTGCTTTCTGTACAGGTTGTGTACAACTTTTCGCTACCTTCAGAATTCCAAAGAGTGTATCCCCATCGACATGTCAAAATCTTTCTCCAAATCTGTAAAAGCTATATACGGAGGTTTGCCTTTATTTAACCTATCTTCTAATATAAGTCGTAGGGTCAGTATTGCTTCTCGTGTTTCTTCATTTCTCCAGGAGCTAAACTGATCTTTCCCGAGGTCAGCTTCTAGCAGTTTTTCTATTCTTATGTAGATAATTCGTGTTAGTATTTTGCAGCCATGACTTATTAAACTGATGTTTCGGTAATATTCACACCTGTCAGCGCCTGCTTTGTTTGGAATTGGAATGATTACGTTCTTCTTAAATCTTCGGGTATTTCGCCTGTCTCATACATTTTGCATACTAGGTAAGTAGCTTTTTTTGTGATTGGCTCTCCCAAGTATAACAGTAGCTCTGAGTAGCTTCAGATCATTCACATTAGGTTGGCGCCTAAAACATGCTGACATGAGGAAAGTTTCCAACCGATTTCTCATACACAAACAGCAGCTGACCGGCGTCGCCTGGTGAAACGTTGTTGTGATGTCTCGTGTAAGGAGGAGAAATGCGTACCATCTTCTTTCCGACTTTGATAAAGGTCGGATTGTAGCCTATCGCGATTGCGGTTTATCGTATCGCGACATTGCTGCTCGAGTTGGTCGAGATCCAATGACTGTTAGCATAATATGGAATCGGTGGGTTCAGGAGGGTAGTACAGAACGCCGTGATGGATCCCAACGGCCTCGTATCACTAGCAGTCGAGATGACAGGCATCTTAACCGCATGGCTGTAACGGATCGTGCAGCCACGTCTCGATCCCTGAGTCAACAGATGGGGACGTTATCAAGACAACAACCATCTGCACGAACAGTTCGACGACGTTTACAGCAGCATGGACTATCAACTCGGAAACCTTGGCTGCGGTTACCCTTGACGCTGCATCAGAGACAGGAGCGCCTGCGATGGTGTATTCAACGACGAACCTGGGTGCACGAATAGCGAAACGTCATTTTTTCGAATGAATCCAGGTTCTGTTTACAGCATCATGATGGTCGCATCCGTGTTTGGCGACATCGCGGTGAACGCACATTGGAAGCGTGTATTCATCATCGCCATACTGGCGTATCACCCAGCGTGATGGTATGGGGTGCCATTGGTTACACGTCTCAGTCACCTTTTGTTCGCATTGGCGGCACTTTGAACAGTGGGCATTACATTTCAGCTGTGTTAGGACCCGTGGCTCAGATGTGTTATGACCCTTCATTCGAGCCCTGCAAAACCCTACATTTCATCAGGATAATGCACGACCGCCTTTGCAGGTCCTGTACGGGCCTTTCTGGATACAGAAAATGTTCGACTGCTGCCCTGGACAGCACTTTCTCCAGATCTTTCACCAATTGAAAACGTCTGGTCAATGGTGGCCGAGCAACTGGCTCGTCACAATACGCCAGTCACTACACTTGATGATCTGTGGTATCGTGTTGAAGCTGCATGGGCAGCTGTACCTGTACACGCCATCCAAGCTCTGTTTGACTCAATGCCCAGGCGTATCAAGGCCGTTATTACGGCCAGAGGTGGTTGTTCTGGGTACTGATTTCTCAGGATCTATGCACCCAAATTGCCCGAAAATATAATCACATGTCAGTTCTAATATAATATATTTGTCCATTGAATACCTGTTTATCATCTGAATTTCTTTTTGGTGTAGCAATTTTAATGGCCAGTAGTGTAAATTTTCCCCTTCTTTAACTATTTGAATAATTTCTTTTATCTGAGGAGCTAGCTGGCATATAAACTTATACTACTGTGGTGAGTGTTCGCTTCACGTCAATCTTGGATATGATAATGCTTCACTATGCTGTCCGTAGTGGCTTACCCGCATTCCTATTTTCTTATTCACTATTAGACCCACTCCTACATTACCCTATTTGATTTTACATTTATATCCCACTACTCACCTGACCAGATGTCGTTTTCGTCCTACAGTCGAACCTTACAAATCTCATCAGCCTATCTATCTCCATTCTTCAATTTTCAAACCTATCGGCCCAAAGTAGGGGGTCTAACATTCAACTAATCCGGTCCGTAGATTTACAGTTTCTTTTTCCTGATGACGATATCCTCCTGAGTAGAGTCCCCCCGCCCCCTGAGAGATACGAATGGGGGATTATTTCACTTCCGGAATATTTTACTCAAGAGGGTGCCATCATCCTTTAATCACATAATAGAGCTGCATGCTCTCAAATTAAGAGCTGTATTTTCCCCTTGCTTTCAGCAGTTTGTAGTACAGCACAGCAAAGCCATTTGGTTGATGTCGCATGGCCGGATCAGTCAGTCATCCAGAGTGCTGCCTCTGCAGCCAACTACTGAAAAGCCCGCTGCCCCTTGCTTTCGCAGTACCACAAGCACAGCTGCAATGCCATGTTGGTTACTGTTACAAGGCCATATCAGTCAGTCATCCAGACTGCTCCCCTGCAACTACTGAAAAGTCTGCTGCCCCTCTTTAGGAACCACACTTCTGTCTGGCCTCTCAGTAGATACCTATCCGTTGTGGTTGCACCTGCAGTTCTGCTATCTGCATCGCTGAGCCACGCAAGCCACCCTACCACGGCAAGGTCCGCGGTTCCTGGGGGAAGGGGCAGCAGGGAATTCATTTAAAAATCAAGCATACGTCTTATGAGTTTCTTCTCCAATTTGTCTCTTAATAACGATGCGGAACAAACTACTGTGTGTGTTCGTCGTCTTGAAAGCACCTTAAAGATTATGTCTACCTGTATTCTTAGTGGATAAAGAACCAATTATAATTACTTCGTTATTCGTCATGCAGAATTCTTACACATTGAGAATTATACACAATAAAAATGTTACAACGAATATATAAATAGTTATCAGTGCTGTCTACAGAACCCTTAGGATCTGAGACAGTCGATGAAAGAGCCACATAACTGTGCTGAACACGCAAGAAGATCGTGATGTAGACGTTAATACGTGAGGCAACTCCCAGACAGGCAGATACCGATATGAACAGCTTAAATGGCGATCACACAGAAATATATCAAAGGAATAGAAGTAGATATAGTGAAAGGTACGGCAACAAAAATGGAAAACTCCTCATTTCAGCAGCGCTACAAAACGCAATATTTGTTCATCAGTAACTAAATCAAAAGCACGTTACGTGACGTCTTTTTAATGTATTTCGTATCTGCACATGTGTACATACTCAGCATAGAAGACGCAAAGATTGAGAAACAGGTGACTTAAAGTAAAATCAGTTTGCTTAAGGAAGTCTGATAACTCCGAATACAAGCAGATAACGAATCCAGTGCCAATAGTTGCTAAGTTTGTTTTATAAGAACTGTATTTTGCTAAATTGTTCAGATGCTAGACTGAAGATTTTCCAATTGAGCTTTCCTCTGTGGTACAATTATTTGTTTTGATTTCCGTTTGTAGTTGTAAATCTTATGTATTCTAAATAGGTAAACGAAAGTCGGTACAGTTGTACACAACAAGTTAACTCCATTTGTTGCATAACGTGGGTCCTCTTGTAATTTCGTTAATTTTATCACATTCTTTCTTGAAACACGAAAATATATCGATTTGTTTACTGTTGTGTATATATATTATACACATAGCAGTAAAAGAACTTAAAAGTTGCCATATTAAGTATGCCGAAATTTTTTGTTAACATCATGTTTCACTGCTTTCTATCACTACATCGTGTTGACTCACAGTACTAATTCATTTTCATTCATTTTCAGGTTAACGTTAACATTGTCCTGTGCAATGAATTTTATGATTTACCCGCACGACACTCAAGAATGTAAGCTGCAAATGGAAAGTTGTAAGTTGATACGTTATACTTATATTTGTGATATATGACACTACATAAACTGACTTGAGTAGCAAACATGTTCACGTGGAGATTCAAATATAGCTTATTTGATTTCCAAGACGAGAAATAACCTGTCAGACTTATGCATAAGATCACAACTTCTCCATACTCCTGCACATAAATCTTATTTAAAGCATTTACAAGCATAGAATACTGGTAATTCTGAGTTTTGAGGGTGCATTTTAAGATTTTGTGAACGTCTTCACTACAGGGACAGTACGTATCCGCGAACTTGACAAATTAGTGAAGAAGAAGACTAGAATACTCTTCTTTTAACTACCAGCTGCAGCCGAAATATAAACACCACTAAGAGGATTATTGGCAATAACTCACTCACTTTTCCTTTCACAATTTATGTTCGAATTTAGTCAAAAAGTCTCCATTTCGGTAAGACATCGACAAAACATTGGCTTGTAGACGATAAATTGGCTCTTCAGTTAGTTAAGAGCCTTGTTCGGGTATCCTGATTTAGGTTCCCAGGAATCTCCTTGGACCAAATTCAGTAAATTCTGGAAAAAACCTCCAATACGATTCCTTTTCCAGTATCTGTACATCCTCTGTAATAATCTCGCCCTGACGTAGTCATTCCGTAAACTAATAGTAATAACCACTCGCAGGTCTTGGATAATTTTTGAAAGCTCCTTATCTATCCCGAATAAACAAAGTTGTCGGGTTCCTGCCGTCGATGCAACGAAAAAGAGTTAGCAGCTAACTTGTGTCATTAAATTTTGCAAGTTAACAGAACTGCTTCGCAGCAGTTGTTACTGACTTACAGTTACTTTTTAACTAGATATGACTGATTCGTATTTGGATTGAGGACTATTGTTCCGTATTAATTTCTGAAGCTTTTCACGCTCTCTAACAGAAGGAATCATAAAACACTTGTTGACGGTGTTATCCGACTGGCGAGATCGTTGAGACTGATGACCACGCGGCACCATTTTGGGTTGTGTGCTATCACTAAGCTCTACGTTCTCCCTTCCTTCAGAAATAACGTAATATTACATTATTAAAGTATTCATCAGAAAAATTCACATGATACAATTATCCACCTCACACATTGTCCGAAAGACAGAGAAAACAATAACAGACCACCTGTGCTAAGACTTTTCTCAGGAGGAAGATTTTCGATTAAGACCTATAGGTACATTTAAATTTGTTGGTTCTTTACCCGTAGAATTCAAAGGAAATAAATTAAAAATTGGTGAAAAAGAATATGGAGAAACAGATGGACTGATGAATCTTTTAACTAAGAACCAAATTACTGTGGACGATATGGGTGAAAAATTTGACGGGTGAGATATATCAGATTACGCAGATTCTTTGTGTCATTCAGGTGCATTACATTCTGATAATAATCGAAACAAAATAAAATCAATTAGAGGTAATAAATGTAAAAGTGTGATAATGGAAATTCGTTATGTTCATTTTCAGAAATTAAGACATTCAGAATCAATTTCACCCGAGAAAAATGGTGAAGACGAAAAACAGGAAAACCAGTTGAATATATTTGGATGAATGATGTTAGAGGTTTAATCTATAGATTAGCAGTTATTTATGAAGAACAGCTAGCTGGAAATAAAAACTATCATTATGAAAAACTGGAAATAACACAAGTGTTAAAAAATTTAGTAATTTTAGTATCAACAATCCAGACGGAATTAGAGGAATAGTACATGGAAAGAGAAAATTATGTGTGTGTTTGGATGTTAATGATAATAGCTGGGGACTATAAAAATATTAATCCTTATAAATTTTTTTATCTGTGCAGGGTGTCCCACTTAAACTTCCCTGATTTCAAAGGCCCATGAAAAAAAAAAAATACACAGTAGGTATGACAACTAAAAATGCACCACATTGTAGAGCATCTCCAAACATTTATTTATTTATCATCAATACACCTCTACATGTGAACCAATTGTAGCACAAAGAATATCGAGTAGATATTCAATTTCTTGCCAAGTTCTTTGTAACATTTCCTCTATTATTGTTGCAATGGTATTCCTGATATGATGTCGCAACGTAGGAATATCATCCACTTTGGTCGCAGACACGTGGTCCTTCACGTATCACCACATGAAGAAATCAAGCGGTGTAATGTTGGAAGAACGTGGTGGCCACCCAATGGGTCCTCCGTGTCCGATCCAACAATTAGGAAATTGCGAACAGCTGTTGACCAATGCAGCGGAGCTCCATCTTGTTGAAAAATGATGTTGGGTTGCAAGTCTTGTATCTCAGGGTACACAAACTGCTTCAACATGTCCAGATACACTGACCCATTCACAGTTTGTTCCGCAAAGAAGAATGGTCCATGTATCCTGTTGTGCATTACCACCGGCCTGTTTGGCCGTGCGGTTCTAGGCGCTTCAGTCTGGAACCGCGTGACCGCTACGGTCGCAGGTTCGAATCCTGCCTCGGGCATGGATGTGTGTGATGTCCTTAGGTTAGTTAGGTTTAATTAGTTCTAAGTTCTAGGCGACTGACGACCTCATAAGTTAAGTCGCATAGTGCTCAGAGCCCTTTGAACCATTTGTGCATTACCCCATACCAGACGTTTAGTTTGGAGCTATCACGAACATGTTCAATGACAACGTGCAGATTTTGCAAACCCCAAATCCCAGCATTATGCCTATTAGTCCTTCCTTATAGATGAAAGGTTGCCTCATCTGAGAATAAACATCTCAGGAAGCTGGCATCCATATCAATACAGTACAGCCTATCCGCAGCAAATTGTTGTTGGCGAGGTTTGTCGTTCAGTGTCAGATGTTGCAGAATTTCCACTTTGTAAGCACACATACGAAGAGGCTGGTGAACTACACGATGCAATGTTGATCAAGGTACATCAAGTTGCCTAGATGCTTGATGAATTGACTTACAATGGCTTCTAAGAAACGTATGTCTGATGTACTACACTGTCTCTTCTAAAATTCAGTAACGTGCACTGCCAAAATGTTTCAGAACATTTCCTGTTGCCAGAAACTTCCTATTCCATTCCTTAATTGCTTTCACATCAGGTGGTTCACATTCATACAAACGACGATAATTGCTTTGCACAGTAATCGGCGATTTTGCTTCTGCAAACCACACTACTGCTTGCATGTGCTGCTGTGGAGTCGCCTTTTTCACTTCATGCGACCATGTTGCACTCTGACGACAATACTTAGCACTTCTGACGCTGGAATATAAATTCTTTGAGATGCTCTACAATGTGGTGCATTTTCACTGTCGTATCTACTGTGGTTTTTCTCTCCTGATTTATTGAAATGAGGGAGGTTTGAGTGGTACATTATGTATAAATAAATAACTTCAGCATTGATTATATTTTATTACATAGTGGCAAAACCAAACCAAAATCAATTAAAATTCAACTCAATAATGATCAGTTACATAGTACTGGTAATTTTTTAACTGATGCACAAAAAAGAAAGAGAGATAAAAACTGGCAGTAATTTACTCATAACATTAGGTATACTTGTTATCGAATACCTAAGAAAAAAGAAAGGAAGTTCAGAGCTAAAAATCCATGAAGGAGAATTTCCTCCTTTATTATTGGCAGCATTACCATATCTTCCAACTATTGGTTTGCTAGCTGGTGGAAAAGCTGGTATTGTAGAAGCAGTAATTGACAAGAGAAAGGTGATGCAGAGTTCGAAAAACAAAAACGACTTAATTTAGCAATGGAAAAGAAAGCTGTCACTGGAAAAAAAATTGCAAAAAATAATCCAGTTGTATCCTAATGCGTTAAGTAATTTTGATACAGAAGAACTTGCCAAACAATTAAAAATCAAATACTTTCGTGGTTTTTTTATGATTTATGAATTACCTGGATGTAGTCATAAGACTACTTCAGCTGTCGCTAATCACCCTTGAAAATATGAACCTAGAATAGTTAATTTAGACACATCTGATCATGCTGCCTCACACTGGATCTGTTTTTACAAAAATAAAGATAAAAAATTTGTGCTTGATTCATTTGGAGGATATATTCCTAAAGAAGTGGTTAAATATTTATGCTCAAGTGAACTATACTGCAATAGACAATGAATATAACATAAATGAAGTAATTCATGGCCATTTGTGTGTATTTGTTTTAATACTGTTGTCAAATAATTATAATACCAATATTTTGAATCTAATGAATGAATATTTTTGGAACTAAGGCACAGCCTATTGATAGCTCCAATATCTATGAGCAAATAAAGCTAGAAAAAATCAAAAAAGAATAGGAATCAAAAACCGAAAATTTTCAGTGAAATATCAGAGAAGAAAAATTATAAAAAACAAAACAAAAATGATTAAAAATTCAACAATAATGGAACTGATGTTTATAATATGTGCACAGGATTAAAATCGTTAGTAGATGTATAAACAGAGTGTAATCAAGCAATTTCAAAATTAAATAAGTGATATTTTGAAACCATTTAAATGTTATATTGATTTTAAATGCACAAGACTGGTAGATATGAATCCTGTAAATGGCTATGATGCAGTAACCAAACAATATTTAGAAAATTAGTTAGCTAGTCTTGTTACAAAACCTGAATACACAAGAACTGTAACACAGCTCAGCAACTATGTCAACAAAGAAGAACTAAATGCTGAATACAAAAGTATTCTAACACAATTCAATAAATGAAATGCAATTTATGATAGTGCTATAGAAGATAATCATAAAGAGATACATAGCATCAATACAACTTAATTACGCTTTAGACAGGTGAGGTGTAGAGGAAAGAAAGGAATATCATAAATAAGTACTTGAATTTACATTTAATTAAGAAAATGACGCACACAAATATGAATTTCAGTGTTAGCACACAAAAAAAATAATAGTGATAACATGTGTTGTCCTAGAGTAATACTAGTTACATTAATATATTGCACAGATTTTATCTTAAACAGAGAACTATATACTTGTGAAATTAAGAAAATTAGGGAAGGAGAAAGAACAAATTACAAAAAACGTTAACCAGGATATTATGGAAGCAATTAGCTGAGTACAAAGAAGAAATATTTACTCTGAACGATATTAAAAACGTTGAGCAACTATTCGATATTCAAGTAAATGTTATTCAGTTATTTTTAGTGGTTCCTGAGAAAGCAATGAAATATATCTTTATAAAAATTGCAACCATTTTCATGTAATTAACAGTATGTCAGCATTAAAACAAGAAGGTAAATAAATGCAAGATAGAAATAAAAGTATGTACATTACTCAAAGGGTACAGAACACAATGCTATGGAAAATAAGATATATTGTGAAAAATGTAATAGATGTTGTTATAACAAAGAGTACTTAAACAACCACTAAGGATTTTGTGAATAGCTTATAAATGTGAAGAATGTAAAAGATTTGTTTGGCATCAAAAGTACATACATATAACTTTGAAATATATAGAAACTGTGGTCTAGAAGTAGGTACTAAAAATCATAAATGTTACATGCAATACAACATACAAAAAGATGGCATATCTGAAAGAAAATTTAGTAAAGAATATATAGTCAAAGGTTGTCAAAAATGTTATAAAATGGTAACAGTGGTGGTGTGTGATGGCATGGAAGGAGTGAGACTTTGATAGGTCGCTGGGAGGGGGGGCAATGAGCTCTGAGACCACATTCAGTCATATCCCAGATGTGTTCGATCAACTGAGATATGGCGAGGTGCAGTGGCCAGCACATCAATTGGAACTCCCCACTGAACTCCCCACTGTGATCCTCGAGCCACTTTATCACACTCCTGACCTGGTGTCATGGCGCATTATTTTGTTAAAAATGCCACTGCCATCAGGAAATATGATCATCATGAAGGCGTGTATGTGGTCTGCAACCAGTGTACGATACTCCTAGGCCATCATGTGCCTTGTGCAAGCCCCACTGGGCCCATGGGTGCCCATGTGAATGTTCCCCAGAGTATAATGGAGCTGCCACCGGTTTCTCTAGCCAACACTACAGGTGTCACGGAGCTGTTTTCCTGGAAGACGACAGATCCGCGCTCTCCCATTGACATGATGAAGAAAGTAGTGGGATTCATGAGACCACGCAATGCTCTGACATCGCACCAACATCCATTGGCAATGGTCACATGCCCAGTTCAGTCATAGTTGCCAATGGTGTGGTGTGAACATTGGCACACGCATTGGTCGTCAGCTGCGAAGACCCATCTTTACGAGTGTTCGATGGACTGTGTGTTCAGACACACTTGTACTCTGACCAGCATTAAAGTCTGATGTTAGTTCTGCCACAGTTCGCTGCCTGTCCTGTTTTACCAGTCTGCCCAGCCTACTACTTCTGACATCTGTAATGAGGGGTGGCCGCCTACGCCCACGACTTCTGGACGTGGTTTCACTTTGATCTTGCTACATGCTGAAGACACTCACCACAGCACCCCTCGGACACCCAACAAATCGAGCAGTTTGAAAAGCTCGTGCCCAACCTCTAGACCATCACGATCTGCCCTCAGTCAAACTCAAATAGATCACGTACCTTCGCCATTCTACACACGGACAGCACGTTCACTGATACTACGTACACTGTGGGTGTGTCTGAGTAGCAGTCAAGTGACACTGCTATCACCTGGACTGGTTTACATCGATAATAAGTCGGGGTCATAATATTCTGGCTGACCAGTGTCAAGTCGCTGACCTAATATCTATAGGGACTCGAATATAGACATTTCTCGGCGACTAGCCAATGATGATTCGTTAGAGAGCTTCTGATCCGTGGGCTGCAGCTGCATCCGTCGCCTCGCCCAGGAAGTTGAAAGGAATAATTGACTCGACAGCTGACACGAGACTGCCAATCCGTTGTTGGGCGCCAGCCTCAATACTGTCGTGACTTACGGATACGGCGCGAGCTAGTAGCTAGCACGTGACATGTTGCAGGGAAACAGTGCCCGCGGTTGTAGCGCCATGGTCATGGAAGCACTGTGTGCTGCCAGCGGAATTGGTGCTGCCAGAGACTCCGGGAACAACAGATCGGTATGTTACTGATGTTGTTGATCTTGTTGTCCGGAACATTTACCCACATGCGGAACGAGCGCAGGCGCTTGTGCCTGTCGTGGCGAGCGATGCCTGAAGCGTAGGCACCGGCAGAACGTTGTGTTGTAGGTTTGCAGGTTGCTGTCTTGCAGGAGGTACACACTTCATGTTTCAGTAATGATTTTCATTAGCCCAAAATTCAAGTGACATTATGATTATTATTATGATTATGATTATTATTGTTATTCGTAATGTTATTCTATTATAATTATTTAACTAAACTGTATTGGACGAAGCCTAACATAATGTTCGAAGCCATAATCTGAAGTTATAGATTGGCTGCAAACTATAATGTCATGAAACGGAACGAAATAATTACGCATTTCAAAGGCAAATTTTTATTTATACTTACTTCCTGGTTTTGGTAACAGATGACAATATGCTGTGCCAAATGCACCTGTTTCATCAAGTAAATGTGTGAAATGTATGAAAATAAAATATCTGTGTTCCGATAAATACGTCACACACGCAAATGTCATTCCTAATATGTAAAAACGATGAAGATACATATCAAGTCACTCAAAACTGGCGTTGCCTTCAATACTGATTTATTGCTCTGCAGCGCATTAATTGCACCATATGTATATTTAATTCTGTGTTTTTCTTTTCAGTATCCCATACTACAGACGACATGATATTCCAGTGGGACCCTGACGTTCCTTTAGTAGTTGATGAGAACATAGAACTTCCCCAGCTGCAGCTAGTAAAAAATTCCACTGCAGACTGTACTCAAGTTTACTCCACAGGTATGCAACCCATCATGTTACACTCTGCTAAATTTGCTGGTTTGTTTGTGGTTCATATCATTCCCAATAGTTATAAGTCCCCGTCATATGCTTAGAGAAGGTAGTTGATCATCAGCTACAAAATTCCATCGATAAAGAGTTTTCTGTAGATATGCTCAGTTTTGTTTGAATAGTAATAATAGATGATATATTTGTGATTGTTTAATATTAAATGTTATCCCCAATTTTCTCATCGGTTTTTCTGTTTCGTTATCATAATGATGTTCTGTTGCAAGAGTAACAATTTTTTTATAAAATCTTGGCGTTATTTCAACACCTTTCCTTTCGTATTTGAAATGTGTTTTCTGGGGGGAGGGGAACGTCGGGTGAATTCTCTCTCTTTTCACCGCTGTTACCCATTACCTCATCAGTTCATTCTTCTCTCTACCTTCTAAAGGAATAGTTTGTGTTCCTAAAGGCGAAATTTAGTTTATATTTAAGCATCTTTGTCTACCTTTATTTATTTTCGTTCTTTCCTTTGAATATAGAGTTTGTATCCCTCTTTAAGTCACGTTTGAGCTCAATACAGTTTGATATGAAATGCGCAGGCATTTCTGAACGAATATTCTTCAGCGCGAATATGTAAGAATCAGCTGAGTTGAGGATATAGGTTTCAGAGTGGTGCACTGCAAGAATCCTGGAATGACCTATGCCAAAGTCCTGTTTTACATGTGCATTATATCTCTTAGGTTTTTTCAAAGACAAATGATTTTATCGCGCTTTCTTTACACAGACGCTCGCATGCGGAGCAAATTAACAGAGGGATGTAAGGATTAATATTTTCATCTAACTAACGCTGCTTTCTGCCATGTCATTTATTTTTTACAGTCTGTGTCCTGAACTGGTTGTGTATGCCTTACCGGGGCACTTATTTTCATAGGAGCTTAACATATGTACAGAATGGAGCAGAGATGTCCATGTTCGTATAGTTTAATGCGTAGTATCCTTTTACAAATTATAAATAAGATAAATTTTCCATATGATGATAAATCACAGAACCCATACAATGGAAAAAACGCTAAGAAAGAAAGTTGGTTTCAGCTGGGAAGATATCGAAAAGCCATAAGAGACTAGCACAAGTTATGGTCAAACAGTCGCCATGATAAACGTTTCAGCCGACGATTAAACTGCAATAATATTAGGAAGAATAACATGAGTTATAAATTATGGTGCTGCAAGAATACGAAGTTCAGAACGGTTTGGAGGCAATTCAAGCCCACATCAATGATCTAGCAAAAGGTTACAGTACCCTGATATGCTACGAGAAAACAGTAGGGGAAAGTTCTGTATATGGAAGAAAGTGTACTGAGGAATATATCATGTTTCCTGATCGGTATTACAATCCAGTGAGCGATATTAGCATCACATGAAGGAATAAGCACTAGCGACCACAGTAGCAGTTCCCGTATTTTCTGTTGTTTTTGTTGTTCTGAGATATGAAGTCGTGAGCAGTGTTTGTTAATATTACGTGTTCTACAAATTTAAGTACAGTATAATATATTAAAACTATATGAAGGATATTGTTAACTCTTCAGTTACAGATTCTTTTGGTGAGTAAAATTCTGGATATTTTTAACATTAATTGCATAGCTTGTGAAAGTTTAAGCCATACTTCGTCAACCATGCGCCTTCTTTTACTTTGAAACGGAAGGTCTTCTACCATGGAACACGTGATATTTTCAAACGTTTGCCTTTCGCGGGCAAGTGCTCACCAACTGAGTTCGAGTCCCGAGTTCGACTCTCGGTCCGGCACACAGTTTTAATCTGCCAGGAAGTTTCATATCAGCGCACACTCCGCTGCAGAGTGAAAATCTCATTCTGGAAACCTCCCCCAGGCTGTGGCTAAGCCATGTCACCGCAATATCCTTTCTTTCAGGAGTGCTAGTTCTGCAAGGTTCGCAGGAGAGCTTCTGTAAAGTTTGGAAGGTAGGAGACGGGATACTGGCAGAAGTAAAGCTGTGAGGACCGGGCGTGAGTCGTGCTTCGGTAGCTCAGATGGTAGAGCACTTGCCCGCGAAAGGCAAAGTGTCCCGAGATCGAGTCTCGGTCGGGCTCACAGTTTTAATCTGCCATGATGTTTTATCTCTTTTCATTCTTGAGATATTGCTTCTTACGAGTATATCCGCGGACAGGTCTCTCGCGGTGCGTCCGAACCTTTCCTGCGCTTCGGGAACTAAGTGGTCGTAAAAATCGTCGTATCTCATAATCGGTTCAAGATATCGAAACGACAATTTTTGGAAATGACAGCACGCATAAAGGACTATTTTATAGTATGATTAACACTCGACAAGTTTTTGTAAACGCGTGAGCAGAGTGAAAACAAGACTCCCTACAAATTATAACATGAGGTATTGTCCGAATTTTCATAGCCAAACAAACAGAGAGGAACAGATAAATGGGGTATCAAAAAGACCAGCGTGAGATCTAGTGAAAATATTTAACTGCTTGGAAATAATAAGAATAATTAACGAAAACTTAATTAATGAGTTGAAGAAAAATTGAAATATTTCACAAAAAACTGTTGACAAGCTATGTAAATGAAGTGTCAAAAATTTCATGTGTTCAAGGCCTAGCTGTTTTGCACATAAAAAGATACATTGGTGCGGTATTTAAATGTCAAAAAGGCTTCCTTCGAATCAAGTACCAAAGTAAGGATTTTCGAGAACAGAAGACGTTAGGAAGGCAAACGAGGAGTCAGTAAGATCATGCTTTCTGAATAAAACGTGAAAATAAAAAGTGAAAGTAATCGGTCGAATATTTTATGAAATGATTTGTGTAAAAGAAATAAGTAGATCAGAGAAACGTTCTACGTGTCTTTGAATAGACAATGAGGTGCACCAAACGTTTCCCTAACACTTTTTATTTCATACTTCGAGACAAATCATTTCACAAAACGTTTGACTTTCTTTTCAAATATTTTGTATGCCTTACTTTCACAGACTATTTAGATTAATTTAATCATCAAATATCTGTAAAATTTCACGGTTCTCTGCAATTTATTAGGAATTTAATGTGTGTGATATACTGGGATAGGTGTGTACACACTTACAGATCAAGTACTTTGGCAAGACCTTAAAAATATACTTGTCGATGCAGTATAAACAGTATACATAAAACTTAGTATACAGAATTGTAACTGAGTCAGTTAAAATGTGATACATGCCTGGGATCGATCCCAGGACCTTATTTTTTGTTTTATGCTGTTCTCAAGCTCTGTATTTAACGTAGTCAGTCATTCTTCAGCATTTATTGGCTGTTAAAAGTTCTTGATCGTGTAAAAAACCATTCGTCTTTAATTTATTGATGCGATAATCGAATGCTCCTCTGCTCATTCACGTGTATTCGAAGAATTTGTTTGGTGATCTTCGTAACTGATGATATGAATTACGAAATTCTCCATGGAGATTGCTACCTTTGTAAATTTCATGCACAGCATTCCTTTTTGCTTTATTTTCTTAAGTAAACCTAATTTTGTAGCCTTGCTCTCCAACTACAGTATTGTACAGTTTAGGGGCGCCGTTTTATAGAAACAGCTGGTTGGCTCTTAGCAGCCATCTTGTAGCTCGACAAGGTCGCTCGCACCCAGTACATCCGAGCTTTTCACCCGATGCTGCTGCTTGTCGCTGGAGTGTCGCGTATCCAGAAGTCGCTCACTGTCGGTCGCTTCTGTCACTCACATAGGACACGACCTAATGATAACAATCCTGATAGCCAAATGCGATTTTGCAAATGGTACTGATGACGAACAATTTGTGGCGAAGGTAGTGTGGAGTGACAATGCACAATTTAAACTTAATGTAACGGTTAATCGGCATAACAGGTTGTACTGGGCACTAGAAAATCCGCATGTTTATGTGGATAAAGAGGTCAATCTACCAGGAGTTCATGTGTGGTGTGGACTGTCATCTAGGGGCTTAGTAGGAGCCTCTTTCTTTGATACTACTGTCACTGGAGAAGTTTACCTGGAAATGTTCTGCACATCAATTTTGCCAGGTATACGTGTGCTTTATAGAGCTGATGAAGAGGTCTTCTACCAACAGGACAGGGCGCCACCACACTACCACCTAGCCATATGAGCTTTCCTGGATGACAATTTTCCAGGGCATTGGATTGGACGAAGAGGGCCCATTGAGTTCCCTCCACGTTCGCCAGATCTAACACCTATGGACTTTTGCTTTTGGGGAACTGGGAAAGATAACGTCTATCGACGTAAGCTATGCACGCTGGAGGAACTTCACCAGGAGATTACAGCGACATGTGCAGCCATCGCCACAGTCACATTGACTGATGTAGTTGCGGAGACCGTTCGTCGTTCTGTTATGTGTATAGCTGCCAACGGTGAACATTTGGAACATTTAAAGTAGCCATGTGCTAAACTGGAGGTTGTACAACATGTCTGATCAATTATTAAATGTAAAATAAACACACAAGTAATACTTTTCGTTCCTTAAAGTGTGTATACATTTTTCTGGCGGACTCTGTTTATTACTTTTCAAAACATGTTCCTTCTGGTATATTACAAGGTGACACACTGAGATTACAAGTTTCACAAACCTAAGCCAGAAACAAGTATTACCTCCTGTTTCCAGCAGTAGTTACGCAGTTTTAGGCATGGTATGTGTAAACATATTTACATACATATAAACACTTTTAGTCTCACAGTGCTTTTTCAACAAAATTGAAACAATACAAAGAATATGTAAATGTAAAGGTGCTAGATTTCCACTTTTATGCAGGTGTTGTTACTTCTAAGATATTATAAAGGTAATTCATTATTATTTATACCAAAATGTCATTTACCAAATAAATTTTTCCTCTAGGTATTAGATGTGACTGTAAATCGCAAAATGGTTTCAACTGTTAAATTTTTGCTTTCTTAGGAAGAAACAAATTTTTGCTGCAAAAATATGACTATCAAATCAGTTTGTTCGCTTAACATATTCTGGTGAAATTTTTCTCTGTGAAGCAGTATATCTGGTTGTTCTAGCAGATCAAGTTTTCTACCATTATTTTCTGTGTGGGGTACAGTTAGGCAGTTGTGAATTTCATTCATTAGCGCATGTCTATTCAGGAACAGGAAATTGGCACCATCAAACCAACTGCAATGACTAATAGGTACTCAGTAAACTCGATTAACAAAATGTACAACAAAATACAGGCTGACATCAACAATGGAAACATCGCCAACAGCTTAACTGGACTCCATAGAGAAAATTATGATATAAAATTTGATTTGCTAGAACAGCCAGAAACATTGCTATACAGAGAAAAGTTCTCCACAGACACTATAACAGCCACAGTTTTTTCGTAAAAAAAAAATGGCTCTGAGCACTATGGGACTTAACATCCGAGGTCATCAGTCCCCTAGAACTTAGAACTACTTACCCTAACTAACCTAAGGACATCACACACATCCATGCCCGAGGCAGGATTCGAACCTGCGACCGTAGCGCTCACGCCGTTCCAGACTGTAGTGCCTAGAACCGCTCGGCCACTCCTGCCGGCTTTTTCAGCAATTTCAAAAGTTTATTTTATCCTAAAGAAGCAAGAATTTAACAGCTCAAGCAATTTTACAATGCACGAACACATCCGATATCTACAGAAATTGGCAAATAATATCTGTGTATACATAATAATGTAATATGTTTATGTTGTTCTTCTGGTCTTCAGTTTCAAGACTGGTTTGATGCAGCTCTTCATGCTACTCTTTCCTGTGCAAGCCTTTTCATCTCTGAATAATGACTGCAACCAACTTCCTTCTGAATCTACTTACTGTATTGACCTTTCGGTCTTCGTCTACTATTTTTGCTCCCCACACTTCCCTCGAATACTAAATTAGTGTTCCGTAGGAGTATCAGAATGTGTCCTATCAAACTATCCCTTCTTTTGACCAAGTTGTGCCACAAATTTCTTGTCTCCTCATTACTATTCAGTACCTACTCATTAGTAACGCCCATTTGATCTTCAGCATTTTTTCTGTAGCACCACATTTCAAAAGCCTCTATTCGCTTTTTGTTTAAACTATTTATTATCCATATTTCTCTTCCATACATGGCTACATTCCAGACAAATACCTTCACAAAAAACTTCATAAGACTTAAATCTATATTCGATATTACAAATTTCTCTTCTTCAGTGACGCTTTTGTTGTGATTGCCAGTCTACATTTTACATCCTCTGTATGTCGGTCATCATCAGTTATTTTGCCGCCCAAATAGCAAAACTCATCCACTACTTTTTTTATCTTGTTTGCCAACGTTATTTCTTCAGTTGATTTAATACAGCTGCACCCCATTATCCCTGTTTGCTTTTGTTGATGTTCATTTAATATCCTCCCTTCAAAACACTATCCTTTCCATTCATCTGATCTTCCAAGTCCTAAAAGCCTTTGACAGAATTACGATGTCATCAGCAAACCTCAAAGTTTTTATTTCTTCCAGATGTACTTTAATTCCTTCTCCAAATTGTTTTGGTTCCCTTTACTGCTTGATCAATGTATAGATCGAGTAATATCGAGGATAGGTTACAACATTTTCTCACTGCTTTCTCATCCAATGCTTCCTTCTCATGCCCTTCGACTCTTGTAATTGTCGTCTCGTTCCTGTACAAGTTGTAAATAGCCTTTCGCTCCCTCCCTTTTACCCCTACTACCTTCAGAATTTCAAAAAGAGTATTCCAGTCAACATTGCCAAAAGCCTTCTCCAAGTCTACAAATGCTGTAAGTGAGGGTTCGCCTTTCCTTAACCTACCTTCTAAGAAAAGGTGTAGGATCAGTACTGCCTCGCATGTTCCTACATTTTTTTGGGAATCCAAACTGATTTTCCCCAAGGTCATCTTCAACCAATTTCTCCATTCCTCTATAAAGAAATTTCTGTTAGTATTTTGCAGCTGTAACGTACTAAACTGTTATTTCGGTATTATTCACACATGTCAGCATCTGTTTCCTTTGCAACTGAAATTAATACGATCTTCTTCAAGTCTGAGGGTATTTTGCCTGCCTCGTATACCTTGCACACCAGATGGAATAGTTTTTTCATGGCAGGCTTTCTCAAAGATAACAGTAGTTCTAAGGGAATGTCATCTATTGCGGGGTCCTTGTTTCGACTTAAGTCTTTCGGTGTTCTGTCAAATTCTTCTCGCAGTATATCTCCCATCACATCTTCATCTACATCCTTTTCTATTTCTATAACACTGCCTTCAATTTCATCTCCCTTGTGTAGATCCTCTGTATACTCCTTCCAGCTTTCACCTTCCCATTCCTTGCTTAGTACTGGTTTTCCATCTGAGCTCTTGATATTCATACAGCTGGCTCTCTTTTCTCCAAAGGCTAATTTAATTTTCCTGTAGGTGGTATATATCTTTCCCCTAGTGAAACATATTTCTAATGCCTTACATTTGTCCTCTAGCCATTCCTGTTTAGCCATTTTGCGCTTTTTCAATCTTTATATCATCTATATACATACCAAATATCTTTACATCATTTTGGAAATAACAACATTTCTATGAATGTGGAAATGTAGTATCTTTACAAAGATGGGACTACAAAATGCTTACGAGCATTTCCAATGAAGTATTCTGTGGTTGACTTAGCATTCGTTAGAATCTCACATTCATCATCTATTTGGCCAACTCCGATGAAAGTGTTGTCGTACAAAAGAACTAATACGCACACTGCTAGCCCTTAAAATTACAAAACCAGGAAGAATAGAAAATAAGAACATTTTACTTATTGCGTGTATGTAGTGTTGTAGGATAAGTACACGATTAAAACTGTTATGTTGAGGGATACAATGAGCAATATTTCATACACAGGGCAGCAACAATGGCTCTGTCCCGGCTGGGCATCAAGTCGAACCGAGCTCGGCTGGCACACATGGGTAATTCGTTTCTTACTGCTTCAACTACATGACAGAGTTCGTCAACTGTAGGAGTTGGCGAGTGATGGTTTGCCAGTTTCTCGGCCATCGATGATAATATACATTTTAAATAACTGTGAGGTCTGGAGAACGTTCTGGTCAGGGCACCAGTCGACCGCCTCGCTACTACAGTGTCAAGGGAAGTCGTAGCCATGATCGGCGTTAATCTGTCCATTAGCATACTTGACTTACTGTAAACAAACCCGTTCCCTGACTCGGGGTATGGAGGTAGCGGAATGATGCTGTAGAGCCAAGCAAATAATCTGCCTGCCCTCTTTGAAGCTAGTCGTGTGGGACCATTGAGATACTGCATGGCGTTGCATATGGCCTTCCTGTACCTATCGTTCCACATTCATATGGAGCACCGACCAATTCGAGCAGTAACATTCCGAAATGACAAAGCATACTGACGCTCTTGATTCTTGACACGTGTTGGTCGTCGTTTCTGTTTCTTACATAAAGAATAACAAGCTCTTCTGTCAAAAAACAACATTCAAATGCCATTACAGAATGAGAACTCCGCTGCGTAATCTTTCCTTATATAAACCATCTGAATGTCTGTGTGGACACCTATTACTGGACAGTTATATGAGGTGTGTCTACCCTTCGCCCTTATGACGACTTGAACTCTGCTGGTAACACTTCCTGTGAGCTGTCTGAATGTGTGTCGAGCAATGGCAGCCCATTATTCCACAAGTGCCGCAACCAGAGTAGGTAGAGATTTTGGACGCTGGGATCTGCAGTGCAGTCGACTTTCTAATTCATCCCAATGGTGTTCCATTGGACGGGGGTCGGGACTCTGGACACTCCAGTCGATTTCAGGAATGTTATTGTCCACAAACCTTTGCCTCACAGATGCTACTTTATGACGCGATGCATTGTAATTCCGATACAGTCAATCAACGTCTCTGAACTGTTTCTCTGCTGTACATAGTATACGATCCTGTAAATGTGTCTATATCTTTCTGCATTTAGCATTTTCTTAAGCACAATAAGAGGAGCACATCCTAACCACGAAAACACTCCCGTGTCGTAATACTACCTCCTCCGTATTTCCCTATAGGCAGGTAACGTTCTCCAGGCATTCGCCAAAGCCAAACACTTCCATCGGATTCCCAGAGAGTATAGCGTGATTCATCACTCCAAATCAATCGTTTCCAGTCATGCATTGTCTAGTGGCATCGCTCTTTACACTAGCTAAGCATCACTTACCAATGACTACAGAAAATTGTGGCTTTTGAGGAGATGCTCGACCACTATACGCCATTATTTTTAACTCCTTACCCACAGACATTGTGCTAGTAGGAGTGCTGGCGACACTTCGGAACTCATGAGTGATTCCTTCTGCGGATTTCTAGCGTTTCAAATGGTTAAAATGGCTCAAGCACTATGGGACTTAACATCTGAGGTCACCATTCCCTAAAGCTGCTTAAACCTAACTAACCTAAGGACATTACACACATCCATGCCCGAGGCAGGATTCGAACCTGCGACCGTAGCAGCAGCGCGGTTCCGGGCTGAAGCGCCTAGAACCACTCGGTCACAGAGGCCGGCTTCTAGCGCTTTTTACAATGCCCGAAGGCCTGTGTCCTTTAGTACATGAGGTCCGTCTTCTCTTTGTTTAGCTGTTGTTGTTTCTTCGCTTTTCCACTTCAGTCACATCACCAACAGTCGATTTGGGCAGCTTTATAAGGGCTGAAATACCCCTGATGCATTTGTTACTCAGGTAAAATCTAATGACTAGCCCACATTAGATGTCAGTGAGTTCTCCTGACAGCCGTTTCCGCTCTTACTGCTTCTCTTCTGACAATAAAGTACTCCTCGCCTCCAATTATAATGGCGAGTCCTCCTCTGTTGACATCTAGTGATCAGTTCCGTATTACATAAGGGTGTTCCGGTTCTTTGGAGCAGGTTGTGTGCAGTATGTAGATGGTATTGCTCTTAACTACTTGGTGTAATTGTGCTGAAATGCTTATTATTTCCATATCCAAGCACGTAGTACACTTTACGTTAACCTGTCTTTTGTTGCAGCGTGCCCTCACGGTTTCAAAATTTTAATAGCAAAAGTATCATTTCTTCCTGCGACAGTAAATAATTTTTCTGAATACTAATAATATTACAAAAGTGTGACAATTAAAATCTAAAAGATGTTTCTAGATGTGGCCTGCCTTTCAGAAGCACCATTCTGTGAGCAACTACATAATTAATAAAAAAATATGTAATAATAAAATTATGCTTAACTTTTCACCTTCAGAACTACATAGTTTTCATAGTTGTCACTAGTTTTGTTCTAATAAGACCTACTTCAGATCTAACATTTTATTTTGTATGTAAAACTAGTCTTTTTAGACCAAAACTAGTTAGAACTACTAAAATTGTGCTCTCTTCTCGAGAAATATATCTACAACTGTGGAGAAAACTATCAAACATACATAAGTGCTAAGTAAATGCCACTACAAACGTGACCTCATATTTTGAGGAGAAAATGTGAAACTGTAAGGTAATAGATCCCGCTCGAAAATTTGCGGCATAACTCTGACAGTGCGCAGTTTTGACCTTCAGAACATATACACTATGTGATCAAAAGTATCCAGACACCCCCAAAAACATACGTTCTTCATATTAGGTGCATTGCGCTACCACCTACTGCCAGCTACAGCGACCTCAGTAGTCATAATACATCGTGAGAGAGGAGAATGGGGCGCTCCGCAGAACTCATGGAGTTCGAACGTGGTCAAGTGATTGGGTGTCACTTGTGTCACAAGTCTGTAAGCGATATTTTCATACTCCTAAAATCCCTAGGTCTACTGTTTCCGATGTGATAGTGAAGTGGAAACGTGAAGGGAAACGTACTGCACAAAAGCGTACAGGCCGACCTCGTCTGTTGACTGAAAGAGACCGCCGAAAGTTGAAGAGGGTCGTACTGTGTAATAGGCAGACATCTATCTAAACTAACACACAGGAATCCCAAACTGCATCAGGATCCACTGCAAGTACTATGACAGTTACGCAGGTGAGAAAACTCGGCTTTCATGGTCGAGCGGCTGGTAAATGCCAAACGACGCTTGGTGTAAGAAGCGTAAGCACTGGATAATTGAACATTGTGTGGAGTGACGAATCACGGTACACAATGTGGCTATCCGATGGCAGTGTAAGTATGGCGAATGCCCGTTGAACGTCATCTGCCAGCGTGTGTAGTGCCAACAGTAAAATTCGGAGACGATGGCGTTATAGTATGGTCGTACTTTTCACGGAAAGCGCTTGCACCCCTTTTTGTTTTGCGTGGCACTATTACAGCACAGGCCTACATTGATGTTTTAAACACATTCTCGCTTCCCACTGATCTTTCAACACGATCAAGCACCTGTTCATAATGCACTGATTGTAGCGGAGTGGTTACACGACAATAACATCCCTGCAATGGACTGGCCTGCACAGAGTCCTGACCTGAATCCTATAGGTCACCTTTGGGATGTTTTGGAACGCAGACTTCGTGCCAGGCCTCACCGACCGACGTCGATACCTCTTCTCAGCGCAGCACTCCGTGAAGAATGGTCTGCCATTACCCATGAAATCTTCCAGCAAAATTCAAATGGCTCTAAGCACTATGGGACTTAACATCTGAGGCCATCAGTCCCCTAGACTTAGAACTACTTAAACCCAACTAACCTAAGGACATCACACACATCCATGCCCGGCCCGAGGTAGGATTCGAACCTGCTGCCGTAGTAGCAGTGCGGTTCCGCACTGAAGCGCCTAGAACCGCTCAGCCGTAGTGGCCGGCAAACCTTCCAGCACCTGATTGAGTGTATGCCTGCGAGAGTGGAAGTTGTCATCAAGGCTAAGAGTGGGCCAAAACCATATTGAATTTCAGCATCACCGATGGGGAGGGGGGGGGGGAGGGGGGGGGCTCATGAACTTGTAAGTCATTTTCAGTTAGGTGGCCAGACACTTTCTATCACAGTGTAGCTTTTAAGTACGCGCACGCATTGGATTACACTCGCTTCATCCCACTGCAGCTGCTTAATGTCCGAGCATGTAATACTGCACAGTGAGTAAAAGTTTTGTGAAATACTGTTTTGATATTGGTAACATGCTTTGATCATGGTGTCAAAGTATACAATCTTTAATCTATGGCTGGTATCACACATATTTTTGCTTAGAACATTTTTATGTTACGATTCGCCACTCTGTTCCTCCATCACACTCCTGGCCTTTGTGGCATAGCGCATTATCTTGTTGCAACACGTCACTGCTGTGAGGAAACATGATCCTCATGAAAGGGTTTTCGTGGCCTGTAGCCAGTGTGCGATACTCTTTGGCAGCCGTTGTGCCTTTCACAAGCTCCACTAGACCCACGGATGCCTACATGAATGTCCCCGAGCATAATCGAGTCGCCGCCAGCTTGTCTTTGTCCTGCAGTACAAGTATCATACGGCCGTTCCTGGAAGACGACGGTTTCGTGCCCTCCTATCAGTACGATGAAGAAGGTAAAGGGATTAATGAGACCATGCAACGCTCTGCCAGTGCACCAACGTCCATTGCCGATGGTCGCTTGTCCATTTCAGTCGTAGTTGCTGATCTTGTGGTGTTAAAATTGGCACATGCATGGGTCATCAGCTGTGGAGGCCCATCGTTAGGAGTGTTAGGTGCACTGAGTGTTCAGACACACTTGTATTCTGCCTGACATTACAGTCAGATGTTAGCCCTGCCACACTTCGCCCCCTGTCCTGTTGTACCAGTCTGCTCAGCCTACTACGTCCGACATCTGTAATGAAGGATGGCTGCCCAGCACCACGAAGTCTAGAATTGGTTTCACCTTAGTTTCGCTACGTGTTGAAGACATTCACCACAGCACTCCTCGAACACAAGACAAGCCGTGCAGTTTCCGAAATGCTCATGCCGAACCTACAGGCCGTCACAATCTGACTTCGGTCAAACTCAGATAGATCACGTACCTCCCCCATTCTACACATGGGCAGGACCCTCACTGATACTACATACACCGTGGGTGTGTCTGACTAGCAGTCATTCCTCGCCAGATGACGGTGCTATATCCTGGACGGGTTTCTATCGATAGTAGGTCGGTCTCATAACGTTCTGGCTGATCAATGTATGAGGTCAAGTTGGTGACGTTCAAGTGAAGGTGTAGACACAAAGTGAAACTGGAGCACATCATGTATAATCTTGTGTGCTGAGCCGTGGATAAAGTTTACTATTGCTGCAGTGTCATCCAGAATCTCTCGGCTGTTTTATATCACGATAGTGTCAACAGCTGTAACTTTTTGGTGTTACAAAATGATGTGTCTGACATGGATGAGCTGCAGCTGCCACAGACATCATACCAACTGTGAGCATTGGTTTCCAGTCATAGATTTGCTGCAGTGACAAAACATACAGCACAAGACTGGATCTTCATTCTGTGATGATGCAGAGGTGGAATAACAGAACTCTGTCCACCTCTCCTTACAGATTTTTGTTGCCATGCAGGAGCTTATACATTTGCTTGATGCTACTTTTGTTGAGCTTACTACTAAGGAAAATTCTAACCAATGTATATGCTACTGGCGCCATTTTTATTACGCAACTTAGCGTTTCGTGTGCGTATTCCCATAATAGAAATATAAAAACAGCTATCGCAGAACTATCTTGTTTGATTTCAGGTAACTTCACCTGTCTGGAGGTTGTATTCGTGCTCAAACGTCGCCTGGGATACTACCTATTCCACACGTATATCCCAACCTGCCTGATTGTCATTATGTCTGTAAGTATGAAACGCTGTAATTGCTTGTCTACTGATGCGACTCTAGCATCGAGTTACATCTTCACATACTACATGTCCTTTCCCAGAGCAATTTCAATCGTTTTTCCTTCTCAGACTATGATATTATTTCTGAAATCTACTAATCCTGTCAGTTATAATCTACTGTACACCTTCAGTTCAAATAACGGCTCCAGTCTAGCTTTTCCCAACATAACTGCGAGCCTATCCATCTCATATCACCTACCTCTCATCTCTTGACCCTTCCCAGTATTCATCGTGCTTTCTTTTTTTCATGTTGCTTCCTCCCCAGTTGCACCTGCATCCATCTCCCTTACCTACAATGTTACGAGAAATCCATAGCACCGTCGTCCTCATAGGATACAAAAGCACACAAATCATGAACATCTCTTCAGACTTCAAATTATTATGTTTAATCTGATCAAAGTAGTTTTGTGTATTTTACTTGTTTTATTCAAGGGCTCGAGAGCAGTATCATGGCCGCTGATAGCCACAGTCTACTGAAGGAATATAAATGACAGATAAATTTAAATACATGATTGTTTGAGATTTGATTGTGTTGTTTAAAAATACCTAATTTCCCAGAAGTTCTTTCAGTTTGAAGCGAATTGAAAACTGTTATTTATTATATATGCTGGTGTGCAAAACTTAAGGATGAAAGTAACTTCCCATGATGTGTCATTGCCAAGTGACATAGTTCAATGAAACGTAGGCCATGCATAGGAATAACTGCTACACCCAAGTACAGAAAAAAATGGAAAATAAATACGCAATGAGACAAACAGAAATTACACTTTTATTCAAAGACAACAATTACACTCAAGTCACCGCAATTCAGAATGGTTCCCAGGACCTTGCAAGGCAGGATCTAATTCTTAATAGGGTGTAAATCACCATGGACGGCAACGCACGCCCTTCAACGTTCACTCTATGCTGGCACAAGTTTTCTAAGGAGTTCTTGCAGAAGGGGTTCCACCAGCGCTGTTGACAGCTTCTGGATGGTCACTAGTGCATGTAGACATGTTGCAATATGTCTCCCAAACACACCCGTCATGTGATCGATGGGGTTTAAATTCGGGCACCAGGCAGGCTAATCCATTTGCCGAACATGCTCTTGATCCAAAAGTTCCTCCACCTGCGATGTTCCAAGCAATCACGCATTGTCATCTACAAAACTCAAGGCTCAGCCAAATGCACCTGCATTATGTGATTACCTGTTCCCATCTCTCGCCATGTGAGGGTACATCCAACAATGTCGAACATAATCGTTTTGGTGGTTCAGGTGTTATGATGTGAGGAGACATATTGTTACACAGTTGTACGCCCCTACTGACCTCCAAACCTTGAACACGGAACTCTCACTGGTCAACGTTATCGTGACATTATACTCCTTCCCATGTGCGTCTTTTCAGGGGTGCATTCAGTCCTGATTTCGTTTTTGTGCATGACAATGCGTCACCACATTGAACTGCTCAGGTGAAGAGGTGTCTGGGATGAGAGGATATTTGGAAAATGATCTAGCATGCTCGTTCTCCATATTTCTTTCAGTTACATTCTGTGCTATACTGCGGTAGTTTTGGCTACGTATGATCTAAGTTTCATTCAGTATGTGGCTTGGCAGTGACAGATCATACGAAAGTTATTTTAGTCCATAAGTCTTAAGGACCAATGTACATAAGACGATGTATACTATCATTAGATAGACGTTATGAAAAGTAACGACTGAAATCTGCTGATTTTACGAGTATATGAGTAACTTAATTTGAGATTGCTGCTATATTGGAGAGAGGGAAAAGAGAGATAGATAGAGAGAGAGCTCTGCGGCCAATTACTCATGAATGCGTTTACGCGTTTAGCTTAGATTTATGCCACTGGTCGTCTTGGACAGAAACATGAAGGAAGAAGGAACAAGCAGTGGAAGAGAGAGGCTGCACACAAGAAAGCCTCAGAAACCATTTCGATTTTTTCCAACTTATTACCAAGTTGTACATGTTTACTTCGGCCAGTGATTTCTGAATAAAAGTGGTTCTGGGTTATCGGAGCATCAGTTTTTTTTTTTTTTTTTTTTTTTTTTTTTTTTTTTTTTCAGGCTGAGCATCTCTCGGTATGCCAACTCACAACACACATGGAAAATGCTAAGGGGGCATAACATTAAAAGGCCAGTATGAGCACATTCCATTCTTATCAGCGATAAGATAAGGGGTGATAGATTACACATCCAGTGTTAGGTTACACACTTGGCCGACTTATATTCAAGGTGACCCACCATTCCCCTCCCATAGGCGAACCATTGGGAATTGATAAAGGACACCCAGGGAACACCCACACTTCTCAACCAATTGTGCTACTTATATTCAGGGTCATGACGTAACTCGGTACTGGTCGTGTGACATAAAACTGGCGTGAAAACCTCTCCCATTCCCCTATCCCTCTCAATCAACGGGAGCACAATAAAATTGTGGGAAACCTAATGGACCAATAAGATTCGAGCTCCCACTCCTCCTCCTTAGTATTCTCCATAACTAGCTCAACTGTGTATTCTCCTCAGTCAAAGGTCTGTGCATCATGGGAAGAGGTTTCGGATTAGTTATATCAACAATAATTCTATAGTGAAAGGGTTTGGAAATAAGAAAAATAATGTAACAGTAAACTTTATGGTTTACTATTAACAATTTTATAATAATATGTTTTTATTTATTAACATTTTTTTTATTTTGCTTACGAGCTGTTTGTTTCTGACAACAAATCTCACAGCGGTATTTCTAAAGAGCTATTTTTTCATATGTACGATAATTTTCAATTTTTGCATTTGATGTATTTACACAACCATTTCTTTTTCTTACATATATACACACTGGTTTTATTTGAAAAGCTATTATAATTTCTGATGACTTATGGCTATCAGATACAAGAACTTAAATACTACATATTCCATTTTTGTTCCACATACATTATTTACACTTTCTTTCTACATGCATTATTTTGATTTTCTAGTATTTCATTTCTGATAATTTGTTTCTGTATACAGAATATACATGTGAAACAGGGAGTAACAGTGTACAGGGTGGTACATCTGAAGTTTCGGATGAGATTATCTCTAAAACTATACATCGAGTAAAAATAGTGGGTACGACAAAAAACTACACATCGGGTAAACGTAGTGCGTAAGACAAGTTCGTAAGCTCAAAGGGAGATATCAAATGATACTACACGTGACTTCCAACCCCCACCCCCTTGGGTTGGGCGGGGGGCAACTTTTAAATCTTAAATGGAAACACCCATTTTTTATTACAGGTTCGGATTATTCATAAAAAAGCAAACAAGTTTTGTCTAAAACATTTTTTAAACGATTGACAGATGGCACCGAACTCGAAAAAAGTAAAATTCTGGAAGAACTTTTGATTTATTTAGAATTATCCGAGAAAGACGCATCAAATCGACAGAAAATGTGCACCAATTCTTTCGTTACGCCAAATTAAGCTATATATATATATATATATATATATATATATATATATATATATATATATATATATTCCATACACACACAACATATAAACACATGGCGTCCAAGCAGGTATTCAGGCTCGCACACACACAACTATGGTGAGCATTTCATCCACCTGTTCTGCACACACTCACATATACATATCAAATGGTCACAAATAAATACACACCCACACAGTCAATCACACCAATGAATAGTGTGAGTATAAAATGAATTGTTCATTAACTTTAAAAATCTTTTTCAAAGTCACCTGTCACCAGAGACTACTTTATGGTGTTAACATCAATACACCCTTTCAACCAGCATTCCTGCTTTTAGGAGATTCCATGGGTGGCACTAAAAATTTCCATCCCCAACCTGAGATAATGATAGTGTTTTCTTGTGTGGAGGACATGTTAGTTCTAAGTCCCCAACATTGTCAACAGTTTTGGGATGGAACCATTTCATGGAACATATCGGCAAGTCACTGTGTTCGTCATGCAACTGGGCAGACTATGCCAGTTCTACTTCCAGAACATATCTCTTACTAGCATGCACAGCCTCATCATTGATCTACCCCTTCAGTCTGGTGATCTCCTCTTTGGACATCCATCGGAACCCTCCAGATGGTAGCCTTTGTTGTATGCCATACGTCTACCCACCCTTTCAATCGAAGGATGTAACTTAAATCATCAGATGGTCCGTACACCCTCCTCGCTAATACGTGATGTTATCTACCTTGGTGTACCTGTGCACACACTGGCAAAGTCTGTCACAAATCCTAAGTACAAAGAAGAGCAGTATGTCAGCATCACTCAACGATTCAGTACTGACAAGTGTTCTTAACATAGTGCCCCATGAAAACACGGGTGCAGTGGAACAGAAAGCAGGATCCAGATAATATGTGCACAGGCATTAACTCCTGAATTTCTGAAGAGCTGGTGTAGATCCATTTTCATGCATAATCTAGCATATTCTCCTACAGTAGGGCTACCAGACTTCTGCCAAACATTCACTGTGTGCTCATGCTTCACATCCATTATGGCAATGCCCATTAGTTTACTGGAGAAAGAGGTTATGTCAGTTAATGTGTTTTTTGTAGTCTCTCCTTCGAATCCTGGTATTTGTATAGAAAAATTATTGGGATATATGACTGTGGCGATAAGCATGTTCTCGCGAAGCATCATCTCATCAAGTTTCTGAAGAGGAGCATATATGAAGCAAAGCGAATCCAGGAAGCAGAGTTATTCTTGGAATGATTCTCCTGGCAAAAGAAATTTACTTTTCAACGATGTTAGGAATAACACTGCTTTATCATCCTTCAAACCGAAATCACCCAGGTGTTGAGTGAGAGAGTACACATCATACCCACCCAAATTGTGAAAGAAGGTGGATATATGCCATAGCAGTTGTGCTTCAAGTTGCATGCATTAGGGGCTGCGGTGAAGAACTTTCCTGTTAGATGACAATAGTATCTACATGGAGTTTCCATTTCTCTATCCACTGACAGGCAACAAAGATAACACTCAGCTGTCTGCTCATACAAGGCATCATTCTCCTGTGAGTAGGTTACAGGAATGTTGTTGTGATAAATCCCCTCAAATTTCCATGCAAGATTTTCGAGCTCAGTGAGAAACCATCTAGAAGGATTGTCCCAAACATATAGTAGAATTTGTTACAACTGGATTCATGTAAACATATAACTTGATATGATGCCCTGTATTGTATGAGCCAATCTGTGAAGGTGGTATGGAAGCAGAGGAATCGCTTCCACAATGTACCACCGGAGGTGGTACTCAAAGTCTGTGTACAAGTCATTGCGCCTGGCGGTGGGCATATTAAAGGTTTACAAGCTTTATAGCTTTGGTAGGCATTTCCACATTCACCGGTTCCTGGCTCAAGCAGTCAGTGAGATGTCTAGCAAGATACTCACTCTTGGTAAACGAGTTGAGGCATCTATGGCAAAGTATCTTGCCCTTATTTTTTTACATTTAGGTAGAAACTAAGCAGACATGCTTTTGACTCACATGTAGTGTGTCTTGTCACACTCAGAGAAGAGCAACAAACCTATGTGTTTGGGGCACTGTTAGCTAATTTGAAAAACTATAGACGTGCAACTACTTAATTCTTACCATCTTTGTTCTGCACATTGTGCTTATGGTAATCTTCTGGCTTGCTAACATCAACTTCCAGGGTGTAATCGCGAATCGAATAATCACAGTTCTGCCTTCGAATTTTGGTAGGTCTTGGAGTTTTTCAGGGAATGAGATGCTTTGGAAATTGTAATGCCTTTGGGGATTAGCTGTATTTAAGTACTCAGAAGCACTCCATTCGTAAAGCAATTGCTATTGCAAGCCAGAAGTGACCATGCAAAGCAATATTCATCACTCTCATCTAGGTTCTTGACATTACTGCATGCTTTTTAGTGGCAATATCTTTTGCAATAGGTTTGAAACTGGGCCCACCCTTAGTTGTATCATAGACATGCAAGTATATACGAAGGTAGAGTACATGCCTGAGTCTCTTACCTAACCCCAAGAACCCCCAAGAATGAAGTCTCTTTCCTGCATATTGGAAAAAGGACCGTGTATTACACTCTTGACAAAAGTTCTGAACCAGTCTACAATTGAATACCCCGTGATGTCATACGAGTTCCTTCCCAAATTTGGCAGCGCTCTTCTCCTTTTGAGCATCATTGCTCTCTTTCAGTGGGGTGTGACATGACATGATGGGGTACTGCAGGTCATTGACAATTCTGTAGAACGTCCTTTCCAAAATGTCCTGGCACGCATTGAGAAAAGTGGCAGGATCTCAGTAGCCCACATTTGAGTTATCAATGCAGGTTTGTGAGATGCTGTCCCCAAAAGAACCAGCAACCACAGAGCTGTCCAGTGCAGCTGCAGGACTTATGTGGTGATCTGTAGCATAGTGGACTGGGGTACTGCGGCTGCTAAGTCCAGAACGATGTTGAAGTGATATCTGATGTTGTGTAGGCTCATGACAATTGTGAGATGGTCCAGGGCATGGCTGCTTCGACAAATGAGCTTGTGTCATCAGCCTGTACCACACTGATGATCATGATGGACCTTGCAATGGTGGTGTTTGCGGGTGTGGCGCATACATTGCCGACAAACCGATCTGGGGCGTCAAATGCATCACAGTCAGGTCAGCTGCTGCAGGTACAAGCCCATGTCTTCGTACAGCCCCCATCTCATCTGCAATGACAGAAAAAATTAATAAGTATCATGCATAATAAATAAATGAAATGTGCAGACATCTATAGTTGTATAGTAAGCTTCTAAAATAGCGGTGCCTAAATAAGACCACGAGCATCTCATCACATCATTATTTGCAGTGATGTCTTGTAATATCATATCATGAGGCATGGCGAATACATCGTAGATGAAGCAGGCTGGAGCGAAAAACTACATGACACACACACACACACACACACATACACACAGAGTCTTTACTCATACGTTTTTTGTACCGATATGGATAATCAACTAAACTGATTTTGACATATGGAGATATAGCGCAGAATACTCTCCATGTGTCAACAATTTTCATTGTTTCAAGAGGAAATCAGTTACATGAACTCGTGCACATAAAATACCACTGAACGATTTTTAAACGCCCCTTTCAGACTGCTATTGATAAAAACATTCGGGTTTTTATTATATTTTTTTAAACACACGTCAGAGACTATTAACGTCTCGATACAGTTATGTTCCTTTATCGCCAGATAACGTCCACTGAGCTGTATGTTGGCTCTGCATGATATCGGCTGCCCAGTGCTACTGGACAGTCTGCAAGGCTCTCATGAATCCTTACCGAGACGTTATTGTCACCACCATCCATTACAATTATTAATATTACTGTGGAAGCTGCACCTGACAGACTCTGTGCGACAACTGGTGGTTACATCGATGGTTTCTGCACTAGCGAACACCTGCTAAAGGTTGTTACTAAAATGTTTGTATTAGTCTCTGAGAGCGGCGTCCAATGCATTGGTAGTGTGCTGCTGATACTGGTCATGGTGCACAGGTAGTCTCAGTGTGACAGTGAATTCTTCTTATTTCTTGAATGGCGGGAGTGAAGCTTGTATGATAGGCCAGTGTATGCATCTGCATGGAAATATAATTCTATAATTAAAAACACTGGCGAAACTGGTGTCAAATATCGGAGGCCTGCGCACATCCACAAGCAGTCAACATCATCCCTAAAACCACTAAACTAGAGACATGAATACTTGTTTTCCATTGGCTGAAATAAATAAAGGACTGTGGTATTTGGCTATCAATACAAGTCTTTTCAGTGTGAGAAGTCATTCCAGTCTGAGACTTGCCAGCAGCAACAACAGCACTGATAGAATCAGCAGAAATGAAATGCTATATTGGAAATGATGGTTCATCAGGGACTAATAAGTAACCCAGATTTGAGTCCACTGATCCTACAGGTATGTATTTAAAATGATTTATCTTTCATGTTTTTGTGTGTCATAGCTTCATCCTGATAACTGACTTCTCCTTCTTTTTCTTCTATTGCAGATGTGATGGATATGTCTAGAGTCAGAGATGCACCTGCAACAACAAGTATTCCATAACCCGACAAGATGATTATGCGTTCGTCACCCAGTCCCAATTCACCTATGGTGTATTTGCCATGCCTACATGCACCACCCAGCTTGGTTCATCATTATTGCTGTCGCGACGACTGCTCATTTGCCAACACAACCATGCCCTGGACCATCTACCAGTTGTCATGGACCTATAGGACATAGAATACCACTTCAATATTACATAGCAGCAGCAGAATCCTTTCCCACTGTGTTATGGATCAACATGTAAGTCCCACAGCCATATTTGACTACTCTGTGGTTGCTGGTTCTTTTGGGGACACAGTCGCACAGACCTGCATTGATAACTCGAATCTGGGTCACTGAGATCCTGCCACTTTTCTTGACGGCTGTAATGGGGTTTTGGAAAGGATGCTCTGCTCCCCAAAACTGTCAAATACCTGCACAATCCTGCTATTGAGTGCTACATAGCTCTATAGTGTGAGCTGACTGACCACCCCATAAGAAGGCAGTGATGCTACTGAAGAGATGAGCAGCGCCATTATTTGGAGGGGAACTCATGTGATATCGTGAGGTTATTCACTCACAAAGTGTTTGGAACTTCTGACAAGCCGTCCACATAATTGGAGGTCCAGTTTCATACCTCTTCCAAAAGATATTGCCGCTATAAAAGCATGCATTAACGACCACAATTTAAATGAGAGGGATGAATATTGCTTTGCATGGTCACCTCTACTTGCAATAGAAATTACCCTACAAATGCAGTGCTTCTTAGTACTTACAAGACATGCAATGCCCGCAGACAATACAATTGTCAGGACATCTCATTCCCACCAAACCTCTAGGACCTACCAAAGTTCGTGATGCGGAACCCTGATTATTCGTTCACGTTTACATCCTGGGAACTAATAATAGCAAGACAGAATATGACTATGAGTACACTATTCAGAACAAAGAAGTTAAGCAATAAGTAGCTGGATGCCTCTAATTTTACAAATCAGCTGATCAGTGCACCAAACATTAAGATTTGTTGTTCTTTTCCCTGTGTGACAAGACACACCATTAGTGGATCAAAAGCACGTCCACCTAATTTCCGCCCAAATGTAAAAAAATCAAGGGGCAAGGTATTTCTACTGTAGATGCCTCAGCTCATTCACCAAGTGTTTGTATCTTGAAAGATGCCTCATTGACTGCTCAAACCAAGAACCAGTGTGTCTGGAAACGCCTACCAAAGCTAACAAGTTCTTGAAGCTTAAGAACACCCACCACTAAGAGCGATGTCCATTCACAATTTATACAGACCTTGAGTGCCTCCTACATTCTGTGTCGTGTTGTGAAGGCCTCTATAGTACTTTCATGGATTGGTACCTATAATATGTGGCACCATATCAAGTTGCATTGCTCGTATGACTCCAGCTGCAATAGATTCCAATCACATGTTAGGAATAATCGGGTGAGCTCCAAAAACTTGTGTGGGAAGCTGATATAATTTATCACAACAACGTTCTTATGACTGTGTCACAAGAGAATGATGCCTTGTATGAGCAGGTAGTTGAGTGTCATATTTGTGGACTGCCATTGGATAGTGAAGTGGAAACTCGATGTAGAAATGATTGTCATCTAACAGAAAAGTTCTGCACCGCACCACTGCCTTGCCACATACCTATCTTCTTGCACAATTCTGGTGAGTATGATGCTTACTTTCTCGTACAGCACTTCGGTGATTTCGGTTTGAAGGATGATAAAGTCAGTGTCATTCCTGACGTAGTAGAAAAGCACGTTTCATTTTCCAAGAGAATCATTTCAAGAATAAGTCTGCTTCCTGGATTCGCTTTGCTTCATGCATGCTTCTCTTCAGAAACTTGCTGAGACGATGCATCACGAGAACATGCATATCACCAGAGCTGCATATCCTGATAATGCAGAGTTTCACCTTGTAATGAAGAAGGGGGTGTTTCCATAAAAATAACAGGATTCGATTGAGAGATGCCACGAAACCACAATGCCCAACATAACCGCATTCCTCAGTAAACTAACAAGCACTGCCGTAACAGCTGCGGAGAGTGAGCACGCAGTGAATGTTTGGCAGGAATTCAGCATCCATAACTTAGGAGAATATGCTAGATTACGCTTGAACAATTGTCTATTCCAGCTCGTAGACATTTTTAGAGAAATTCGGGAGCTTATGCGTGTGCACATACTATTTGGAACCTGCCTTCTACTTCACTGAACCAGGGCTTTGGTGGGAAACAAAGTGCAGCGTGTATCGCGTCCGCTTGCGACATCGGCGTCCCGCATGACAGAACAGAGATGCGGGATGCCTTAATCACAATGAGTGAAACCAGAGCAGAGTTTATGGTACGACTGAGGCCACTGCGGGAGACGAAAACACAGCCTCGTGTCGCAACCAACGGCCGCCATGGCCCGCTAACCGAGCATCGCAGCGCCAGAGGTCGCAATCAGCAATCAGACTATTTTCCCACAGCACTCAAGTGATAGAAAATAGTCCCAGAAGATCCATCCGCTAACCGGCCTTATAAGCCGGCGCACCGCCGGCCAGGAGGCACTTTTGGCACGTCGCCCAGACTTGTAGGGATCTGCCATTCCGGCAGCAACATCCACCCGCCTCGTCTGTTGGTAATCTGTTGGTAATCGTCAGGAGTGGTAGCTTCGGACTGTGACTCGAGAGTGTCGTGCGATAGTGGTCTGACCTCCATGGACAACTGTTTGGTAATTCTGTGCCCGCCAATCTCTAGTTGTTTTGTTTCCGCCTTTTGTTTGGTGCAGTTTCTCGAGCGATAGACTTCTGAGGAAAACATTTTATTTTGTTATTCTTCTGTTATAAGATCCAAAGCGGGATCCATACTTCGTTTCTTGCTTACATTGTTTTTTTGTCTCGACTACTTTGTCGACATCAGCAATGATCTTGTTTATTGATTTTCCCCACTAAAAACAAATTCAGGAATATCGTTCGCGTTTTGTCTCTGCTACCACAGATACAGCACAATGTCAAGAATAACTTGGGTCAGCACTTAATTGCTGACCAATGCCGATATGCCGCTCTTCTTATAATGTGGCATTTGCGTCTGACTTTTTCAGTGCGTGCACAGGTACCCAAAGATAAATAACGTCATGAATTATTGAGGAGGGTGTACAGGCCATCTGACGATATAAGTTACATCCTTCACCTGGATGTAAACAACCCCTATCATTATGCCACAGAACAAAGTCTGCCATCTGGAGAGCTCCGGTGGATGTCCAGAAGAAATCACCAGACTGAAGGAAAAGATCCATGATGTCGCTGCGGATGCTGGTGAGGGATATGTTCTGGAAGTAGAACTGGCATATCGCACTCATTTACCTGACGAGCACAGCGGCTTGCCGATGTGTCTGGAGCATCTAGTCTTGCGAAATGGTCCTATACCGAAACTGCTGACAAGGCTGGAGAATAAGTATCGTTATATTCACCTCTACAGACTACTCCATCAGTGTCTCAGTTTGGGGATGGAACTTGTTAGTGTCACCCATGGGTTCTCGTTCATGCAGCATTGCTGGTTGAAAGAGTACATTGATGTAAACACCGTCTACCAAACAGAGCGCACTCGCAACATGTCATTTTCAAAAAGGTTTTTACAAGTTAATGAATAATTCAATTTACGGAAAAACCATGGAAAATGTTAGATGGTACCTCGACATTCATTCAGTGCACTGGTGGGATGGGTGGAGTTATGGTGCAAGAGATTATGTCATAAGACCTAATTTCAAATGGGGCACCTTCTTAAATGAAGGACTAGTCGCTGTCGAGATGGCTAACGTTTCATGCTGTTCACAAAGCCTGTCTGTATCGTTATGTGTTTTCTGGATCCCTCCAAACTCCATGTGTACCAATTGCACTACGATTTTGTGAATCCAAACTTCGCAGATCCCAAGCTACTGTGTATGAATAAAGACAGTTTCTCTGTTTGGTGAAGGCTGTAATCTGTATGACATAATTAGGTACAAACACGAAGAATTTGACACGTCATGATATGTGGCCGATAATAATTTTGGAATAATACCATGAAACAAGAAGGTTATCGCCCTATTGAAAGACGAGGCGAATGGTTCACAGATTGTGGAGTTCGTGTGGCTCACATCGAAGATGTACCCATACCCAGAGGTGGGCGAAGGGTGTGCATTGTACGGCCTCATAATCCCTCACCATCGAGGACTACAAGACGTAACTACTCAATGGTGATGACGCAGCTCCACATATGGTGCGCCAGGTAATCTTTCAATCGAGACCTGATGAGGCAATACTGCACTTAGCTGAAAGTAGGGCTGTCCGATCGTGGCAATAAATGATCCGTATGGAGGGCTGGGATCGGCGCTCTCCAATGCTTACGCTATTGTTTGGTGTGTATTTATTTGTAAATACAGGGTGTTCCATTTATCTGATGACTGCCTGCCCAAGGTATTGCAGCCTGGCCACGGAAGCCGAGCCTGTCGGTCGAATGGGTCCCGCGACACAGCACTATACCCCTCTTTTTTGTGGGTTTTGCTCTGAAGGCCGTACAGACATACGCGCCTTGTCAGCCAGTGTCATTCGAGCAGTGAAACAGGCATCACGAGTGCAACAGTGAAGTTTGCGAATGCAACAATGACAGGAACGAATATTAAATTCCACCACAAGTGTTTGTTTATGATTCATATGTGTGCACAGAGTCCACTCGTGCTGCTCAGAGAATGTTTGAACAGAGGTTTCTAGGTGTTAGAGTTCCGAGTCATGATTCAGTTCACAAATTAGTGAATAAATTTCGTGAAACGGGAAGTGTTCAAGAGAAGCAGTGTAGACAACGACGAACAGTGCGCACAGAAGGCCGCCTCGATGACAGAGCATACCGCCTGGAAAATTCTTCTGAAAAATATCTTAGACATCTTTCGCAGCAAACACAAATATCAAGCACCTCTGTAGAAAGAGGTGTTAAGTTGCTTGGGCTACGGCCCTATAAAGTACCAGCAGTACAAGAACTTCGACCTGGTGATCATTCGCACAGGGTTAAGTTCTGCGACGGTTAAGTTTTGTATGACGGTGAAATGGATCCTTACCTCATTCTACTTTCAGATGAGGCTTGGTTCCATTTACACGGGTATGTTATTTCCCAAAGCTGTCGACATTGGAGCGCAGATAGACCTGTTGTGCTTCATGAGGAAACTCTTCATGATCAGAAAATAGGGGTGTGGTGCGCAGCTAGTGGTGATAGAATAATAGGTCCAATTTTTTTAATGAGACAGTTACAAGTGAAAGATACGTGCGAAACATTTTGCGATAGTTTTTTAATGAACTGAGTGAAAGAGAAAAAAAGCTTAGCATTTTTTCAGCCGGATTCGTCAAGGGCTCATACGACCAATGTTTCTCTGCACGCAGTTCTCGATGTGTCCAATGAAAGTGTGATTAGTAACAATATCCAGTCCACTAGAAGTCCTGATTTAACTCAGTGTGATTTTTATTTGTGAGGTACACTGAAGGACAAAGTGTACGCAACAAATCATCACACGACAGAGGAACTCAAGGATAATATTTGTGAATCAATTAATTCCATATCTCTGAGAGAATTACATCGTGTGATTAATAATTTCTTGAGTATATGTCAGAAATGCGTTCCAAATAATGGCAGACAGTTCCTGCATCTCCTTGCGTGACATGAATGAGTACAATTTTTTTTGTTTATATTTTAAATGTAGTCATGTCATACCGTAGCAGTAGACAGACGTTACGGCATCTGATCGCCAGGCAATGGAGCGCTCGCCGCCCAGCATCTACTACACCGCACAGGCGGTCATCAGATAAATGGAACACCCTGTAGTTTATGTGTATATGGGAGTGAGTGCAGAATAATTGGATGAACAGCTTGTCATAGCTCTCTCTCTCTCTCTCTCTCTCTCTCTCTCTGTGTGTGTGTGTGTGTGTGTGTGTGTGTGAGGATTTTCCCTTCGCCTGCTGCTGCTGCTGCTGCTGCTGCTGCTAGTCCCCGTTTCACATATATATACTGTATATAGAAACAATTCATCATAAATGTAAATACCCTATATATTGAAATAAAATGTAAATATTGTATATAGAACCAAAATGGAAAACATATTATTTCAGTTCTTGTACCTGATAGTCATAAGCCATCAGAAAAAATAGCTTTGCAAATAAAACCAATGTATATATATCTAAGTAAAATGGCTTTGTAAATACATTAACAAATAAATTAAAATTATTGTTTATAACAAAAAATAGCTTTCCAAAAGAACCACTTTGAGGTATGTTATCAGAAACTGTATTAAAATAATTTAGAAACAGATAGCTTTGTAAGTAAAATAAAAAAAAATTTTAATAAATAACAACATATTATTATAAAATTGTATTGCAGAAAAATAAATTGTTAATACTAAACCATAAAGTTTACTGTTATATCATTGTTCTTATTACCATTCCTTTCATTAAAGGATGTTTATATAACAAACCCAAAACTCTCCACATGATGCACAGACCTCGACTGACGAGGCTACACAGTTTATTTAGTTATAGAGTTGATAACTGGTAGGAGGAGCTCGAACCTCAGTGGTCCATTAGGTTTCCAGCTCCTATTAGTTGAGAGAGATAGGGAAATAGGAGAGGTTTCCCGCAAATTTTGTATCACATGGCCAGTATCAAGTTACATCATGACCCTGAATATAAGCAACACAACTGCCTAAGGTGTGTGAGAGGTTCCCCTGGGTGACCTTGATCAATTCACGATGGTTTACCAGAGGGAAGGGAGTGGGGATCACCTTGAATATAAATTGACGATGTGAGTAACCTGACACTAGTGATACGAATGGGATCTTACTATCCCACTGCCCTTTAAATTGCGTCCCTTAAATCCTGCTTTCTTTAGATATGTTTCCCTTTAAATCTAGAGGCCGCACTGATAACCTAGTCACAAGCATACACGATTAGTAGTAACTGTCTGATGTTCTCGCCATTCTGTAGTATTGTGTTATACCGCAACAGTGAAGTTACGGTAGAACGAGTGATTGCACAAATTTACGTTTCACAGAATGTGGAGAGATATTCTAAAACTTTTAAGGACATAGAATCAAGCGGAAGACGTTTTGCATGCAGTGGCCGCATTTTCTGCCAAGTTGAAATTCTCATCTAAAATTACACAAAACGTCTTCACTATATGACAAGGTATTGAAATTTCATCTAAAAGAAGAGGAGCAAATAGTTCACGGAATTCAGAAATACTCAATTTTTGATGGGGTGCTAAAACTACTTGGCACATTTCGCATTTAGTTTAAGTCCCAGGTTTTGTTTCCATCTTGATATTGAAGAGAAATCATAATTCATCTAGATGATCATAGTACTGATGTCTTCAGGTTTGCCACTTATGTAAAGCCGGAGGTCGTCGGCATAGAAATGATATTTGCAGGTGTTCTGAACCAACGAGATATCAGTGAAATATAAGCAAAACAATTGTGAACTTTGGATTGACCCCTGTGGCATTCCTGGGAGAATATACTTCCAAGACAACTTTTCACACCCACAGACAACACATTAATGTGCATTTTCCAAATAACTTCCAAACTACTTCAGCGCACTATCTTAAAATCTTAGCTGTCCAATTTTTGTGAACAGTTTGTCACAGTTGGTGTCAGATGCTTTGCTGAAGTCTCGAGTGTCAACGTTATGGCCTCACGATTAGTGTTGTGGAAGTTATATAGTTTGGGGATTCTTGCTCACGATATTTCTTTACAGCGTAAGGACTGACTGACGATGAGAAAAATGCATTCAGTTTGTCAGCTGATACCTGAGAAATTTTTTCTGTTTCCCACACACGAACGATGGAGATAGAATCGTGGGTACTGTATCGCCACACATAAGGGACGTGCGTACCTGCTTTTTGACACTGCTTTACCGTGCTTCCCAGTTTTTTTAGCGTTCCGGTCTCGAATTTACTTTGAAACGCCCATGAGCAACATTCCTGTTGTTCATCATTTGACATACGTCAGTTGTCAACCAAGGAGCAGGAGTTTTTTTTTTACACATATTGTACATACTGGTACGTGTTTGTCGATGAGAGTTATGAGCTTATCACTAGGTTCATGAATTATGCCATCAATTGTAGGCGCTCTGATTATTTGACGCCACTGGATTTCTGAATTTCTGAACAATCAGTTATTAGAGTGTCACAAAATGTATGCTTAATGTTCCTACAAGTTATGTTACGCAATTTGAACTTTGAGGGCTGTGAGGAGTAGACCAAAATTATTACATTATGGGCTGAGAGGCCTCGAGCGGAGATTTGTCCTATATCTCTTACTTTATCAATCTTTCTCGTTCAGATTACGTCTGTAAGAGAGTGTCTGTGCTCTGCGGATGTGTATGGTTTGTAGTAGGAGAATACTCAGGTTCATGTTATTCCTAACAAGGTATACATGTCGATGACTGGAACGTGTTTAATTTTAATTTGTGACTGGATATCTGCTCTGAGCTTTGGCCATTGCCTTCTCGAATTAACTTTACGGTTTCTTAAAATTTCATTCTGATGAAGAAATCCTTCGAGGTGTCGAAACCTAGGTCAGCGTACCAAACAGTTATTTGCAACAGTTTAGATGCGTGATTCCTGTGTCAAATAGTCAAGTTGTTGGAACTGAATCATCTTCTTAGGTTCGTTGTGGATAGATTGTCTCTCAACAACCTTCCCATAAGAATGATAAGCTCGTGTTGACACTGAAGTTAAAGAAATTCCGACTGAAAGAAAGACATTGTGCTGATTCATGGAGGCTTATAGACAGTCCAAATGGCGACAGTTCAAATGGCTCTGAGCACTATGGGACTTAACATCTGAGGTCATCAGTTCCCTAGAACTTAGAACTACTTAAACCTAACTAACCTAAGGACATTACACACATCCATGCCCGAGGCAGGATTTGAACCTGCGACCTTAGCAGTCGCGCGGTTCCGGAGTGAATCGTCTAGAACCGCTCGGACACCGCGGCCGGTTATAGACAGTCCGGTCACATTAATGTGACCACCGGCTAAGTTCGACGTCAATGTGCAATAACCACTCACAGACGACAGATGGCAGCACTAGCAGTGAAGGGTGTATAAAGCATGTCGGAGGACTCCGAAAAACAGTGCAGTCATTGTAATGCAGAAACGGAGCTATATGTCTGACGTCCAAAACGGCATGATCATTGGCTTCCGCGTCAAGGGTTTAAACATTTCGTGCATGACAAAATCGCACCATCAAAAACTGTTGCCGAGCAACTGTGGTGAACCAGGGATTAACAACGGCTGGGCAGATGTGTACGGTTGAATAGACGCGCAACTGTTGACCCAATGGCCGCCCAGATGAATCAAGGGGCTTCCAACAGTGTCTCCTGAATGACCATTCAGCTGCTGTTGGCGAATATGGGCCTCCGCAGCAGGCGCCTGGTTCATGTACTCATGCTGACTGCTGTTCATCGGCGATGAAAACTGGAAGTTGCACGCCAGTACCGCAAGTGGACGTCCACTGAGTGGCGACAGGTACCCTTTTGAGATGAATCACGTTTTGCGCCCCATCGAACAGATGGCTGTTGGCGTGCACGGCCCTGCAACAACCGCTGGAAGGGTCCAGCCCGGAAGAGAAAGTGTTATGGTCTGGGGGATGTCGTCATGGCATTCCCTGGGTGATCTCGTCTTTCTGGAAGGCAGAATGGATTAACATAAGTATGCATCTATCCTTGGGAACCACGTCCACTCCTACATTCAGTCTGTTTTCTCCTCAGCGCAATGGCACCTACCAGCAGAACTATGCAACATGTAACACAGGTTGCAGTGTACATGCGTGGCTCGAAGAGCATCGGGATGTACTTCTCTGGCCACTAATTGGGCTGGATAGTCTACGGGACCACCTCGATAGGGGTGTTCGCACCACGCATCCTCAACTGTGGAACATAGCGCAGCTGGCCACGGCACTGGAGCAGGCATGGCTTCAGGCCACTGTCAGTACCTTCCAGAACCTCGTTCACTGTCTTCTTGCTCGTCCGTATTGCAAAAATCGGTTGTTCAGGCTTTTGAGTGGTGGTCACATTAATGTGACGGGTCTGTATAAGTGACACCAGCTGAGCACTTGAGTCCCTGGAGGCTTTTGTCACCTGCATTTCTTTGTTGCAGTTCAATGTGCTTAAGACATTGTCTGTCAGGTCAAATCTTATTTACACATTGACATTCCCAGCATGCTGGGTTGGCCTGTCAGTCCTAAGAAACGTGTATCCCAGAAAATCAACACATGCAGATAATATGTTTCAGTCACATTGTGAGCGTGGGGTTGCTATTCTGTCGTTCTGTGCAACGGATTAATCTGAGATGTACCCTATACCCTGTGGCTCCTGCAAGATGCAATTTCCACCCCCACACTACTACAGAAGTCAGACAGACGCTCCTAATGTTCTGAAGAGAAATGCCTGAAAAACTTTCAGCAATAAATATCTTCTGGAGTCGTCCACTGTAAGGAAATGACACAAAAATTCACAAAATTTCTTACATAACCAGTGGGATACTTCGGTACTGGAGTAGTGCTAGTTAGTGTAAGAAAAACATGAGACTAACGAAAATTATTATTTATTTTTCCAAATATTCTGAGGAATCACAACGGCACTTTTAGTTATGAATTGAATAAGTTATATCCTGGTTCTTTTCGGAATGTGAAGTTACCTCTCAAGGAAAGGATTCGCTAATGAAATTTCTATACAAAGTTTAAGATTGTTATTGACTTGGCAGAATGGCTGAGAGCCGCACCTACTCAACTTGAATAATTATCTGTTAGAATGTTGCTAGGTATGGTTGAGGCTGTCGCGTGTGAAATGCAGTGATGGGTACTGTTGTGGAGGAAATATGGGGCTCGCAAGAGCTGTAGCGCACAATACCGTAAGCTGTGATGACTGCTGTCTGCACCGCTCGCTGCTGACAAATAAGATAACTCTTGTTCTATCTGGATTGACCTTCGCCAATCAAACTCTCCCTGCACCTTGATGAAGTCAAGGACTCCTATTCGCCCCTAGTCTAACTACTGGCATGGTACACCAGTCAGATAACCAGTCCACCACGATGCCACTAAAAAATCCGCTCGCAGGAGTTTAACTATAACTCTGTCCATTCACACTGCACAATAAGTGTGGCAGCCAACACAGTGAACAATGCTTAATAGCAAGGACTCAATACAGAGTCGCACTACGATTCCCTCTCGACAGTGGTGCTCTCCCAGTGAAGTACTGAGGAGAGACTTGTTCCTCGCTCTTTGAGTACACGTACCAGCGTGCATGCTCTAGTTACGTGTTCTCGCTCCAAGAGCGACAACGGAACTGCCCCTCTCCACGCCAGACGTGAAGGGGTGTATCTTTCGGTCTCTTCCATTACTCCTTCAGTCCAAGGCGTCAGAAATATCGTCTGCCAATCAGTATTGCTCTTCTAAAACGGGAGAATGACGTTTCTTTTAAGGCGACCAGTCCGGAAATCTGTAGTATCGGCATTTGGCGTTTGCTGTCTCCCTGTGAAAATCTCTGAAACTGCGTGCTATGTGTAAAGAATGCGTAGGCTGGGCGCTCCCACACAATGTAGCGGAATTTGCTTTTAAGCCAAACACGGGGTCGTTCTTCCTTTCACACAGGCACACGCTGTCCGCTCCTCAGGCGGCCGCCGGCCGACGTAGATACCTCCCTTTGAAAACCTCTGAAGGGACCGGCGTCCTGGTGTGCGGTGTTTGCCTCTCCCAAACTAAAAGCTCCTGTGACCGTCGTGTCTGGAATGTATGCGCGTACGCCAGCCTCGAGTATTTCAACCACGGTGCGCTTACTTGTTATTTGCATATCGTTTACATGAATTCATACAACATTGACTTTATCTTATCGAGTTTCGGTTTGAATGAAGCGTCTTGATGTGCGGTATATGATTGTGAGAGCGGAATATGTAAGCAATGAAGGCCAGGAGACCATGACGTCTTACAGCGTTTTGGAAAGAAGGACTGCTTGACAGGTTAGCTGATGCAAAAGAAAGCTCGGTTTTTCGTAATGTGCGGTCACTGATTACATATCAGAATGGGCTACTAGCAGCTTTGATGCATGGTGGTACCAGGAGGCCTGCAGAAGCCAGTCTGACATGTTCCCACTACATACAGGTAAAGTCAAACCTGCTTTTCTCACAGGCGGCATAGTTCAGAAGTGACGAGGATTTCGTGCGTCCTCGATGTTTCTAATTTACTATAGCTGAAGGACAACAGATCTCAGATTTCAGGTTTTTTGTGTTATAGTGGTACGGGAAATGGAGAAGGAATATTCGTGGTGAGGAGTTAGTGGAAAGAAAAAGTGGGATCATCGGCCGGGCCGATGTTGCCAGCATAAATACAGAAACTTGATAACTGCAAGATTAGCATAGAAAGCTACAGTTCAATTATAAATTACTGTAATTACACTGGCTTAAGTTTTCTAATTATATATGAACATAAATATATCACGAAGATGCATAAGTAATGTAAACAATGAAAAGAGCAATAATCACAGTGGTGCTACAAGTAAAGAATTTTAGGACAAAAGAAAAATAGAGACGTCAGTAGTAACTAAAATCTATTGATAACTACTGTTGAGACTAATATAGCGCTAACAACAGGAGAGGGCATAATGGGAACATAATTACGGAGTTAGTATTATTGCAAAATAGCATTTCAGAGAATGATGGGTGCTACAGCAGTTTGGTAGCAAACCAAGGCAGGTTGCGTTCAGTTTACCGGTTGGCTCGCGTAGTTTCATTCAATGTTATTCAGTTCTGTCATATATATAACTGCCTTCCTTCCAGCTGAGATTTTGATAAATACTCTGCCATGAGTTCACAAGTTCTGAAGGACGAAATCGGGTACGGCACTGTTCAAAATATTTAGCCTTTTCGCTGTCAGATATTCTATTATTGTTAACACTGTCTTTGCAAATTTTTTTTCTTCTGATTAAAAATCTCCGCTAAACATTGGTTGAGGTTCAGTAGCTCCTAATACTCTTCGTCCGCCAGATTTTATGTTAAATTTACATGTGCTCTAGCTTCTTTTTCCGAATTTAGGGATCTGAAGACTTCTCATAGGTCAGCTGAGAGTAGATATGCTGATATGCAATCTCTTACGTTGAGACTCCTGTTTTACTTTTGAATTTGTTACCATTTTTATAATATCTGATGGAAGCTTGATATTAATTAGGTTGAATAAGTATTTTGTGCCTATTGGGATGGTGGTGCAAACTATTGTTGATATTTCTCGGAAGCTTTCTCAAAAATCAGTGAATCTCGGGCGTTCACTAACTGCAAATTGTGCAGTGTACTATATTCACTTGTAAACCCAGTTTGTAGATTTGCCTAATTAAAATCATTTCTCTACGTGGTTGGGATATTTTTACCGACTATATTATGTATGAGGGGAAGAGGCCGACAGGTTTGTAGTTTCTGTCAAGTCATGCCCGTCATCTGCCTTGTGAAGCAGAGTACTTACAGTATAGTTATGGCTTCGGGGATATTTTTTACTCTGCAAAAATTCTGTAAAAAATATTCCAAGTTGTCTTTATATCAATTTTCCTGCACTTTAATTATTTCTATTGAAACATCATCACATCCTTGTGCCTTTCCACTCTTCATAACTGGAGTGGCTTTTGAAGAAGTAATCTGGAGTTACTTCCAGAATGCTATTATATTCATTATTAATCATCCATGTTTTTGATTCATTTCTTCGTGGGGTTCTAGGCGCTGCAGTCTGGAACCGCGAGACCGCTATGGTCGCAGGTTCGAATCCTGCGTCGGTAATGGATGTGTGTGATGTCCTTAGGTTAGTTAGGTTTAACTAGTTCTAAGTTCTAGGGGACTAATGACCTCAGAAGTTGAGTCCCATAGTGCTCAAAGCCATTTGAACCATTCATTTCTTAAATCGGATAGACATTTAAATAAATCTTTGAATGCATGTACAGTTATCTCTCTGTGGTTATTTACTTTGCCATCTGCCATCTCAGCTGACGAAATCTGATATCTACACATGATAAGTTTGTTTCTTCTTGTTTGTACGCTTATTATTTTAATAGTTCCTGTACCATATTTTTATTATATGCGTTCTCGCATTATGCCATGTTCCTGTTATAGTTTGCTTAAAACTCTCACCTTATCTTCAATAACTGCCTTGTTCCATTTCAGATTATTTTAATTTCCCTTTCTCATATCAGCAACACCTTTTGAATTTGGTCTAATGACTTTTGTCTACGTCCTTATGATCTTAATTTTCTGCTGAATTTGTTGCTTAATTTAATCTGGTATACCTGTCTTTCCGTAAGCTCTGATATTCTACATTGTGACCACATTATTAAACAATTACAAAAGATATCAGCTAATTGATAGATAACCTGTTCTGCAATCACTCTAGGGCTGTATTTGAGAGGTAATGGTGTGCTGTTTGTCTGTTCCAGTGGGTGTCGTTCTGGATCAAGCCCGAGGCTGCACCAGCCAGAGTGACGCTGGGAGTGACGTCACTGCTGACGCTGTCGACGCAGCACGCCAAGTCGCAGGCGGCGCTGCCTCCTGTGTCCTACCTCAAGGCAGTCGACGCCTTCATGTCAGCGTGCACCGTGTACGTAGCAAGCTACCTTACAAATTTAAGTATACGCGACGGTGAGTCAGTAACTAAGTCACTCACTCCAGAATACCGTTTACCGTTTTACAACTTTCACTCCTGTGGTTGGATAAGATGGCAGGAGTGCTCAAGGAGTGTACCCCACTAGAACAACGTGCAGCTGTGCGACGTTTGTGAGCTGAGGGACTAGCCACAGGGACTGCCTTCTTGAAATTCGTCCTGTATTTGACAAGAACTGTTTTTCACAGACAGTTGTGTTGAATTGGACACAGGAATTCAACAAAGGACGATAAAGATTCGCAAATAAGGAGCATCCTGTTCCCCCCGTTGAGGTTTCCAGTGATGTCTCATTGCAACACGTGGAAGAAAGATCCGTGGATATCGTCGTGTGGCAATCGATAACAGGTGTGTGCCCTGCGTTCCTCTCATGGAACTGCATAAATCTTCATTCGTAAGAAGTTGAATTTTCGTAGTGTTTGTAAACGTTGGGTCGACCCCAGAGTACAAATGGAACAGAGTGGGCTCAGTTATGGAGTACCTCATGCATTACAATTAAGAAGGAGACGAGTTCCTAAAGCGAATATTTACCGTGGGTGAGTAATGGGTTCACGACTACCAACCTGAGTCAAAACGATCCTCTGTGAAATGGAAGTATGGCTTCTCTCATAGAAAAGTAAGAAAAAAAGTTTAACCACAAAAGAAGTTTAAGTTTACAGAGCTGCGGGACACGCTGATTTGGTGTTAAGTTGATTTTACCTTTTTGGTGCTAATCGAATCAAAATACTTTGCTTTACATTGAGAGAAAATAACTGAAATCTAACCCCAACCAACAACGTACCACAAACCACCTACCCGTATCAGTAACAAGAAGCCTAACAGTAGTGTGTGATTCATCTATATCAAAGACATACCTATTAGTCCTACCTCTTCGAGGTCGAGCCGCAAAACCTCGAGCTGTTGAACCTACCTGACCTTACCTGCAGTGCAGCTGCTAGTACACTGGTCTCTAAACGTATGAACTCTGATAATGGATTACTGTAAGACAACAACGCCTGTAAATGAACAGCAGACAAATCCGGTAAAGTCCTAATATATTATTGAGCCCCAGTGTCCTCCTGTTTTGTAGGTGTACAATAGTATTGCTTGAATCAGGATTCACGGAGCTCGCGCAAACGTAACTCCTTCCTCTCAACATGTCATTATTAAAGAAAAAGTTTCTCATATGCGAATTCACAATTCTAAGCTGCCACAATTCTGCTGTGCTGTGCGGCGTATGATTTACGCTACCTGCCTCGTGGGACGTAAACCACAACACCAGGATAGTTTAGGATCCGCTGGCAATTAATAACCCCATATTCTCCACGACACAAAAACAACCAAACCCAAACATCACGACCAGGTGGTCATCAGCGACGATAAAATCATAATTCTGAGACAGTCAGCAATGGAACAGTCACAGCATCCTACTTATTGACATGAGGCGAAACGATGATGTGTCGCCTGGCATCAGCTTTGGTCATTATCTACCATCGTCTAAGTTTGTATAGATTGTCACAAATCCAAATATACTTTGACATGACTGTACTTGTTTAGATGTTAATATGAGCAAAAATGACTCGTACTGTGCCATAGAACGATCTGAGTTCCACGTAATCAATACACTTGGATATTTTGCTATCGCATGTTCCAAGTTTGTACTGCCGACGCTAGTGAGGTAAACTGGCATTCTCATTTCAATACTGTAACTGCCGTTCTGCGAAGACTGTTTCGTAAAAAGCTTATTCACATCACCTGTCCAATTACACACGACCTCTCTAGTTGCTTGCATGCTGATGAGTTTATCACTCCTTATTGGTGTATAGTAGATGTGAGCCTGATACATTTGAGAGTGTTGTGGAGATATATGATCTAGGAATAATGGAGCTCCAGACAGAGGGAATGTGAAACATTTTACGTAAATCACTTGTGCTATCAATTCTATAGAATTGTTGTAGTGTTTGGATTACAGACCATTAAGGTGCTGAGAAGATAGAAATGATTGTAGAACATAAACACACACTCCTAAGGCTACATTGTTCTGCACTTAGCATTATATAATGTTAAAGCAGTGTCATTCCTGATACATTAGTCGCTTGGACTGAAACACTGTTAATAGTCCAATGCAGAAAGTTTATTTCCAACACCTGACATGCATTCACCCTGCGAGTTTTCTATCCCACTCACTATGTTGAGAAACTTTATGATAATAAAACTACTACCTACTACACCAATGGAAAAAATATAGATTCTTTGTGATCCACGAACTATGAATTTTTCCAGAGGTATATAGCGCCCGCTGTTCACATCTGATTATGGTTTGAAAACTATGCTATGCTCACATCAGTCCTATAAATTGATCATCAGTAACGGAAAATGCACGAAACACAGACGTCTTATTAGGAAACAGACAAGTGCATAGCACCGGTCTTTGACATGTGAAATTACATGCCATCCTGCTCTAACTCCGTGAACAGAACACAGTCTCTTCCACACACAACATCCGTCGAGCAAATGTATACATAGAGACTGCAGTAACTCACAAATCCCTGTCACTAACATAGAATCACAGCAGTTATGAAGCCGAAGACTCTGTTTATGTCCAAGGTGTGCCAAGGGAATGGAATACTTCGCATACATCTTAATTCGTCTAGAGCAGGGTGCCGAAATAGGTTTCCCATCAGTTTGGTGGACGTGATTCATCACATATGCGTTGGAAGTCATCTGCTGACTGTGGTATTGAGAGGTATGCTGTTGATGATCACAGCAGATAGTGCGCTAAGTAATAAACAGAACATGCAGTTGTATACAAGTCGAATGCAGATTATACAAAACAACTGATTCACCCCAAGAGACCAATGGAAAAAAATGGTTTAATGCGCGATAAATGATATGCAGCAACATATATCTTTCTCTAGAATGCATCATCAGTCTACCATTAAATCATACCTCGTTACAGTCCTTCTCAACCGTTTACTCCATCTACTTTCTGTCATCCTGTAACGCAGATCCATCCCAATTTAGAGGCAGATGGTTCTCGTTTCCAGGAAGGCATCAAAAACAGCTGTCAACATTTATGTATCCCTATTACCTCAACAGACATGCAGCGGAATATGATATATTCAGTGGACGAGATTTCTGTGTTGGACAAGAAAGAGTTTAACAGCTATATCAGCTGTAATCATGTAGCTGAGGACTGTGTCCATAACTAGTTGCACTATGCTTGGAAAGCGATGATACTGGATGAATGTATGAAGAAGACAGATACGCTTCATGAGATAATGAAGATGCAGCAGGTTGAAGGTAAGTTATACTTCGCAACTCATGCTGATAAATGAGTGTGCTGGAACTCTAGACCATTCAAGAAAAGTCCATTCAGTCTTCTGAAACACAAGACCAAGTGAGGTGGCGCAGTGGTTAGCACACTGGATTCACATTTGGGAGCATGATGGTTCAAACCCACATCTGGCAATCCTGATATAGGTTTTCCGTCATTTCCCTAAATCACCTCAAGCAAATGCTGGGATGGTTCCTTTGAAAGAGCACAGCTGACTTCCTTCCCCATCCTTCCCTAATCCAAAGGGACTGATGACCTCACTGTTCAGGTCCCTCCCCTCAAATCAACCGACCAAACAACAAGAGGCAAGACACTCATCCACTCCAGCACAAGCATCCATGTGTATAATTGCGGAGATGCTGGGGATGAGCAGGAATGATTTTAATAAGTGTACGATATGCAAGCATGCAGCTGAGGAATACATCCATAGCCACCTACATGAAGATTGGAAAGATAAGATATGGATGAGTACAAGAAGAAGAACACTTTTCAGTAAATAATGGTGATGCAATGGGATGAGGTGAAGATGCATTTCGCAACTAATACAGGTTACTGCTTGTTCTTTAATTACACATCTTTTTTGAAATGCTAGGACAGGACAATGATGTGCTGTTGTGTAAACCACTCAGTGATGAATACATCCAGACTGTCTCTGACTCAAAGAAGCGTGCAGGTGGGCCTACCCTACACAGTGCAGGTCAGTATTGGCTGCCAACATATGAGCCATCTCAGAAGAGTCTGATGCCACGAACAACAATGTGGAGATATTGTAGATGAGAAGCTACCAGTTCCACCTAGCACTTTAATGCTTTTTGCTTCCATATGCAATTTAATATCTATATGTTCAAAACTTTTAAATATTAGTACACTAGCAGCTGTACAAGCCAATGACTGGTGTGTTATTAGAAATTGAAAATGTATCTAAAAATATGAAAGTGCGCTTTACTGGGCACAAATGTGATGAAATGAAATGTACTGAAGCCTATATCAATCAGCAAATGACCACCGATTATTATCCACCTCGTGCCCCACCAGATATTAACTGTGATTTTCTAACTCCTTTAATTACAACAGTGTATGATGACTCAGCACTCCATGAGAAATCATGGAACTCAGTCGTTTATCTGTGACATTCCACCACTACAAACATGTCCAGTCTAGGGAGGGTATTATCATGTGTGTTCGAAAGACTGTACAGATGGCTGCATTGTGTTAAAAGTGTGTATAAATACATTGTAGACCATCCCTGAATGAATAATAGGCATGCTGACGATTTACACCAATGTATCAATATAGTGCCAAAAGAAACTAAAGGACAACCAATAAGTTTAAGAGAAATTCAAGCTGAATTCCACATGTGCAAGAAACCGTTAATAGGTCAGTTCTATACATGGTGAACACAAAGAAAGAACCTGTTAATTTTTCAGATGTATTGCACGCAATGTATTATTTTTGAATTATATATACAGGGTGGTCAGAAAATGTGTGAAATGCTTGTAGGGATGTTAGAGGGCAGGTTGTACTGAGACATAAATGTTAAGAAAGAAATTCGATACGTTGCGCCGTTTCCGAGTTATTTAGGATTGAAGTTAGCCAAACAGATCGTCGCGTGAGTAAATTCAGGTTTCAGCTAACGAGACAAAGCACTCGTTGGGCAACACCGCCCCTGGCAGGCCGCTTGAATGCGAGCGCGCGACGCCCCGATTGGCTAAATTCTATGCTAAATAACTCGGAAACGGAGCAACGTATCGAATTTCTTTCTTAACATTTATGTCTCAGTACAACCTGCCCTGTAACATCCCTACAAGCATTTCACACATTTTCTGACCACCCTGTATTGTTCTGCAGTGACTACACGTATTATTATTATAAGTGTTCATTTTTCTATAAAAGCCTATGGCAACGCAAACCTTATATTGTTGGTATCATGGTATAGTGGGTGAAGCATCAGGACTTTGTTATAAGTGACTGGTCCTGTGATTGTGCGGAAGAAGACTGGAAGAAGAACAAGAAGAATGGAAGACTCTTTCCTGATGACATAAGAGCTATAACTGTTTGTCCATACTACTTTGATAAAACAAATGTACATTTGTCGCTGTTAATACATCCAGATGGACTCTTGTTTTGAGCGTGTTTGTTTGTTTTCAAAAACAATTTTCCAACCAAAATACCAGCTACTGCAAAAGATACTGCATGGTGTAGATGGTGTAATATACACAAGATTCAGTCAAAGCAGTCAAATCGCCCCACCAGAAAAAGTAAAGCCAAACAAAGTGTTTGCATTTGACAATGATTTGTGGAAAACCAAGATCAAATTCTATGATATTTCTGTTTTGGTCATCATATGGGTGTTGACGTAGGTTGTCTGAGTCAGACATAGTCCAGAGTCCTGAATGAGTTGGTAACAGATACTGCAAATATTATTATAGCTTTCAACCAAGACGATTTGAATTTAAAACACATCTACCAGGCGCATGTTGATACTGACATGTCATTCAATGATTTTGTAAAGATATGCGCAGATTGCTGGAATCACACACAGTACAGGTGTACAAGTTTCTTGTTATTGATAAATCAAGAAAACTGGATGACATTTGGTCTGGACAGAACTTCCAGGAGTTTCTCTCTCTCTTTCTTTCTCTCTCTCTCTCTCTCTCTCTCTCTCTCTCTCTCTATATATATATATATATATATATATATATATATATATATATATATATATATATATATAAAGATGATTTGACTTAGCAAACGAAAGCGCTGGCACGTCGATAGACACACAAACAAACACAAACATACACACAAAATTCTAGCTTTCGCAACCAACGGTTGCCTCGTCAGGAAAGAGGGAAGGAGAGGGAAAGACGAAAGGATTTGGGTTTTAAGGGAGAGCGTAAGGAGTCATTCCAATCCCGGGAGTGGAAAGACTTACCTTAGGGGGAAAAAAGGACGGGTAATAATGTTAATAATATGTGTAGCCACTATAGCACAATCGTCTTACTGACTGAGCTACCGTGATTACGTCATAATGACAGGGGTATGAAGTAAGAAATAACACGAACATGACCATGCGTGTGAGTTGCATGAGTGCATGTGTATGTCTGTCATCTACTGTTGACAAAGGCTTTGTTGGCTGAAAGTTTATTTTGTGCCAGTCTTCTTGTTGTGCATTTCTGCAACTCAGCATCTCCACTATATGGTGAGTAGCAACTATCCTTGTCATAATATTGTTACATCAGGCAGAAAACGCACTGTGGTCGACAACGCCTGTAAAAGACAACAAGTATCTGGCGCAGTTGTTAGATCTTTTACTGCCGCTGCGAGGTGCCGGGGCAATCAGTGTATTTAACACTAAATTCTTATAGAATCTCCATATGTAAATGATGCTCTAAGCCCCCCTATTCTAACTCCGACTTTTGCTGTTGCACATGGATTAAAAATATACGCGAACTGACTGTAATCAACCCTGCAAGTGTAGTAGAAAAGAGTTTGACACCTGCAATAATTTAATTTGATAAATAAGTTAAATAAAGGAAGGTTTCATTAACGTAGTGAGAAATGATGGGTTGCTCTACCGATTAACAGAATGAAAGTTCTGTCCAAAATAACAATATGATTTATTAAGACTAAACACAAAATAATAAACAAAAACACATGAAACATTTATAATACATCAAATTGGCTCAAATTGGATACTCAAACAAACGCTATGAAGGTGAAGTTGTCCCTAAACTAGATTGTGAGGTTTAAGACGAAGTGGTATGTGGAGCCAATTCCTTGCCACTCAAATCTTAAGAGAGACACACAGCTAACACAACATTAATTGCTGCTACTCAAGACAGAACAAAGTTAGAAAAAGACGAACAGGCGCGCTCTGCTGAGCTCTGATTATCACCTAGGAAAATGCCTATCTGCCGGTGTTCTGGACAAACATTACCAAACTGTCTTCTTAACTGCCAGAACACGATCTGGCGTACCGGAGGCGATGGCTGGTTGCTTCGACGTCCTCGACCGAAAGGCGAGAGCCGACTACTTAGAGCACCCATACAGGCCGAACACACAACATTCCCGCCCCCACGACAGTGGCCGTGGTTAAACGTTCCAATCAGCAACTCGAAAACCGGCGGAAAATTCCACTCTATTGCCGGAGCACTACCATTCCACCAATGGAGATTCTTGGCGCCAATTTCTGCGCTGATTTTGCTACGTCACGGAGCTATGCCCTGAGCAAGCCAATCACAGTTACTATTTTGCAGAAAGCGCGGGAATTTTCCCGCCACAACTGCCTGGGTACACAAGTCATTCCCACGCCTCGCTGGTAGCCCGCCAGAAAGTGTTTTCGCTAAGTTTCTGCGAAGTAATGGAACCTCTAGCCCAGCCGCTACTTCAGACCCCTCCGGGCATGTCTCTTGACAATGTCGGCGCCTGCAAAGCATTCACTCGACTTCCTCACACCCGTCGGCTTAACGCTTTCCAGATCAGCAGAGCCCGCCTGTCACCGGTCCACCCGGGTGACGAGAGACGCTGCGTGGGAAGTCCACGTGTGAGGGAATAGCGACTTTTCACTGCATGCAATTAGAGAGGAAAACCGTAAGATAGAAAAATGAGAGGGGGCTCATGCCACCTCTCATAGCCATTTTAGATTGTAATTGGTGAGCGGTTGGCTCACTTAGGAGCAAGGTAGTGAGTCAATCGCCCAAGAACAATCTCGCAAACTGGCTGCACATACTGCACTCTATAAAGAAAATCACTGCAACTGAAAAATGCAGCTCATAGATGGAGGATTATTTATGATGTAGCCAGCTTCACCTTCTTAATATGGAACACTAACACTCACATCACACATCCATACCCAGGGAGCCCCTTCCAAACACCGATTCACACAGACATTCACTCTCTAAATATGGCCCGGGCATGTGAGCCAAATATGGAGCAATTTTCTTTACAATCAGAGTTGGAGTGCTCCACAATTAAATGCCCAAAATGTTACAACAATTTTAATCATTAAACTAACCTGAACTCACTCACACATGATACTATTTAAGTTAACAATCTCTTTGTGAGCTTTCAGAATCTAATTACAACCTCCGATTCATTCTGTCTCCCTGCAGCAAGAATAACCTTTACAAAATGTTCCCTGAACTGATGGTCCATTCACAATGTCAGTGGTGGTATCTGCTTCAGTTTATGGGGACTTCAGGCACACTGTTTCCATACACACAACAATAAATACAAAATACAAAAAAAACATGGTGTGGAGAACAATACAGTAATTTGTAATAAGAATTACAGTGTAAAACACAAACACATACAAGGTATAACATACATTACAAAAACAACACTAGAGAAAGAAATTTAAGAAAAAAAACAAGGTTCATGGGGCATCAAGTTGTGTGTGCACATTGCACAAAGTTCACGACTGTGCTGAGAATGAGGCACTAAATCACATTGTTAGAAATATTCGAAGCACTTCACAAATTCCACAGTACTGACATCACATAGGGCTAAACGTCGGATGTTGTTGCTACGTTGTTGCAACGGCAATAGGGTGTGCTGGAGCATCTGCAGTACTCTGTTGAGATTGCACCAAGACCTACGCATATGATCACGGCAGTACGGTAGGAAGACACAGTGATAGGCTCTCCTCACGTCGATTAATTGTCTCTGAGGTCTACTTGTTGGGATACATCACTAGTCTAGGTCTCTTCTCTCGCTGGACAGTACTTTACATTTCCCAATATTGCAGTTCGATGAGGGATGATGGCACGTGGAGTGACTCCACAAGTGTGTGAGGTCATCCATACAGGATCGAACTAGGAGCGATGATTGCTAAAACTGCTCTCTAATAGAGAGGAGAAGTTAGAAATGAGACCATACATTTGTTAGTGTGGCACGATACTGCTTTGTGTATGCAGATCGGCCAATGCTAGTGAGTTGTAAAAACCCAAACAGGTGAGTATATAGCGTCTCTTTCTGTCCTGAGGCACATGAGGCGCAGGTTCTGACACGATACGTGATCTTCTTCGTGTACTCACGACAACGTGGTCTGCCGCAGGGAATCCCTCCAAACGGCTGCCGCGTCCGGAGTGCTAGCAGGCTGTCGCGTGTGGGTAGCGTGTCAGTGTCAACGGCCAGCCTCCCTTTCGCTTGTGGCCCGGCGAGGGCTGTCTGCCGCCTAATCCCTCAGGTATACGGCCCGGTGACTGTCAGCTTGTAGGACCGGATGCTCTCGCACCCTTCGCGTCAGGTGGCGCGCTGACGCTCTCCTTCTTGCAGGTAGCCGATGACCTCTTGTTTTTGTTCCGCCTGGCCTCTGCATTGCCACGATTCCCGTCATCTGCACAGTTCTGACAAAAATCTTATGCCTAACTTTTTCCCATGACCTTCTATGTTATAATAAATTTACATAACGATACATTTATGGTCTGTCATTTCAGACACTCTTATTTTAATTTTATAGTTATCAATCTACGGCTATCATTATAACCAAATCTTGGTGTATCTAATCTATACATGGAAATAATCTATCTTGATATTTAGTGTAGAGACCGATCTCACTACTGTAGATGGTGTGTGACGCTATATTGGATGAGCAACTAAATGTGCGGGCCCACACTAATATTACTATGAATTATATACACTCCTGGAAATTGAAATAAGAACACCGTGAATTCATTGTCCCAGGCAGGTGAAACTTTATTGACACATTCCTGGGGTCAGATACATCACATGATCACACTGACAGAACCACAGGCACCTAGACACAGGCAACATAGCATGCACAATGTCGGCACTAGTACAGTGTATATCCACCTTTCGCAGCAATGCAGGCTGCTATTCTCCCATGGAGACGATCGTAGAGATGCTGGATGTAGTCCTGTGGAACGGCTTGCCATGCCATTTCCACCTGGCGCCTCAGTTGGACCAGCGTTCGTGCTGGACGTGCAGACCGTGTGAGACGACGCTTCATCCAGTCCCAAACATGCTCAATGGAGGACAGATCCGGAGATTTTGCTGGCCAGGGTAGTTGACTTACACCTTCTAGAGCACGTTGGGTGGCACGGGATACATGCGGATGTGCACTATCCTGTTGGAACAGCAAGTTCCCTTGCCGGTTTAGGAATGGTAGAACGATGGGTTCGATGACAGTTAGGATGTACCGTGCACTATTCAGTGTCCCCTCGACGATCACCAGTGGTGTACGGCCAGTGTAGGAGATCGCTCCCCACACCATGATGCCGGGTGTTGGCCCTGTGTGCCTCGGTCATATGCAGTCCTGATTGTGGCGCTCACCTGCACGGCGCCAACCACGCATACGACCATCATTGGCACCAAGGCAGAAGCGACTCTCATCGCTGAAGACGACACGTCTCCATTCGTCCCTCCATTCACGCCTGTCGCGACACCACTGGAGGCGGGCTGCACAATGTTGGGGCGTGAGCGGAAGACGGCCTAACGGTGTGCGGGACCGTAGCCCAGCTTCATGGAGACGGTTGCGAATGGTCCTCGCCGATACCCCAGGAGCAACAGTGTCCCTAATTTGCTGGGAAGTGGCGGTGCGGTCCCCTACGGCACTGCGTAGGATCCTACGGTCTTGGCGTGCATCCGTGCGTCGCTGCGGTCCGGTCCCAGGTCGACGGGCACGTGCACCTTCCGCCGACCACTGGCGACAACATCGATGTACTGTGGAGACGTCACGCCCCACGTGTTGAGCAATTCGGCGGTACGTCCACCCGGCCTCCCGCATGCCCACTATACGCCCTCGCTCAAAGTCCGTCAACTGCACGTACGGTTCACGTCCACGCTGTCGCGGCATGCTACCAGTATTAAAGACTGCGATGGAGCTCCGTATGTCACGGCAAACTGGCTGACACTGACGGCGGCGGTGCACAAATGCTGCGCAGCTAGCGCCATTCGACGGCCAACACCGCGGTTCCTGGTGTGTCCGCTGTGCCGTGCGTGTGATCATTGTTTGTACAGCCCTCTCGCAGTGTCCGGAGCAAGTATGGTGGGTCTGACACACCGGTGTCAATGTGTTCTTTTTTCCATTTCCAGGAGTGTAGCTCGACAGTAGACATGCTCAAGAATTAACTACCATTTGCCAACGATCTACATTCTATGTCTTTTAATTAAATTATGTTGTTATGCAGGTCTAAGTTTTACTGTGCTATAAAGAACATGCAACTATTCTAATTTCTCTCGCTCGTCGCCCCTCCATCTCGGGTCTGTGGTTTGGTGACCTGAAAAATAGCATCCCAACAGGCGCACGCCAAACACTTGTGGTAGAAAACCGTCACAATATTAAGGATCTAGTTATTGTAAAGTCCTAAAGTTTAATTTATCCTAGTATATGGTACTCTCTCTATTTTTTTTACCTTGTACAACACTCTTACATAATTCCTGTTATGCTGAGATGTCTCGCTGCTCGCCGCTATTGACGACAGTGATGTGCGCGCCTTACGACTTGGCCTCCGAGTTCTCACTACGACTCACTGAAACTCCAGAGACTGGGTTAGCTATGGCTATACAAGACAATAAATTTATAGTTGCAACTTCTTTTTCTATGTTATGCAGTATTCGCGATCAGAGCACACCTTTCCAGAGGCAATGTAATATGACCAAGCCAGGACTGGTTCCTGTTGAGGATTCCGTCGCTCACCACACACCAGCTACACAGTATGTCACGAATTTCCAAGTATAATTCCTTGGTTATTCATCTGTGACAGTCACAAGCAGCACGCTAAATCCCCAACCAGCACATTGGCATGGTAGGCTTTATGCCCGCATTTCTACCGTCTAGGCCCTAGGGCACCATTGGAGTCAAACGCTCACAGGTTCACCCCCACTTGCAAGACAACGATGCTGGCGCATCACTGTAAAAACTATACTGCCCATATTCATCCTCGAAATCACGCAATATACCACAATCTTGCAGTGCACTGACGCGAGCCTGCAAGCATTGGTATGAACGTCTCACGAACTGGTTGTGGCCGCTATGGAGCGTATCACGACTTCTCAGAACGCTTCTAAGAGCACGTTCTTGTATGCGCCCGTTTGTGCGACATCTCCTCACCCATCATTATCCCTCAACATGGACACCAGACAGGAAAGGACAAAAACATTGCTCATGAAATGGTAGTGTCTCCTACTCCATCGACATTGGAAGTCGCGAACATAAACAAAACAAAAAGTTTGCAGCAGTAAATTCTTATGCGAGAAAACGCAGCGTGTTAATACGTTAACAATCTTAATCTATTACTGCAACGATTATTGTTCCCCGAAGAAAGGTTCATATATTTGCCTATTCTATTATGTACACCACTTAAACTACTATTATTCCACGAACTTCTTTGTGTGAGAGATGTGGTGGAGTCCTATGGACTAGCGCCAATCCCTTGTCAGACTCCCCCTCCTCTGACGTGCATTAGGATTTGCAGGTCTAATTTGAATCTCCTGGTTCTCCTGTTGTCCTTGGTTTCGCTCTCTCCAATTACGGTCGCTTTGCCGTTCGTTATTCCTCCTGTCCCAGATTCCTTGTCTAGATTGATCCTGTTCCCTGACGTTCTGGTTTCCGTGTCTCTGGTTTCCATAACCTTGAATAGCGTAACCTTGGTTTCCGTAACCCTGGTTTCCTAACTGACCAGTGCGATTATGCGATCTGTTGTCGTTTTCCCTTGCTGTCCCGTGGTATTTGTTATTTTGTGCCTTCTTCCTGTCCTTTGCGTCTTGTTTATCGAAGACTACTTCGAGTTCGCGCAATAGACTCTTGAATGCTTCTATGTCAGATCCACACTTCCCGACAAGTGTCTGTTGATACCTAACTGGCAATTTGGAAAAGCAAACTTTAATGATTATCTCCGTTGCTATATGAACTATCTAAAAACTGATTCTTCTTGAGTAAATCATCAAATAATTTGGTTGCGCTCCTATGCCCGGACACTTCCAGTTCAGGACAAAATATTATTTCCTCTTTAATCCTGTCTTGCGTTTCCCTTGACCAGTAGGTCCGTAGGAATGCACCAACAAATTCCTCATAAGTCCGACACGTCGCTGCCACACCCCGCATCTTTTCCGCGGCTTGGCCTTCGATTTGTCCACACATGAATTCTAATTTTGCCTGGGTTGGCCATGACGACGGTAATGAATTTGTAAACTGCATCACCCAGCTCTTCGGATGCATCGACCCTCCATTATCTTTGAACTTCTGGAATTTTAGTATCGACAGGAAGTGATTCTAATCAAAATCCTGACCGATCCTCGCACTGGTGTTGTCACTCGTTTCCGATACCTGCACGTCTTCTGAGTGTCCTGATCTAGCTTGCTGATAACTGTGATGTGCTACCTCTGTATCACAGTGGAAGTGGCACTCCGAATTCACTCTCCTAAGTGGGCTACAATTATTGGAGCTATTACTCGCTCTTTCTGCGTGTGCATTGTTAGTTCCGCACTCTGTCACTGGGCTAGAGCACGGCGGGCTTTTCCTCGGAGAAGCAATTCTGTGTACTCCATCATTCGTATCCGAACGCGCGGTGCTCGTGTGCCCGTTTCGCTCTAGTTTTGCTATCCGACACTCTACTTCTTTCATTCGTTTCGTGATGTTAATAACCGCAACTTTACCTTGAGTTTTTAAGACTGCTAGGGATTTTGAGTGGGCTTGTGTCGCACGTCGCAAGCGCCCTGCGAGTTGAGAAGTTGCTTTTGCGATTTTCATTGCCCCTGTTGCTGCCGTTTTGGCTAGGCCTGCTACTTTTTGTGCTACTATTGACATTTGTTTTGCTTCTCCACATTCTTTCTTTATTGTTTGTAATTCCCCAAGAATTTCCCCCATATGCGAAATTATTGCTTGAGTGTCCTTCTTGCGCTGTTCGTCAGCTTCTTCTTTCATTGACCGTAGGAAACTCAGTATGGGGTTAATGTCATCTTTTTGATCCTCGTCACACATGGGCGATGTAACTCTGGACACCTGGGCGCTATAGCTCTGAGGTGACCGAGCTGGCCTCTGTCTGCTCTCGTTCGTTTGACTATAAACTTCTGCTACCGTGTCGACCTGTGTGCCTGTCTCTGTTTCATCCTCTACCTCACTATCATAATCACGGCCACGATGTTGCTCTAATATCGCGTCCAAATCACCGTCCTCATCAATGACCCTGTCGTCCTGTCCTGCTAAAAATGTACCCCTCTCATCTCCGAACCTATCCCCGTCAGTAAATTGCCCCTTATCCATTATGCTATCCTCTTTTGTTTTAGCTTCGCTGGATAATAGTCGTGCCTTACTTCTCGTGATCATTCATCAAAAACGAATTTATCTACGATGCACAATAAAAATAATCTACTTCATATATTTTTCCACATAGACATAAAATTTCTACAAGGCCATTCCAACGCTGTAATTACATGCACGATTTGTTATGGTACAGAAAGTGCACACAAACCCGACGAAATGTGATGTGGTGCGGACACCACATCAAAGAAACACATAAAACAATGATCAAACAAATATATACACTGAAAACTAAAACTGTAATCATGCGCCGCTACTTAAAACTAAACGCGGAACTACCAGAAAAAAAACTTGGGTATTAATCAATAAAAAATTAAGCAAAAAAAACTGAGTGTCCCTACTACTAATAATACTTGCTTATCAGCGATTCACAGGAAAGATCCGAGGCTAAGGGTCGCCATTTTATGCAAGGTGCCGGGGCAATCAGTGTATTTAACACTAAATTCTTATAGAATCTCCATATGTAAATGATGCTCTAAGCCCCCCTATTCTAACTCCGACTTTTGCTGTTGCACATGGATTAAAAATATACGCGAACTGACTGTAATCAACCCTGCAAGTGTAGTAGAAAAGAGTTTGACACCTGCAATAATTTAATTTGATAAATAAGTTAAATAAAGGAAGGTTTCATTAACGTAGTGAGAAATGATGGGTTGCTCTACCGATTAACAGAATGAAAGTTCTGTCCAAAATAACAATATGATTTATTAAGACTAAACACAAAATAATAAACAAAAACACGTGAAACATTTATAATACATCAAATTGGCTCAAATTGGATACTCAAACAAACGCTATGAAGGTGAAGTTGTCCCTAAACTAGATTGTGAGGTTTAAGACGAAGTGGTATGTGGAGCCAATTCCTTGCCACTCAAATCTTAAGAGAGACACACAGCTAACACAACATTAATTGCTGCTACTCAAGACAGAACAAAGTTAGAAAAAGACGAACAGGCGCGCTCTGCTGAGCTCTGATTATCACCTAGGAAAATGCCTATCTGCCGGTGCTGCGGACAAACATTACCAAACTGTCTTCTTAACTGCCAGAACACGATCTGGCGTACCGGAGGCGATGGCTGGTTGCTTCGACGTCCTCGACCGAAAGGCGAGAGCCGACTACTTAGAGCACCCGTACAGGCCGAACACACAACATTCCCGCCCCCACGACAGTGGCCGTGGTTAAACGTTCCAATCAGCAACTCGAAAACCGGCGGAAAATTCCACTCTATTGCCGGAGCACTACCATTCCACCAATGGAGATTCTTGGCGCCAATTTCTGCGCTGATTTTGCTACGTCACGGAGCTATGCCCTGAGCAAGCCAATCACAGTTACTATTTTGCAGAAAGCGCGGGAATTTTCCCGCCACAACTACCTGGGTACACAAGTCATTCCCACGCCTCGCTGGTAGCCCGCCAGAAAGTGTTTTCGCTAAGTTTCTGCGAAGTAACGGAACCTCTAGCCCAGCCGCTACTTCAGACCCCTCCGGGCGTGTCTTTTGACAATGTCGGCGCCTGCAAAGCATTCACTCGACTTCCTCACACCCGTCGGCTTAACGCTTTCCAGATCAGCAGAGCCCGCCTGTCACCGGACCACCCGGGTGACGAGAGACGCTCCGTGGGAAGTCTGCGTGTGAGGTAATAGCGACTTTTCACTGCATGCAATTAGAGAGGAAAACCGTAAGATAGAAATATGAGAGGGGGCTCATGCCACCTCTCACTGGTACAATGGCAGCTTATTAAGATTTGAATGAGTTTCAGTGTGGTGTTATAGTCGGCACATGAGCGATGGAACACAGCATATAAAAGGTAGTGATAAAGTAGGGATTTTCCCGCATGATCATTTCAAGAGTGTACCGTGAATTTCAGGAATCCGATAAAACATCAGATATCCGACTTCACTGCGGACAGGAAAACTTCCTGCAAGAGTGAGACCAACGATGACTGAAGAGAATCGTTCAACATTACAGAAGTGCAACCATTCCCAAATTGCTGCAGACTTCAATGCTGGGCCATCAACAAGTGTCAGCTTGCATAGTATTCAACGAAACATAATTGATATGGGCTTTCAGAGCCAAAGGCCCTCTCATGTATCCTTGATGACTGCATGACATGGATATTTATGCCTCGCTTGGGCCCATCAACACTGATATTGGACTGTTGATGACTGGAAACATGTTGCCTGGTCAGACGAGTCTCGTTCAAATTATATCGAGTGGATGGACCTGTACAGGTATGGAGACAACCTCATCAATCCATGGACCCTGCATGTCAGCACTGGACTTTTCAAGTTGGTGAAGGCGCTTTAATGGTGTAGCTGGAGTGATATGGGACTCCTAATATGTCTAGATAGGACTATGACAGGTGACAAGTATGTAAGCATCTGATCTGATCACTTGCATCCATTCATGTCCATTGTGCATTCCGACGAACTTGGGGAAATCCAGCAGGACAATGCGACACCCCACACATCCAGAATGGCTACAGACCGGCTCCAGCAACACTCTTCTGAGTTTAAACACTTCCGCTGGCCACCAAATTCCCGAGACTTGAAGCATTATTGAGCATACTGGGGATGCCTTGCAATGTGCTTTTCAGAAGAGATTTCCACCCCCTCATACTCTTACTGATTTATGGACAGCCTTAAGGATGAATGGTGACAATTCCCTCCAGCACTACTCCTGACATTAGTTGAGTCCATGCCACATCGTGTTGCGGCACTTCTGCATTCTTGTAAGGGCCCCACACAATATTAACCAGGTATATTAGTTTCTTTGGCTCTTCAGTATGTGTGTGTGTGTGTGTGTGCGTGTGTGTGTGCGTGTGTGTTTGTGTGTGTGTGTGTGTGTGTGTGTGTGTGTGTGTGCGCGCACATCCCATGCAGCACGTCTGAAAAATAAACAAGTTCTTTCTTTGTGTTGGCTGTGTACAGAATTGACCAATTAGCGGTTTCTTGTATGTGTGGGATTCAGCTTGAATTTCTCTTAAACTTATTGGTTGTCCTTTAGTTTCTTTTGGCATTATATTGATACATTGGTGTAAATTGTCAGCATGCACATTATTCACTCAGAGATAGTCAACAATGTCTTTATACACACTTTTAACACAATGCAGTCATCTGTTCAGTCTTTCCAACACACATGATAATGCCATCCCTAGACCGAACATGTTTGTAATGGTTGAGGGTCGCAGATAGTAATTATGTTCCCTGCTTTCACATGGACTGTTGAGTTATTGTACACTGTTGTAATTCAAGGAGTCAGAGAACCACACTTAATTTCTGGTGGGGTATGAGCTGGATAATACTCGGTGGTCATTTGCTGATTGATATAGGCTTCAGCACATTCCATTTCATCCCTTTCTTGCTCAGTAAAATGCACTTTAACATTTTTATAGACATTTTCAATTTCTTATAACACACATCAGTCATTGGCTTGTACAGCTGCTGGTATACCAATATTTAAACATTTTGAACCTGTACATATTAAATTTTATGTGGAAGCAAAAAGCATTAGAGTTCTAGGTGGAACTGGTAGCTTCTCATCTAAAATATCTCCACCTTGTTCTTCTTGTTGTGGCATCAGACTCTTCTGAAATGACTTATATGTTGGCAGCCAGTGCTGACCTGCACTGTGTAGGGTAGGGCCACCTGCATGCTTCTTTGGGTCAGAGACAGGCTGGATGAATTGATCACTGAGTGGTTTAGAAAACAGCACATCATCGTCCTGTCCTAGCATTTCAAAAAAGATAAATAATTCAAGAACAAGCAGTAACCTGTATGAGTTGCGAAATGCATCTTCACCTCATCCCATTGCATCACCATTATTTGCTGAAAAGTGTTATCCTTCTTAGGCTCATCCATTATCCTATCTTTCCAATCTTCATGTAGGTAGCTATGATCAAAGTCGTCAGCTGCTTGCTTGCAAGTAGTACACTTACTAAAATCATTCCTGCTCATCCCCAGCATCTCTGCAATTGTACACATGTCTGTTTGTGCTGGAATGAAAGAGCATCTCACCTCTTGTACTTCAGAAGACTGACTGGACTTGTCTAGAATGGTCTCCATTCCAGCACAAACTTTTATCAGAATGAGTAGCAAAGTATAACTTACCTACATGCCGCTGCACCTTCATTATCTCATGAAGCGTATTCGTCTTCTTTGTATGTTGTCCAGTATCATTGCTTTCCCAGCATAGTGCAGGTAGGTATAGAGACAGTCCTCAGCTGCATGATTACAAACTCTTCCTTGTCTGACACAGAAATCTCGTCCATTGAACACATCATACAAAATAAAGACTTAGATCTGTCCTATCTGGCAGGTTAACACAGACTGAAGCACCGTCGCAAGTGGAGGAGGAGAGGTGGAGTAGAAGCAGGGTGCAGTGAGGGTGACAAACAGCATACTCTGGTGTGTTGTGAACTAGGTCAGTTGGTCTCTGAACCTAGGAAGTGGAAGGGACCCACATGTTGATCAGGGAAAATCCATGATGTCATCAGGGGGTGGAGGTAATTAATTGATAATTGATAAATTATTTAATTTGCTTAATTAATTTGGTATCAATTTGTTATCAAAATTGTCCCAGAAATGGCTTTGCTCTACTACTCTTTTAGAGTCCATGCCACAGTCTGTCACCACTGTCTACGTCTCCATCTGTCTAAAGTCATTTCTACCAGGCACTGTGAAGTGCATGGAAACTTCCGATTGTCCCTCTTATTAGGGCTTCTTGCAGTTCCATTCACTTACAGGGGGAGGGAAGAAAGATTGCTTAAACGCCTCAGTGCGCCATTTAAGCAGTATAACCTTCTCTTGGCGTGGGTTGTAATTCATTCCTTGATTCCTTACTGAGTTTGTTCTTTAAACTTTGAAAGTAAGTTTTTGCGGGATACTTTCCAATATATCTTCAAACATCTTCCTACTGACGTTTTTCAGTATTTCCGTTAAGCTCTCCCAAAAGAGAAACACACATGTCACCATTCTTGTTGTTCTTCTTTGTATACGTTCGGTGTTCTCTTCTTAGTTCTGTTTGGGATGGATGCCTCACACTTCAGCAATATTCTAGGACTGACTGCACAAGTGTTCTGCAAGCGGTCTTCTTTGTAGACTTACCACATGTTTCCAGTATCCCACCAATCAGCCACGAAGCTCCGCCACCTGCTTTCCCTACAACTGAACCTATGTTGTCGATCTTTGTCACATCACTACAAATTGTTGCAACCAAAATTTGACTGGTGCTGTTAGTAACTCATTGATATTGCACTTATAAGATACTATGTTCTGCGTCTTTTGAAGAGCACAGTTTTACTCTGAATATTTAATGCAACTGGACTATGTTTGCGGCAGTTTGAAATATGATCAGATTTGACTGGGCTGCAGCTTTCGTCAGGCAGTGCGTCGTTATAGATAACTTCATCATTTACAAACGTCTGTTGTCTGTGATCCAAACCTCTTGTACCTGCATCAGAATTGTATTCTGTCGTCAGATCTGCCACAGATCATCAGATATCTTATTTTACAAAGCAGTTCATAAAAACACACACACACACACTGATGAGCCAAAACATTATGACCTCTGCCCACCGCAGAACTGAATGCTGCCTGGTGACGTTGCGTGCACGTGACGCGAAAAGGAAGATATGTAACTGGAACAGACATGAATCAGAGATCGTTCTACAGACGATATGGGTCGCTAATTGGGGAACTCGCTGGCATAAGCGACTCTGACAGTGAGCAAATTGTTAGGGCTTAGTGCCTGAGAATAAGCATTTCAGTAACGCTGAAGCTAGTCGGCTGTTCACGTGCAGCTGTAGTGAGCATCTTTGGAAAGTGTTTGAAGGACACCACAAGTGGCCGACAAGATGTGGGACTTCCACGCCTCATCACATAACATAGGGGTCGGAGGCTTGCCTGCTTTGTAAAATAAGATATCCAGTGACCTGTGGCACATCTGACAGCAGAGTACAATTCTGATGCAGGTACAAGAGTTCTGGAGCACACTGTCCAGCCTGCACTGTTGAGAATGGGGTTCCGCAGCAGTACACGTGTACACAATGACATCATCAAGTATGATTGCATTAGGTACCGATCATCGAGATTGGCCTCTTGATCAACGGAAGTATGTCACCTGGTGTGATGAACCACGTCTGTTGTTACATCAGGTCGATGGTGTACGTCATCATCCAGGGGAACAGCTGCTCAGAACATACACGGTACCACAGAGACAAGTTCTTTGGGGCAGTATTATGCTGTTGACATCATTCACCTGATCTTTCATGGAACATGCGATAGTGATCAAATGCATGATGACAACTGAGGACAACATGAACATTATTACAGATCATCTGCATCCCATCATTCTTGATGTCTTCCCCAATGGCGATGACGCCGTTCACCAAGATAACTGTCCACGTCACAGTCCAGGATCGTGCTACAGTGGTTTGAGGAACATGATAGGTGAAATGCAGTTGACATCGCCTCCAAATTCATCTTATCTGAACCCAATAAAACGAATCTCAGATGCTATCAGGCACTAGCTTCGAGCCTGTAAACCACCGGCCTGTAATTTATGGGAAATGCGTGACCCGTGTGTAGACATGAGTAGTTATTCAGTGGTCACTGAAGTGCAGATAACAATCTTATCTCAGGGTCACTTACAGGGACTTCCATTGTCAGGATACATACACACTTTGACAACTTACATTCGAGGTTACCCCCCCCCCCCTCTCCCCGCTCTCCTCGCCCTGGGAACCACTGGCAATTGATCAAGGTCATGTTCTTTAACCTTGGTGGGGAAAGAAGTCCTCTACATATTCCTTTAATGCGTCGACACTCGTGAAGAGCAGCAGCACTATTGCTGTTGTTTTCATAAAACAGCTTTATGAGTAAAGCCCCACTCTCCTTGTCAAGACCCATATTGACTGTCTGCAACTATAATGGACACTGATGCTTGTTTTTCAGTCTTACACCGCCGCATCAGTACCAGCATTTAACAGCAAATCATGATAATAACACTAATAACAACGCAAATCCTGTGACATACCGTCTGAATAACAAAGTTGAGTGCCTGTTCGGTAAATATTTTACCATCTACACCTGCTGAAGTAACGAAACTTTAATTATAATCATCCTGTACGTTACTGGTGTCCATGTGAAATCACAGTGTATGTGTTAGAAATGAACACTTTTCACTGTTGGTAGAAATAATGACATCGCGACGTATTCCACAAAATTAATGACATCACAGCGAATTCTATAAGCACCTGTTTTACCGATTTCCAACCAAAGGTACCGTACATATAAGATACGCCACACCACGATAGGTAAACCTTTGCTGAGCTCCCTCTGCATTACTAGATTGTCTGATGTCATAGTTTAAGCGTTAAAACGAGCTGTGGTTGGAAATAATGACATCGTGGTAAATTTATGATTTCATAGCAAAATTATGAAGTCTACCGATTTCCAGTCAAAGGTGTATCATATGTGTATAAGAATTTGCACAGCGCTATAAAATACGCACCTCAAGAGATGACCAATATCTCGAAGCACCCCCCCCCCCCCTCCCCAGCGAAAAGTAAGTCTCATGCAAGATTGAGCACACTTCGACCACCAATGCTTGCAGTATGAACGTGAATACACTGCACCAACCCAGTAATGGCCCAGAAATTGCATTATTTCAGGAGTAATCATCTCAGACGCGACCGACCTGATTCTACATCTACATTTACATCTACATTTATACTCCACAAGCCACCCAACGGTGTGTAGCGGAGGGCACTTTACGTGCCACTGTCATTACCTCCCTTTCCTCTTCCAGTCGCGTATGGTTCGCGGGAAAAACGACTGTCTGAAAGCCTCCGTGCGCGCTCTAATCTCTCTAATTTTACATTCGTGATCTCCTCGGGAGGTATAAGTAGGGGGAAGCAATATATTCGATACCTCATCCAGAAACGCACCCTCTCGAAACCTGGCGAGCAAGCTACACCGCGATGCAGAGCGCCTCTCTTGCAGAGTCTGCCACTTGAGTTTGTTAAACATCTCCGTAACGCTATCACGGTTACCAAATAACCCTGTGACGAAACGCGCCGCTCTTCTTTGGATCTTCTCTATCTCCTCCGTCAACCCGATCTGGTACGGATCCCACACTGATGAGCAATACTCAAGTATAGGTCGAACGAGTGTTTTTGTAAGCCACTTCCTTTGTTGATGGACTACATTTTCTAAGGACTCTCCCAATGAATCTCAACCTGGTACCCGCCTTACCAACAATTAATTTTATATGATCATTCCACTTCAAATCGTTCCGCACGCATACTCCCAGATATTTTACAGATGTAACTGCTACCAGTGTTTGTTCCGCTATCATATATTCATACAATAAAGGATCCTTCTTTCTATGTATTCGCAGTACATTACATTTGTAATGTTAAGGGTCAGTTGCCACTCCCTGCACCAAGTGCCTATCCGCTGCAGTTCTTCCTGCATTTCGCTACAATTTTCTAATGCTGCAACTTCTCTGTATACTACAGCATCATCCGCGAAAAGCCGCATGGAACTTCCGACACTATCTACTAGGTCATTTATATATATTGTGAAAAGCAATGGTCCCATAACACTCCCCTGTGGCACGCCAGAGGTTACTTTAACGTCTGTAGACGTCTCTCCATTGATAACAACATGCTGTGTTCTGTTTGCTAAAAGCTCTTCAATCCAGCCACACACCTGGTCTGATATTCCGTAGGCTCTTACTTTGTTTATCAGGCGACAGTGCGTAACTGTATCGAACGCCTTCCGGAAGTCAAGAAAAATAGCATCTACCTGGGAGCCTGTATCTAATATTTTCTGGGTCTCATGAACAAATAAAGCGAGTTGGGTCTCACACGATCGCTGTTTCCGGAATCCATGTTGATTCCTACATAGTAGATTCTGGATTTCCAAAAACGACATGATACTCGAGCAAAAAACATGTTCTAAAATTCTACAACAGATCGACGTCAGACATATAGGTCTATAGTTTTGCGCATCAGCTCGACGACCCTTCTTGAATACTGGGACTACCTGTGCTCTTTTCCAATTATTTGGTACCTTCCGTTCCTCTAGAGACTTGCGGTACACGGCTGTTAGAAGGGGGGCAAGTTCTTTCGCGTACTCTGTGTAGAATCGAATTGGTATCCCGTAAGGTCCAGTGGACTTTCCTCTGTTGAGTGTTTCCAGTTGCTTTTCTATTCCTTGGACACTTATTTCGATGTCAGCCATTTTTTCGTTTTTGCGAGGATTTAGAGAAGGAACTGCAGTGCGGTCCTCCTCTGTGAAACAGCTTTGGAAAAAGGTGTTTAGTATTTCAGCTTTACGCGTGTCATCCTCTGTTTCAATGCCTTCATCATCCCAGAGTTTCTGGATATGCTGTTTCGAGCCACTTACTGATTTAACGTAAGACCAGAACTTCCTAGGATTTTCTGTCAAATCGGTACATAGAATTTTACTTTCGAATTCACTGAACGCTTCACGCATAGCCCTCCTTACGCTAACTTTGACATCGTTTAACTTCTGTTTGTCTGAGAGGTTTTGGCTGCGTTTAAACTTGCAGTGAAGCTCTCTTTGCTTTCGCAGTAGTTTCCTAACTTTGTTGTTGTACCACGGTGGGTTTTTCCCGTCCCTCACAGTTTTACTCGGCACGTACCTGTCTAAAACGCATTTTACGATTGCCTTGAACTTTTTCCATAAACACTCAACATTGTCAGTGTCGGAACAGTAATTTTCGTTTTGATCTGTTAGGTAGTCTGAAATCTGCCTTCTATTACTCTTGCTAAACAGATAAACCTTCCTCCCTTTTTTTGTATTCCTATTAACTTCCATATTCAGGGATGCTGCAACGGCCTTATGAACACTGATTCCCTGTTCTGCACATACAGAGTCGAAAAGTTCGGGTCTGTTTGTTATCAGTAGGTCCAAGATGTTATCCCCACGAGTCGGTTCTCTGTTTAATTGCTCGAGGTAATTTTCGGATAGTGCACTCAGTATAATGTCACTCGATGCTCTGTCCCTACCACCCGTCCTAAACATCTGAGTGTCCCATTCTATATCTGGTAAATTGAAATCTCCTCCTAAGACTATAACATGCTGAGAAAATTTATGTGAAATGTATTCCAAATTTTCTCTCAGTTGTTCTGCCACTAATGCTGCTGAGTCGGGAGGTCGGTAAAAGGAGCCAATTATTAACCTAGCTCGGTTGTTGAGTGTACCCTCCACCCATAATAATTCACAGGAACTATCCACTTCTACTTCACTACAGGATATACTAATACTAACAGCGACGAACACTCCACCACCGGTTGCATGCAATCTATCCTTTCTAAACACCGTCTGTGCCTTTGTAAAAATTTCAGCAGAATTTATCTCTGGCTTCAGCCAGCTTTCTGTACCTATAACGATTTCAGCTTCAGTGCTTTCTATCAGCGCTTGAAGTTCCGGTACTTTACCAACGCAGCTTCGACAGTTTACAATTACAATACCGATTGCTGCTTGGTCCCCGCATGTCCTGACTTTGCCCCACACCCGTTGAGGCTGTTGCCCTTTCTGTACTTGCCCAAGGCCATCTAACCTAAAAAACCGCCCAGCCCACGCCACACAACCCCTGCTACCCGTGTAGCCGCTTGTTGCGTGTAGTGGACTCCTGACCTATCCAGCGGAACCCGAAACCCCACCACCCTGTGGCGCAAGTCGAGGAATCTGCAGCCCACACGGTCGCAGAACCGTCTCAGCCTCTGATTCAGACCCTCCACTCGGCTCTGTACCAAAGGTCCGCAGTCAGTCCTGTCGACGATGCTGCAGATGGTGAGCTCTGCTTTCATCCCGCTAGCGAGACTGGCAGTCTTCACCAAATCAGATAGCCGCCGGAAGCCAGAGAGGATTTCCACCGATCCATAGCGACACACATCATTGGTGCCGACATGAGCGACCACCTGCAGATGGGTGCACCCTGTACCCTTCATGGCATCCGGAAGGACCCTTTCCACATCTGGAATGACTCCCCCCGGTATGCACACGGAGTGCACATTGGTTTTCTTCCCCTCTCTTGCTGCCATATCCCTAAGTAGCCCCATTACTCGCCTGACGTTGGAGCTCCCATTTACCAGTAAGCCCACCCTCTGCGACCGCCCGGATCTTGCAGACTGAGGGGCAACCTCTGGAACAGGACAAGCAGCCGTGTCAGGCTGAAGATCAGTATCAGCCTGAGACAGAGCCTGAAACTGGTTCCTCAGGCAAACTGGAGAGGCCTTCCGTTGAGCCCTCCGGAATGTCTTTCGCCCCCTGCCACACCTTGAGACGACCTCCCACTCTACCACAGGTGAGGAATCAGCCTCAATGCGGGCAGTATCCTGGGCAACCACAGTCGTAGTCCGATCGGGGGATGCGTGGGACGAGCTGGCCGTCCCCGGCAAACCCCCATCCGGACCCCCACAGTGATGCCCATTGGCAACAGCCTCAAGCTGTGTGACCGAAGCCAACACTGCCTGAAGCTGGGAGCGAAGGGATGCCAACTCAGCCTGCATCCGAACACAGCAGTTGCAGTCCCTATCCATGCTAAAAACTGTTGTGCAAAGAACGTCTGAACTAATCTACTGAGAGCGCAAACAAATCGACACAAAATTTAAACGGTTATTAAAATACAAGATTGCCTAGTAAATGCAGTAATGCTGCTACTTGCGCACTGCTGACACACTGCTCGGCGGCGGAAGGAGACTGCGCGATTTTACACTATTCAGGTACTAAAACGCGATGCTACAACTCTCAAATACTATAATACGCCCGAAATTTATTAATTAAACAATGCAAGTACCAAAAACACGCAAAGAAGTTAAGAATTAAACTATGTAACAAATGAGTGAGCTAGGAGTATACGACTTGCTGCTGCAGCAGCTTATCCAACGGCGGCAGGGACTGGCGCAAAAGTCACCTGTGCTATATCAATCATTTAGCGAGGGCCCTCCCTGCCACGGTAGTAACGGCAACCAGGTCCCAACACGTCGGTGCAAATATGTGGGCTGCATTGCAGATAAGATTCATTGCCTCCCTCCTTTCGCTCTATGGACCAATCAGAATCCAGCTTCCCAGCCATCTTGCTTTCAAAACTTGCGCGTATGCATGGATAGGATCAGACTCGGTCAGCCAGAGTTCCCAAGCAGAATAACAAGCCCTATAATCTGCCACAACAAGATATCAACTATTGCGTTATTATTAGTGAATGTGTCACATAGGCAGAAGACACGTAAAACCTCCAAGTAGGAAGTGATACCAATCCTTATGTGTCCATTGGTAAAATTAGTCCAGAGTCTCCTTCAAACTTGGGCACAAGTGGCGCAATGCGATGAAACCTCTATACTCCCCCCTACGTGCGGAAGATACTGGGAATATTGGGAAAACTTTAGTGACAGACACAATCCTACTAGCTCACTGATGGTGGGTGAGATCTGCCAGTGCTCCCAGGAAGAATAAAAGTCCATGTAACACAAAATAAACTCTTGCAACAGAAGTTTACAACATCACCAAAAGCCCTATAAATAGATATGGAAATAATCCGGAGTATATACAGAGTGGTCAGAGACCGTCTCAAAACCTTCTAAGGGCTTTGAATGGTAAGATGTGCCCAGAAATAACTGTTAAGAAAAAAAAACTCTTAACCAATTTTATTGTTGTCTCCGGAAGTATCAGTTGTGGGACATTTACTGCATTCACAACATACAATTGAGTGTTTTGGAGGAAAGTTAACGCCGAGTGGAGAAAGGCAGTCGAAGATGTGTCATCATAGACCTGTGCGGTGTTAAATTGACTTTTGTCCGTCAGTATGCATTATGGTGTGTTGAATAACACCAGGCAATCAGAAAAAAATCACATCCACCCTAGGCTTGGCCCCTTGTGGTATCCATGTCGCCACATACACATAAAACAGTGTAAGTACATCCACACTTAGAGGATATGACCGAAAGTCATACCATCTTTTATCGTTGCTTACAGGCGTTTGTGACCTACACAGATAATTAACTACATTGTTTTTCATATGTGGGTGTCTAACGCAAAATGTTACCTATCTCTGTAAGCTTAATTATTTAACGTGGAAATACATTATGCAAACTTCTTCTGTCGGTGTGCTTGAGTAAAATGATATAATCTGAGATGTTTACTACTACAGAGAGTGCACAAGAGCAGGACTAAGGCCCTAGGTCTAGACTGTGTGTATTATTTTATCAAAATACAAGTCTTAGTTCTACTTAAAATCATATCAAAGTAACCTATACATCACTATGTCAGCAACTGCTGCGCAAACACCGTCTCCACATATGCGTACACCATAATTACTCTACCACGCAAACATTTGGGGTTACACTCGTCTGGTATGAGACGTTCCCAAAAGGGGAGGGGAGGGGGTGCGGCGCACTGGGGGCCGAACCGCACAATATCCCTGGGTTTGATGTGGGGCGGCGGTGGGGTGGGTGGACTGCTGTGGAATGTTGTGGAGTTGTGAACCAATGAGGGCTATGGTGGGACGAATCCTCTCCATCATTTCTAGGTCCCCCATTTAAATACACACAATACTCAATACAATCTATACATTATGATAACTCTCTATGCTAGGGTAGCATTGTCATGTTCTTCCATATGGTTGTCAGGTTTGGGCTGTACTGTTCATTTGCGAGTGGCATTTTGCATTGCTTTGTCGACATCTGGGCTCATACTTTAATAAATACTTGCCGCTAAGTATATATTTTTGAAGCGTAGAGTAACACTGTGCACACAAACAAAACACATGCATGTTGCTTGTCTTGCTCAACCCACACCCCACCCAATGGCCCTGTGGTTTCCATGTCGCAGTGCACACGAAATAGCGTGATTGGATTGCAAGTCCAATCACATTTAGGAAGTATGACCAGAATATCACGTAACTAGGAGTGTTGCCATCATCACCTTTAACTGAAGGTTTTTGCTACTTGTATCACGAATCATCGTCAATAAAAAGCAGTTGTTGGTGGTGGACATTCTGATCATGCTGCCCCGCTAGAACGCCTTCCAGTGTTTGTTCTACACATTTACAATCACTAAGACAGAGTGGCATGGGAGCTAAACCCGTGTCTTCTGGAGAATTCTACCAAACAGGATTACTGACAGTAGTATTCTGGAATTCTGTGTTGCTCTCCTGGATGGTTTTGTATTCACTGTAAGCATAATACATTTCTAAATCAGTATGGAATGCTGAGGTTGCTGACAGTTTCAGAGAGACAGTTAGGCAACAGTGAGCTAGAGGAGTGGAAAGGAATACAGTAGAAGACGAATTGATAGCTTTAAGAGATGAAATAGTGAAGACAGTAGAGGTTCAAATAGGTAAAAAGACAAGGGCTAGTAGAAATCCATGGATAACACAAGAGATACTGAATTTAATTGATGAAAGTACAAAATACAAAAATGAAATAAATGAAGCAGGCGAAACAGAATACAACCTTTTAAAAAATGATACTGACAGGAAGCGCAAAATGGCTAAGCACGAATGGTTAGAGGGCAAATGTATGACTTTAGAAGCATATTTCACTACGGAAAAAATAGATACCGCCTACAGGAAAATTAAAGAAGCCTTTGGGGAACAGACAAGCAGCTGAATGAATATCATGAGCTCAGATGGAAAACCAGTCCTAAGCAAAGAAGGGAAAGCTGGAAGGTGGAAGGAGTGTATAGAGGGTCTACACACGGGAGATAAACTTGCAAGCAATATCATAGAAAGGGAAGTGGACGTAGATGAAGATGAGATGGGAGAAGAATTTGACAGAGCTCTGAAAGATCTAAACGGAAACAAGGCCCCAGGAACAGACGATATTCCATCAGGACTGGGGGGGGGGGGGGAGCCTTCCACGACAAAACTCTTCCATCTGGTGAGCAAGATGTATGAGACAGACGAAATATCCTCAAATTTAATAAGAATGTAATAATTCCAATTCCAAAGAAAGCAGCTGCTGACAGGTGTGAATACTACCAAACTATCAGTTTAACAAGTGATGGTTGCAACATACTAGCACAAATTATTTACAGAAGAATGAAAAAACTGGTAGAAGCCAATCTCAGGGAAGATCAGTTTGGGTTACGGAGAAATGAAGGAACACTCAAGACAGTACTGACCCTATGACTTACCTTAGAATTTAGGTTAAGGAAAGGCGAAGCTACGTTTACAGCGTTTGTAGACTTAGAGAAAGCTTTTGACAATGTTGACTGGAATGCTCCCTTTGAAATCCTGAAGGTAGCAGGGGTAAAACTCAGGGAGTGGAAGGCTATTTGCCAGCCACGGTGGCCGAGCGGTTCTAGGCGCTTCAGTCCGGAACCGCGCGACTGCTACAGTCGCAGGTTCGAATCCTGCCTCGGGCATGGATGTGTGTGATGTCCTTAGGTCAGTTAGATTTAAGTAGTTCTAAGTTCTAGGGGACTGATGGCCTCAGATGTTAAGTCCCATAGTGCTCAGAGCCATTTGAACCATTTTGAAGGCTATTTATAACTTATAGAGAAACGAGACAGCAGTTATAAGAGCCGAGGGTCATGAAAGGGAAGCAGTGGTTGAGAAGGGAGTGAGACAGTGTTGTAGCCTATTCCTGATATTACTCAGTCCACAAACTGATCAAGCAGTAGAGAAAACCAAACAAAAATTTGGAGAAGAAAATAAATTTCAGCTAGAAGAAGTGAAAAATTTGAAGTTTTGTGATGACTTGCAATTCTGCCAGAGGCAGCAAAGGCCTTGGAAGAGTATGAGCAGAATGGATAGTGTTTTGAAAGGTGGTTATTAGATGAGCATAAACAATGGCGATTGAATGTAGTTGTGTTAAATCATGCAGTGTTGATGGAATGGCTCTGAGCACTATGGGACTCAACTGCTGAGGTCATTAGTCCCCTAGAACTTAGAACTAGTTAAACCTAACTAACCTAAGGACATCACAAACATCCATGCCCGAGGCAGGATTCGAACCTGCGACCGTAGCGGTCTTGCGGTTCCAGACTGCAGCGCCTTTAACCGCACGGCCACATCGGCCGGCAGTGTTGATGGAATTAGATTAGGAACAAGACACTAAAAGTAGTGGATGACTTTTGCTATTTCGACAGCAAAATAACTGATGATGGCCGAAGTAGAGAGGATACAAGATGTAGACTGGCAATGGAAAGAAACCCATTCATAAAGAAGAGAAATTTGCTAACATCGAATACAGATTTAAGTGTTAGTAATTTTTTCTAAAGTATTTGCCTGAAGTGTAGCCATATATGGAAGTGAAATGTGGCCAATAAACGATTTAGACAAAAAGAGAATTGAGGGTTTCGAAATGTGGTGCTACAAAAGAATGTTGAAGATTAGATGGGTAGATCACATGACTAATGAGGTATTGAATAGGTTTTGGAGGCAAGAAATGTGTTGCACAACTTGATGAAAAGAAGGGATGGGTTGATAGGACACATTCTGAGACATCATGGGACCACCAGCTTAGTATTGGAATGAAGTGTGGAAGGTAAAAAGTCGTAGAGGGAGACCAAGAGATGAATACAGCAAGCAGGTTCAGAAGGATGTAGGTTGCAGTAGTTATTCGGAGATGAACAGGTTCGCACAGTATAGAGTAGCATGGAGAGCTGCATCAAACCAGTCTTCGGACTGAAGACCACAACAACAACATGGGGTGCATACGCATTACAAGAACACAGTTCTAACAGAGCATTTCTTAATGATGGAAGGGAGTGGCTGACTGTTTTTCGAACCAATTCATCAGCCACATTACTGTGGGTGGATACTTCCTATCAAATCAAGACTAGGAAGCATGTTTTTATTATTTACAGTTATTATCCTGGAAAAACATCACCTTCCCAGAAGTTTTTCTGGTATGCTGCTGTTAACCAGGCTGTTCCCGCATTCTCTGTTGGTTATGTCCAGCTGTCTGCATTATTTACTGTACCTGTGGGTGAGCAAGTACGACAGAAATATTTGGTATCTCACTTAAGCTCACGCCGATGCTGCTGGCATTTGGTTCTCGACAGCCAAGTTGTAGAGGTGTACGGAGATGACTATAAGTGCATTCATTTTTTAAATAAATAAAGAGAGCCGCGCGGGATTAGCCGAACGGTCTCAGGCGCTGCAGCCACGGACTGTGCGGCTGGTCCCGGCGGAGGTTCGAGTCCTCCCTCGGGCATGGGCGTGTGTGTTTGTCCTTAGGATAATTTAGGTTAAGTAGTTTGTAAGCTTAGGGACTGATGACCTTAGCAGTTAAGTCCCATAATATTTCACACACATTCAAATAAAGAGAATTTCTCTCTCTACCATTTCCTATCCTGTACCATTTATGAGAGAAATTGTTTACACTGTGCTTCTTAGCAACGCTAGGAGAATTTTTACTTGGTGAGTGTTGACGCTGCGGATTATTTAAAAATGGAAATATACATTTTTGCTATAATGTGGAACTAGCAGTCGTTAAACTGGATCAACTGCCTGAAACTATACGTAGCGCTGATGTCAATATGCAGTCATAATAATACCCCTGATGATCGATCTAATCTGTAGTTATTTATCACTTACATAAGACATTTTGAATTTTCAGACGTCCCTGCAGTAACGAGAGTACCCCTTCCATAAGAGTTTATTAATTTGTGCAGCCTTCAGATGTAAGATGATGTTATTATAGTGGAGATAAAGCACAAGGAATGTGCAGAAGAGCATGGTTACACATCCATCGTTACAAATTCCTGGCTAATACATATAGCAGTACGCACTTCAAACCGAAAGTGATGCATCGCCTACCTGAGTCGATCTGATCAATAATTATTTACCACTTTCATATCACATTCCGATTATTGATTCGGATTTTCCGGTGCTTTGTTGAAGGATGTATGACAAATTAACATTTACCGATCATAAGCGTAATAATTATCTCAAAAGGGGATGTGCAGTATTTCGTAATTCTCATCGTATGGTGGAAGAAAAATTCATTGGGAAGTGCGAAGTTCAAGATGTTTAAGGGGAGTACGTATGGCGGAATTGGTCAAAAAGTGACATTTTCGGATTATTATCTCTCATTAATATTTGATCTCTCCCTAATAATTTGATGCACTATTTGTCGAAAAATTCCAATTGGAAGTGTAGTTTTTATCATTTCAAAGTTAACAGTGCATGTGTAAAACTATCCGGTCGTTATGCACTGACTTGCGTAAGTATCTCTATCTCTTGAACTATTCAGTTTAGAAGGCTGTGGTTTTCAGCTATTTATTCCTTGAAATCATGTTAATGTTCTTGTTAAGAGGTTGGATGCACTGTGTAAACAGAAATGGCGGTATAGCACATGCATTTTGTTTATTTACTTTGTGGTTGTCGTGTTTCATAAGTTTTGAACTGAAAACATAGTGGTTTGGTGTGTTATTGTTTTAAGAAGCAACGTTTCCATGGAAATCAGCATATCACAAAATCTGAATCCAGTGTTCATCCTAAAATAGATTTTTCACAGACCCGTGATAAGGACGCACCTACTAGTGCTTCGAAGAGGAAACTTGGAGACCATGAGGATTTATTTATTGGCAAAGATCAAAATAGTTTAGGTAATGTTCTTTTAGATTTGAGTGTGTTAGGACAAGTTTTGAAAGATGCTGTGTCATGTAAGGTTTGTGGTGGGCAAATTAGCATCTCTGAGGGCTCATCTGCAAGGACTGGATTGGCTAACATACTTGATATTCAGTGCGAAGTTTGCAGGATCTCGACATCATTTTGGACTTCTGAAAAGTGCAAGAATGACATGTTTGAGAGCAATGTTAGATTCCTGTATGGAATGAGGTGGATTGAAAGGATTGACTGCACCTGAAGTATTATGTGCAACCCTGAATTTGCCAATCCCACCAACCAGATCAAGTAAGTACACAGAAGTAATTGGTGACTGTGTCAAATCTGTTGCTGTTGCTTCTATGAAAGCTGCTGCTAAAGAAGCAGCAGAATTAAATAATGCAACAGACTTATCTGTGGTAGTTGATGGCACATGGCAGAAGAGAGGTCACACATCAAAAAATGCAGTTGCAATTGTCACTAGTGTTGACACAAGTAAAGTTTTAGACATTGAAGTGCTAACTGAATACTGTCATCAGTGTAAATCAGTTGATGAAACAAGTGAAAGCTATAAAACAAATTGTGGTAAGAATTACGAGGGAATTAGTGAAGGTATGGAGGCTACTGCAGTTGTTTCTATGTTCAGACGTTCACAACAGGAGAGAGGTATGTGTTACACTGAGTACTTGGGGGATGGTGATTCAAAAGCTTACAAATCAGTAGTGGAAAGCCAACCTTATGGTATTAAGTAGTTTGTTAAGATTGAATGTGTGGGCCACGTTCAAAAACGGATGGGAACACGACTCCGAAAATTGAAGCAGACAAAAGGAAAAGAGAAGTTATCAGATGGAAAGACTCTAAATGGTAAAGGAAGTATTACAGACAAAAACATTGATGAACTCCAGCATTATTATGGAATGGCAATACGAAACAATACTCATGACCTACAAGGGATGAAACGAGCAGTGTGGGCTACATTCTACCACAAATCTTCCACTCATGATACACCTATACATGGTCTTTGTCCACCTGGTGCTGATTCATGGTGCAAGTACCGCAAAGCTCAGGCAGCGGGTAGCGAGGAACAATTTAGGCGCAAAAATAGCATACCACCTGCAGTGATGGAAGCTATTAAACCAATATACAGAGAATTAGCTCATCCTGACCTTCTTTCCAGATGTCTTCATGGTCGAACACAAAACCCGAATGAGTCTTTCAATAATGTAATTTGGACCCGCATATCCAAAAAAAAAAAAAAAAACGCCGTCCGGAGTGGCCGAGCGGTTCTAGGCGCTACAGTCTGGAACCGCGCGACCGCTTCGGTCGCAGGTTCGAATCCTGCCTCGGACATGGATGTGTGTGACGTCCTTAAGTTAGTTAGGTTTAAGTAGTTCTAAGTTCTAGGGGACTGATGACCTTAGCAGTTAAGTCCCATAGTGCTCAGAGCCATTTTGAACCAAAAAATGTCTTTGTAGGAAGGAAAACTCTATGCTTGGGTGTTTGTGATGCTGTGATAACGTTTAATGATGGTATAAAGGGAAAAATTGGGGTACTAGAGGAACTTGGTATCACTCCAGGTGCCAACACACTGCAAGCGTTTCAGCGAATGGATCGGCTTAGGATCATGAAAGCCGAGCGTGCAGCAGAGGAAATGACTAAACAAGCAAGAGGCAGGAAAAGAAGGAAGCTTCTAGGTTTGCAGGATAGTCAAGAACAGGATCCAGATAATGCTGATTATGGACCTGGCTGTTTCTAGAAGCTGGCATGCCTCCATGTGTAAGTTAATCTCAAATAAAGTGTTTGAACTTGATTTGCCGGAAATGACATTTTTAAAATTATTTGACCCATTATCTCAGGAACTATTACAGATACATATCTCTAATTTTACACTATGTTACCACTTAGTATACTGCAGCTACTGAACCTCCCAAAACATCTCTACCTCTAACGGTTTTTTACTTACGGAAGAAAAAGTGGACTTTTAAAAGAAAATATTGAACAACATTTTTAAAAAATCATAACTAGCTAATTATTTCTCTGTACATTTTGAGCCGGCCAGTGTGGCCATGCGGTTCTAGGCGCTTCAGTCTGGAACCACGTGACCGCTACGGTCGCAGGTTCGAATCCTGCCTCGGGCATGGATGTGTGTGATGTCCTTAGGTTAGTTAGGTTTAAGTTGTTGTAAGTTCTAGGGGACTGATGACCACAGATGTTAAGTCCCATAGTGCTCAGAGCCATTTTGCACATTTTGATTCTGCTTCAGTAATCAGAAAAAGAGTGATACTATACATCCCAAAAATTTCAGGTCTCTATCTGTCACAGGTTCTGAGATAATGGGTCATCAATATTGGAAATTTAACACTGTGGGTATAGGACGTACGTACTCCCCTTAAGGATGGGATGGAGACTGAGTTGCAAGATAGCAGACTAATACTGTTGTGTCTAGACAAGACAGTCTAGACACAAGGCGGAGATACCGAAAGGGCACACGTCAACTCACGCCGACTGGCGCGAATTCTGGAACAGGATACGTAATTAATGCTATAATGAAAAGTACGTACTGAGGTTATACTTAACTTTATTCCATCATTGTGGTACATCGCTATTGTTAATACAAGTGAGACTCTCTCCAGATATGGTTAATGGCGCCTTGCTAGGTCGTAGTCATGGACTTAGCTGAAGGCTATTCTAACTGTCTCTCGGCAAATGAGAGAAAGGCTTCGTCAGTGTAGTCGCTAGCAAAGTCGTCGTACAACTGGGGCGAGTGCTAGTCCGCCTCTCTAGACCTGCCGTGTGGTGGCGCTCGGTCTGCAGTTACTGACAGTGGCGACACGCGGGTCCGACATGTACTAATGGGCCGCGGCCGATTTAAAGCTACCACCTAGCAAGTGTGGTGTCTGGCGGTGACACCACACTCCTCCCCCGCAAATCGGCGAACGGTCGTGTTATAAGGCTTCCGCCCGTCGTGGGGAGGGCCCCATGTGGACGTATGCGATGAGGTGGGGACCCTTACAACAGGCGAGACTGTGCCACCCGCACCCGGCCATTCGGTCCGAGGGGAGCTAGGAAACGCCTGGAAAACTAGTCCAGGGTGCACGTCAACATGCGGCGTATGCGCCCGTAATGAGACAGGAGGGGCCGAAGGGTCGACCTCCATTGCGTCGGGGTAGCCGACGCGCGATGTCTCCATGCGGTCCGGAGCGGGCAAGAGTTCCATGGCGGAGTACAGCTGGTCACGGGAAGCGATCGGCGGCGCGTGACCCAGGGAGGCGGTTGGCGGCTGCAGCGAAGCGTCCACTGCGGGCGGCGTCGGCGGCGGCTCGTCGCCACGGGGCAAAATGGAAGGCATCGTCGGTAACACCTGGGGATGAGGCGAGCCAGTAGATGGGTCCCCAGGGCGCTGACCGGACGGCACCGTCGCTGAAAGCAGACGGGGAGCGGCAGAACCCAGGCGACGACAGAGGCGCAGCTGATTGAGATGCCGACGCACCTCACCAGAGGCCCCCAAAACCAAATACATCGCGCGGCCGAGGCAGCGAAGAATGCGCCCTGCGAGCCAACGCCGTAAACCGCGATAGTTGCGATAGCATACAACGTCGCCTGGAGCAAAAGCAGTAGTCTGCCGCTGCACAGGAACCTGATGCGGCGGATGCAGCAAAGACATCAAGGTTCGATGAGGACGACCATGGAGCGACCAGCCGGCGAGCGACCATCTCGGGGCTGAGAGCGATACGAAGACAAAAAGAGCAACAACGCGTTCTGCCGAGAATGCGACTCCTGCAACTTCAACATCTGTGACTTGAAAGTCCGGACCAAACGTTCAGCGGCACCGTTTGACTGAGGCGAAAACGGCGCGGATGTCAGATGTTGAATACTATTGGCCTTGCAGAGTGACTGAAATTCCGCGGACACGAATTGTGGGCCATTGTCGGAAACAATAGTCTGTGTAAGACCTTCAATGCAAAAGATAGCGGACAACGCTTGGATGGTGGCAGACGACGTCGTGGAAGACATCCGGACAACAAAAGGAAAATTACTGAAATAAATCTAAACCAAACAAGTTCACTGCAGAAGAAGAACGAAGAATGTAAAATGACACAAGTTTTGTTTGTCCCTTGTATGTTGCAAGAAGGCTGCACTGTCCTAACACAGGGATATGCTGTCCTGAATAACTACGTAACTGAACATTTGCGGCACGCAACGGAGGGGCGCCCAGTTGTTTGTACGTGGCGCGATTGAGCAATGGAACTGCAGCTCCGGTATCGAGCTGGAACGGTATCACTTGTCCGGCAAAGTCCAAATCTACAAAAAGTTTATTGTCCTGCTGACGACAAGAGCGACTGTTTTGTGCAACTTGAACAGACACTGGGACAGAATCACTTGCGACGTGACGGGATTGCCGTCGGCGTCGACGCACACTTTTTGTGGGACGAACACAGTCACAGTTAGAGAGAGGAACACTGGGCGGAGTGGCATTAACTACATGAATGTCCATGGGCGAAGGTTCCCGAGCCTGAGTGTCCTTGGTTCGATTCTGGCACGAAGCAAAGGGCCTGGAATGGTTGGTAGTGTCCGATCTAAGCATTTTCTGGCAAACACTTTGAACATGTCCTTTCTTATTACAGAAAAAGCAAATAGCTTGGCGTGATGGGCAATTTTCACGCGAATGTCTAGTTGCACACCGCGGGCATGATTTCAGCACTGCATTTGCTCGCTTGCGCGGCACACGAGGCGGTGCGGACGTGCGCGAAGGCTGTTTACAGTTCCGTGCAGCGCGCCCGGCGGCCCGGTTAATGCGACACACAGCTGGCAAAGTTGCAAATGATTCCTGAGCAAAGTCAAGTGTGTCTTGCCTATCCAATATGTCTATCACTCGTTGAAGGGAGGGATTGACTAGTTTCAAAATCTGTTCCCGTATACGAACATCAGAAACGTTCTGTGCAATTGCATCACGCACCATAGTATCGGAATAAAGGAGTCCACAGTCACATTCAAAAGCACAATCCCTAGTAAGGCCTTGCAAAGTTGCAACCCACTCCCGATTAGTTTGACCGGCCATACGTTTTGTACGAAAGAACGTATACCTTTTTGCAACGACATTTACTGTTTCTTTGAAATAGGCATCTAAAGCAGACAAAATTTCTTCGTAGGACAGAGTTGCTACGTCGCGTCGGGGAAACAATTTCACTATCACACGGTAGGTGGACACACCTACAGACGAAAGCAAAAACGACTGCCGCTCATTACCTTGAATTCTGTAGGCTGCGAGATGGAATCCAAATTGGCGTGACCACTCCGTCCAGCTTTCGTCGGCGGGACGAAAATTACGGAACGGGGGTGCAACTGCGTGTTGTGGCTGCGGTAGCGATGAAGCGGCGGCGGCCGCATTGTTTTGCAGCGCACGTTGACCCTGGACGAGCTGTCCAAGGGCATCCAATAACGCCTGCGTCTGCTGATTCTGCAAGCGATAAAATTCGGACAGTACATCTGGAGATTGTGGCGAAGCCATGACACAAGCAAATCAGAGCAAGTATAAAGAACAAGATCCGTTTTGATCCTCGTCGCCAGTTTATGTTGTGTCTAGACAAGACAGTCTAGACACAAGACGGAGATACCGAAAGGGCACACGTCAACTCACGCCGACTGGCGTGAATTCTGGAACAGGATACGTAATTAATGCTATAATGAAAAGTGCGTAGCTGAGGTTATACTTAACTTTATTTCATCATTGTGGTACATCGCTATTGTTAATACAAGTGAGACTCTCTCCAGATATGGTTAATGGCGCCTTGCTAGGTCGTAGTCATGGACTTAGCTGAAGGCTATTCTAACTGTCTCTCGGCAAATGAGAGAAAGGCTTCGTCAGTGTAGTCGCTAGCAAAGTCGTCGTAGAACTGGGGCGAGTGCTAGTCCGCCTCTCTAGACCTGCCGTGTGGTGGCGCTCGGTCTGCAGTTACTGACAGTGGCGACACGCGGGTCCGACATGTACTAATGGACCGCGGCCGATTTAAAGCTACCACCTAGCAAGTGTGGTGTCTGGCGGTGACACCACAAATACATTCAACTATATCTCTAGCCTTACAAACTGCCGTGTGTGTATTATAAGTTGATCATGTGATCATAGACCCATTTCCAGTCATGACTCCTAAAAAAAAATTACAATATATATTGACATTATGGAAAAAATATCCTGTGATGTGACTTGTTCACTTTGATGTTTTCGATTTGTGTGTTAGGTGCTACTCTAACGCTACTAGAGATACCGTAATATTTTGAAGTGAGTCACAGCTCCAAAATGCAATGCTAATGTCAATATACTGTTGTAAAAAATACCCATCGACTCTATAATTACTTATTATTTGCATAACCTTTTTAGGATTTTCGATATGTTACGTAAAAAATATGTGATTTGCTCATCAGCCTAAGACTCTTACCAGATCGAATTGACAGATATGTCACTGGACTCGCATTTGGGAGGTTGGCCGTTGAAATCTGCGTCAGCCCGCCGGATTTAGATTTTCCGTGATTTCCCTAAATTACTCCCGGCAAATACCAGGATGGTTCCTTTGAAACGGCAAGGCCGATTTCCTTTCCTATCCTTGACACCATCCGAGCTTGTGCTCTATTGCTAATGACCTCGATGTCGACGGGATGCCCAACCTTCCTTAATGGATGTAGTATACAGACTCTTCCTCTGAGCAGCATCACACATTGAACTTGAATCTTATATTAGCCGATTTGTGTTATTTAATGACTTCAAAGTCTACATTCACGCATACAGCACCTCTGCACTTCCAGGAGTAAGAGATGCTCCGTAGCTGTCTGTAGACAAAGATAATGCTATAGTACTAATGCGTACTGACGACTACCAGGATAAAATTAGCCAGCTGTTACAAGAACCACCCTACAAAAAGCACAGAAGGACCCAGCAAAGACGATGGCAAAGAAAACAGTTGCTTTGCGTAAGTTCAAATCCACCAAAGGAAATGAGGAGGTGACTGTATCCTAGGGCAGCAGCCACACCACACCTGTATAGACTTCCCAAAATCCACAAGGATGGGGTACCTTTGCGACCAAATGTCAATACCATTAACTCACTGGCGTATGGACTAGCCTAATAAGTAGCTACACTTGTGGGACACTGCAGTCACCATGCGATGAACTTGGTTTGTTTCATGACAGCACTTAAATGCATGTAACTACAGAAATACGACCTGCTTTTGAGCTTCAGTGTTATATCATTCTTCAAAAAGTACCTCTTCAAGACTCCTTGTCACTTCTCACTCATCACTTCGAACTGCAAACAGTAAAACCCCTTGAACATGTACTCACTACTACCTCCTTCAATTTCAAGGGCAAGGAGGAGTGTTATGAACAAATAAATAGAGTAGCAATGAGGTCCTCACTGGCCTTTGAGATTCAAATCCTCTACATAGAATACTTTGTGGAGTTGGCGCTTCGAACAGCCCACCTAAGCCCCAGCACTTATTCCACTATGTAAATGATACTTTTGTGATCTGAGAAAATGTAAAACAGGGGCTGCACCGATCAAAATATTACTTCCATGATGTAGCTAAGAGAGAATGGATGTCTTCCTTTCTTGGATTTATTAATAAGGCAGAAGGCTGATGGTGCGATAGGTAATTCAATTTATAGGAAGAAGACCCGTACAGACCTGAACCTGCTTGCAGCGAGCTGCCACCATCCGGCACAGAGGCATACAGTGCTAACCACTCTGGTACATAGGGCGCTTCATCTCTGATACGGAAAGCCTCCCAACCAAGCTACAGTGTCTGAAGGAAGTACTCCATAAAAATTGCTAGAAACACACCAGGTGGGTACATCTTGGACATACAGAGAAATTAGAAGTGGCAGAGCAGAGCGTAAATGATGAACATACTCTTGATTTTGAAAACACTAATTTTCTGGGCTGAGCAAGTGGCGTTTGTTAAAGCATTAATAAGGTAGCCATAGAAATAAGGATCCATGCGCCTCTTGTCAGTACGAACGAAGGTTATCGAAAAAAGTCCGGCTTATTGTTCCGCGTTAGCCGCTACATGTCGTGAGGGCGCCCAGCAGAGGCCAGCACGCAAGGTAGATCAGGAGGTTCGAGTGCACCCCTCCGGCCGGCGGTTCTAGGCGCGTTAGTCTGGAACCGCATGACCGCTACGGTCGCAGGTTCGAATCCTGCCTCGGGCATGGATGTGTGTGATGTCCTTAGGTTAGTTAGGTTTAAGTAGTTCTAAGTTCTAGGGGACTGATGACCACAGATGTTGAGTCCCATAGTGCTCAGAGCCATTTTGCACCCCTCCATGCCCGTCACATGGACAAGACCCTGACGCCCACACTCAGGTAGAGGGAGGTGGACGCTCCACTAACATAAATATAGGGATATCTTTGGCTGGAAAGGGAAAACCGTATGCCTTCAAAAAGTCCGCTGCCTACCTAAGATGTGGAAATGAAAAGTTAAAAAAAACGCTCGATAGTTCACCACAAGATGATGAGTATGACTCCTCGAAATGTCATGGTATCTGAACACTGCCACCCGGCTAGTAAGCCGAGAACTTTCCACCAATGCATTAAACGAGTTCCTTTCAATGTTTTCTGTACTCCCTTACATTAAACAGTATTCTTTCAGACATGTCCGAAAGAACAGACACCATACGATAACAATCTGATGTAAAATATTTATACTTTCAGTATGGATGCACACTATATTCAAACACTTGTAGGAATCAGATGAAGTTACAAACAGTGAGGATAATGGACAGTGGAGACTACATGTCGAGTGTAAGACAAATTGAGAATTTGGGTTGGACGGAATGTGTGCTCGAATAGCTGAGACAGTTAAGGTGACCACTCATGTAAAGCGGTAAATTCGACTTCAAGTTCAGGTCTGAGAGAAATTTTCACTTGTCACCACTGGATTTACTTCAGTACCCAATTGCAGTTAAGGTCTGAGTTTCTCTTATATCAGTATTCTTTATAGTTTTAATTCCTTTAGTGGACTGCACCATCTGTACCTCACTTTTTGTAAGTATCCATGTTTCATGTCAGAATAGCAGGATCGAGACTGGCATTATTTTGAATATTTATCGTTGTGTTCTTTCTTGTCTTGTCTCTTAGCAATATGTATGTTGTGCCATACATATAACTGAACATATTGGTTTTTATCATTACGTCAATATCTCCATTAACAGTTAAACATTCTATTTATTTAAGGTCTGGCCTTTTTTTGAGCTTATAGGCTTCTAGTACTGCTTTATATATTGTATTACATAGGGAAAGAAACACAGAAATCAAGAAACACAACTACAGAATTGCAGTCATCAGGAAGAGAATGCATATGCATGTGGCTATCTTTGTAGATGGGGTTAAAACTTGAAGGCACATATCATCGTGATCCTGTGCCCTAGGAATACCCGCCAGAGCTGCAACCCTCACCCGTCCTCACCTGAAAAACTTCATTTCTGTAAACTTTTTACACAGATTCGGTTTTTTTTATAATTTTGTTAATAGTTCTATTCAAAATGAAGTACCATTGAAAATATTACTTAAATGAACTATGTTGATATACAATATTACATATAACGAAGTAAATGTACCATTGTAATAAATAAATTACAAGTTATACAGACATTCTAAAAATTTAAAAGTAAAACAAAATCTAGATCTTATTTTTTATGACAACTGCTGTACACTGGTTTTAGTATGATATTTAATGAAGGCCACATTTATTGGTACTCCATGAAGTATTAATATTGCATAAATTACCAATTAGAAATAAAAGAAAAAGGGCTATAATTAAGAGTTGGGAAAATACTCCTTTACTGTAGCTGGGTTTTTATTATAATTTTACTTTGCATTTCCTTGCGTTGAGCGAAGCAAATTCATTGATTCTTGTTGAAGCCAAGTTTAGCAGCTGTGTCATACTCTGTCGACAAGACAGCGAATTTGAGTCTGCCTTCACCCTGTAACCGAACCAGTCGATTCCACATGTGATCGGTTCACCTTTGTATTTTCAATGTCAGAATCGCGTGAGTTCAAACCGTTTTTAACGTTACGTAACAGGGAAAAGGAATGCTTTTTAACTGTGAACATGACAATATTTAGCTGTATGACCCGCTGATATTGCTTAAAATTGAAGTAATAATGTGCAGAATAATTTTTGTAACTCCCCAGAAGTGGAAATATGGCGTCGGGCGGGCTACGGAAAGTGAATCCGGTTAGCGGTCGGGTTTACGACACCTCGGGCGTGTACCGCTACCACAGACAAAAAATATGTTACTCTGTGCCGCTACCAACCGGGACCACCTAACAAAAAAGAAAGACCTTCATACTTCCTGCGCTGAATACATGTCGTTTCTCAGAAAAATACAGCTTTTAGTTCACCCACTAGAGCATTTTCATTAAAACTGCACAACATTACACTGTTTTTACTAACATTAACAACAATCTCTAACACGAATTTTGACAAATGTTACCTGATAGACTACTATTGTTAGCAAGGTATCCAGTTATGTTTTAAACTTCTCTCCAAAGCGAGGTGTGGATAATGAGGTTCGATTTTCGGGACTGGTACACCACACAAGTTGTTGCACATTCAACACTTTATAATGACCTACTTGGATTTGGTTTTATCCACACCCCTGTAGCAAACAGCTTGCAGCTATGTAGCCTTACCGTACAACAGATCTACTGAAAGAAAACTATATCTACGAAGATTTTTTTGGTCGCCAGGCCTGAAGTAGCAATTTCAATACTTTATTTCAGTCTATATTTCTTTAAATGTACCAGAAGTAAATTTATGTTAATGACTTTCGTGATAACAATTTTACTTGGAACCAAGATCGATGCAGATTGACATTTTTACATGGCTCAATGGCTGCCATCTTTACTTTAAATAATTACGTAAAGTTAATATTCTAAAAAAGCAAATTTAACGCTAAGAACTCTCTTTAAACTGAACATTACAATGACATATCAAAGCGACCACACTTCTTGTGTCTTCAAACTGAAAGTAAACAGTTATTCTTGGAAGTTACTTTTGTATCACACTGCAAGATTGTCATAACACCAAAATTAATTAACTAAGATGTTTTGACCATACAGAGTGACACAAAATTTATACTTAACAAAACGGACAGGGGACTTTGGATCGGTATGTAACTTTGGGACAATGATTCTAACAAATACTTTTAATAAAATCATATTAGAGCTTTGGCAAACCATGGGGTTGACTGTAACATTCTGATATTCTGATGCACTACTTAAGGCTGTTAATACGAAAATGACTTGTCTTGTTTGTTGCAGTCGTATCGGTGTTGAATTTGTTGCTTGCTGTGTGAAAATTTGGATAGGCTCTTCACGTCTCCAGTGATGGAGTTAATTTTTAACTACCACACACTTGTGGTAACCATGTTAACTTGCTGCATTATCGACTCTATATTCCATCACATAAAACCAGTCGGATGTTCTTGCAATCTGACACAAAATAAACTGGAGGCGACTTAAGGAGCTATAAATCACTGCCACTCCAAATATTAAGCACTTTCACTACAAATTGCTATTGCTTAAGGCTCACATCGCCCGACATGGTACGCCACGATACAAATACGTACACTATCAATGCTCAGCTGCAACTGCCTCTGGTTTCCTATTATTTTCCTCCCATGTGGTGCTCGCCCCAAAGTCATCCAAAAGACTGGCGGTCGAAAATCCGTAGTGGATTCCCTACCTTTATGATTTCATTTTGTTTAAATTAAGTACATGTTCTAACACCCTTAGAATGTTAAAGTCTGTTCATTTATAACTTACATTCAATTCTGTATTTTATTTTTCACAAATTTATTAATGTTTCACAGAATACTCTCTCCTTCCAACGAACATTTATCGCAGACATTATACTTGTGCTTATTGACATAGTTATAGAGGTTTCCTTAACATTTGTTAGACATTGCAATTTCAATTTAACTGTGTCGTCACAACCCATCACAATACGACCTTAAGTAGTATCTTACATTTAATTTTCTGAAAATTCGTTCACAGCATGCTACAGTCACAGGCATTGTTACAAATATCCCTGAAGATCTTTAACTGTTCATATCTTAACTCATACTTCTAAAGAACCTTCAAAATATCCAAATCGGTAGTCGCATAAATACTCATCGACTTTTCCACTTGGAATTTTAAGGCAGCTATGTTTAACTAGCTCCGCTGTATCAATATCTCTGCTGCATTTGACACCAAAATCAACTGCATGTTTTTCAAGATAACACAAAGAGCTCTCATTTAAGCCATTTCCTGACAGGAAATTAAAGTGAGACGAAAGGGTGCGTTAGATGTGAGATCTGTTTTCCATTCCACTCATTGTTCTATCCAACAATTTGAAGAAATCTAGCCGGGAGAGTCTGGCTCCAATCCTCGGTCGGCAGAAATCGAAAGCCTTCAGTCAAATAGCGTATTTGCTTCAGCAGCCGCTCGCCGACCATTGAGATCCTACGATACTGTAGCAAAGTACCAGGTCCTGCTGGAAAGTAACGCCTCTGAATTTTTCATTCTGTTCTTAAGACAGGCTTGGGTATTACATGTCACACATATTACTAGGTCGACTTTCCCGCTTCCCTGACGCAAGGTGCAACCCTCTGCCACTAGAGGGCTCCGGTTTGTAGCGTGTAATATGTCGGTGCGTGGGAAACAGCATGCTGTAATCGAGTTTCTTCCCACAGAAGAGATCGTCCACATATGGAACACCCTGTCCTACAGCATGACAATGCCAGACATCGGAACACACACGATCGCTGCGACATCTGCAACATTCCAGTGCCTTGGGTTCACTGGCATCGATCATCCACTATACAGTCCTGACTTGGCCCCTTCTGATTTTCATTTTTCCGAAACTCAATGAACACGTTCGACAACTTCACTTTTATAGTATTGAAGTGGTACAAGCAAAGGTGAGGTTGTGGCTGCATCAAAAAAGTCGAACTTTCTTCAGTGAAGATATCAACAAACTGGTCCCTCATTGGCAGCCGTCTGCCAGAGTTATTCTGTTGAGAAATAAATATATATACACAAAGAATAAAGTTGAAGATTGTTAATAAAGTTTATTTATTTTATGTAAAATATTTTAATAGGTTTCACATAAAAAGTTCGGGAACATTACATTTCAGATCGCCCTCATAAGAGCAATATCGCAATTGATGAACATGAGCTAGTTGCGTAGGCGGCAACTGTGTGAACCAAGCGCAGTGCTGCCACATAAAATCCCTGGTAGTGATAGACGTTTGTTGGGTAGTAGCCGTTTCTTTCTGATGCTGTCTGGACACAATGACTGTGACAAAAGCGCGTCCAAGGGAAAGAAGTTAAAACACGAGAGGGAGGATCACTCACGTACCTCTTTCGGTTAGTTCTAAGCCGTGTTTCTTACCTTCTATTTATTTATTTATTTATTTTTGCCAGTTTGCACACTCTCTCTTCGCCAGTGCCCTTGGTAGGGAGTCCTCGATATCACCATGTTCGAGACACGCATAGAAAATATCTGCTCAAAAGCATCTACTCAGATTAGAAAATTGCTACCATCGAGTTCTATAAAACTCGTGCTGCCACCAGATTGTCCACCTCCGTTACTGAATGGTCAGCGCGGCTGACTGCCATACCTGGGTGACCTGCATTCGAATTCCATGGTGGGAGGACTGGTACGAGGTGCACTCTGCCTCGTGAGGACAATTGGGGAGCTATTTAACCGATTAGTAGTGGTTGTAAGATCAAGGAACACGACAACGACCGGAAGCGCGATGTGTTGACCATATGTCCCTCCATACCACATCCATCCATCCAGTGCAGGGGATGACACGGCGATCGATGAGGCCCAGCGTATCAAGAGGTTTCGGAACAACTGTGTATGCGTGCAAATTAAACAGTGCATACACATAAGAGCACTATGTAGAATGCAGAGAGGAGTTCATCTGAGGATCATTATTTCACAAAGAACAGTGCCAGTACTCGTGGTCCTCGGTTTGTCCAGAACACCGACAAATATGAAGACATGCAAAGGGAACTTGAATAAAGTACAGGAGATTCAGCGTTCAGAGTGGACAAGAAGGGGGCACTAAATGTACGAGGGAAAATCAATTATTATCCGCAAAGTAGCTATAAAATTTTATTGTAATCAAGTAGGAAATTTACAGGAACATCATGTTTCGACATAGTCTCCTTGCGTTTCAACGCACTTGGTCCATCGTTGTACAAGCTTCCTGATGCCCTCATCAAAGGTTCTAAGGTTCTCGGTTGAGATGCGAGCCAGGAATTCACAGCTTCTTTCGCTGCTTCGTCCGAGGCAAATTGACGGCCCCTTAATGCCTTTTTGAGTGGACCAAACAAGTGATAGTCAAAAGGGGCAAGATCGGGACTATATGGAGGATGATACAGTACTTTAAATTTGAGTTTCTGAAGCGTTTCAGCAGTGGGGACAGCAGTATGCAGACAGGCATTGTCGTGCAACAACACAACACCTTTTGACAGCAATCCTCGGCGTTTCCTTCGAATTGCAGGCTTGAGCCTAGCAGTAAGCATCTCACTATAATGTACACTGTTTATTGTTGTGCCCCTTTCTCCATAATGTTCCAGTACTGGACCTTGTGCGTCCCAAAAAACCGTAAGCATCTGTTTTTCTGCAGACGGTTGGGTCTTGAACGTCTTCTTGCACGGCGAATTTGGATGTTTCCATTCCATACTCTACTGTTTACTCTCCGGCTCGTAATGGTAGATCCATGTTTCGTCACCGGTAATGATCCTTTCTAAGAAGTCGTCCCCTTCGTTACCATAGCGATCCAAATGTTTTTTGCAGATGTCCAAGAGCGTTTGTTTATGCAACTGTGTGAGTTGTTTTGGGACCCATCTTGCACTAATTTTATGAAACCCTAGTCTGTTGTGGATGATTTCGTAGGCAGAACCGTGACTAATTTGCAGACGATGTGCCACTTCGTCAATAGTTAATCGTCTAAGAGAATCATTTCACATGAACGCTCAATGGTTTCTTCATTTGTGGCGGTAAACGGTCCTACGGCTCCTTCATCGTGCGTAACACTTGTGCCACCATTTCGGAATTTTTCAAACCATTCGTAGCACTCCGTTGAGGCAAAACACTGTTCCCGTACTGTACCGAAAGAGTTCGATGAATTTCGGCCCCTGATACGCCTTCCGACCACAAAAAACGGATCACTGAATGTTGCTCTTCTTTGGTGCAAATAGACAACGGAGCAGCCATGATTAACAGCACGGCAGCGATAACGAAACTAACGTAGCAGCTTGAAAATTGCAAAGATATAACAACAAATAAACAAAGCAATGCGTCATCAAAGTAAAACGACAGTACTACCAAAATAAACAAAAATATAACTAAAATGCGGATAATAATTGACTTACCCTCGTATGTAAGCATAATAGATGACAGCAGATTTGGGGCATGATAGTAACTGTTACGAGCGCTTATCTGTTCCGCCAAAACTAACCAACAGGAAAAATTGAGGAATTCGAAAGCAACAAGCAGAAGAAAGAATGACTGTAATGACATAGGTACCGTTACTCATACCGGAACGTAGAAATAGGCCTATATCTGTGAAGAACGTAAAGATAAAATTCCGAAAATGATGGTAGTTTACAATAATTTGACAAGACAAAACTACAACGATGAGGATATCGTGCAACAATCTGCGGAGCCATAACTCCCGTGAGCAATGGTTGATCAACATTTACTAAACACGTTACTGAACACCAGTTGCAGCTCAGAGCGAACAGGCCGCCCGGAATTAACGTTTTAAGTGAGCACCAAAGCACAACACAAGTGTCGAAGTAGAAGCTACTCACACATACCAGTCGGTGGTAAAAACGGCGTCATCGTATTGTTGCAAATAGGGCGATACAAGGTGTCTTAAAATAGCGCTGGACTTGTTTTCTGAATGCTCAGTATTCGATTCCCGGTGTGTCAGTCCTAAACAAAATTTTCTGTGCATAACAAAAGCTAAGACAACGGTCAGCTCCTGCTCGTTAGCTTGCAAAAACCGTGACATTGTGTCATAACATCAGTGGATAAAATTATGATTGGTGGTTTAATTGTCATTGCTAAGTTGTTTTTGTTAGCAGTTCGTGTCAGGTGGAAACGTAAAATAGACTGTTTCTTATTTCGGCATATATATATATATATATACTCCTGGAAATTGAAATAAGAACACCGTGAATTCATTGTCCCAGGAAGGGGAAACTTTATTGACACATTCCTGGGGTCAGATACATCACATGATCACACTGACAGAACCACAGGCACACAGACACAGGCAACAGAGCATGCACAATGTCGGCACTAGTACAGTGTATACTCACCTTTCGCAGCAATGCATGCTGCTATTCTCCCATGGAGACGATCGTAGAGATGCTGGATGTAGTCCTGTGGAACGGCTTGCCATGCCATTTCCACCTGGCGCCTCAGTTGGACCAGCGTTCGTGCTGGACGTGCAGACCGCGTGAGACGACGCTTCGTCCAGTCCCAAACATGCTCAATGGGGAACAGATCCGGAGATCTTGCTGGCCAGGGTAGTTGACTTACACCTTCTAGAGCACGTTGGGTGGCACGGGATACATGCGGACGTGCATTGTCCTGTTGGAACAGCAAGTTCCCTTGCCGGTCTAGGAATGGTAGAACGATGGGTTCGATGACGGTTTGGCTGTACCGTGCACTATTCAGTGTCCCCTCGACGATCACCAGTGGTGTACGGCCAGTGTAGGAGATCGCTCCCCACACCATGATGCCGGGTGTTGGCCCTGTGTGCCTCGGTCGTATGCAGTCCTGATTGTGGCGCTCACCTGCACGGCGCCAAACACGCATACGACCATCATTGGCACCAAGGCAGAAGCGACTCTCATCGCTGAAGACGACACGTCTCCATTCGTCCCTCCATTCACGCCTGTCGCGACACCACTGGAGGCGGGCTGCACGATGTTGGGGCGTGAGCGGAAGACGGCCTAACGGTGTGCGGGACCGTAGCCCAGCTTCATGGAGACGGTTGCGAATGGTCCTCGCCGATACCCCAGGAGCAACAGTGTCCCTAATTTGCTGGGAAGTGGCGGTGCGGTCCCCTACGGCACTGCGTAGGATCCTACGGTCTTGGCGTGCATCCGTGCGTCACTGCGGTCCGGTCCCAGGTCGACGGGCACGTGCACCTTCCGCCGACCACTGGCGACAACATCGATGTACTGTGGAGACGTCACGCCCCACGTGTTGAGCAATTCGGCGGTACGTCCACCCGGCCTCCCGCATGCCCACTATACGTCCTCGCTCAAAGTCCGTCAACTGCACATATGGTTCACGTCCACGCTGTCGCGGCAAAGACTGCGATGGAGCTCCGTATGGCACGGCAAACTGGCTGACACTGACGGCGGCGGTGCACAAATGCTGCGCAGCTAGCGCCATTCGACGGCCAACACCGCGGTTCCTGGTGTGTCCGCTGTGCCGTGCGTGTGATCATTGCTTGTACAGCCCTCTCGCAGTGTCCGGAGCAAGTATGGTGGGTCTGACACACCGGTGTCAGTGTGTTCTTTTTTCCATTTCCAGGAATATATATATATATATATATATATATATATATATATATATATATATATATGTCGGCATGTATATACAGGGTGTTTCAAAAATAACCGGTATATTTGAAACGGCAATAAAAACTAAACGATCAGCGATAGAACTACACCGTTTGTTGCAATATGCTTGGGACAACAGTACATTTTCAGGCGGACAAACTTTCGAAATTACAGTAGTTACAATTTTCAACAACAGATGGCGCTGCAAGTGATGTGAAAGATATAGAAGACAACGCAGTCTGTGGGTGCGCCATTCTGTACGTCGTCTTTCTGCTGTAAGCGTGTGCTGTTCACAACGTGCAAGTGTGCTGTAGACAACATGGTTTATTCCTTAGAACAGAGGATTTTTCTGGTGTTGGAATTCCAACGCCTAGAACACAGTGTTGTTGCAACAAGACGAAGTTTTCAACGGAGGTTTAATGTAACCAAAGGACCGAAAAGCGATACAATAAAGGATCTGTTTGAAAAATTTCAACGGACTGGGAACGTGACGGATGAACGTGCTGGAAAGGTAGGGCGACCGCGTACGGCAACCACAGAGGGCAACGCGCAGCTAGTGCAACAGGTGATCCAAGAGCGGCCTCGGGTTTCCGTTCGCCGTGTTGCAGCTGCGGTCCAAATGACGCCAACGTCCACGTATCGTCTCATGCGCCAGAGTTTACACCTCTATCCATACAAAATTCAAATGCGGCAACCCCTCAGAGCCGCTACCATTGCTGCACGAGAGACATTCGCTAACGATACAGTGCACAGGATTGATGACGGCGATATGCATGTGGGCAGCATTTGGTTTACTGACGAAGCTTATTTTTACCTGGACGGCTTCGTCAATAAACGGAACTGGTGCATATGGGGAACCGAAAAGCCCCATGTTGCAGTCCCATCGTCCCTGCATCCTCAAAAAGTACTGGTCTGGGCCGCCATTTCTTCCAAAGGAATCATTGGCCCATTTTTCAGATCCGAAACGATTACTGCATCACGCTATCTGGACATTCTTCGTGAATTTGTGGCGGTACAAACTGCCTTAGACGACACTGCGAACACCTCGTGGTTTATGCAAGATGGTGCCCGGCCACATCGCACGGCCGACGTCTTTAATTTCCTGAATGAATATTTCGATGATCGTGTGATTGCTTTGGGCTATCCGAAACATACAGGAGGCGGCGTGGATTGGCCTCCCTATTCGCCAGACATGAACCCCTGTGACTTCTTTCTGTGGGGACACTTGAAAGACCAGGTGTACCGCCAGAATCCGGAAACAATTGAACAGCTAAAGCAGTACATCTCATCTGCATGTGAAGCCATTCCGCCAGACACGTTGTCGAAGGTTTCGGGTAATTTCATTCAGAGACTACGCCATATTATTGCTACGCATGGTGGATATGTGGAAAATATCGTACTATAGAGTTTCCCAGACCGCAGCGCCATCTGTTGTTGAAAATTGTAACTACTGTAATTTCGAAAGTTTGTCTGCCTGAAAATGTACTGTTGTCCCAAGCATATTGCAACAAACCGTGTATTTCTATCGCTGCTCGTTTAGTTTTTATTGCCGTTTCAAATATACCGGTCATTTTTAAACACCCTGTATATATATATATATATATATATATATATATATATATATATATGATGACATGCTGTAGCATGGAATAGCATTCTCTCACGTTGTGAGACAGCGGATCACAAATTATGTCATCACAACCTGACAAAGTATGTAGCGATACCAGACGTGTTAACATTTAGCATACAAGGAAATCTTCTCCAACAGCCTGGTAATAATACTACTTGCTTCAACAAAATTTATTTCACTTATTTGCTATGTTAATTTACACATAATAATGTGTTGTTATTTTTGTTGCTTTAATCAAAAGCCTGTAAAACTGATTTTCAGAGTGTAATATCCATAATTATGCATGTCTGTTCCATGAAAATGTCTGTTTTGTTGTAGGTTCGTGTTCATGGCGCTGATGGAGTACTGCCTCGTCAATATAGTACTCGGTGACTCGGACGGTCCGAAGGCTCAAGCAGAAGCTGCCAAGGCAGAGAAAATTTTTGACTTGGCAGCGAAGGTACGTTCCCTTGTGCTCTCAATGATCACATGTCTATTTATCCCCAGAATCTCGACGCTTGACATGTGCTTGCCATTTTTGCTTTGCCTATAATTTAACACGAACTGTTCAACAGTCTTCAGAGTAATGATATTCTCTTTGCAAAGCATTTGCAACAGATAAAGCGCCAATAAAAGGTAAATTCACACCCTCTGCCTTCGACTGTTCTTTTTTTCTCATACCGCGTTTATGTCTGCAGGATTATTGACGGAGCTCAGAGACAGAGAAAGCAATCATCAAGTTGTAGTGCTGCAGCCTATTGTATCATTCAGTCCGTGAGCGTCAGGTAGTAAACAGTGTCTTTATATCTGCACCGCCATATAAGGCGTAAAATATTTTAGAATCTTTATAGGAGACAGAAAGAAACTTTTTTATGTGATAAAAATGTCACAGGTGCATCGTTTCCCGTTTCCAAAAGAGCAGACACCATATACACATACAGGGTGTGGCATTTATAGTGCCGTGCCCACGTTGCTCCAAAACGAAGGGGAAACTCAAAAATGTTTTCACAAAAAATTTGCAGTACTCATAAGATGACATAAGAGAGTGACCATAACTCGTCCTTAAAATACCATTCTCAATGTTTTTTGGGGTAAAACTACTTTTTTTAAGTGGAATGGTGTTTTTTCTTCCACGGAAATGGAGAGGGCATTCAATGTTGAGTATAAAAGTTAGTACATTTATCCACTAGGGGAGACAGGTGATGTTATATTGGACAAATATGACAGCAAATGGTTTTCACAAACTTTGACTTTACTGACATCCATTTACATACAATACGTACAGTACTTGTACATCGCACAAACATAATTCATGTTCACATTAGAAACAATTTCAGTTTAGTAAATGCACAAAGTTGCGGCCATTAACTTCAATGAATTGCTGAAAACACGATTCAAAAGACAGTTGAAAACGCCTCAATATTTCTTTACTGATTCCTACACAGACAATCCTAATTTGTTGACATATATTTTCCTGTGTGGTTGTCATATCTCGATACACTTTGTCCTTAATGTATCCCCATAAGAAAAAAATCTGGAGACGTGAGATCCTGCGAGCGAACAAGCCAATGGACAGGCCCTCTGCGTCCTATCCATCGATCAGCATAACCTCTGTTTAGTATTTCTCTAGTTATAGCTAATTAATGGGATGGGTAAACATGGTGTTGATACCACATGGCATACCGTTTCACAAGGGGCACATCTTCAAACAACACTGGAAGTTCTTGGTGCAAAAACTTCCCGTATTTCCAGTTATTTAGTTTACCTTCAATGAAGCATGGTCCAATGATACCTAATCCCAGAATTCCACACCGAAAATTCACGGTCCGCTGCCTTTGACGCTCAAATTCCCGTTAGGGAATGTTGCCTCGTCAGAAGATAAAATGTCTGAAAACGAACCATTTTTAATTTTTAATAGAACTCAGTGGCAAAATTCCACACCCTTCTGGAAATTAACCTCATGAAGGACCTGATGAAGACTAAATGATATGGATGGAATTTATTACACTTAAGTATTCAAAGAGCACTCCTACGCGAAATTCTCGAATCACGTTCCAATTGACAGAAACTTACGTGAGGATTAGCGGCAACTGCAGCTAAAACAGCGACGTCCGAATTTTCCGCAGTAGCAGTTTCTTCATTATGTTTTCTTGGTGCGACACCTTCCAATTCAATGAATAAGTTCGCAAGTCGTTGAAAATTTCTTAGAGATGGCTGTCTCGTCCCAGGATATCATTCTCCGTATAAGTTGAAAGCTACTTTAGAGTTCTTACGAGCTTCACCATACATGTAAATCATATAGATTCTCTCATTAAAGGTGTATCGAACGTACATGATTACAAAACGAAGTGGAGTTCGCTGAGAATAGTAGGTTATGTTCTTATGAGGTTTAAATTGGCACTGGATAAACTCGTACTGATGTCAACAAACCTGTAAAGAAATGAGTATTCTTATGGGAACAGCCGGCCGGAGTGGCCGAGCGGTTCGAGGCGCTACAGTCCGGAACCGCGCGACCACTACGGTCGCAGGTTCGAATCCTGCCTTGGGCATGGATGTGTGTGATGTCCTTAGGTTAGTTAGGTTTAAGTAGTTCTAAGTTCTAGGGGACTGATGACCTCAGAAGTTAAGTCCCATAGTGCTCAGAGCCATTTGAACCATTTTTCTTATGGGAATACAAGGAAAAGATCAACAAACCAGATTACATAAACAAATAAATTCCCTTCATTGAATACAATAACAGAATAAAAATAGAGCGAGAGAAATCATAGTGTGTGAAAACCACTTGTTATCTTATTTGTCCAATATCAGATCACCTATAACACCTAGCAGATAAATGTACTACAACTTTATACTCAAAATTGGATGCCCTTTGCATTTCCGTGGAAGAAAATACACCATCCCATTTAAAAAAAGTAATTTGACCCTGAAAAACATTGAGAATGGCATTTTCAGGAAGAATTACGGTTACTTTCTGGTGTCCCCTTATAAGTAGAGCAAATTTTGTAGGAAAACATTTTCGATTTTCCCATTCGTTTCGGAGCAAAATGGCCACGACACCTTAAATGCCTCACCCTTATACCAGGCTCGAACTGTTGCGAGAATTAGCGAAATACTGCGAGTAGTGAGGATAATGGGCAAGGGACATTACGTTCGTTTTGTATGGTTTAGTTGAGAATTAGGGTCTGACGGGAGACACGCCAGTGTAGTCCGTGCACTTGCACTGTCCACTGTATCCGCATAGCTTAGTGATGACAGTGTCAGCCTTGTACGCAGGAGACCTAGGTTCGAATCCCGGTCCGGCGCAAATTTTCAACTTTCCTCATTGATTTCAATCAATGCCCGCTTGCAAAGTGTCTGCTGGATCAAACTGGGGTCTATTCTTTCGGACACGTTTTCCCTGTCCTTCGCGCACGCTGGCACCTTTGCTACGCGAAGGGTGAGATTTGTGTGTTAAGTGCACCTGATACTGTACATGACTGTAATGTGTGTTGGGTGTAGTGTGATGTCACGTTTAAGTAGTGTGATGATGAGAGATGGGAGACCGTGAAACTCTGTGCCGGCTCGTGGCCTACTCCTATCGAAGTGCCACACGCCCTCACTCCATGAGAGACTCCGGAGAGATTGGGTATTTAATCCGGGACATTGGCACAATGTCTGGTGATAAGGAGCTTCACACCACCACCCCTCCTCCTCTCCTGGAGTGTCTGCTGGTGTCTCGTACACCAAACACTTCATCTATCCCCACAAAAAGAAATCCGTAGGAATGAGACCGGGAGAACGTGTTGACGACGTTACTGTCCCACCCCTCCCAATACAACAGTTGGGGAAAACATTGTCTAAAATTTCTCAGACATCAACCCAAAGTGTGATGGGGCCCCTTAATACTGGAACCATAGTCGTTGCCTGACTGCTAACGGGACATTCTCCAACATTTACAGTAGCACCTGTGTTTCACTGAGAAAGATACAGCAATTTCTCCACTGTGTGTGTAAGGCAGAAGATACAGCCCAATCAGGTGATCGTGAACAAGGCAACCCATACATTTACGGCAAATCTCTGTTGATGGCGGAATAACTACGTCAACCTGTAGCCGTCAACATGCAGCATGCTAAGCAGTGAAAACAACTGTGAAGGTTACCGTAAGGGAAGCCCAGCGTCAAACCCCTCAAGGACTCCTAGCGGGAAAACGGTGCACCTGTAATATTTTTGTCACACACAAATTTTTTTCTTTTTTTCTCCTCTAAATGATCAACAATTTTGCACACTGTATACTACCTCGATATAAGTGAAACTAGACTGCTTCCATTGCTAACGAACTAATTCTCGTAATGTATTAGTTCAGCATTGAGTTTTGTCCTTACCCTGGACAAGTTTCATCAACTGAAAGTGGACGAAGAGTGTACTAGAGACACGTTCTTGCGTTCCCGGAAAAGTCCTGTATGAGGTCTTACACACACAACAGCGATACTGCAGATTTGTGTACCATCCAAATATGTCCCGTCAATGGAGGTCGACTTCAGAGTAGGATCCGTTTCAGTCGCCATACTTTACCATTCATTCCTTGCACTGTTCAGAAAGAATCTGCATGTCGTTTTCTAGGTGACTGCGCAGGAGTTCCGCAGTATTTGTCTTCCGGAAGACCGCAAGAATACGTCTGTCGTAAACTGCTCACCCACTGCCTCTGAGCTGACTGATTTTGATGAAATTCCTCACAGAGATAAGACGCATTTCAAGGTCGAAAGATAGTCTCGCATCAATACGCTACGCAAATACGGTAGTTCCTTCGTTTCAGTTGAGGCGGTACAAACCTCGACCCTCTATACAGTATACAGTTGACGATACATCACATAGTTTTTAATTCTTCCCTTCCTCGTACCATTTGTGGATGGACTGGAGGATAGCTGCCCATGAGTATATTGCCATACGCTCCCAAGTCTCCCTTATCTTCCACTTATAATCTTCACGGAAAACTTTTTTTTTCAGTCCACCTTTAGGCTTGATTCTCTTTATTTTGATATCAGTCTCTCGTGACAAGCTTTCTGACTTTTTCGAGCGTTTTCCACATAGTATCCTGAGCACAGTCCTAAAGGTCTAAACCTTCTACTTACACCGAAAGCAGTGCATATAAGTTCAAAGCTGCCACTCGATCTCCGGACAACTTGTGTTAGATGATGGAGCTCCCTCTTCCTGTAACGTAATTACCACAATGGAAATGTTTTGAAAATTCGAGTTAATTCAGAGGGATGTCGACAGTTTGCAAACGGATTGCGAGGGAGAATGAATTTGGTACAAAATGTATCATCTGCCACACATTCCGTGGTAGTTTTCAGAGTTGAAAGCAATGATGTCAAAACTGATGGAAGGTGATGTTACGACAGGAACAGTTGTTAGGCGAGCGTGCACATCACAAAAGCTGTAGATCAGTACATACTGCAACTAGCGAAAAAGAACTGATCCCTTTACTTTACATCTATGGTCACAAAATATTTTGTCAACAAATTACCTGTTTCGGTCTATAATGACCATCTTCAGATCTGCAGCAAAATATGGGAAACATAAATACATTAGCTGATTGTCTACAGCTTAAAACAATAAATAGACTAGAATAAAAAGTACTACTGACACATATGCATTTGTGCGCCTTTAAGTATGAAGAGGCATACCTGTTTTATAAAAACAATGTCCTAATGTCCTGCAGCTATAGTGGCATCGTCAAATGTTAAATGCAAAATCAGCACCAGCATCGTCAAATATATATAAACAACTCTTCCTCTTTTTAACAATCTAACTTTTGTCGTGTTCTATTTTTATTACTGTAATGCCTCTTATACCTTTTAAGCCCATTACAGATTTTACCGATTGTATCCCCCCTTTACTATTTTACGCTATTCAATTAATCATTGAAGACTTGTGTATACCTACGGTAGCGACATCTGGTGAACCTACAACACAAACATCTTGTGGCTACTGTACGGCAGTTTGTTTTGAACAGTGGTGCTGCTGACAACATGACTCGTGCATATGCTGTTATTTATATATTTTTACGATGCTGGTGCGGTCTTTTCATTTAACATTTGACGATGCCACTATGGCTGCAGTACATTAGGATATTGTTTTATAAAACAGGTATGCCTCTTCATACTTAATGGTGCACAAATGCATATGTATGTCAGTAGTACTTTTTATTATGGTCTGTTTATTGTTTTGAGCTGTAGACAATCTGCTAATGTATTTATGTTTCCCATATTTTGCTGCAGATCTGAAGATGGTCATTATAGACCGAAACAGATAATCTGATGACAAAAAAATTTTGTGACTATAGACGAAAGTAAAGGAAATTTATTCTATATACGGGTCACTGTTTTATTTGCGAAAATGTTGCAGCTTGTGAAAGCTCATGCACAGATTTCTTCAGATCTGCGTTGTCAGTAGTGCATCCATGTACCCACGTTTCCCACAAAGCATTTCATAATGACTGTAGAGCGGTGGACTTCGTCTTGGGCAAAGTCCATGAGGTAACCGTGCTACACTGCAGTCGTGAATTGAGCAACAAACTGCAATGAGGCACAGTAGGTCGGCTTGACGGAGGAGGTAGAGAAGATACAAAGAAGAGCGGCGCGTTTCGTCACAGGGTTATTTGGTACGCGTGATAGCGTTACGGAGATGTTTAGCGAATTCAAGTGGCAGACACTGCAAGAGAGGCGCTCTGCATCGCGGTGTAGCTTGCTCGCCAGGTGTCGAGAGGGTGCGTTTCTGGATGAGGTATCGAATATATTGCTTTCCCCTACTTATACCTCCCGAGGAGATCACGAATGTAAAATTAGAGAGATTCGAGCGCGCACGGAGGCTTTCCGGCAGTCGTTCTTCCCGCGAATCATACGCGACTGGAACAGGAAAGGGAGGTAATGACAGTGGCACGTAAAGTGCCCTCCGCCACACACCGTTGGGTGGCTTGCGGAGTATAAATGTAGATGTAGATGTAGATGTAGATGTAATGTTCTTAGATGAACTCAGATGCATTGTGACGAGCGATTCTGGATACTGTATAATGAATTAAAGCAGAACCCCGCCCACCTGGGATCTGTGATAACACTCTTGTGGCGGGCAACCTGCAACGTGGTTTATAAGAGCCATTATAAGTGGTTTGAATTATTCCAATACACGTTTGTACAGAGTGTTTACATGGGCCACAAGTATTTTCACCTGCTATATTCTATTTATTATGTTCATTTCTGCACGGAAACATAAAGATTCAAGGTCTTAGAATGATACAATGAAACGTATGCAGAATGGGGAGTGCAGTTCTATTTATGAAATAGTTGACTGGGTAACAGTGTCTGCTATTTAAGCAATATAATAGCGACACTACTGTTGTCACTGCGTCTTTCTCAACTGCATACGAATATTGATACTCTGAAACAATATTTGCAAATCTGAAGCTTAATGCTTCTGTACAAGTGAACACTAGCACCGGCTACAGACTTACTGCCCGATGTAGTTCTCTACAGAAGACTTTGGCTGTCACCGCAGTAGATCTACAGCATTCGAATATCAAACTTTTATACTTAAACATCACCAATTCGAACATTCATTTGATGATTATTTATCCAGGAGCTGTCAATGTGACCTTTCTGACGGTGACAACTTATTGACAGTATAAATATAGATTTCCTCCGGTTCAGTTTGACAGTACAGCCCGTTGCTACTAGCCACGCAAGAAGCATGGTTGTCATGGCTTTGGGGCTTCTGACGATGATTAATTCTACATGGTGACCGTTTTACTGCTTGTGTCGTGAGGAACCATCGCCAGAGTCGCGTCTCTAAAGACTGGTTTACACTGGGCCAGTAATCGTAATCGTGTGTCTACAACGTTGCTCAGTTTCGTAGCTTAGTAAAATGGTTTAGAAGGACTGGTCCAGTAAGTTGGATAGTAGCAAGTCGAAAAACTTCATCCGCCGCAACTGAATTATTGGCACGCTCTTGGACAGGTGTGAACACCATCTGCTTAGTGAAATGAATTGTTTGTGCACTTTCATTCCACTCTCTCTCTCTCTCTTTTCAGTCATAGTTTTGTAGTGGACCGGTAGCATGACTCGTTGAAGTGATGTTACGACGGTTAAGTCTGTTACTGTTTAGGTTAAACAGACGTGCTTGTGGAATGTGCATTGTCCCAATGGAAGCTCCACGCAAATGTCTTCGACCAACCAATTTTAGTGCTGATTTTTTCTTCTTTACATTTTTAATCTCTTCTTTCACTTCTTCTAGCGTAAGCTGTGCTTCAGTATGTGTTAATAATTTACAATCGATCTGCGAATCATTCTCTACAGCAAGTGACATTTGACCACCAACGGAACCGTCTGTGAACGCACTCTCCCTGCTTGCAGTTCTCTAGTTCAACAAAGTCACTAACAAGGCTGGTTTACACTAGGCCGTAATTTAGTCACTTACCAAGTGATTTAGTAGCCCTACGTGACGGCTAAATTTCAAGTTCACACATGATTTAGTTGGTAGTCAAGCGTAGGAAGGTGTAGAGTGTGAATTGCAACATTATTCGGAGAGAGAGGGCTAACTAAGCTAAACATCTTATAGAAATGGCTATACTGGAAGAGGTGGAAGAATAAATTGAAACTATAAGGAAGAGAAAGAGAATGTGGATACGAAAATGGATTGGCTGAAGAGGCACGGAGCATTCAATGTGCTCCTGAAAGAGCTCGAAATTGAGTACTGGCCTGATGATTTTGATTTTCTTTTAATTTCCTGATCAATCTCCTTCTCCTGAAACCCTGCTACTCCCATCGTCTTTCCCATCTCTGTGATTGCGGCTGCGTTGGCTATTTTACACTGAGACGACAAAAGTCACGGGTTGACGATATGCACAAATACAAAAAATGGTTCAAATGGCTCTGAGCACTATGGGACTTCACATATGAGGTCATCAGTCCCCTAGAACTTAAAACTACTTAAACCTAACTAACCTAAAGACATCACACACATCCATGCCCGAGGCAGGATTCGAACCTGCGACCGTAGCAGTCGCGCGGTTCCGGACTGAAGCGCCTAGAACCGCTCGGCCACCGCAGCCGGCGCACAAATACAGAGGTACAAATACAGTGTAGTATCGCGTACACAAGGTATAAAAGGGCAGTGCATTGGCGGAGCTGTCATTTGTAGTCTGGTGATTCATGCATAAAGATTTCCGAAGTGATGATGGCCGCACAATGGGAGTTAATAAACTTTCAATGCTCAGTGGTAGTTGGAGATAGAATCATGGGACATTCCATTTCGAAAATTGATTGGGAATTCAATATTCCGAGATCGACAGTGTCAATAATGTGCCGAGAATACAAAATTTCAGGCATTACCTCTTACCACGGACAACACAGTGACTGATGGCCTTCACTTAACGACCGAGAGCAGCAGCGTTTGCATAGAATTGCCAGTGTTAACGGACAAACAACACTGCGTGAAACAGCGGCAGAAATTTGTGTGGGACGTACGACGAATGTATGTTAGGGCAGTGCAGCGAAATTTAATTTTAATGGGCTATGGCAATGGACAGACGACGCGAGTGTCCTTGTTAAAAGCACGCTTCGCCTGCAACGCCTCTCGTTGGCCCGTGAACATATCGGTTGGACCCTAGACTGGAAAACAGTGATCTGGTCAGATAAGTCCTGATTTCAGTTGGTAAGATCTGATGGTAAGATTCGAGTGTGGCGCAGACCCCACGAAGCCAAGGAGCCAAGTTGTCAACAAGGCACTGTACAAGCTGGTGGTGGCTCCATAATGGTGTGGGCTGGGTTTACATAGAATTTACTATGTCCTTTGGTCCACCTGAACCGATCACTGACTCGAAATGTTTATGTTCGTCTTCATGTTTCTAAACGACAGAATGTTCGTGGTAGACAATGCGCCATGTCATTGGCCACAATTGTTCGCAATTGGTTTGAAGGACATTCTGGACAATTCGAGCGAATGATTTGCCACTCAGATCTCCCAACATAAATCCCATCGAATATTTATGGGACATAACTGTGAGGTCAGTTCGTGCACACTATCCTGCTTCGATTTTCTCAATTATGGACGGCAGTAGAAGCAGCATGGGTCAGTATTTCTGCTGGGACTTCCAACGACTTGTTGAGTCCAAGTCGAGTAGCTGCATTATGCCTGGCAAAAGGAAGTCCGACACGATATTAGGAGATATCCCATGACTTTTGTCACCACAGTGCAATTTGGTATAGTGGACATTTCACGTGCCACAAGCACTCCAGTTGTATGTAAAGAGAAACAAATTTAATCGCTGTATCGTCACTCCAACGAGTCATGTTGCTGATCCACTAGAAACAGATAATTGAAAGGAGAGAGCGGAACAAACGTAGACAGTTATGCGGCGTACTAAACAGACTGTTTTCAGACGTGTCCAGCGGCGGGCTAGTGGTAAGTGAGCTGGGATGGGGGGAGCTACTTGACATGCTACTATTCAAACCGTTTCACTTACCACCGTTACTAAATAATGTTGTTAAGATATTTTCACTTACTATATCACTCGTCATTTGACCAAATTATTGGCCTAGCGTGAATCAGCCTTAAGTCACTCGCCGCTTCACTAAATTAGTGGCCTAGTGTTAAGCGGTCTTAAGGTCCCCCCACACGTTCCGGTATACCTGTAAAGGTGAACCGGAGCGTGTCTACCAACAAAAGTGTGCAGGCGTACACGACTGTACAGTCGACCACAGAAGAATCGAAATGCGATTCTTTGTACATGTGCAGGTGTCCAGACCGGAGCGGGGCTGCGAGTCGCCTGCCCAAGTTTCAGGTCTAGAGCTCTCAGTTCGCCCTACGTCTTCGCGTCAGCACGTCAGAAGTTCAAATGTGAGTTCTGTTGTTGTTTTCGTTGTGCTAATCTGTAGTGCAGTTAGTAGTGTCATTTGTTTTGGGGGTAGTGTGCTCATTTGTCCACATGTCAAATCTTAAAAGGAACAACACCAGTGAGGAACCTTATTTATCGCATGTAAAAAGTAAGGAGTACCAAAGCGTGAAGCAGCTTACACAAAATTGGAGAAAATAGCAAGTAAAAACCCTGCTACAGCTAACAAGTTTTCCTCAGTTGATGCTATGGACGCAACTGAATTTGGAAAATTCCCATTCCACGGTTTCCGTAGCATATGTACGCCACAACTGTGTAAGTAAACCTGTGCAGGTAACCTGTACGGATAACCAGAAACGTGGGTGATGTCAATAACATCAAATTGTAATAACGAATTTTTTTAGCAGCGTGATAAGTAGGGGGACTGCTGTAGCGCACATTTGCTCAATCCGTTGGCGTGAACAGAATGAGAAATGTCCACTACGCCAAACACAGCCTGGAACGTGGCAGTCACAGAGAACATTGAGTCTTGACCTAGGCGGACATCAAGAACAGCACAAGAAGATCACTGCATATACTGTAAGTTTATATTGACAGTTGTGCACCTTGTTGAACGTTGCCACTGCGATGTAAATAAATAGGAAATAATGTAGCAGAAATTACAGTGAGTCAAGCTTTATTTTCCTGAAATGTATTTTAGTTCATAAACTAGCTTTTAAGTCTCAAAAAATGTCAGCTGAGGCTATTTAGGCTTCAAAACTAACTCCTGTGACAACAGGACAACACTTGGAAAAAGAGAAGACGCTAGCTGTCAAGTCTCAACTAATGTCATGTGAGGCTACTTACGCTTGGAGCTAGCGTCTCTTCTTCTTTTTCTAATACATACAATTTCACGAACTACCCTTTTACTAATATTAATAAAAGAGACTCTATTGTAGCAAATGTTAGTACAAAGGAATATCAATTTTTATTCATACAATGAAGGCTTTCACAACCGGATAGTACTGTTGTTGATAATTCTTCCGGGTTATATGGCCGTGGTCCATGGAATTCTTCTATTCCTAACGTTTCGTCCAATACTACGTTGGACATCTTCAGAGGTATCGCTGGTCCCGCTGAGTCAGTCGGCAGGACTCAGCAGGACCAGCGATACCTCTGAAGATGTCCAACGTAGTATTGGACGAAACGTTAGGAATAGAAGAATTCCATGGACCACGGCCATATAACCCGGAAGAATTATCAACAACATCAATTTTTATATTTTATATCTAAAAGCAGTGTAATTAGACATTAGACACATTTTCACAGATACAAACCTTTGCAATACTATTATGAATTTACTGCATCACGTGGGCTTGAAGAGCATTACAAATCTATCTTATATTAGCTCTGGTGTAGGAAAAATACACACCGAGTTCCGTATCTAACTTTCTCAAACTTCTACCATTACCTGTTTTTATATTAGTCATAACAAAAAATACACTTTCACACGAATATGTTGTAGAAAACCGTAGCAAAACAATGCATGCTCTTTTAATTAGATGAGGGTATTCTTGCTGATTAGAAATCCAGAAGTTGCATAAATCAACAAGTTATGTTCCCAAATATACAAATGCGTGAAAGGATCTCTTATCCAGTCATACTGGTTTATATCTTGTGTTGCGACATATCACCCACTCTTTCAATTGCACTAAATGATCGTGAATCAGTGGTTATATTTTGTTACTAACTGCATGTTTAAATGTCAATGGAAGCATTTAAAAAGTGTTTACATTTGCTTTTCTCAGACATACCTCAACTTTATCTTTTAAGGATGCAGTTTTATTTGTGGCGGTAAGGAGATTTGCACTCTTACCTTGTTGACTAGCATTTGCCTTATTGAGTATTTCAAATAAATCAGAAAAGAAAGCTAGCTTTGTGTTCCAGAGCTCGTCCTTTATTGCATCCAAAAAGTCAGTTTTGTATTCTTGTTCAAATAATTTCAGCATTCCCTTCTTAAGTTCATACGCAAGACTGAGTATACCCACTCTGGATAACCAGCAGAATTCTGTATGAAGATGGAGGTTACATTGTTGTGTTCCTAGCGCCTCACATATTTGAGGAGAAAATCTTGACTTGAGATGCCTGCCCTTAACGCAATTCATCATTTTAACAGTCTTGTCCATAAGTGATCTCAAATCCTTTCCAATTGTTTTTGCTATGAGCTCTTCACTATGTGCAAAGCAGTGCGCAATAATCAAGTTTTCGTTTCGTTGTTTCGCAAGCGTGATGGATTCTTTTATGGAACCTGTTCATTGGATGTTCTCCATCTATACATATGCCGACACAATTCTTCCATCACAAATTCGCTGTTTTCTTACTTAAAAAATGTCTTTCTCTTTGGTGGTTAAGTGAATTACCTTGCAACAGGGATACTGTTCAGCTATTTTTTCATCATCAGTGAAAATTCATTACAAAAACAAGCTGAGCTGAGCCACCTACATCGGTAGGTTCATCCAGCTGAATTGTAAACATTAAATTTGTTTCATCAACTCGAGTTTTAACAGATTGTTCAATGTTTTCAGACATACGCTGAATAGGTCTTCCAAATGTAATATCACCAAGGGAATTTTTTTCACATTACGTTCATACTCAGGACCAAACATTGTTTTCACTATAGCACAGCAAGGTGGAATGATGGCTTTCTCCGCAATTACAGGAGGCAGCGCTTTATTTGCAGTAATCTCAGTTACGAGATAACCAGCTTCATGAGTTTTATCAGAGGTTTTAAATTTCTTGATAACCAAGTAACTCTGCTGATCCTTTTGTCTTAGAAGTTTTTTGAAAAAATCAAAAGTTTTTCCCTGAAAATGTTTGTGTTTTGTTGAAATATGGCGTAGCACTTTATTCGGTACCATGCTTGCATTGGGAAGCTCTTCTTCACATATCACACCCTCCGGCATAGGACGTCCTTCATCTCCACACCATATGAACCCTAGTTTTAAGTATTCTTCATTATACAGGCTCACTCTAGTGTTCTTGTTACTGCATCATGGCGCGGAGCAAACGGCGGATGACAGGAACTATTTGATAGTTACTCTGTATCTACACAAGTTTCAGACACACTGCTTAATTGTTACTCTGCATCTGATGTTTCATAAACTGCCCAAGCTCTGTTTCTGACAATAAATGTATCCGTTTCTGATGACTCTGTAAGTTATATCATTTTGAAAGAAGTAAAATAACGACACGTGCCACTAACGAAACAAAAAAATTGTCTGAAGAAAGAGTGTACCGACAGTCTTCCACTGTCGCCGCTGGAAGAGTTTTTTAAGACACGGGCAGACAGAGAACGCCAGCAGAAGAGACACATCTATAATCCATTCATCATAAGTAAACAAACACAAACGCAAAGATTGGTCAGAAGGTGTTTTTACACTCTTGGAAATAGGTACTACTTGTGTATTACATACACTCCTGGAAATTGAAATAAGAACATCGTGAATTCATTGTCCCAGGAAGGGGAAACCTTATTGACACATTCCTGGGGTCAGATACATCACATGATCACACTGACAGAACCACAGGCACATAGACACAGGCAACAGAGCATGCACAATGTCGGCACTAGTACAGTGTATATCCACCTTTCGCAGCAATGCAGGCTGCTATTCTCCCATGGAGACGATCGTAGAGATGCTGGATGTAGTCCTGTGGAACGGCTTGCCATGCCATTTCCACCTGGCGCCTCAGTTGGACCAGCGTTCGTGCTGAACGTGCAGACCGCGTGAGACGACGCTTCATCCAGTCCCAAACATGCTCAATGGGGGACAGATCCGGAGATCTTGCTGGCCGTGGTAGTTGACTTACACCTTCTAGAGCACGTTGGGTGGCACGGGATACATGCGGACGTGCATTGTCCTGTTGGAACAGCAAGTTCCCTTACCGGTCTAGGAATGGTAGAACGATGGGTTTGATGACGGTTTGGATGTACCGTGCACTATTCAGTGTCCCCTCGACGATCACCAGTGGTGTACGGCTAGTGTAGGAGATCGCTCCCCACACCATGATGCCGGGTGTTGGCCCTGTGTGCCTCGGTCGTATGCAGTCCTGATTGTGGCGCTCACCTGCACGGCGCCAAACACGCATACGACCATCATTGGCACCAAGGCAGAAGCGACTCTCATCGCTGAAGACGACACGTCTCCATTCGTCCCTCCATTCACGCCTGTCGCGACACCACTGGAGGCGGGCTGCACGATGTTGGGGCGTGAGCGGAATACGGCCTCACGGTGTGCGGGACCGTAGCCCAGCTTCATGGAGACGGTTGCGAATGGTCCTCGCCGATACCCCAGGAGCAACAGTGTCCCTAATTTGCTGGGAAGTGGCGGTGCGGTCCCCTACGGCACTGCGTAGGATCCTACGGTCTTGGCGTGCATCCGTGCGTCGCTGCGGTCCGGTCCCAGGTCGACGGGCACGTGCACCTTCCGCCGACCACTGGCGACAACATCGATGTACTGTGGAGACCTCACGCCCCACGTGTTGAGCAATTCGGCGGTACGTCCACCCGGCCTCCCGCATGCCCACTATACGCCCTCGCTCAAAGTCCGTCAACTGCACATACGGTTCACGTCCACGCTGTCGCGGCATGCTACCAGTGTTAAAGACTGCGATGGAGCTCCGTATGCCACGGCAAACTGGCTGACACTGACGGCGGCGGTGCACAAATGCTGCGCAGCTAGCGCCATTCGACGGCCAACACCGCGGTTCCTGGTGTGTCCGCTGTGCCGTGCGTGTGATCATTGCTTGTACAGCCCTCTCGCAGTGTCCGGAGCAAGTATGGTGGGTCTGACACACCGGTGTCAATGTGTTCTTTTTTCCATTTCCAGGAGTGTATCTTATCACTAAGTTATGTTAAATGAAACTTTAAGATATTCAAATGTGTTAACTGCCATCAACGTTTTTCTTAATCACGCTTTAGCTTCGTAGTTTTTATTTCAAAAATCGTGTACAGTCACAGCCTCTGCAACGTTGAGCTCTGATTGTCACGCTGTTAATGCGCAGTATAAAAATGGCTGAGGCTACTTTCTGTTCCGTAGTGGAACACGAACGTGGAACACGGTTAAAAAGTGCCGATAAATAGGCTGTTTTTAATGTTTTTCATAAATTTACGAAGACAATCGGCTTGGAAGTTTTCCCAGCGATGTATATACTACAGATGATGATAATTATCGATGTATTATGAAAGAGTGTTCATAAAAGTTGTTTAAATTAAGAAAACATAACACTTTAATTTTTAAGGCAAAAATGAAAAACCAAATCCTCTTTATTTGGACTCTGTCCATCGTTTTGTACAGCAGAGGTAGATACGTATCATAGAAACGAAAAACAATCATTTTCACAGCATCGAGCACATCATACAAATGCTACATTTTTACTTTTGCTGGGATATAGAACGGCTCGTCATAAAACAAGAAGAGAAAATGCTGCGCCTGGTTGGCTCCGTGAATTCTGATGTTGGTAGGCTCATTAACAACGTAGCAGGTGACTCTTCCAGAACTGAAATGTATTTCTCGGATTCGGATGAGGAAGGAGCTAAGAGATTACCAGACGACTGACTGTAAGTGATACCTTTAGTGGCTTCAGTATTTAACTATACTGTGCAATCCTTCAATACTCTCTTACGTTACATACAGCTTATGCAGAAAAATTACCCTGTGGTTAAGTCAGGAATTTTCATCATTCTTGTTTTTAGACTACTTGCCATTAAAATCGCTACACCACGAAGATGACGTGCTACAGACGCGAAATTTAACCGACAGGAAGAAGATGCTGTGATATGCAAATGATTAGCTTTTCAGAGCATTCACACAAGGTTGGCGCCAGTGGCGACACCTACAACGTGCTGATATGAGGAAAGTTGCCAACCAATTTCTCATACACAAACAGCAGTTGACGGTCGTTGCCTGTTGAAACGTTGTTGTGATGCCTCGTGTAAGGAGGAGAAATGCGTACCATCACGTTTCCGACTTTGATAAAGGTCGGATTGTAGCCTATCGCGATTGCGGTTTATCGTATCGCGACATTGCTGCTCGTGTTGGTCGAGATCCAATGACTGTTAGCAGAATATGCAATCGGTGGGTTCAGGAGGGTAATACGGAACGCCGTGCTGGATCCCAACGGCCTCGTATCACTAGCAGTCGAGATGACAGGTATCTTATCCGCATGGCTGTAACGGATCGTGCAGCCCCGTCTCGATCCCTGAGTCAACAGATGGGGACGTTATCAAGACAACAACCATCTGCACGAACAGTTCGACGACGTTTACAGCAGCATGGACTATCAGCTCGGAGACCATGGCTTCGGTCACCCTTGACGCTGCATCAGAGACAGGAGCGCCTGCGATGGTGTACTCAACGACGAACCTGGGTGCACGAATAGCGAAACGTCATTTTTTCGGATGAATCCAGGTTCCGTTTAGAGCATCATGATGGTATCATCCGTGTTTGGCGACATCGCGGTGAACGCACATTGGAAGCGTGTATTCGTCATCGCCATAGTGGCGTATCACCCAGCGTGATGGTATGGGGTGCCATTGGTTACACGTCTCGGTCACCTCTTGTTCGCATTGACGGCACTTTGAACAGTGGATGTTACATTTCAGATGTGTTACGACCCGTGGCTCTACCCTTCATTCGATCCCAGCGGAACCCTACATTTCAGCAGGATAATGCACGACCGCATGTTGCAGGTCCTATACGGGCCTTTCTGGATATAGAAAATGTTCGACTGCTGGCCTGGCCAGCACATTCTCCAGATCTCTCACCAATTGAAAATGTGTGGTCAATGGTGGCCGAGCAACTGGCTCGTGACAATACGCCAGTCATTACTCTTGATAAACTGTGGTATCGTGTTGAAGCTGCATGGGCAGCTGTACCTGTACACACCATCCAAACTCTATTTGACTCAATGCCCATGCCTATCAAGGCCGTTATTACGGCCAGAGGTGGTTATTCTGGGTACTGATTTCTCAGGATCTATGCACCCAAATTGTGTGAAAATGTAATCACATGTCAGTTCTAGTATATTTGTCCAATGAATACCCGTTTATCATCTGCATTTCTTCTTGGTGTAGCAATTTTAATGGCCAGTAGTGTAATTACAATAGTACGTTAGCTAAACAAGATGTTACAGCATGTGACCAACAGATACAAATACACCGCTGAAACAGCAACAGGTGCTATGACACTTCTCAGAGAAGTTGATTACGAATTTGTCTGCCTCTTAGAGCTGTGGTCTGATGTAGGGTGCTAGTAAAATTCGACTGTAGTAGCATATCATTGCAAGGGAGGAATGCTACTGAGGTCCATGATATAACATCGAATTTTCTGTCTGGTCTGGAAAAAAAATTAAACAACACCGTGAAGAAAGAGTGCAGAAACACACCAACACAGGCAAATGTTTGTGATTCTATATCTATCAAAGCAGTTTCACTGTTAAAAGGGTGCAACGAGGAAGAAGCTGACGGGGCAGATGGCTGCATGAGAGGGACGCTTGATCCGTGCTAAGAAACGGTTTGAGCTAGAGTAGTTTAAAATTTTTGTAGAGTAATGAACGAAATGAAAAGCAGGTCTCAAATGTATCATGACATGTCATCTGACATTAACTTCTTGACAGGAACCCTCAGAAATGAAAGCTCCGTACCTTAGCTTAAAAATGGGCAGCTGATTTTGGCGCCAAGTATAAAACAAACATTGTTTTAGTGGAGATATTTACCGAAATAGCTGCTTTCAATTTCTAAATGAAATATCCGAATAAAAGAAGCTCACGACATCCCATTTGACATTTTGATGGTTTCTTGAAAGTATAGGTTATTTAAACATAGCTTTGGGTATATTTGTGACAATACCAGTGACTGCAGCATATTTTGAACGCCGTTTCAGCGAATTAAAATGATAAAAAATTGCTTAACGTAGAGTATTGGTTAAAGCACAGTGTCAGATTTATCTGCCTTATACACAGGCTACGTCACAGGTAAAAAAACATGATTTCCATGACATAGTCAATGTACTGGCTTCGCTCAAAGCAAGGAAATACAAAGTAAACTTAATATAAGAATCATTTCTGTAAATGGATATTTTCTCTACTGTTAATCATAGCCTTTTTACTCTTTTCCGAACTAATAACTTATACGCTAGTAATAATCAGTGAGGAGCAAATACACTAAAACTAATGTACAATAGCTACCATAAACAACAAAATAGAAGTTTTGTTTATTTAAAACATTTTAGAATGTCTATTAAGTTTGTAGTTTATTTTTTACAATGCTACATTTAATTTGTTGGTGCAATATTCTTCATTAAAAATTGCAGAACAATAGTTTTATGGGTGAGGGAAGGGAGGTGTTGGCCTAAGGGTGGCAGCTTTCAGTTCTGCTAAAGACACAGGATCACCTCAGTATAGCTCTGGTTGCAAGATAAACTGTAATTTGGCGTTTATCCAATAAAAATAGTGCTTACCTTGTTCCTCGCTACTTAATTCACTCATTGACTGGCTTTACCATTTAAAAAATAATAATTTCTCAAAGATAAATGAGGTACCAGTATTGGAAAAAGTTGTAGGGATAACATACGAAATGAAATGTATCTATATAATGTACTAATAACTTTATTTTTTGTGTGAAGAAGAAATACAAAATTATAGCAACTAAATATTTAAATTAAAGTAGTTTCTAGATGGAATGGCAAAGCACCCTAGGGTCGTCTTCCTCCAGACGTATTCAAAAGATGTAATCGGTACTGAACAGTTTCTTCAGGTCACTTCCTCCATTATGAAAGTTGTTACTACCATGAAAGAAATTCAGAGATGGAATCCATCTAGTCTTATGACAACATTTGAAAATTTGGTTTCTCAATATCAACTTGCAAGAATATCTCTGGCATTTAAGTATAATGGTCACTTTCTCCATTATGATTGTTGTTACTACTATGAAAGAAATTCAGAGATGGAATCCTTCTAGTCTTAAGACAATATTTGAAAATTTGGTTTCTCAGTATCAACTTGCAAGAATATCTCTGGAATTTAAGTATAATGCCCATCAAATGTTACCACACAAATTCTCTGATGCAGTTCTTCAGTCTTTTCCACACATACAACAAACCAGTCACTAATGTGTCGTAGTTACTGGAATAAGCATTTATGAACTGCTGGCAACCTGCAAAGTTTATTTCTCAAGGAAGAGCGTCATTGATTTCCTCTACGAATCTGTCACACAGGTAGGTATTTGCTCTTACTGCAAAGCCACAAAAAGTCACACTCCGAAGGAACAGTAGCATCTGAAGATGGATAAATACTACAATCGTCTTGTAGTTCAATTACTGCTAATTCCACATCATTTTCTGCTCAGAAAATTTTTGCGTAACAACTCCGTAAGTTCCATGAATTGTGCTTGCTGTACGTCTCTTGCTCAATGAATATTTTGATCTTGAAGCAATCATACTTTTGAGACTGTTACAAATAATGCTTCCGATAGCGTAACCATGTTGTGCACATAAAATTTCCGAGCAATAAAATCTGCATTGAGAGAAGTGTTGGTCTTGAAGGTTCAGCGGGAGATTCATGATGGGTGACGTCTCAGTGTGAAGTTCCTTTGTAAGTTGAACTAAATCCTAGGAACGTCAAGGCCAGTACATCAATTTACTTTCAGGAACTACATTTTTTGTAGATATGTAATGCCAAACCTATATTCTGTGGAGAAAGAATATTATGTCCAATAGCTATCGACTTTTTCTTCCATTTTTAATGTCCCCACGGTTTTTTCTCAATACAACGCTATTAACGAAAGCACAAGGAGTGTCTGGAATGAGCTCCCTGCGAACTTTCAGAAAACGATCCGATGATGGGTATTATTTATTAGTAACGTATGGAACCATAAATTATGGCTTTGGCGTTAGTCGCAGCTACTGTCTGAACTGTTTGAAAACGTTCCTCCCACTGTGAATTGTTGGCGAGTACCTGGAATCCGATGCTTTTGTAGCCTGTGCTTTTGATACACAGAACTGGCGCCTTATTTATATTCGTAGAATTCAGTATACTGCTTCCATGCATTCTAAGCAACTGAGCTTTAACAGGCTTTATGTTTGGACGATAGCCACTTTCAATCTTATTCATCAGTTCGTCCAGAGAAAATTTCCAGTTGTCGTTATTATTCCCGAGGAAAGTAAAAAGTTAAATGCAAGACCAACCCAGTCTGATTTCCAAAAAGATATCTTCCTGCACTTTTATTCTCCAAACATTTAGTGTCGCCCGCTGGTTTTTATGTCCGTAGGGGCAAAACATTTTCACCATACACGTGATTTAGAAATTTTGAGGACATTGTGATCTGGTCATTTTCTCCTATCGATTGCTACAGTGCACTTTTAGTACCTGATCAATGTTATAAACTTAGACAAGGTGACAGTATAATTATAGTGAAACCCGTTTTTTGATTTCCAGTTTTCACATTTTTCTATCATTTAAGTTATTTCCGGTTGGTGGCATCGTAAGTCGTATTCTTTCAGTTAATTCTTTTCCTGTCATCAAAAATTTCTTACGCACAACATTTCCCACATATTGCACTTTTGGAACATTGCCACAAATTTCAACTTTGATTTTCAAGTCGATTTATGTGGGAACTACATCGTGTTCAAGCTCACGTACAACATGTAGGATAATGAATAACGTAGAACAGTACAGTTTGTTTCAGAATATAAATCATTTTTGATTCGAAAAGAAATATAGATTGCATTTTAGGGGCACTTTCAAAATGTTGTCGTAACGTTTCGTCAGCTGACTTTGCTAACCTGCAATAAATTATTAAAAACAGCATTTGAATTTGTTTTTCCTCTGAAAGGCAAGTGATGTAATGCACGAAACAATATGCAAGAAACAACTGATTTCAACTTAGTGCGAATAGGTCGAACTAATTTCGCAAGAGGTTCAAAATGGCTCTGAGCACTATGGGACTCAACTGCTGAGGTCATTAGTCCCCTAGAACTTAGAACTAGTTAAACCTAACTAACCTAAGGACATCACAAACATCCATGCCCGAGGCAGGATTCGAACCTGCGACCGTAGCGGTCTTGCGGTTCCAGACTGCAGCGCCTTTAACCGCACGGCCACTGCGGCCGGCAATTTCGCAAGAGAATCAATGAGAACTGATTAGTTGTTGTGCACTCTTAGTTCGGTTTGTTATAATATTAACAAAGTTACTTGACTTTTCAACTGCAGCGTTATGCCATTCGGAATTAATATTCATTTTTACAGATAAGTGAAACTCTTTGAAATTGGTAAATGGACGGCTTATGAATGCATCATGACTCCCGTGAGTTATACATGAGCAGATAATCTCACGCAACTTAGCAAGCGCGCCCGTAACTGCGTTGGAATAAACCAGCGATGGATATAATGACATCCAGTCCTATCAAAATCTTCGCTTTACGCTATCTCCGTCATCCTTGAAATTATAATTTTGGTCAGGTTGCCATAGACTCGATAAAATCTTATACCTAGGAAATTATCAAACTCCTTTTCTTTCAACGTAATTTCCGACATCGGAAATACTGACCAGGAGGTTACTATACTTTTCATCAAAGCTCTTGAAGCTAACAGCGGTACTGGCTAGGTCTATATTTTCTCCATCAGTCCAATGACTGGTAGTTTTTTTATAGAGATATCTGAGTTTGACTTAACCCTCTTCTTGTGATATTTCATTGCAGGTAGTTTATTTTTCGGTACCTTCACTTCCATTTTCGGTTTTCATTCGTTTATGAAGTATAAAAAACTTATGAATATGAGTCATTGTTTTCATTCTGTTCACTATGCTTTTACATCCCACAGTACACAAAATCCTAAGTAAACTACATGTACCACTGCTCACTAGCAACTCATTGTTTACTATGAAGAAATTGAAAGACAACCTCATTAACTGCCGACAATAATAAGCTGAATTTCGTAACAGCGAATTGTAGAGATGTTCACGCTTCTGTCCTGTAGTTGTTATGAAATTAACTGATTGAAGGCTGTTGCACAACACTTACTCAACGATTGCCACCTATCGTTAGATCTCATAGGTTGGAACTAGTTCCAGTGACAACTTACTACTTCTGCCGCCAAGCAGCGATCTGCGCCACACATTACAACTGAACACCCTTCGAGGTGTTAACCATTATTTGTAGGAGTAAACTTTTGTCGTGTGTTTTTTGGTGTGCAACTGTATCGCTGCACCAAGAGTCATTTGAGGTATATGAAGACATGCGCACCTATGACGTGGAACTTGGAAGGGTGACTTTTTCGTTCCCTAGGAAGGCAACATTTCCGAGACGGAACTCCAATATGGATATCTTTCTTAATGGGAGAGGTATGTACCGAGTTATTGGATTAAGAACGGAAAAGACCTAGCGTCGTTCAATAACAAAAATGCTGAGGAAACAGAGAGTGTTGCATGCTCAGTTCAAGAAAGAATGCGTAAATGTCGAGAGACAGAAGTAAGTAGAAATTCGCTCGTTTGTAAAAAGATCTATTCGCGAAGCATAGGAATACTTCCTCCTTCATTCATAAATAATTACGATGTCCTCAGAGGCATTTTAGGCACCTCTTTTTCCACACTTCCTATAATAAATAGAATGGCAAAAAATCCTAATAAGTCATACAGTTGGAAGTATTCCACACTGGTGTTAGCTGTAGATGTGTGTCTTCGTTTGTGATGCTGCCCAAAATATTGCTGCATGCCGGTTTCTGCGCGGTTGCGCAGAGCTTCAACATCTGTACCAAACTGCTTGTCCACTCTTATTGAGTTGATCGTATTTCGTTAAGCTTATCACACTGTAAAGTCAAAGTCTTGTATCAAAAAAAGTATCCTCTCCCATGCGCGTCATAGCGGTTTGCAACGTAGAAAATCATTAGGATAGAAATTGTATAGAATTTAGTCTTCCGTGGTTTAGCATAGATTTATGCTGCTCGGAAATTCATCTTTATTAAGTTGTGTCGAATAACTCAGAAGAAAACTAATTCTTTGAATATTTTCGTACTTCTTGGAAAAACTCAAAAGAAATTTTCAGAACTTCAAAACTTTGCACCGAGACCCTTTCTTGGTCAGCGAATGAGTGGACTACACTATCCGATTATAAATATTCTCACACCTCTATGAAGTACATAACTGACCAGCAGATGTAATGAGAGGCGGACCTGCCACTATGAACACAGGGTTGTCGTAGCGAGATGAGTGTAGACCAGATGTGGCTTGAATTCAAAGAAATAGTATCGGCACCTGTTGAGAGATTTATCTCAAATAAATTAACAAACGACGGGGCTGATCTTCCTTGGTACACAACACGGGTTAGAACACTGTTGCAGAAACAACGAAACAAACATGCCAAATTTAAACTGACGCAAAATCCCCAAGATTGGCGATCTCTTACAGAAGCTCGAAATTTAGCGCGGACTTCAATGCGAGATGCTTATAACAGTTTTCACAACGAAACTTTGTCTCGAAACCTGTCAGAAAATCCAAAGAGATTCTGGTCGTATGTGAAGCATCTTACCAGCAAGAAACAATCAATGCTTTCTCTGCGCGATAGCAATGGAGATACTATCGAAGTCAGTGCTGCCAAAGGAGAATGACTAAACGCAGCCTTCCGAAATGCCTTCACAAAAGAAGACGAAGTAAATATTCCAGGATTCGAATCGAGAACAGCTGTCAACATGAGTAACGTAGAAGCAAATATCCTCAGAGTATTGAAGCAACTTAAATCACTTAACAAAAGCAAGTCTTCTGGTCCAGACTGTATACCAATTAGGTTCCTTTCGTAGTATGTTGATGGATTAGCTCCATACTGAACAATCATATACAACCGTCAGCTCGGCGACAGATCCGTACCCAAAGACTGGAAAGTTGCACAGGTCACACCAATATTCAAGAAATGTAGTAGGAGTAATCCACTAAATTACAGGCCCATATCGTTAACGTCAATATGCAGCAGGATTTTGGAACATATATTGTGTTCAAACATTATGGATTACCTCGAAGAAAACTGTCTATTGACACACAGTCATCATGAGTTTAGAAAACATCGTTCCTGTGAAACACAACTAGCTCTTTATTCACATGAAGTGTTGAGTCCTATTGACAAGGGATTTCAGATCGATTCCGTATTTCTGGATTTCAGGAAGGCTTTTGACACTGTAAAACACAAACGGCTTGTAGTGAAATTGCGTGCTCAGTTGTGTGACTGGATTTGTGATTTCCTGTCAGAGAGGTCACAGTTCGTAGTTCAAAAATGGCTCTGAGCACTATGGGACTCAACTTCTGAGGTCATTAGTCCCCTATAACTTACAACTAGTTAAACCTAACTAACCTAAGAACATCACACACATCCATGCCCGAGGCAGGATTCGAACCTGCGACCGTAGCGGTCTCGCGGTTCCAGACTGCAGCGCCTAGAACCGCACGGCCACTTCGTCGGCACAGTTCGTAGTAATTGACGGAAAATCAACGAGTAAAACAGAAGTGATTTCTGGCGTTCCCCAAGGTAGTGTTATAGGCCCTTTGCTTCCTTATCTGTATAAACAATTTGGGAGACAATCTGAGAAGCCGTCTTAGGTTGTTTGTAGATGACGCTGTCGTTTATCGACTAATAAAGTCATGAGAAGATCAAAGCAAATTGCAAAACGATTTAGAAGAGATATCTGAATGGTGCGAAAATTGGCAGTTGACCCTAAAGAAGGAAAAGTGTGAGGTCATCCACGTAAGTGCTAAAAGGAATTCGTTAAACTTCGGTTACACGATAAATCGGTATAATCTAAAAGCCGTAAAATCAACTAAATACCTAGGTATTACAATTACGAACAACTTCAATTGGAAAGAACACATAGAAAATGTTGTGGGGAAGGCTAACCAAAGACTGCATTTTATTGGCAGGACACTTAGAAAATGTAACAGATCTACTAAGGAGACTGCCTACACTACGCTTGTCTGTCTTCTTTTAGGATACTGCTGCGCGGTGTGGGATCATTACCACATAGAACTGACGGAGTACATCGAAAAAGTTCAAAGAAGAGCAGCACGTTTTGTATTATCGCGAAATATGGGAGAGAGTGTAACAGAAATGATACAGGTTTGGGCTGAACATCATTAAACGAAAGGCGTTTTTCGTTGCGACGGAATCTTCTAATGAAATTCCAATAACCAACTTTCTCCTCCGAATGCGAAAATATTTTGTTGACACCGACCTACATAGGGAGGAACGATCACTACGACAAAATAAGGGAAAGCGGAGCTCGCAGGGAAAGATATAGGCGTTCATTCCTTCCGCGCGCTATACGAGATTGGAATAATAGAGAATTGTGAAGGTGGTTCGATGAACCCACTGCCAGGCACTTAAATGTGATTTGCAGAGTATCCATGTAGATGTAGATGTAGTGTTCACTATTGTCACTAGAGGTGATGGCAGGTGACGTCTCCAGGAATTCGCCAAACCACAGCTCCTCAACCGGATTGCCAGAGGCTATAGCGTGATTCATCATTTTAAATCATTCGTTCGCAGTCATCCACTGTCCAGTGGCGTTGTTCGCTACTCCACCTCACGCGTCAGTGGCACTGACATCATAAATGTGTTGCTTACGAAGAGCTGCTCGACCACTGTATCCCTTTCTTTTGAAATCCTTACGCACTGTCATAGTGCTATCTGGACTGCTGTTCACACTTTGAAATTCACGAGTGATTCCTTCTGCTGATTTCATACGAGTTTTTACAACCTTCGCACTGCCTGGCCTCGGTTTAGCTGTGGTTGTTCTTTCACGTTTCCACTTCGTAAACTCGTCACCAATAGTCGAACACCTTGCGACAGACTTTGGGACAGCATGGGCTTCCTCTCCTTACCTGTGTATGTTTCTACTGCAGAAATACAAATTAAAGACATCCCCCTACGTTTCAGCCTCCGCGAAGCCGAGTTATACAATGAACATTTCACTGACAGAGAACTGCTTCAGTTCTTGCCTCATCTCACGATGCAGCCCCAGGTCGTGGTTCAATTCGTAGTCAGATAATCCAACACCTGCATGTTACTCGAAGGCTACATCCACTCAGGGTCTTCAGCCATATTTGTTTCGACGGTGTCTTCCTTTCGCAATGGCGAGATAGTATCATCGTCCCAATCCTTATCCCAGGCAAAGCCCCAACGTCTCTCGATAGCTACCGAGCGATCAGCCTCACCAACGTGCTCTCCAAACTGCTTGAAATCCTGGTTACCCAACCTGGTTAAGTTGAAAATGACAATCCGTTAGGCTTTTTCTAAACTTCAACACCTCATTGCAGTCTGCTTTGATTTACTTAAGACATACGACACTGTTTGGTGCCATCAAATTTTACTTATCGTCCATGCCCCCTTCGAAGTCCCCTACAAATTTTTATTCGTCAGTTTGTATCCCACGGGTTATTCCGGGTTAGAGTTGGAACTTTACTCAGCTCTCCACGAGTCCAAGAGAATGGCCGCCCACAGGGCCCTGTACCGAATGTTATCATGGTGCTGATAACCTCGCCGTTGAGCACACATGCAGTCAAAAGACACGCAAAAGCGGATTTCCGCGACGGGCACGACTGCGGGCCAGTGCCACGGGTATCTCTGGCGGATCTGGCCTGCCGATCTGGGACCCGTGGTTTCTCACAAACGTGCACTCCCCACACATCGGATTCGGACTATCCGACCTGTCCACAGGCTGAGTCCATTCTCTTGTGTGTGGAGGGGGTGGGGGTGGCGGGGGAGGGAATGTGTGGATTTTCGTGATTTAACTGCGGACCCAGGACTGTGGTGCATACCTGACAGGCCAGAGGCTACTGGCGACGGGTTTCAGAAGTTGCGACTGTCTATAACTGCAAGTACGTTGCACTGTGCGGCGTTTTATAGCATTTACTTCATTCTATAACATTTTCGCACTTTGACAGTAGTCTATGTCTTTCATAAAAAGTATGGACGGTGTTAGAAAGAATATTGTGGTAGTCACTGGCTGTTTGTAAAGTATCCCATTGGGGAATAGTGTGCACAGAGAACAAAAGATGCCAAGCTAGCACTGAACAGAAGAAGGTTATTTTTATAAGATCCCAACAAGAAAACCTGAACAACAAAAAACGGTATCTCTATGAAAGAGATCGTCCTGATCTATGAGAATATTGTAAGAAAAGGCACGCAGTCTGTTACCATAGGTTACAGTGCCATAGGCACGATGAGAATTGGTAGCCGTCACAACCGGTGGTTGCACTGGCATTGTCTTGGTCCTGTTGCACCGTATCGAAGACTCGTTGTTTCACTCAGCTTCATGGTCAAGTTCAGACTCGGCGTGAGACTCGGATTCAGACTGCTGGAGATCTTCGGACGGCGATCTTAGAAAGCCGGCAGGGATATGGATACCTGGAATTGGCCGGCGTCACATGGCTTTGTGGATGCTAGATAGTGTCGGCTGTGCCTGGTGATCGTAGCGCCCACGTTACCGCAGCAGATGTTGCAATGCAGTGGAGCTGCGTCAGATGCAGGCGTCTGAAAGGGCAGCAATCCACAGGACTTGTGTGGTGTGCGGCTGGAACATCAGGCACTAGCCATACACTGTATCCCTCTTTCCTTCGGCGGGAGATGGCAAAGGCATCTCAATGCGTAGATGGTGGCCGTCATGGGGGCGAGAGAAACGACTTAGCATTCCGCTTCCCTCTGAAGGTAGGTGGTTGTTGTGGCGTTTGACAGCCAAGGACATGGTACTTCTCTTCAACATGAAGGAGACTGCGCATGTGCCTGCAAGAAGTGGACTGGAGAATTAGGGTGAGGCAAAGAGATGAGTCCAGTGCGCTGCTGCGAAGAGATAATCCTGGAGGATGGAGGAGATGGCTGGTGCCACGGCCGGGACCACGACCAGGGTCGAACGGCGCAGATTGGCGTCAAGATGAGGGCGGGTGGTGCGCTGCAAAGGTCCTTTTGGGAAGAAAACCCAGTGCTTCAGAGAAAGCAGACATGCGAGGGTGGAAACAGGCCGCAGAGGATGTGGATGAAACCAGGCCAGCAGAGAGGAATGAGGACAGGGAGTGCGCAGTGTGCACGCAGAGATGGCACGGGTGGGCAAGTGGCTGACGCGTAGTGCACAGCAGGCGAGCAGCGAGCGTGGAATGCGACGCCGGCGTCAGCAGTGGGACTGCAAGGTGTGTGGCGTTGAGCAGATGAAAGTCGTTCGGGAGGAGGCCTGCAAAGAGAAAAATTTGCAGAGCGGTCATCGAGAGGTGCACCCAGGCCGCCGAAGGTGGCAGGACGAGGCACGGTAGAGCCCTGCCAGGGAAGTCCGCGAGGCCGCCGGAGATGGCCACAGCCGAGAGCGGAGATCAGCAGGGGCGGCACCGGATAGGGCCCTACCAAGGGTGGGACGACAGACAAAGCAACAGGAGACAGGCCCAGAGCTGTGCAAATAGAAAAAGGGTGAGTCGTGGCATCAACAGAAGGTGCAAGGAAGAATATGGAATGGGCAAGTGCCGAGGACACCGGAATGCCAGGAGCGGGTCGAATGGAGGGGTACATCGGCTGGGACAGGTACTGTGGTGGAGCCGGTGATACCGGAAGCGGTAGCAGAGACGACCGGGTGGCAAGGGCACGGTATTAACGAGAACCAGTGGCGCCACACTGGGTGGAGGCGCCACGTCGAGGGGCGCCAGAGCGGACAGAGGAGATGCAGATGGCGGAGCTGCAGACGCCAGGACCACAGGGGCCACGGTAGAAAGTGCCGTGGTGGACGAGTCCGAGAGAGTACCGCAGGACGCGCGAATGCGAAAGGCCGAATGGCCAGGGCCCAGAGGGACCAGGGTACGAGGTGGCCAGGAGCGAAACAATGAAAATAATGGAACTGTGTATGAGGCGGCCTAGTGCCGCCAGGAAGGTGGGCCGAGAGTCCAAGGCCGCGTCAAAGTCTGAAGGATGCAGGGGTAGAGGTGTGGCAACCTGCACCTGGCCAGGGTTGAATAGGCAAGGCGCCGTCGGAGGAACGCTGAGGTGCAAAGGAATTGCCGAGTGTGAAACAGAAGCCGTGTTGTCCCAGCAGTAGCACGTGGGGGAATCGCCCCCAAGATGCACTGAAGGAAATGAGCGAATTGTTGGCCCAAACAAAGTAGCTCACGACTCCGTAATTGGACAAAATGCAGAAGCGAAAGGTCTGGGGCAAAAGAAGCCATGAGAATAGAGTACGGGAAATGAGACCAGGAGATTGTCGGTAAGGGTGCGTAGAGGCACACAAATGCAGAGAGAGGGCAACCTGGTGGAGCACAGATATTGGAACGAAGTTCCGAAGGCACGAGAGGTATGAAAAGCTTATTGACGCCAACTAAAGTATACGATTGTGGGTAGATGCACGCTGAAAATAAGAAGACTGAACAATAGAAGTTTATTTCTGTAAGAAAGCAACAAGAAAACATGAATAACAGAAAACAGATCCTCCATGAAAGGAATGTGAGAGATCGTCCTTATCTATGAGAAGAACTGTCACTCAATCAATTCAGTTCCAGAAAACTGCGAGAGAAGACACACAGTCAGTCACCATAGGTTACCCTGGCACATGTATGGCCGGAATCGGACACAGTCACAATTGGTGGTTGTGCTAGCGCTGTCTTGGTCCTGTTGCGCTGCATCGGAGACTCGTCATTTTTCTCAGATTCACGGGATCGTTCCGACTCGCCGTGAGACTCGAATTCAGACTGCAGAGAGCTGCAGGCGGCGGTTCTCTAAAGGCCGACTGGCACATCGATATCAGGAAGTGGCCGGCGTCACGTGGATTCACGGTTGCGAGATAGTGCCGGTTGTGTTCGATGATCGTAGCACCATAGTTACCGGAGCCGATGTCGCAGTGCAGTGGAGCCGAGTCAGCTGCAGGCGTCTGCACGGCGGCAGCTCACAGGGCAATGTTCGGTGGCTGGAACATCAGACACCAGCTGTACACCGTAGCTTGTACGCTATATACTCAAGTGCCTCTCGAAAGAAAAATCGCACAAAATGGGTGAAAAATGGATTACTGAACGGTAACATTTTAGATGTACGGATAGGATTCAGAATCGTTGGCATTCGTCTGAGAATAATGAAGATTTACTATGCTAGGAAGAGGGCATCCTTTGTAAAGTACAGTAATTCGTAATATGTGTAAAGTAATGGACATAACACAGTTATGGGTAAAAGTCTACAATAATGAACATAGTACAAGCAACATTTTATTGGCGCTCAGTATAGTGTCGGTTTATACCACTCATCCCCCTCACTCTTTTACGCATCTTTTACGACGCCTACAGCTGTCTGAGAATATTTCTGAAATTACTGAAGGTATTTTAAATTCGACTTTGCAACTGCAACAAAATGCGTCTTTTTCTCACCAAACATGTTTCATTTTATCGAAATAAAACATCGTTAGTGGTCTGTACTGAAACAGATTTACATTCTGGCTTGGTTTCTGCATCTAAAAAAGTTCATTAATAAAGATGTTGATGTTAGTTAGATACATTATGCCCGGTTTTCGCTCATATCGGAAAACGCCGTCTGCTTGCCCGTTTTTGAGGTATTTCCTCGTTTGTCCCTGTTCTGTTTATAACACTTTGTTCCACAGCTGAAATACTGTCTGGAAATGTTTCAACCCTCTCTTTGTACACCCTATTTTTGCGTTCCTGTTTGTGTAATATTCGTGTGTCAGTTTTCACAAACAAGGTAGTTCGAGTTATAGTTGTATAAGCTTTTCGATGTGGTCATTGGTCCACCTATACTTGCAGCATCTAAAACTTACTGTCACTTGAAAACCACTCGGTCATCAGTGGATAATTTCGGGTATCTCCTATAGTTCTCTTGTTTCGTAATGTAGTTGCAATTGCGACAGAATCCTGGAACAGTGGTTTACTAACGATGAACTAAGAACAAATCAGGTCAAAAGCTTACGAAAAAGCACTTTCTCTAATAAAAATAAACTTGTAATTTCTTCATGTACCTTGTTGCAAAGCCAAACTAATTCCCAATCACCAGCTATCGACGAATCTTAAACATCGCTATAACTAACATAAAAATCATTTTTTTACCGAATAGTTTCTTTAAAATCGTGTGAGAAAGACTGCGAGATAGCCGACATGAGGACGCTGTTTTTCCCGAGTAACGCGTCAACCAGCGGCTTGCCGAAAACTCACAGACTTCTTAAAGGAGGCCCGGCGCAGAAATCCGCTCGTGTGTGTACCTGTGTGAGGCCAGATCGGCAGTTTACAGAACTGTCGGTAACGGTCTCACGGTGGTGCCCCCACTCAAGGTGCTCAAGATCCGCTTGCAGCTGGTCATACACAAGCGGTAAAAGCAGATGTCAGACTGAGATTCATTGGAAGAATCCTAAGGAAATGCAATCCGAAAACAAAGAAAGTAGGTTGCAGTACACTTGTTCACCCACTGCGGATTCTAGCGACGGGCCACGGACATTTCCGGTGGATTCTGGAAGACCTGCAGTCACCCCATGTGCATTAGTGGAGGCACAACCTTAAGACCGTTACCTACAGTTCTGAGTACACACATCAGCGGATTTCTGCGATGAGTCTCGTTCAGCCACGTCCTTGTTTTTCAGCGAGCCATTGGGTGGCGCACTGCTCCAGCAGAACAGCGCGCTCGCTTCGGCTTCCCTGCAGTCTCTCTCACACAATTTTAAAGAAACTATTTGGTAAAAACAGTTGTTTTTTTCATCCTTAAAGCTTTATATGTCAGTTTCATGATGAAATGCCAATCATTTCGGTAATTATCATGGTTATTGCGATATTTCGCTTAAAAGTAACCCATTGCCTGAAAGTCGAAAAGTTTGCAATGAAGAATAGGGGTGGTATGAATTTGCTGCATATGAACTTAAGCTAAAATACCGAATTTTCCTTTAGACTTGGAGGAGGTTACATTTGCGATCGCTCGCGCCAGTGATATATCTAGAATGAAAAACTGCTAACACACACATATCTTACAAATGATTTGAGATATCGACAAAGATTTTGGAAAATGATAGCACGCAAAGAGAAGAGTGTTTTTCCATATAGAAAACAAGCGGAACTTTCGTATCTGCCGCGATATACGAGTGACTGCGGACTTTTGCAATGGAATGATACAATTTTTTAAGAGTCGTGGATACCTGGTGAATTGTGAGCTAGAGTGGCTTTGCAACAAGATTAGTGAAAAAATTAAACGTTTATTTTCAAACCAAGAATGTGCTTTTTCGTAAGTTTTTAATCCGTTTTGTCCTAGGCTCCTCGTTTAATAAACCACTGTTTCAAGATTATATCGCAATTGCAGGTGCTTCACGATGTTAGCGAGGTGACTTTGTGTAAACTCCGCCTTGTTGTCCCAAAAAAATCCACTTTTAACATGACAACCAGAAAAATGTAGGGGATACTCGAAATTCGCCACTAATGAGTGAGTTATTTTCAAGTGAGAGCCGGCCGCGGTGGTCTAGCGGTTCTGGCGCTGCAGTCCGGAACCGCGGGACTGCTACGGTCGCAGGTTCGAGTCCTGCCTCGGGCATGGGTGTGTGTGATGTCCTTAGGTTAGTTAGGTTTAAGTAGTTCTAAGTTCTAGGGGACTTATGACCTCAGATGTTGAGTCCCATAGCGCTCAGAGCCATTTGAACCATTTTTCAAGTGACAACAAGTTTTAGTTGCTGCAAGTATAGATGGACCAGTGACCACGCTGAAAACCTTATATAATTTTAGCGTGAAATATCTTGTTTGTGAAAATTGACACGGAACATTACACAAATAAGAATGTAAAAAAAACAGGGCGTACAAACAGAGGGTTGAAACATTTCTGGACAATATTCCATCTATGGAACGAAGTGTTATAAAAAGAACTGTACCAAACAAGGGAATACCTAACGAACGTGCAAGCAGGCGGCTTTTCCTCATGTGAGCAAAAACCGGGCATAATATATCCTAATTAACATTAACATCTTTTGTAACGAACTATTTTTAGATGCAGAAAGCAAGCCAGAATGTAAATGCGTTTCAATACAGATCACTAAATATGCTTTATTTCAGTAAAACGAAATTTATTTGGTGACAAAAATACGCATTTTGTTGCAGTTGCAAAGACGTATTTAAAATACCTTCAGTAATTTTAGAAATAATCTCAGCAAGATGTAAGCTTTTTAAAAGATGCATAAAATGGAGGGTGGGATGAGTTGTATAAACTAACATTATAGTGAGCGCCAATCAAATGTTGCTTGTACTTTTCATGGCCCATACAGCCCGCTACTGCCACAATTTCCGTCCTAGCATCGTTCATACTTTCTCTCTAAGATATAAACTACTTTCAAAGTGTGAAAATGTACTGCAACAAATAAAATGCATATAAAACTCCGCATTGTGCAAGGTACTTGTAGTATTCACTCCTGAAATCCGTCGCCTGTGGCCCCCGGCCAGTCGATCTTACACGGCAGTCCTGGGTCCGCGGTTAAATTACGAAAATTGGCCAATTAGCCACCACACACGAACGAACCCACTGCGGAAATCCGTTCGTGTGTGGCCAGCTAATGCCAGCTCCAAGATGCCTTCCAGAGGGCCTCCTGCTGGACACGTTCCCATGGTTTCCAATTCTCCCTCTAAAAACGTGGGTCATGCATGTCTGTTGCCATAATACTGTCCATCCTGACTCAGATCTGTACTTGAGTACCAACCATTTGGACTCTATTGAACAGCCCTGTTTTTTGGGACCCGTTTTTGATAAAAAGCTGACTTGGCTGCCCCATATTCGCCAACTAAAGACTAGCTGCATGCTGAAGCATGCCACTGTCTGCTTTCTTACCCACACCTCTTGGGCGCTGAGCACACTACTCTCCTCCATTATCATCAGGCCCTTGGTCTTGTACCAGCTAGACTGTGGTTGCCATATTTATGGTTCAGAGTCACCTTCAGCTTTGATAGTGTTATATCCAGTCCGTTATCATGGCGTGTGACTGGCCACTGATACCTTCCAGACTAGTCCCGAGTTTCTTACTGAAGAGGGGACCCATCTCTTCGGTTCTGACAGAACAAACTCTTGGTCTCCTATACGACTGCCATTCAATAATTCCCTGATCATTCAATGTATCCCATTCTTTTTGCATACGAGGGGCATCAAACCCCTGATACTCGACCTTGGGCGATTAACAGAGCCCTCTGTTTTATTTATTTGACAGCATTTTAATATGTAGTGACTTACTGAACAGTCTACATCTACATCTACATCCATACTTCACAAGCCATCTCACGGTGTGTGGCGGAGGGTACTTTGAGTACCTCTTCGGTTGTCCCTTCTATTCCAGTCTCGTATTGTTCGTGGAAAGAAAGATTGTCGGTATACCTCTGTGTGGGCTCTAATCTCTCTGATTTTATCCTCATGGTCTCTTCGCGAGATATACGTAGGAGGGAGCAATATACTGCTTGACTGCTCGGTGAAGGTATGTTTTCGAAACTTCAACAAAAGCCCGTACCGAGCTACTGAGCGTCTCTCCTGCAGAGTCTTCCACTGGAGTTTATCTATCATCTCCGGAACGCTTTCGCGATTACTAAATGATCCTGTAACGAAGCGCACTGCTCTCCGTTGGATCTTCTCTATCTCTTCTATCAACCCTATCTGGTACGGATCCCACACTGGTGAGCAGTATTCAAGCAGTGGACGAACAAGTGTACTGTAACCTACTTTCTTTGTTTTCGGATTGCATTTCCTTAGGATTCTTCCACTGAATCTCAGTCTGACATCTGCTTTACCGACGATCAACTTCATCCTCTTCAGTCCCCAGGTATCATATATGATACCTCCAGGTATTATTTTTTTCAGGGGCGCGTACGCAGCGGAATCTTTTTCGGCCTGTGGTATCAGTTTATTGACCAACAAGCATTACATATATTGATCAAAAATGATGGTGCATTGAGAATGGCTAGTTTCTAGCTGAAATCTAGATCTGCCAATAAAATTTCGAAAGGACGACTCATGGCTGATATCTATTATTTACAAATCAATAACAGTCGCTGCGTAAAACAGCCTCTGAATGGAGGGTAACCTGATGACCATGTCAATTTGTTATATGGCGCTTTGTTAATTTAAATCTTACAGTTAAAACTTTCTCATGCACTGAAAAGATTGCATTCAGTTTTGTTGTGAACAAAGAAAATGGTTCAAATGGCTCTGAGCACTATGGGACTTAACTTCTAAGGTCATCAGTCCCCTAGAACTTAGAACTACTTAAACCTAACTAACCTAAGGACATCACACACATCCATGCCCGAGGCAGGATTCGAACCTGCGACCGTAGCGACCGCGCGGTTCCAGACTGTAGCGCCTTTAACCGCTTGGCCACCACGGCCGGCTGTTGTAAACACCATTCGAATTTTTATTCTATATCACTTTTGTATTACTGAGTGATTTTGTTGACTTAAGTGCTTTGTACTGCAGATTGCTGCTGTGTGCCCTGTCTAATGACAAAAATTGCATTGTATGAATGCGTGGTGCCTGTTCTTTCGGACGTCTCTGAAGGGACAGACACTACGCATTCATATAATTGGTTCGCCACGATGGGCAATGAATCCACCACCTTCAGTGCGGAAGCACAAATAATTTCGACCTCCTGCGGGAATCTCAAAGAAGCGTGCATGGATGACATGGACGAGAACCGTGGATGGGTGGCGCTAGGTGGGAGTGTGGAGGCGTGTCCAGATGGTCCGCGCAAAGGCGCCGAACACTGTGTCTCGGTGGCGCGCTGGTTAACGTAACTGCATAGTAAGTGGCAGATCCCAAGTTCGAATCCCAGTCTAACACGCATTTTCACTCGTTGGCACTGATTTCACATAAATTCCCATTGCAACTGACATCAATAGTTCTATCCCTTTCATTTCCTTTCTCCTCCATCCATCATCAATTTACAGACTGTAATTGCATTTATCATTTCGGAAGACACAACTTTCTCGCGCGAGGTTAACTCCATAGCACGCACAGTATTTTGCTTTTGCATTGCTAGGCCTGTTTACGAACGCTTGTGTCTGTACGCCCTGTGTTTTCTGCGTATAGCCACGCTGATGGCGTGACCGTGGCAGTTGTGAACCCATGTAAAGACATCAGCATCGTTGCACTATATCACGTCAGCCGATATTATGTATGTTCGTGTGCCCAAAGTAATGACGGACAGCCGTCCAAAGTCCGATGAGGTAATCTAACGAGGTCTTTCTTTAATTTATTTTCTGGCGAGTGCACGATTAGCATATCTCGAATTAGAGAATCTGCACATGACTTTTTACATTGATTATTTTCGAACTGGAATTTACACTCACTAGCTAGGCCCTGCTAGTGCTCTTTATAGCCTCAAATGTGTTTCTTAAAACATCGAAAAATTTAGATCAGGCTGTAGCAACATGCACCTGTGACTCGAAGTATGTTTCAAATTCATTCTTATTTTAGAATAGGGAAGAGGCACTGGGATACTCACCGAAAATAAATTCTGGACCAGTTTATAAATATCATAGCCAGAAATGGCAATAAGAAACGTGTTACATTCTACATCACCTGATACGCGGTGTGAGACGCAATGTTGCCCAAGTCTTGCAACGTAATTCTGTAATTTCTGGGAGCGGTTCTAGGCGCTACAGTCTGGAACCGCGCGACCGCTACGTTTGCAGGTTCGAATCCTGCCTCGGGCATGGATGTGTGTGATGTCCTTAAGTTAGTTATGTTTAAGTAGTTCTAACTTCTAGGGGACCGATGACCTCAGAAGTTAAGTCCTATAGTGCTCAGAGCCATTTGAACCAATTTTGTAATTTCTGGTCGAACGCTGCAGAGAGTGACGTCGGCAGCTTACTTTGTCCTTGACAAGTTTCCGTATTCTCTTCCAGTGTGGGCATGCGTGCCACAAGGATTTCCTAAGCGCTGGAAAATTGCTGCAGTAAAATGACGATGGGTTCCAGCTAACCTCCTTGAAGTTATGCTATATCTGAAAAATTTAACTCAGAACAGTATACAAAATTCTGTAAATTCCTCCTGGAAAGAGAATGGGATTATCAATTCATTTAAGCCGTCCGTGCTGACCGAGCTGTTCTAGGCGTTTCAGTCCGGAACCGCGCTGCTGCTACGGTCGCAGATTCGAACCCTGCCTCGGGCATGGATGTGTGTGATGGCGTTAGATTTAAATAGTTCTAAGTCTAGGGGACTGATGACCTCAGATGTTAAGTCCCATAGTGCTTAGAGCCATTTATCAGTTCATTTATTTTCAAAAAAATTGTCGAAGAGCCACGCAATGAAAACGTTGCCACACAAACAATTCATTATTAAAGCAGTCGCAGAAAGCGTTAGAAATCTAGATTTTCCAGTTTGCTATGTAAGCGTCTGTGTACAACGCAGTTTTTACCTCGCCGCCAGTCATGATTTTTGCAATGCTACTGCTTTTTCCTCGTCGTCAGTCATAATTCTGTGGGCTTGTGTGGCCTCGTCGCCAATCATGATGTTGTATTCATCACAACCTTGTGACGCCCAGCATCACAGGTAGCAGGAAGCGAACTTGCAGCTACAGATATTTACTTGCTGTGCAAGGTGGCTGACCAGCACGCTTTACAACTTAACGTAAACACATGGCTCGAAAACATACACAAAATAAGTCAAATAATGAACATTTTTAATGTTTATGTAAGTAATACTCAGTTTTGAGCATTGACAGACGCCTGGCTCCATATTCAAAGTGTAACACAGTGACTACCCCAACACTTTGATGATAACTATGTAATCTCAACGTGTTAACAGGACTGCTGTATTTGACAGTACTCTGCTCCGTTTCTGACTAATAATTTTAATAGACACTTTCTGCTGAACAGTCCAATGACTACTCGTAATTAGGGGCTTGTTAGTTGGTGGTAAATGAAGACAACGTCGGCTGATGTAGACTGGAACTGTAGGTTTGTAGGCAATCAGACGTGACTCGACGTGAACTGTGTTAGATGTGAATTGGAACTCAAATCAACGTGAACGGATGAAAGAGGCCGCGCGTCGCTGTTACCCCGCTATTACCGGAAATAATCGTATCCGCGAAGAGGAAGATTGTTCCAGGTATCAGCGCAGCTGATATCACTAACGCCGGTTGGATCTAACGCTTTGACAGTTGTGTAATTGAAAGAAACATCGGTCCCTATAGAGCCTATATGTGTATAGGCTCTCTATCGGTCCCATACTGTGAGCACCATCTAGGCGGCAATAGACCAGAACTCGGTATGGCCTCCCCAGAAACTTCGCACAGTGGAAGAGGGGTCAAAATAAGCAGACACATGTCTCTCTTTATCTGCAGATACTCGACCGTTTCTGAAAAAGCGACGGTCAAAGTTACTTTCCAGGTCTTTTATGTGCATTTTGCCACTCGATATCGTCAGACGAAACGCTGACGCAGTGGTTAGCGTCGCGGCTTCTTGATTTTTGCGCCCCGTGTTCGGAACCTCATTATGACTTTTATTTTTGTTTTTCATTTACATATCCACGTCTGTAAAAGATTACTATACGAACGTTTTCCAGTGTATATTGATATAACGTTGACCTTATTCGTCAACTAGTTGTATAACAGATGAATGAATTTTTAAAAATGAGAAAATTATTCGAAATGATTCTCGGTGAAATTCCTGTAGTGAATCTTGATTCATAGTCAATTACAAGCGCCAGCTTTCGGAAAAGTGATCCATTATCCATGGTTTGGCGCGAAATTATTTCCAATACGCGAAATTTTCGCCAGTGTTAACGACATTTCTTTCGCGAGAGAAATTCATATGAAGAAATTTCACTGCGGCAAACCTGCCTTCGCGCGATGCTCGTGGTGTTTTCAATATCTGTATTTCGAATGTTTCTAAGATCGGTATCACCCAAGCGAATGCACCAAATCTTCCCGAAGATTAAACAGGTGAATTAAATTTAAGAATTAAATAAGAATTAGTATGAAAATGAAATATCAGACTATGAGAATTCAAAAAGTTGTAACCCCTCAAAACATCATTCACACATATCTTATACACTGAAACGCCAAAGAAACTGGTATAGGCATGCGTATTCAAATACTGAGATATGTATTTTAACAGGCAGAATACGGCACTCCCTTCGGCAACGCCTACACTATATGTTTAAAAGTATTCGGACACCACCAAAAACGTACGTTTTTCATATTAGGTGCATTATGCTGCCACCTACTGCCAGGTACTCCATATCACCGACCTCAGTAGTCATTAGACATCGTGAGAGAGCAGAATGGGGTGCTCCGCGGAACTCAAGGACTTCGAACGTGGTTGGTTCAAATGGCTCTGAGCACTATGGGACTCAACATCTGTGGTCATCAGTCCCCTAGAACTTAGAACTACTTAAACCGAACTAACCTAAGGACATCACACACATCCTTGCCCGAGGCAGGATTCGAACCTGCGACCGTAGCGGTCGAACGTGGTCAGGTGATTGTCTGTCACTTGTGTCAAACGTCTGTACGCGAGATTTCCACACTCCTAAACATCCCTAGGCCCACTGTTTCCGACGTGATAGTGAAGCGGAGATGTGAAGGGACACACACATCACAAAAGCGTACAGGCTGACCTCGTCTGTTGACTGACAGAGACCGCCGACAGTTGAAGAGGGTCGTAATGTGTAATAGGCGGACATCTATCCAGACCATCACACAGGAATTCCAAACTGCATCAGGATCCACCGCAAGAACTATGACAGTTAGACGGGAGGTGAGAAAACTTGGATTTCATGGTCGAGCGGCTGCTCATAAGCCATACATTACGCCGGTAAAAGACAAACGACGCCTCGTTTGGCGTAAGGAAGGTAAACATTGGACGATTGAACAATGGAAAAATCTTGTGTGGACTGACCAATCACGGCACACAATGTGCCGATCCGATGGCAGGGTGTGAGTATGGCGAATGCCCGGTGAACATCTGCTAGCGTGTGTAGTGCCAACAGTAAAATTCAGAGGCGGTGGTGTTATGGTGTGGTCGTGTTTTTCATGGAGGGGGCTTGCACCCCTTGTTGTTTTAGGTGGCACTATCACAGCACAGGCCTACATTGATGTTTTAAGCACCATCTTGCTTTCCACTGTTGAAGAGTAATTCGGGGATGGCGACTGCATCTTTCAACACGATCGAAGACCTGTTCATAATGTACGGCCTGTAGCGGAGTGGTTACACGACAATAACATCCCTGTAATGGACTGACCTGCACGGAATCCTGACCTGAATCCTATAGAACACCTTTGGGATGTTTTGGAACGCCGACTTCGTGCCAGGCCTTACCGACCGACATCGATACCTCTTCAGTGCAGCACTCCATGAAGAATGGGCTGCCATTCCCCAAGAAACCTTCCAGCACCTGACTGAAAGTATGCCTGCGAGGGTGGAAGCTGTCATCAAGGCTAATGGTGGGCCAACACCATATTGAATTCCAGCATTACCGATGGAGGTCGCCACGAGCTTGTAAGTCATTTTCCGCCAGGTGCCCGGATACTTTTGATCACATGGTGTATATAAGACAACAAGTGTCTGGCGCAGTAGTTAGATCGGTTACTGCTGCAAAAATAGTAGGTTATCAAGATTTAAGTGAGTTTGAATGTGGTGTTATAGCCAAACTGCAGCAGTACTGTTTACGAAGAAACGGCCGGAACTAAGCACGCGACTTGCCATCAATGGACAGCCAATACCCTGTACTACGGCGACGAAATATCTAGGAGTGATACTGGATAAAGGGATGACTCTTACCCCCATATACGCAAGATAGAAAACTGAATACTATGAAGATGCTCCGAGCACTCACGCCGTTTTTCACGAGCATGAATCTAAACCCGTCAACGAAATTAAAACTGTATAGAGCAACGGTGCAACCTTCCCTGCTGTACGGTTCGACGTCTTGGGAAACAACATATGACTAATATACGCAGTTTGTAACCACTACAAAACAGGTTTTTGATGTGGAGCCTAGGCTACCCACGGTGGGCCAGGACGAGAGAAACACAAGAGCTGACTGGAGAAAAATACGTCGTTAAGAAGATAAAAGACCGTGCAACTCGTCTTTTTCACAAATTAGACGAGTATCGGGGAAATGTCCACCAACTTGCGAATGTAGGCCAGCCCTACCACAACACTGGCACAAATACAAAGTGCCTCGAGCCATTAATGCACCCCCACAGGACCATCGAAGATGATGCAATCTTCAGTTATTCGGTGTTTTACATGTAAATAGTTGCTGCCAATCACTCGTACGACTACCTAACCAGCACCCTGAAAGGACTCAAGGACCCACAGACAACCCAGTCCCTTTGCAAGCGAATACACAATAAAGTGAAACCAGTTCTCACAGTTTGCCATTCCAGAAGAAAAAATCGCCCAAGGCGAGCACTATTTGGACACAACATGCCACAAAAAGAAAAGGGACACAGCATCTTCGAGGTAGCGATGAAGTGGGGATTTTCCCGTATGACCATTTCACGAGTTTAACGTGAATATCAGGAATCCGATAAAACATCAAATCTCTGACATCGCTACGGCTGGAAAAATATCCTGCAAGAAAGGGGCCAACGACGACTGAAGAGAGTCGTTCAGCGCGACGGAAGAGCAACCCTTCCGCAAATGGCTGCAGATTTCATTGCTGGGCCATGAACAAGTGTCAGCGTGCGAACCATTCAACGAAACATCATCGATATGGGCTTTCGGAGCCAAAGACCCACTTGCGTACTCTTGACGACTGCACGACACAGAGCTTTACGCCTCGCCTGGGCCCATCGACACCGATATCGGACTGTTGATGACTGGAAACATGTTGCCTGGTTGGACGAGTCTCGTTTCAAATTGTATCGAGCGGATGGACGTGTACTGGTATGGAGACAACCTTAGGAATCCATGGACTCTGCATGTCAGTAGGGGACTGTTCAAACTGGTGGAGGCTCTGTAATGATGTGGGGTGGGTGCAATTGGAGTGATATGGGACTAATACGTCTAGATGAGACTCTGACAGGTGACACGTACTTAAGCACCCTGTCTGATCGCTTGCATTCATTCATGTCCATTGTGCATTTCGACGAAGTTGGACAATTCCAGCACGACGATGCGACACCCACATGTCCATAATTATTACAGAGTGGCTCCAGGAACACTCTTCTGAGTTTAAACACTTCCGCTGGCCACCAAACTCCCCAGACACGAACATTATTGATCATATCTGGGATGCCTTGTAAATGCTGTTATGAAGAGACCTCCACCCCCTCGTACTCATACGAATTTATAGACAGCCCTGCTGGATTCATGGCTTCAGTTCCCTCCAGAACTGCTTCAGACATTAGTCGAGTCCATGCCACGTCGTTTTGCGGAAGTTCTGCGTGCTCCCTTGGGCCCTACACAATATTAGGCAGGTGTATCAGTTTCTTTGACTCTTCACTGTATAAGAAATGTATGTCACTTATTGTGAAATCCAGTTGTAATTTTAAAGTTAATATAACACCCTTGTCTCCCGTAATTTGATAAGAAACATTCGTGTAGTCACATTCTACAGCTATGGATACATAAACGAATGTAATAAAAATAAAATAAAGTAAATAAAAACAATAATCGGGTTTCGAGCACGGAGCGCAAAATTAATAAGCTGCGTCGTTAGCCACTAAGACACCATTTCCTCTGAGGGTATCGCACTGTAAAAGGCACAGAAAATGTCTCCAAAATACCTCGAAAACTTTGGCCGTCGTTTTTTCAGAAATGGTCGAGTATCTATGGATAAGACGAAACACGTGTTCGCTTAATTTTACTCTTCTTCCACTGAGCGAAGTTCCTGGGAAATCGGATTATGGCGCTTGCTGCGCTCTCGTCGTAGGTACACAGCAACACCGAATGACTGGTCCACGTTCCAAGCCACTGAGCTCTCCCGACTGATCTATTCTGCTGTCACTGCTTCTCTACCGACAACAGAATACTCCGCTCCTCCCTTTATACTGGCAGGTTTACCTCTCGTGACATCTAATGGTCGATACCGCATTACACAGGGGTGTTCTCATACTTTTGATCAGATAGTGTGGAGAAATTACTACTATGTCATGTAAATAAATACGATACTTTTCTAGATGTTCATCTCGTCATTTGACGTCCTAGCAGTTGTGCCAATTCCAACTGCAGCGCAATGCATGATTATTCCTTAGACAAAGCTACGTTGAGTCAGAGAGGGAACAGAAGAAATCTGGATTTGTATCATAGCCTGGCACTAATTTTCAGCAGACACAAGATATCCATTACACTCCAATTACTGCATTTCTGAATGGCCCTTGCTGATTTCATTTCATATCATTGCATTTTCATGGATTTCATTCGTTTCCGTTCGTGAAACTTAATTCCTACATATAATCTCTATTAACCGTGAACAGATCCGAATTGTATCATCGGAATGACTGATTAACTGATGCCAGGAGGCTGGAGCAGACAGTTCTACATCAGTATCTACATCCATACTCCGCGAACTACTGTGAAGTCCATGGGAGAGAGTGCTTCCCACTGTACCAGTTATTCGAGTTTCTTCGTATTCAGTTTACTTCTGGAGCGCGGAAAGAATGACACTCTAAATTACTTTTTGATTAATCTAATCTTGACGTCACGATCCCTATGGGCGTGATACGTAAAGGGTTGCAGCATATTCCTACGGCCATCATTTAAAGCTGGTCCTTAAACCTCTGAATTTAGGATTTCTCAGAGGAGTTTGCATTTATCTTCAAGTGTCTGCCAAATTAATTCTTTATATCTCTTGTTACACCTATTTGGTACGAGTCCCACACACAGGACCAATATTCTACGATGGGTCGCATGGGTGATTGTTAAACAATCTGCCTTGTAGAATGATTGCATTTCATTAGTATTCTACCAATGAACCGCAATCTGTCACCTGCTTTACTTATGACTAAACCTATGAGATCGCTCAGTTTCAAATTTTTATAGCCAGCTATTTTTATGAGTTGACCGCTGCCAGTTGTGACTCTTTGATACTTTAATCACAGAATACTATGCTTTTCGTTTTCAAAGTTCACAATTTTATATTTTTGTACATTTACAGCAAGTTGCAATATTATAAAAATCTGACTGAATATTTGTCCAGCTTTCTTCAGATTGCACTTCATCATCTGCGAAAAGTACTACTAATACTGTCTGCAAGGTCATCACGATTCAGCATAAACAGCAAGCGTCCCAGTACCATTCCCTGCGGTACACCCAAGGTACACTGTGTGATCAAAAGCATCCTGACACCTGGCTGAAAATGACTTACTTTCAATCAGGTGCTGGAAGGATTCTTGAGGAATGGCAGCCCATTCTTCACGGAGTGCTGCACTGAGGAGAAGTATCGATGTCGGTTTGTGAGGTGCAAATGGCTCTGAGCACTATGGGACTTAACTTCTGAGGCCATCAGTCCCCTAGATCTTAGAACTACTTAAACCTAACTAACCTAAGGACATCACACACACCCATGCCCAAGGCAGGATTCGAACCTGCGACCATAGCGGTCGCGCGGCTCCAGACTGTAGCGCCTAGAACCGCTCGGCAACTCCGGCCGGCGGTCGGTGAGGCCTGGAACGAAGTCGGCGTTCCTAACAATCCCAAAGGTGTTCTATAGGATTCAGGTCAGGACTCTGTTCAGACCAGTCCATCACAGGGATGTTATTGTCGAGTAACCACTCCGCCACAGACCGTGCATTATGAACGGGTAACCGATCGTGTTGAAAGATGCAGTCGCCATCCCCGAATTGCTCTTCAATAGTGGGAAGCAAGATGGTGCTTAAAACATCAATGTAGGCCTGTGCTGTGATAGTGCCACGCAAAACAACAAGGGGTGCAAGCCACCTCCATGAAAAACACGACCACACCATAACACCACCGCCTTCCGATTTTACTGTTGGCACTACACACGCTGGCAGATGACGTTCACCGGGCATTCGCCATGCTCACACCCTGCCATCGGATCGCCATATTGTGTGCTGTGATTCGCCTCTCCACACAAGGTTTTTCCACTGTTCAATCGTCCAATGTTTACGTTCCTTACACCAAGCGAGGCGTCGTTTGGCATTTACCGGCGTAATGTATGGCTAATGAGCGGCCGCTCGACCATGAAATCCAAGTTTTCTCACCTCCCGCCTAACTGTCATAGTACTTGTGGTGGATCTTGATGCAGTTTGGAATTCCTGTGTCATGGTCTGGATAGACGCCTGCCTATTATACATTACGACCCTTTTCAACAGTCGGCGGTCTTTGTCAGTCAACAGACGAGGTCGGCCTGTACGCTTTTCTGATGTACGTGTCCCTTCACATCTCCGCTTCACTATCACGTCGGAGAAAGTGTGACATCCAGTCACCTGACCACGTTCGAAGTCCTTGAGTTGAGCAGAGCGCCCCATTCTGCTCACTCACGATACCTAATGACTACTGAGGTCGCTGATATGGAGTACCTGGCAGCAGGTGGCAGCACAATGCACCTAATGTGGAAAACGTTTGTTGTTGGAGGTGTCCGGATACTTTTGACCGCACAGTGTATTTCTACATCTTTCGATGACTCTCCATCCAAGATAACAGGCTGCGTACTCCCCGCTAAGAAATTTTCAATCCAGTTACAAATTTCGTTTGATACTGCATCGCACTTCTGATAATAATCATAAATGTGTTACTGAAGTTTTCGAGGATTTTCGGAAATAGAGAAATACTGCATGTTCCTGACAGCCTTGAGTCATGGCTTTCAAGATGTCATGTGAGAAAAATGCAACTTGGGTTTCACGTGATCAATGTTTTTGGAATCCATGATGGTTGTCATGGAGGTGGCCAATTTTTTCGTGATACCTCATTACGTATCAGCTCATAATGTGTTCTGAGATTCTACTATGGATGGATGTCAAGGGTATCAGACGATACTTTTGTGAATCACTTCTTCTGTCCTTCTTGTAGACTGGTGTGCTTTGTTCCAATTACTGGGCGCGCTTTTCTGTCCGACGGATCTACGGTAGATAATAGTTAAAGAGACACTAATTCAGCTACTAATTCGTTACAGAACCTGACAGAGATTCCATCGTGCACTAGATTTTTGTTCAATTTCAGCGATTTTAGCTGCTTTACAACACCTCTGATACTAATGTTTGTATCACTAGTAATGGGCAAAGACGGGTTTCAGCATAAAGACCCCAGTATTCTCATAAGTAAACAAACCAGTCACTTGCACTAGCATAATTTAATGACCTTTATGTAAATAAACTGTTCACTTGGCCATATGTTTTGCTTATTTGTAATGTAATGGTCAATAACTGTCATGATACGCCGGACGGTCTGGGGCACCTTGTCACGGTTCGCGCGGCTCCCCCCCATCGGAGGTTCGAGACCTCCCTCGGGCGTTAGTGTGTTTGTTGTCCTTAGCGTAAGTTCGTTGAAGTTAGATTAAGTGGTGTGTAAACTTAGGGATCGATGACCTCAGCAGTTTGGTCCCATAGGATCTTACCACAACTTTGAAATTTTTTGAACTGTCATCATAATTACCGTAATTTATGGGCAAGATGGCTGCCTAGTTGGTTCATCTTTACTTGAATGTTCAATACATTTAGCTTAAAGTAGTAACTGTCATTTTAGTGATGATAATTTATGATCTGAAGAAATGATGCCCCCATCACACCAACTTCGCTGCTATCGGTCGTTTCCCCATCACCATTGGTCCTTAGCGTCATTCTTAATGTGGATCCCACGCTATTTACAGTTTCGTGACCAATTTTTACCGATTTTTTTAAGAACACACACATTTCATTCCTCGTTTACTGATTCCCCCCACTTTGTAAGAAAATACACATAAATAAGGATTTTGCTACTATTTTCCCCCACTTTTTAGGAAGATACATGTAAATACTCTGATTTTTTTTAAGATAACGCACATGAATATGGTTTTCGCTGCCATTTTATCGATTTTTGGGAAACGCACATAAACATGAGTGGCTTTAAATGTTTAAGTAATTTCTTTCTAGTACCCCACAAATGGCTACATTTTGCAGGAAGACACACGTAAAAATATCGGTCAAACAATCACCACATCACGGTAATCTAATAAATTACAATGATATTCAGCGTTAAAAAACTTTTATTGAACAAGAAAATACACACCAGACCTAAGTTTCGCTCAAAAACGAACTTATCCCTATGCACTTTTTATGCATGATGCAACTATCTGTTCCCCTTACACTACACAATTACAGGGTGCGGCCCGTAAATCCGGGCAAATTTCAGTTTGAATTTCCCGCCATAGCGTAGTTCCACAGGAGGTCGCGATCGGCGTTCTTGAAAGCCATAGGCATCTAGTGCACGATGAGAACCTCAAAATGGCGGAGATGTTACGGATAAGTATGGAGTACAACCAAAGAGCCGCCCACTAAAATAGTTTGATTCTTCGGATACCCGAGATTAACGGTTTACGATATTGTGGCCAAGATAGTGCTTCGGAGAAGTCTGGGGAAGGTTCCGCTGACCCGGCGAGGAAACTTCATTCGAGAAAGCACGTGTCACGAACAGCGGCAATCATCGAAAAGGCTCAGGAGCTGATTTCGGAGGACCCGGGGCAATCGCTGAGGAAATTGGCGTCAGTATTGAATGTCAGAGAGTGAACAATGCGTCGGATGGCAGAGGAGGATCTCATACGAGCCATTTAGACCAAAACTGGCTCTCAGAAAAGGTGAAAGGAGTTCCTGTCCACGAATAGCCCGGATTTGAACCCCCTCCAGTACTATGTTTGGAGCATAGTCGAAAGAGTTACCAATAAGACGAGGCACCCTAATGTCGCATCTCTATGCACCCTGTCGAAGCAGCATTCGCGAAAATGGACAGCGCTGTTTTAAGGAGTGAGTGCAATCGCTTCAGGACAAGATTGGAAGAGGTCATTGCGACTGAATGGGGTTACATCGAGTAATGTTACTCTTGAATGATACAACTATTTATATGTAAAAGGATTTTCATTGTCATTTGTATTTTGTTTCAGAAAATTTACTTTTAAAAAAGTTTCATTTGACCGGATTTAAACGCCGTACCCTCTGTACTGGAACTGTAAAAAAAAAAAAAAAAAAAAAAAAAAAAAAAAATTTGGCGTGAACGCTTCTACAGAGAAGGGTATATGAAGTAGCGAGGCCCGCACCAGGCCGGAAGAGAGCACGCCTATGTGTTTTTTGGATGTGCCTATCGTACAGCCGTATTTCTCTCCAGTTGGTGTCACTGTTCTGAATTTTAGTAACGCGAAGCCTGCTTTAGACCGGCGGAGTCTTATGTTTCTGAAGCCAACTGCCACATCTAACTGTCACTAATAGTTCGCAATGTAGTACTGGAGCGAGTTAACTGCTGGGAAGGTATTCGAATAATTTCAGTGTCTATATTTAAACAAGCACAACATAGCGCAGTGGCTCTTTAAAAAATGTAAAAAAACATTAAAATTTCCATACGCTGCACAGTAACCCCTATCACACTGCGGAACACCCTGCGTCTTCATTGCAAAGCATCGCGTGTCCCAAGACATGTGCGTGTAATGTGACGTCGCACCACCTCGATCGACAGCTACTCGCAGGAACAATGCCCTCCCCCACCCTCCGCACACAGCGGAAGTAAGTACAGAGGCACTGTGCGTAGGCTGTTGCGACTGGTTGCGTGCCGATGCGATGCCCCTCTGCGCCTACGTGCGAGGCAGTACTCCTCTTCCGACTCTATAACCTAATTTGTCCTGAATTATCGAAATCATGTTGCCACAGATCGTCAATTTTCGTTTTCCATTCTTCTATATATTAAGCTCGTCAGCAGTGTAGATGCATGAGATGTTAAACTGATTTAACACCTGTCTGCACTTTCTGTATTCGGAATTGTGTGGATGATATTTTTCCGAAAGTCTGATTGTTCGCCGCCAGTCTCATAGATTCTGCACACCAACTTGAAGTCTTTTAGGCGCCTTTTCCCCTAATGATTTTAGAAATGGAAATGAGCGTATAGCATCGTTGGCCGGGAGGTCCCATCTGGGGAAGTTCGGCAAGTCTTATTTTAGTCGACGCCGCATTGGGCGACTTGCGCACCGGTAATAAGGATGACATGATGACGAGGACAACACAACACCCAGTCCTCAGGGGAGAAAATCTCCAACCCGGCCGGAAATCGACCCGGGCCCGCTGCCCGGGAGGCAAGCACGTTACCACCCAGCTAAGCAGGCGGACAATGATTTTAGAAACTCTGATTTAATTTTATCTGTCCCTTATGTTTCTTCTTCTAACACGTCATCACATAAGTCCTTCCCCTCATTGAGCCCTTCAATGTACTCTTTTCACCTATTCGCCCTTTCCTCTGCGTTAAACAGTGAGATGCCCATTGCATTCTTAATGATACTAACCTTGCTTTCAGCTTCATCGAAGATTGTTTTGACTTTTCTATAAGCTGAGTCAGCGCCTCCGATGATCGTTTCTTTCTAGATTTCTTCACATTGTTTCCTGCTACTATATCACCTGCACTTCCCATTTACTTTATCCCTAAGGCACTTATATAGCTGTATTCGTCTCTTTCCATGAACATTTTTGTACTTCCTCGATAAATTCGTCACTCGGTTCATGTACAGCCGCTACTTCTCTCACTGTAGGCACTTCGCGAGAAATATGTGGGAGGGAGTAATGTGTTCGCTCGCAACACTTACAAGAAGCGGTAACGAGATCATCGACTTCCCTTTTGTCAGAGTATCGCTTACACCCATATTCTCACGAATTTTCTAGTCTTCACTGTATGACATAAATCGACCTGATTTTGACGAGTAAGCCTGGCTAGAGAGCCCCAGCCAAATCACAGACCCCTGCCAATTCTCTCGAAATCCCGTCACGTTGCTACAGCACTGTTCCATTAGTTAGAAGGCTGTCTAGCCCTCAACCCGTCACTGGCTACGTAGAGAGCTATCACAACGAGAAAAATTGCACGCTAACGTACACGGAGAAATTCACCACCATGCAGCTACTTACGTCCAGATAGTTTTCACAATTCGTCAGCGGCATAATAGAACAGTAGGAGGTATGTTTGCCTATATCAATTTCAATAATTATATTTATCTACATCAGCTCCAACTCACACCAGTCCTCAATCCTCTGCAGATTACCATGGCCTACCCGTCTCACAAACCTTCTATCGATAGGAGCCTACATCTGAATACGTATTCCAGAAACTACTGTACAGTGCATCATGTGGACTATGTCGTAGCAGTATTATCGATTTTTTCATTCCTATTCACACTTACATGCGTAATGATCTAGAAAACATGAATGTCTGTACACCACTGCATATATCTTAATCTCGTCTATGATCGCTATAGGATTTTTAATGGCAAAGGAAGTCTTCTACACCTTTAGTATACGAGAACTGCACAAAGAAATTCAGAGACATAATACCCACAGTTTATCGATAAATATCTCCCCGTATGTGTTCTAATCTCCTTTATCATGCTCCTATGATCACAACGCTAGAAATACTATAGCGTGATGGTGTTAGCGTCTTTGTTGACAGGATAGTGTTTTGTGAGAAATACATTGTTTTTTTCCAATGGCCAATACTTCCATAATACGATTCTAACAGTAGCACAGAGCTTCCAGTACATTATCCATTGAATAATTTACATTGGTGCAACAGCCCCGCACCTCCACACATGGTTCAGTGCCACTGCAAGTACTGGGATAGGTTTGGGATTTAATCACGGCACTATTCATTTTACTCCCACGCGCTATTCGAGAGTGGATCGATCATGATACAGTACCTCATCTAGAGCAGAATATATCCACATGAGCAATACGCATGTGCATAGTGGTAGTTATTTATCTGGAATCAAACCCACTACTTACACACTTATCCGACTATCGTACATCGAGAGCTAATTAACCAATGAGTCAACAGGTACAAGATGGACCAAATCGGTGTTGATGTTCCAGCAACAGCAGCCATCTTAACTCCTCTTACATTTCAATCCGATTTGTAATGCAACAGTCTGTAGGTGACACTCCAATGGGATTTGCAACCACTCTCCTCCTGCATGGTCATTTCTTAATGGGTGGATTACACCCCCTTAAAAATCCATGCAAATGCATTTGAGCCTGACTTATTCTTCTGCGTTAGCTCACCAATCTGTTAGTTCTTAATGTCTGGGTTACTTCGCTTAAGATTCCAGCAAATGAATTTGAGACCACAGTATGCATTCTACTTCAGCTCACTCCAGATGGTTACTGCTATGCAATTTACTGCAGTTAATGCTTCCGAGGACAGTGCACGGGATTTCTAGTATTATTAATGTGCAATAGATTTAATTACGTTCAGGTCAACTGTACAGTGCATGGGGGGGGGGAGGGGAGGTACACCGCACCAATATTATCGATTATGCTTCCATCCCTCTCTCACACGCTTGTCAAGTAAAAATAAAGATTGCCTATATACCTCCCAGTGCACTCTAATATACACTTATGATTCCACGAGAAATATGTCGTCTTTCTCAGAGATTTTTTTGTCCATTACATGTTCGAATGGGGTATGCCAACCTACATTATTCTAGCAGCATCCACATGATGCTTTTGCTTTGCAGATCAGCGACATAACACAAACAGATGTGGACTCACACGATTGGTAGGCAGTGACTATGTAATATTGAGCTGTCGAATTGATATTAAAGTGTAAAGTATCATTTAACCACAAATGGGTTAATGCGTGGCCGGCCATGGTGGCCGAGCGGTTCTAGGCGCTTCAGTGTGGAACCGCGCGACCGCTACGGTCGCAGGTTCGAATCCTGCCTCGGGCATGGATGTGCGTGTTGTCCTTGGGTTAGTTAGGTTTAATTAGTTCTAAGTTCTAGGGGACAGATGTTAAGTCCCATAGTGCTCAGAGCCATTTGAACAGATGTTAAGTCCCATAGTGCTCAGAGCCATTTGAACCATTTTGGTGTTGCTACATTAAAATCAACAGCTTGAGTGTCCTCACAGATCATATTTCTAAAGTATCTGATTGTTGTGAGGATACGTGGTCTGCAGGAAGCACTATGTGTTACAGTGGAGAGTAGTAGATCTGTGGTATTATCTTGCTTAAGATAATGGGAGTATGTGCTGTTTGTGATTTCACTCATTTAATCATTCTAAGATCTATGAAAGTTCAATGCAAGATGGTATACCTATTCCAGTAGGTTTTGGAAGTAATAAATGTGGAATTCGAAACATACAAAAAACAGTTAAACACAGTCGCACAGTTTTCAGGCATTTGTGAAGGCTATTTAAGTACAGTGATGCTGTGTGTGGTACTCCCCCCTCCCCCCCACCGCCACCACCACCATTAACAAATGGTTCATTAAAACTACAGTTTCCCATGTCATGTACATGCAGACAGCCCCCTTCTCATTTTAAAATGTAATTCGCTTACTCTCAAAATACCCAGCCATCTAGTGAAACAATTGAATCTGATGTGTGAAATATAGTTTACAAAGGTCTTTCATGGGTCTGTCATGGTTATTAATGTACAATGATGCTGAGTGTGGTACTCCCTCCCCCCCATTAACAAACTGTCCATTAAAACTACAGTTTTCTATGCCATATGCTTGCATATACGTAGATTGCCTCCTGATTTTGAAATGTAATTTGCTTATGATGAATGAAAATATCCATTCATTCAGCAGAGCAATGCAAGCAGATGTGTGTAACAATTTCCAAATGTCTGTTAGGGTTGGCTGCTGACAAGATGACCGCGAGTGTAGAAGTGTGTGATTCTAACGTGAGAAATAGTTAAAAAAGGGAGTTTGTAAGAATTGTAACGCTGAAATAACAACGCTAAAAGAACGAATTGCAAGCTTACAATTCATAGTCAGTGCTTTAAGACGATATTGATCCACTCAAGAAAGAAAATCAGGATCTACCATCGAAGCCAACACTATAAGTGAAGTGATGCAAGTCAAACGTAATAAGTCGTCGGAGTGGATGAAGGTGTCGTATAAAGATAGTTTTCCAACTGCAGAGAGAACAACAACCTTTGCTAAGACTGTTATTTTACCGATAAAAACAAATATCATGTTTTGGTAACAAGTGACAGTGATAACGACTCTCCAAAGGAGGATGCTAAGTTCACCGGACTTGGATACGATGTGACGTCATTATGACGTATACACGCTACATCGAAAACGATAGAAACCGTATATCGACTATTCGACTTTTGTGAACTTTCGAGAGGTTGTGCTCTGCGCCATTCGTTTAAATGTGTTTTGCGTTCAAATCGTGTATTGTACTGTGTGTGTGTCCTGTGCGTTGTTTTTCGTTGCTCGTCTCTAATTATGTGTTTAGCATTCGAGAGACTAATGAGAGAAAAGCTGAAAAGAGTTCAGCATCGATGACGACCGACAATTGCGTGGTTATTGTGAATCTCAAGCAGAAATTGATGTACTTCTGACCCAGCTGAAGTGCGTCGGTTATTCTTACTCGGTGAGAAGAAGCACTCAGCAGCCAAAATCTTTAGATGTGTCAAGACACTAACCTTTCGTTAAGATTACATTGAGAAATCCACTTCCCCTCGTATTTAATCTCCGGTTGACGATTTTTCTTCAACAATGCCTCATATTTTTCTTTTTAAGTTCGAAATTCAATCATTCTACACACCAGTCATTACTGGACACTAAGGTACCTGTCTCTGCGGTCCGAGTGTAAAATTACTTGGAATTATGGTTGATAAAAGACTATCTTGGGATGGACATATAAATTACTTAACTAACAAACTTGCACGAGTTCTCTTTCAGCTATATAAATTAAGAAAAAAAAAGTCAGCAAGAGTATGCTGCTACAATCTAATATGTACTGACAAGACCAATTCGATGAAACCATACTAAAATATTGATAATAAATAAATATTATTTTCGGCGTAAGCATTCAATACAACAATCACACAATCTAATCTGGTCGGGACATAAGAAGACTTCACTTTTTTACGAAACGTGTTGTCCTTGGTGTTTTCAAGGCCACGGTCAGGAATATTTCTATTAATATCCAGCTCTTTTATTGTGGCGAAATACATATACGCTGCCACACTGAGCTGTTATCAGAATCGAACGTGTCAAAACAAACCACTAGCTGACGACAGTTTAGAATCTCGAGCGTTCGTAAACGTCGATAGGTGTGTTAATCGACTAAAGCGTATATACGTCATAATGACGTCACATCATATCCAGGTTGGGTGAACTTAGCATCCTCCCTCTCCAAACGATTGTGAACCTGTAAAACTCAGTGACCTGGAAATGAATAGTGTTTTTTGCAAAAAATCTCAACAACGAACACGGATCATCAGGAGAAAAGAGTAATGTACTATTACTAACAGACGGTCATGGCTGAAATCTATCCAGCATGTGCTGTGAGAAAAATCGCGACATAGCAATGACTACCGTAGTGTAGCGAAACCAGGGCGGGATGTTGAAATGTTGCACACACTAACTCTCAGACGAAATTTATGCAGTAAAATGACTTTATCGTCTGTACAATGGGATAAAAAGATGTGGCAAAAAATGAAGCAGAGGTTTGCGTGAAAACGCTGCAAAATTTTTTACAAGCTAACAAATGCAGGAGTACAGTAGTTACCATACTGCCTCATAGGCACGATCTAATTTATAGTTCGTGTGTAAACAAAGAAATTCGGAAAAGAAACATTAAAATAAGGAAACTGTGTTCACAATACGCTAAGCGCGATGTACTGGATATAAGTAACCTGCATCGAAATCGGTACACGAAGCATGGAATGCATTTGAACTATGAAGGGAAAATGTTTGTTTGTGATTGCGGTAGTGAAGTAATTAAGGAAAGACTTCTAAGGAATAGAACAGTCTATCAGTTTCCTGTACATCCTTCCAACAACGGCGAGGAAAACAAGATTAACAAGGAAGAAGAACGAAAATACAACACTACTGACGATCCTAATTTAAACTGAAGGTATGTGGCGCGGTAAATTTGACTCTCAATTATCAAATCGTGAATACGCCCGATCTAAATATTTATCACCATAATGTGCAGTCCCTGCGTAATACGATCGATGAAATTAACGTACTGTTAACAGATGAGCATGAAGATATCTCAGTGTTACGCATTTCTGAGGACTGGCTTAACCCAGAGTTAATCCAGAATACGAAGATAAACAAATTCATTTTGGCTTCTTACTACTGCAGGAAGCAGGGTGGGGTGGCAATCTACACAAAGGAAAATGTAAATTTTATCATCCTACCTGACTTAACTAGAACAAATGTCGAAAAGGATTATGAAATTGCAGCTATACAAATTGCAGCTATACAAATTACTGTTTACCGATCACCATCTGGAAATTTTGAACCTTTCTTAAACAGAATGGAGTCATTATTAAATAAAGCAAATAAAATGGGTTGTGGTTTGATAATCTGTGGTGACTTCAATATCAATTTCCTCACAAATCATGGAAACAGAGAGACCCTTTTGAACCTTGCAACATCCTATAATTTAGAGGCTGAAGTATGAGCTACACGAGTACCGTAATAGAAATTTGCCAAACAGCTCTAGATCAATTTCTAGACAAGAACAGTTTAGGCTACACAAGACTTCAGTAAAAATGTTCAGTGTGGGTTTTAGTGATCATCTTGCTCAAATATTAAACATAAAAGCATGTCTTTAAGAAGCTCGTGTAGAAGTTATAATCAGGATAATGTACTACTTCAGCAGCTTTTTATTGCAGAAAGAAAAATGGTCAGAAGTTGTGAAAATGAACGATATAAACGAAAATTTCTACACTTTCATTGAAGCATTAACCAATTTCTTCCAAATTGCATTCCCACTGAACACTGTAACAATATGGGGCAACTCTAGAACAAAAAGTTGGATCACAAGGGGAATAAGAGTTTCGTGACAGAAGAAAACAACACCTACTTCATGAAATATGTAACTCAAAAATTTCCTCACCCGAAGTATGTACATACCATAAAAATACTCCAAAATATTAAGAAATGTAATAAAAGCAGCAAAAAATGCACAATGATGAATACATTTATAATTCAGCTAATAAATCAAAGGCTATGTGGAGTGTTATACAAAAAAGGATCTGGAGAATACAGACAATCTTGCAAAAATATAACACTATCACAAAAAAATAAAAGAGAAACAAACCCCTTAGAAGTAGCCAACACATTTAACAATTTTTCACAGGTGTTGCTGATAGTACATTACAATAAAAATTTAAGAGCACCCAGGCAAATGAATACAAAATAAGTGCATGTAGAGGATCAATGTACATTGGTTCTGTTTCACAAGATGAAGTAGCTAAAGCAATGAAAGGACTAAACAATTCCAACTCTGCAGGCATGGCAGATTAAAACTGTGTGTCACACCAACATTCGAACTCGGGACCTTTGCCTTTCGCAGGCAAGTGCTCTACCAACTGAGCTACCCAAGCACGAGTCACGCCCCATCCTCACAGCTTTAATTCCGCCAGTACCTCGTCTCCTACGTTCCAAACTTCACAGAAGCTCTCCTGCGAACCTTGCAGAACTAGCACTCCTGGAAGAAAGGATATTGCAGAGACATGGCTTAGCCAGAGCCTGGGGGATGTTTCTAGAAACATCTAGGCCTCACAGACATCAGGAAACTATACGTCAGTATTTCACAAATGATTGTTTTTGGTATGTTTTGAATTCCACATTTATTGCATCCAAAACGTGTCAGAGTAGGTACACAATCTTGCATTGAACTTTTGTTAATATCTTAGAATGGCAGAGTGACCAAAATCGCAAATAGCACATTTCCATCTCAATACTTCCACTATGGATGGTGCTAGTATCATACAGGCTGGCATACCCCATTCAAATATGTAAAGGAAAAACAAAATCTCTGGAAAAGACAATGTATTTCTCCTGGAAATGTAAGGGTGTATCAGGGTACATAGGGAAGTATACAGACAATAATTTTTTTTTTTTTTTTTTTTCCTCAATCAGTGCATGAGAGAGGATGGAAGCATTATCGATAATATTGGTGTGATGCACCCTCTGCCAGGCACTGTACAGTGGCTTGTGGCATTATCTGGAAGAAGGCAGGTAGACCCGTGGTGAGACTGGTCGTGACCTGCATGTAATTAAATCTATTGCACATTAATGATGTTAGAAACCCCATACACAGTTATCAGAAGCATTAACTGCAGTAAAATGCCTAGCAGTAACCACCTGGAGTGAGCTGAACTAAAATACATGTGGAGATCTCATATTTATTTAGTGAAATCTTAAGGGAAGTGACCTATACACTAAGAACTAACACTCAAATACATTTGCATGGGTTTTTAAGGGGGTGTAATCCACCCACTAATAAGTGACAGTGTAGGTGGCAAGTGGCTGCAAATACCATTGGCATGTCACCTAGAGACTGTGGCGTTACAATTCACACTGAAGTGTAAGAGGCACTAAGGTGACTGCTGTTGTTGAAGGAAACATCAACACTGATTTGGTCTAGCTTGTACTTGTTGGTTATCTGGCTCCTGATGTACAGTAATCAGATAAGTTGTAAGTACTAGGACTACTCCTAAACAAACAACTACCACTATGCATATGTGTGTTGCTCATGTGGATATACTCTGCTCTAGATGGGGTACTATATCAGGGTCAGATCAGTCTTGAATAGAGTGTGGGAGAAAAATTAATAATGCTGTGATTGAAACCAGAATCTTGTCCTACCCTTGCAATAGCTCTGAACTGTGTGCAGAGGGGTCAGGCTACTGCACCAGTATAAATGATTGAATGAATAGTGTATTGGAATCTCTATGACACTGTTAGAATCATACTATGGAGGTACGCCCCATCTGAAAAAAAGATTATGCATGTCTCACAAAACACTATCCTGTGTAAAAAGACTGTGACACCATTACACTGTCATATTTCTAGGGTAGTGATCACAGGATTATGATAAAGGAGATTAAGATATGTACAAGGAGATATTTGTAAACAATGCTTCAGTATCAATGAATTGTGGGTGTTATGTCCCTGAATTTCTTTTAGCAGTCCTCATATACTAAAGATGTAGCAGTAAGGTTTCCTTGACCATTCAAAGTCCTATATCTGGTGTAGGGATCATAGATGATATCAGGGTAGATTCAGAGGCATACAGACATTTGTTAGTACTCTGTCTTTACCCATATGTATGGAGTAGGAACAAATAAATCAATACTACTGCTATGACATAGTCCATACCATGAAATGTACAGTGGTTTGTGAATATGTGTTTAGATATAGGTTCCTGTATATAGAAGGATTGTGAAATGAATAGGCTATGGTGATTTGAAGAGGACTGAACACTGGTGTGAGTTGGAACTGATACAGATAAATGTAACTATTGAATTTAAAATAGCCAGAGACACCTGCTACTGTTCCATTATACCACTGACCACAAATGAATAGAAGCAGTACCACTCGTAAAAGTATCTAGATATAAGCATCTGCATGGTGGTGAATTTCTACTTGTGATTTAATGTGCTATTTTTTTCTCATTGTGATAGTTCTTTACATAGCCAGTGTTGGGTAGAGGGCTGGATAGCCTTCTCACTAATGGAACAGTGATGTTGCAATGGGATGCGATTTTGAGAGAATTAGCTGGAGTCTGTGACTTGCCTGGGTGTATCTAGAAGAGCCTTACTCATCAAAATCAGGTAGATGCTAATGCCATATACTGAAGACAGAGAATGATCAAAATACAAAACTTTATGGAGAATAGATGATCAGAACACCACAGGATAAGACAATGAAAGTAAATTTTCTAAGAAAAAAGGAAGGGAAGAAGTGACAATGTACCATTTTTCTCAGGCTTCTGGCATCCAGGATGTTCTGTACAATTGGTATCCAGGATGTTCTGTACAATAATATTGTATGGGGGACTGATGTGTATCAAGGCATAAGAAGAGGAAGATTTCTGTTCACGACATTGTCAGAGAACATTGACAACAACAAAAGTTTGATAAGTGGAAGTTAGCATGGTATTTTTTCATGTTACAGTGCATTAAAATTCTCTCCTTTTGAGAAAATGTCCTGTTGTTAACATAAACCAGGAAAACTTTGTGTATGATAGCCTACACCTAACAATTTTTCTACTTACTCTACCCTGTAGTGTTATTTCCCCAAAAGTGGCAAAAAGCCAAATCTCTGCCCCATTCCACTTCCATAATGCACTAGATGAAGATTAAAGCACAATTAACTGTCTTTAAAACCACAGATATGTTTTTAACCAAAATTTTCCAAAAACTGAGCCCAAGTACATTATAACACAGTGTTAGGTGATGTTGTATTTAAAGTTTCATGAAGCATGGAAGTAAAATTAATGGGGAAATTTTCTGAAAAGCTGAAAATCTGTCACAATTCTCCACATTTAATGATATCTCACTGCAAACCAGCTTTCCGTGCCTAGTATAATGTAAGCTCAATAGCTTTTTAGGAGCACTTCAAACTTGGGAACTTTCTTGTGAATGCATTGGCAGTTAATCACTATCATTTTAATCCTCCTGCATATAGGGGTCATTTCTTTGGATTTTATACTGACACTTCCAGGTCCCCTACAGCTATTGTTATCTGGACTGGATGAAGAGTTGATGTCAAAAAAAAAAAAAAAAAAAAAACAACTGTGTGTACCCCACACGCAGCAGCCAGCCACCTGTGTAGCAGCTTCTGATATGTGCACACCTGACCCATTTGGGTGGACCCTACGGTTCTCACCCCTATTGTGCAATCACAGGTAGTCACAGCCTCGCTTGCCACAAAACCTTCAAAGTCTCTGGTTCAATCCTTCCACTCAGCTCGGAACAAGGGGGCCATGATCAGTCCTGGGGACAATGCTGCAAATTGTGAGTTTAATTGAAACTCCACTATGCATAGCTGGCCTTCTCTGCCTGTACTGGATTGATCCAAATGTGATCTCCAAGCCCACGTGACCAGTGTGTACCTCAGTCTGTAGTTGGTTACACCCCAGTCCCTCAACAGCTGCTGGAATAGCCACTTCAACCCACTGAATGAGGCCCCAGACATACATATTGAGAGCACCTGTAGTTCCTTCTCATTCCTTCCTGCAATTTTCCTAAGGGTTACCAATATTTGCCATACTTTTCAACTGCCGATGATTAATAAACCCCTATCCTTCTGCATTTGCCCACTTCTGACACAAGCCACAGCACGTTTCTCAATAGGTGAAGTGAGTCTCATTGGGTCTGTTTCAGTTTCAGTGAAAGACAGCACCTCAATCTTGTTGGTTGAGGAATCGGTATAATGTCCTGAATCCTCCCTACTTCCTGTCTCCCCTATACAGAGCACATAGCCTTAGCACTGGCATGCCACTCATAGTCAAGTGGACAAGTAGTGACAGATCCCACACTTTCTGTAGCGGAGACATGATCCACAGGAGAGGACAGGTACCTTTGGTATCTCTGGCATACAACTCTCAGTTGCTCTCTTTCTCTCCCAAAGCACCCAGTCACCACAGTTCTCAATCATTTCACAGTCATTAGGACAATTTACAGCAGCTTACAATCATCAACTAATTCATCTCACGATTGAGAACAGCGTTCACGGTGGGGCTACAATGTGACTGGTATGATGTTCCACAGAACAGTAAACAAATGGCTTTAAAATAAGCCTGCTGATTCTCTTTTAACCCATTAAGCTAAAATATTACTATTTCCCTTTCAGAACTGAAGCTTTTAGTACAGAAAATGAGATTTCTACACTGCCGTGAAAAAAAGTTAGCACACCCATTTAGAGGTCTCCAATTCATTCCATATTTATTCTTGCTTTAGTGCATATGCAGTATATGAAATTATCACATTTACAGAGCAATAGCACAAGAGATTCTGAGGTACCAGGTATCAGTCCATGCTGAAACACCTATATTAGAATGTGGGTTAGCCTCCACAGGCAGCAATGCAGACACCAACTCTGGCATCCTGTTGACCGTACAGATGGCAAATATTGTCCTGGTATACATTACACCGAGCCTGCTTGACCTGTTCGTGTAGTTCTGTAAGGTTTTTAGTTGATGACTCACACGAGACCCTTCTCGTCACACTGTATCCCACACCTGCTTGATTTCAGACAAGCCCAGTAATTGTGCTGGCCAGAGAAGTTTCCACACATCTTGCAGAGCATGTTGAGTTTCGCAGGCAGTGCGTCGATGAGAATTATGCTGCTGGAACAACACATCACTTTTCTGTTGCAAGAACAGCAAAAGAATTGGTCTAACAGTGTTCTGCATGTACTGAGTGCTGGTTATCGTCCGCCCCAGAAACACCAAAAGTGAATGAGAGTTGCAGCTTGTCATATTCCAGACCATAAGACCTAGGGTTGGGCCAGTGTGTCTTGGACAAATGCACTCTATGAAACAGCACTCGACAGGTCTACATCGTACGCACCAAGAACCATCTTCTGCATGCAGGCAGAATGTGCTTTCATCGCTGAAGACCACGGTGCACCATTCCATCTTCCTAGTGATTTTTTGATGGCACCATTTGAGCCGTGCACATCAGTGCTGTGGCACAAGTGGAAGGTGGGATAGAGCTGTGCTTACTCGTGGTTCCATTGTTAATAACCAGTTTGCAACAATTCATGTTGACATGTCTGGACTCACAAGCCCTTTTATCTGTGCTGTGGTAGCTGTACTATCTGCCGCTGCTGTCCTTACAGTATGACAATCCTGGCAGTTGTCTGTGTTGCATGGACATCCAGAACCACATGGTCACTGTTGTCAACATCACCGCACAACTGATGCAGTGCCTCTAACTTGTGTGACAATTCTCCAATAGGACTATCCTACCACTTGGAAGGCTACAATTTGACCATTTTCAAACTCGCTCAGTTGGCTGTGGCAAGCACAAGTGCATCCCTGTGCCAAGGTTGCCTGCTTGCTTCATATTTTTGCACCACACTTAGCCATCTGGCTGTAAGCATTTGCTATTGATGGTTAGACACATGTGACACTCTTGCAGCTATGTCACTGTGTTATCTGTTGGTGGACAATGTTGAAACGAAACCACTATTGGTACATCTACTATCCCCAAGGTGGCATATGCCATCATCAGATCAAAATTGATGTTGCCTTTCCAAGTGTACTATTTTATTTTTTATTTTATTTTTTTCTGGCAGTGTATTAAGATTAGAGAATACAAGTTGCCTGAAAATTTTATAAGGTTATATTTACTAACAAACTTGGAAGAACCACAGTTGTTGTTAACCTCAATCCTACATAGCACCACAGTAGTATTTCAAACAATCTGTTCTAGGCTCACACCATGGTTCTGACATTCCTGTTGTGTTGGCAGAAGAGCCAACACCGTGTTACTAGAGGAGGCCGAAATGCACGCATTTCAGCTCACGCAGGCTGGTGTGAGGAGGGAAGAACTATACTGACATGAGGTCTGGAACATGACAAACGCTCTTGACGGTACATGAGTCACAATATTATCTGTTCAGAATACATTAGTAATGATAGTGACTGAATATGGCACTTTGCTAGGTCATAGCAAATGACGTAGCTGATGGCTATGCTAAACTGTCATCTCTGCAAATGAGAGCGTAGGTAGACAGTGAACCATCACTAGCAATGTCGGCTGTACAACTGGGGCGATTGCTAGGGAGTCTCTCTAGACTAGACCTGCCATGTGGTGGCGCTCGGTCTGCAATCACTGACAGTGGCGACACGCGGGACCGACGTCTACTAACGGACTGCTACCACCTACCAAGTGTGGTGTCTGGCGGTGACACCACAATTCCCATATCCATCTTCCTGGTCAACCTTTGCAATTTGTTAATCAAACTTTATTTTTAACTTCCACTTTTCTTTAAGCACGTGGGGAGCTGGGTCCAAGGCCGTGCTGATGTTATACTCTGAGTTGTAGTTAATAAAGTTATCAGCAGTTTTAGAATACAAGGGAGCAGTAAGATACACTGATGAGTATGACCTCCAACATCCTCATTCTGACCAAGGTTTTTTGGGTTTTTCAAGCCTGTAAGAAAGCCTCAGTTAAGAGATGTAAGGAGGCTTTTCATACTTGTCTAGGCAAGGTTTGAGCCATTTGCCATCTCCATCATCTCCATCTCTGAAGAGCAACATTTAAATGAATGATGCACATGGCACACAAAAGTTTCCTCCCTTAGGATAATTGACATTTCTGATAATAAGACAACCACCTCACCACAAAATTAAACTTACAATAACTGCAAAGCCATGGATGGGCAATTATTCATCATTAGCAGACCATGAAAATGATAACAAAAAAGAAGATTGCAACATATACAATCAGTATTACCAGGTTCCATTGCATCTGAGCATTATCATTCAAACATAGAACTCAGAAGAGAACTATTATGTGTTATCCTTGATACACTGATCAGATTCTCCTTTGTCACTCCACAGTTTTCTGGAAAGTTTAGTATATTATATAATCTGGTTATGACAGAACTGAAATTATGAGCCTTTAGAAATACAGCAACTGTCTTGAAACTGCTGCACTATAAATCCAAGTGATTTGATAAGATTATAGGAGATTCTGCTAAATTCAGTTTCTTGTTCATTCTCGACAGCTGCTTTAACTATATCAAGAAAATTGAACAAGTACAAATACCTAAATATATCCAGTGAAGTGAAAAGTAGTACAAGAAAGTCACATTGACTTACCATAGCTTTGGTAACTAATTCATTCTTAAACAGAAAGCAAAAGAAAAATACGTTTGCAGCCTCTCCCTTAGTGCCTACTGATTTCAGGTGCAAGCAATACACCATATAGGTTCTTTGATGGAATCTGTGATATATAAATGAACATCATTAGTTATGTATTATGCTACTAGCTCACCAGTTTGCTGCCACTTGTGTATGAAAAGTAGAACATTATCTGCACCTATTCTGACGTGAGAGCTACAAGTAGGGCAGCAAAACTTTCCCATGATCTTCAAAGTTCCCTTCACTTAGCATTTAGTAAACAGCTTATAAAAAATAGTGGGAATGACAGAAAATAAATAGTCAATTTCTTTCTCTGAAATTTTGGTAGCAGTGTTATTTCAACAAAAGGGTCATTTTTGTTACAGGAGAATGCCCGGCTTTTGACTGGGCAACCACCTGCACCTCCAAGACCATCTCCAGCTCAAAGGAACAGGATTAGAGCCATCAACATTGATCGATTCTCACGAGTATTTTTCCCTCTGCTGTTTGCAATTTTAAATTGCACTTACTGGGTTATGTTTGCTGAGTTCTTGTAACTGTCTATTGATTTTCAATTTAAAATATGATTTGTTAAAGCAAGTCTCCAAAAAATGGAAAGAGCTAATGTGCATATCATGTAGTGTCAGAAATTTTTTAGAAGCTTCTATTTATACATGGAAGTAACTTTCTGCTCTGGCACTGCAAATAGTAATTTTTCTTCAATTTCAGTCTGGTTAATGTGAGTAAATGTAATTGCAAGACATCAGATGAATAATTAATGAATGTATAATCTGAGGTTAGTTCAATCACAAGAACTGCAATGCAGTGATACAACCAAATATGCTTTTTGTAAATCCTGTACTAACCACACAGATTGCAAGAATTTTCTGTCGCAACTAACTTTTGCTAATACTGGTGCTATGTGACAGATATCTTCATAACATAAATCAGAACTCATAAAAAATGCACAACTAGCTATATGTGAATGTTAGTACAGATTACTAGAATGCACCTGATGGAATGAAACTGTATTTGAGATACAAAAACTTCTATAAATAAAATGTTAAAATATAGTTGGAATGTAAGTGTTCTCTGGTACAATAGTCATAATGACCATTTTAGTGGATAAGTGGACCTAAATGTCATAATTTAAAGAAAATATGGGATGTTTAATACTAAGTTCCTAAGAAGCTACACGAAAAAGAGGTCATAAATTTATTGTATAGTAGCAGTCTGTACAATGTCACATGCTACAAGTGTTATAGGCCCTGTAGGTAACTGTTTGCAACTTACAATTGCAATTAATGTCACAAAAAACATTCCAAAATTTTGTTGTTTGGTGTGTCTTCTTGTTTATATATGTTTAAAAATATTTATTCTGCGTAAGGAGCATTTTTAATATAAAATTTCCTGGTGAAAAAATTTTCTTATTTAGTATTTCCAGCATTGTCATAGACAGATTATTCTCCCCAGTTATTAGTGGACATTATCTAAATCAAAAAGAGGGAGAACATTTTGGAATAATTTTATATAATGTTGCATAGGTGATTCAAAGATAATAAAAATCTTATGAGTATTTCCAAATTCTGCTCATGGTGACCATTTTCATCAATCACTAATAAATACTCATTAAATCACAGAGAGACAGAACATTTTGACTGACTGTTGCCTTTGTGATAGACTTCAAGGTATTACTGTATTTCATAAAAAAATAAATCATCAACAAATTTCATCACATTTTCTGTGCTGGTAATCAAAAAGGAAAGTGAATAAATAACTTGTGTTTTAGACAGTCCTTTCTCCACAGTTAGGTTTGGAAGGACAAAAGAGTCATGGATGCTACTATTACAGATGTGAATGGGACATCAACCAGTGTATACATTCTCAAGCAAAAGATGTGAATAAGTTGTTATGCAAATATAAATCTTCAGATTAAAATGTTAGTAAGGTAGAATTGTTTTCAGTACATGTTGATAGTGTGTCATAAATATTGTACAGAAAGCACTGAGTGGAAATTATAACATTGGAAAAATGTGTTTGGTAAATACATTGTATGTGTATCGCTTCATAAATGAACTAAAGCTATCTGTAAGGTAACATGAATTTGAAAATTCCATTCATCATTCCCTGGAGCTCATATTTCACATTAGAAAAATTCATTGGTTGACAAAACTTATTTGGTATTAGAATACAGTTCCGTAGATCACCTTGATTTTAATGGACATGTACATGAATGCAGTACAGTGTGGTACAGCAAAATAGTCATAAACTTGAACATAAAATGTTACTTCAGTTTTACAGACCATATAGATTGTGTGTCCCATACTGAAAATTGCCTGTTATTGATCTCATAGCCATGTATGTTTCTCTTTTATCTAATCCTCTACAAACATATCTGATTCAGCTAAAGCACTCAGACAGAAAAGCAGCAGTAGTTTAACTCCTGGGAAGGCTGAATTCCAGTCAAGACATAGTATTAAGGCCACAGACAACAGGAAATCCAAGTCTATCCAAATCAATATTATTTTACAAGCACAAAAACTGAGCAATTTCCTTGTCATATAAAACTTTTGTTGTAAAATGTGATACCAAGTATAAATATTTAAATCGTGTTACAAGTCAGTTAGTGAATTTTTTATCTTAAAGTATGCTATGTGACTGGCAGTGTGTATGGATTTTTCCAATAATTGTGTGGGAATTTTGCTTAATTTTAAAATGAACTCTACTTTTTCTATCATTGAAATGTCTTTGAAATGAGTTATAATAATGCACATTCTAAAAATTTACTCAATGTTCCTGAGTATTTTTTTTCTAATTTTGCAGTAAATGCTAATGCAACAGAAGTGTCATTATTCATGAGTGATCTTCATATTTTGAAAGACCAAAGTACTTGCAGCAGAAGCATTAAAGTGATTACATCTCAGTCACCATATTTTGTAAGCTTGAAAAATCAGACAAGAGTAACTAATTTAATCTTTTCTTTTGCATTTGTTCAGTACAGAACTGTATTCAGTTCTCTCAGTTGCCAATAAAAATAATAAATATTCTTACACTTGACAACACAGAACTCTCAACACCACGTAAGGTGAAGGAAGTTAAAAAAAAAACTGTAATGAAAAATATTCTTAAATACTACTGAAACTGTCTGCCAAGTTATATAGAGTTTTTAACTTGAATAAATGTTTCCAGTTTACTGCTTATAAAAATTACTTGTTATAAAAATTTCTGTGTAAACATGTACATGAATAGAAATGCTTTAAATTATTAATGGCTTTTGATGAAAAATTATCATCCTTTATTTTTAACTGTTGCTTGTAACTACAAATAATTTATAGTTTTCATTCTGCACACACAATTTCCCTCCATCAGATAAAGGACTATAAATAACAGTTTGGTGGCAACCAAGTCTTTTCTTCAACACACATGAGCTGCATTCCGTATCCTAACATAATTCCCTCAATCCCAGTCACAACATAATTAATTCCCATCCTTTTACGCAATGTGATGTCATGGTTCAATCCAATGCACAAAAGCACTTACACAGTTTAAATAAGCCACACGTATTCTTCTCTTCTCTTTGTATCTTTACTTTTACTGGACTAATTGTAACTTCAAACAAATATCACATGTGCTTCAAAGAAATTGAACAGGCTCAAAACATTGGTTGTCAGAATTCGCAATAGAGAATTCTGTATTCACTTTCAAATAACAGTGTACTCCTTCACCTTTATCCCTCCTCAATCATTTCTATGTAAATAAACATCTTATCCAAAATATATAAACATACTTTCAGAATTTCTGGAAAGATAAATATAGTGATGGTGATAAAATTTCCTCTTTGATATTTGGAATCCATACAGAAGTGTTCCAAGATAATATTCCTCCAAGACTGTACAAATGATATCAGCTGCAACACTGAAAATTTAATTTATTTCACAGTTAACAAATTAACCTTTACCATAAGTCACTACATTAATATCATTTACTTTCAAGTCTTTTTTTCCACAATATGACTGTTATGTTTACAGTTACAGTTAATATGAAAACTGACTTTAACAATGTTGTACATCAAGCTTGTTACAAAAGTTTTAAAATTTGTGCTAAATGAGAAATGTATAATTTCTATTTTTTCGCTTATTATGAGAAACATTTTCTGAAGCTATCTTGCTAAATTAAAAAGTAGAAAGCATCATTGCAAACAGTACAATAAATGTACTATTGAAAAGTATGCTATGCAGAAATTATAAAAAATTATGCTTTTCATATATCAAAGAAATGCAGGGGATTGCTGAGTAGAAAAAGAAAGATAGCAGCGAAAACAAGATGATCTTCTGAAACAGCAGCTGTGAGACAGATAAATATAAACTGAAAGTATGTACAAGCTAGATGATAATAAATTGAAACCAGCAGAAGTCACATTTAATGAATTTTTCCTTACCTACAAGAGTACTTTTTTTATATATGTTGTCAATGACTAAAATTTATTTTCTGGAAGAACAAATTATACACTGTTATTATTTGTGTATGACATTGGCTAGAAGCACATAACTTATATACAGAGACCCACAACCTCTCTGTTTCTTGGATATAGGGAAATCTCTACAGAGAAACTTCATTTCATGTTGTTTATGAAGTTTTTGGTAGTGATTAACAAGACATGTTATGTCATTTTCTGTGAGCTTACCAAGTATTTTCACTGTGTGGATGATTAACATCTGCTACGAAAACTAAAAAGCTGTTGTGCATGTGATACCTTCTCTTACCCCATCCCCAGTCCCCTACTCATATCACACAAATCAAAATGAATGATAAGTTACAGTTCTAGAGATAAATAACCTGTTACTATTCAGGTAGATGATGGGCTACATCACAATAACGTTTTCTTAATCTGTATTTATAAATGTTTTTTATTGATGTTAAGACAACACTATTATTATAGCTTGTATTTTCACAGTCCATACTGTCTTATGAGGCAATACTAATGGAAAATGGGCCAACAATGAGTAAAATACACTTCTGGTCATTGAAATTGCAACACCATCAAGGTGACATGCAAAAAACATCAAATTGGCATGAAGTCTATTACCTGCTTTGGCATGCAAATGATTATTGTCTCAATGAACTTCACAAAGTATATAGGGGTAACACCACCTACATTCAGTGTAGAAGGAAAGATTATGCAGTGTGTTTCTAATTCAGAAACTGCATATGCAATAAGGAGAAACATCTGCCTACTCATGCTGGAATTTAATAGCAGCAGTGTCATGGCCGACAAAGACTGCAGTTTATCATTCCATGATATTGTTGCTCACATTGGTCAGGATTCCACAACTGGCAGCTGAATGTGGGTTCAAGACAAATATACTCATTGCCATATTGCCAGCAAGTAATAGACAGATATATAGATGCTTTGGTCATGCAGGATCATATAGCTGCATCGCATACCCTTACTCTGGAAATGCTCTCCTGACTCATGACCTGCCCTCACAGATCTACTTATGCTAATACCTCTCTCCTACCTTCCAAACTTCACAAAATTATACCACATATCTTGCAGTACTAACTCTCTTCAAAGAAGGGATACTGTATAGAAATGGCTTAGCCATAGCCTAGGGGATTTTTTCCAGACACACTTATAATCTGCCACAAGGTTTTAAATCAGCACACACTCTACTGCAGAGTAAAAATTTGTTCTCCTAGGTTGTGACTAAACTATTTCTCCACAGTACTCTTTCCTACAAGAGTGCTAGTCCCATCAGAGGTGTAGAAAATCTTCTGTGAAGTTTGAATGGATGCAGCGAGGTACTGGCAACAATAGAACTGTGAGAGCAGGTTGAAAATCGTGCCTGGATTTCTCAGTTGGTGGAGCATTTGCCCACTAAATGAAAAGATTCTGGGCTCACGTTCTGGTCTGACACGCAGCTTTAATCTGCCAAGAAGTATTAAGATAACACAAAACTGTGGGGTTGCCTCAGCTGTTCTGACACACCTTAGTAAAGAAGGAGCTCATCTGTTGCTTTTGCCAGCCACTAAAAGTGATGAATTCTGGTACAGGGTTGCAGCACAGAATGACATATCCGTATTTGTTGTCTAAGTTCTGGTTGACTCACTGCCCATCCAGGATAGATTCATTGTTGCTGTGAAGATGGAAGCTCTGTGTATCGAATTTTGTACCCTGTATACATCCATATTACCTACAGATTTAATCATTTATTCTTCTGCCTACAATGTATACACACAATAAGGGAAAATTTTGTTACTGGATACCCCTCCAGGTGTTACAATTTTAATAGTCATCAGTGTAATTATTCTTGTAAAGTAAGTAATTAGATTGTTTTATCATAGTAATTACTGTTCAGGGACTGTAATATACTTACATTGGTATTACAGGAATTCCTCTAAAAATAAAAATTGTCTTCATATCAACTACTTAATACACTAGTGTGTCATAATGAATAAAGATACTTAACTGGTAGGAAATACACATATCTGTCTCGAATTTACCACTTTCTATTACAGAAAAGAAGTTCTTAACAAGCTACCTCAAACATGAAGTAGAAATTTGGGGACTTGTAGGAATTAATTAAATAAACTGAGAGTAGGGTAAGGTTGCCATTGTGGGATATATGTTCCTCACTGTTTTGCTATATGTGAGCTCAACTTGTGTTGTACAATGGCACACTCAGGACTGGGTCTGCAGAATATAATAATAGACATAGAAATGCTATCACAGTTCCCTTACTGGAACTGGACACAACTACAGAAACACAGCAAAAAGCCTTACTGTTATGTATAGATATGAGTGTAGAGGCAGTTATAAGCTGATAGTGTACAACACTGCTATATTTTTACCATGTAATAATTTTTTATGTAAAACATAATGTATAAATAGCTGTAATTCTTCTGATGACATCGATTGCTTGTTAATGCTGAAAGATGGATAAAATTAATAAATAAAGTAGTATTACATGGGGCTGTCTGTACTTGGAATAAAGAGGGCAGATGCCAAACTGAAAATAAGTTGTGGTAGGTGACGCACAGTGGCTACTCGTAGTTTGAGGTGTGGACACCGTTTATCAGACATGACCCTATCAACAAAGCACTAAGTAATCTATAACTTGTGAACACACAACACACTCATGCTGGTCTGTATAATTTAGACAAATTTGGGGTACAGTTATGATCAGAATGAACACATGCAGCATTATCATGACAGAAGAACACTATCGTCCATTTGTAATACAAGAGGGGATGGATGAAATGACCACAGATGAATTTTCTCTAAGCTTAATGACGCACGTCACAAACAATACAATTAAATACTCTCATTACAGTGACAAGGGAAATGGCATATTGTCTGTGAAGATACAGTTAAACACTAATACCATAACGTACATGAGGCACAAAAGAAAGAGTCAGGTAAAAGGACAAGCCATGTATGAATTTACTCTATAATAATTGCAATGCAAGTAAGGCATCGTCCATCGGGTCATAGACATTAATACAAGTGATTCTCAGAGGCGGAGGAAGTATGCTGTGAAAATGAAGTTGCTGCCAGTGAGTATGGATCAGCTGCAAAACCTGGTTTGTATAAAGAGTAAATGTAGTACTCTGCAATTAGCTATTGATAAGGCTTGCAGGTGGCAGCATTTACAGTTTGGCCAAAGTATACAGTACTGACTCACCAGCATTGTCTTTGCTTCACTCACACCTATCTGGAGCCACCAAATGTTCATTCTTGTAACACCAAACAATTTGGAATTAACATTCAGGATATGTTGTCTCATTTAAACAGAGAAGTGTCACTCAGCATCCACACAGGAAGTGCTGATCAGAGGCACTTTTGCCCTGCATACCTTTCTGGGAAAGACCCCAAGCTGCAGCAAGGCGTAGAGAGACCCCAACTCTTGGGTCCAGTTTTGGTCATGGCCCAATCAGGGGTTTGCTGTTGACATCTGTTGAAACAGCTGGATGGTGGACACATAAGCACTGTACTGCATTGCCACATCATCAGTAGACCAGTTAACTTCTGTCTCAAACTGAAGAAAATCCAATGCTTCAAATATTGTGAAACTTAACGTCAGAATTTTTCAGGTAACCTTCATTGTTATGTATAATAGTTATTCCGTAAATACCATTAACACCATCAGAAAAAAAAATGCTAAATTATTCTCTGTAAAGGTCCATTCATTGATACCCGTTTCCATCAATGGACCAGTTGAATTCCATTAACAGACCATTAGATGCATATCCAAAATTTATGATTAAACACCTCTTATTTGAGAATACAATGGCTATGTGGATTTGAATGTGGAAACACAGTATAATTAAGAAGATAAAAGGATGACTAAGTGCAAATTAATTTTAATATGAAGGGAAAATGTTGATTCTGAACATAAAGAGAACTATATTAGATCAGTATTGAAGTGCAGTACAATTCTAAACAGACATTATTATGCAGTTAAGTGAAATTTAGGCTACTTTATAACATAATTGCTATTGTGTATAATTGTGTACAAGCTATAAGTTAGTTTAAGTTCTTTTCCATAACACATGGATACAGTCTATTTGCAATTAAAACAAAAACATATTTTAGTATTCTTCCTCACTCTGGCACAGTCTTCATGCAGCCACTTGCTACATGCCATTAACTGAATCATATCTTCCATGGATTGATTTTGACATAGTTCACAGACCAGGCATTGGTGTTGTTGCTTTTCACCTGTTTCTTTTGACTCACTATTGGTAGCTTTATCATTAGGTGAGAGGGAGGTTTAGTGGTATGTCCTATTTTATACTTGTATGAAGAACTTGTTAATATTACTGCTTTTTGTGTGCCTTTCTTGGCGTGGCCTTTAATGACGTGGCAGCTTTGGAAATAACAGAAATGTCTGCCAAAGGAACAGCCAAGTGACTGGGTCCAGCAGTATTTTTTTCAATGTCCTTTGTGTTTGTTGGTGGTCTTGCTGAGGTTTATAAGCATGATGTTGAACCTAATGCCCATTCCATCACTGTTGGCAGTGGTTGTATTGTCTCTCTCACTACTAGAAACTCTTCATTGGATGGACTGGAATGTACTGCATTACAGGTGGAAAAGTGATGATCCTTAAAGACATCTCTGTCTACCAGTCAGAAACCAGAATGAGCAAATCCATTAACTGCCACCTCTACAGTTGTTACCCTCACATATGCTTTTCCAAAAAGTGCTGAAACTTGGAACTGGGTCACTGGATATCCTGGATGTGTCCATAGCCATTTTTCCATTTTCCTCTATGTAGTAACTGCTTAAAGGTTTGTAGAAAGGCTGGAGTCTATACATTGTGTGTCAGGGAAGACAAACATGATCTCTCCATTCTTCTGAGCTAGATGCAGTGCTTAAAGGACCATCAGGATAAGATGAACCTTAAGCTCCCTCAAAGATATTCTGCAATAGCATGTTCCAGGTACTTCGCAAACCATTCATTGCTTAGGCATCCACTATATGCACTGAAAGCAATGACTGCGCCAGGAGGTCCACAAAAGCACCCATGAAGATCAGGATCGGTGATATGTATTGTCCAGCAGCATCGATGCAGCAAATATCAGTTGTTGTAACACCATGCTCTCCACTTGAGATGAATCCAACTTGTTGTTTCCTCCTCTTAGCAATTACTTTCCTTGCCGTTTTCTGTATGGTGTCAAGTTTCATCAACACTAAAATTTGCAGGTGCTTCAACATGTTCTCATCGACTATGTTTGTTAGCATCTCAAAAAGATTTGCAGCTCTCACTTACTTGAATCCAGTGGCATGAGTCATGGATGTGGCCTATGGTTGTCTCAACGAGAATTCTTTATCCATCTTCATACAACTGTAGTACAATTTCATGATAGCCATCTTTTCCTCATGGTTGAACCTGTGCAGTATATTGTTTCTATTGGCAACTTCAAATTCTAACATTCATAAGTTCTTAGGTGGGGTAACAAATATACACTCTTGTAATTGCGTCAAATATTGACATATTTCTTGTTCCACTTCAGAAGACCGGTCACTAATGTTTCCAATTACTTTTTTATCCTCCACAGCAAATCATATTTTTCCCATCCAGATGACATTTACTAGTTGCTTTGGAAACAAAATATCACTTTGCAGCAGCATCCAAATGGAGATCACCATTTTGCACAATATCAAGTGCTCACTACATTTTCTGTGCCTTCCATTTTTCATATTTCGTATTTCAGCATCTTGAAAACTGCAAAACAATAGTTTAAATATACTTTAAATAATCATAAAATAAAGGCTACATATGAAATGAGTTTCAAGGCCTTGAAAATTGTAGTGAGTTTCTATTGGGTAAACTTGAAAACTATTTCGATTTAAATATACAACTGCTAAGTTCCAACATATTTAAAAAGTACAGGTGTCATCAATATTGTAGTGCTAAATATAATTAACACTGTTTTAACTAAATTTGCTTGAATAATTTTAATGTACTAGAATAATATAATATCATTTGTTAAATATTTAATTGCAGTTATTATTTATAACATGCGATATTTATATTTTAAATGATATTTTATGTTCCTATCACAGGGACAGGAACAGCCTCTTACATGCATTTATTGCCAGTAAAATAAATAAATTCGAATATTGTTTGTACAGATGACATGCTTAAGTAATTTTATGGTTTTTCCATGAATGGACCAGTGAAGCTAGCTGTGGTTCAGTGGTAGTTAGAGCAAATAATACAAATCTAAATATATCTATGAAAAGTACATAAGGTTCATGAACCAATGGTATAAGCCAAGTATCCCTGGAATAATCAATATTATGACCACACACTATCCAATTTGAACCTGATGCTACATCAAATAACACAATTTTCTTCATGCATTTACATCATGTCTTCACTGTAACCCATAATTTTCCAATTAATATGGTGTCATGTTTATCAACTGGTATGTCAGCATAGCTAGATGGCAGCAGCTATCAACCAAACAAAAATATAGCAATTGTCCATCCAAAGAACAGGTCCACTGATGGTGTTGAGTATTGTTCCATCCATAAATTAAAGGAACTTAGGGATCCTGGTGTTACAAAACTGTTTCTACTTTCAGGGACAATGTTTATATTTAAAGCACCAGTCATTCTTGGAGTACATAGTTAAATAATTTTATGCACTGAGTTTTCAAGTGGTTTATTGAAAACTGTGAACTAACACATAAACAAAACTGAATAACTTACACGGTATAAAAATTGTTAATTGTATCACTAAACTAATCAAGAAAAGTTTTGTACCACCAATATATCTGTAACAGTAGAGTATGCTTAGATTCAAGGGAAGCAGGAAATTATAGAACACACATTAAAAAATGTACATAATATGGGAAAAAGAGCTAACAACCAGAAGACAGGCAATCTGTTTTAAAATATCCTCTGCTATGTAACATCCAATAGGGCATTGCCTCACCCCATGTATTGTAATATGTTTGGATCCCAACTTAGTATGCTATCCACAAGGTAGTCATGACATTGCTGCTCAAGTCTGCTCCACTCCATCACAACAGCTCTCTTGAGGCCACTCAATATGGGACGATGATGTAGTGCTTGTTACAAATGGTTTCAAGCATGTTCATTTGAATTAATGTTACCAGATACTGCAAGTCATTCAATTTCATTGATTCCTGCCTCTTGGAAGAACAGAGTACTCATGTGGGATTGATGGAATACAAGATACAATTATTAAAAAATGCTGTCTTGTGTTAGACGAACCCTTGACACACTTGTGCAACAGCTCACTGGCATCAGGAACCTTCCCTTCATGCTTAAAAACAGAAAAACTAAAACCGCTGCTCAAAAAAGGAAATCCAGAAGATGTTTCAAATTATAGACCAATAGCCCTACTGCCTGTATTTTCAAAAATTTTAGAATTTTTTTTATAAGAGATTATCTTATTTCCTAAATTAAAATAAAATTCTCTCTCCCTCACAGCATGGTTTCAGGAAAGCTATTCAACTGAAAGTGCAATATTTGAATGTCTTAATGAAATCTATACTAAACTGGATGTGAGTGAGTTTGTGATGGGCATATGTCTTGATTTATCCAAAGCTTTTAACGTCATTGACCATAATGCTCTACTGCAGAAGCTTGACCAATTAGGAATTAGAGGTATATCCAATGAGTGGCTCAGGACATACGTACGTGGTCGCAAACGGGTGGTTGAAGTGCAATATACTGACCATAACAAGATCAGCTACTACTATTCAGGATGGGAATATGTAAAATATGGCGTCCCTCAAGGATCAGTAATAGGACCCATTCTGTTTCTCCTCTATGTCAATGATCTTATCTGCAACAAGTATTGCCAAACTACCCTCCAATTTTCAGACAATACAAGCTTCCTTATTAGTCATACAAGAAAAGAGAAACTAAAAGACTCCGCTATCCAAACAATTAACAGTGTAGAACAGTGGTTCAGCTTTAACAAGCTAATTATAAACAAAGAAAAGACAGTAGCAGTGAAGTTCTATAATCTAAAATGAAGACGCCACCCAAACATACAAATAGAGCCTAGGGACCGAGTTCTTGAAAGTGTTGACAGCACAAAATTTCTGGAACTCTGGCTCCAGAACAACACAAAATGCAAGGTACACATTGAATATTTGCAAAGAAAACTAAGCAAAACCTGTTACATGATAAGCATCTTAAAACCTCGTTGCAGCAAAGCCAGCCTGTTAAATGTATACTTTTCCTATGTGTATTCTGTAATTACATATTGCATAATCTTCTGGGGAAATACAACAGCAAATATTAAACTTTTCCGCATGAAAAAAAGAATACTAAGAATTATTGAAGGGATAAACACTACGAAATCATGCAGACCCGTTTTCAAAAAACTGTCAGTTCTTCCTCTTCATTGCTTTTTTATCTATGAAACATGAGTTTTCATCAAACAATATATTGACAGACACCCAGATATCTTATTAAAAAATGGATATATGCAATCATACAATACAAGGCAAAAATCTGACCTTCATATGAGACAGGTGAGAACATTGTTGTGCCAAAAAGGCACTCTACATACCGGGATAAAAATTTACAATAATCTGCCTAACCATATTAAATCCATAAGCAAACTAAAGGTATATTTATGCATTATGAGTATTCTACTTTGTATGTTGCCTCTAAAGTTTGGTAAATTACTTCACTATTTAGTCCTTAGGAATACAGCACAAACTGTATTTTATCTTGTAAACACGTAACCATGTCCAATATCCTTGTATATATTCTATACATGTAGGATTTGAAGGACTAAATAAGGTGGAAACAATGTGCTCTTGCTTTATCATCGTTGAAGATGAACATATCACTGAAATGTTGAATGTAACGCTTGTCAGTTAGTTAGTAGTAGTAAGTGGGTAGGTTGAGCGCACTTGGAGATTATTTAATAAGCAATCCCCATCCAACCACAAAATAAATATAAAAATTACATCAATAAAAATAAATATAAAATTTACTCATGTAATGAACTCCACATCGTAGAATTCGTTATCATTATTTTCAAGTTTCTTCATTCCTTTATATTACTATCTTCAAAAAATTAAAAGTCCCATTACATTTTTAATCTATATAAATATGACTAATGTGCAATGAACATTTTAAATCATTTTTAATTATAGAATATTTGTGAATTCAGGACCATACTGACAGTATGAATATATTAAAGCAAATTTATAAAGATGAAGAATAGGAAATAGAAAACTCAAATTCTTTTTTTATGACTGTAAAACAAATAGGTGCATTACTATTTGTCAATATATGATTTACCAAAAATTTTACAAAATCGTATTAAAACTTATTCATTATTTCTAAAAGTTTCGCACTTAATAACTAGTAAATGAGAAAACAATAAAAAACAATTAATTAATTTATATCATTGGTATAAGAAATGTGGTATGGATTTTGTTTGTACATTACAAGAGATAGGAAAGTTATTTCAATATCCATAAGTCGGTGTATCATAATTTTCTGGAACTACCCTTTTATCATACTGACATAAGAATTCTTTCTTAGTCTTTTTGTTAGCTATACTTTTAGTATCAATGTCTCTAGCCATTTGACTGTATTGTAATTGTATCTTTTTCTTCATTTCACTCGCAATTAACCTTATCATAGATGTGCTGTTCAGCTTTTGAATATTATTATAATTTAATGTGAATCCCTTTACTTTCATCTCTGTTTTTTCTTATCTTTTTCTCCTAATAATAACTTTTCAGGCCAGTTGAAGCCAAGTTATTTCCTAATTCATCAGTCCATTTGCCTAACATACAACCTGTTTCCACAGAATTTTCACCATTATCAATATATACTATCTGTATCAAAATTTATAACAAATCCTCTTAGTTTATCTGACATATCATAAATCTAAGCCTTGCATCTGGTGTAGTGAATGCAGCTATAAAAGTATTTGTAGTTGTATTATTTTCTACATTATAATCCTTGAAACTGAACTTCATCTGAATCATATTGACATGTTTAAAATTGATAACTGTATTATCTAATCGATTATCCAATAGTATCTCATAAAATTGCTGTAAATCTGTTACATATTTTGTTTCACTCATATTTTGCCTACGTTCAAGTTTTCGCCATAATGAATTAGGACGTGTCTTACTATCAGCTCGATTTCTTAGATTTTCCATTATTCTATCATGATCGAAGTCAATATTTAATCCCTTTTTAACTGTTTTCATATACTCTTCATCAGTTTCAAAATCATGTGGACTGCTTCTAATTTCATTTTCATAAAATCTTCCACATAATTTTTAAACAACATTTTGCTTTTAGTTTTAAAATTCCATACTTCCAGACATCTTAAATTTTATATGATTTTTCTACAGCTTTCTTTACTTCATCTGTTGTCCAAGTTGCAATAAAACTTCTTTCCTCATCATTGTGATCGCATTTATTTACTTCTAATTGAGCAGATTTGACGCAAAAAGGAAACAACAGTTTTTCATATATTCTTGCCGGTAAAACAGGGTGATACAGTCCTTTAGGTGCCACTCCTTTAAATTTTATTAACCCATACCAATTTTTATAATAACATCTTGATCTATATATTTTTCTCAGATGTTGTTCGGGACAAACATCATAAAATTGCACAGTAGGATAAAGACTAAATATGACAATATATTTTATGTTTGTGTCAACGTCATCTGCTTTAGCTCATAATTTTATTGCATTTGTTTGGCCACCATAAAAAGCATCTTTTGGATTCAGTGGTTCAACAACTTCTGGTAACTGTTTAAATATTTTAAGCTTCGTATAGTCTAGAGAGTTAAGCCAATCACATATCCACATCTGCACTAAATTATATCCTGAACTTCGTATTTCTGTACTTCTTGTTAAAGTTTTTTGATAAAGGTCATCCATTGTTTATTTATTTTTATTGTTAATTGTCTCACTTTCAAAACAGTTTTTAGAACTATACAAAAAATAAGCATGGTATTGATAAACAGTACTAGTCTCTTTATCAGATCCATCTAATTTTGCTCCAGCTATTTTTAATTCTCGATCATTAAGAGCATGCAAGATGTTATGATCGTTTAGACTGATAAACTAATCTACAGATACGTTATTATAATTTTCTTTTTGATTTTACCCAATACAGCGATTGTATTTTCAGATAAATATTTAGATCTGCAAATAGCAATACAAACACCTGCAGCTGGAAAAAGTTGCAGACTGGCTCAATATTAGCTATCTCAAGAAATTGTTTTCTAAATTCCAAACTCCCTCTTCTGAATATATCTGCATCAGAATTACAGTACTCATTAATTTATTTCTTCATATTGGTCACACAACTTTTTTAACTCTAGGTCTATGCTATTTGAGAAGTGCCTTCAATTTCATAGTGTCAGCACAATAATATCGAGTATCTGGAATTGATCCTATGTAATTTTCGTTTTCTGGTGTATTGAACAAATGTGGAAAATATCCTTTCTTCAATTCTTTCAAATCAAATGTTTTTGGAACACTACTAAGTGGACCTTGCACAAAATTACTGCTATCTATAATTTTTTAACCTAATTGTTTTACCACCAATTACATCAGCTTAGTTCCTGTGTAGACAGTATAGGGTTTTATTATATTTTCAACACAGTTCTTCCAAATGAATTGTGAATCACATTCATTAGCATGGCAAGCTATGAATGTATAATTCCTGTCTTTTTCAGATATCATCCACGTACACAATCCATCATTTGTCTTAAATTTTTAAACCATATCTCCTTTAACATTGTGAGCTATTATGAGGTTAGGAATATGCATACCAGTTCCTTGTTGGGCTTCATAATTAAACAACATGTATCTTTTTGTACACATACAATTCACTCTCATAGGGAATCCTTATTCACAACACTCAAACAGTTTGACAGCAACTATTTTTACACATTCCCAGCATTGGAATATACAGTGTGTCCTATTTATCTTGACCGCCCTAAATAACTGTTTGTCCAGATGTAGATTACAAAATTTTTAAAGCAAATATTCTTTAGCCATCAGGAGGTCACCAATCAGCATGATTGCCTTTGTTGTAGCATTGTTTTTTACAAAGATATGAACAGTGGTATGACTTTTTTAAATGGCATCCCGTATTTTTTATCTGGTAATTCATTTCCTCTCCAAAAGACCTGTTAAAAATGTATCACAGAGTACCATTCACTGAATCACAACGTTATTAATTACATAACACAACATTGAATTTGAGCCCGGGATCACAAACTCGTCCACTTGCTGGAGTTGTCAGAAAACAAATGACACCAAGTAAAAACATAGCACAAAATTCACTTTGACTCTCCTGTATCATTGCCCAAGAGTTGAACAATCAAAGGTGCTCAGAGTGGTGACCCTGGGCACCAATAAACTGGTGCACTCATTGAATGAAAGAATTGTTTACTGCTTCTAGTGTTGCCTGCTGAAGAGAATTACAAGCAAGCACGATACTTTCCTGCATGTCCTCTGGAGTTGTTGGAATTTCGCTATAGACAACGTCTTTCATGCTTCCCCAAAGAAAAAAGTCCCGAAGATTTAAATCAGGAGACCTAACAGGCCAAGTAACTGTTACTCCTTGACCAATCCATCTAGCAGGATACCTTTGGTTCAGAACACGACGCCTACACAAGGCTTTATGTGCTGGACGTTCATCGTGTTGATACCACATAAGCATTCTGGTTCTTAGCGGCACTTCATCCAGAAGAAGAGGAAGAATTCGTCTTAGGAAATTGGCATACGCTGTGCCATTTAGACTACCATTGATGAAATAAGCGCCAATAATTGTAGTACCAAGCATCCCACACCAGAAGTTAACTCTCCATTGATCCTGACGTTCCACCTGTCTAAGCAATCGGGGGTTGTCGCTGGACCAATAATGTATGTTCCTTGTATTTGCCTGTCCTTTGTTTGAGAAGGAACATTCATCGGTAAATAGAACATTGGAGAAGAAATTCGGGTTGGCAAGGATTTGCTGCTGTGCCCACTGACAGAACTGTATACGATTCTAGAAATCATTTCCAAACAATTTTTGATGTAGGTGTACATGGTAAGGATGGAACCGGTGACGTGTAAGAATACAATGTAGACTTGTTTTAGGAATGCCAATCTAGTGCTGAAGCTGTCGTTTGCTCACATGTGGATTCATAGCAACGGAATCGAGAACAGTAACTTTTTCAGCTTCGTCTGTGCGAGTGATATGACGATTGCGTTGTCGTGAGTTGAAACTTCCCGTTTCCTGAAGCGCCGCATCAAGACGAGAAAACATCCGTCGGGAAGGTGGGTTCATGTCAGGATATCGCTAACTGTACAGTTCCGCTGCCTGCGTAGCATTTCGCCTACCTATAGCAACAACAACAATAAAAGAAACGTTATTCGATGCAGTTTTTATGAAGGACAGCGTTTACTGTATGCCTACCCCACACAACAGTATTTACAAGGACTAAATTACTGTATAAAATGTACCTGTACATAAGAAAACAGTACTGCAATTACTGTTCCGCTAAGATACATTCCCCATAGATGAGTAGCATTTCTACCTACTCTTCGTTGGTGTACATTCTACTCACACAATTCTTCAACTGATGATGGTTGACGTAATGATGGGTGTGCATTCTACTTATGTTTACATTTGTCCTCTGTCAACTTCTGCACGTGTATGTATTCCATTACCCCGAGTACATGTACTACGCGGTGGGACCATCATCGTCAGTGCTGTGTTAAGCTGGGAGCCTCATCGTCAGTGCTGTGTTATGTAATTAATAATGTTGTGTTTAAGTGAATGTTACATTGTGATACATTTTTGAATATGATTTTAGGAGAGGATATGAATTATTGAATAAAAAATACAGGGTGCCATTTAAAAAAAGTCATACCACTGCTAACATCTTTGAAAAAACAAAGCTACAATGAAGGCAATCATCATGATTGATGTCCCCTGATGGCTAAATAATGCCTGCTTGAAACATTTTGTAATTTATATCTGGACACACAGTTATTTAGGGAGGTCAAGATAAATGGGACACCCTGTCTAATAATCTTGGAATTCTCAATTTATATAACAACCTTCTTCATTACAATTTGGACAACTTGGACTATAATAATACTATAACAAACTTCTCGGTGACTTTGTAAGCATTCTTCATTATAAAATTATCTACTGGAGTTTTCACAGCATATCTTCTTCTCTATTATTAGTAAATATAGAAAAGAGTGTGAAACTATTCAAGCTAAACAACTAGCCATCGAATCTGGACAACAAAATCAACAAATACAACAATAAAGTAATGAGAAAAATAAAATAAATGTAGATACACCAACTCAAGATATTAATTTGAGATATATGTTTGTTCTTTTAAAATTATTAGATGATGACTGTGAATATGATTATTACATCATTAGAATACAAAGAAGAAATTTACAAAGACAGTTTAAGGAATTGTAGATAGTCATCCTAACTGTGAAGAACTGTTAAGATTTAAGTATGATCCAAACTCAATAAATTTATACCAATGAATGAAAGAAAATTTGAGGATCATCTGACATCTGAAATATTTTAGTATTTTGGATGACTATAGACAAGAAGAATTGATTCATGATATAATACATCTTCACCAAATTGAGCTGTAATATTAAATCTGTACAGGACCAAGAACTTTTAAAGAAAGAATATTTAGAATTGTGTGAAGTAGCAAAAGATTTAAACATAAGAGGTTTCTTACAAACTCATAACTAGTCAAAGAAACTTGTATATACTAAAAATTTGGAAATAGAAGTGTCAAATGTAAAACAACTTTGGGCTGTTGCAAAGACTTTAAAGATAGGAAAAAACCATAACTATCGTAGCGAGGAACTAATGGATTTAATAAAAAACCATAAATTGGTATTAGAAAAAGAGTCAGAGATGAAGAAAGTTGTCAAATTAAAACAAATAGCAAAAGTATATAAAATTTGTGGAATTCGTATATTAATGGTAGTAAGAGTTGTAACAGTTACTACGGCTTCTGACATCAAATGTAACTGGGTTTTCTCTTTTGATGCTGTCAATTGTCAGGATGAGCATTCTCAAGCATTCTGTCTGGGTGAAAATATTAAATAAATAAACTTTTCTCTCTTACAAAATGTGGGCAGGGTGGGTTCTTCCTTGGCTCGGGTATGAGGTCGAATGAAACATCATTTTATACATAAGATAACTTTTATTGAAAGTTTCGTACAACTGTTATCTTACTGGACGTTCTGGTTCGGAGAGCGGCAGCCGTGTCGTTTGCGTAGCCTTCTGCTGCGGCAGCGGCGGCGGCGGCGTCTGATTACGCGTAGCGGTGTGTATCTCGTGTCGCCGTCTCGCCCAGCTGACCGGAGACGCGCAGCGCGAGGTGGCCTGTTTAATTATTGCGAGCGACGTCGTGCATCGGGTGGTGATACCTTGAATGTGGCGTCCCAGTGTTTCTCTTCTCTAAGCGGCCGCGTGTGTTGTGCGTCGTCCAGCAGAGCGGCGCGGCGGGGGAAGACCAGTGTCCCGGACTCGAACCACGGACTCCCGCTTGCCAGTCTTCGGCTGTCAGGTCTTTATCCCAGCTCACAGGTGACTGCTGAAGTGAGGCCGTCTCCTTCCCGTCCTCACGAGTCACCCGGGTATGTAAAATCAGACTTCAAAATACCTTTTAACTTCTTCTTCTGGCACTGAGGCTGCTGCTTGCTATTCTATTACAGCGGCGGACTCGGTGCGTCTGTGCATGATGTAGTCTCTTCTTGCCTGACGATCTTTAGCACCGAAACTAACTTAAAACAACTGCTACGCTTCTTCTTCGTCTTCTTCGTCGCTCGTCTCCGTCTCCGTCTCCGTCTTCGCCTTCGTCTTCCTCTCGTCTTCATCTACATCTTCATCTACATCTCTCGGGCCCACTGCGTCTCGCGTATTTATTCACTTCAGTTTACTGGAGGTGAACGACTTCACGGCCATTGCCTCTTCTGTCACGTTGAAAAGATTCTCGAAGATTCTTCTTAACGTCGGTCATTGGCTCTTGGAATGTAGGCGAGGGCCTTTGCTCACATACGACAACTGAGAAACACGTGAGCCGGTCATTGCCTCTTCTGTCACGTTGAAAAGCTTCTCGAAGAATCTTCTTAACGTCGGTCATTGGCTCTTGGGATGTAGGTGAGGGCCTTTGCTCACATGCGACCACTGAGAAACACGTGAGCCGGTCGGGCGATGCCCTGACGGTTGAATCGACAGCGCCCGCTTATGTGGAACTTGCTGACTTCACGGTCATTGTCTCTGCTCTTCGGCCGGCTGTGTGCCAGTATGTGATTCTCCAAACTAAACCAAGTTTTCCATTTATATTCTAATTTCTAGTTCACTTTGATTTCACTAATTTATTTACTTAAGTACCACTCAACATTCCTCCACCCTTCGGAGAAATTCGCCCTCGAATTTACTACTCAACATTCCTCCACTCTTCACACGGAAAAAAAACACAAGCACTGAAAACTCTCGACTTACACATGCGTCACATTAAGTATGTTGAAAATTCTGTATCACTTTATAAAAGCCCTGTGCGCTCATGAATCACATAGTTCACACATAAATGGTTATAATAAGTGTAACAAATCTTGATGAGAATGAATAAACAAAAAATAGATTTTTCACTTAGAAAATTACATAGCAACAGCTGTTTAATCTACGCTATACTAATGCAAGAATATCTATTCTACAGTATTGTTTATTTTAACAAGAGACTGTTTAGTGAAGAATGAAGTACAATAAACAAAATTAATACACTAATGCTCAAAAGTAGCCATTGAAGTACATCAGTTAAGAGTGTGGTATCCAGTTAACAGGGATTTGATGAAGTGGTATATTATTATTTGACTTATGTTTTCGTCTGAAATAAAAGAGAACTGTACAAAGCAGAAACACCAACACAAAGGTTCCAGATATACCCGTTCCTAGCATTATAATTTTTGTTTTGTGTTCACCTTTTAATTTTAAGACATGTTGCATCATAACATTGGCATCAATTTTGTCTTGCTGTGAGTTTATGAACGTATCTAATGGCTTCAGAAGGGAACTGTCAAGGGAGTCATTGAGGTAGGATAGGTTTTGTGCAGGAAATGCTTGCATGGCGTTTTCTGAAAAAGCAAACAACATCGTTATGGACCTACGAACCTAGTAAAAACAAAAACAAGAAAAAGAAGAAATACTTTGTTAACTACAAGATCTACATCAATCTACGTTCAACTTTTATTTTCTTAAAAAATAAACCATTATCATTTATTAATTATTTACATATGTATACTATCCACAGTCTACTGAGATTCCACTAGGACATGCGCACTCTTGGTCGAAGATTGTACTCGTATGGTGCCATGTCTGTATGTTGTGCTGGCGTGGCCACTCTTTTTCCTTTTCGGGTACTTCCTCCACCCTTCGGGAAAGCAGACACTATTGTTGAAGGAATTACATCTGGAGCGCCCTTAAAAGGTTTTAAACGACTTACATGCACAACAGTAGTTCTGGTGGGCAGTTGCAATTTAACGTTGACTGGTGACGTGATCTCAATAATTTGATAAGGACCTCTGTAGTTTGTTACAAATTTCTTTGTTTTTCCTTTCGCAACGTATGGAGCTGAAAGCATAACCCACTGACCGATTTTGTAATTTGGATATTTAGCTTGGGCATTACCTAATCTTTCCTGTCGTTCCAAAGCCTTTGTATTAGATTTTTGAACCTTTTTCCATACATCTTTCATCATTCGACTGAAATCTCTTACTGTTTCTCCGACTTTTCCGTTTTTCTGCCTGATTACATCAAAAGGGGACGGCATTTTTCTCCCATAAACCACTTCATAAGGTGACATGCCAGTTGCTTCATGCGTTTTGGCGTTGTATACCGACACGATTATTGGTAAATACGTATCCCAATTAGAATGTTGTTCGTTAATATAATAACTAAGCATCTTGCCAATTGTCCGATGAACTCTTTCTGTGCGTCCGTTGCACTGAGGGTGTAACGGAGTTGTGCGTAATTTGCGTATTTTTAGTAAGTGGCATAGCTGTTTCATTAGTTCAGACATAAAATTAGATCCCTGATCTGTGATAATAGCTTCAGGTACGCCAAATTTAAGTATCCAGTTGTTAACTAAAGCTTGGGCAACTGTATTTGCTTGCTGATCTGGGAGACTCACCATAGCTAGATAGCGTGAAAAGTGATCTATAATCGTAAGAACATATTTATTACCAGCAGGTGTTTTATGAAATGGCCCGTAGAGATCTACTCCGCAGATTTGAAATGGACATGAAGCCTCGGGGAGCCTCTGTAAGGGTATTTTTGAACGAGAAAGTTCAGCTCGTTGTGCGCACGCAATGCAATTACGAACGTACTGCGCAACATCCTGCTTTCTGGTTTGCCACCAAAATCGCTCTGCTACACGTCTTTCGGTTGTCCGCTGTCCACCGTGTCCTGCAAGGATATGGTCGTGGGCCTCTGCCATTATTTCTTGTCTAAGGTGTTGGGGAACAACAATTCGCGGTCCAAGTTTTGTTTTACGGCATAATACACCATCTTCAAAGCAAAATTGTTTTTGAGTTGCGTATTTTTTGCATTCTGTATCCTCATTTTGTGCCTTTCTCCAGTCCTCAGTATCTCGGCCTGTTGCTTCCAAAAGTGCTATTTTCCGACTTAGACAATCTGCATTCGTGTGTTTTTTGCCTGGTTTGTGGATAACTTCGAAATCCATTTCGGAAAGACATAGGGCCCAACGCGTGAGACGACTAGATGGATCCTTTAACCCAAGCAACCATTTTAAAGCTGCGTGGTCTGTAATGACCTTGAATTTCCTACCATACAAGTAGCATTTAAAGTATTTGATACCATAAATAACACTTAACAATTCTTTCTCTGTTGTGGAATAATTTCTTTCTGCTGTTGTTAGTTGTCTCGAAGCGTAGGCTATGGGGTGTTCCGCGCCATTAATATTCTGACTCAAAACAACTCCTACTGAATGACCACTTGCGTCACAGGATAAAATAAATTCTTTGTTATAATCTGGGTAGGCTAATACTGGACTGTGTGTTAGCTTATCTTTAAGGGTTTGAAATGCTGATTCACAATCTTCAGACCAATGAAATTTTGCACCCTTTTTCAATAATTGGGTTAAGGGTCGGGCAATTTCAGCAAAATTTTGAACATATTTTCGGTAATACGATGCGAGACCAATGAAACTTTGTACCTCCTTAACGCGTTGTGGTGTTGGGAAGTCCTTAACTGCCGAAATTAATCGAGGATCTGTTCTAATTCCTTTTTCACTAATGACATGCCCTAGGTATGTAACCTCTGTCAATGCAAAACTACATTTTTCCATATTTAATGTTAATTTAGCTTTTCTAAGTCTCTGAAAAACATTACGCAGACGCACAGCATGTTCATTAATGTCTTTGGAGAATACAATAATATCGTCTAGATATACACAACATTGCTGAGTTTTTAGTCCTCGCAATACTCCATCGAGTAGTCTTTGAAAAGTTGCTGGTGCATTTTTCAAACCGAAAGGCATTCTTTTAAATTGCCAGTGGCCTGCAGGGGTAGAAAATGCTGTTTTATGCCTATCTTCAGGTGCAACTTCCAATTGATGATATCCGCTACGTAAATCGATTGTTGAAAAGTATTTACTGTTACCTAAACTGTCAATGATATCTGTAATGTTTGGAAGAGGATAAACATCTGAGATTGTTTGTTTGTTAAGGTGTCTGTAGTCACAACAAAATCTATATCGTTTCGTACCGTCGGGAGACTTCTTTGGAATAATTACAATATTTGAATTATAAGGCGAATCAGAATATTCTATGATTCCATCTTTTAGGTGCTGTTCTAAAAATTCATCCAGTACTGGCAGTAAGTGATGCGCAACTCTATAAGGCTTTCTATAAACTGGGGGGCTATGTCCTGTTGGGATCCTATGCTGTGTGATATCTGTTGCTGGAAGTGGACCTTCTGCATTAAATAAGTCTTGAAACTCAACTAAAACTGCTTCTATCGTGTCTCTATCCTTTCCTTTCAAATGCTCAATCTTCTGGCGCAATGCGGTTTTATAGGCGTCTGGTTTCTGACCATCATTAATATCTGACCAAATAAAATCTTCTTCTTCAAAAGTACTGACTGTAGCTACTAATATTCCCTTTTGCAACTCTTTGTCCTCCACTCCGAAATTGTCAATATGTACCGGTACTTTTCTTTCTCCCTCAACGTCTTGAACCCGTACAACACTTCTACGTACAAAACAATGTGATACATCTAATTCCTCATTTTCCTCCAGTGGCTCTATTAGACATATTGTATCTGTAGGTACCTCGGGGTCAACGGTCATCCAGAGAAGTTTTCCTGAGCCAGATGGTATCTGATCCCGCGAATCAACCTTCAAGGACGTTGCACGCAGTGTAGTTGATTTCGCCTTCCGGTTAGGGAAATCTTGCGGCAGAGGGCCCTTTGCAGCGGTGTCACCTAGCTGAAATACTATTCCGCTAAGTTCTACAGTTTGCTGTCTGAGGTCAATTTTAGCGTGATGTTTATTCAGGAAATCCAACCCTAGGATCGCGTCGTACCCGTCAGTTATCTTTGTTACCACTTCTACATCTTCTTGAAATTGTACACCGTGAATATAGAAAATCAATGATGTACATCCTAATGACTTCACTGTACCTCCTCCTACTCCACTCAATCTATACCTTGGAGGGTCATATTTCTTTTCTCCAATACATTCATTACTCACTATTGATACGTTTGCGCCTGTATCCACCAGTATCCTTGCCTCTTTATCCCGTATGGTAGCAGATAACCAGCATTCCGCCTTCACATTCGCCTTAATGGCATGAAATTTTACTGGGAACGCCTGGCGGCGGTTCCGACATTCCCGTTTGAGTTTAACTGATTTCTATTTCCAAAAACTTTCTTAGACCTGCATTCCTTGAATGTGTGACCTATTCTTTGACAATTAGTGCATTTAGGTTGTCTGCAGTTTTTTGCTATATGGCCCTGTCGATTGCACCTAAAACATCGTACTCCTGCTGAAAATACATTTCGCTTCTCCTTGTATCTGGTGGCAATGTCAATTTCTTCAAAAGCTGTCGCCACAGATACAGCTTCTGCTAAATTCTTAGGAAACTCTGCCCTGACACGACGGGACGTTTCAGGAGGTAACCCACGTAAAAATGTATCTAGAGCTCTATCTTCTGCTTCTTGTAAAATAACTTTATTTGCTTCATCACTAGTTGTCAACTGATAGGTGTTAATATTAACTTTTCTAATCCTATCTACAAAGCTTTCTAATGACTCGTTTTGCCTCTGAGTGATAGTGTTTAACTGTTCCCTATAAAATCTACAGCTGTTCTGTTTTTGAAAACGTTTAAGTAATCCTTTCATCAATTCCTCAAATGTTGGAGCATTCCGTAATTCTTCATGGTATAATACGTGTGCTTTAGCCTCTCCTAGCAATCTTAACTTTGTCATTTGTAAGAGCTGTTCATCTGACCATGATCCTAACTTTGCAGCTGCTACTAAATCATCAAAAAAGGCTGTTATGTCTTCGCCAGGTTTACCTGAAAAAGGAGTTACCAAGGCTGCTGCTGAGGAATCTAGGGTAGGAGGGGCTGAACTGGTTTGCCTAACCTCACACAACTGTTTAAATAATGCATTATTATCATTTTTAAGCTGTGCTATTTGATTAACTAAGCTCTGAATAGCTTCCTCAGTAGAAACCGCTTGTGGTGCTGACTCTGACTTTGTACGATTTCGTGTCATCATTTTACAAACTGTTAGTTACACAATCTTACCACACTGAATGAAAAAGAAGTTTAAATATTTTCGACAAACTCTTAAAATTATGAGAGAGAATACACTTCTAAATAAAGAAAATATTACGACTGCTATGCAAACCTCTATCCTTTCACACATTAAACAATACTAACTGTGGACCGTTAGTGACTGTCATTCACACCTCATATTGAGCCAAGGGGTTTTCTCTGACACCAAATGTAACAACTGTGTTACTAAATGTGACACTTCTGTCACTCAATGTAACTGGGTTTTCTCTTTTGATGCTGTCAATTGTCAGGATGAGCATTCTCAAGCATTCTGTCTGGGTGAAAATATTAAATAAATAAACTTTTCTCTCTTACAAAATGTGGGCAGGGTGGGTTCTTCCTTGGCTCGGGTATGAGGTCGAATGAAACATCATTTTATACATAAGATAACTTTTATTGAAAGTTTCGTACAACTGTTATCTTACTGGACGTTCTGGTTCGGAGAGCGGCAGCCGTGTCGTTTGCGTAGCCTTCTGCTGCGGCAGCGGCGGCGGCGGCGTCTGATTACGCGTAGCGGTGTGTATCTCGTGTCGCCGTCTCGCCCAGCTGACCGGAGACGCGCAGCGCGAGGTGGCCTGTTTAATTATTGCGAGCGACGTCGTGCATCGGGTGGTGATACCTTGAATGTGGCGTCCCAGTGTTTCTCTTCTCTAAGCGGCCGCGTGTGTTGTGCGTCGTCCAGCAGAGCGGCGCGGCGGGGGAAGACCAGTGTCCCGGACTCGAACCACGGACTCCCGCTTGCCAGTCTTCGGCTGTCAGGTCTTTATCCCAGCTCACAGGTGACTGCTGAAGTGAGGCCGTCTCCTTCCCGTCCTCACGAGTCACCCGGGTATGTAAAATCAGACTTCAAAATACCTTTTAACTTCTTCTTCTGGCACTGAGGCTGCTGCTTGCTATTCTATTACAGCGGCGGACTCGGTGCGTCTGTGCATGATGTAGTCTCTTCTTGCCTGACGATCTTTAGCACCGAAACTAACTTAAAACAACTGCTACGCTTCTTCTTCGTCTTCTTCGTCGCTCGTCTCCGTCTCCGTCTCCGTCTTCGCCTTCGTCTTCCTCTCGTCTTCATCTACATCTTCATCTACATCTCTCGGGCCCACTGCGTCTCGCGTATTTATTCACTTCAGTTTACTGGAGGTGAACGACTTCACGGCCATTGCCTCTTCTGTCACGTTGAAAAGATTCTCGAAGATTCTTCTTAACGTCGGTCATTGGCTCTTGGAATGTAGGCGAGGGCCTTTGCTCACATACGACAACTGAGAAACACGTGAGCCGGTCATTGCCTCTTCTGTCACGTTGAAAAGCTTCTCGAAGAATCTTCTTAACGTCGGTCATTGGCTCTTGGGATGTAGGTGAGGGCCTTTGCTCACATGCGACCACTGAGAAACACGTGAGCCGGTCGGGCGATGCCCTGACGGTTGAATCGACAGCGCCCGCTTATGTGGAACTTGCTGACTTCACGGTCATTGTCTCTGCTCTTCGGCCGGCTGTGTGCCAGTATGTGATTCTCCAAACTAAACCAAGTTTTCCATTTATATTCTAATTTCTAGTTCACTTTGATTTCACTAATTTATTTACTTAAGTACCACTCAACAGAGTATTCAAAAATCAGAATTAATAAAATTAATATTGCAGGAGGAGGAAAGGCTTAAGAGATTACTCGACTTTAACTTTGATGATGAACTGTTTCAGAAATAAATCCCTTCCTTTCGTCCCCTTCAAAAATATCAAACTTTTTTCTCAGTTGTAATTCCAAGGAAATTCGTCACTGAATTTTTAAAAACTTTTAAGTATTGGTAATCTGTTTTCTCAAGTATTCATAAACAATACAAATTTCATTACCTTTCACATAATACAAATAAGTCACATTCTGACCAGTTAACTGATTTATGTATACATCGATGTTCGTCATTACGATAACATATGGTTAGAAAGAAATGTTGCCATTTATATCGAAAAATTTTTATGGGATAATTTTGTCTTTATGTACCCAAATGTTATCAAATCCCAACCATGTAACATAAACTTTATCTCCTTTCATTCTCAATACTTTTTCAACAAGATATTCATCTGGATATTTTGGCCGGCTGCAGTGGCTGAGCGGTTCTAGGCGTTACAGTCTGGTACCTTGCGACCGCTACGGTCACAGGTTCGAATCCTGCCTTGGGCATAGATGTGTGTGTTGTCCTTGGGTTAGTTAGGTTTAAGTAGTTCTAAGTTCTAGGGGACTGATGACCTCAGAAGTCAAGTTCCATAGTGCTCAGAGCCATTTGAACCATTTTTGGGATATTTTGTCATCTATAGTTCTCGATCATAAAAATGTCCTTTGATATTTTTCAATTTGCATGTGACTGGATTGGAATGAATAAGAGGTTCAGTTTCAAAAATTTCTATTGATCCATTAGAAGTATATACTTTTGCAAAAAGTCCTTTAAGTTTACTGATTCTAACTTTACCTCCATTTTTAAATATCGATTCTTCATTAGACATGCTTTACAATTTTTGTCGTTATTATTGTTGGATGTATTGTATTGTTGTATCCATAAACTAATTTTGAAACTAAATCAATCTATTTATAATTTCCTTGAAAACCAAATTTCTTCCACATCTTTTCTTTGAGTGTTCTATTACATCATTCAATGACAGCTGCTTTTAATTCTGTAAAAGTTGAATAACGATAAATATTCTGTATTGTCATCAATTCTTCAAAATCTTTATTATAAAATTCCTTACCATTCTGTGTTTGTAAATTTTTGGACTGCAGCTATCTCTAAATTGTTTTCAAAACTATCAACCACATTTTTACCCATTTGGTGTCACTTGTGTCATACATCTGTACGTGAGGTTTCCACACTCCTAAACATGCCACTGTTTCCGATGTGATAGTGAAGTGGATATGTGAAAGGACACGTAGTGCGCAAAATCATACAAGACGACCTCACCTGTTGACTGACAGAGACCGCTGACAGTTGAAGAGGGTCGTAATGTGTAATAGGCAGACATCTGTGTTATGTTGGTAATCTGGCCCCTTGGTTCTTTTGTTTGTATATGTCGAGTATGACGAGTAGCCTATCTTTGCTCTCGATGTTCTCTCTCTCAAGTGCGGTACATGTTATGTGTTGTTATCAGAGCATGGTCAGTACACTACTGACCATTAAAATTGCTACTCCAAGAAGAAATGCAGATGATAAACGGGTATTTATTGGACAAATATATTATACGAGAACTGACATGTGATTAGATTTTCACGCAGTTTGGGTGCATAGATCCTGAGAAATCAGTACGCAGAACAACCACCTCTGGCCGTAATAACGGCCTTGATACGCCTGGGCATTGAGTCAAACAGAGCTTGGATGGCGTGTACAGGTACAGCTGCCCATGCAGCTTCAACACAATACCACAGTTCATCAAGAGTAGTGGCTGGCGTATTGTGACGAGCCAGTTGATTGGCCACCATTGACCAGACGTTTTCAAGCCAGGGCAGCAGTCGAACATTTTTTGTATCCAGAAAGGCTCGTACAGGACCTGCAACATGCGGTCGTGCATTATCCTGCTGAAATTTAGGGTTTCACAGGGTTTGAATGAAGGGTAGATCCACGGGTCGTAACGCATCTGAAATGTAACGTCCACTGTTCAAAGTGCCGTCAATGCGAACAAGAGATGACCGAGATGTGTAACCAATGGCACCACATACCGTCACGCCGGATGATACACCAGTATGGGGATGACGAATACACGCTTCCAGTGTGCGTTCACCGTGATGTCACCAAACTCGGATGTGACCATCATGATACTGTAAACAGAACCTGGATTCACCCGAAAAAATGACGTTTTGCGATTCGTGCACCCAGGTTCGTCGTTGAGTACACCATCGCAGGCGCTCCTGTGTGTGATGCAGCGCCGCGAGGGTTTAGCCAAGCGGTCTAAGGCGCTGCAATCCTGGGCTGTGCGGCCAGTCTTGGTGGAGGTTTGAGTGGGTGTGTGTGTTTGTCCTTAGGATAATTTAGGTTAAGTAGTGTGTAAGCTTAGGGACTGATAACCTTAGCAGTTAAGTCCCATAAGATTTCACACACATTTGAACACTTTTTGTGATGCACCGTCAAGGGTAACCTGCAGCCATGGTCTCCAAGCTGATAGTCCATGCTGCTGCAAACGTCGTCGAACTGTTCGTGCAGATGGTTGTTGTCTTGCGAACGTCCCCATCTGTTGACTCAGGGATCGAGACGTGGTTGTACGATCCGCTACAGCCATGCGGATAAGGTGCCTGTCATCTCGACTGCTAGTGATATGAGACTGTTGGGATCCATCACGGTGTTCCGTATTACCCTCCTGAACCCACCGATTCCATATTCTGCTAACAGTCATTGGATCTCGACCAACGCGAGCAGCAATGTCGCGATACGATAAACCACAATCGCGATAGGCTACAATCCGACCTTTATCAAAGTCGGAAACGTGATGGTACGCATCTCTCCTCCTTACACAAGGCATCACAACAGCATTTCACTGGGCAACGCCGGTCAACTGCTGTTTGTGTATGAGAAATCGGTTGGAAACTTTTCTCATGTCAGCACGTTGTAGGTGTCGCCACCGGCGCCAACCTTGTGTGAATGCTCTGAAAAGCTAATCATTTGCATATCACAGCATCTTCTTCCTGTCGGTTAAATTTCGCGTCTGTAGCACGTCATCTTCGTGGTGTAGCACTTTTAATGGCCAGTAGTGTATTATAAACAATCTGTTACTTATCTTTCTCATTGCCTAACCTTGTTTTGCTAACAGGTTATGGGTCCAGAATGGTAAATCTGTGGAGTGAACTATCTCTGTTGTGTGGGTAGGAAGATAAATAACTGAAGAAATGTGTTAGGTTATGTATCCACGTAGTGTATGATACTTGTTTTGATTTGTGTTTTGTCTATTACATCAGCATTTGGACTCTCGTTTTTCAGAAGAAATCAGTCACGTATTCTAGTGTCTGAAAATGGCTTCAAATGTAAGTTTGACAAAAACCAATACTCCATTGGGAGACAAACTGAGAAACAAGGATGATTATAACACGTGGAAGTTCGCAATGAAACTCATTCTTATGTGTGAGAAAATATTTGATTATACCATAGGTGCAAGTACTGCTAGAAATGCAGAGGATATAGATTGGTGGACACGTATTGTTTTGCATGTGGATAAATCTCTGTATGCACACGTGGAAAACGTAACAAATGCAAAGGAAGCTTGGGATACTATAAACTTGCTTGCTGGTAAGAATAAAACCAGATGGATGAATCTCTGGGATGTTCTGCCGGATACTACATCGTCCAAATGCGAAGGAAATATTCAAAATTACGTTACTCACATTTTGGATGTAGCCAACAAACTGCAGAGCATGGGCAAACCAGTTGATAATGGGCTAATTGGACTGATTATACTTAAAGGTTTACCAAAAGTTTGTTTACCATACCGGATGGATATAGAGTCCAGTACAACGGACGAAAATTTCACATCAGAAAATATCAAAGCAAAGTTACTGAATGGTAGTGTGGAAGAATACCTTAAGTTGGACAAAGATGTCAGTGATAGTGTCTTATTTAGAAAGAATTATATGAAATAACAACAAGGTTTCTCAAAAGACAAGCAAGAAAAAGAAGAAAGTCAAATGTTTCATTTGCTGGTAGTACGTTCACTTCAAGCCTGAATGTCCTCAGAAGCAAGAATCGTCAAAGAAAGAATCAAAGGGAACAGAAAAGTCATTGTTTTGTGCGCTTGGTATGTCAGATTTTAACCAAAATGCGAGGATCATTGATTCCGGAACTTCGTCACACATGACATCAAGAAAGGAAGGGCTTAAAGATTTTGAAATTGAAAATAGCAAACAAAAGATTGTGAAATGTGCTGAGAATGTTCAATTAGTGAGCGAAGGGAAAGGTGATGTTATTGTCAATTCACCAGATATAACCCCAATACGGAATGTTATTCTTGTCCCTGGCTTAGCGATTGATTTGTTGTCAGTTTCTGCTTTAGTCGAGAAAGGCATAAATGTTGTTTTTGACAAAGATGGATGTAAGATTATCAAAAGTGGTGAGACACTCTGTTCTGGATCAGAGTCAAATGGCATTTATAAACTAAAAAAAAGTTGAACCTGTGTTGACAGATGAGGATGCTTTCGCTGTTAAAAATTTTAGTAATCTTGAAGACTTATCGCACCGTAGACTTGGTCATGTTAGAGTTGCCACTGGACTTAAGCTATGTTTACAGAGTGGTGGCATAAAGTTGGAGTGTTGTGTCTCTGAAACTCTTGACAAGTGCAAATCCTGTGTACTAGGTAAGATGTCGAAATGCCCATTTCCTAAGACTGGAGGGCAACGGGCATCTGAGTTGCTCGGCCTTGTGCATACGGATTTATGTGGCCCCATGGAGCAAATGTCACATGGTATGGCTAAGTACATGTAGGTACTAGTGGATAATTATTCCAGAAGGACATTCTGTTACTTCCTCAAGAGTAAAGATCAAACATTTGAATTTTTCTGTAAGTTTAAAACTTGGGTAGGAAAAAGAATTGGTGCAAAGATAAAATCAATTAGATCTGACAATGGCAGTGAATTTGTGAACTAAAATTTTGATTTATTGCTTAGAGAGAATAGAATAGAGCATCAGATTAGTGTGCTGCTAGATATCCTCATCGACGCCATCCAGATAAAAATGTGTTTCGTCGTCTGGAGCTGCACCTTCATGAGTCACGTCCTCTCCGTCCACGGACTCGCCGTACTCCAGCTACTGAGGGAGCTATTCTGGAGGTCATAGACCAAGAACCTCAGCAAAGTACACACAGCATAGCAAGGCAGCTGCGTGTATCGGAATGCACGATCGTTAATGTACTGCACGAGCATAGGCTGCCCCCTATCGTTATGCTTTCATGCAAACACCTGCATCCTGCGGATCACCATCAGCAGATGCAATTCTCTGAATGATTCCAACATAGACAAAACTGACTTCATGAACACCGTACTATGGTCAGAAGAACCAGCATTCACTCGTGAGGGTGTCTTCAGTTTGCACAATGCCACCGTTGGTGTGAGGTTAACCTGTACATTACCTGCGACCCTTGATATCAAGTTCACTTTGGTATCAAGGTCTGGGTCAGAATATTGGGCGACAGGTGTTTAGGCCCCTTCATGTTGCCTGTCTGGTTGACTGCACGAAGCTATTATGCAATCCTCTCAAACTCTCTGTCTGATGCACTGCAAGATGTTCCATTACATGCTCAGCAGGGGATATGGTTCCAACTTGATGGTTCACCTCCACACTTTGGAATTAATGTGCAATAGTATTTGGACTGAACACTTCTAGGGAAATGGCTCGGACGTGGAGGTCCAGTTGTATGAGCACCGTGTTCACCTGACATAAATCCCCTGGATTTCTTCCTGTGGGGACACCTGAAGGAGCATATGTACTCTACCCCGCCGACAGATGTGGAGGAATTGGTACCACGTGTTCCTGCTGCTCTTGTTACTGTGGTCGCAGCTTTGTTGTGAAGGATCCAGAGCTGTATGTTCCAGCGGCTTGTGCGATGTTTGGACGTGCAGGGAGGTCACTTTGAGCATCCGTTGTCCTGAGGACAACGTATTTCTGTTGTAATGGTCATAAGGTCATTAATGTGGACATTATTATTGTCACTGGTTGCTAATGTGCGACATCTCAGCGCTCATATTACATGTAATATAAATGACAAGTAGATGTTGTGTTATTGTACTATGCTATCATCTTTAGCATTTATAAATTGATATTGTTTTTGTAGTTATTCTGTCTTATGACAGGTCATTTGTTTCAACTGTCTATATCTTATTTGTCTAACAACATATTTGTAATGTTCAGCGTTTTAGAATTTTGTACATTTATGATACATGTGACTTAAGAAACGGTGTATATTACAGCATGAAATGTCAGAATGAAATAAGCAAATAAAAAAATGCGCCGCCACCCAGGATCGAACCATCGACCTCCTGAGTGATAACCCAAAACTTTATCCCGTGCACCAATCGTACGGCAGAAGTACCTTCTCATGACAGAAATAGTTTATATATATATATGTGGTTACAGTGTTGCCAGATTGCCACTCTTTAATGCCCTTTTTCTGCCTGATGTACTCTCCAGACGAAATTTTGTGACATTTTTTTGTTGCTGGCATGTGAGGAGTTGCGCTGGGAAGCCCGAGTGAGCGAATTTCCCTTCACCCTGTATAGTGAGTGAATTGGCATACGTGAGGAGTGTGCTACTGTCTAGTGGGATTTATGCCAAGTGAACTGGGATAAAATCTGCTGCAGTGTGCTACCACCTGGTGGCTTTGACGTAAACTTGCAGTTAAGTGGCAAGGGCTAGCTGTGCACGAGGTGACTGTTCACATTATTTATCAAATCCGTAGTGTTTGGCCTATAAGGCAATTATATCATGTGAGTTGCACATGGGCAAAAGCTCCTAAAAGTGAGCACAACTAAAAGTGTGCTCATCACCCTGATGCCAAGTTTCACGAAGTCTAGAGTAGCAATGTGGCATAGCGTGGTAGATTTGGTGCCATGTGTTTCAGATTACCGCATCTAAGTTACATTTAACAGCATACAAAAAAAAAAAATCCGCAATGTGTCAAAAGTTAGGGAGTTCACATGCCCTTTTGCTCTTACACAGCAGCCACCACTGCTTTAGCTTTTACAAAGTGTCCAGACATGCGACTATGAGGAGCTTTAACGTACTCCTTGACTAAAGTCCAATGTTTTACCATGCTGGAGGCTACGATGTACAACTACAGAATGGATCGTGGGTCTGACCCAGTGCAAGACTATTTAAGTCCTTTTTAAGTATAACAAACAGTATTTACAATGTGCTCCAGTGTACTCTGTGCCAAGTACATCCATATGGCGTCAACTAAAGGATTTGTTAGTGCAGGTTGCCTACATTCAGTGGCAAGTACCATTCAGAGGCAAGCCTACTGTTGTCTCTTGATTGACATGGCCTATTGTTCTGCTAAGAGGGTTATGACCTCTGGGAACAATTCGTCCTTCTGAGAAAGCTCCCCCCCCCCATCTCTCTCCCTACCGCTCCTCCTCCCAATCCCTCAGGAAACCTCCAACCCTCCCCCCTCCCCCTCACTGATACAGATACACTTTCAGGCCTGAGTTATTCGAATAGCCTCCTCTCACTCTACAAATTTGATTGACTAACGAATTAAATTGATCAATTAATTAACCGCACTCCCCCTCTGGTAAATCCCCCATCCCTCCCCTCACCTCTCCCCCTCCACTCCTTCCCCCCCCCCCCCATCCGGAAATTGTTGGGTCTGGGCTGGAGGAGAAGGATCTCATGACAGGAAATTTAACTACTTAGAAGAGGGTATATTGTTTATTTATAAGAAACTCATTTTGCAGGGGTTGAATCTCTCTTGGTCATCATTCTCTGCTGTTTGGGAAGATGCAGGTCTTGTAAAATACATCGAAAAGAAGTAATTAAATCGACTGTTTTTTTTATTCTCATCGTGCAAGGAATATCGTCATGAAACGTAATTACACTGTTAAAAATCTTTCGATCACGAAGCATGGGCCATCCACCGTAAGCCGCCTGCTGGCCCGCAAAGAACACGGGCTTGCTCCACGGCGTCCCTCAAAGTAATGCGTCTGTCAGCGGCCGCTACACTCGCTGGTGTCCAAGTGGTGTCCGCTCGGGCCCCGCGACTGACAGACCAGGTGTCGCGCCAATGCCCGAACAAAAGCGCCAGGTGGCACCAACCCTTTGACGTTTGATACCCGATAAATTCCTGTCAAAGCACATGCTCTCTCGCTCTCTCACTACCTTCCCCTCTCAAGCGGACTCATCCTGTAGCTGCCACTGCCGGGCCTGCACACGTCGTCGGTCGCGGTGGGACCGAACTGCAAACAAATCAGCGTTCACCTGGTAAACCCCCAAGCCACCCCTATGCGGATACCACCACACGTGAGATCTCCTCTCAGAGCAAATGTCTGACTTAGAATCGAGCCAGAAATACTGCTGAAGTCAATAAATTGATTGAGTAATTAATTTCCTGTCACGTGATCGTGACGTCGGGAATATAGGACGGGTGCAATAGCTCACCATTCACGGTCACAGACAGTCTTTGGAAGTAGAAGAACTATGAAGCGTCAGTAAGAGCAGTCGAGACCCTCATCCGCCTGTGCATCTGGGAAGAAGCAGAAAAGTAAGTGTGCATTACTTGTTGTTGCTTCAACTACCGTACGTAGCGGTTCCTCCTCCTCCTCTTCCTCCTCCTCGTCTTCTTTGTCAAGTTCCCTTTCTTTGTTCAACTCCATGTCGTTGTCTGTGGATTCTTATTGTTTCTTCTTCTTTCTTCAGCGGCCTCTGGGGTGTCTAGACCAGCAGCAGCCACCATCGGCTAGTAGTTACTAGCACCGAACTCTGGCCTGTCAGGATCAGCATCAGTAGCAGCGCTGTGGATCCTGAACAGCATGTCGGAGCAGGACAACAAGCTGCTATTATCCATCTCACTCAGTGATTTAGACACCCAGCCAGTCCCTGATTCTCAGGAGAACGGTGCTCGGGGCCTTACACCACGCTTTCCGTGTCAGTACTGGTCTCCATGTATGCACCATCCCAGAATATTCCAGTGTTGCTGTAAGAACAGAGTGTTGATATGGTGGGTGACAAGCTGCCCATCTCTCTCAGTGCTCTACCGCTTTTCACTTCAACTTATAATTTAACAGCTAGTAGTTCAAAGCGCTTAAATATTGGCATAGAAGCATCAGTGGACAGTGTCTGGTGTGTTGTGTTAGAGATTGAAAATTAATTGAGAATCGTTAAAGTGCGGTTTATGGAGCTGGAATGGGATGAACTGTGTTATGCAGAACACTACATCGACCAACAGATAACCTCCAAGTATTCTCCATCTCTGGACATTTACTGCGCTGGTCTGATGCTTTCTATAACATCATTGTATGATGGTGTGACACTCATCGTGAGATATGGAGGTCGATCAATTTATCTGCAACACTCCACCGCTGCAAACTTGTTCAGTCTATGGATGGTGCATATCCCTTGTGCTGGAAAGACTGAACTGTGGGCTACCATTTGTTCAAGCTGTGTATAAAGACACTGTGAACTGTCTCCGTACATGTAGTGTGCATGCAGATGATTAAGAACAGTGCATCCATACAGTGTCAACAGAAGCTAAAGGAACAACCGTCAGTTGGAGAGAAATTTACTGCATACAAGAAACAGTTATTTGGGAAATACTGTAAGAAATGAATCAGTTGTTTGGTTGTTGTTGATGTAAAGCAGCCTATGTATCATTGCTGAAAAGTAAATAAAATAGATATAATCACAAATCTTTGTTGTTTGTCTTATTTAGCCACCCCATCATTATATAAGGTAAGGTATAGCCATTATAGCTCTCTCGGTAAGATGATTACGCTAAAGTTATTATTGTCACAAGCGTTCATTTTTCCTATAAAAGACCGTTGCACACCAAAGCCACATGTAGTTGTATCATGGCCAGGTGGGTGAAGCATCATGACTTGGTGTAAATGACTGGCCCTGTAATGGTGCAGAACAAGACCAGAAGAAGAAGAAGAAGAACGTGGCACTCCTCCCTGATAACATTAGAGCGATAATTGTAGCCCATCCAACTGCAGCAAGACAAATGTTCTCCTGACACTACTAACACTCCAGGATGGAGACCGTTTTGAGCATGTTTGTGTATTTTCAAAAATGCTGTTTCAACACAAGTACCAGCTACTGCAAAAGGTACTGCTGGGTGATGATGGTGTAACATACATGACATTCAGTCAAAGCAATCAAATTCCACACCAAAAAAAGTAAAGCCAAACACGGTCTTCGTATTCGATGATGTTGCTATGGAAAACCAATATCAAATTCTACGATCTTTCTATTTTGGTCGCCATATGGGTATCGACTTATTTTATTTAAATCAGACATATAGCAGAATTCTGAAACAGTTGGTGAGGGATGATAAGTCAAGAAAACTGAACGACGGTAGGTGTAGACGGAAATTCCAGAAAAAAGTGATGAGTATGTCAGTGTATATCACACCATGAACAAGTTCGCATGTATGCCAGGCATTCAGTATGAGAGGATAGGTGTGCATAGACAAAGAATGTGTCTGTACATAGATGGAAAATTTCAGTCTCTCGAACGTAAATGCAAAGAGCTAGAGACGTATGCTGAGACCCTTCTGAGACTGATCAATGAATTAGATGCTAGGCTTTAGGAACTAGAGACGTATACCCGCGTCATTCAGAGAAAGAAAGTAGACGACTTAGCTGTAGAACTTGATGGAACTGAAAAGAAAGTATATGACTTAACTGTAAAGATTGAGTGAAATGTATGTAACGTGCAGCCTGTGAACCACCCCGCTTAGTATACAGGGTGAGTCACCTAACATTACCGCTGGATATATTTCGTAAACCACATAAAATACTGACGAATCGATTCCACAGACCGAACGTGAGGAGAGGGGCTAGTGTAACTGGTTAATACAAACCACAAAAAAATGCATGGAAGTGTGTTTTTTAACATAAACCTATGTTTTTTTAAATGGAACCCCGTTAGTTTTGTTAGCATATCTGAACATATAAACAAATACATAATCAGTGCCGTTTGTTCCATTGTAAAATGTTAATTACATCCGGAGATATTGTAACCTAAAGTTGACGCTTGAGTACCACTCCTCCGCTGTTCGATCGTGTGTATCGGAGAGCACGGAATTACGTAGGGATCCAAAGGGAACGGTGATAGACCTTAGGTACAGAAGAGACTGGAACAGCACATTACATCCACATGCTAACACCTTTTTATTGGTCTTTTTCACTGACGCACATGTACATTACCATGAGGGGTGAGGTACACGTACACACGTGGTTTCCGTTTTCAATTACGGGGTGGAATAGAGTGTGTCCCGACATGTCAGGCCAATAGATGTTCAATGTGGTGGCCATCATTTGCTGCTCACAATTGCAATCTCTGGCGTAATGAATGTCGTACACGCTGCAGTACATCTGGTGTAATGTCGCCGCAGGCTGCCAAAATACGTTGTTTCATATCCTCTGGGGTTGTAGGCACATCACGGTACACATTCTCCTTTAACGTACCCCACAGAAAGAAGTCCAGAGGTGTAAGATCAGGAGAACGGGCTGGCCAATTTATGCGTCCTCCACGTCCTATGAAACGCCCGTCGAACATCCTGTCAAGGGTCAGCCTAGTGTTAATTGCGGAATGTGCAGGTGCACCATCATGCTGATACCACATACGTCGACGCGTTTCCAGTGGGACATTTTCGAGCAACGTTGGCAGATCATTCTGTAGAAACGGGATGTATGTTGCAGCTGTTTCGGCCCCTGCAATGAAGTGAGGACCAATGAGGTGGTCGCCAATGATTCCGCACCATACATTTACAGTCCACGGTCGCTGTCGCTCTACCTGTCTGAGCCAGCGAGGATTGTCCACGGACCAGTAATGCATGTTCCGTAGATTCACTGCCCCGTGGTTTGTGAAACCCGCTTCATCGGTAAACAGGTAGAACTGCAACGCAAGTCCACCGGCTCTCGCAATGTCCCGTGTACTCATGTGTGGGCTCATAGCAACAGCAGCTAACACATCAACTGCACCCGCTTCTCCTGTGACGGGCCTGTTACGGACCCGTTTGCGTGCTACGACCATACCTGCTGCGTACAGTTGGCGGTAGATGTTTTGCAATGTGCGGCACGTTGGATGCTCTCTATCCGGGTACCGTTCTGCATACACCCTGCAGGCTTCAGCTGCATTTCGTCGACACTCGCCGTAGATGAGTATCATCTCCGCCTTTTCAGAGTTCGAATATACCATGGTCACAGTTCCTACAACACTACACTATCACAGACGTCTGGTAACACGGTGTACTACAGTTGGTCTGCGTGCGGAGACGAATGCAGAATAACAATAGTAGCAAGCGCTACATGCGGACACTGCGACAGCTAGACCAAACCACAACAGTGCACTACAGCCACACTCGTAAACACGGTCGTCATCGTAAACATGTCCCTGCAGATGCTGCTCGCCGACCGTGGCCCGTGTTTGTTACAACACGCAACTGAACGTCGAAGGTTTCAAGCGTCAACTTTAGGTTACAATATCTCCGGATGTAATTAACATTTTACAATGCAACAAACGGCACCTATTACGTATTTGTTTATATGTTCAGATGTGCTAACAAAACTAATGTGGTTCCATTTAAAAAAACGTAGGTTTGTGTTAAAAAACATACTTCCGTGCATTTTTGTATGGTTTGTATTAAACAGTTACACTAGCCCCTCTCCTCACGTTCGGTCTGTGGAATCGGTTCGTTAGTATTTTATGTGGTTTACGAAATATATCCAGCGGTAACATTAGGTGACTCACCCTGTATAGCAAGATGTCAACTAAGCATAAGGTCATCGCTGCATGGAAGGCCGTTCGAGAGAAGTTACGGTTGCTGAGGTTAGGACATTTGGATCGAGAGCAGACACTGAGAGAAAGTTTAAACCAGTTACTGAATCTCTCGATGAACTCTCTGCAAAATTACACAACGACGACGATGATTCTATTGCCGGTTTCATTAACCATCACAACAATGCTAGAATTAACAAAACATTCGGTGCCAGTGGCGAAAAACCACACATGTTGGACACACAGCCTATAACTTTAAATGAAAAAACAATACAGACAGGAGATAGGGAACTGCAAAGAACACCAGGTCAACTGAATCTCATTTTCCTAAAACCCTCAAAATCAGTAATATTTTCACCCAAAGATCTCGAGATGCATGGTGACACACTACAATTGACCAGTGTATGCAGGAAAGCAGGAAACCAACACAGTGCGAAATACAGAGACATTATAAAACCATTATTATTAGACAGACTCTCGGTATAGCAGTGATGGTATTGACATTCAGCGTGAAAGAGTCAGCATTCAGTCTCCTCAATATATACAGGGTGTCCCATTTATCTTGACCACCCTAAATAACTGTTTGTCGAGATGCATCTTACAAAATGTTTCAATCAATGTTCTGTAGCCGTCAGGGTAACATCAATCAGCATGATTGCCTTCGTTGTAGCTTTGTTTTTTACAAAGATATGAGCAGCGGTATGACTTTTTTAAATGGGGCCTTGTATTTTTTATTCGATAATTCATTTCCCCTCCTAATGACCTATTCAAAAATGTATCACAGTGTACCATTCACTGAAACGCAACCTTGACTTTGAGCCCGGAATCACAAACTCGTCCACTTACTGGAGTTGTCGGAAAATAAATGAAACCAAGTAAAAACATAACACGAAATTGACTTTGACTCTCCTGTACCATTGCTCAGGAGTAGAAAATTCAAAGCTGCTCATAGTGGTGACCCTGGACACCTATACACTGGTGCACCCGTTGAATGAAAGAATTATTTAGTGCTTCCAGTGTTGCCTGCTGAAGAGAATTACAAGCAAGCACGATACGTTCCTGCATTTCCTCTGGAGTTGTTGGAATATCGGTATAGACAACGTATTTAATGCATCCCCAAAGAAAAAAAGTCTAGAGGAGACCTAGCAGGCCAAGTAACTGTTACTCCTCGACTAATCCATCTGGTACGATACCTTCGCTTCAGAACACTACTTGCACGCAAGGCATCATGTGCTGGACATCCATCGTGTTGATAGCACATAAGCATTCTGGTTCTTAGCGGCACTTCATCCAGAAGAGGAGAAAGAATTCGTCTGAGGAAGTCGGAATATGCTGTGGCATTTAGACTACCATTGACGAAACAAGGGCCAATAACTGTACTACCAAGCATCCCAAACCTGACGTTAACTCTCCATTGACGCTGATGTCCGACCGGTCTAAGCCATCGTGGGTTATCGCTAGACCAATAATGTATGTTCCTTGTATTTACCTGTCCTTTGTTTGAGAAGGAACATTCATCGGTCAATTGACCACTGGAGAAGAAGTTCGGGTTGGCGAGGATTTGCTGCTGTGCCCACTGACAGAACTGTACACGATTCTGGAAATCATTTCCAAACAATTTTTGATGTAGGTGTACATGGTTAGGATGGAACCAGTGACGTGTAAGAATACGATGTAGACTGGTTTTAGGAATGCCAATCTCGTGTTCAAGCTGTCGTTTGCTCACATGTGGATTCATAGCAACGGAAGGGAGAACAGTAACTTCGCCAGCTTCGTCTGTGCGAGTGTTACGGCGATTGCGTTGTCGTGAGTTGAAACTTCCCGTTTCCTGAAGCGTCGCAACACGACGAGAAAACATCCGTCGGGAAGGTGGGTTCTTGTCAGGATATCGCTCTCTGTAGAGTTGCGGTGCCTGCGTAGCATTTCGCCTACCTTCAGCAACAACAACAATAAAAGAAACGTTATTCGATGCAGTTTTTAGGAAGGACAGGGCTTACTGTATGCCTACTCTACACAACAGTATTTAAAAGGACTAAGTTACTGTACTAAATGTCCCTGTACATAAGAAAACAGTACTGCAATTACTGTTCTGCTAAGTTACATTCCCCATTAAAAAAATTGTTCAAATGGCTCTGAGCACTATGGGACTTAACATCTATGGTCATCAGTCCCCTAGAACTTAGAGCTACTTAAACCCATCTAACCTAAGGACAGCACACAACACCCGGTTATCACGAGGCAGAGAAAATTCCTGACCCCGCCGGGAATCGAACCAGGCAACCCGGGTGTGGGAAGCAAGAACGCTACCGCATGACCACGAGCTGCGGATACCCCATCGATGAGTAGCATTTCTACCTTCTCTCCGTTGGTGTACATTCTAGTCACACAACTCTTCAATTGACGATGGTTGACGTAATGACGGGTGTGCATTCTACTTATGTTTACATTTCTCCTCTGTCAACGTCAGCAAGTAGATGTGTTCCGTTACCCCGAGTACCTGCACTTAGCGCTGGGAGCGTCAATATCAATGTTGTGTTATGTAGTTAATAACGTTGTGTTTCAGTGAATGGTACACTGTGATACATTTTTGAATATGCCTTTAGGAGAGGAAATTAATTATCGAATAAAAAATACTGGGTGCCATTTAAAAAAGTCAAACCGCTGTTCATATCTTTGTAAAAAAAAAAAAAAAAGCTACAGCGAAGGCAATCATGCTGATTGACGTCCGCCTGACGGCTAAAAAACATTTGCTCGAAACATTTTGTAATTTGTATCTGGACAAACAGTTATCTAGGGTGGTCAAGATACCCTGTATACTAAGACGACCCAAATGAGATAATAAATTCAAATGGTTCAAATGGCTCTGAGCACTATGGGACTTAACATCTGTGGTCATCAGTCCCCTAGAACTTAGCACTACTTAAACCTAACTAACCTAAGGACATCACACACATCCATGCCCGAGGCAGGATTCGAACCTGCGACCGTAGCAGTCGCGCGGTTCCGGACTGCGCGCCTAGAACCGCTAGACCACCGCGGCCGGCAAATGAGATAATAGATCGACAACGACTGCTCATGGCATCAGCTGCTGTGGGAATACGGCTCATTTGAATGAGGTTGTCTCAATAATTTCAGCGTTTAGAGAGAGAGGCATAACTGAATCACTATGGAGACAGTATTTCGAGAACTGCACAAACCAGCACGCAGAACATACCCTCGTGGGCATGTTATGGTTAAAGGTATGGATGACCTATGGTAGGTTGATCTTATAGATATGAGGGAATATTCACATGAGAATATTGGATTCAAATATATTTTAATCGTAACTTATACACTCCTGGAAATTGAAATAAGAACACCGTGAATTCATTGTCCCAGGAAGGGGAAACTTTATTGACACATTCCTGGGGTCAGATACATCACATGATCACACTGACAGAACCACAGGCACATAGACACAGGCAACAGAGCATGCACAATGTCGGCACTAGTACAGTCTATATCCACCTTTCGCAGCAATGCAGGCTGCTATTCTCCCATGGAGACGATCGTAGAGATGCTGGATGTAGTCCTGTGGAACGGCTTGCCATGCCATTTCCACCTGGCGCCTCAGTTGGACCAGCGTTCGTGCTGGACGTGCAGACCGCGTGAGACGACACTTCATCCAGTCCCAAACATGCTCAATGGGGGACAGATCCGGAGATCTTGCTGGCCAGGGTAGTTGACTTACACCTTCTAGAGCACGTTGGGTGGCATGGGATACATGCGGACGTGCATTGTCCTGTTGGAACAGCAAGTTCCCTTGCCGGTCTAGGAATGGTAGAACGATGGGTTCGATGACGGTTTGGATGTACCGTGCACTATTCAGTGTCCCCTCGACGATCACCAGTGCTGTACGGCCAGTGTAGGAGATCGCTCCCCACACCATGATGCCGGGTGTTGGCCATGTGTGCCTCGGTCGTATGCAGTCCTGATTGTGGCGCTCACCTGCACGGCGCCAAACACGCCTACGACCATCATTGGCACCAAGGCAGAAGCGACTCTCATCGCTGAAGACGACACGTCTCCATTCGTCCCTCCATTCACGCCTGTCGCGACACCACTGGAGGCGGGCTGCACGATGTTAGGGCGTGAGCGGAAGACGGCCTAACGGTGTGCGGGACCGTAGCCCAGCTTCATGGAGACGGTTGCGAATGGTCCTCGCCGATACCCCAGGAGTAACAGTGTCCCTAATTTGCTGGGAAGTGGCGGTGCGGTCCCCTACGGCACTGCGTAGGATCCTACGGTCTTGGCGTGCATCCGTGCGTCGCTGCGGTCCGGTCCCAGGTCGACGGGCACGTGCACCTTCCGCCGACCACTGGCGACAACATCGATGTACTGTGGAGACCTCACGCCCCACGTGTTGAGCAATTCGGCGGTACGTCCACCCGGCCTCCCGCATGCCCACTATACGCCCTCGCTCAAAGTCCGTCAACTGCACATACGGTTCACGTCCACGCTGTCGCGGCATGCTACCAGTGTTAAAGACTGCGATGGAGCTCCGTATGCCACGGCAAACTGGCTGACACTGACGGCGGCGGTGCACAAATGCTGCGCAGCTAGCGCCATTCGACGGCCAACACCGCGGTTCCTGGTGTGTCCGCTGTGCCGTGCGTGTGATCATTGCTTGTACAGCCCTCTCGCAGTGTCCGGAGCAAGTATGGTGGGTCTGACACACCGGTGTCAATGTGTTCTTTTTTCCATTTCCAGGAGTGTATATAGTTCAGATTTGTCTGTGCTTGAGCTGTTAAAACAAAAACGGGGTGAACCGTCGTGGATGTGTTTGAGCGTTTGTTGCTGACAGGGACGAATCGATGCCCTGAAAACCTCCAAACCGATCACGATGGAGAGCTTTACAATAGGTCTTTCAAGGCTGTGATGCAACGGTGTGAAATACATCACTACACAGGTTTCACCCACCTGAAGGCGAGTATCGTGGAACGCCTAAACAGAACAATAAAAGGTCGAATGTGGATGCATTTTAATCTTTGTGGCTCATACAAATGGACAGATATCCTCCCAGAAATAATTGCACAGTATAATCGAGCAAAACATAGCACAATAAAAATGAGAGCAATCATTGTTTGTGGTAATGGTCTCATATATATGGTGTATATCGTATTAAAATGCTGAATCCACGTAAACAGAAATTTAAGGTAGGTGATTGCGTACATATCTCAAAACAAAAGACAGCATTTGAGAAATCAAACGTACCAAACTGGTCAACAGAGATATTTACAGTTCCAAAGGTGCAGAGAAGAAATCCCAGAACTTACATCTTGAAGGATAGCAATGGCACTGAAATCTTGGGATGCTTTTACACCAATAAAATGCAGAATAGCTTAGAACTACACGTGTTTCTTGTGGAGAGAGTCATAAGACGTCGGGCAAATAGAGCGCTAGTAAAATGGCTTGATTTTCCCGCGACACTAAACAGCTGGACTGATGCTGATGATTTGTTACATAATCGAGTGCACAGAGCACAACTAGCACAGTAGCATAAAATGCATGATACGAGAAGCATTATAGGAGGCGGTGGTATTCTAGACAAACTGCCAGTGGAATTGCACATTCTGGGATATAACTACTATGGACGTGGTTCAAAGCTTCAGACACGTTTGGCCCGTGGTGATAAGGGGATTAACCTGCCTGACTAGGCGTATTGGGAACACGACACTGCATACGACAAACGTAAAGCCGGCCGCGGTGGACTAGCGGTTCTGGTGCTGCAGTCCGGAACCGCGGGACTGCTACGGTCGCAGGTTCGAATCCTGCCTCGGGCATGGGTGTGTGTGATGTCCTTAGGTTAGTTAGGTTTAAGTAGTTCTAAGTTCTAGGGGACTTATGACCTAAGATGTTGAGTCCCATAGTGCTCAGAGCCATTTGAACCATTTTTTTTTTTGACAAACGTAAAGATCTCCCAAAACGTCACGCTGCATCTTGAATCTTAGTTGATAAAGCCAAGGCGATATGCAGAATAAAGGATAATGGAATAAAACAGCTCATTGCTGCATTTGTAGTTGATAAAACCATGCATGGTAAAATTAAATTGGGCTTAGGAATGATGAATGAATTTCAAGCAAATTATGAATCCTGCACGCACATGCGCCGACTCCATGGGGCCTGAGGGGGCCACGCCCACTCAAAAATTCATTTCGGGGGGACTGACCCCCCGCCCAACTATTTAAGAAAATTATTAGTTATATTATACTTTGTAAAATCACAAAATGATATTGGAGTTTTTTATTTTCCTTATTAGACGATAGTTACCTTTATAAAATACATTCCGTAATGAGTTAAAACAAATAATTATTATGGTAGTAAGCAGGTTAACTGAAAACGAGTGGTGTGAATCATGATAGTGTTACGGTGCAGCAGACACGCTTAGAAGTTGTCCCGGTGTGCGGACCTTTGGGTCAAGTCTGGCGCAGGTGGGCCAGCACTGCGGCCGCTGCGACATCAAAAAGACTGGAGCAGAAGCGCCTGGAACCCTCCACCTCGCATCGCCTTGACGCTTCAACACATTACCACGCCGCGCCTGTATAAAGCCCACACTGCTGTCGCAGTCATTCAGTGTGGATAGTTTGGTTCTGTGCATGCTGCAGACGTGTTTATTGTTCTGACTTTAGTGTCTAGTGGACTATTTTATATAACTATACTATATTTATTTACTTTAGTCTCTTATTGTATTGTGAATTAAGATTGCAATGGATAAATTTGTTATAATAAAGGCGCGCTTGGAAGTTGATGGTACTGCAAGTCAACTTCCAACAATTATTGTGTCGTCAATTGCTTCATTGTTTTCAGGCGAGAACCGTTCACAGCTGAAACCTGGACAACCGGTAAGGGAAGATCATTTCAGAAGTCTTGGTTGATCAAATATAAATGGCTAGAATATGAAGCATCTACCGAAAAAGTTTTTGCAAAACCTACAAAGACGGAGGTGCTAAAAATCTATTAGAATTTTCTTCAAAGAAATAAGATGCATATACTTCCGTGGGGTTTTCTAACTGGAAAAAGGCTTTGGAAAACTTCTGTCTTCATGAAAATACGTTTACGCTTAAAGAAGGTGTTCTGAAACTAAATTCTATCACTAATCAAAGTGTGGCATCCCAGTTGAATGAACAGTTAGATAGTGATATGAAGAAAGGCCGTTTAGCTGTTGAGACAATTTTTATTACCATGCAATTTCTATGTCGGCAAGGACTAGCAATTAGAGGGCACGAAGATGTAAACTCAAATATTTTTCAATTGTGGAACTCCGAAAGAATGACATACCTGAGTTTAAAGATTGGTTAGGGCGTTCAGGGTATAAGTGGACGTCCCACGATATTCAAAACGATATCAGTGCTCTACTAGGAAAGTCTGTGTTGAGGAAGGTATTGGCTTATATCAAGAAGACTGAACATTTTTCTATTATGGTTGACGAAACAATTGATTCTTCAATTCACGAACAAGTGTCTTTTGTATTCGAACTGTCGATGATTCCTTAATCATCAACGAAGGCTTTATTGGCTTATACGAGACCCCCAACACTGAATCATAAACTCTGTTTAGTATTTTAAAAGAGGTTTTTGCTTATCTTGATTTATCAATGGATAACTTAAGAGGACAGTGCTATGATGGTGCCTAGAATATGAGAGGTAAGTTCAAAGGACTGAAAAAGTTAGTTTTGGATGTACAACCAAAAGCACGTTATGTGCACTGCACTGCTCACAGTTTAGATTTGGCAGCTGTAGACAGTCTCTGCCATCGTACGTCTATCAGGGATATTATGGCTTTAGCCAAGGACTTAATAAACACTGTAAGGGAATTCAACAAAAGGATGGGACTTTCCAGAAGCATACGCTGTGAGAGCGCCAACGACCTGACCTGGGTGACAATCTGAGCAGTTCTCTTAGGTTGTCCGCAGATGATGCTGTAATTTACCGTCTAGTAAGGTCATCCGAAGACCAGTATCAGTTGCAAAGTGATTTAGGAAAGATTGCTGTATGGTGTGGCAGGTGGCAGTTGACGCTAAATAACGAGAAGTGTGAGGTGATCCACATGAGTTCCAAAAGAAATCCGTTGGAATTCGATTACTCGATAAATAGTACAATTCTCAAGGCTGTCAATTCAACTAAGTACCTGGGTGTTAAAATGGCGAACAACTTCAGCTGGAAAGACCACATAGATAATATTGTGAGGAAGGCGAGCCAAAGGTTGCATTTCATTGGCAGGACACTTAGAAGATGCAACAAGTCCACTAAAGAGACAGCTTACACTACACTCGTTCGTCCTCTGTTAGAATATTGCTGCGCAGTGTGGGATCCTTACCAGGTGGAATTGACGGAGGACATCGACAGGGTGCAAAAAAGGGCAGCTCGTTTTGTATTATCACGTAATAGGGGAGAGAGTGTGGCAGATATGATACGCGAGTTGGGACGGAAGTCATTAAAGCAAAGACTTTTTCGTCGCGGCGAGATCTATTTACGAAATTTCAGTCACCAATTTTCTCTTCCGAATGCGAAAATATTTTGTTGAGCCCAACCTACATAGGTAGGAATGATCATCAAAATAAAATAAGAGAAATCGGAGCTCCAACAGAAAGGTTTAGGTGTTCGTTTTCCCCGCGCGCTGTTCGGGAGTGCAATGGTAGAGAGAGAGTATGATTGTGGTTCGATGAACCCTCTGCCAAGCACTTAAATGAGAATATCAGAGTAATCATCTTCTTTATTGCCATGCAATGGACCCAGTAGAGGATGTCAATGAAAAAACATTCAGTGCCCTCATCTAAATGTTGCTGATCTGGAAAAAAGTATATGAGGACTTGCTTTGTATATTGAATGGAAGGTGTGATAGTTTTGAACACCTTTGGGAATTGTGTTTAAAAGAAAAACCTTCACAAGTTGATGATCCTTTGTTTCCTCGAAATCAAAATATACCAAAGAAGTATGAAAACAACGAAGCCAGCTCACGGCACAGTTTCAAAACCCCAGAGGAATACTACAAAGCTATTGACATTGAAGTTTGTGAAACGGTGCAGTATTGCATTACTGAGTGGTTTGCTTCAACTGGACTCACACAGGTCATTGCAGTTGAACAAGACTGCCTGTTTTTAGTAAACAGAGGTGAAACATATTTGGAAAAATCAACTGAGTTTTTCAAAAATGACCTAGACATCGAGAGACTGCGCTCACATTTGAATACGTTAGCCGATATCACTAATAAAAAACAACTGGTCTTAAAAACATTAACAATCTTTATAAATTAGAGAATTAAATACATACATAATGTTAAATTTTCAGTTTCGAAATATTAGTGCTAGTTTAGTACTGTATTAATATATTACTATAGTACTGTATTAGTTATTTTCAAATACTTATACATTTTTAGGATGTAAGACGCAATTAAAACCCGCTATTTACATACTTTTTGACTGAAAGTATTAGGTTGTTGTTGTTGTTGTTGTTGTGGTCTTCAGTCCTGAGATTGGTTTGATGCAGCCCTCCATGCTACTCTATCCTGTGCAAGCTTCTTCATCTCCCAGTACCTACCTTTGCCTTCATCCTTCTGAATCTGCTTAGTGTATTCATCTCTTGGTCTCCCTCTACGATTTTTACCCTCCACGCTTCCCTCCAATACTAAATTGGTGATCCCTTGATGCCTCATAACATGTCCTACCAACCGATCCCTTCTTCTAGTCAAGTTGTGCCACAAACTTCTCTTCTCCCCAATCCTATTCAGTACGTCCTCATTAGTTATGTGATCTACCCATCTAATCTTAAGCATTCTTCTGTAGCACCACACTTCGAAAGCTTCTATTCTCTTCCTGTCCAAACTATTTATCGTCCATGTTTCACTTCCATACATGGCTACACTCCATACAAATACTTTCAGAAACGACTTCCTGACACTTAACTCTATGCTCGATGTTAACAAATTTCTCTACTTCAGAAATGCTTTCCTTGCCGTTGCCAGTCTACATTTTATATCCTCTCTAATTCGACCATCATCAGTTATTTTGCTCCCCAAATAGCAAAACTCCTTTACTACTTTAAGTGTCTCATTCCTTAATCTAATTCCTTCAGCATCACCCTACTTAATTCGACTACATTCCATTATCCTTGTTTTGCTTTAGTTGATGTTCATCTTATACCCTCCTTTCAAGACACTGTCCATTCCGTTCAACTGCTCTTCCAAGTCCTTTGCTGTCTCTGACAGAATTACAATGTCATCGGCGAACCTCAAAGTTTTTATTTCTTCTCCATGGATTTTAATACCTACTCCGAATTTTTCTTTTGTTTCCTTCACTGCTTGCTCAATATAGAGATTGAATAACATCGGGGAGAGGCTACAACCCTGTCTTACTCCTTTCCCAACCACTGCTTCCCTTTCATGTCCCTCGACTCTTATAACTGCCATCTGGTTTCTGTACAGATTGTAAAAAGCTTTTCGCTCCCTGTATTTTACCCCTGCCACCTTCAGAATTTGAAAGAGAGTATTCCAGTCAACATTGTCAAAAGCTTTCTCTAAGTCTACAAATGCCAGAAACGTAGGTTTGGCTTTCCTTAATCTGGCGTCCAAGATAAGTCGTAGGGTCAGTATTGCCTCACGTGTTCCAACATTTCTACGGAATCCAAACTGATCTTCCCTGAGGTCGGCTTCTACTAGTTTTTCCATTCGTCTGTAAAGAATTCGCGTTAGTATTTTGCAGCCGTGACTTATTAAACTGATAGTTCGGTAATTTTCACATCTGTCAACACCTGCTTTCTTTGGGATTGGAATTATTATATTCTTCTTGAAGTCTGAGGGCATTTCGCCTGTATCATACATCTTGCTCACCAGATGGTAGAGTTTTGTCAGGACTGGCTCTCCCAAGGCTGTCAGTATTTCTAATGGAATGTTGTCTACTCCCGGGGCCTTGTTTCGACTCAGGTCTTTCAGTGCCCTGTCAAACTCTTCACGCAGTATCATATCGCCCAATTCATCTTCATCTACATCCTCTTCCATTTCCATAATATTGTCCTCAAGTACATCGCCCTTGTATAGACCCTCTATATACTCCTTCCACCTTTCTGCTTTCCCTTCTTTGCTTAGAACTGGGTTTCCATCTGAGCTCTTGATATTCATACAAGTGGTTCTCTTTTCGCCAAAGGTCTCTTTAATTTTCCTGTAGGCAGTATCTATCTTACCCCTAATGAGATAAGCCTCTACATCGTTACATTTGTCCTCTAGCCATCCCTGCTTAGCCATTTTGCACTTCCTGTCGATCTCATTTTTGAGTCGTTTGTATTCCTCTTTGCCTGCTTCACTTGCTGCATTTCTGTATTTTCTCCTTTCATCAATTAAATTCAGTATCTCTTCTGTTACCCAAGGATTTCTACTAGCCCTCGTCTTTTTACCTACTTGATCCTCTGCTGCCTTCACTACTTCATCCCTCAAAGCTACCCATTCTTCTTCTACTGTATTTCTTTCCCCCTCCTTGTCAATTGTTCCCTTATGCTCTCCCTGAAACTCTGTACAACCTCTGGTTTAGTCAGTTTATCCAGGTCCCATCTCCTTAAATTCCCACCTTTTCTTCAGTTTTAATCTACAGTTCATAACCAATAGATTGTGGTGAGAGTCCACATCTGCCCCTGGAAATGTCTTACAATTTAAAACCTGGTTCCTAAATCTCTGTCTTACCATTATGTAATCTATCTGAAACCTGTCAGTATCTCCAGGCTTCTTCCATGTATACAACATTCTTTTATGATTCTTGAACCAAGTGTTAGCTATGATTAAGTTGTGCTCTGTGCAAAACTCTACCAGACGGCTTCCTCTTTCATTTCTTAGCCCCAATCCATATTCATCTACTACGTTTCCTTCTCTCCCTTTTTGCCCGCATCTCGTGGTCGTGCGGTAGCGTTCTCGCTTCCCACGCCCGGGTTCCCGGGTTCGATTCCCGGCGGGGTCAGGGATTTTCTCTGCCTCGTGATGGCTGGGTGTTGTGTGCTGTCCTTAGGTTAGTTAGGTTTAAGTAGTTCTAAGTTCTAGGGGACTTATGACCACAGCAGTTGAGTCCCATAGTGCTCAGAGCCATTTGAACCATCTCTCCCTTTTCCTACTGACGAATTCTAGTCACCCATGACTATTAAATTTTCGCCTCTCTTCACTATCTGAATAATTTCTTTTATTTCATCATACATTTCATCAATTTCTTCATCATCTGCAGAGCTAGTTTGCATATAAACTTGTACTACTGTAGTAGGCGTGGGCTTCGAGTCTATCTTGGCCACAATAATGCGTTCACTATGCTTTTTGTAGCAGCTTAGCCGCATTCCTATTTTTTATTCATTATTAAACCTACCCCTTCATTACCCCTATTTGATTTTGTGTTTATAACCCTGTAGTCACCTGACCAGAAGTCTTGTTCCTCCTGCCACCGAACTTCACTAATTCCCACTATATCTAACTTTAACCTATCCATTTCCCTTTTTAAATTTTCTAACCTACCTGCCCGATTAAGGGATCTGACATTCCACGCTCCGATCCGTGGAACGCCAGTTTTCTTTCTCCTGATAATAACATCCTCTTGAGTAGTCCCCGCCCGGAAATCCGAATGGGGGACTATTTTACCTCCGGAATATTTTACCCAAGACGACGCCATCATCATTTAACCATACAGTAAAGCTGCATGCCCTCGGGAAAAATTACGGCTGTAGTTTCCCCTTGCGTTCAGCCGTTCGCAGTACCAGCACAGCAAGGCCGTTTTGGTTAGTGTTACAAAGCCAGATCAGTCAGTCAGGCCGGCCGGTGTGGCCAAGCGCTTCTAGGCGCTACAGTCTGGAACCGCGTGACCGCTACGGTCGCAGGTTCGAATCCTGCTTCGGGCATGGATGAGTGTGATGTCCTTAGGTTAGTTAGGTTTAAGTAGTTCTAAGTTCTAGGGGACTGATGATCTCAGAAGGTAAGTTCCATAGTGCTCAGAGCCATTTGAACCATTGTCAGTCATCCAGACTGTCGCCCTTGCAACTACTGAAAAGGCTGCTGCCCCTCTTCAGGAACCACACGTTTGTCTGGCCTCTCAACAGATGCCCCTCCGTTGTGGTTGCACCTACGGTACGGCTATCTGTATCGCTGAGGCCCACCAACGGCAGGTCCATGGTTCATGGGGGGGGGGGGGGGGGGGAAGTATTAGGTATACTGTATTAATTTTATTAACTCTATTAAAGCATAACTTTCAGATATTGTTTTTACACTACTGGCCATTAAAATTGCTACACCACGAAGTTGACGTGCTACAGACGCGAAATTTAACCGACAGGAAGAAGATGCTGTGATATGCAAATGATTAGCTTTTCAGAGCATTCACACAAGGTTGGCGCCGGTGACGACAACTACAACGTGCTGACATGTGGAAAGTCTCCAAACGTTTTCTCATACACAAACAGCAGTTGACTGGCGTTGCCTGGTGAAACATTGTTGTGATGCCTCGTGTAAGGATGAGAAATGCGTACCATCACGTTTCCGACTTTGATAAAGGTCGGATTGGAGCCTATCGCGATTGCGGTTTATCGTGTCGCGACATTGCTGCTCGCGTTGTTCGAGATCCAATGACTGTTAGCAGAATATAGAATCGGTGGGTTCAGAGGGTAATACGGAACGCCGTGCTGGACCCCAACGGCCTCGTATCACTAACAGTCGAGGTGACAGGCATGTTATTCGTATGGCTGTAACGGATCTTGCAGCCACGTCTCGATCCCTGAGTCAACAGATGGGGACGTTTGCAACAACCATCTGCACGAACAGTTAGACGACGTCTGCAGCAGCATGGACTGTCAGCTCGGAGACCATGGCTGCAGTTACCCTTGACGCTGCATCACAGGCAGGAGCGCCTGCGATGGTGTACTCAGCGACGAACCTGGGTGCACGAATGGCAAAACGTGATTCTGTTTACAGTATCATGATGGTCGCATCCGTGTTTGGCGACATCGCGGTAAACACACATTGGAAGCGTGTATTCGTCATCGTCATACTGGTGTATCACCCGGCGTGATGGTATGGGGTGCCATTGGTTACACGTCTCGGTCACCTCTTGTTCACATTGACGGCACTTTGAACAGTGGACGTTGCATTTCAGATGTGTTACGACCCGTGGCTCTACCCTTCATTCGATCCCTGCGAAACCCTACATTTCAACGGGATAATGCACGACCACATGTTGCAGGTCCTGTATGGGCCTTTCTGGATACAGAAAACGTTCGACTGCTGCGCTGGCCAGCACATTCTCCAGATCTCTCACCAACTGAAAACGTCTGGTCAATGGTGGCCGAGCAACTGGCTCGTCACAATACGCCAGTCACTACTCTTGATGAACTGTGGTATCGTGTTGAAGCTGCATGGGCAGCTGTACCTGTACACGCCATCCAAGCTCTGTTTGACTCAATGCCCAGGCGTATCAAGGACGTTATTACGGCCAGAGGTGGTTGTTCTGGGTACTGATTTCTCAGGATCTATGCACCCAAATTCTGTGAATATGTAATCACATGTCAGTTCTAGTATAATATATTTGTTCAATGAATACCCGTTTATCATCTGCATTTCTTCTTGGTGTAGCAATTTTAATGGCCAGTAGTGTATATAATGTACCCTGAGCCTTATTCAAAGTAAGCTTCAATTAGTTGTTTCACTTATTAATCAAAGTGATATTATTGTGCGACAGCAGTAGTTTATGTTTTATTCTTTTAATGATAGTTTAGGATTGATTTGAATATAATTTCAGTCTTTTCAGTACTATATATTCACTGCTCTGTAATAGTCTATAAGCATGATTGTTACTGTAAATTAAATTAGCTTTTTACAAGAATACCGTGCATGATTGTGTTTTGTTTCTTTTTTCAAAGGCAAAAAATGTATCAGGCTTCCCGGAGTGTCGAGTTATCGTGAGTCCAGTTTTCGAGGTTCAAATGTTGATCATAGGACTCTAAAATGCTTTAAAAAAACTTTAAAGCCCACTTTTTTTTCAACTAAAATGTAGAAAATTTCCAGGGACGAGACCCCCAGTAATGCCCCCCCCCCCCCCAATATTTTTTACAGGGTTATTACAAATGATTGAAGCGATTTCACAGCTCTACAATAACTTTATTATTTGAGATATTTTCACAATGCTTTGCACACACATACAAAAACTCAAAAAGTTTTTTTAGGCATTCACAAATGTTCGATTTGTGCCACTTTAGTGATTCGACAGACATCAAGCCGATAATCAAGTTCCTCCCACACTCGGCGCAGCATGTCCCCATCAATGAGTTCGAAAGGATCGTTGATGCGAGCTCGCAGTTCTGGCACGTTTCTTGGTAGAGGAGGATTAAACACTGAATCTTTCACATAACCCCACAGAAAGAAATCGCATGGGGTTAAGTCGGGAGAGCGTGGAGGCCATGTAAAGCCCTACACCCCATTGTGCTATTCCTGCTTTGACTCCTGACAGGTAGACCTTGTATTCTCCCGCTTCCTGGCCTGGCGGCAGAAACCTGAAGTGCGGCTTCAGCCGAACAAAACTTTATGAGTTTTTCTACGTATCTGTAGTGTGTCGTGACCATATGTCAATGAATGGAGCTACAGTGAATTTATGAAATCGCTTCAATCATTTGTAATAGCCCTGTATAAGTCGGAGCCCCTGCCTGCACGTTGTGCACTGAAGAAGAAGAAGACAACGATGAAGAAGAGAAAGAAGAATGAGAATAAGGGGTGTTTAAAAAACTGTATCCTGACAGCTAAAAGTTCCCTGAAGCATAAAGGACCAGTTAAATCATCCAGGGTTCTGTCGATGCCCAAGACATCAGTGGCATTATCCCCTTTCCCATTCCTGCCCTCGCAGGTCTCTCAGCGGTGGGTTCATTGGCTGGTGGTGCTGCGGCTATTGCAGAACAGGGAAGATCGCACTGAACTCTCAGGAACAGCTAGAGCAAGCAAGAAGACTGTATGGAATCAGGAGACATCGGAAAAGGACTACATCTGAAATCATGCAGGCAAGGACTAGGCCTCTTCATAAATAACAAAAACAAACAGTTTGCTATTCTACAGGACAGACCGCTTACAGATACATCTGAGTTTGTCAGGAAAATATTCAGCATTCCAAAATTTCGTGGTGTGTTTATGCCGGATACATTACCAAAGACTACACTATGTGATCAAAAGTATAAGGACACCTGGCTGAAAATGACTTACGAGTTCGTAGCTTCCTCCATCGGTAACGCTGGAATTCAAGATGGTGTTGGCCCACCCTTAGCCTTGATGACAGCTTCCACTCTTGCAGGCATACTTTCAGTCAGGTGCTGGAGTGTTTCTTGGGGAATGGCAGTCCATTCTTCGCGGAGTGCTGCACTGAGGAGAGGTATCGATGTCAGTCGATGAGGCCTAGCACGAAGTCGACGTTCAAAATATCCCAAAGGTGTTCTATAGGATTCAGGTCAGTATTCTGTGCAGGACAGTCCATTACAGGGATGTTATTGTCGTGTAACCACTCCACCACAGGCCGTGCATTATAAACAGGAGCTCGATCGTGTTGAATGATGTAATCGCGATCCCCAAATTGCTCTTCAACAATGGGAAGCAAGAAGGTGCTTAAAACATCAATTCAGGCCTGTGTTGTGATAGTGCAGACAAAACAATAAGGGGTGCAAGCCCCCTCTACATCTACATCTACATACATACTCCGCAATCCACCATACGGTGCGTGGCGGAGGCTACCTCGTACCACAACTAGCATCTTCTCTCCCTGTTCCACTGCCAAACAGAACAAGGGAAAAATGACTGCCTATATGCCTCTGTACGAGCCCTAATCTCTCTTATTTCCTCAGTAGCGATTCACGAAAAGAACGGCCTCCTTTCCTCTGGAGACACCCACCCGAGTTCCTGAAGCATTTCCGTAACACTCGCGTGATGATAAAACCTACCAGTAACAAATCTAGCAGCCCGCCTCTGAATTGCTTCTATGTCCTCCCTCAATCCCACCTGATAGGGATCCCAAACGCTCGAGCAGTACTCAAGAATAGGTCGTATTAGTGTTTTATAAGCGGTCTCCTTCACAGATGAACCACATCCTCCCAAAATTCTACCAAAGAACCGAAGACGACTATCCGCCTTCCCCACAATTGCCATTACATGCTTGTCCCACTTCATATCGCTCTACAATGTTACGCCCAAATATTTAATCGACGTGACTGTGTCAAGCGCTACACTACTAATGGAGTATTCAAACATTACAGGATTCTTTTTCCTATTCACCTGCATTAATTTACATTTATCTATATTTAGAGTTAGCTGCCATTCTTTACACCAATCACAAATCCTGTCCAAGTCATCTTGTATGCTCCTACAGTCACTCAACGACGACACCTTCCCGTACACCACAGCATCATCAGCAAACAGCTGCACATTGCCATTCACCCTCTCCAAAAGATCATTAATGTAGATAGAAAACAGCAGCGGACCTACCACACTTCCCTGGGGCACTCCAGATGATACCCTCACCTCCGATGAACACTCACCATCGAGGACAACGTACTGGGTTCTATAACTTAAGAAGTCTTCGAGCTTCTCACATACTTGGGAACCAATCCCATATGCTCGTACCTTAGTTAGGAGTCTGCACTGGGACACCGAGTCAAACGCTTTCCGGAAGTCAAGGAATATGGCATCCGTCTGATACCCTTCATCCATGGTTCGCGAGATATCATGTGAAAAAAGGGCGAGTTGCGTTTCGCAGGAGCGATGCTTTCTAAAGCCGTGCTGATGCATGGACAGCAACTTCTCTGTCTCAAGGAAATTCATTATATTCGAACTGAGAATATGTTCGAGAATCCTGCAACAAACCGATGTTAAGGATATTGGTCTGTAATTTTGAGGATCCGTCCTTCTACCCTTCTTATATACAGGTGTCACCTGCGCTTTTTTCCAGTCACTTGGGACTTTACGTTGGGCGAGAGATTCGCGATAAATGCAAGCTAAGTAAGGAGCCAATGCAGTAGAATACTCTCTGCAAAACCGAATTGGAATCCCATCAGGACCTGGTGATTTATTTATTTTCAACCCATTCAGCTGCTTCACAACCCCAGGGATGTCTATCACTATGTCCTCCATACGGGAATCTGTACGGGACTCAAACGGCGGTATGTTTGTACGATCCTCCTGCGTGAAAGATTACTCAATTGTTAAATTTAAAACTTCAGCTTTCGTTTTACTGTCCTCCGTCGCCAGGCCAGACTGATCAGTGAGTGACTGGATGGAAGCCTTCGAAACGCTTACCGATTTTACGTAAGACCAGAATTTCCTTGGGTTTTCAGCAAGATCTTTTGCTAAGGTATGACGGTGGTAGTGGTTGAATGCTTCGCGCATCGCTCTTTTTACAGCAGCATGAATTTCTACTGACTTTTGCCTGTCCTCATTCTCCCGATCTTTCTTGTACCTCGAGTGCAACTGCCTTTGCTTCCTGAGCATTCTCCGAACTGCGCTGTTGAACCACGGTGGGTCTTTTCCGTCCGTAACCCACTTTTTCGGCACATACTTGTCCAATGCGTGATTTACAATGTGTTTAAAATTTGCCCATAATTCTTCCACGTCCATCGTACCGGAAGTAAATAAAGTCGATTTATTTACTAAGTAGGATGCTAACTGCTTATCTGCTCTTTCTAGTAAGAATACTCTCCTAGCCTTCTTGAGCGACTTTTTAACTTTCGTAACCATAGTCGTAATGACAACATCATGATCACTAATCCCTGTCTCAACACTGACACCGTCGATGAGGTCAGATCTAAAATATTTCCATTACGCGTTGGCTGTCGATTTAGCTGCTCACGACAGTTTTCGGATAATGTGTTCAAAAGTAATTCACACGACGGCTTGTCTGTACCACCTGTAATGAATCCATAGACATCTCAGTCTATACTAGGTAGGTTGAAAAACACGACCACACCATAACACCACTGGTTCCGAATTTTACTGTTGGCACTACACACGCTGGCAGATGACGTTCACCGGGCATTCGCCATACTCACACCCTGCCATTGGATCGCCATATTGTGTGCCGTGATTCGTCTCTCCACACAAGGTTTTTCCACTGTTCAATCGTCCAATGTTTACGTTCCTTACACCAAGCGAGGCGTCGTTTGGCATTTACCGGCGTGATGTGTGGCTTATGAGGAGCCGCTCGACCATGAAATCCAAGTTTTCTCACCTACCACCTAACTGTCATAGTAGTTGCAGTGGATCCTGATGCAGTTTGGAATTCCTGTGGGATGTTCTGGATAGAGGTCTGACTATTACACATTACGACCCTCTTCAACTGTCGGCGGTCTTTGTCAGCCAACAGACGAGGTTGGCCTGTACACTTCTGTGCTATACGTATCCCCTCACGTTTTCATTTCACTATCACATCGGAAACAGTGGACCTAGGAATGTTTAGGAGTGTGGAAATTTCGCGTACAGACGTATGACACAAGTGACGCCCAATCACCTGACCACGTTCGAAGTCCGTGAGTTCCGTGGAGCGCCCCATTCTGCTCTCTCGCGATGTCTAATGACTACTGAGGTCGCTGATATGGAATACCTGGCAGTAGGTGTCAGCACAATGCACCTAATATGAAAAACGTATGTTTTGGGGGTGTCCGGATGCTTTTGATGACATGGTGTAGGTGGAAATCTTGAGAATGTGGAATTGTGAATTTATACGTTGCTAGAAGACCAGGAATCAAAAATGTTCAAATGTGTGTGAAATCTTGTGGGACTTAACTGCTAAGGTCATCAGTCCCTAAGCTTACGCACTACTTAACCTAAATTATCCTAAGGACAAACACACACACCCATGCCCGAGGGAGGACACGAACCTGCGCCGGGACCAGCCGCACAGGGACCAGGAATCCACTGGGTAGCGTACGTTGAGAAAAATGCAAATAACGTCTACCATTTCTACTCATTTGGAGACTTGCAACCGTCTGAAGCTTTACAACTATACTTCAGCGACAGAAAAGTGTGTTCTACAATTTTCATCGCTACCAAGACTTTAAAACCCGAGCATCTGCGCATCATGTCATTCGTAACATTTAGGAAGAAGCATACATATAAGGAGACGCATTAGCATCCACCCATCAGTCGCGGTTCAGATACAATGTCGTATACTCTGTCTTTAAAAGAACAATCGTCAGTATTACGTGAGAATTACTTCCCACCCAATGATTTAAGCAACGGTGAGTGGGGAATTGCGCTGACTGGACTGGAGACTTACAACAGTTTTCCGAATAATTATCATCTGGAAATTAATGGTGAAAAAGAAATTGTGGAAATAGAACCGGGTGCATACGATATTGACGATTTAAATGAAGTTTTAAAACGGTCTGGAAAAGGGATTGCACTAAGTGCAAACATCAATACATTTAAATCTGAAATAAAGACAGCTAGTTCAACGATTTACTTTAACCAGAAAGGAGCAATAGGACGGTCACCAGGTTCCACAAAAGGAGAGGTTTTGAAGAAGCATCCTAATAAATTCTACAGATACGACCAGTCAGTGGATATACTCCCTGTCAGTACAATCCCTGTTGAGTGTAACATTGCAACAGACCCCTATATCAACAACAGACTGATTCATGCAATTTACGAGTTATTCCCACAAGTGGAAACAGGGTATAAGATCGTTGAGACCCCTGTCAACGCTATTTACCTCCCAGTAATAGTCCAGGCTTTGGACTATCTGGAACTGCGTATTGTGGACCAGTATAATCAACTTGCCGATTTTCGCTGCGAGGAAATCATTGTACGGCTACATCTAAAGCGGAACCAGCAGCTATCTGGAACCTGCAGAAACCCAGAAGCGGTGGCGGCGAGCTTCGACCAGTCAGGGGATCACAGCAGCCCTGTATTGTCAACGAGAACGGGATGGATGTGAAGTATAAAACCAAAGAACACAACGTGTTACCCTCCCATGCAAGAGTTTTATATATCTTGATGGATCATTTACGAAAAGGGATGGCACTACTACAATCGCATCGACCCTTACATGTAATGCTTTAGCATTCCTGTTTGATGAGATACGGTATTAACTTAACAGGGTCGATATAGACCGTACACGCAATTTAGGCATAGCGTGAACTCTTAAAACGTATGTCTCTGCTTCTACCTCGGATTTGAAAGATTTGGAAAATGCTGGATGGTTCACTGACGAGCCAGCGGTTAGAACAATGGAAGTGTACAATAGATTTACGGTGTGTATCCCTTTAAAATTGCTTATGGGATATTTCGAGCACACGCGAAAAATTTCTCTGAATGCTAAACAGGAATTTATTCTGATATGGAGTGCAACTCATACATTCAAGGAGCTCAAGAGGAGAACGAGATCACCATCAATGAACAAATATGGAAAATGCCACTCGTCTTAGTATTGGATGAGAAGCGTTTCATGCTTTTAAAAGTTCTGAATGCCAGTGTATTTTTACCGCTATCTTTTCATTCATGGAAGATTTTCGAGTGCTACCGACTGCAAGCAGACAAATTTGGTGTATCAAAACGTACTCTTAACTATAGATGCATAGATTCATCATACTTGCGTTTCAGACCAAAAGAAGAGGGAATAAGGGAAATAATCGCATTATATTCGACAACTGCAAGTTCACTAATGCAGGAGTCTACCTGAACTCTGAATTCTACCCATATGATAATTTACACCTGCAATGGAATGAAAATGAATATAGTCTAGCATATGACATGTATACGTGGTTCTGTGCTTCATACTGTGAAAAGGAGGCATATCTATTCTGTCCACGGAAATTCAAGAAACTGGCGCCAATCATCGTGATAGACTGCTGAAAAAAAGAACGAGATAATTAAATCTGGACATATAGATGTTCGAATTAAATTTGAACCTTCAGCAAATTTCCCAGAACACACTGCAGCATATTCTCTAGTTCTACATGTCGATGTGATCAACTACTGCACTCTCACTGGTGTTGTACAATGAGCTATATATATGGACAGGCATTGCGCCATACCCACAGCATTCCACGATGGTATCTCAAGGTGTGAAGTTCGTTGCAGATGCTCAGGGTTTCTATGATGATGAGCATAGACAGTTCATATTTAAAGATGTTGCATTCATAGCACACACAAATATGCCGGAATAATAGAGACATTCTCAGTGAATATTGCATCACTGACATCATTCAAGTATGTGAAGTGAGCTAAAACACGGAAGAGTGCAAAGTGGTTAACACATTTCTACATGGAATTCACTAGGATGATCCTGGCATACCCTATAAAGATATGGTGACTTCACTTAGATTATTGGACCACACGGATACCATCTTCTACATGAAGGGGAAGCAAAAGATCTCATGGATGCATCGAATCTTCAAGTTTCCTGTTAGTCAAGATCTGTGGTTCTATGGGTGTCCTGCTCTCCGTTGACTCAAGAAGAAGATGATTGAAAATAGTATTACTGGCCTGCTTATGAAAATGTAAAATTAGTTTTAAGTTGGATGAGATATAAATGAGTTTTTACCTCACAACCTCTGTGTACTTTTTTCCCTCCCTGTACCCCCTTAGATAGTATACAGTTTTACCCACATGCCAAAGGCCTTGTCACAGTGGTAACACCGGCTCCCATCATATCACCGAAGTTAAGTTCTGTCGGGCTGGGCTAGCACTCGGATGGGTGACCATCCGGTCTTCCGACTGCTGTTGGCAAGCGGGCTGCACTCAGCCCTTGTGAGGCAGACTGAGGGGCTACTTGATTGAGAAGTAGCGGCTCTGGTCTCGTAAACTGACATACGGCCAGGAGAGCGGTGTACTGACCACATGCCCTCCATATCTGCATCCAGTGATGCCTGTGGTCTGTGCATGACGCGGTACCATTGCACCTTCCAAGGCCTGTTCAGATGGAGTTTAGTTCAGTTTAGCAACATACTATGTATGCGGTTTTCTTCAAACACAGGAGATATAATTTTAGACATGTTTGCTATGTCTTTGGAAACGGAAATGGTCACATGCCTCCTGATCCAATAAGTCAATTCGTGCTTCACGAAAGGCGTAATACCATGCAACCATTCCATATATTTTGTTACCTTCCATCTTAAACATCACCTCCTTCGTAGTACTAATCTTCAGAAAAGCTAATGTCATTTTTGCCATGTACAGCCTTTGTATATACATATATAATGCAATTGGGGATAGGTTTTTATACATAACAACAACAATAACAAAGACGTATGATAACGAATTTTTTCGTTTATTCAGTTCACACAAGTAGAATGTACATAGAGCTGGAGATTACAATTCAGTTCCTCCGACTATAGTTTAGTTCTTGAGGTACAGTTCAGTTCTTGAGGTACAATATAGTCCTTGCGGTGCAATTTGACTCTGTTATTCCAATGCAGAGATACTTTTAACTTATGTACTATAATGGTAACACTGGTTGAGAATTTTTTGTACAATTTTTTTCCGGTAGCAGTGAATGAGAATCTTTCCAGTTTTTCCAGATATGTAAATCTATGCTAAAAACTAATGTGAAGGTACTTTTACTGCTACTAAATTCCTCAGTCCCAGGAGCATAGCTTTTGTAATAATTCTGATGAACTGTTTGCACTTAGAAACTAATTTCCACAGCTGCAAAAGCAAAGATTTTTACAATAATTTGATGGACTGTGAGCTATGTGGATATATACACTTAAAAACTAAACTGGCTTGGGTGGTTAGCGGCATGTGAAAAACGTAAGAACTGTTCTATTTACAAGACGCACATGGTGCATATATATAGAGTGAGTCACCAACTATTGCCACCTAGAATAACTCCGAAAGCATGATAGTAGCTGAAAAGTTTGTGGGACAAATGTTGCATGGGACAACGGGGGACATAATATGACGTTAGTTTTTTGTTGCTATGTGAGGTCGCGACAGAGATATGAAGGTCAACGTCGTTTTTTTAAATGGAATGCTATAGTTTGGTACTTATTTTCCGATAGCGGCTATCGAGACTAATCCAATGATGCGTAATATTATGGCCCTGTTGTCCCATGCAACTTTTGTCCCACAAACTTTTCAGCTCCTATCGTACTTTCGGAGTTATTCTTGGTGGCAATAGTTAGTGACTCGCCATATGTATATATATCTGCACATACATTGCATATGAATAAATAAATGTACAAATATCTTTTGTTTATATTTTTCAATAAATATAAATACACATTCTTTTTTGCTTTTTTAACTGTGTGATACACGGGCAATATAGCTTTCTAGAGACGTAAACCATCCACTGTCTTTGAAGGTCAACAAAGGTCAAAAACGTGGCATGACCGTCCATTTACAGAAGGTGTTCGAAGTGATGACCATTGGTATCAGTGCAGTTCTGCAATCTTCTTATCATGGATTGAGTGGTATTCCTTATCACATTGGCACTTACCGAAGGACATACTCTGACAGTTCTCTCTCGTATATCGTGCAAGTAGGAAATATTCGCCGAATACGGAGCATCCATTGACATGTAAACACCATTCGACGGTTTCGCAATATGAATGATGTATTCCTCCGAAGAACAAGTCAATATACTTCTCATTTATGGAGAATGCCAAGGAAATTCAGTGAGAGCTAGAGACTTATACGCTGAAAGATATCCTCAACACACTCGCCCTACACGTCATACATTTATATATGTGTATGATAAATTGAGAACAACTGGATCTGTAACGCATCGGAAACATATCCGACAAAGGAAAGTTGCTAACGAGGAAACGGAAATTGTGAGTCATGCTACTGTGGTTCGAGATCCTTGTGCTAGTTCGAGTCAAATCGCAAGTGAAACTGGCATGAGCCAGAGTAGTGTTACTCACGTTCTGCATCGTTATACATATCATTCTTACCATATCAATCTCCACTAAGAATTAACTGCTACGGATTGTATGCGTCGCATTGAATTCTGCCGATAGGTTCAACTTCAGATTCAGAGGGATTACTTTTATTAATTTGATTTTATTTACTGACGAGGCTACATTCACAAACCATGGAAATGTTAATTTGCATAACATGCATTATTGGGCAACAGAAAATCCATGTTGGCTGTGGCAAGTTGCCCTCCAAGGACAGAATTATAGGCCCTTATTTCACTGAAGGCAATCTTAATGGTAGGAAGTACATCAAATTCCTGCAAGAAACATTAGGTCTGTTATTGGAAGAAATACCTTTAGGAACAAGGAACAGAATGTGGTATCAACACGATGGGTGTCTGGCACAAATGGTTCAAATGGCTCTGAGCACTATGGGACTTAACTGCTAAGGTCATCAGTCCCCTAGAACTTACAACTACTTAAACCTAACTAACCTAAGGACGTCACACACATCCATGCCCGAGGCAGGATTCGAACCTGCGACCGTAGCGGCCGCGCGGTTCCAGACTGTAGCGCCTTTAACCGCTTGGCCACCACGGCCGGCTGTCCGGCACATTTTTCGCTTGTGGCTAGTAATGAGTTTGAGAGAAAATACCCAAATCGTTGGATTGGATGCAAAAGAGATGTGTCGTGGCTGACTCGTTCGCCGGACTTGACGTCTCTGGATTTTTTCTTGTGGGGATTCGTAAAAGACATTGTTTATAAAGACGTTGCAAATACACCTGAAGATATGCGAGAGAGAATTCTCAGAGCATGTGCTTCGATAAGTGCCGATGTGATAAGGAATACTACTCAATCCATGATAAGAAGATTGCAGCACTGCATTGATACCAATGGTCATCACTTGGAACACCTCCAGTAAATGGAAGTTCATGCCACCTTTGTGACCTTCGTTGACCTTTAAAGACCTTACAATTACACATCATTGGATTCGTCTCGATAGCCGCTATCAGAAAATAAGTACCAAACTATAGCAGCCCATTGAAAAAAAACAAAGTTGACCTTCAAAACTCTGACTTGACCCCACCTAGCAACAAAAAACTAACGTCATATTATGGCCTTGTTGTCCCATGCAACTTTTGTCCCACAAACTTTTCAGCTCCTATCGTACTTTCGGAGTTATTCTTGGTGGCAATAGTTAGTGACTCGCCATATGTATATACACTCCTGGAAATTGAAATAAGAACACCGTGAATTCATTGTCCCAGGAAGGGGAAACTTTATTGACACATTCCTGGGGTCAGATACATCACATGATCACACTGACAGAACCACAGGCACATAGACACAGGCAACAGAGCATGCACAATGTCGGCACTAGTACAGTGTATATCCACCTTTCGCAGCAATGCAGGCTGCTATTCTCCCATGGAGACGATCGTAGAGATGCTGGATGTAGTCCTGTGGAACGGCTTGCCATGCCATTTCCACCTGGCGCCTCAGTTGGACCAGCGTTCGTGCTGGACGTGCAGACCGCGTGAGACGACGCTTCATCCAGTCCCAAACATGCTCAATGGGGGACAGATCCGGAGATCTTGCTGGCCAGGGTAGTTGACTTACACCTTCTAGAGCACGTTGGGTGGCACGGGATACATGCGGACGTGCATTGTCCTGTTGGAACAGCAAGTTCCCTTGCCGGTCTAGGAATGGTAGAACGATGGGTTCGATGACGGTTTGGATGTACCGTGCACTATTCAGTGTCCCCTCGACGATCACCAGTGGTGTACAGCCAGTGTAGGAGATCGCTCCCCACACCATGATGCCGGGTGTTGGCCCTGTGTGCCTCGGTCGTATGCAGTCCTGATTGTGGCGCTCACCTGCACGGCGCCAAACACGCATACGACCATCATTGGCACCAAGGCAGAAGCGACTCTCATCGCTGAAGACGACACGTCTCCATTCGTCCCTCCATTCATGCCTGTCGCGACACCACTGGAGGCGGGCTGCACGATGTTGGGGCGTGAGCGGAAGACGGCCTAACGGTGTGCGGGACCGTAGCCCAGCTTCATGGAGACGGTTGCGAATGGTCCTCGCCGATACCCCAGGAGCAACAGTGTCCCTAATTTGCTGGGAAGTGGCGGTGCGGTCCCCTACGGCACTGCGTAGGATCCTACGGTCTTGGCGTGCATCCGTGCGTCGCTGCGGTCCGGTCCCAGGTCAACGGGCACGTGCATCTTCCGCCGACCACTGGCGACAACATCGATGTACTGTGGAGACCTCACGCCCCACGTGTTGAGCAATTCGGCGGTACGTCCACCCGGCCTCCCGCATGCCCACTATACGCCCTCGCTCAAAGTCCGTCAACTGCACATACGGTTCACGTCCACGCTGTCGCGGCATGCTACCAGTGTTAAAGACTGCGATGGAGCTCCGTATGCCACGGCAAACTGGCTGACACTGACGGCGGCGGTGCACAAATGCTGCGCAGCTAGCGCCATTCGACGGCCAACACCGTGGTTCCTGGTGTGTCCGCTATGCCGTGCGTGTGATCATTGCTTGTACAGCCCTCTCGCAGTGTCCGGAGCAAGTATGGTGGGTCTGACACACCGGTGTCAATGTGTTCTTTTTTCCATTTCCAGGAGTGTATATCTGCACATACATTGCATATGAATAAATAAATGTACAAATATCTTTTGTTTATATTTTTTAATAAATATAAATATACATTCGTTTATGCTTTTTTAACTGTGTGATACACGGGCAATATAGCTTTCTAGAGATGTAAACCATCCACTGTCCACATCCAATCACGGTTCGGAAATTATGCTATGCCCACATCAGTTCTATATATATATGGAACACCTCCAGTAAATGGAAGTTCATGCCACCTTTGTGACCTTCGTTTATGCTTTTTTTAACTTTTTTTACTTTTTTTCACACACATGGTGTTCATAGACATCATTTTTTTCTTATTTTTCCATACATGGTGAGTGTGTGTAATAAACATGTACATAGTACACGTAAATAAATATTTACACCACACACACACACACACAAATTTACTTAGACTATAATAAAAGGGTCATTCTACTACTCTGCAGACACTCTCACTCTCACTCATTCTCTCCCTCTTACACCATCAGAGTCCCCACACCTTATAAGTGAGTAGTGTGAGTACAGGAGAGTTTGATCCCGTCATCACAAATGACCCTCTTTTGTCATGATGCGACAGGCCGATTTTAGACTGCAGTGGCAGCTGCAGTGCAGTACCATGAACACTGCTATATAGGCACTGCAAACAGTCTTCAATAGAGAGGGCTCTCCATGCCATACGCCACACACTCTTAGCTTCTCTCTGGATGACACCTTCCAGTGTGTGATACACATACATTTTTGATCACAGACCTACAAACTCAACAAATGGCAATCCATTCACCTCGTCTTTCATAAGGTTGATAACCTTCTTGTTCTGTGGAACAATACTATACAGATTATTGGCAGTGTATGAGGACATGTCGAATTCATTATCATGTTACCTCATTACTTCATATGGATTGCAGTTTTTCACCCAATAGATGAAACTATCTGTATCAATATAAAGTAATTTAGGATCTGCAAAATGAGTTTTCGCAAACTCATAATGAAAGCATAGTGCACGGTACATCCAAACCGTCATCGCACCCATCGTTCTACCATTCCTAGACCGGCAAGGGAACTTGCTGTTCCAACAGGACAATGCACGTCCGCATGTATCCCGTGCCACCCAACGTGCTCTAGAAGGTGTAAGTCAACTACCCTGGCCAGCAAGATCTCCGGATCTGTCCCCCATTGAGCATGTTTGGGACTGGATGAAGCGTCGTCTCACGCGGTCTGCACGTCCAGCACGAACGCTGGTCCAACTGAGGCGCCAGGTGGAAATGGCATGGCAAGCCGTTCCACAGGACTACATCCAGCATCTCTACGATCGTCTCCATGGGAGAATAGCAGCCTGCATTGCTGCGAAAGGTGGATATACACTGTACTAGTGCCGACATTGTGCATGCTCTGTTGCCTGTGTCTATGTGCCTGTGGTTCTGTCAGTGTGATCATGTGATGTATCTGACCCCAGGAATGTGTCAATAAAGTTTCCCCTTCCTGGGACAATGAATTCACGGTGTTCTTATTTCAATTTCCAGGAGTGTATAACCACTTCTTTTGTGTGGGTCTTAGAGCACTGTCTACTTGCGATCGTAAACAGTAAACCTCTCAGTCATCAGAGGACTTCCATCTCACGTGTGATGAACCATGACACATTCCTCTAAACGAACGAAGATTAATGCGATGTAGCCCATTCCCCAGTCGCATGTTAAGTGTAAAATCGATACTTCAGTTTCATAACTAAGTTAGTGATAAGTGTTTGTGATACACTGCAATCGCTGTGTATGCATCTGCTTGACAGATGTGCTGTTTACAGAGTTAGTGGCGGCAAGACTTGTAATTTCACATGTTGGACACCGCTGCTATGCGTTTATCTGTTTCCTTGTAAGAGGTATTCTGAGTTATTGACAACCATTTTATATAGAACTGATGTGGGCATAGTATAATTTCTGAACCGTGATCGGATGTGGACAGTGGATGGTATACATATCTGGAAAGCTATATTGCCCATGTATCACACAGAGCTAGTGTTTTACAGTTTGTTAGCATAGTTTATTGTAGATAAACCTGCAAGAAAGATGTATGTCATGCGCTGGAAATATATTTCTTACATTGGAATATTCATAACGCTGCATTCCACATGACTGATAGGTCGGAAACTCAAGCGATCTGCCCGCATCTCGTGGTCGTGCGGTAGCGTTCTCGCTTCCCACGCCCGGGTTCCCGGGTTCGATTCCCGGCGGGGTCAGGGATTTTCTCTGCCTCGTGATGGCTGGGTGTTGTGTGCTGTCCTTAGGTTAGTTAGGTTTAAGTAGTTCTAAGTTCTAGGGGACTGATGACCGTAGCAGTTAAGTCCCATAGTGCTCAGAGCCATTTGAACCATTTTTCAAGCGATCTAACATTATAGCCTGTTTTAAGTGCAGAACATTGTAGCCTTAGGAGTGCAGGTGTTTATGTTCTCTCTTACCACTACCTTCCAGGTACTAATACTGGACTCTACAACCGTACTTTAGAGTTGATAGCATAGTTGATTTACGTAAAATGCTTCGAACTCCATCCGTCTGGCGCTCCGTCATGCATAAAACTCACCCGCTTCCTGTTCTTCTTAACCCTGTGCTATTTCATCACAACACTTTCAAATCTGTCACTGTACACAGATAAGGTGTGCTAATCTTCTCGACATGGGTGCATCTGGGGAAATCTTGTGCACTTGAATGGGTTAGGACTCGGTAAGCTCCTTTCATTCACGAGACATGGAATGTAGCGGTCTATTTCTGGTCAGCTCCATATTGAATTGTTAACGGTGCTGCAGGGTGGGCTGGTCAAAGACAGTGCGGGGAGGCATTTCAGTCTCTAATTTTTTCCTAAGACTGCGAGAATGCTCTACGACTCCCATGCACATATAGATGGATCGTAAATTATGTACTCTGCTTGAAGTCTTAGAAATATGTAGAGTACTGTCTGGTATGCTTTGATGATTTATGTGTTCGAGAATTAACAATGAACGGATGTACTGCACAGTCATCTATCTGCATTCGCAATGATACGCACAAAGTAGAGAAGGGGTGGTTTAGCTATGATACTGAAATTGGGGAAACATGCTGTCACATAAAATCGTTTGCACTATCAACTGCGATGCTTATTATTACAGTACAGCGGCGGTGTCTTTTCCATCCCATCCATCCATTGCAAGGCTGTTGGTTATCATATAATGACTGACTGACAACGCTTGTTTGAGTTGGGAAAAGAGTTTTATGCATGGGTGATACCTTCTGGGTGTTACTAGCACCAAAACAGTAATCGCGTACATGAGCGCAATATGAAGAATCAGTCGAAATGGAACGCAGAACCATCAGCTATTCCATTACTATGACAGATGAGTTTAAATGTAGATGTAGCCCAGTTGACCTATCTTTCCTCCAAAATTCAAACTTCCCACAAGGGGGGCTTGGCAGGGGGGTGTGGCGCTTTCCCGCCGTCTTGGGTAACGGTATTCGCCTCATGAGCTGACGTCACAGCACCCATCTTGAATGACGTCAACCGCATCACAGTGCAATGTCTTGGATAACTGTACTTGGGGTGATGTCCTTGTTGTCTGTGAGATGCTGTAGATCTGAACGTCTTAATGTCAGTTTAGAACTTGACACAGACCTTGAAGTCATGGCATAAAAATAAAATGTTTGGCAGTGTACAAAGCGTGTTAGAAAATAATGTTTCAGACAACGAGACAGGGCCACAGGGGGGCATCTAGGATCGTCACATGTGCTCGATACCTGCACGCATGCGGTATTTGTTTACGATATATGGGAGGAGAGAGATGCGTTACAAATGTGACCTAGTTCCCCATTGGATGAAGTTAGTTGAACTTTTATAGTTCATAGTTTTTCTCCAATGGATGGTGCAGAATAACGAAGGTAGCATGCTGGGGAGATAGATGTGAATGGGAGTTGATCTGTAGTATCTGTATCTAGTTTGGGGGCGTGCCACAATGCGCCCATTTCCCCTGAATGGTCAAAACACAGTCCTCTCGCACTAACTCAGGTCGCTCTGTTTCTACATGGGTTGCATGACGTGATGAATATGGCTTTTTCTTACTTCTACCCAGTTCTGACTTAAACTGGAACAATCGCATGCGCAAACCTGCGGAAATGGCAGCAGACACAGGATGTGTAGCGACTGCCTAAACCACATTGGAATTTTACTGTAGCAGACAGGTTCGAGAAAGGTGACTTGTTTCGAGATATGAGAGGCCAGAAATATGATTCACTTGTGGCTGTAATCATTAAGTGACTTCTCCATAGAATCGAACGCAGGTATTTGGTTGAATGGAAAGACTTGATTCCAAATCCCAGACAGCAGTTCTAGCGGATAGCGTTGCCTTAGAGATCTGAAAAGTTAGTCTACATTTCTTACGACCTCAATCAGCACACCATCTACTGTTTGTAATCCTTCTCAATCAACCATCGCCTATAGCCCAGTGGATATATCACCGAACCTCTGAAATGGGACAGAATGCTTTACAAATACTGTAGAAATATCTAGCAGCAATGGCATGAGGGATTTGCAAATACCGGTTTCATACCATGTTCCTTAGATGAATCACTTTTTAAATTGGGTAATTTTATTACGAGGTTGCACCGTCGGCGACGTGTAAGCGCACTGTTGGTCTGATACTATACACTCTAACGATCGCCGACATGGTATTTGTCTGGACATAAAACCACTTCATTCAGAGGTAATGTCATACCTCGATTTGTAAAGCGGATATAGCTTTTAACATGGATACTTGTATGCACCTGTAGAACCAAGACCGCTTCTGACAGTAACCTACAGTAGTTGTTGGGATCGGGTTTTTTAACATCTGGCAGTTTGTAAGACGATTAAACCTCTCTTTCTAAGACACGGTGGTAGCACTCACAAGAAAAACTTATGAGACATGTACACCCATGGCTGATTTTCTCTCAGTATTATTTCTTATCGCCAGCGATCAGTTACTGACGAATTATTATACTTAGTAGTAGGGGGTGCGTGATAGGTTCGCATTTGAGCATCAGGCTTATAAAGTATGTGTTTGTGTTCCGATATGTGCAAAGGAAATGACTATGTCCAGTCATAAGGATGGTATGGATGTGATAGCAAGGGAAGAGTATGTCAAGTCATAAGAATGGGTACCGATATTTCTATTTCCAGAGCCACAACCATGAGCAGGGTGTATTTCCAATACTTCGCTCATTGTCGAATGTCAGTCGTAACGCCTATTTTAGTATTTATGACGACTTACTGAGATGACAACTGTTGCGTGTGGAGGTCTAGGCCGAGGGTTGTGAGATGGTGCATGGTGGGGAAGCTGTAAGATGCGTGCAGCGCCTGGCGTCGTTGACGGGGGCCTCCTGCGCGACCCTCTTGCCCACGGCGATGGAAGTCAGACGACTGGGCGGATCGCGGCACAACACCGAAATGGCGGAAACCACCGAAGCAAACCATGGAGGAAAAGAAGTCTACACCAGCGCCATGGATATAGAGATCGCCCTTTGTTTTTAGATCGTATAAAAAGGATAATTTTACTGTGTATTTTAATATTGACAAGCACAGTTTTTAACCTTGACATCTACAGATTTTAATTAAGTATTTTTAGAGATAAAAGTAAATTACAAAAATCTACTTACTACACTATGCGCATATGTAATGTAACAAATGTACCAGACGCCACCTGTCGGTAATAATTTTATAATTAATATAAATGACATGCATTCTGCCAACCAATTTTATGTGATGCAGCATGTGAAGTTTGCTGTGTATCGACGGGTTACTCCTGTAACCGAAATTGCAGGTACGTTCTGGTAAATTTGATGTTGGTTGGATAAGATGAAAAAGGTTTGGATTTGTGAAATAGTAAATTAGTACCATTATCGTTACAGATCTGAAGATGGTTCTAGAGGAACCGAAACCGATCATGTGAATAAACATTTTTTGCAATCAAGACAGATTATAAATAACATCGGAAAAACCAGCGATTGCGGTTATCCCATCAGACATTATGTCTGTTTTTGCGAAGTTTGTGTCACGTCAGGCTTTGGGATACATTACGAAGTTCTTAGTATTAGGACAAGGATAATGAAAGAAAACTTGAAAATAAAATTTAACAAAACGTGCTTAGATGCAGGGATTACTCCTAACTACGCAAAAGTAAAAATCAGGAATATGTCATACATAGCACAAATAGCAGAACGTAAAAATGGAGTATTATGGGTTAAAAGTCAAATTGTAGAAGCATATAAAATGAAAGACAAGTTAAATAGGGAAGCTTTTAATCTTCACTTGATTCTAGGTAACATTTTATCTCCACTACAGTTCACATATGTATGCAGAGAGATTGAAAACAGAATTGACAGAGAGTGAGAATTAACTCTAAACAGACATCAGAAGAAGCTTTTTAACCTAGGTGTAAATTTTAATATTGATTACGAAACGGCGCGTAAAAAGTTGCATACCTTTTATGAGAGGGTCGTGAACTTAACTGAGACAAAATTAACAAAGGATGAGCAGAATCTTTTAAATAAAGGGCTGCAGTATAACCTAAATCCAGCAGTTAACTAAAATACAATAAAAAAGTCTGTCGCAGAAGTGAAAGATGCATGTGAGATCGAAAATATGAACAGATACGAACAGACCAACACGGCAGTTAAAGTAAAGAAGTCGATTATAGATTAAATGCATTCTGCTCACAAGAACAGAAACGAACCATTAACTCTTAAGAGCTTGAATAAGAAGTTAGAATCACATAAGGATATCGTCACAATGGCAGATAAGGGCTGCACTATGGTTTTAATGCATGATACAGACTATATAGAGAAAACCAAAAGTTCCTTGTGGAGAACGGAATAGTAGAGATCAAGAAAGATCCAACCAGGAAATTTCAAACAGACATAAGGAAACAAATAGATAACAGTGTGTTTCTCTTCACGGAGGAGGAAAAGATTAAATTGAAAGTAATGAATCGTCAAATCCCCCAATTAAGGTCACAAATAAAGCTCCATAAGGTTGAAAAATCGATTCGCCCAATCGTCAGTAATACCTGTAGCCCAGTTTATAAATTAAATAAAGAGCTAAATAACAGATTGAAGGCAGCATATACATATCGTCGACTTTTAACATTAGAAACAGCTATGAATTTGCCGACGAAATTACAGACATAGTTATACCTCAGGATGCGTCACTAGCTTCATTGCATATTACCAATCTGCACATAAACATTCCCGTAAAAGAAACGATTGAGATCATTAAGAACAATCTCCTCACTCATGGTAAATTGGCATTGGGGGAAGTGACTGAACTAGTGGAAATGTTGGAACAAGTCTTATCGTTCAATTGCGTTACTTTCAATGGTAAAATTTATCAACAGAAGACGGGTTGGCAATGCGGAACAGTTTAGCTGGGACGCTGGCTGACATTTTTGTAAATCACTTGGAAAACGAATTGTTTGATGAAAATCCTGATATCGCTGAGAAAATTGTATATTACATGAGATATAGTGACGACTCTATTTTATTATACAAAGGAGATAAAAATTATTTTGAAAGTGTAGCACAAATTGCAGGTACGTGCTAGTAAATGTGATGTTGATTGGATAAGATGAAAAAGGTTTGCATTTGTGAAATAGTAAATTAGTATCATTATCGTTACAGGTCTGAAGATGGTTCTAGAGGAACTGAAACCAGTCATGTGAATAAACATTTTTTTGCAATCAAGACGGATTATAAATAACATTTCTCAATTACTTATGGTGTGATGGTCATAGCCAGCTCTTTGCAGATGATCCAACATTAATGATTAAGGGTAGAAACCCTGCTGAGGACTAAAGGATATGGATATTTTGCTTGAAATAGTCAAAAAGTGGTTTGAAGCAAATAAAATTAAATTATATTAAGGTAACAACCAGAAAATATTAAGCAACCTTGGTGACTGTGGAGCCATAGCAAATGTTAATACTTTCAAACTGCTGAGAATTACAACTGACAATAAGCTAATGAGGATCAAACACACTGCATGTGTGTGTTCTAAGTTCTCAAGGGTAATTTATCATCTCAAGAAGTTCAAATGTCTGATAACAGATTACTACATAATCATAATATTGTCGCAGAAGAAGCTGTGGTGTAGTGGTTATGATACTGGACTATTGTAGGGAGGGTGGTGAGTTCAAAACTTCGACTGTCAGTTAGGTATTTGTCTCTTCACTAGGTCACGCAAACTGGGTGCGTGGCCTAGTTTTCCGTCCTGGTGGAAAATTCATAGGGAGTGTCCGTCACTATGTGTCGCACTGTCAAAAGTGCCAGAGGAGAAAGGCAGTTCCTCAGAAACCAACTGGCCGACTCAAACCAATTCCACCAGCCGAAATGCCTTTCCAGCCAGTTGAAATTGACCTCCTCAGACGATTTCCAACGTCTTCTAGTGGCAATAGATGGATTATTGTTTTGCACTGTTATCTGACACGCTATGCCATTACAAAAGCCGTGAAAACAGCCGAAGCATTCGAGGTAGCCAAATTCATCATGGAAGACATTGTATTAATATACGGTGCCCCAAATTCGTTAATTACGGATCGAGGGAAAGTTTTTCTTGCAAATTTATCCATTAAGTACCTTAAATTGTCCTTTCACATGCTCTGGCCGATTTAAGGCAAGCATAATTTGAGTATCTTGGGGCCCTTCTTTTGCTCAGCAGAGAGATCCTGGAGTGCAGCGAGACAGTCACTATCTTCATCAAAGTTTGATGGTCCAGTTGGATGTCAACTTTGTGAATCAGTCAAGGAAAGGATGAGGTGTAGTGGTGCGTAAAGCCATCGATGCCAGTAGCAAACAATACAAGTTTTTGGAGGTGCTGGCATCGATGGCTTTCGATGATGTGGAAGGACAATTTAAGCTAGTTAATGGATTACTTTGCAAGAAAAACTTTGATCCGTTTGGAAAGAGGTGGCTACCAGTGATTCCTAAACACATGCCGTTAGATGTTCTACAGAAATTCCATGACACACCTGAGGCCGGACATTTAGGATTTATTAAGACATATGATAGGATCCACAAGATATTTTTCTGGCCAGGTTTATTTAGGAGTGTCTGTCACTATGTGTGCCCGCATCTCGTGGTCATGCGGTAGCGTTCTCGCTTCCCACGCCCGGGTTCCCGGGTTCGATTCCCGGCGGGGTCAGGGATTTTCTCTGCCTCGTGATGGCTGGGTGTTGTGTGCTGTCCTTAGGTTAGTTAGGTTTAAGTAGTTCTAAGTTCTAGGGGACTGATGACCGTAGCAGTTAAGTCCCATAGTGCTCAGAGACATTTGAACATTTTTTTGTCACTATGTGTCACACTATCGAGATTGCCAGAGGAGAAAGGCAGTTCCTCAGAAACCACCTGGCCAACTCATACCAGTTCCACCAGCGTGTCGGAACTGACATCCTCGGACGATTTCCAACGTCTGATAGTGGCAACAGATGGATTATTGTTTGCACTGACTATCTGACACTCTATGCCATTACCAAAGCCGTGAAAACAGCCGAAGCATTCGAGGTAGCCAAATTCAACGTGGAAGACATTGTATTAACACACGGTGCCCAAGGTCGCTAATTACGGATCGAGGGAAAGTTTTTCAATCGAATCTCGTGACAGAGATAAAGTGTCAGTGCGACATTACTCATCACATGACGACTGCCTACCATCCGCAGACTAACGGGCTTACTGAACTCCTTAATAAGACCTTGGCCAACATGTGAGCAGTGTTCGTCAATGTTGAGCAGAACAACTGGGATGACGTACTATCTTTCGTGATGTTTGCCTACAACACCGCCAAACAAAACACCACAGTATTTACGCTATTTTTCCTGGTGCATGGGTGTGAGGTGACTACGACGATGGACACTGTGTTTCCGTTACATCCTGATGAATTGGACGACGACTACATCGGCCAGGTGTTAACCAGAGCTGAGGAAGCTCGGCGGATAGCTCGACTCCGCATTCTGCAGGCTCACGAAAACGATCGCCGAAAGTATGACGCGAGCCACCACCCTATTGTCTACCAGCCTAGTGACCTCGTCTGGATCTTCACTCCTGTTTGGGAGGTTGGTCTCTCTGAGAAGCTCCTCAGGCGTTGCTTTGGACCTTATAGGGTTATAAGAAGTTGTCTGATGTTACTTATGAAGTTGAAGATTTCGACTGTGACACAATACGATGAAAGATCAGAGATACGGTCCACGATCCTCGAATGAAGCCCTATAAGAATCCTGCAACCCAGGGTAAATTCGAAGCTCCAGCGACGGGCAACAAGCAGAAAGGTGACGAAGAGCGTAGTGGCAAAGGAAGTTTTAAGAAGATCACCGCAAGGGAGAACATCAGTCATCGGGAGTTGGAGTATGCGGAACTTTTTTTTTTTTTTTTGCGCTTAGAACCGCTTTGCCACCTCGCCTTTTTTTTATCCTGCATCAATAATAATAACAGTAATAATGACAATAATAATAATAATAATTTCATGTAGCTCAATTTTTTTCTTTCTTTTTTTCTTTTTTATTGTTCCTTATATAAGTGCTGAAGCCACTACAATGTCCGCGCGACGAGTGTGGCAGGCAGGTGGCGGTAAGTAGGTCAGGGGTCAATTAGTCTGAGGCCTGGCCACGGTGCCGCCCCCATACCCGGTACCACTCACATTGACTGTAAAGGAACATTGATTGTTTGAGCCAGGCTATTCGCTTGATACATAAACGGGCTAAGGTTTGAGAGCTCGAAGAGCTATCCAATCCCTGTTCTATTGAATGCAATATGGAGCATATTACCGTACTTGCGACGGTGATCCGCGTAGTTTTTAATTTTAAGATATTCCGTTTCCATGTGTAACAGAAATTCGCTGTAATCGTCGCCCGTCAGCCGATTGAATACATGACTTTTATAGTGACCCAACAGCCACATGACGGCATTATTTTTAGTTGGCGGAAAATATTTGACGTCTGGTCTGTGCAGTAAGTTCGTGTTTATGTTATTTTCAGAAGTCCTAGTTATAAGGGCGACTTGTTGACGAACCCATTGCCCACTGCGCATGCGGTGACTGCAAGTATATCTGTGGAGAACAGTATCCACTTGGTGACAATCTGGACAATGGGCTGTATCGCTTAGCCCAATCGCATGCAGGCGCTCATTTGTGCTGATAATGTTGTTGACCGTTTTGTACCACGTCTACCTGACCAAGGACAGAAGTACACTGCTGCTGATGTTCGCCCACAGGACATCCCAATTGACACCAGTATGCTTTTGTTCGATTTTGTTCTTGCCCTCATATTGTTTCCCGTGCTGCAGAATGTTATTGGCAGTTAAGGGACGATGTTGGAGAAGGACCTCACTCAAGTAGTTCTTTTCCAGATAATACGTGCGGATGTGGGAGAGCTGGTAGTCGATCGTCTGCACATTGATCGGCGGTTCTACGCTTTTCGGTGCGACTGCCTCAAACAACTTAGCCGTAAAGGTGTCAGAGTAGCTTTGGATTAAGGATGTCATCCGTTTAATGTACAAAGCCGTTGCTTTGGCGTTCTGGTCGGTTAGACCCATACCGCCATGCAGAGGGTCGAGAGTCACAGTCTTCACGTCAACTCGAAATATTTCCCCCCGCCACAGAAAACTGGTCAACTTTCTCATTATCTGTTTGGCTATGACGGTAAGGAGTGGAAAGACCTGTGCCACATAATATGCTCTCGACAAGATACATGTATTTATAAATTTAACCCTCTGAAATTGGTCCATGCTGCGATGGACGTTATCTATTAAAGCACCCTTGACTTTGAGCGAGACATCCCGCCAATTTGCCGTTATCATCCTTTGTGGGAGGACCGTCAGTATCGTCCCAAGAGATTTGTGTTCCGTAACATGGTTAGCCCATTCTAGGCCGACACCGTCAAGTCTCCTTATACGGATAAATTTGCTTTTAGTTTCATTCATTTTTGCTCCAGAAGCGGAACAATAGCTTCTGAGGTCTGCCTCCAGTTGAATTACATCTTCCCTGTTCCTCACAACGATGCCGACATCATCAGCATATTCACCAACTGCAGTTTGCTTCCCGGCGATCGTTATGCCTGTCATGTGCTCTTGTACTAGCCGCAGCAATGGTTCTAGTGAGATGACAAGGAGCAACATGGAAAGGGGGCTTCCTTGGGGGGACACCCCTTGCGATGGTAATTGGTCTTGTGAGCTGGCAGTTGACGGAGATCGTGGCGGCCAGACCAGTGATCATATTGCGCACGACAGCGATGGAGTCCTGCCGGAAGCCTCCGCATCGTTTCGAAGAGGTATTTATGGCTGAAACGGTCAAATGCTTTATAAAAATGGACAAAAAGGAGGCCGCAATTAATGGTGCTGGCTGACGACAGAGCGACGATATCTCTATATTGTGCTGTAGTCTGAAATATTGATCGCCTATAACCACAAGTTTGCTGTTGCCCAATTATGTTTGCGGTCAACGGCATCATTCGTTTGTTTAAAGCTCTCGCAATAATCTTATAATCTGAATTAAGAAGAGAAATCGGCAGGAAGTTGTTAATCTTTTTACATCCCTTATTTTTAGGAATCAACACGATTTTACATTCTTTAAGTTCTGGTGGTACAAACGTTCCCCGCAGGACGTCGTTAACGGCTTGTGTCAACTTATCACCTATGATACTCCAATATCGTTGATAGAATTCGATCGGAAGACCATCAGGGCCCGGCGATTTCCTTTTAGGGGAGCCGCGAATTATTTCAAAGACGTCATCTGGACTAAAAGCCGAAAATAAGCTGACATTGTCGTCCTCGTGCGTTGCTTCTGCCTCATACAGGGCACTGTAATACCTGTGGATTTCTCTGATTATCTCGTTTTGCACAGTGAGGACAGTACCGTTTTCTAATCTAAGTTCGTCCATGAACATCCGTCGTCGGTTCTTGCGGTGTTTAATCAGATGATATAACGCAGCCGTTTCGTCCTCGCTGACATATCTGGCTTTTGACTTAATTTTAAGACCCTCCAGTTGTTTTCTCATTACGCTTAATAATGTCGCTTTAATTTTCTTGATGTCGGACAATCGTCTGTCTGAGCCATCTGCCTGATCATACAAGTCCCGTAAAACCATGTAGTAAAATTCCACTGTACGATGAACTGCCCGCGATCTCTCTATATTGTAAGATATAATTACTTTCCGTAATTTGGGTTTCGCCTTGCGGGTCCACCACTCCAAAACACTCAGAAAGTTGTGTACAGAGCGCAAGCAAAATTCCCAAGCTGTCTTTAATTCGGCCTCGAGCTCTTCGTCTGTTAAAAGGCCGACATTCATGCTCCACTGAATCCTAAACCAGTGAGTTGGTTGCCGGTCTAAGAGTATGCAGGCACTCACACTACAGTGGTCAGAAAAGCTGACTGGAATTATTTCCACTTGTAGCAAATTCTTTACTATGTGACTCGACATATAGATTCTATCAATCCTGCTGCTGGAATTATGTGAAATGTGCGTGTATTTCACAAGCGTGGGATGCTTAACTTCCCACGCGTCGCTCAATTTCATTTGGGAGACAAGAAAGTTTAATTCATGGGAATAATTAAAATTTGGGGATTGATCTTTATGGTGTAATACACAAATAAAATCGCCTGCAATGATCAAGTTCGGAGAGTCTCTCCGCAATAAATAAATGATATCCTCCTTAAAAAAACTTCCAGATGGTGCATACAGATTGATTACACTGACGCCCATGATATTCACGCCTATCCCCCGTCCAAAGTATAACTTTTCGACATCGGTTAGAGGTATTCCTTCCCTGACTAAAATCGCTGTGCCAGCACTCAATTCGGGAGCGAAATTGATTATTGCAACATAGCCGAGAATGTTAATTTGCCATGTTGCGACCTCTCGTAAAATGGCAATATCCGTACCAGAGTCAAACAAAAATTGTTTTAATAAAGCAAGTTTTAACTCGGACGTAATCCTATTGATATTGAGGGAAGTGATAGTGTAGGCCTGTAGCATACATATAATGAGATGTAAAAGTATAACAAAACGATGGCATGGAGCTCAAGAGTGCCGTCTGCAGGATTAAAAAAGGTATAATGTGAGCAGCCATGGGAGGATTATTGGATCAGGAAGCTAAGTAAAGACCATAACAAGTGATACACTGCGAATCACAGGTCGGTTGGAGCAAAAACGACACAGTGAATGCTGCGAACCATAACCGGATAAGAGGACAGCACGGAACAAACCTTGTACCAGCGAAATTACTACTGTGGGGGATGGGCTTCGCCGAGTTCTTTGCTGTTGTCATCACCGAATCCTTCCCTCACAATTTCATAACTAATATTTCGGGCGCGGCACGCAAAATTGGAGGTTCCTGTTCATGACGTGGGTCTCAGAATACGGCATCCCCTCAAGTCCATCCGCACTGGCTACAAAGTCGAGCCGGCCGCGGTGGTCTCGCGGTTCTAGGCGCGCAGTCCGGAATCGCGCGACTGCTACGGTCGCAGGTTCGAATCCTGCCTCGGGCATGGATGTCCTTAGGTTAGTTAGGTTTAAGTAGTTCTAAGTTCTAGGGGACTGATGACCACAGCTGTTAAGTCCCATAGTGCTCAGAGCCATTTGAACCATTTTTCAAAGTCGACCCGCATAACATCATCTGGTACTAAATCCTCCGTGATTGATGGTTTTGGTTTCCGGGCTGCAGGAGTCTTGTGAGATACTTCCTCATCTGAATGCTCATCACTATGTTCCAGCAGCCTTTTCTTTTGCTGAGATTCACTTTCAAGACAAACTGGCGCAGCAGTTTGCCGTCCTACGAGTGGTGGAAACGCATCAGCGGTTATAGGCGGGGTCTCGGAGGTAGTTGCCTGGGGAGCATCAATATCAGGGTGTGCAGAAGAACCAGAATAATCTACTGCCATTACCTCGTTAAGTGTCAATCTACGCCGCGGCTGGAGACTATTTTTCAAGACAAAAACTCGGCGGGAGCAGTCCTGGCGAATATGGCCTAATTCATTGCAGATAATGGCAGTTGAGGGCCTGACCAGAATATATAATGTGAGCCTTATAACCATCGACCGCGATGTGAGAAGGAATGTTCATTTTTACTTCCATGTCCACTGATCTAATCCCATTGAAACATTGTAATTTGTAGCGAGACGACCACTTTTCGTTGACAATTTCTTTAACCTCACCAAACCCAGAAAGTGCATCTTTAATTTTAGCATTGTCAATCTCTATGGGCAAGTTAAGTACTCTAACTGTCTGAATTGAGGTATCGGCACGTGTTACAGTAACCATACTAGTGGTGCCGTCGCGATGAACAAAAGGGACTTGTTTGCCGATTTTTTCAATAAGTCGATCAACTGCTACTGGACTGAGAAACTTGACAAACACGCAATAACGATCAGAATCTAGCTGGGTGGTGTGCATAAAATCATAAGTGATACCTATTACCTCGGTTAGCCAGTCATGAATCTCGAGGGCGGTCGGTTGAACTCGGCGAGTATCCCTGTCAAAGCCAAAAACCAGGCTGTTTTTCCGGATGGTGGTAGACATGGCGCTGCAGCTGTAGGGAATCCGATCAAGCCCGAATCCCGTACAAAATCGGCAAGTTGCTGACGAAAAGGATGACCACAAAAAAGTACAATACACGTGAATAACTCGGAACACAGAAACACACAACGGCATACAGTAAACACTGGCAAGGACACCGACGATGCGGAGCAAGCAGCTAGCACGTCCGACCGCAGCGACAGCGAAAGCCGGAATGAACTGATGACTCGTTCCCAGACTAGGACGTAACAGTGAGATGCTGTTCTCGTATTAAGGGAACAATGTTGCAGAAGAAGTTGTGGTGTTATGGTTATGGTACTGGACTATTACAGGTAGGATGGTGAGTTCAAAACTGACCTGGACTGTACAATTTTAATTTCTATTTTCTGTTCGAGTACATTCTAGAAGTATCCACATATGTCAAGAATCCTTGTACTAGAATGTTCTGTCACAGTAAATATACCATATGTGTTTTGGCTGGAGCCACTTCGTTCCGGGTTCTTGTATGTGCAAGTGCTGAATAAACCTTCGTTAAGTGAAGTTAGTGTTCGCCATTCATCTAATTACACCTTCTTCTACGTCACAAAATATTTTGCATTTTTCCACAGCCACATCACATATGGATTGCTGCTGTGAGGACGCTCCACTGGAAATAAAAACATATTGCTCCTACATAAGAAGGCCATAAAAATAGTATCTTCCAGCAAGAAATTTGACCACTGCAGACCTATTTTCAAGCAGTTGGGAATAAAGACAATATTTAGCCAGTACGTTTCCAACTCTCTCGTCAGTGTAAATGAAACACAAGGATCGTTCCACAAGAGAAAAGAGATTCACAAATACGACTCAGAAAATAAGGCCAACATCGATATTTCAAAGACCAAGTAAGACACTAGACAGTTTTCACAAGCAGACCTGACGAATTTCAACCACCTATCACCTGATGTTCACATATTGCCACTGAGGATGTTCACAGCTGATGCCTGTCCTCAACCAGCAGCAACTATATTCTGTAACTGAATTATTCTCTACAAGTGGAAATGTAGACTGGTCAATACAATACCATCACGTGTGAACCCACAAACTGGAAACATTTAAGAGCTGTTAAGTGTTGTTTGTAACTATTGCTTTCAGCATTACTGTTGTGTAACGCATTTTGTCCGTTTTAGTGGTGGTTTTCATGTATAATCGCTAAGATGTATTGCAATCTGTCTGTCCATTAGCGATGAACTATGTTGAAATAGTAATAGTATTACTTATAGCATTCCTGCCAATGTTTTCTTTGGGCTAGGAACGTACTGCATTTTTTCCCTTGACATTAATTAGCTCAACAATCATAGTTTGAACCACAATTCATGGCACCATTAGAGTTACTTCCTCTTTCTTCTAATGTTTCCATGTTTTCTAAGGAAATGTGAACATCATTCGAATGAATGTCTCAGAAATTAACTAATAAATAACACATATGTAGGTCTTCAGGAGAAGTAGGTGATTTCGACTGCATGCCACGTTCTTTTTTATGTTTTATTTTACATGTCTTGTTCTGCAGGATCAAATTGAGGAGCAAATCTCCACAGTCATGGAATGTGTCAGGACAAGAAATTACAACATAAAAGTAGTAACAGGTAAATAAAATAATTACAAATCCAAAAAAGACAAGCTATATGTTTATGCAATCACAATGAACAGTATAACACAGGAATCAGCTAAATTTTTCAAGAAACTCCTTGATGAAATAGAAGGTGTGACCCATGAGTAAACTCTTCAGTCTTGATTTGAAAGCTTGGACTACTGCTAAGATTTCTTAATTCTTGTGGTAGCTTATTGAAAATGCACACCTTTCTGTGCAAGGGTCAAGGAAGAGCAATCCAGATACAGATTAGAATTCTGCCTGGTGTGAAAGCTGCTTATTCTTGGGAATAAGCTGATATTGATAACAAGAAATGACAGTAAAGAACATATATCTTGAGAGACCAATGTCGGAAAACCCACACTAATGAACGGGGTTCGACAAGAGTGTCACGAACTCTCACCACTTATTGCCCAAACTGCCTGCTACTGAACCAAACATATGCTTTGAGAGTAGGAAGAGTTACTCCAAAATATAATACCATACATCATAAGCGAATGAAAATAAGCCAAGTAGACTACTTTTCATGTCAAACTATCACTTACTTCAGATATTGTTTGAATAGTAAAAATCGCAGCTTTACGTATTTGAACAAGATTCTGAATGTGGACTTTCCATGATAGTTCACTATCTCTCTGAAGACCTAGTAATTTGAATTGTTCAGTTTCACTAATCATATGCCCATTCTGTGAATGCCGTGCTTCGTTGAACTCTGTTGTTAACTGTAAAGAGCTGAGTCTTACTTGATTTAGAATTAGTTTTTTTTCTACAAGTCATGAATTTATGTCATGAACTGCACTATTTGAAACAGTGTCAACGTTGCACACAACGTCCTTTACTACCAAGCTACTGTCATCAGCAAATAGAAATATTTTACGATTGCCTCTAGTACTAGAGGGCATATCATTTATATAAAGAAGGAACAGGAGTGGCCCCAGCATTGATCCCTGGGGCACCACCCACTTGATCTTGTCCCACTCAGATCCCACTTTACAGTCATTCTAAACACTGCAAATAATGACTTTTGCTGCCTGTCTTTAAAGTAATAGGTAAACCCATTGTGGGCTACTCCCCCTATTCCATAGTGGTACTACTTCTGGAGCAATATTTTGTGATCAGCACAGTCAAATGCCTTATTTGAATCAAAAAAGATGCCTAGCGTTCGAAACCTTTTGTTTAATCCATCCAGTACCTCACAGAGAAAAGAGAATATAGCATTTTCACTTGTTAAATCACTTCTAAAGCCAAACTGTACATTTGACAGCAAATTATGTGAAATGAAATGATGTATTATCCTTACACACACAGCTCTTCAATAACCTTAGCAGACACTGATGGCATAGAAATATGTCTAAAATTGTCTACATTATCCCTTTCTCCCTTTTCATAATGTGGCTTTTCTAAAGAGTCCTTTACTCCTCCGGGAAACTGACCATCTTTAAGTGGCTCCGGAAAGGCTCAAAATCATGAAAAGTTCAATTTTTACTTTTTTGCGTTTTCTGAATCTGCAGACTATTACCTTTTAATAGATATACAGGGTGATTCAAAAAGAATACCACAACTTTAAAAATGTGTATTTAATGAAAGAAACATAATATAACCTTCTGTTATACATCATTACAAAGAGTATTTAAAAAGGTTTTTTTTCACTCAAAAACAAGTTCATAGATGTTCAATATGGCCCCCTCCAGACACTCGAGTAATATCAACCCGATACGGCAACTCGTTCCACACTCTCTGTAGCATATCAGGCGTAACAGTTTGGATAGCTGCTGTTATTTCTCGTTCCAAATCATCAATGGTGGCTGGGAGAGGTGGCCGAAACACCATATCCTTAACATACCCCCATAAGAAAAAATCGCAGGGGGTAAGATCAGGGCTTCTTGGAGGCCAGTGATGAAGTGCTCTGTCACGGGCTGCCTGGCGGCCGATCCATCGCCTCGGGTAGTTGACGTTCAGGTAGTTACGGACAGATAAGTGCCAATGTGGTGACGCTCCATCCTGCTGAAATATGAATTGTTGTGCTTCTTGTTCGAGCTGAGGGAACAGCCAATTCTCTAACATCTCCAGATACTGTAGTCCAGTTACAGTAGCACCTTCGAAGAAAAAGGGACCAAAAACTTTATTGGCTGAAATGGCACAGAAAACGTTCACCTTAGGCGAGTCACGTTCATACTGAGTTGTTTCCCGCGGATTCTCAGTGCCCCATATACAGACATTGTGACAGTTGACTTTCCCGTTAGTGTGGAAAGTTGCTTCATCACTAAACACAATCTTTGAAACGAAAGATTCATCTGTTTCCATTTGAGCAAGGATAAAATCACAGAAATCGATTCTTTTAATCTAATCAGCTGCAGACAGTGCTTGAACCAATTTCAGACGATAAGGTTTCATAACTAACCTTTTTCGTGGGACTCTCCATACAGTTGATTGTGGAATTTGCAGCTCTCTGCTAGCTCTGCGAGTCAATTTTCATGGGCTGCGAACAAATGCTTGCTGGATGCGTGCTACATTTTCATCACTCGTTCTCGGCCGTCCAGAACTTTTCCCTTTGCACAAACACCCATTCTCTGTAAACTGTTTATACCAACGTTTAATACACCACATATCAGGAGGTTTAACAACATACTTCGTTCGAAATGCACGCTGAACAAGTGTCGTCGATTCACTTCTGCCGTACTCAATAGCACAAAAAGCTTTCTGTTGAGTGGTCGCCATCTTAGCATCAACTGACGCTGACGCCTAGTCAACAGCGTCTCAAGCGAACAAATGTACAACTAAATGAAACTTTATAGCTCCCTTAATTCGACGACAGATAGTGCTTAGCTCTGCCTTTTGTCGTTGCAGAGTTTTAAATTCCTAAAGTTGTGGTATTCTTTTTGAATCACCCTGTATAATTTATTCAATTCCGAAGACTACAACTATTTTTAATTTTTTTTTTTGAAATGTGTTCTACATGGGCGTGACCCACTGTGGCGCTGTTAAACTGCTGTCAAATGGTGTTATTATTAACGTCCGTGTTCATCAGGTACATTTTAGTGATGTGAGATAAAGTATGTGTTGTGGCTAACCTGTGATGGTTCAATATACATCGCTGGTGTGATTGACGATTGTTTCATGTTTATTTACTCTGTCGTTATCTCGAAAATATTCGTAATTAATTCTATTTCTTGAGTCTCTGTTTTGTTGAAGTATAATAATGAGTAAAAGTAAAGTTATTAGAAATCCTCTGAAGGCTTTCCAACATTTCTCCTTTTCTTAAAAGTCTTTTCATACTTCTTCAACCAATGAAAATCCCCAACATAGCTTGTGTCCCAAAGAAGAAGACAGTTGGTGTAAATATAACAAAGGATTGCTAACTGGTGAAGTGTACACTCATAAGCATAGTCTGCCTCATGCAATAATGGAGGTGATAAAACCTATTTTCAGAGACTTAGCAGCACCTGAACTGTTGAAAAAGTGTATTCACAGAAAACCTCAAAACCCCAATGAAAGTGTAAATAGTATTATATGGTCGAGAATCCCCAAGGCTGTATTTGTTGGAATAGAAACACTTCACTTTGGTGTGTATGATGCTGTTTCGACTTTCAATGACGGCAACATTGTAAGGTGCAAGGTATTTAGAAGTATGGGAATGAAGATAGGTTCTAACATGGTACAAGCGATACTTGCTTTAGACAAGGAATGCCTTCGGGCTGCAGACAGGGCTGTAAAGAGTCTAGAAATACAAGCAAGAGTAAACAGGAGGAGGAACAAGAGGAAGCTGGAGGAGGAGTTTGCAGAGGATGAAGATAATCCATCCTATGGACCTGGAATGCACTAAAAAGTTAATCCAATCTTTGTCGCTCGATTCCCAAAACTTTTATTTTCTCATACTAATTACATGTTTTCTAAGGATCTTCCAAATTTATTTGTTTCAAACTTCCAGTAAATGTTACACAGTACCTTCTGCATAATTTAACATAGCCTTTTTCCAAAAAACTGTATATTTTTGAATATATAAATAAAAAATTGCAAAAAAATGTTGTGAATTTTCATTACAATTGAAAAAAAATCATCTTTAATAACTGAACTAAAATTTTGTAAAATCCCTGTGTTAAGTTGTAGCCCATATTCCAATAAATAATCTGTAAATAGTTCAACTTCCTACCTGAAATACTTTGTGAAGAAAGATGTAATTTATAAGCGTTATTTTAACATTGCAAGTATAGGGCGTTCCGGAGCCCCTTAAGGGGATACATAAGAGAAAATGGACATGTTTACATTATCTGACATAGTTTTTTGTGTTTGAAAGATAATAGACAAAAATTGTGCACGTGAGATAATTATGTTATGGGTTACATTCTGAAATTTTTCAAATATTTTTCCCAAAAAATTTGATCATGGCATTGTTGGAAATTTCCGCAACATATGCTTCACATAAGGAACATTTTCACAAAAATTACTTTACTTACAACTTTCATATTGTGGTAGGTAATTCTCAGTAATCAAATAAGCAAAAGTGTGGAACAGTCTTCTAATATCACTTTTAGAGCTCTTACAATTTATTTTAAAAAATGGAAAAAAGCAACTTCAGTTTCACAGAAAAGTAAATAATTCTGATAGAAATACACTTAGAAAAAACTTGTACCACAGGAAGTTGTGTTATACTATGCACAAAGCCTGCAGAAAATTTCACTTTTCTGTCTCCAATGGTTCATGGGAAAATGTTCCTTAAACACTGAAAAATGAAAGTTCCTGGAAATGCACATAAAATATTTTACAAGGGTTTACACCATAAACTAGCACCTTAATGTTGACCATAACCATACATTTGGTCTTCTTGCTCTTCGTGTACCTGTTTCGTTTTTATCTGATGTTTCTGGCGCGCTCTTTTGGCTATATCCTTCACAGACAGTTCCGAACATGCAACATGTGCAGTATCTATCTTCTTCAATAGCTTCTCGATGAAGCAACCTGCAACAAATCCTTGTCCACTAAAGGCCCTTACTCTTCTAGTTCTTCCACAATTAAACAACAGACATGTATCATATGTGGCAATTTCAACAACAGTAGATGAGCTTTTTTTTTGGCATCTCTTCCAAATGAGACTGTTGAAGCTCTCATTCAGGTTTTGTGTTCCACCATGGGTACATTACTTTTACAAATCTGGATGAGCTAGAAACTGGTATGTTGACTTTATAGTGTTTAAGACCACTTCAAGAAGAATGTGTTTATGTGCATAGGTTTTGTTTTTCGCTTCTGCCTGCTTATTTTTGCGCCAGGATATATCACACAATTCATCTACTGGTTTCTCATCAATTGACAACTTGTGAAAAAATATTACCCACACTGCCTTCTGCATTACCTCCAAATCTCCAGTGTTTTGCCTTATTGCTTTGCCATAATATATTTACAAATTGTGGATCTCTTTGTCAGTCAGGCTTTGTGGCCCACCCAGTGGCTTTGCATCTTTGAGTTTTACACCTTTTTGTTCTTTTTTCAGTTTCAGAAGTCTCCTGCCCATCCTCTTCTGAATGTGCTCCACACACTCTAGATTTTCAGTGTTGCATACATTTCCATATGGCTTACTTTCTACAACAGATTTCAAAGCACTAAAATCTCCATCACCAATATATTTCAAATATCTAACTACTTGCCTCATTTTGCACTGATGAAATACTAATTTCATTCCTGCTGGCTCCATGCCACCACTAGAACCATCATAATTCTTGCTACAAATTATTTTCTGTTTTATTTGCCATTGTCTCTATTTTTCATTATTGTCTAACGTCTTCTTCCGTGCACAAATAGTACAATATTTGGACATCACCGGCAAATCCATAACTTTTCGCATGTTGAAACTTATAACTGATGAAACACCGTGTAGGGAGGTGTGGCGCCTTTTCATCCATGTGTTATCACATGAAATGCATAGATCTGTAGAAGACAAAGGGTCATTTACGTCTGTCTGGATGTATTCGTTAAATAAAACTGCCTGCTTCACTGCTGCTGACAAACTGTTATTGCTTTCTGTTTCCAAGGCGTTCAGATAATGATTGTTTAGTGTTGAGTACAAAGCAGACAGAGATAGCATATTCATTATTGCACAAAACAAATTGCTACCTTCCCTTCCAACACCAACACACCTCATCCCATAGCAGAATATTATGTGGGGTCCATACACCGAATTCTTAACAGTTGATGTTTTGAATTGAATGTCAGTTTGACAGTTGGCGAAAAAGTAGTGCATATTACACACAATACCATCTCTGTCATTGCTGTCATATAATCTTAAAGATTTATTGTCTCAGTTACCACATGCACGCTAATTTCTTATAATAGAACACATAATTTCTAAATCATTTCTAAAACCATTTCTTCTGTGAACTGCTTGTTGTCTTAGCTTCACAATTATCTTCGGCTGAATTATCTTCACTCACTTCCTGAAACTTTTTTTTCACACGTAAATGGCGAGCTTTCGACACTTTCTTAAAATCTTTACCCTTATATCTTGGTATTTTAAACGGTAAATCATACAAAAAATTGAACTCGGTCTTAATTCTCAACACTAACATCATAACCGAAATGTTTATATTTCTGCACCACAGACAATAACAGCTGCCAAAGATAGCTAGCGGAAGGCAATGATAACACGATGTAAACGGGTACACAACGTTCTATACAGAGGATGCTAAGTTCACCCAACCTGGATATGATGTGACGTCATTATGACGATTAACACACCTATCGACTTTTACGAACGTTCGAGATTCTAAACTGTCGTCAGCTAGTGGTTTGTTTTGACATGTGCGATTCTGATAACAGCTGAGTGTGACAGCGTGTATGTATTTCGCCAAAATAAAAGTAAAAGAGCTGGATATTAATAGAAATATTCCTGACTGTGGCCTTGAAAACACCACGGACAACACGTTTCGTAAAAAATTGAAGTCTTCTTATGTCCTGACCAGATTAGATTGTGTGATTGTTGTATTGAACGCTTACGCCGAAAATAATATTTATTTATTATCAATATTTTAGTATGGTTTCATCGAATTGGTCTTGTCAGTACATATTAGATTGTAGCAGCATACTCTTGCTGACTTTTTTTTTCTTAATTTATATAGCTGAAACAGAACTCGTGCGAGTTTGTTAGCTAAGTAATTTATATGTCCATCCCAAGATAGTCTTTTATCAACCATAATTACAAGTAATTTTACACTCGGACTGCAGAGACAGGTACCTTAGTGTCCAGTAATGACTGGTGTGTAGAATGATTGAATTTAGAACTTAAAAAGAAAAATATGAGGCATTGTTGAAGAAAAATCGTCGACCGGAGATGAAATACGAGGGGAAGTGGATTTCTCAATGTAATCTTAACGAAAGGTTAGTGTCTTGACGCATCTAAAGATTTTGGCTGCTGAGTGCTTCTTCTCACCGAGTACAAATAACCGACGCACTTCAGCTGGGTCAGAAGTACATCAATTTCTGCTTGAGATTCACAGTAACCACGCAATTGCCCGTCGTCATCGATGCTGAACTCTTTCAGATTTCTCTCATTAGTCTCTCGAATTCTGAACACATAATTAGAGACGAGCAAACGAAAAACAACGCACAGGACACAAACACAGTACAATACACGATTTAAACGCAAGGAACGCAAAACACATTTCAACGAATGGTGCAGAGCACAGCGCTACCCTGTCACAACCTCTCGAAAGTCGATATACGGTTTCTATCGTTTTCGATGTAGCGTGTATACGTCATAATGACGTCACATCGTATCCAAGTCCGGTGAACTTAGCATCCTCCGTTCTATACATGGAGGTAAGAATCATGGAGGTAAAAATAAGAGGAGTTGTCATGACGTCACAAACTTGAAGCCAACCCAAGTGAAGATCCGCCATGTTACCTACCCCAAAACATTCGCTTCTGGTGGTTTGATTCCGTGTAATTGTGAAGTGTTTTGATAAAAAACGCCAGCTTGTGTCGCTTATGGGTGTACTAATCGTTCTGATTGTAGTCTAAAGTTTAAACAAATCATGTTTCATTCGTAAGTGGACTTATTTAAGCGCTATTTTCTTATATATACTTGAAATTCTGATGCACTGTAAGTTATACAGTATGGTTTTATTTCTGTGATTAGACTTAAGATTTCCTATCAATCCAACACGAAGAACTATCTGGAGGTGAGCAATACACTTGGTTTTCATTGTTTCGTTATTCCCAAGTAACGGAAAAGTCCTGGCAAGAAATATCCTGGAAATGGGGACTAATGTTTTAAAATTCGATAATTTAATATAAAAGTAATGTAACTACATGTAGTTAGTTAAATCTTAAGTAAAATGTGCGAAACACCTGTTACAGTGGTTAAATATATATTTGTTAAAGCAAATTTCCTATCTAAGTCCAGGCTATTTAGATCATTATATTAATCACTGTGTTGTCGTGTTACCCTGTAAATTGCTGTTATTTGCCACACTGAATGTCACTTGGTAGGTACAGTTTATGAACAAAGCAGATATGTAAACTACAATGGGCCTGACAATCTTAAATTCCGTTCTTTTACTTCGTAATTTAACGAATCTTTCACTTTGTTGACATGACAGCTGTCTTGTTTATATCATCCCTGCAGACATCTATGGGACACCAAAGGAAATAAGGTAAGTTTCTTGCAAACTTGAACATTTAAAATTTGCATTCGACTTGAAAATGCAACGAATGCAAATCGGTGCCTCTAAACTATCAATAATTGCTTTTGGAGTTCTGGCTCTATCAATTATCGACACAAACACAATGAAAGTGAATAGAAATGGATTAAGAAAGCACGCTATTCATAGCACATACTTCTCTTCTCGGTTATTCGAAGTGTATAAACAAAAAGGAATTACAGTACTGAGACCAGAAGCGTCATGTTTTCGTGTCGTAGTACTGTATCGAATACGCATTTAAGACCAGAAAAACGTATGAAGTTGCGTTCCTTATGCTGTGTTGTTCACTAAAACAGTGTAACATTTACTATATAAAATAAATATCGCGTGCACAAGACAGAAATAACGAACAAGAAGCAATTGTAAACACTCGTCTGCTAATGTTTTGGGGGATTCAAGATGGCGGCAGGCCCCGCCCACTGGCTTCAAAACAACTTACAGCGTAAGTCTGTAGCGCCATCTCCCCTTATTCTTCCTCCATGGTAAGAATAAAGAAAGACGCCGCGACGTCACAGCTGCGAAGCTATGTCAAGCTGAGGGTAGCCATCTTAATCCGACCAAAACATTGCTGCTGTAAGCTTGTGTGCATAGGCTTGTCGCTCGTTTTAGGAAGGATTTTGCGCTATTATGGTGACTTGTGTGGTGTTCAGGTGTACGAATCGTTCTGATCGTGACGCAAAACTGAAGGGAATAACATTTCATGTGTAAGTTATATCGATAAGTGTGATTACAACTTCATCGTGAACGAACATTTACAACCTCTTTACTTGTACTATAGCGTATTTTTCTCTTTTATGATTTTAGATTTCCTAAAAATGGAAGTCGGAAAGCTCTGTGGGAGAATACCATGAGGAGGAAGAATTGCTGTGCGTCTAAATGGAGCACTATAAGTTTTCAGCATTTTCGATAAGAGGACATTGACTGAACTTTTCTTTCAACCGTACAGTTCAAATAAAATGCTGTACCATCAGTTTTTCCTACACACCTAAAACATTTGCAAAAGGTATGTTAATTCAAAGATCTAAATTCTTTGACTTCAAGTTCACGTTTCAGTATAATACATACGTATCACTGATAATTGAAGTGCTGAGTCATTCACTTTCTGTCTTCATCATGTACCAAATTAAAAGCTAACATTAATTTAACTGGCGTAAAGTATAGGCCTAAACAGGACACTGTGTAGATTTACCAATATATGTATTTCTTTAGATATTGGTGTTATTGAACAGTGTTTCACAGTAGTGTAACATAACTGAAATGTTCCTGTACGTACCACAAACATTATACAGGGTGGTCCATTCATAGTTACCGTTCCAAATATCTCACGAAATAAGCGTCAAACGAAAAACAACATAGAACGAAACTTGTCTAGCTTAAAGGGGGAAACCAGATGGCGCTGTGGTTGGCCCGCTAATCTAATGGGCCAACCACAGCGCTGCCATAGGTCAAACAGATATCAACTGCGTTTTTTTAAATAGGAACCCCCATTTTTATTACATATTCGTGTAGTATGTAAAGAAATATGAATGTTTTAGTTGGACCACTTTTTTCGCTTTGTGATAGATGGCGCTGTCATAGTCACAAACATATGGCTCACAATATTAGACAAACAGTTGGTAACAGGTAGGTTTTTTAAATTAAAATACAGAACATAGGTACGTTTGAACATTTTATTTCCGTTGTTCCAATGTGATACATGTACCTTTGTGAACTTCTCATTTCTGAGAACGCATGCTGTTACAGCGTGATTACCTGTAAATACCACATTAATGCAATAAATGCTCAAAATGATGTCCATCAACCTCAATGCATTTGGCAATACGTGTAACGACATTCCTCTCAACAGCAAGTAGTTCGCCTTCTGTAATGTTCGCACAAGCATTGACAATGCGGTGATGCATGTTGTCAGGCGTTGTTGGTGGATCACGATAGCAAATATCCTTCAACTTTCCCCACAGAAAGAAATCCGTGGACGTCAGATCCGGTGAACGTGCGGGCCATGGTATGGTGCTTCGACAACCAATCCACTTGTCATGAAACATGCTATTCAATACCGCTTCAACTGCACGCGAGCTATGTGCCGGATATCCATCATGTTGGAAGTACATCGCCAGTCTGTAATGCAGTGAAACATCTTGTAGTAACATCGGTAGAACATTACGTAGGAAATCAGCATACATTGCACCATTTGGATTGCCATCAATAAAATGGGGGCCAATTATCCTTCCTCCCATAATGCTGCACCATACATTTACCCGCCAAGGTCGCTGATGTTCCACTTGTCGCCATCGTGAAGTTTCCGTTGCCCAATAGTGCATATTATGCCGGTTTACGTTACCGCTGTTGGTGAATGACACTTCGTCGCTAAATAGAACGCGTGCAAAAAATTTGTCACCGTCCCGTAATTTCTTTTGCGATCAGTGGCAGAATTGTACACGACGTTCAAAGTCGTCGCCATGTAATTCCTGGTGCATAGAAATATGGTACGGGTGCAATCGATGTTGATGTAGCATTCTCGACACCGACGTTTTTGAGATTCCCGATTCTCGCGCAATTTGTCTGCTACTGATGTGCGGATTAGCCGCGACAGCAGCTAAAACACCTACTTGGGCATCATCATTTGTTGCAGGTCGTGGTTGACGTTTCACATGTGGCTGAACACTTCCTGTTTTCTTAAATAACGTAACTATCCGGCAAACGGTCCGGACACTTGGATGATGTCGTCCAGGATACCGAGCAGCATACATAGCACACGCCCGTTGGGCATTTTGATCAACACGATATCGAACTTTTCCGCAATTGGTAAATGGTCCATTTTAACACAGGTAATATATCACGAAGCAAATACCGTCCACACTGGCGGAATGTTACGTGATATCACGTACTTATACGTTTGAGACTATTACAGTGCCATATATCACAAAGTGAAAAAAGTGGTCCAACTAAAACATTCATATTTCTTTACGTACTACGCGACTATGTAATAAAAAATGGGGGTTCCTATTTTTAAAAAAACGCAGTTGATATCCGTTTGACCTATGGCAGCGTCATCTAGCGGACCAACCATAGCGCCATCTGGTTTCCCCCTTCAAGCTAGACGAGTTTCGTTCTTTGTAGTTTTTTCGTTTGATGCTTATTTCGTGAGATATTTGGCACGGTCAATATCAATGGACCACCCTGTATATTTATGGGGCCTTGGAGTGAGGGTATAGCTAACTTAGTTTTCAGTATCAATTATTCAGTCATAACTCCGGAAGTAATTGAATACACATATGAAGTAAATTTTATCAGTTATGTGAAGATTTAAGGCAGTAGTTTGTGAGCATCTCACTTTGTCTGGTGTACTGTGTTGCACATCATTTTTATTGCACTGTCTTTGCTACTTAATGGTAGTTATGTTCTAGGAGTAATTGATACAGCAGAAGTTTGCTTATCTATGTTGATTGTGGGAGGATTCCTTCAGGTCCTTTGAATAAATTAATTTCACTTTCCACCTCATTAGCGCCTTACACATAGCTTTTGCCTAGGGATGATTTCATACTGTGTACAGAATTTAAGAGGGGAGTTCCTGGAACACTGAAGAGTTTCTGCATCTACACAGTATGCTATAAAGAGATAATCTGGTTCTCCACACTGTCATGTAGAAATTAATTTATGAAACTCCTTTTTGACGAGCATCAGCCTTCACACACAAGATAATATTTGAGGAGAAAATTCAGGTTCACCATTTAGATTATGAGACTACTTACGGTGAACAAGTTTGTCTGGTATAATTATTTAGTCAAGTCACAGAAATTAACACTTTGGCTGTGTTAAATACGACTGTGTATGTGGGATAAGCGCAGCAAATGAACATTTCTTTTGTTTGATGCACTATTAATTGACATTCTCCACTGAAAAATATCATTACTGATTAAAAAGCTTTGGCACTACCTTCTTGTTAACATTATACACTACTGTGGAACATTGGATATGCACCAACCACTAACGCAAATTTAGATATAATGCACAATTTTATATCATCAACTGTTGGACGAGTTGTATTAACAGCTTGTTAACTGACAGTACCAACAGCAAAACAGTGTGATAGTTAAACAAGACACCCCAGTAGAAATATTTTACACTTTCAGAGTTTACATTTTTTCATTAAGTGTGTATTAACTGTAGCTTCGCGCATAGGAGGAATCTCAAATTGTCTGCTGAACACAACAATGGTTTTTGATAGAGTGATGAGCATTTTATAAACAAGATAAATAGATGCTGAAAAATAGAATTTATATTCAGAATGAGATTTTCACTCTGCAGCGGAGTGTGCGCTGATATGAAACTTCCTGGCAGATTAAAACTGTGTGCCCGACCGAGACTCGAACTCGGGACCTTTGCCTTTCGCGGGCAAGTGCTCTACCAACTGAGCTACCGAAGCACGACTCACGCCCGGTCTCACAGCTTTACTTCTGCCAGTATCTCGTCTCCTACCTTCCAAACTTTACAGAAGCTCTCCTGCGAACCTTGCAGAACTAGCACTCCTGAAAGAAAGGATATTGCGGAGACATGGCTTAGCCACAGCCTGGGGGAGATTTCCAGAATGAGATTTTCACTCTGCAGCACTTGCCCGCGAAAGGCAAAGGTCCCGAGTTCGAGTCTCGGTCGGGCACACAGTTTTAATCTGCCAGGAAGTTTCATATCAGCGCACACTCCGCTGCAGAGTGAAAATCTCATTCTGGAAATCTCCCCCAGGCTGTGGCTAAGCCATGTCTCCGCAATATCCTTTCTTTCAGGAGTGCTAGTTCTGCAAGGTTCGCAGGAGAGCTTCTGTAAAGTTTGGAAGGTAGGAGACGAGATACTGGCAGAAGTAAAGCTGTGAGACCGGGCGTGAGTCGTGCTTCGGTAGCTCAGTTGGTAGAGCACTTGCCCGCGAAAGGCAAAGGTCCCGAGTTCGAGTCTCGGTCGGGCACACAGTTTTAATCTGCCAGGAAGTTTCATATCAGCGCACACTCCGCTGCAGAGTGAAAATCTCATTCTGGAAATCTCCCCCAGGCTGTGGCTAAGCCATGTCTCCGCAATATCCTTTCTTTCAGGAGTGCTAGTTCTGCAAGGTTCGCAGGAGAGCTTCTGTAAAGTTTGGAAGGTAGGAGACGAGATACTGGCAGAAGTAAAGCTGTGAGACCGGGCGTGAGTCGTGCTTCGGTAGCTCAGTTGGTAGAGCACTTGCCCGCGAAAGGCAAAGGTCCCGAGTTCGAGTCTCGGTCGGGCACACAGTTTTAATCTGCCAGGAAGTTTCAGAATTTATATTTCTGGAAAGGACAAAGAATAGGAGTATTTAGTGGACTGTAACATGTTGTTCATGACAAAGACTGTAACACCTTCAACAATCTATTTAAAAAAGAACACAGTTCTTAATGTTTTCCATCTGTTTATTTTATTTAGGGAGACCACCAGTGTGGAAGGAGAGCTCTTCCTTTCCATCTTCAGCTTTGGCTACCGTCAGTAGAGTGCAGAATGAAGTAGTTCCTGCTCCTGTTCCTAAGTACACTGCAGGACCACAAGAACTTAGTCAGGCATCCTCTGAAAGTGCTGAACTGAAGAGGAACGGTGAACACCTCATAACAAAAACTGAACAGTACAAAAAACAAATTAAAACTCTTCAGCAGTCTAAGCGACGACTTAAGAAGAAAGTGGCTTCTTTGAATGCTGTCATTAAGGTTCTGAAAGACAAGCATCTTATGGATGAAAGTTCGCTAAATATACTAGAAAGCATACCTGGAATGCAGAGAGACTTGCTGCAGCAGCAAACTGCGAAAGCTAATGCACAGGCTGTACCTAGGACATACAGCCCAGAAATGCGCTCCTTTGCCTTGACGCTGCATTTTTATTCCCACAGGGTGTATAATTATGTTAGGTGCTGTTTTAATACATGTTTGCCACACCACAGAACGTTGACGAAGTGGTACCAGTGTGTAGGAGGAGCGTCTGGACTCACATCTGAGGCGTTTAAGGTAATTAAGGCAAAGACTTGTCACTCCAAAACAAAGTTTCCGACTCTATGTAGCTTGGTAGTTGATGAAATTGCTATCAGGCAACATGTAGAATTTGATGGTACATGGTATTGTGGTTATATTGACATGGGGCTATCTGTAGACATAGATAATTTGCCCATTGCCAAAGAAGCATTTGTACTCATGCTTGTGGCTATTAATGCTTCTTGGAAGCTCCCAGTTGGGTATTTCTAGACTGCTGGTATAACTGGTGAGCAAAAAGCCGAGGTAGGTAGACAGTGCATTGATCTTGCCAATTCAAGTGGTGTGAAAGTTGTTTCACTCACATGTGATGGTCCAGTTAGCAATTTGTCAGTGGCTAGACATTTAGGCTGCAGTCTCAACTGTGAAACTTTGAGAAGTACTTTTTCAGTTGAAGGGAATGATCATGAGATGTCATTTTTCCTAGACCCTCCATATATGTTGAAACTTGTGAGCAATGCTTTAGGAGATAAAATTTTTCTTTGGGATGAGCAAGGTGGTGTCATTTCTTGGCACTTTTTGGAAATGTTACATAAATTGCAGGTCACGGAAGGGTTCTACCTCAGCAACAACATTATTGCCAGTCACCTTAATTTTTTTTTAAATAAAATCAATGTGGAACTGGCTACTCAGCTGCTTAGCAATTCCGTGACAGATGTCATGCAGTACTATTGTGATATGAAACTCCTGGGTTTTGAACAGGCAACATTTATACGCATTTTCAACTATCTCTTTGGTGTCTGCAATTCCAGAACACTTTTACAAAGTGGTTTCAAGCTGGCATTAAATACAGCAAATTTTAGTGCTGTAGAAGGATTTCTTTTAAAGGCACAGAGGTACATCAAGGAACTCACCGTTGGTCCAAATCCTCAGTCAGTCAAAATTGTTGACTCAAATAGAAAGACAGGATTTATTGGATTCCTGGTGTTTATATCCAGTGTTTTACACATATATATCAATTTAGTGAGAACACAAACTGATGCTACTCTACTGAAGTTCCTACTTCTGTGCAAATGTTATCAGGACCACATGGAAATGTTTTTTAGTGCCATCCGAAGTCGTGGTGGTTGTAATAACAACTCCACTGCTCACCAGTTTGTTGCAGCATACAAGAATCTACTAAGGCCGTGTCCTACGTGAGCGACAGAAGCGTCCGACAGCGCGCGACAGCCGGATTCGCGACATTCCTGCTACTACTCGCTACTTCGCGCGACATGCTAGGATGTCCTGCGTGCGAGCGACGTTTGCCGCAAGCTTCCATCAGCTATTTCCGAAACATGACGCCCACAAATCGTACAATGATGTTGTTCCTCGAAAGTACAGCAGCAAAATTAATTGTAATTAGGAAATTAAGACGTCAAAGGAGCGCTGTACATGAAATCTACAAAACGAGGAGTCTCCATGGCGAATCCCATCATTTACATCGTGAGTTACGACGGTCACCAAACAATTTTTTTGAATATACGAGAATGAACATAAATTCCTCCGATTAGCTCGTCAGTGGTTTAAAGATGTGTATTTCGCATGCAACCACCACCTTTCAGCGACCAATAAGCATGGCAGAAAGGCTGATAATTGCACTAAGGTAAGTTACTACCACATACTAGTATGTGCTTTCAAAATGTAACATGAGCTGTGTAGCATTAGATTTCTGCTTTACGTTTTTTTACTGATTTACTTCTTTCAAATCAGTGCTGCCGGTGGACACTAGCTTACAATTTTCTGTTAAGAGTGTAGGATGTGTGTCCGCAGCTCGTGGTCGTGCGATAGCGTTCTCGCTTCCCACGCCCGGGTTCCCGGGTTCGATTCCCGGCGGGGTCTGGGATTTTCTCTGCCTCGTGATGACTGGGTGTTGCGTGATGTCCTTAGGTTAGTTAGGTTTCAGTAGTTCTAAGTTCTAGGGGACTGATGACCATAGATGTTAAGTCCCATAGTGCTCAGAGCCATTTGAACCAATTTGTAGGATGTGTTATACAAGTTTATAGGTACACAGATTAAGACAGATGAACATCTCTGTTCTGACTGCATTTACCATGTTACTTTACAGTTTATATACAGGGTGAGTCACCTAACGTTACCGCTGGATATATTTCGTAAACCACATCAAATACTGACGAACCGATTCCACAGACCGAACGTGAGGAGAGGGGCTAGTGTAATTGTTTAATACAAACCATACAAAAATGCACGGAAGTATGTTTTTTAACACAAACCTAAGTTTTTTAAATGGAACCACGTTAGTTTTGTTAGCACATCTGAACATATAAACAAATACGTAATCAGTGCCGTTTGTTGCATTGTAAAATGTTAATTACATCCGGAGATATTGTAACCTAAAGTTGACGCTTGAAACCTCCTACGTTCAGTTGTGTGCATCTGCAGGGACATGTTTACGATGACGACCATGTTTACGAGTGTGGCTGTAGTGCACTATTGTGGTTTGGTCTAGCTGTCGCAGTGTCCGCATGTAGCGCTCGCTGCTATTGTTATTCTGCATTCGTCTCCGCACGCAGATCAATTGTAGTACACCGTGTTACCAGACGTCTGTGATAGTGTAGTGTTGTAGGAATTGTGACCATGTTGTATTCGAACTCTGAAAAGGCGGAGATGGTACTCATCTATGGCGAGTGTCGACGAAATGCAGCGGAAGCCTGCAGGGTGTATGCAGAACGGTACCCGGACAGAGAGCATCCAACGTGCCGCACATTGCAAAACATCTACCGCCAACTGTATGCAACAGGTATGGTCGTAGCACGCAAACGTGTCCGTAACAGGCCCGTCACAGAAGAAGCTGGTGCAGTTGGTGTGTTATCTGCTGTTGCCATGAATCCACACATGAGTACACGGGACATTGCGAGAGCCGGTGGACTGAGTCAAAGCAGTGCCATGCGCATACTGCATCGTCACCGCTTTCACCCGTTTCATATGTCGCTGCATCAGCAATTATATGTTGATGACTTTAATCATCGAGCACAATTCTGTCAATGGGCATTAACAGAGAGTGCGTTGCAGTTCTACCTGTTTACCGATGAAGCGGGTTTCACAAACCATTGGGCAGTGAATCTACGGAACATGCATTACTAGTCCGTGGACAATCCTCGCTGGCTCAGACAGGTAGAGCGACAGCGACCGTGGACTGTAAATGTATGGTGCGGAATCATTGGCGACCACCTCATTGGTCCTCACTTCATTGCAGGGGCCGAAACAGCTGCAACATACATCGCGTTTCTACAGAATGATCTGCCAACGTTGCTCGAAAATGTCCCACTGGAAACGCGTCGACGTATGTGGTATCAGCATGATGGTGCACCTGCACATTCCGCAATTAACACTAGGCTGACCCTTGACAGGATGTTCGATGGGCGTTTCATAGGACGTGGAGGACGCATAAATTGGCCAGCCCGTTCTCCTCATCTTACACCTCTGGACTTCTTTCTGTGGGGTACGTTAAAGGAGAATGTGTACCGTGATGTGCTTACAACCCCAGAGGATATGAAACAACGTATTGTGGCAGCCTGCGGCGACATTACACCAGATGTACTGCGGCGTGTACGACATTCATTACGCCAGAGATTGCAATTGTGTGCAGCAAATAATGGCCACCACATTGAACATCTATTGGCCTGACATGTCGGGACACACTCTATTCCACTCCGTAATTGAAAACGGAAACCACGTGTGTACGTGTACCAAACCCCTCATGGTAATGTACATGTGCGTCAGTCAAAAAGACCAATAGAAAGGTCTTAGCATGTGGACGTAACGTGCTGTTCCAGTCTCTTCTGTACCTAAGGTCCATCACCGTTCCCTTTGGATCCCTACGTAATTCGGTGCTCTCCGGTACACACGATCGAACAGCGGAGGAGTGGTACTCAAGCGTCAACTTTAGGTTACAATATCTCCGGATGTAATTAACATTTTACAATGCAACAAACGGCACTGATTACGTATTTGTTTATATGTTCAGATGTGCTAACAAAACTAACGGGGTTCCATTTAAAAAAACCTAGGTTTGTGTTAAAAAACATACTTCCGTGCATTTTTTATGCTTTTTATTAACCAATTACACTAGCCCCTCTCCTCACGTTCGGTCTGTGGAATCGATTCGTCAGTATTTGATGTGGTTTACGAAATATATCCAGCGGTAATGTTAGGTGACTCACACTGTATAATGAAGAATAGAGGATTATTTTTTACAGGCACATATGAGGTTACTACACATTTTCTATCACACCATAAAAGTTAAATCAGTTAAAAAATTCAATCTTTTCCTTCCTTGATTGATTTGATAGCTTAATAAAAAAAACTTTTTCTTGCTTAATCTGGAAAAGTCGCTGTCAGTTTGAGATTTTGCTGTCTTACGTAATAATTTTCCTTTCCTCTTATGTAGTCATAGGCCTACATTTTTATGTAGGAGTAGTTTATCACTTACTCTCATTGCACAAATATTCTGATTTTTATGTATATACACCTCACTGCTCTTTTCTGAGTTTTAAATCTTTGTAAGCATGTATCTTGTACACTTCCTCATATGTGAACTGACTAGGACAGATGTGGGAATAAAGGTCCACTGTACATTGTCCTGAGAACTTTTATCATCCACAATGTATACTGTTTTCTACATGAAACTCTGCGTCTTTGCCTTACATGAAATAAAGAAAGGCAACCATTCTCCTACAGATGACTGAGGTGTGGGGCATAGACTGTTTTCCCTTGTATGTGTCTATCCTCCACCCATCAGCCATTATTTTATGTATTATTCCATTCAGGAATTTCCATTGTGTGTTTATCTTTTTACAGAGTACATATGTCCTTCCCCTATCAGATGCTTGTCTATAACAGTTCATAAAAAAATTGTGCTTTTTATTTCTTTAACTGTGTCCATTGAATTTAATATATACATTCCACGTTTTTAGTTTTGAACACTACATGCACACATTGATTTAAAAAATTATAGTTTTGTACTAGATACTAGTTTACAGACTCAATAGTTAGTAGTGCTCCCTCTTACTTTACTTTATCAAATCATCTGCTGCAGTTACAAAATATCTGTTAAAGATACTTGCTGTTTCTACAAGATCTACATCACTTTTGCTATCCTCTGCCCTTTTTGTTACTTTTTCACTTTTCATTTATAAAGGAATGTAAGTCTTTTTGAGAAATTATCTCCTTTGTCTACTGCCATGTTAATGAATAATGTTTTTGTTTCTCTGCTGAAACTGCAGTCATCTGTCTTTTATTTTGTACAAAGTATAATATGCATCAGTGTTTCTTTGCTTAGAAAGGTCTTAATACATATTCAATTTATTTGTTGTTTGGTGTACCTCACCAGTCACCCATCTTTTTCTCTTTATGATACTAGTTTATTACCCTTTTGCTGACAGGAAATAAGTGTCTGTAGAGAAATCTATTATTATAGATTACCTGTTCCAATTTAAGACATACTACTTTTGCAAAGCAAAAACTGTATACAAACAAAAATTTATTCTTCCTTCAGGTATTATGTAGTGGGAGTGTCATTTCGCCATCTCTCCTATTCCTTTACGGTTGGCAAAACAACAGTGGCAAATATTGTGAAGGAAGTCTCAAGAGCTCTGTGGTTTTATTTCCAACCATTACATATGCCACAACCAACAGAAGAGTATTTTGCCAATACTGCAAAGGACTTTCTGGAAAAATGGCAGTTTGCAAATTGCATTGGCAGTATAGATGGGAAATACATCAGAATTCGCAGTCCCCCACATTTGGGAAAATTATAAAAATTACTTTTCAGTAGTTCTGCTGTCAGTAACGGATGCCAAATATAGATTTGCTGTATTTGATGTTGGTGCATACGGAAGAGACAGTGATGCTGGATTATTCAGTAATTCAGTACTCCATAGGACAATTGAATCAAATGAAATAATTTTGCCTGGGGAATCATTCCTGCCAAATTCGAATGTGAAAGTGCCACATGTGTTTGTTGGAGATGAAGCGTTCCCACTGGGGTCATACTTAATGATACCATACCCAGGAAGAAATTTAACTGCTGAAAAGGCAGTCTTTAATGAAAGGCTTTCAAGAGCAAGGAGAGTTGTTGAATGCTCATTTGGAATTCTCTCCTCAAAATGGAGAATCTTGTTGAAACCAATAGAAACGGATGTGGGCAATGCAGTAGCCATTGTGAAAGCAGCAACTATTCTGCATAATATTACTATTGACAAAGAAGGTGTTGACCCCACATTTAACACAGTCACTAAGTCAAAAGTGGGAACAAATATTTGTAGCTCAGTGAGGTTAAATTCTTCATGTCAAGAGGCAACAAACATTGGAAATGAATTTTGTAATTATTTTAATAGTGTACAAAATGGAAATTTGGATTAAACTTCATTTAAATAATACTTGAATGTTTTCATTACTAACTAGTGCATAAATATATATCTTCATAAACATATTTATCAATGAAGAAAGCTGTTAGTGCTTTTATTTCATGAGAATGTTCATGTCCATCTTTGTATTATTTTCCCCAGTGTCATTCTGTATGATGATTGAATGAGACTGTGAAACAGCTACTGACAATTTGGTTTCAAATCCAACAACATTCAGTTATTTAGCTGTAAAACCTATAGTCAATCATTTATCTGAGGATGATATTCAAATGCTATCAATAAAAGTTACTGGCCACTTAGGCACTGATCATACCAAAACTGTTATATAACAGTATCATTTACAGTGGCTATCACCATAGAGAGAAGTTATGGAAATATGTAGTGATGAAATTTATAAAGCATGTTAATGGTAACTTTAACTCTTTCTTAAATATATTCCAGGAACAACTCCAATCTCGTTTTTTAACAACAAAACAAGGGCAATACAGAACAGAAAGATAAACAATGGATAACTCCTGGCACTAAAGTACTAAAGTATGTCTCATACTACTTGATCTGTATCTCGTTGTTTCAACAGCACATAACAAAATTCTGAGAATGCTTACTAATAGGAGCTTGTACACATCTATGAAAATGCAAACAAAAAGGCTATAATGGTAAGTGGTATAAATTAATCACTCAATTTAAAAACAGATACATGTCACTAATAAAAACTGTACTGGTACTTACTATCCACAGCCTTGAATCACTGCAACCAGAATGGCAGGATACAAGATATGGTTACAGACACTTGTTTGTATTATTTTTTATTTGAAATTTTGCTTCTCAGTACATCAATTATCTGCCCCATTGCTTCTAATTTTTCTAGTGGTTCAATAAGGTACAAATGAAAACAAAAACTTCCTGTCCTCACATTCGGGTTGTGACTCCAAAATTTTGATCTTTTTCGCTTCCATTTCAAGCAGTTCTCTCTCAAAACTAGCAGACTGTCTTCTCTTTGCTGACCATGTCAGTGATGGTGGAGATGGTAATGTGGCATGAAGAGAGATATGGTCTTCTGTGCTAGGCAGGAACTCCTAGGTCACAACACAATTAACGTGGCCATCGAAAACTATACTTTCACCAAGATCAGTTTCTGGTACAGTGATTGACAGTGATTGTTGACGTTCAAGTGCCACATTTGTTCCAGCCTCTCTTGGTGTCATTGTGTCCATCAGAAACATTAACGCCTGGAAATAACACCACTTGCTACTCCACGCATTAGCTGCATCACCTGATGATATTGGTTTGTACTTCAGTTATCTTGGGAAACAGTCTCTCATGAATTTCCATTTGTCTTTGGCATGATCTTCTGAAACCAGATAAGCAAATATGTAATAAAAGTTATCTTTGTGACTGTGGATTTATATTTTTCATTCTATTATGTGACCCATTAATTATGCTAAGATGAAAGTAGGAATATGTAAAACAACTGCAGTATACCTGGAAACATTAGCCAAAATGGAAAGTAAATCTCCTCAGTTTTCCACTTATGCAAAAATGATAAAGAATAAGATGAAAGTGAAACTTGTTATTCTACAAATGATATACCACTTAACTTTAAAGTACCATTGTAAAGTAGTCAGCTAATTCTTTGGCTTCTTAATTATATTAATACAGCACAAAATCTGAGACACCTATCAGAACAGTATTCATGCCTTACACACAAAACACAGTTTCAAAATTTATAATCATAATAACACAAGCAGAAGTGAATAATGTAATCCACATACACTGCAGCTACCACAACATATCATTAGGCAAGTTACTGCATATTACTTGGATTTCAAAACATCCCTGCATAACATAACATTCTAATACTAAGTAGCATAATTACAGTCTTCATTACATGTACATTAATGAGACTGCCTACAACAGTTAAAGAATGGTAAACTATACCAGAATGTTCAGGGATATTTAAGGACATGACCACTTTCTATTCCAGTCCTTACACTGTATTTACAAAATACAGAAAAACAAAAGCAAACGTAGGGCAGGTGCCATGAAAACAAGGAAAATCTTTTGAGTCATGGATTTGCAAAGATAAAAAAAATCTGAGCTTGAGCGCAATTTCTACGTTTGCACACCTCATATTCGGCAGACACATCGTTATAAAAGTCAAAACTGAAGTGTATATTCAGAAAAGCTTTATTTTAATGATAAATAAATCCCTTAAGTCTATTTTTGGGTGTATTGTGTAAATAAAATTTGGAAAATATAAATGGTGCAAGTACGTAATTTCTATCTTCTTCACAGACGCCAATGTACATTATTATGTATCATAATGTAAAATGCGTCTTAAACAGTAGTTCTAATCAAATATTTAAAAAATCACATACATATTTAATCACTTTTTGACAACTGTAAAACAGAATCAGAAAAGAAAAGAAATAACTCCAATGAGATGAAATTGTAACTGATGTATGATCATAAACAATAGCAACTGTGGCTACATGCGAGAACTTAACTTTTTTCTGTGCTTCTGATATTGGAATCAAGTAGTGTTGTTTTGCAGAAGTGTTGGAACATTCCATATTTTGTATCTCTTTGTTAGTAGCCTAATTACCTTTCCACTGTCTCTCTGAAGGTGGTTTGATTAATCTTGTTTTTGTGGCACTATACTGCTGAGAGCATTGAAGGTTTTTCAGAGGAATATCAGGTAAGCACAGTGTAATTACCAGTATCTAAATAGGGTCTTGTGTAGCAGTGCTCATGCAACTGGGTTTTTGATGCTTAGTTTCACTAATACTGTTTCCAGTTAGGATTGAAAAACTCCCAGGCTCAAGACAGCTTTGGGCACAAATGGTTTACTTACATAGTCCCATCTGTAATTGTTTCAGTTCTATTGTCTGGTGAAATCTGATTCATAATGGACATACATTTTTCAGTACATTTAAGTGTTGAGGAGTATTTTATAATATTTTTATACAGAAAACTGTGTTGTTTTTAAATTCCACAATCTTGCAAAAAGGCAGTTAACTGAAAACAGTCACATTGTAATAATTGTTTACTAATAACAAGCAATTCAACAAAAGTGTATAACAACAGAAAAGATAATCTTTTTTGCTGGAATAAAATTCTGAATATAGTACCTAATGTTTATGCTTTATTTCATTCCCAGTTACCACACTTTTATGAATGAATAAGGAATATATAGCCTACAATTTTATTAGGACAGTGATTTCAAAACAAAACCTTGTTTCAATGTTAACAAAACTTTGTCATTGGCAAGCAACAAAGGTTCTGCTTACTTATTGAGACATTCCACACTTCTCAAACTCTGATATAAGGTTTTGGTCCATAATTCCTGTCTTAATACCTTCATCATTTCATTTTGTACCACAATAAATACCTGTCAGCTTGACAAGAAAGGATTGGATTTAAAAGACTGAAAATTATAAAATACGGAACGATGTAAACAAAGCTCAATGTAAAATGGTTTATACTTAAGTTACCTAAAAACATTGGGACACTGTTGTCCTGTTAAGAACTCTCTTTCATACGAAAATAAGAAATTGGAAACTAAGGTAAGGAAACAATAACTAGACTCCCATAACAGATGGAAATTGGAGCACTGTTATACAGCCTTGCCTAACAGACATGTCATTTAGCAAGTGCTACTGCCGCAATTGATTTGTTGGTTACCAAAAAAAAGTGCACTAGCCTCTTACTAGAGCTGGTGCATAGACCTTAAGAGAAGAAACGTGGGCATTTGTTGATGTGTATATGAATTGTATGGAAAAGAGTTTTATTTTCTTCCTCAGGGTCAATATCATCCAAACTGAAGGTACCTTTGTTTGTGGATAACAAACTCCTAATTTATATTTCTTGGGATTCTCCACAGTTCTATTCCGTTTGACAATAGAATGAAGTTGTGCACAATGTGACAAGTCGTTGGCTAAACATTAACTCACAGTGAGGCGTTTTATCAGGCTTTTTTATCGGCTTCTTCATTGTTTAAATAATTAACAACAAAGACAGGTCATTTGGTTACCTCTTGAAATATGTGTGGTGGTCAGAACTGCAATCAGTCTGTTACACATTAGTAAATAGCTGCTACAATACATCATTCTGAAAAACAATTGGACATATTGGTTTGTATGTCACGAAAATTGGAAAAGACATTGTCACTTCTCGTAAATCTGCAACTGATTCGTCCAATCGGATTGTTGTAACAGATGATAGTAAGAATAACAAAGAAAGAACCCAAGTTTGTGATGCACGTTTATTACTAAATTAAGAAATTTGTATCGTTTACATTCAAGACTGGCATATACTAGCTATTCGTAATATTGCACTAAAAATTATTTTTAATCAGAAGAAACGTGAGATTTCACCTTTATGAGATTTTATTTTAAACAATACCTTTGAAACAACCAATTTGATGACGTTACATACGTATATTGTGCAATTAGCGGCTGTAAATGCAGCACAATGGCAATGTTTGGGTCAGAGTGTCATGGCGGCGATTCACACCCCCATGCCTTCAAAACATAGTACGGCTGGGATACATAGCGCCATCTGCCTTTATTTTTACCTCCATGGTTCTATACTCTTCCGATCCTTTTATGACAGCAGGAAGTAATAAAACATCATAAACAAGAAGAGTGTCGTCTAGAAAAGTGGGTGTGGCGCTGTGCAGCAATTCAAACACCACAGCTTTTTTTATCATTTGTCGTTCGAATTAGTCTGTGAAAATTGGAGACAGTATTTCTAACATGCTACAGAACTAGCTAGTGGCAAAAATTTTTTGTCATTTTTGACCAATTTTGTCCATGTCCCCCCTTAAAGGAAAAATTGCAAATATGAGTAAGTACTGGACTAACATGTACAGCACAGTACTTTAATATTCTGCTAGGCATTCCAACATATCCATGAGAGTCCTTAGTCTTCAGTGATTTAATTGTTGACTCAATCTCCCCCCTTGCCAGAATCACAGAGGAATATTTCACACATCAATCTCAGAAACGCATTTTTCAAGAGAGTTATATGATTCCATATAGAAACTTAGTTTTTATTTCGATCACCAGTAATGCTCAGAAAATGATTGTTTAATACTGTACATGTATCTGATTTATCAGTAAGAGAAATATTTTTACTGCGAACTGACTTTAAACCATCGGACTTGTGCTGCTGACCAGACACTTCCTTCACAACTGACCACATGGCTTTAAATTTATCCTGTGCATTAGCTATTCTATTTGCATGCCACATACTCTTTGCCTTCCTAATAACATTTTAAGTACCTTACAATACTGTTTGAATAGGCTACTGTAGCTTGAATGCGACTACTTCTAACATTTTGATATAATTCTCACTTTGGTCTGCATGATATCCTTGTCCCACTAGTCAACCACCCAGGCTGCCTTTTACTGCTAGTACCCTGTTTAAATCGTCCTAATGGAAAGCACCTTCCAAAGTTCATGAGAAATGTGTTAAGGAAAGCAATATATTTGTCATCTATGTTATCAACACTGTAAACATCCTGCCACTCTTGTTCCTTAACAAGAGTTGCAGTTGGATTAGCCTTTGTACATAGTTTGTAATTATATATAAAATTTGTTTGAGTACAAAAACCTTTGTTTTAAAATTTGTGCACCACAGTCTGAAGGGCCATTCACCCTTTTACTAACAGAATGTCCATCTAGCAATGAAGAATGAATAAAAATATTGTCTATGGCTGTGCTGCTATTCCCCTGCACCCTGGTTGGAAAAACACAGTCTGCATCAGATCATGTGAATTTAGGAGATCTTCAAACATCCTTTTCCATGCACAATCACATACAAAATTAATATTGAAGTCACCACATATAATTAATTTTTGGTACTTTCTATAAAGTGAACCAACAACCCTCCCTAGATTGAGCATGAATTCTCTGAAGTCAGAGTTAGGGGGTCTATATACAACAACATTTGGAAGTTTAGTTTCACTAAATTCAACTGCCCCTGCACAACATTCAAATACTTGTTCAGTGCAGTTCCTTGATATGCTTACGGAATCAAATGGAACACTTTTTTTACACTCTTGGCCACACCCCCACTTCGCAAAGAACTCTTTGAAAAACAGCAAGCTAATCTGTATCCTGGTAAAGGAAGCCTCTGAATCGTCAAATTATTTAAGTGATGCTCCAATATACCAATAATGTCAGAGTCAGCATCTAGCCCTATAAGCAGTTCACTAACTTTATCTCTAATACCTCTTATATTTTGATAAAATATGCTAATTCCTTTACTACTTGGATACCTGGCCACCTCTGAAGGTGATTCCTTTGTTAGAGGGACTTTCTTTAAGCAGGGATACCTATCACCTGACTTCTATCTAAAAAAAGGTGCTGTTCTAACACCAACTACTACAGGAATATTTCCATGAGTGATCCCACCACCACTCACTGCACTGTCACCTATAATCTTTGCCAGCCTCCCCTTCCCACACCTATTGAGGTGCTTGCCATGCCTAGTGTAACTCGATCTATTGATAGACTCAGCTGGCACCACTACAATGTGACCCATGTCCTCCGTCACCAGTACCTTCTCCAGCATCATGTTAACACATCTAACAGCAGCATCAAGATGTGGCCAGTCATGACACTGAAACAGTTGCACGAAGTGCACATTAATGCCACCAGTTTGAGTAGCTATCTTTACCAGGTCACCACCTACATCATACTCTCCATCCCTATCAAGGCTATTCCTAGCTCCACCCACAGTCACTACCTGATCCTCTCTCATAAAATTTCTACATAAATCCCTCATGCTGTCAGTCACCTGAGCCAATCCTACACTGGGCTTCACAGTGCTGGTGACCTGGTACTCAGTCCCCAAAACTTCCTGCAACTGCAGGTCCACAGCTCTACCATGTGAACTACCTAGCACCTGAACCTTTTTCTTTCTGTTAGAATTTGCAACTGACTTAGGCCTCCTAACTGCTGAGGACTGCTGCATGTTTCCTACACCTACAGCTACAAGAGGCTCCATTCCACTCAACTCTGGCAGCTGGTCAAATCTATTAGTTATACATAAAGTACAACTGTCTGCATATCTCCTCCTCCTAGGTGCATTCTTACCAACTGCCAGTTCCCATTCCCCATTGCCCTTCAACGTCCTCAACCTGTCTAGTTCCTCCTTTGCGTCTTGTAACTGCACCTGAAGGGCACAGATCTTATGCTACTGCTCCTCTATCAACTTATTTCTTTTACAAATTCTACATTTCCAGGAGGGGATCTCGATAGAATGTCCTCTGGCTTCCCCACTATATTGCCCCCAATGAAAATACTTTGAACAAATCTCACACCGTAACATAGTACTCACAAACCTACGACAAAGATGATGATGATGTTTGGTTTGTGGGGCGCTCAACTGCGTGGTTATCAGCGCCCGTACAATTTCCCAACCTTTGCTCAGTCCAATTTCGCCACTTTCCTGGATGATGATGAAATGATGAGGACAACACAAACACCCAGTCATCTCGAGGCAGGTGAAAATCCCTGACCCCGCCGGGAATCGAACCCGGGACCCCGTGCTCGGGAAGCGAGAACGCTACCGCGAGACCACGAGCGGCGGACACCTACGACAAAGCCTACGCTTCTCACTCATGGTAAAATTTAAACAGTTACTGAATTTCGCTCTCTACTAAGCAACAAAAGACTTTTATTAATACTACTAAACCACAACTAATAACAATACCACAACAACTTCACACAATTTATTATCTAAAACCAAAAACTCAAGCAAAAAATTGAACACTCAACGAAATTAAACATAGCGAACGAAAGTTTTACTGAAATATTTCACTATAAACAAAAAGAAACGTCTGCTGAAAAGTGCCATACTAAAAATTTAATAAATGACTTCAGCGCACAAACATCTCTAAAAACACACAGCGAGTGAAAGTTTCCCAAAGTCTATTAAATCGTTATTTCGACAGAAACAGCACGATACACCGTTGAAAACTACTAAATTTAATAAATGAATAACAGTGTACAAAGTGGAGTTGGCAGCCCTGCAGCCAGGCGACTAGCGCGAGTTTTGGTGTTCTCGTAAAGATAACTTATTTTAGATTATAAAACATATAGATTAGTACTGATTACGTGGTAAATAAGTGTATTAGTGTGCCGTTTAAGTGTACCATTAAAGGTTTCATTTTTCTTTACGTAATATAGCAGAAAACGCGAAAAGACCGTACAGTCGTATTTTCTGTTTACTTTCTGCTGCAGCAAATCTATAGAATTTCGTTTAGTTGTTCCTTGCTCTCTCCAGCAATTTAACTTAGCGTACCTCTTCATTATTTAACTAGCATTTCCGGAAAGTAGCGTAAAGTTTAACTTGTTGTTTCAGAAACTTTGCACTTTTGTTTTTGTTTACACACAGTTGCGTGTAGGCCAAATTTGTGTAACCATATTTTCGTGTTTATCTGTAATTTAACTGACTTATTCTTAATAAACTATTACGCTTATCATGAGTGAAAAGTGCTTGACTTGCCGTAGAATTGTTAGGTCGGGGCTTTGGTGTGATGGGTGCTGTAGTTTTTTCCATGTGGGTGACTGTAGTGGCGTGGGAATAGGGGAAGTAAATGAGACTCATCAATGGTTTTGTAGGATTTGTAGTAGAGATAGGAAGATACTGGAGCAGGAGGGGAAAATTGCCGCCCTTCAGGCTGAGTTAGACAAGGCCAGGGGAGATCTTGACAGGTTAAGGAGGGAGAAGGGTAAAGAGAGGTGGGAAGTGGCAACAGGCAACAGGAGGAACAGGCCTAGAACTTTGTCTGACAGCTTTATGGTGAATGTGGAAAATAGATTTGACCTGTTGCTTCAGTTAGAAGCTGGCGAGCCTCAAGCAGTTGCAGGTGTAGACAGGGCACAACAAACTTTCAGCAGCAAATTGAAAAGTAAGAATGTAGGGAAATCAGTAAAGAGAAAGAAAGTGTTGTTGTTAGGTAGTTCCCATGGAAGAGGGGTTGGCCAACTTTTGCAGGATGTACTAGGATCAGAATACCAGGTCACCAATTTTTTTAAACCTAGTGCTGGTCTGGAGCAGGTGACAGAGGATTTAGGATCACTTTGCAAAGATTTCACTAAGGAAGACACCGTGGTTATAGTGGGTGGGGCAGGTAACAGTACTGCCAGAGATCCTGGGTACAGTATAGAGTGTGACCTGGCGAAGATTGCATCAGCATCGAAGTATACTAGTGTTGAGTTTGTATCTGTTCTTGGGCGCCATGACCGACCTCATTTGAACTCTTCTGTCAAGAGAGTTAATTTGGAGCTGGAACGGCTGCTCATGTCGGGTGCGGGGTCACATATTGGTGTGGTTCATGTTGATTCTCTCAGTAGGTGGGATTATACTAAGCATGGCCTTCACCTCAACAGGAAGGGGAAGGGTAAATTGGCTGGGGAAATAGCAGGAAAGTTAAAGGGGGGAGGCACTGTCATGAGTGGTAAAATACCAGTGGTTATAGGATTCAGAAAAGACCCTTTTTTAGGGTAGGGAGGACAGAAAGAAAGCAAATTTTAAGAGAGGTTAGAACTGAGACAAACCTTCAGTTTGAGAAAGAAATCAAAAAACATAATTCCACCTTATTACATCAGCATAAACAGCCATTGGCTAAGAATTTTCAACTGTCAGCAGATATTTTAACTCCACCCAATTTTAACTCAGTCAGTGTGAAATGTCAGCTATCTTTATTGCATCAAAATATTGCATAAAATCGAGGACTGAGAAATAAAATTAATGAATTAACTATCTGCATAGATGAATTAGAGTCTTCAAACCCAGCTGACATAATCTGCATCTCTGAACATCATGTGACCACTGGTATAGAACTTTTAAGTGTTACAGGGTTTAGGTTAGCATCTCACTTTTGTAGATCAGAAATGGAGAAAGGAGGAGTTGCCACATTCATCAGGAACTGTCATAAATTTAAGAACATAGACATTCATAAATTTTGCCTAGAACAGCATATGGAAGCATGTGCAACAGAATTAGATTTTCACAAAAAATCTTTCATAATATTAAGTGTATATCGAGCACCTGCAGGTAACTTTAATCTGTTTGTAAACCACCTTGAATCTGTACTGGCCCATTTAACAACCAAAAACAAAGAAATAGTGGTTGCTGGTGATTTCAATGTAGATTTCCTTAAAGACTCTCCCAATAAGAACTTATTTGAGTTAGTAACACTATCATTCAACTTAATTCCCACAGTAAAGTTCCCCACTAGGATAGCCACTTGCTCACAAACAGCCATTGATAATATCTTTATAGAAAAGTCCAATGAACAAAATTATATTACAAAACCAATAGTCAATGGCCTCTCAGACCATGACATGCAGTTACTTCTGTTAAATGTTAATACTGAACAGGATATAAAATCTGTTAAATCTGAGCTCAAGAGGGTAATCAGTAAGCCAAAAATTGATTATTTTAGGACACTCCTCAGAGATATTCACTGGACTGATGTTTACAGTGCTCATGGCATGAATGAAAAATATAACATTTTTGCTAATAAAGTGCTTACCTTATTCGAACACTGCTTTCCCCCAAAACTTACCAAGGTTAGAGCAAAGTCTACAAAGAAGCCCTGGATTACTCGAGGAGTAGGGGTATCTTGTAAAACAAAAACAAAACTGTATCTGTCAATCCGAAACATTTCCAATGTTGATGCTATAGCACATTATAAGAAATACTGCAAAATATTAAAGACTGTAATACGGATGTCAAAGCAAATATATTACAAGGAAAAGATAGTCATATCAGATAACAAAATAAAGACAATGTGGGATATAGTGAAGGAGGAGACCGGTAGAACCAGATATGAGGAGGAACAAATAGCATTAAGAGTAAATGATACATTGGTGACAGATGTGTATAGTGTTGCAGAACTTTTTAACAAACATTTTATAGCTGTTACTGAAAAGATGGGGTTGTCAGGTTCGGTAGATGCTGCTATGGATTACCTTAGACCAGACATTTCAAGTAACTTCCATAATATGAATTTGACCCTCACTACCCCAACAGAAATAATGTCCATCATAAAATCTTTAAAATCAAAAACTTCTAGTGGGTATGATGAAATATCAACAAAGTTAATTAAAGAATGTGATTCTGAGCTAAGTAACATATTAAGCTATTTGTGTAACCAGTCGTTTATCAGTGGAATATTTCCTGAATGGCTGAAATATGCTGAAGTTAAGCCACTGTTTAAGAAGGGAGATAAAGAAATAGCATCAAATTTCCATCCAATTTCACTGTTGCCAGCATTCTCAAAAATTTTCGAAAAAGTAATGTACAGTCGTCTTTATAACCATCTTATCTCAAATAACATACTGTCAAAGTCACAGTTTGGATTTCTAAAAGGTTCTGATATTGAGAAGGCTATCTACACTTACAGTGAAAATGTGCTTAATTCATTAGACAAAAAATTGCAGGCAACTGGTATATTTTGTGATCTGTCAAAGGCATTTGACTGTGTAAATCACAATATCCTTTTAAGTAAACTAGAATATTATAGCGCAACAGGAAATGCTGCAAAATGGTTCAAATCTTATATCTCTGGCAGGAAACAAAGAACTAATTACATGTGGGGTCCCACAAGGTTCCATTTTGGGGCCCTTACTTTTTCTTGTGTATATCAATGACCTTTCATCAGTAACATTACCAGATGCCAAGTTTGTTTTGTTTGCCGATGATACAAACATTGCAATAAATAGCAAATCAAGTGTAGTCTTAGAAAGATCAGCCAATAAAATATTTGTGGACATTAATCACTGGTTCCTAGCCAATTCTTTGTCACTAAACTTTGAAAAAACACACTAAATGCAGTTCAGAACTTGTAAGGGGTGTCCCAAGAGTATATGTCTAACATACGATGACAAGAAGATAGAAGAAGTGGACAGTGTTAAATTCTTGGGATTACAGCTTGATAATAAATTCAACTGGGAGGAGCACACCACAGAACTGCTGAAGCGTCTTAACAAATCTCTGTTTGCAATGCGAATTTTGTCAGACATAGGGGATATAAAAATGAAAAAGCTGGCATACTATGCTCACTTTCATTCCATAATGTTATATGGGATTATTTTTTGGGGTAATTCATCAAGCCAAGCTAAAGTTTTCCGGGCACAAAAACGTGCAGTAAGAGTTATATGTGGTGTGAACTCAAGAACATCCTGCAGAAGCCTGTTTAGGGAACTAGGGATACTAACTACAGCTTCCCAATATATTTATTCCTTAATGAAATTTGTCATTAAAAATATATCACTTTTTCAAACCAACAGCTCAATTCATGGAATCAATACTAGAAATAAGAATAATCTTCACAAGGATTTAAAGTCACTTAGTCTTGTACAAAAAGGTGTGCATTATTCAGGAACACACATTTTCAATAACTTGCCAGCAGCCATAAAAAGCTTAACAACCAATGAAATTCAGATTAAGAGAAGCCTAAAGGATTTATTGGTGGCCAACTCCTTCTACTCCATTGATGAATTTCTTAGTAAAACCAACTAATTTGTATATAAGTACAACATAACTTCTGCACAATTTCAGTGCAGTAATGTGTTCACTGAAAATTTGTGTGTCTGTGTCTGTGTGCGTGCGTGTGTGTGTGTGTGTGTGTGTGTGTGTGTGTGTGTAAGTATAATCTAACTTCTGCACCATTTCAGTGCAGTAATGTGTTTATTGTAAATAAGTATTACAGTAGTTGTATTACATGTTTATTACCTTATAAATAAATAAATAACTTTTTTATTTTAAATTCAGTGCATTAGTAATTGTAAAACGACTCTTAGTGTTCATTAAAAAATGACGATCATTCCACTTGGGACCTGTGGAATGCTACATTAGCTTATTTGTTTTAGTTGTAAATATTTGTCATGTATTGTTTTTTTGACATGTTCCACATCCTGGACGACCTCCTCACTACGGATCAATTGGAATGAAAGTAAATCTAATCTAATCTAATCTAACAAATCTGTCAGAACTTAAGAACCGCTACAGCTGCAACCGCACGCCGCTAAATGTAAATACACACTTCCTATTTTATCTTTGTGATGTTGAAAACATTAAATAGATACCACATTACTGTGAAACTCTTGAAACTGCACGAAAACAGGCGCTATTAGCAAACATATACGAAGAAGACACAAAGAAAATTAGTTCACTTTTAGCTCCATTGTTAACAAGATGGCGGCGCGTATAGAATAAATAAAGATTATTTAGCATGCTATGCAAGAAAATCATGTCAAGTGGCGTCAGAATACTCACAGTTATGCAGAAATGGTATCACTCGCATTGCTTCGCTAAAATAGACCAACAAAATATCTCGTGTGCGTGTGGTACGAAGTACAACGGTCGTTTAGTCGCGACTGAAATGTGTAACCATGAACTTAAAAGTGCTAGAAGAATTGCAAGAAGACTTGAAAACAACAAAAGAACACATCACGTGGCTCGAAAATATGGTAAGATACTGATGCAAATCACCACATCAAGATCGAAGACATACCCAGATTTACAGTCAGCCAAAACATACAAAATATTAAACTATTTCAGAAGCCTGAAACTGCTTTCAGGAAACAGAGCCCGAAACTTATATTTAGTCGACGAACCTAAAACTGTTGGGGTTTGTGAATCAGATAAAGCGCATCAAACTGTGTCGCAAAAAACAAAACCGTTTAAGCACCAGCTGGGTCACAGTACGTTAGAATCCGACTGTCGTGAAGGAAAGATAAACAAACCGTCGAACAACAACACTCAAATGACAAAAAATAATACTAATACAGTTCTGTTTGCTGACACTCAATTGCAGTAATGCTTGGCTACCAGCAAGATGCAATTACGCTGAAGCGCCAAAGAAACTGGTATAGGCATGCATATTCAAATACAGAGATATGGAAACAGGTAGAATACGGCGACGTGGTCGGCAACGTCTAATAAGACGACAAGCGTCTGACGCAGTAGTTACATCCGTTGCTGCTTGTACAGTGGCACGTTATCACGATTTAAGTGACTCTGAACGTGGTGCTACAGTCGGCGCACGAGCGATGAGACACAGCATCTCCAAGGTAGTGATTAAGTGTGGATTTTCCCATACGACCATTTCGCGAGTGTACTGTGAATATCAGGAATCCGGTAAAACATCAAATCTCCAACAGCACTGTAGCCGGAAAAAAATCTTGTATGAACGGAACCAACGACGACTGAAGAGAAGCGTTCAACCTGACAGAAGTGCAACCCTTCCGCAAATTGCTGCAGATTTCAGTGCTCGGCCATCAACAAGCGTCAGCGTTCGAACCATTCAACGAAATATAATTAATATTGGCTTTTGGAGCCTAAGACCCACTCGTGTACCCTTGATGACTGCATGACACAAAGCTTTACGCCTCACCTAGGCCCGTCAACGTCGACATTGGGCTGTTGATACTGGAAATATGTTACCTGGTCAGACAAGTCTCATTTCAAATTGTGTTAAGCGGATGGACGTGTATGGGTATGGAGAAAACCTCATGAATCCATGGACCCTGCATCTCAGCATGGGACTATTCAAGCTGGTGGAGGCTCTAATGGTGTGTGGCGTGTGCAGTTGGAGTGATATGGTACCCCTGACGTGTCAAGATACAACTCTGACAGGTGACACACACGAAAGCATGCTGTTTGATCACCTGCATCCATTCATGTCCATTGTGTATTCCGACGGACTTGGGCAATTCCAGCAGGACAATGCAACATCCCACACGTCCATAATTGCTACAGAGTGTCTCCAGGAACACTCTTCTGAGTTTAAACACTTCTGCAGGCCACAAAACTCCCCAGACATGAAAATTAATGAGTTTATCTGGGATGCCTTGCAACAAGCTGTTCAGAAGAGATCCCCACCCCTTCGTACTCTTACGGATTTATGGATAGCCCTGCAGGATTCATGGTGTCAGTTCCCTCCACCACTACTTCAGACATCAGTCAAGTCCATTCCACACCATGTTGCAGCTCTTCTGTGTGCTCAGTGGGGACCTACACTGTATTAGGCTCTTCAGTGTATTACTAGCTTTATGAAACCTGGAGCTGGTTTGCAGGAAATCTTGAAGGACTACAATAACAAAAGTAGTGTATTACAAAGTCAGTGACTAGTGATTCTAGGTGACGCAAATGAAGTGTACAAAAACGTGCTCAAAATAGCAACCACAATTCTAAGTGACATATTGAGTAAAATAGACAATCAAAAAGGGATTGTGATAGGCATACCACATAGGCATGATCTTATGACATCTTCTGTTACAAACAAAGAGATCCAAAAGGCCAACATGACTTGCAGACAGATCTGTCAGTCCAATCCAAATGCTTCTTTCCTCAGCGTACATGACCTGGGAAGAAAACACTTTATAGCACATGGCATGCATCTGTATAGAAGAAGCAAATCATTACTCAGTCAGAGAATTAAAGTGTTCCTGGAGGTATTCACCACAGAAATGAGAACTGTGACAATGTTGCACTGCCATCAGAAAAAAATACATGCAAAGCATTGTACACAGCCAAGGAGCTGAGGCCATCATAGGCCTGCAGAATTCTTCTTTACCAGCTGATCCAGAGGACGGGAAAGCTGTCACTGCATACTCATCTGCATTCACAACAACAACAACAACAGGAGTAGAGCACCATGAAGCACCTCCAGCAGAAGAAGGGGAAACAACTGTAAGCCCATCTACACTCACAGCAACAACAGCAGCAGATTACACAGAAACACCAACGACAAAAGAAGAGGAAACAACTGCAAGTGAACTGTGTAGTGTAACAGGCAGGCGAAAATAGTGCCTTCATCTCATCTGAATGACTATTTAATATCAGGCACAAAGAGGACGAAACCACCATGGTAAGTGGAACTAAATGTTTAACAGTATTTCATCAAAATATACAATCACATAAGGAATGAAGTTCGTCAACTAGAATTAGAATTGCAAACACTGGACATTTGACAACATCTGTACAATGTATATTTTTCTACAGATGAATAAATCAATCAGTCAAACGAACACCTAGCAATACTGCAGAGGCACTGATAATTATTATGGATATTAAATAAACTGCAAATTCTAGCAAACAGTAGCTGTAAGCAGCCATGTCAGTGAAACTATCAATGGAAACTGAAATTCACGTTGGAAATAAAGATAGCATTGTGTCATGCTACCTGTTTACCAATGCACTGTCAATCAACTATATGTTCTTGCAGTGTTGCACATGGGTTGTCTGCTGCAGGTATGTACATTACTGAGCTATCTGACAAGGTATGAATTTAGCTATTTTCAACATTTTTAAAAAAATATTTACCATTTGTGTTAGCTGTTAAAATATTGACATAGTGTTTCTTCTGGTGTATTCTCCCTGTATAAAAAAAACCTCAGGGCAGGTTCCAACAGGTCAGATTGGGTCATTCCCTTGTCAGTGTTGTAACAAGAACCTATATAGCTCACACCTCATACTTGTCATGAACTGCATTTGAGGCATCAGCCATTGCTGCAACATGTCGAAGTAGGAATATCCAGTGACACTGCTATCAAAGAAGAAGAATTGCCTGTACAGTTTTGGACATGACAAGGCACAAAAAACATTTACCTCTGGAGAATCATGCTCAAATTCAGTGCATTTGGGTGGATGCTTTGTACCCCAGATTCGACTGCCTGTTCACTTTCATTAATGTGAAAAGTGGCTTTGTCACTAAAAATTAAGTGATCAACAATACCATCCCCATCCACATTCAATTGTTGCAACTGCAAACAAAACTCAAAACGCTTGTCTTTGTTGTCATCATTGAGCTTCTGCACTAGCTCCAATTTGAATGGTTTCATAGACAGCTTCTGTTGCAGGACTTTCCACATTGTCATTGGAGCCATTTAGAGTTCACAGGATGCATGCAGCACTGACTTCTTTGAGCTCCTTATGAATGTCTCTTGTATGTGCTCCACATTCACTTCACTCACAGTGTGATGTCCACTTCTCATTGAAAATTCTAACCTATTTAATTTATTTGTGAGGTACTGTATATGCGAGCCCCATGATAGATTTTTATCCAGTTGCATTCCTAGGAATTTCACACAGCTAGCTTCCTGCAAATCCTGGTTCCTGTAATTGACTTGAATATCATTTAATACTACTTGTTTTGTTTTAAATTGCATTGGCCAAATCTTTTCCATGTATAATTTTAACCCATGTAAATCAAACCAGGAATCTAATTTTTCAAAAGTATTTCCTACAGTTTGAGGAATTTGGTCAATACTGTTACTTTCAATGATTACAGACGTGTCATCTGCAAATGAAACTTATTGACACTCAATGTTAAGTGGTAGATCATTTATGTAAAACAGGAACAGAATGGGACCTAAAGCCCTGTACAGACGGAGACATTTCTTACGCCATCACTAGCATAGCTAGTAAATTGCTTCATGTGAATGGTTACCTTGCGTGCCATCTGGTGGCATGCCATCACACTGCTAGTAAATGGCATGCAACCTAACAAAGCTATGTTCCACACCATATGGCTGCCATTTGAGTGCATATGTCTGTTTGTTTTTCCTGTCAGTAGTGCACTTTGTGATAATGGAGTGGTCTAAGGAAGCTATAGAAATTCTTATTCAGCCATACAGACATGAAACATATCTTTATGACACAGAATCACCCACATACCATAACAAACACGCCAGGAAATACTCACTCGACAAAATAGTTGATTCATTGAAGGAGGTTAGGTTTCTGTCTCATGCTGAAATTATAGTGAAGTTTACATATGACATTTGTGTCAGAACTCAATAAAATAAGAGCCTCAACAAAGAGTGGTATGTGATCTGCTGGCGTGTAGGAAACAATGGTCGGTATTTTAAGAAACTTTTTTTTTGCAAGGAAAGAAACTTGCAGTGCTGAATTTGCACAAGAAAGCACAGACTACACTAAAAACAATTATGTCACAGCAAGCAATTTTTTACCCTTCAACTTCCTCTGCGGTTAGTACAGTAAGTAAAAAAATTAACTGATAACTGGTTTGTCTCAGCAAACTTCACATGATACATTATACTAACAAATATGCAATGCATATGAATAGCTTACTTGTCTGATGTGTTTACTTTACAGTTCGAATATTGTGGATTTGAACCCCAGTAATATCCTTATTTTTTCTCATTTGTAACTTAAAATTAAATACGTTGTGAAGCTGAGTTCATGGCCCATGCCCTTTCACAGTGTCTCATATTGGCCATAAATATCCGACCACAAAAAATATAAAGTACACACTGCAAGCTGTGTACAATTGTTATCATCATTTTTCAGGATGAATGTCTTGTCAGTGAGGTACTAAAGTCTCTCATTGATTTTGTTGAAGATTTTTCAATTATAGACAGCTGAAAACAGGGACTTTGAGAAAGGTCCATAAAATATGCCATAGAGACAACAGATAAAAGGAAAAGTGCTCACAATGAATAAGAAAATGCTATTTTCAAAGGAGCAGATAATATGCTGACCAGCATAAATAAACCAAAAACTGCTCCCACTGTTGTTGAAGTATTTGGTTCATATGTAACTGCTTCTCTATGTCAAATAAAAAGTAAAGCTCTGGTGGTGGAAACTAAGAGAGAGATATTTAATATACATTGTGCTGTACAAGAGGTAGACCTGGGCAATAATGAGTAACAAGACTTTTTCTTTGTTTATTTTGAGTAACAAAACTGTTTATTTCTTTATTTGAGTTAAAAGACTGCTTATTTCTTTGAGTAACAAGTATGTTTATTTTTTTATTTTCATCAAAATGTAATTGCTCAGTATCTATAACATACAAGTTAAATGCAGTGCTTTACTTTGAATGTGGATTGTAATTATAGCGAACTGAAATTACAAAATATATTGCTAATACCAACTAAGTTAATTTATACATATCATACACTGTCCTGCATACCATGTTAACTTTTTTGTCATAATTAGCATTACTTACTTTCAATATTTGGTGCTTTATCAGTACTGAATTTCTTTTACAGATTCCCACTGCCACTGTACATACCTAGTAGCATTGAAATATTCCTGAAGAGTGTCTCTCACTTTCCTAGCTTCTTTAACTGACCTGTGTTGACCTCATCTTCCTATACCCCTCAGATTGTTTTGTTGCCATTCTCCTAGAATGATGACAGTGATTTGTGTCTTCTTTCTTTTTCAGTTGTCCAACATAATTCTTCTCACATGTCCAGTAAGAAAATTATGTTGCATACAAATAGACAATGTGATTTTCTGTACAATTTCAACAGGTAGCTCCGTTTTCTGAAGGAGAATTCTGAACCTATTGCTCAATATTCCAAAATCATTTTCAGAAGTTCTTCTTGCCCTTCTCAAACAGTAACTAAATATTTTCTGTTGCTGTGTGAGATTTCTCTTATATCGCTTCATTATATGCTCTGATAAGTGAAAAGCTTCATCAGCTATGACTATATAAGGCATTGCAGTTGGAGTTCCTGATAATATCTCTGGTGTAGGAATGTTCATTAAATTTTCAGCACCAGTAAGAATTTCACAGAAGGAACTATTCTGGAACTCCCCTTCATCACTAACCCTCCGATTGCAGCCTACATTCACATATGCAAATTTATACTGTGCATCAACAAGTGCCAGTAACACAATGCTGTTACCTCCTTTGTAATTGTAGTAAAATGATCCCATACATCATGGTGGTTGGAATTCCACATGCTCCCCATCTAAAGTGCCAAGACAATTTGAAAAGTTGCACATGTCTTGGAACTGTTTTGATATTTGTTTCCATTCACTGGCACCTGTAAGACAGAAAATGTTATGTGAATGTGTCAATGTGACTTCCATACACAATTATGATCTTAAAGTCTGAAATCACTATGTTTTGCACACATTTTCCCCTAACAACTGAAAATTATGCATTATGAAGTGCACTAATTTTGTCTGAAAATTCCGCAGGCAGGGGAGAAACAATTTTGAACATACACTTTACAATGTAGGGGTACTTTTCGAATATAATTGCCAAACTATGAAACTATAAAAATGTGTGACAATGCCTGTACATTGGTATAGATGAAGTTTGGATCAGAAACACATATTTTTTTGAAAATGGTTAAGAATTCCACTTTAAAGAATTTGTTGCTATTTCTAATGAATTTAGCAGAATAAATAGAATGCTAGGGGTTTGCCCACTAACAAAACATAACAAATAAAACTACATCAAAAAGTTGTGGCAGAGGCACCCAGAATACACTCACCCCCCAAAAAATTTTTCTTTCTGAGAGTAACACATCTGACCAAAATTTTATTACATTTACTTATTTTGGTCATGTTCTCATGAAATTTAACAAAATCAACGTACCTTCATGTATGAATCCTTCAAGCACTGGTAAATTGGGTCACAAGTTTCAGGAATAATTGAGGATATCATGCTTACAGGTATTGTGAATGAAAACGTTAGGCTTCTGTAGCTATCTCCAGTAGCCATAAACCTCAGTGTTAGAACTTATGGAATTAGTTGGAGCTTACAAGTATGCACTGTACATACAGCAGCCTAGTAGGTTTATATAAACGAACCTACTCACCTCTTTGAAGTTGAGATACAGTCTCGCATAGCTGTGTTTTGCTTCGTTATTCTTGGAGCTACTAAACGAAGCAATTTCGAAAATTTCGTCTCGCCCATTCTCAGAAAATTTTTGTATGATTCCCTGTCCTCCAACCTCAGTTCACTGCGTAATAGGCTGTGCAATTCCGGACCACCGTCGACAGATCTGAAAATCCAAGGTCTACTCAATCATCTTCTATTATGCCAAAGTAAATTTCTTCGCCGATGTCACCGAGATATTACTGCGCTAGTGACTGTATAAGCAACAGTTGCCATTCACAGGTCATCAGCCGTTTTCTAAAATATTGTTGCGCCATCTGCAGTCATTGTGTGGACAAACGCAGCTGCTAGATGGCATGCCATCTCTTGGAACAGGAAGTTGTATGATCTAATTGCCCCATTAGTGGCACAAGATATGTCCTCGTCTGTACAGGGCTTAAGACAGAACCTTGGGGTACTTCTTGTGAAATGGTTTTCCATTTTGAAGTATAAGTTCCTCTGTTTGAGGATATAACCACTCTTTGTCGTAGTTGGTTAGGTAGAGCTTAAACTATTCTGACACAATGCCCCTAATTCCATATTTTTCCAGTTTACGAAGTAGCAAGGATTGGTTCACACTATCAAAGGCCTTGGATAGGCCACAAAATATTCGTGTGGCATGCAGTCTGTTGTCTAGAGAGAAGCTGCTTTTACCTACAAAATGGTTTACAGCGGATACTGTAGTTTTGCCTTTTTGAAATCCATAATGATTTTTTGAAATTATTTTAATTTTTTATGAAATTTTGAATTTGTATGGTGACTACCTTTTCAAATATTTTTGATAGTTATGGAAGAAGAGACATTAGACGATAGTTTCCCATACGTTCTTAAGTATGTCTGGAAAATAACCTTCTTGAAGGGAATGGTTAACTATTGTTGACATCGGCTGTGCAGTTATTTTTAATTTGTACACTTTTCCCAAGATGTTATGAAAAGTAATCAAACGTCTCTACGGGTAGGTACATGTCCATACGGTTGGGAGCTATGCCAACGTGACATTTTGCTACTCAGGTAACTGTTACACATTCCAATAATGACCCAATTAATCTTTGGCGTAACAAAGATGAAGTGTAGTGGGACCATTATTCCTGTTTATGCATCAGATTATCGTGCCATTCATGACGTTGTCAACTTGATTTCTAAAATTTTACAGTGAAAGTACGTATTTCGGCAGCCGGATGAATGACAGACTGTACATTAATCAAAAAGAAGAGTAACACAGTAACGCGGAGCTCACGAGTGGTTACAACTCTAGCAACGCTACAACTCCCACGGGGAAAAATCATCGAAACGGAGCTGCTGTTGAAAGAGCTGTTGCTTAATTTAAGTTTGACACAGAATATTAACTACCAGTAACGGTATTATAATATGGGGAGTAGTAGGTTTCACTTCTTCTAGCATGTCATCACTGCTCAGCAGGGAGACAACAATAACTTAAGTTTCATCATACAAAATATAATTGCGTAATTGCAAATATAGATAAAAAATAACACAATTTTGTGAACTTAATTATTACAGCGGTAAGCAGTAACTATTTTTGTGCATACAACATGCAACTCTCTCTCTCTCTCTCTCTCTCTCTCTCTCTCTGCCTACTGCGGTGAGTTTGCAAATTGAATGTTGGAATGTTGGCCAAACTGAGTATACCCAAATTCGCTGTCTGAGTGTATGGGAAAGATTGTTTGCTGTTTAATGTTGGAAGTGCGCGTGGTGTGTGAGGAAAGAAAAAGGTACTTTAGTAAGTTTGGTATGTTAGTTACGATTGTTTGTGAAAATGGAAATTACTGGTGTGGCGTGATCAGCGTATATGCTGATTTCGTACGCGACATTAGAGTAACTCGGAACTCTGTTTGTTGGCGCCAAAATGTATTTCTAATTTTACTGATAGTATATGCAATTCAGCATATGACCGCGAAGGAGCAAAACTTTAGAAAATAGCTGTAGTATTAAATATACCCGATATGCAGTTGTAAACGTTTATGCTCTGCTGTGCAACATCGAGAAGCCTGCTATGCTCGATATTTGTCAGTCGGCTAACTAACTTGCTTATTTATGAATGCATAGCTGCCCCAGTGTGTTAGATCGGAAATGTTTATTTTAGAGTCTGACAGTATTTAAGATGGAAATTGTTTCTCAAAAGTGTTTACAGTGTATTGTTTTTATCTTGCGATCGGAAATGAAATTTGTATCCAAAAACTTCCTAAATTAAGCGATACCTTCAGTGGTTATACAGTCAGAAAGAGTGCAAAGTAGTACCTCAGTGTTGCTGGCTGTGTAAAAAGGGGGAAGAGAATTATGAGTGTGAAAAAAGTTTGGGTGATCTAGTACACATGTTATTGAAATGAAATGAATAGACTTTGAGGATGGATCGTTGAAATCTTGGTATTCATCTGCATTTCAGAATAGTAGTCCTGTATTCATTGCCATATATATTGCAGCCTGTAATAGCTTAAAATAAGAATGAAACTGTGTTCAGTTTGTCTCTTATCATTAAGAATTTTCATTGAAATAATGTGTGTAGAGTACAGTCATTAATAACGGAAATTATTAATGGATGTTAATTTCTTTAAGAGATGGCAGCCAGTCCAGAAACAAATAAGTCTTTGAGAGAAGCCCTGTATGATACACTTATGGGGATACTTTCACCACACCAAGAAGTAAGAACTGCTGCAGAAGACAGGATACAAGCCCTAGAAGTAACAGAAGGTAAAATAGTTAATTGCTGGGTAGCAGTTTTTGTTCATAGGAATTCTGTGCTGTGATGTTTACAATTTTAGATTGTCCTGTTTCCACAGGACTAAAAAATTAGTTGTTTGGGAACATTTTAGAGCCATCAGTTTGTCACTCAGATCTTATCATTCTTAGATGAAAGGTTAGGAAGGTGATTTTATAGAGCAAAGTTAAAATGTGTCTGCCAAGTTGTTAAAGTTTCAACATGTATTAATGTCAGTCAATTTGTTTTAAAGAGGTGGAGCAGTGTCAGTTATTTTAATGTTGTCCGAAAAATTTTCTCATGTTCATTTTGTTAGTGTGTAACAATAAATCCCAAGTAAAACAGATAATGGCTTATAGAAAATGTCAAGGAAATGCATTTTGTGTGACGTGAGGGAAGTATGACACTAGCTCATGTCATGTTGTCAAACCATAATTTATCAAATTTTAAATGAACTATATTAAGAAATGACATGAAACTCATAAGGTCTAATAAGTGCTGAAACCTTTGTATTTAAAATAGGAAAAAGACTTGTATTTTGAAGTTGGTTAGGTTTAATGAACTGTCGAAATTAAGTTTGTGCTCAACGGAATGTAGTAGTAAAAGCTACCGACCTGAAAGTTGGCCTGAACACAACATTGCTTGACTATTCACGGTCCTGTCAGGGGGGGTATGCATCTTGCCTTCCAACGTTACTGACCTAGCTGTTATAGGAGGGCCTATATTTTAATGTGGAACTCAGAGCCATGGTGCAACTCCACATTTTTCACATGGACAATTCATTGCCTGAGGTGAAATAAGGGATTAGAGGCAAAAAAATAAGAGCACCAACTCTTGAGCATTGGGTTTGTAGTTTAGCATTTACCTCTTAGGCTGTCCAGCCAGTGTGGTAATGACCAGCAAAGGAAAAGTCTGTATAACAAATACAGAAGTGACATTACACTTTTTATAAATGCACTTTAATTTCGCAATTGAACACTGACTTGCCGTTTCAGAAAAGTCTTGGAAGTCAATTATCCAATAACTGTTCCTGAACAATTTGGGTTTAAATCTAGAATAAAGGCATTGTGTGTCCAACCTTAACTCCCCTATTTTGCATAGGTTGGCAATATATCATTGTGTAGCCAATGAAGTAGTTCTAAGTAACCAAAGGGTGGCAGGGAGTATTAGTGTTTTTAATGCCACAGTTAAAAATCAGTTTACTTTATTTGCAGATTATGAAAGCTTGGCTTGAACTGCTACGACTTCCATAATTTTTTGTACTTTCATTTCAAAACAAAGATTAACAGACACCTATAGCATTACCAGAGGTCTACATTCTCGAGTTTGGAACTGTGTCTGTTAGTTTGTGAAACCAAAGAATTTGATGTCAGGAAAAACAATTCTGCTACAGCATTTCAAAATTTTAAACATGGCTGAAGCAACAACTGTTGAGTCTTCATGATAAATAACAGCCAAACAGTTGCAGGATAATGATTTATTGAAATCCTTGACCACGGTTTTGGTATATCTAAATATACAGTCATCAGAAGCAAAAATACACCTGAACAGGAAGACACCTTCATTAGCAAAAAACTTAGCACCATAACTGAGATAGAAGAAAAACACACGTATAGCTTTAAGTAACCATGAAAATTTCCAAAGTATTACTAGCACAAAAACTTCCGGTCACTTACTAAAATGAAATCCTGCAGTGGAGATAAACAAAACAATCGTGTGAAAGGTGTTGTCAGTAGTTAAAATTAAAATATCGCCTCCCTCTGTACAACATAATTATGAAGAGATCGTCGATGCCAGCACGAAACATTATCAGTACTTAGCCTGTGAAGAGCGTGTGGAAGCACTAGGCCAGACAGTTTCACCGAAAGGGCACTTGTGGTATGTGGATGAGATGCTCCTTTCCTGTCTTGGGATTTTATGTATTTTGATGGTGGTTGTTCGCAGTTTTTGATGTGTATGTTTGGTGTAAATGATTCTGTGGAAATACGGAAGCGTCTGATCCCGCCCGTCTGCTTTGACCCATGACGTCACAAATATGGCAGAAACGACCATAAACCACGGTCGAATATGGCGCATATAAAGTCTGTATGTACACATTGAGGACGAAAATACATCGAAAAACAAACGCACACAATTTCCACAAAAAAGCCTAATGACACTAATGGGACAAGTGTGGGAAATGGGGTGTTTTTGGGTGGGGGCAAACTAAATATAAACAAATTTAGACACCCACCCCCATACAAAACCACACAAAACGACGAAAAAAACAAGACATCACAAAACTCCCCAAACACACTAAACACAATATCATCTGGAATCTGACACTTCCCTTGTCCTATATAGCTCAATAACATCTCCCGATACCAATATCAACATACACAGCCACACATTGGGATCGAACACTTCCCTTGACCTGCGCACTGTTAATTTTATCAGTCATATCCATTCCTGAAAAAAAAAAGATTAATTTTACTAAAATTACCACACAATCTACAACGAACACTAAATTAACCTTCACACAAAATCGTTAACTCGCTGAAACGAATTCCACTACAAACACAGCCAGACACTCGAACAATTCTGGATAATGAGCAAAAGCAAACTGAGCCAATTACACCACACAAACGAAAACCCTGAACATACCACCAGAGCACAACAAACCACAACAAGATATCTACAAACACGTACACTCACAAACCAAACTCTGTGTCGTCATGTCACACACAACACCCTTAAGTCACGGGTCAAAGCCAACGCATGGGATTGGACACTTCCGTCGACCTGATTCTGTTATGTTTTTTATTCATGATGACGTGATGGTTTCAATTTAAAACATTTTGTTTGTTTTCACTAGTATATAGCCTAGTCTTTGATTTGCACGAGATTCTTGTGCATAACACTTGTTACCACCTGTTAGATGTGTTCCTTACAAGGGAACCTCCCCATCGCAACCCCTCAGATTTAATTATAAGTTGGCACAGTGGATAGGCCTTGAGAAACTGAACACAGATCAATCAAGAAAACAGGAAGAAGTTGTGTGGAACTATGAAAAAGATAAGCAAAATATACAAACTGAGTAGTTCATGAGCAAGATAGGCAACATCAAGGATACTGTGGCTCCGTAGCGCCGTGGTCCCGTGGTTAGCGTGAGCAGCTGCGGAATGAAAGGTCTTTGGTTCAAGTCTTCTCTCGTGTGAAAGTTTTTACTTTCTTTATTTTCGCAAAGTTATGATCCGTCCGTTCATTCATTGACGTCTCTGTTCACTGTAATAAGTTTAGTGTCAGTGTTTTGTGACCGCACCGCAAAACCGTGCGATTAGTAGACGAAAGGACGTACCTCTCCAATGGGAACAGAAAACATTTGATCGCAAGGTCATATGTCAACCGATTCCTCCACAGGAAAAGACTTCTGGTATATTCTATACGACACTGGTGACGGCATGTGCGTCACATGACAGGAATATGTTGTCGACCCACCTAATTTGTACACTTGGCGAATGGGTAAAAAGTTTCTTCTACCTTGCCCGATTTAGGTATTCTTGTGGATGTGATAATCACTCCCAAAAAAGTGATGAAAACATAATAGTTTGTCACATAAACTGCAACAAATAAATGCAACAGTTTCACAGTCGCACAGTTTTCCCTATGCTCTGTCAAAACATATGTTTTTAACGTTTTCAAATTTTTCCGTATGTAGACTGTCAAATCCTGCATATGTCCAAGCAAATCTGAACATGTCCTGGAATTTTGGAGAGCGAAGTTGATTATGTGCGAGTACCTGAACTTTGATAGTTGTCTCAAAATAAAAAATTAAACTTTTCACTCGAGGGAATATTTGAACCAACGACCTTACGTTCCACAGCTGCTCACGCTAACCACGTGACCACGGCGCTACTGAGCACACAATACCCTTGATGTTGCCTATATTGCGCATGGACTACTCAGTTTTTATATTTTGCTTATTTTTTTCATAGTTCCACACAACTTCTTCCTGTTTACTCAATTGATCTGTGTTCAGTTTCTCAATGCCTATCCACTGTGCCAAATTATAACTAAATCTGAGGGGGGTGCGATGGGGAGGTTCCCTTGTTAGTGCAAGCTTCACCTGCTTGACACTAAGACACAGGCAAATTGGTGTTCATATTTTCTATTGTGAGTTGGTGAATCTGACAAATGTGAAATGAGGAAATCTGGTTGTGGTAAATTGACTGGCAGTGAAGCCTAATGTTTACATCCATGCTACATTGAAAAATGCAAGGAGGCATCCAGTACATAATGTTGACCCATTGTGTTTACAGCTCAGTGAGCATTTAGAATATTGCTCTGCTAAACATATTTGTTTTATAAAAAAGTGCTGAATTTATATACTACGTAACAGCACTACCTTTGCTCTCTATGAGCAGCTTCGTCATTCACAGCTGCTCAGAGTTGGCGTAAATCGTTGGTTGGATGTCGGTTTTACTTTGCAGAGATTTTGATTTTGGTTCAGATGTGCTGTATAAATAAGGTGCATGTTAGTCAAATTGAAGATTGCTTACTACTTTTTCAGTCTCTGGTGATGTGCTACTTCTCTAGGCTATATAGAATGTAAACAATATGTGTCAAATTGTTAAACAAAAATGTTATGCAGCTGTTATAGGCTGCGTATTTGTGAGCAATAACAGATAAGTTGCTGATAAATACACTGGTGTTGAAAATTAGTGCAGTAAACTGAGATTTTTCAAGGTTGTATTTATTTTGCCACAAAATGGTGTTAACAGGTGATAGTACAGTAGGAACAGTATAAAGAATACAGAATGTAAACATTTGCAACATGCGTAATGGTAGACAAAAATGTTTTTCTAAGGTCACAGATTTGGCAGACACGTGCCAGACAGTGATTGGGCATATGGTGAATGTCACCAATCATTTGTTGTAGCAATAATGCACAGTCTTCCTGCAGAGCTGCTTGCAAATCTTAGTGGTTGGTGGATGCTGATGTGATGCACCAGTCTCCCTAGTGCATCCCAGACATGCTTGATGGGATGGAAATCGTGAGAGTGAGCAGGCTTCACAGTACATGCAATATCTTCAGTTTCCAAGAAAGCATCAAGCACCCATGCTGTATTAGATTGAGCATTATTGTCCTTAAGTACAAAGTCTGGGTCCACAGCACCTCACAATCACCATACATGAGGTCCCAAGATCTCATCACGATACCTGACAGCAGTTAACTCGCTTATTCACCCGTACAATTTCATTAAGAGGTTTTAAGAGAGGTTAACATAATCTTTGCCCACATCATTAGGGATCCTCCTTGATATTGTTCTCTTCCCATAATTTTTGGGTCTCAAAAAAAGAACGTTGGCCCACTTTTAGGCTGTCCAGGGGCACCATTGATGACTCCACTCTAGATGTACCCTTCTGTGAAGATGCATCAGAGGTACACATACAGCAGGTCTCGGACAATAAAAGGCACTCTGATGAAGTCTTCTGTACACAGATTGCCTCGACAAGATGTCCAGTGGATGCTGTGAGGTCAGATGCCAGTTGCCGTGCAGTACTAAAGGTGGTACTTCTGTGCCCTTACATATTTCTGACATCACATGTGGTGAGCCCTGACATGGTCTTCAGGATACAGTTTCTCTCTAAACTGTCACCACATTCGAGAAACAGCAGAATGATCCTTATTAAGTCATCAGGCCACATCAGTTTGTGACTGTCCTCCTTCCATCCTTCTTATGGCACTCAACTGCAGAGTGTTTTAGACATCTTCTCAGTGTGATAACGCATTGTCTGTGATTGTGTATGCAGCAGTTATTGATGTAGGACTACCTGGCAGACACTACCCTGTTTGATAGGTGCCCTGAGGTTACTTCAGTTTTGGACACCAGTGTATATTGAAGGAATTTATATTACTTCTGAAAATTGTGTAAGCATTTGTTGGTTGTGTTAATGTTGCCATTATTATATTATCTGTAAACATTATATCAAAACATTTTGCTATGGTGTGCAACACAGTTGTTATATTGTTTCCTCCTACATAAGTGAAATTATAAGAATTGTGTTTAAAATTTCTTGCATGAAAGGGAAAGAAGTTTTAACTATTTTGGCAATCATCCAGTTTGGAATTGACTACCATTGAGGAAAACAACAGATAAAACTCACATCAGCAAAAGAAAATGTATGCTCAGAAATAACTGATGTCCATATTAGCATTCCCTTCTGTGGCAAAAAATATGTCCTTAACAGAGATCCCCATAGCAGATGCTGACTAAAACTGGCTCAATCAACTGTACACGCAAATGTTACCTCTGCTATGTCAGTTCCTCTCTTTCCCTAAATGACTTAACCAAGCCCTGGCAAAAATTGTGGTGCTGGTTACATCTAGCATTTAAAGCTAGTTAAACCAGATAGTATCAAGTGGGAAGTATTGTAGAAGTGTGTTGTATTTAAGCATTCATTTCAATGTATCTAAATAGATCCTTCTGTAACTGTAAAGGCACTTTAATTTTCTTATGTTGTCTTTTAAGTATGGGCTATGTGCTGTCTTGTATTGTCACAAAGTTTGTGGTAGTGTTCGTAGATTTTCCATAGCACATTCTCTCATTAAGTTGCTGCCATGATTTAAATAAGAGCTCATTGAGGGAAAACATAGTAATTGTTAGCTTTAACCAGGGTACACCACTTGTACAATCAGTTCAGGGTGCTTTATCCTGATCTCTCAGCTGTCAAGCTATTACAGATAGATCTGCAAGGAATGAAAGTGTGTTTCTCATTCATTATCAGTGTAGTTGACAAGTGACAGGTTCCAACTGTGCCTACTTATGCCTCATCTGAAAGTGGTTAGCCTAAGAGGAAGAAAAATCGAGTGTTATTCTGACAGCCAACATCTGTCAACTGGTACCATCTCATAGTGTGGGTGGATGGGAGCTTAAGACACATTGGGCATTTGAGGTTACCTTTCCTCTCCACACTGTTTTTTCCCTCCATTTAAGAAGTTGTTCACAAATTGCCCCTAAAGGTCAAGTCCAAACAATCTTTTATTTTCCAAGAGGATTGTGTTGCATTAAATGAAATAAGTAGCACTATTTTAGGACACTGATTCCTCTTATCCATCAGAGATGGTGGTCTGGCTGTAAAACTAAGCCTTTTCTTTCAAGCTTGTGTACTACCACTGGAGCTGTAAAAGTAATCTCCAGGGTGCTTACCTCACCTTCAAATCACCTTATTGGCCATTTGTACTATTGGGCTGGCCTGCCCTGCTATATTGCACAATGAAAGTTATGACACACGTGAACAGTCGCCACTTGACCAAATAAAATGGCTCTCTTCACGAGGATAACAATGAGAATTTACAACAGGGCTCGCATTTTAATAACCTATTTAGAAGTTAAAAGTACCTGCATCTTTATTATATGGATGTTAATAAAAGGCAGGAAAGGAGGGTAATTGTCACAAACTTGGAGGAAGAAAAATATAAAGCAAACTTTCAAAAAATAAGAGCAATGTACCAAGGGATGAAATGAACTCTGTAGAGGAGGAATGGGAAGTTCAAAACAGTGATGGCAGTGGCAGCAGAAAGTGTTTAGGTGAACCAGTGAAAAGGTGAAAATAATAACTTTCATTGAATGATAAGAAGGGGAAGTTACAAAGAAAAGAAGCTTTCTGTTTATAGTTTCAGGAGATAACAGAGGAAGCAGGAAAGGAATACACTGGCTGAAAACAGAGGAAGCAAGAAAGGAATACTGTCTGAGAGTTTTAGCAGGAGAGAACAGGGAATGAACTGAAGAGTAAACAAAAATGACAGTGAGGGGAGTAAAGGAATGGTAAAGGTTAAGAAGAAAGTTATGATTGAAAATGCCAGGATGATACATAAAGAATGAAAGGAAGTTAAAAATGTACAGGAGATAAATAGGGTGTGGAAGAAATATTTTGAAGAGTTGCTAAACACCAATGGCAATAATCGAAGAGGAAAGTGAGGAGCCAGGAAATGTAGACAAAGTTGACACAAACATAACCTGGGCAGAAGTGGAAGATGTGATAGAGGGTAGAGAGGGAAAGCACATGGACTGGAGAAGGTAAGTATGGAGATGGTGAGAGCACTTTGCATTGTTGGATCGAAGTGGCTCTATTGGCCATCAGAACAGTATAAAAAGAATACACATCTGTAGAGTGGATTATAGAAATCATACTGCCAATTTTTAAGAAACATTGCAGGAAACTGTTAAGCTGCCAAGGCATTTGAGAAGATTCTGGAAAAGGGTATGGAACAGAGTAGGAGGAGAAATGAGAGTAACAGTATGAGTTTAGACTGGGAATGTCAACAGAAGATCTATTTTCTTTTTAGTGTAAGGCATCTACAGGAGACACTGAATATGGTATGGACTTAGTAATGGAGTTCCCATACACTAAGTTGTATGATAAAGAAGCAAGACCTGAGAAGTGCTTCAGTAAAGGGCTGAATGTGAGGAGAATAAAGTAAATGTACCAGGAAAGTGTAAGCTGTGTAAAAGTAAGAAGTTTGAACAGAAAAAGTGGGCTGAAGCAAAAGTGCCATATCCCCCTTACTTTTCATCACTATTATGGATGAGATAGTGGCAGTGAGGATAGGGCCAGAAAATATGAAATCACTAGAGTTTTCAGATGGTTTAACGGTGTGGGGGGTGGAGGAGATGTAAAAAAATTTAATGCAATGCTGTGTGGTGGTGATTAAGTGGAAAGTTTTAAAGTACCAGGGAAGCATAAGTGGATTTGTGGGCTACAAGCAGAGACTGATGTGTGAAAAGCTCCTGTCATTGTGCAGTCTCCCCATCCCATGAATTTATACTAATTTTGCCAAAATAGAAAATCATTTAGAGCAAAGGAAGTGCATAGAATAATTCTGCTGTGTACTTCAGATGGGGAGAGCTTCAACAAAGTAGCTGAGCAGGATTTTGAAGGAAACTGGTACAATGTGTTGCAATGCTGTAAGCATACACCTTGATGTTCCCAGTCACTCAGTTGTAACTTTCATACATGGCACTGACTTTTGTTACATGCCTCTGCTAACAGGATACAACAGTTTGCTCAAGGTCTTGCATAAATTTCACTGTGCCACATTTTGAAACCATTTTACATTCCAAGTAGGAAGAATTCTGAATTGGAGACCTTCCCCTTAAGTGTGAACAAGAGAATAGAATAATGGTTTACACCTTATTTCCAAGCACGCATAACAAGTTGTTGATTTTGACAATAACATTACTTGTAAAATGAGCTTTAGAAACATTATTATCGGAACAGAGACAAACATTTAGTCAATTTATTTTAGCAATAATCTTCTTATATTTTGATTTAAAGCTATTAACATTATTTGTATTGTCATGCAGCACAATAAAACAAATTTACAATTGCATAAAATAACTGCCATTGAGCATTTCGTCCCACATCAGTCATCCATTTTTAGCTCTGAGAGTGAGTTGTCAGTACTGTTTAATCAGTGAAGATATTTAAGTAAACTTAAATCACTGAAAATATTTCCCCCCTCAAATTTTACACATATTAGAAGAAAAGTTTTATCTTTTGAAGTTGACTTAAGTAATTTGTAATAACTTGCAAAATATGCCACTCAACGATGTTTGTATGGGTGTAGTTACATGCTGAAGTAAACCAAAATGAATGCTTCAGTCTGATTACTTTAAGATAGTGTGGGGCCAATACAACTGAACTAAAAAGTCTCGAACATTTCAGCCTATATGTGATGGTCCCCTCTTGGGTTTGACCTCCATATTTCCAAATTCTTCCAAAGAGTGAGCCACTTGGGGAAGGGCGCCTTACATGGTGCATTGAGGCCTTTAGCCAGCTTTCTTGTCATCGCATTGCCATCCTGCTTGTTCTCCATCTTTTGGACAAGGATACATTCCTGGGTGTGATTTCCACCATGCACTGTGCAGTTTCGCTTTTTGCGGAGATGACCATGGACTTCCGTGCACCTGATATCCAGCACGGTAGCCAGTCCGTTGTGGTGGGGCTGCCATGCACCCTGTTGGTTGTAGTCACCTGACAACACAGGGATCGCTCTCCTGATGCCTGTGCCGTTAACTCCCCAAGTATGCAAAGGAGTAGATGCCTCTCTCCCTGGGGCGTCGGGACTCCCAGCAATGGCCATCCTGCCAGGTGGCCCTTGCTGAGACTGGGTGGTGCCTGTGGGGAGGGCCCTTGGTCGGAGTGGGTGGCATCAGGGTGGATGAGACGCAATGAAGCGTGGTACATCATCTCTTGCTGGTGGCCAGCTGTCGGCAATCTCTAAGCATTCTCAGGCTCAATTCTACGCTCAGAAACACAATCCCAAATCGTTCCCCTCCCTGGCCACACTGTGGGAGGAGCATAAGGCTCAGGATGGCAGTGAAATTTATTCGCCCCAGTTCCTAGTTTGTACGAGAGCTGATAGGGAGTCTTTCATGTCAACAAAGCCTCATTTCTTTGTAGAACATTAAGAGGACAAGTTTGGGGAGGCGGAGGGCTTGTCCAAAATGTGCTCTGGGTCAGTATTGATAAAAACGGCACCCTCTGCCCAGTCGCAAAAGTTACTTGCTTGTGACAAGTTTGGGTATATTTCAGTTACCATCACACCCCATAAGAGTTTATTTTATTTTATTTTTTTATTTTCCATAGGGACCTTCTTTTGCAGTCTGATGAAGAGCTGCACACCAATGTAGTGTCAAGGTATTCATTTAGTCCGGCGCGTTCATCGGGGTCCGGAGAATAATCAGATTGCTACCGGTGCCTTCATCTTGGCCTTAGAGGGTGATAAATCACCGGAGAAGGTCAAGGTGATTGTCTACTGCTGCAATGTCAAGCCCTATATCCCTCCCCCGATGCGGTGCTTCAAGTGTTGGAAGTTCGGCCATATGTCTTCCCACTGTACTTCCAGCATCACATGTCAAGGTTGCGGGTGCCCATCACATTCCAATACTCCATGTGCCCTGCCTTCCATCTGTGTCAACTGCAGATAGCGTCATTCACTTTGTTCGCCAGACTGTAGGATCTTACAGAGAATGGCTTCCTCATATGCTGCAGCTATGACAGCCATAATAGCCCCATCAGTTCAATGAATTCCAGTCGGCTCACCGAGCTGTACAACTCCACATGCCCCCTTGCCCATGGGGGTCTCTACCCTCCATGTTGCTGCTGTGCCACCTACCTCGAGAGCAACACCCCCTACCTACCCACCCACCAGGGACTTCCGTCCCCGCTTGTAAGCCAGAGAAGCGTCTAACTTCTTTGGCTCCTTGCACTCACAAGGGGTCCCTTGGGTCCCTCCCTTCCCAGGTTTCAACAAGTGGAAAGGATGATGCCCGGCAGTGGCATAAGTGTCCACAAGCAGCTGGTCGTAGGGCTTCGTGATCCTCCTCCATCCCAGAGACTGAATTGGTGAAGCCCTCCCAGCCAGTGAAACCCAAGGAACAGTGAGAAAAGTCCAAGAAGACCTCTAAGACGAAGGAACTTGTGATGGCACCCACCACCGCAACCTGCAAGCTCTGCATCTGAGGGCGAGGTAGAGATTCTGGCATCCACTGAGGACCTAGATCTCGCTGGACTCTGACGCAATGGATATCACTCTCGCAGGTACTCACAGTGGCAGCAGGTGACACAGCAGCGGTTTTTTCCACCATCTTGCTGAGCTCCGACAACTTATCAGCCTTCACACTTTCCTCTGCATTGCTCTTCAGGAAACTTGGTTTCCAGCGATGCGAACCCCGGTACTTCGTGGCTATCGGGGTTATTATAGGAACTGGGCAGCTTATGAGAGGGTATCTGGTGATGTCTGCATCTAAATCCTTCACTCCCTTTACAAAGAGACTGTCCCTTCATAAACACCTTTAGAGGCTGTCGCTGTTCGGGTGTGGACGCCTCAGGCTGTTACTGTCTGCAGTCTCTCTTCCACTGGATGGTGATGTCCCACAGCATGTCTTGGCTGCGCTGATGGCCCAATTGCCGCCACCTTTTCTGTTACTGGGCGACTTCAGCGCCCATAACCCTCTGTGGGGTGGCTTGGTGGCAACAGGCCGAGGCAGCATCGTTGAGCAAGTATTGGCACAGTTTGACCTTCCTCTTTTAAGTAATGGTGCCTTCACACATTTCAGTGTGGCGCATGGCACGTACTCGGCCATCGACCTTGCGATCTGCAGTCCTAGCCTATTACCGTCTGTCCAATGGAGTGTGCGTGACAACTTGGGCGGTAGTGACCAATTTCCGATCTTTCTGTCACTGCCACAGAGTCACTCCTCTGGGCACCCCTGCAGATGGGCTATGAATAATGCTGACTGGGACTTGTTCACCTCCATTGCCACTATTGAGTCTCTTTCAAATGACGCCATTGTTGTGGTGGTTCACTCGGTCACCACCGGCATCATTACTGCTGCAGAATCTGCCATTCCGTGTTCTTTTGGGTCTCCTTGGCAGATGACTGCCTTGGTGGTCACAGAGATTGTTGAGGCGGGCACTACAGCGTCACAAGCAGCATCCCTCATTGTAACACCGTATGCGAGTCTGCTGCCTCATTCGCCAACACAAGCAGGTGTGCTGGGAAAGATATGTGTCTACCATTGGCATCCGTACCTCTCCATTGCAGGTCTGGGCCAAGATAGGCGACTCTATGGCTATCAGGCCCCCGTCAGCGTACTTGCACTTTCACTGAACGGAGCAGTCTGTACTGACTCCGACACAATTTAGCAAACCGCTTAGCGGAGAATTTTGCTCAGAGTTCCGCTTCTGCAAATTACCCACTGGCCTTCCACTCCCTGAAAGAGCGGTTGGAACGTCGGAGCCTTTCATTTCACATGCACCACCCTGAATCGTACAATGCTCCGTTCAGTGAGTGGGAATTCCAAAGTGCCCTAGCCGCTTGCCCTGATACGGCTCCCAGGCCAGATCGCATCCACTGTCAGATGCTCAAACGCCTCTCGGTGGATTGCCAGCGACGCCTCCTAGACCTTTTCAACCACATCTGGGTTGAGGGTCAGTTCCTGTCGCAATGGCGGGAAAGTGTCATAATCCCCGTAGTGAAACTTTGCAAGAACCCACTGGAGGTGGACAGCTACCGCCACATTAACCTCACCAACGTTCTTTGCAAATTGCTTGAATGCGTGGTGAGCCAGAGGTTGAGCTGGCTATTTGAGTCTCGGGGCCTTCTGGCTCCATCTCAGGGTGGATTCTGTAAGGGCCGCTCTGCTGCCGATAATCTGGTGTGCCTGGAGTCTGCCGTCCGTACGGCCTTTGCCCGTTGTCAGCATCTGGTCGCGACCTTTTTTGACGTGCAGAAGGTATACGATACGACATGTCGACATCACATCCTCTCTACGCTTCATGGTTGGGGTCTTCGGGATCCACTCCCAATTTTCATACAAAATTCTGTTGCTTTGTTCCTTCCCTGTGCAAGTTGTGGCATCTCATAGTTCCACCTGAGTTCAGGAGAATGGGGTACTGCAAGGATCTGCCTTAAGTGTCTGCCTCTTTTTGATTACAATTAATGGGCTCGCTGCGGCAGTGGGAACGTCTGTCTCATCTTACTTGTATGCTGACTACTTCTGCCTATACTATAGCTCCACTGGCATTGCAGCTGCTCAATGGCAGCTGCAGGGTCCTATCCGAAAGGTGCAGTCTTGGGCTGTAGCACATGGCTTCCAGTTTTCGGCTGCCAAGACCTGCGTTGCGCATTTCTGCTGGCGACGTACTGTTCACCCTGAACCATGGCTTTATCTTGACGGCGAACCTCTTGCTGTGGTGGAGACGCATTGGTTTTTGGGATTGGTTTTCAATACCCGGTTGACTTGGCTGCCTCATTTGGCAGCTTAAACGTGCTGGCGGCATCTTAACGCTCTTAGTTGCTTGAGTCACACCAGCTGGGGTGCCGATCGATCTACCCTTCTACGGCTGTACCAGGTGTTAATTCAGTCCCATCTAGATCGTGGTAGCCTGGCTTACAGTTAGACATCCCCTTCTGCATTGTGGTTGCTGGACCCCATCCTTCACACCTGGATCTGACTGATTGCCCTAGTAGTCTGGTCCCTTAAATCCCACCAACCAACCTTCACCCTGCCTTCCCTCCCTATCCTCGCTCCTTCACCCCCCTGTGGGTCCGGGGGTTAGAATAGGCCGGAGGTATTCCTGCCTGTCGTAAGAGGCTACTAAAAGGAGTCTCTCACGTTTTGTCCTTTGTGATGATCCGCTGTAGGGTTTGACCTCCATTTTTCAAAATTTTCCCAAAGAGTGAGCCAATTACGGAAGGGCGGCTTACATGGTGCATTGTGTCCATCATGTGCTGACACGTATCATCCTTTGACATGGATCTGCACTTCTGCTCATTCTCCAGCTGTTGGGCAAGGTCACCCTCCTGGGTGCATATTTTTCCATCAACTGTGAAGTATAGTTATCTACTCTGATGATGACAGTGGACTTGTTTGCTTGGTTGCACCTGATTAACAGCACTGTAGCCTGTCCGTTGTGGTGGGGCCGCCATGTACCCTGTTGGTTGTAGCCCCTGACCACACAGGGATCGCTCTGCTGATGCCTGTGCCATTAACTCCCCATGTATGCTGAGGAGTAGAAGCCCATCCCTCTGGATCATCAGACCTGACAATGGCCGTCCAGCCAGGTGGCCTTTGCTGCGGCTGGGTGGCACCCGTGGGGAGGGCCTCTGGTCGGAATGGGTGGCATTAGGGCGAATGACATGCGATGAAGCATAGTACATTATCTCTTGCTGTTGTTCAAACACCAGCAGCCTCTAAGCATTCACACTCTCAATTCAATGCACAGAAGTACGACCCCAAATCGTTGCTCTCCCAGGCCACACCATGGGAGGAATGTCAGGCAAAGGATGGCAGCGGCTCTTACTCACCCCAATTCCTTTCATGTTAGAGAGCTGATGGGGAAACTTTCATGACGATGAAGCCTCAGTTTTTTGAAACTTCCTGGCAGATTAAAACTGTGTGCCCGACCGAGACTCGAACTCGGGACCTTTGCCTTTCGCGGGCAAGTGCTCTACCATCTGAGCTTCGGTAGCTCAGTTGGTAGAGCACTTGCCTGCGAAAGGCAAAGGTCCCGAGTTCGAGTCTCAGTCGGGCACACAGTTTTAATCTGCCAGGAAGTTTCATATCAGCGCACACTCTGCTGCAGAGTGAAAATCTCATTTTGGAAACCTCAGTTTTTTGTTGAGCATTTAGAGGACAAGTTTTGGGAGGTGAAGGGCTTGTCTGAAATGAGATCTGGGTCAGTATTTATCCAAACAGTATCCTCTGCCCAGTCACAGGCTTTACTCATTTGGGACAAGCTGGGGGATGTTTCTGTAACCATCATGCCCCATAAGAGTTAAAATATGGTCCATGGTATCATATATTACAGGGACCTTCTTTTGCAGTCTGACTGTGAGCTGCATGCCAATTTAGAATGGCAAGGTGTACACTTCATTTGGCATGTCCACCAGGGGGCTGAGGGATAATCAGGTTGCCACCGGTGCCTTCATCTTGGCCTTTGAGGGTGATACATTGCCCGAGAAGGTCAAGGTGATGGTCTACTGCTGTGATGTAAAACCCTATATCCCTCTCACAATGCAGTGCTTTAAGTGCTGGAAGTTCGGCCATATGTCTTCCCGCTGTACCTAGTGTCACATGCCGAGATTACGGATACCCATCACATCCCAATACTCCACGTGCCCTGCCTCCCATCTGTGTCAACAGTGGAGAGCACCATTCGCCTTGTTCGCCAGACTGCAGAATTCTCCAGAAAGGAAAATCATGGAGTACAAGGCTCTCGACAGACTGACATACACTGAGGCAAAGAGGAAATTTGAACACCTACATCCTGTATGCATGACATCGTCGTAACGTCTCCTCAACAGTAGTTCTAGCCCCCATCAGCTCCGCCAACCCCAGTCACCTCTCAGAGCCAGAGAACTACACCTGCTCCCTTGATGGTGGAGGGCACTTCCCTCCCTGTTGCTCCTGCACCACCTACTTCAGGAGCAATACCCTTCCAACCGTCCGGATATCCATCCCCACTTGTAAGCCGGAGATGCGTAGAACTTCTTGGGCTGCTCTCGCTAGGAAGGGGTCCCATGAGTCACTCTTCCCAGATTTCTGCTAGTGGGAAAGATGACAACTGCCAGTGGCTGAAGGGCCGAAAAGCAGTTGGTTGCAGGGTTTCACACTCATCCTCAGTCCCGCAGACTGAATCAGTGAAGTCATCTGAGCCAGGGAGACCCAAGGAACAGCGAGAGACCCCCCCAGGAGGTCCACAACTCTTTAGTGGATACGTGCGTGGCGAGCACGGGGCTCTGAGCTATTGCTGCCTTCTTTCTCCGCAGGGCTGCATTTCCTTCCCCTTCCCCTCCTTTCCCCTCCTTGCTCCTTTCCCGTCACCCTTTCCCCTCACTCTCTTGGTGTCCTTGCTTATGTTGGCCCCCGCTATCCTCCTGGTTCTGTTGGTTTTACAATCCGGCTTTGTTGCGTAATCATCTCCTCCTTTCGGCATTCCTTGGTCCCCCTCTGGGGTTTGACCTCCATTACAAAATTTCTCCTCCGTAGTGTGAGCCATTTGGGGAAGAGGACCTTACCTAGTGTCTCCGACGTGCGCCCTCCTAGTACATGCCACCTTTTCTTTCACGTCGTTGTCTGATGCTAGGGTGCATAGCCAGCACGGTAGCCAGCCCATGTGGTGGGGTTGCTATGTACCCTTTTGGTTGAGCCCCCTGAACACACAGGGATCAACTGAGCTGTGACCTCCTCACGCATGTCTTGGAGTGGTTGCTCGTCATCCTGGAGCATCGGAACTCCCGGCAATGGCTGCCGTGCCAGACGGCCCTTGCTGTGGCTGGGTGGCGCCCATGAGGAGAGCCCCTGATCGGAGTGGGTGGTATCAGGGCGGACGCTATGCAAATGAAACGCATACGGGTCCAGAACTCTGGCCGTTCTTCTGCGGCCATCTCTCTGCGTGGAACTGATTCTTCAAGTGCTTCTTCTCTTGCCCCTTCGGCCTTCCCTTCCATGGCTACCCCGTGGGAAGAGGGTCACGCCCGTTGGCTAGGGACGAAACCTTTCCCCCGTTATCTAGTTTGCACCAGGACTGATGGAGATACTTTCACCAATACCAAACCTTTATTCTTTGTGGAACACATTGAAGAAAAGTTCGGCGAAGTGGACTCCCTGGGCAAGATGCGGTCGGGTTCGTTGCTGATCAAAACTGCTTCAGCTGCCCAATCTGTGGCCCTTCGTGCCTGTACCCATCTTGGCACAATTCCTGTGTCCATTACCCCCCACCAGTCTCTAAATATGGTAAAAGGTGTGATTTTTCACAGGGACCTTCAAACTGATGATGAACTTCGGGACAATCTCGGACAGTGGGGTGTTCACTTTGTTCGGCGTGTCCAGAAGGTCCTAAAGACAATTGCATTGATACTGGTGCCTTTATCCTGGCGTTTGAAGGGGATACCCTCCCTGAGAAAGTTAAGATTATGGTTTATCGATGTGATGTGAAGCCATACATCCCATCTCTTATGATGTGTTTTAAGTGCTTGCGTTTTGGACACAAGTCTTTCTGCTGTTCACAGGCCCCTCTGTGGTGACTATGGACGTCCATTCCATGAGGGGAGTCCCTGTGTTTCCCCTCCTGTGTGTGTAAATTGTCATGGTAGTCATTCTCCACGTTCACCAGATTGCCCAGTATATAAATAAGAAGGAAAAGAAGATACAGGAGTATAAGTCCCTCGATCGTTTAACCTACACAGAGGCCCGTAAGAAATATACACGTCTTCACGCTGTGTCCATGACATCTAGTTACCCCTTGGTTACATCTTCACCCCTTCCTCCGCCTTCCTTACCCCATCCCAGACCCCTCTCCTCCCCCCCTCCCCTGCGGCTTCCACACCTTCTCCTCTGGGCGCTGCTCCCCCTCCCCAGCCGGAGAAGTGTCCCACTCCTTCAGCGTCTGCCGGTCAAGGGCACTTCTCCCGGGATGCCCCTTCCTGGTACCTTCCAGGCCAAAGGTCTGCTGCCGTGCGACGACTGCGAGAGCCGCGGTCTGTCGGCCTCCAGGTTGCCTGGTCTCTTTCTGTTCCTGATCTTGCTGCAGCTGGCTCCTTTATGCCACACAGCCGTCCTCGATCTCAGTCTGAAAAGAAGAAGAAACATAAGTCCCGGGACAGAGCCTCTGGTGTCACCCGAGGTCCCTTCCCCGACTTCACAACCGGATTCTGACCTGTCGTTCATGGATGTCGCCCCCCTCCTTGTCGGTGATGGGTGGGGACCCGGCGGTATGACTGGCTTTAGCGTGTTCAGCTCCCATTTAAATCATCGTTCTGTGGTTCTGCAATGGAATTGTAATGGATACTATCGTCACCTTCCGGAATTGAAATCCCTTCTTTCGTCTTACTCTGCAGCTTGTGTGGTTCTCCAGGAATCTCATTTTACTGATTCTTACTCACCGACCCTCCGTGGGTTCCGTGTTTTCTGTCGAAATCGGGTCTGACCCCTGCGGGCTTCTGGTGGTGTTTGTACGTTGGTCCGTACAGACATTGCTAGCACGTGGATTCCTCTCCAAACTAGATTGAAAGCGGTTGCTGTTAGGGTACACCTAGACTCTGCGGTCACAGTTTGCAATCTTTATCTCCCTCCTGACAGGACTTTTACACCTGCTGCCTTAACTGCCCTTCTTCAGCAACTTCCTCCTCCCTTCCTCCTCCTTGGTGATTTTAATGCTCATCATCCCTTGTGGGGCAGTGCCTTTCCATCTAGACGAGGTCTTCTCATAGACCTGTTTATTGCAGACCACGACTTGTGCCTTCTTAATGATGGCTTCCCTACTCATTTCAGTGCTGGTCATGGTACCTTTTCTGCCATTGATCTTTCTTTCTTCTCCATCTCTCCTCCCTTCATTACACTGGTCGCCACACGACGACCTTGGGGAGTGACCATTTCCTGTTGATTATCTCGCTCCCTTCCCGCTCCCCGATGGACAGGTTACCTCGTAGGTCTTTCCAACGCACCGATTGGCCTCTATACACTGCACAGGTCGTGTTTTCTCCCTCTTTGTCGGGTTGTATTGATGACGTCCTACGTGACGTGTCTGACGCGATTGTTCGCGCTGCTAACCTTGCTGTCCCGCACTCATCTGGACCATTTTGTCGCCAGCAAGTCCCATGGTGGAGTACGACCATTGCCATTGCCATCCGTGAGCTGTCGAGCTTTGCAACACTTTAAGAGGCACCCATCCGTAGCCAGCCTTACTACCTTTAAACGCCTCCACGCTAAAGCCCGTTATTTAATCAAACAGAGCAAGCAGATATGTTGGGAACGATTTGTTTCTTCCCTTGGTTCTACTGTCCCTCTGTCACGGGTATGGGCTACACTTCGCTCTCTCCAAGGTTGCCATTGGCAGCCCACCCTCCTAGGCCTTCACCTCCCAGATGGCCCTTGTACAGACCCATTAGTTCTTGCAGAACATCTTGCGACTCATTTTGCAGTGGCCTCAGCATCAGCCTCCTATCCAGCTGCTTTCCTTCACCTGAAACAGTGGGCTGAAGCTTCCACCTTATGTTTTACCCCTTGTGAGTCAGAATCTTACAATGAACCTTTTACTGAATGGAAATTTCTTTCTGCACTTTCTTCTTCTCATGATACGGCCCCGGCCCAGATTCCATTCATAACCAACTGCTTCAACATCTCAGTGCTCCACAACGGCAACATCATCTTCAGGTGTTTAACTGTATCTGGCTCCAGGGTGACTTCCCTTCTCAGTGGAGGGATAGCATCGTGGTTCCTGTCCTTAAGCCTGGTAAGAACCCCCTATCTGTTGACAGCTATCGGCCAATTAGTTTGACCAGTGTTGTTTGTAAGATACTTGAATGGGTAGTAGCCCGTCGGCTCAATTGGGTTCTTGAATCTCGGGATCTATTGTCCCCTTACCAGTGTGGCTTTCGAAAGGGACGGTCTCCAATCGATCATTTACTTCGCTTGGAATCCGCAGTTCGGCAGGCTTTTTCCCAGGTCCGCCATTTGGTTGCAGTGTTTTTTGACCTTCGCGAGGCCTATGACACGGCCTGGTGCCATAACATCTTACTTACCCTTCATCAGTGGTGTCTTCGGGGCCCACTCCCGATTTTTATCCGCCAGTTCCTGTTCCATCGGTCATTCAGAGTTAGAGTTGGTACTGTTTTTAGTTCTCCACGGACCCAGGAGACAGGCATTCCACAGGGTTCTGTCTTGAGTGTCCTTTTCCTCATTGCTATCGATGGACTTGTGGCCTCTGTTGGTCCTTTGGTCGCCCCTGCCCTGTATGTGGATGATTTCTAAATTTGGGTTAGTTCCTCTTCGATGGCATCTGCAGAGCGGCAGCTCCAGGTAGCTATACGGCGTGCCTCTGCATGTACCCTCTCACGTGGGTTCCAATTATCTCCTCTAAAATCGTGGGTGGTCCACTTCTGTCGCCGTACTACGATCCACCCTGATCCAGAGCTCTATCTCGATGCCCACCGATTGCCTGTGGTCCCACAGTTTCGTTTCCTGGGTCTTCTTTTTGAAAAAAGCTCACTTGGCTGCCCCATATCAGACATCTGAAGGTAGGATGTGTCCGTAAACTCAATATCCTTCGCTTCCTTGCCCACTCCTCTTGGGGTGCAGACCATTCCTTCCTTCTCTGTCTTTATCGTGTTCTAGTTCTGTCTCACTTGGACTATGGTTGTCAGGTTTATGGTTCAGCTGCTCCTTCCACACTGCACGTGCTGGATCCAGTCCACCATCGTGGTATCCGTTTGGCCACCGGTGCCTTCCCTACTAGCCCTGTTGATAGTCTCCTGGTTGAAGCTGGGATCCCCCCCTTTCTGTTCGGTGGTCCCAGCTTCTGGTGTCTAATGCACTCACTATCCGTTCCTCTCCCACTCATCCTTCCTATTCTATCCTGTTCCCAGACCATGGACGTCGCCCACCTGACTCCCGCCCTCTGGCGGGTTTACCGGTTGGGCTCCGCCTTGCGTCTCTTTGCCGTGATTTTCAGCTTCCTTCTTTGTCCTGCCTTCCTCGCTCCCTCCCCTCCACCCCCCCTTGGTTAGTTCCTCGGCCTCGAATTCGGATGGATCTCCGCCGAGGTCCGAAAGATTCCATCCCCCCGGTGGTATTCCGTTCCTTTTTCCGCCAAATTTTATGGGAGTTTCGGGATGCTGTTGTTTTTTACACTGATGGCTCTAAATCTGCTGATCATGTGGGGTATGCCTTCACGTCCTCTGTCGGAACGGAAAATCATCTGCTGCCACCTACATGTGGGGTGTTTACTGCGGAATTGATGGCAATTACCCAGGCTCTTACCTTTATTAAACAGTCCCAACACAACCGCGTTTTGTTATGTACGGACTCGATGAGTGGCCTTCTTGCTATTGACCGGTGTTTTTCGCACCATCCCTTGGTCTCTGCCATCCATGACCATCTCGCTGATATTCACCGTGCTGCTTGTTCCATTGACTTCCTTTGGGTCCGTGGCCATGTGGGTATCCCGGGTAATGAACTCGCTGATCGTTTGGCTGGGGGAGCAGTCACTTACCCTCGTTTTCTGTAACCCCTCCTACAGCGGATTTACGGCTTCACATCAAATTCCATTTCGCACAGTCATGGGCCAATTCTTGAGAGGCTACTCCCCTGTCCAATAAACTTCGTGCAATTAAGGTGACACCAGGCCCGTGGCGTTCTTCCTTTCGCGTCTCCAGAAAGGACTCGACCACACTGTGTCGTCTCTGCATTGGCCATAGCAGGCTGACCCATGGTTTTCTTTTGCATGATGAGCCACCCCCACTTTGTGGTTGTGGAGCCTTCCAGTCGGTAGCCCACATTTTGGTTGAATGCCCCCTTCTTTTGGCTCTGCGTGCTAAGTACAGACTCCCCCACACTTTACCTTAGATGTTGGCTGACGATTCCCGGATGGTCTCTCTGGTTCTCGGTTTCCTCCGGGAAAGTGGTTTTTATTCTCAGTTTTAAGGTTTTTCATCTCTCTCTGGTATTGGGGCAGGGCGATGAGTGTTTGGGTGTCTCCCACTGTCAGCAGTGTTCGGATATTCCCGATTCACCTCCCTGACCGAAATCCTCTTTTCTTCCCCTTTTACTCTGTTTTTACCTTTTTGTTTTAAAGGCTTGGTTAGTCTTGTATTCCCATACGTACTTTCTACATTCTAGCGGTTGTACCTTTCAAGTCACAGGTGGTCTTGCCTATGCTGCTTCAGCATAGTGTTGGGTTCGTTCTCTTGCTGACTTCCCTCGTTTTGTTTTTACCATTGACAACATGACTGCCCCTTTACGTTTTTAGCCTGTTCCCTTTTATTGTTCTGACTTTCCTGAGATGTCACATTAGCGGAATGGACCACATTTGAAACAAGGGACTGATGACCTTGCTGTTTGGTCCCTTAAACCTCAAACAACCAACCAACAGCGAGAGAAATCAAAAAAAAAGGTCCCCAAGACCAAGGGTGTTGCGGTGGCACCCACACCACTGCTATTTACAAACTCTGTGTCTGTGGACGAGGTGGAGATTCTGGCATCCATCGATGACCTAGATCTTGCCTGACCCTCAGACAAAATGGATATAGACTGCTCAGGCAAAAAGTCGGTGACAGCAGGTGACTTGTCCTCCAGGAAACCTGGTTCTTGGCAATGCGGCCCCCTGCCCACTGCAGCTATAAGGGGTATTGCAGGAACCGTAGTGACTATAATAAAGTGTCAGGTGGAGTTTGCGTTTATGTCCTAAACTCGGTCTGTAGTGAATATGTGCCCCATCAAACCCCTCTTGAAGCTGTGGCTGTCGGAATACGGACGACGCAGGAAATCACTATCCGCAATGTATATCTTCCTCCAGATAGTGTAGTATACCTGAATGTATTAACTGCACTGATTGATCAACTCCCTAAACCTTTCCTACTTTAGGGAGATTCTAACGTCCGTAACTCCTTGTGGGGGGTGGCACTGTGCTTACTGGCAGAGATGTTGAAACTTTGCCGTCTCAGTTAGACCTCTGCCTCTTAAATACTGGGGCTGCCACACATTCCAATGTGGCTCAAGGTAGTTATGTGGCCATTGATTTATCAATTTGCAACCCAGGACTTCTCCCATCTATCCACTGGAGAGCACATAACGACCTGTGTGGTATTGACCACTTCCCCATCTTCCTGTCACTGCCCCGGTGTCAAGCCCATGGACGCCTGCCCAGATGGGCTTTAAAGAAGGCAGGCTGGGAAACTTTCACCTCCACTGTCACCGTTGAATCTCACCCACACGGGAACATGGATGTGATGATGGAGCAGGTGATTACAACAATCGTTTCTTTGGCATAAAACAAGATTCCTCGCTCTTTAGGGTGCCCCCCTCCCCCGGGTGAAATACAGTCTCTTGGTGGTAGCTAGAAGTTGCTGAAGCAATTAAGGAGTGTGGGCGAGCTCTACAGCGGCATAAGTGGCACCCTTCCCTAGAGCACCTCATAGCCTTTAAATGACTCAGTGCCCGCGTTCGCCAACTTATCAAACGACGGAAGCAGGAGTGCTGGCCTCGGCCATTGGGTGCCATACGTCACCTTTCCAAGTCTGGGCAAAGATCAAACGTCTTTCCAGGTACTAGACCCCAACAGGTGTTCCCGGTGTTAACATAAACAGCGTATTACCTACTGACGCAAACGCAATTGCTGAGCACTATGCTCCAGCCCTTGTCGGAGAATAACCCCGCAGCCTTTCACACACTCAAATGGTGGCTGGAAGGGAAAGTCTTAATTTACTACAAGCCACAATGAAACCTATAACGCCCCATTTACAGAGTGGGTGCTCCTCAGTGCCCTTGCACATTGCCCTGACACAGCTCCTGGACCAGATCGGATCCACAGCCAGATGATTAAACATCTCTTATCTGCCTACAAGTGAAATCTCCTCATCTTCAGCTGGATATGGTGCGATGGCATCTTTCCATCGCAATGGCGGGAGAGCACTATCATGCTGTTGCTCAAACCCAGTAAGAACCCACTTGATGTGGATAGCTATCAGCCTCACCAACATTCTTCGTAAGCTGCTGGAATGTATGGTGTGTCGGCGGTTGGTGTGGGTCGGGTACATGTCAGGGAGGCTTCCGCCAGGGTCGCTCTACCACAGATAATTTTATGTCCCTAGAGTCTGCCATCCAAATAGCCTTTTCCAGATGCCAACACCTGGTCGCCGTCCTTCTTGATTTACGAAAAGCGATGACACGACCTGGTGACATATCCTTGCCACATTATACGAATGGGGTCTGAGGCCCACTCCTGATTTTTATCCAGAATTTCCTGTTGCTTCGTACTTTCCATGTCTAAGTTGGTGCCTCCCATAGTTCCCCGCCATATCCAGGAGAATGAGGTCATGCAAGTTTCTGTATTTAGTCTCTCTGTCTAGTGCCCATAAATGTTCTAGCAGCAGCTGTAGGGCTGTTCGTCTCAACTTCACTGTATGCAGGTGACGTCTGCATTTCATAGTGCTCCACCAGTAGTGGTGTTGCCGAGCAGTGCCTACAGGGAGCCATTCACAAGGTGCAGTCATGAGCTCTAGCCCATGGTTTCCAGTTTTCGGTTGCAAAGTCGTTCTGTTATGCACTTCTGTCGGCGTTGTACCGTTCATCCAGAACCAGAATTTTACCTTAATGATGATCCACTCTCTGTAGTGTAGACATATTGATTCTTAGGTCTGGTCTTCGATGTCCGAGTGACTTGGCTTCCTCACCTTTGTCAGCTTACGCGGAAGTGCTGGCAGCACCTCAGTACCCTCCACTGCCTGAGCAACACCAACTGGGGTGCAGATCGATCTACGCTGCTGCAGCTCTACAGAGCCCTTGTTCCATTCTGCCTTGAGTATGGGAGTCTGCTTTATGGTTTGGTGGCACCCTCAGCGTTTCATTTACTCGACCCAGTGAACCACTGTGGTGTTCGCCTAGTGGCAGGAGCTTTTAGGACGAGTCCAGTGACCAGCGTCCTTGTGGAAACCAGAGTGCCTCCATTGCAGGTTAGGCATGCACAACTGCTGGCAAGTTATGTAGCACATGTTTGTAGTTCTGCACATCAGAATCAGTCTCCTTTTCCTCACCCACAGCCGTTCGTCTCCCGTATCGGTGGCCCAGGTCAGGGCTTCCAATTGCAGTTCTTCTTTCTGAACTGGAGTCCTTGCCTTTACCACCTATACTTCAGGTCCAATCACATACACCTCCATGGTGTACACCTAGGCCGCAGCTTCGTCTGGACCTTTCACATGGCCCTAAGGACTCCGTTAACCCCGCCGCTCTCCGCTGTCACTTCCTCTCAATTCTTGACAAGTACAGAGGCAATGTAGTGGTCTACAGAGACAGCTCGATGGCTGATGGTCATGTTGTCTTCGTTTACGTCCACAGAGGCCAGTTGGAACAGCATTCCTTGCCCGATGGCTGCAGTGTATTCACTGCAGAGCTGGTGGCAGTCTCTCGTGCACTGCAGTATATCCGTACATGCCCCGGGAATCGTTTCTGCTGTGTACGGACTCCTTGAGCAACCTACAAGCTCTTGACCAGTGCTACCCTTGTCATCCTTTGATAGCGGCTATCCAGGAGTCCATCTATGCCCTGGAATGATCCGGTCATTCAGTGGTGTTTGCGTTGAACCCAAGCCTTGTCAGAATCCCAGGCAACGAACTTGCCGACAGGCTACGCGGAAACTGCTTATGGAGATCAGCTTCTCTGCATCTGACCTGTGTTCAGTACTATGCCACAAGGTTTTGTGGCTTTGGGAGACAAAATGGCATAACCTCAGCATGCACAACAAACTGTGTGCCATTAAGGAGACTACGAATTTGTGGAAGTCCTCCATGTGGGCCTCTTGCAGCAGCTACCTCCTGTGCTGTGATGACCCACCTCAGTGTTGGTGTGGTGCCCGGCTGACAGTGGCCCATATCTTGGTGAGCTGTCCTTTGGCTGCCCTGTGACGGACTCTTCAGTTACTGGACTTGTTGCCATTAATTTTAGCTAACAACGTCTCATCAACTAATTTAGTTTTACGTTTTATATGTGACAGTGGGTTTTATCATTCTATGTAAGTTTTAGGGCATGTCCTTTGTCCCTTTGTGTTCTCCACTCTAATGCTTTTAGGCTGGATGTTTTAATGTGTCACAGTGCATCTGGCTTTTCATTTTTATTCTCATGGTCAGCCAGCCACGGTCATCTGCTCTCTTGTTTTTACCCCTTCGTGTTTCTTGCTTCTCTCTATAGTTTTCTTTTCCAGTTTTTGTCCATAATATTGTTGGTTGTCCTTCTGGTTCTTCTTTTCATTTGTTATTGCGCTGTGAATATTTTTCTTCTTTCTATTGTAAAATTATTTTACTGGGAACAAGGAACCTATGACCTTGCAGTTTGGTCCCCTTCCCCCCCCCCCCCCTCCCCTTTTTAAACCAACCCTCATTTCTTCCCTGTTGCCACCTCCTTCCCCTATCTGTGTCCTGATTTTTGTCAACCTGGCTAACCACCTCGTTTCCTGTATTGCTTGCAGTTTTTTTTCCTTCTGCCTGTTCTTTCATCCCTTTTGGCATTTAGGTCCCTGCTTGAGGTTTGACCTCGGCTTCAAAATTTCCTGTTTTTAGTGTGAGTTATTTGGGGAAGAACTCCCTCCCTAGCACTTAGTGTGGATTCAACTCCCCCTTTTCCCCTCTCCCTTCCCTTGCTGTAGCACCCTTCCACACTGCTATGTCACAAGCACGTGTAGCCAGTCCGTGTGGTGGGGCTGTTATGTACTCATATGGCTGAGCCCCATGACATCACAGGAATCACACTACTGATAACTGAGCTGTTCCCTCCCAGTAGTGGTTGCTTGCCTTCTTGGAGCATCAGAAATCCCAGCAACCACCGCTATGCCAGATGGCCCTTGCTGTGGGAGGGTCGTGCCTATGGGGAGAGCCCCTGGTTGGAGTGGGTGATGTCAGGGCGGATACTTGGCGCATGAAGTGTATCATGCTGGAAAAAATTTGGCCATTCTCAAATGGCCATCTTTTCGAATGGTGAAGGATCATTGAATGCCCCTTCCCCACCATGGGAGGAGGGCCAGGTTTGCTATCTTGAAACTTTCCCCACTAACTCATCTGTACTAAGACGGATGGGGATACATTCACTGCCACAAAGCCTTTTTTGTGTAAAATATAAAGGACTTTGCTGTCGGTCTCCCTGTTAATAATAAGCTGCTTCTGCCACCCAATCCGCAGCTCTTCGTGCCTGTGATTGTCTTGGCAATGTCCCACTGTCTATTACTCCGCACCAACATCTGAATATGGTCCAGGAAGTCATTTCATTGGGATCTCATCCTGCAAACTGATTAGGAATTCTGGGCTAATCTGTAGTGGCGTGGTGTTCATTTTGTTCGACGTGTGCAGAAGGGTCGCAAAGACAATCACACTGATACCGGCACCTTCATTCTGGCATTAGAGGAGATACGCGCCCAGATAAGGTCAAGGTTATGTGCTACAGATGTTATGTGAAGTGATATGTCCTGCCACCTATGTGACGCTCAGGCGCTCGGCATTCATTTTATGGGTATGGGCTTGGCGACCCTGGGGTTACTGAGCTGGGTACTGGTAAGTGCTGCCAGTCCCCCTTCATCGTAAGCTCTAGGCACACTTCAGTGACCACCATGTGGTGCGGCTGTGGAACGTTGTCTCTTACGGAACTGAGGTTTTGGCTTGACTGCCCGGATCGTGAGGATGGAATAAACCTCTGTAAAAAGAATCCGTCTCAAGGTGGGCTGCATGCTGATGAGACGTATGGCTGTTAAGGTGGACCTCTGGGGAACCTGCTGCACCTCAGTTGTGTAAGGCTTACTCAGGCACATGGGGCTCTGAGTGTACCCTCGCTTCCCTAGCTGCTAGTGGGACGAAAATGTATCCTCCAAAATCTTCCTCTCCTCCTCCCAGTGGAAAGGGTGGGCCACTGGAAGGTACTAACACCCAGTCTAATAAGAGGGCTCGTGTAGTCAGTCCCCCTGAATCCGGCACTTATTCAAAAGTACAGTCTCTAGTAACAGAATACATGCTGGTCCTCAGAATGTTTCTCATAGTGAAATGAAGGAAGGGAAGTTTTCAGATGGTTTCGCCCTTCTATTTACAAAAAGATTTTGAGGGAATCTGTGGCTCCTTAAAATGGGTCAAGTGCTTGTGCAATGGGACCCTGCTAATGGAAACTTCAAATTCCCGGCAAGCAGCTAACCTCCAAACTGCTTAATACCTTGGGAATATGCAGTAGACACTGAAGTGCATTATAGCAAAGGTGTTGTCACATGCAGGGATCTAGTCGACATTCCCAAGGAGGGATTGCAATGTGAGTGGGCTCTGGAAGGTATAGTTGATGTGCAACATATCATGAAGACAGTTGATTGCAATCTTATCAAATTTGACTCCTTCATCCTGACCTTCAGTAGCACAAAACTTCCTGAGCATGTTAAGGCTGTCTTCCTTTGCCTTAACGTGAGGCTTTATTTCCCAACCCCAATGTGCTGTTTTAAATGCTGGCATTTTGGGCATGCCACCTTAAGATGAAAAGGCAAAGCAACTGCTCGAGGCCGCTCATCATAGAGTTTGTTGCTCGTCTCCAGCCAAATGTATCAATTCCTCTAGAGACCACCCTGTTTGGAGTAGGGACTGCCGAATCTTTTTAGAGGAACACAAGTACAGGAAATAAAAACAACCAAGCATATTCCCAATGGTGAGACCGAAAAGATCTAAAAGTCCATGCAGCCTCCCACATTTGCTACATCTTTTGTGTCAATGGTTCAGAAGCCTACTACAAAAGCAGATGCCTCCATGCAGACGAAGGTGACAAGTGTTGGTACTAACACCTACATGTCAGTGCAATTGCAAGGCAGCAAATGTTGCAGTGTGTAGGATTTACACGAACAGCAAAGGTACTGTGGCCAACTTGGGCGAGCCCTTGGCACCTCCAATAGCCGAGGCTGTTCAGAAGCCCAGCATGGCCATTACCACTCCATCGGCTCCACCAAAGCCCACAAAACTGCGAAAGGCTCCTATTAAGCAGCAACAGCAGGTAAAGTGGTTAACCATGTGACCATGTCAATGTGATTTTACCTGATGCTTCATCTGACTCTTTCCCCAGAGCTGATGGAGTAAGAGGTATGCGTGGAGCAATCATCTTGCCCCACAATGTCTGCAGGTTGTGGTTTAGTGGCTAGTGTTGCTGGATCTCGGGGTCCCGGGTTTGATTCCCGGCCGGGTAGGGGGCTTTCTCTGCCCGGGCACTGGGTATGTGTTGCCATCACATGATCAGCATTTGTGACAGTGGCTAGATTGGATTGTGAAAAAATGGACTGTTTAAGAATTGGGACTTTGTATGGGTGCTGATGACTACACAGTTGTGTGCCCCAGTCGCGTACCGGTCCCCTGGTGGACCGCAGCATGTAGAGACGCTTTACGTGCTTGTCGACGTGCTTTACGCACCTTTAAACGCCACCCTACAGTGGCGAATTGTATTAATTATAAACGATTACATGCTCAGTGTCGTCGTATTATTAAAGAAAGCAAGAAAGCCAGCAGGGCTGCTTTCACAAGCACCTTCAACAGTTTTACTCCTTCTGTTGTCTGGGGTAGCCTGCGCCGGCTATCTGGCACTAAGGTCCACTCCCCAGTTTCTGGCTTGAAGATCGCGAATGAAGTCCTTGTGGCCCCTGAGGCTGTCTCCAATGCCTTCGGCCGCTTTTTCGCAGAGGTTTCGAGCTCCGCTCATTACCACCCTGCCTTCCTCCCCCGCAAACAGGCAGAGGAGGCTAGGCCACCTGACTACTGCTCCTCGAATTGTGAAAGTTATAATGCCCCATTCACCATGTGGGAACTCGAAACCGCACTCGGCCGATCACGGTCCTCCGCTCCAGGGCCTGATTCTATTCATATTCAGATGCTGAAGAACCTTTCTCCTGCGGGTAAAGGTTTTCTTCTTCGTACATACAATCGCATCTGGATTGAGGGACATGTTCCCGCATGCTGGCGCGAGTCTATTGTTGTCCCGATTCCTAAGCCGGGGAAGGACAAGCACTTGCCTTCCAGTTATCAACCTATCTCGCTTACCAGCTGTGTCTGTAAAGTGATGGAGCGAATGGTTAACTCTAGATTGGTTTGGCTGCTCGAGTCTCGACGCCTACTTACCAATGTACAATGTGGATTTCGTAGGCGCCGCTCTGCTGTTGACCATCTGGTTACATTGTCGACCTTCATTATGAATAACTTCTTGCCTCTTTTTATTCGTTCCTTTTTAATGGATCGACAGTTCAGGGTACGTGTGGGTTCTGTCCTGTCAGACACCTTTCGCCAGGAGAATAGGGTGCCACAGGGCTCAGTTTTGAGCGTCGCTCTCTTCGCCATCGCGATCAATCCAATAATGGATTGCCTCCCAGCTGATGTATCAGGCTCCCTTTTTGTGGACGATTTTACCATCTATTGCAGCGCGCAGTGTACACGTGTCCTGGAGCGCTGTCTTCAGCGTTCTCTTGACCGTCTTTACTCCTGGGGTGTCGCCAATGGCTTCCGTTTTTCTGCTGAGAAGACGGTCTGTATTAACTTCTGGCGCTACAAAGAGTTTCTCCCACCGTCCTTACGACTCGGTCCCGTTGCTCTCCCAATCGTGGAGACAACCAAATTTTTAGGCCTTACATTTGACAGGAAACTTAGCTGGTCTCCACATGTGTCATATTTGGCCGCCCGTTGTACCTGTTCCTTAAATGTCCTCAGTGTTCTCAGTGGTATGTCGTGGGGAGCGGATCGAACCGTCCTTCTTCTATATCGGTCGATCGTCCGCTCCAAGCTGGATTATGGGAGCTTCGTATACTCCTCTGCACGGCCATCCATCTTACGCCGCCTCAACTCCATACAACATCGGGGTTTACGACTTGCGATCGGAGCATTTTATACCAGTCCCGTAGAGAGTCTTCATGCTGACGCTGGCGAATTGCCACTCACCTACCGGCGCGATATACTGCTTTGTCGGTATGCCTGTCGGCTACTGTCAATGCCCGACCATCCGTCTTATCGTTCCTTTTTTGACGCCGCTCTTGACCGTCAATACGGGTTGTATGTCTCTGCCCTGCTACCCCCTGGCGTTCGCTTTCGTCGCCTCCTTCAACACCTTAATTTTTCACTCCCTGCAACCTTTCGAGTGGGCGAGAGCCGCACGCCACCTTGGCTCCAGGCTCAGGTCCGCGTTCACCTTGACCTCAGCTCGTTCCCAAAAGAGGTCACCCCCGGTTCGGTCTACCACTCCCGTTTTTTGGAACTTCGTTCGAAGTTCATCAACATGACTTTCATGTATACAGATGGCTCTAAGACCAATGACGGGGTCGGGTGTTCCTTTATTGTCGGGGCACAGTTTCAAATACCGGCTCCATGGCCATTGTTCGGTCTTCACAGCTGAGCTCTTTGCCCTCTACCAGGCTGTTCTTTAAATCTGCCGCCACCGACATTCTGCTTATGTCATCTGCTCAGATTCCCTGAGCGCCATCCAGAGCCTCAGTGATCCGTACCCGGTTCACCCTTTCGTACACCGGATCCAACGCTCTCTTCAGCAGCTGGTGGATGTCGGTTTTCCGGTTAGCTTTATGTGGGTTCCTGGCCATGTCGGTATCCCTGGGAACGAAGCTGCAGATGCCGCGGCCAAGGCTGCGGTCCTCCAGCCTCGGACAGCTTCTTGTTGTGTCCCTTCGTCCGATTTTAGCAGGGTCATTTGTCGGCGCATTGTGTCGCTGTGGCATGCCGATTGGGCTGCACTTACAGACAACAAGCTTCGGGCCTTAAAACCTCTTCCCGTGGCTTGGACGTCCTCCTCACGCCCTTCTCGGCGGGAGGAGGTCGTTTTAGCCCGATTAAGAATTGGACACTGCCGGTTCAGCCATCACCATCTGCTGACGGCTGCGCAGGCGCCGTTCTGCCCATGTGGGCACTTGCTGACGGTTAGACACATTTTAATGTCCTGTCCAGATCTTAACACACTGCGCCTCGATCTTAACCTGCCTAATACTTTCGATGCCATTTTAGCGGATGACCCACGAGCAGCTGCTCGTGTTCTTTGTTTTATCAATTTGACAAACCTCGCTAAGGACATTTGATGATGTTGTTTTTTAATCCTATGCCTGTCAGTCTGTCTTTCATTGTGTTTTCCCTTTTAGTTGTTGTTGTCAACTTGTGCCTCGCGGTGCATTCTTAGAGTAGTCAGGGCGCTAATGACCATTGAAGTTCTGCGCCCTAAAACCAAAAAAAAAACACGCTCCCTCGATGGTTTGTCTGACGAAGAAATTCAGCACTACCTGTCTGACCAGGGCGTAACGGCTGTTCATAGAGTTATGAAAAGGGTTGACACGAACATCATTCCAACCCGCACTGTCTTCTTGACATTTGACAAAGTTCAACTCCCATCGAAAATCAAAGCAGGCTATGAGATAATTTCCGTTTGCCCTTACGTCCCAAACCCTACGCGTTGCTATCGATGTCAGCAGTTCAATCACACCAGCCAGTACTGTTCCAATCCGGCCAAATGTGTTACGTGTGGCAAGGATGCCCATGAGGGTGCTTGTCCACCTCCATCCCCTCGCTGCATCAACTGTATGGGTGACCACGCTGCTTCCTCTCGAGATTGCCCCGTTTTTAAGGACGAAAAGCTCATCCAGGAAAGAAGAGCAAAGGAAAAGGTGTCGACCTTTGGTGCTCGAAAATTATTCGCCAGTCGACAGCCCACTGTGCCCCAGACAAGAAAATACAGCACTGTCCTTGCTTCTCCTCGGCCAACAAAGGAGGCGGCCACGCAGACTTGCGACCTCACCTTTAGTACCACGGTCGTCAGATCGGCCAGCGCAAAGATCGCCCGTTCAACCTCACCACTTTCGCCTGCCCACTCCATGGCTCACCCTTCATCGGGTTCTGCTAAATCTTGAGCCCACAAGTCAGACGCCAAGTCTTCGAAAAAAGAGCATACTCGTGAAGAGTTTTTACGTACCGCAACTTCACAACCATCAGTTCCTCCTTCATCTAAACATCATACTTCCAAGAAGGCTACAAAGAAACCCAGTTCCTCTCCTTCTCCGCCAAGGCGTGTCCCATCTACAGCACCACCTGGCGGAAATCGCCCTCGGCTGTCTTCTGTGTCGCCGAGGCGCACTGCTGGTGGCCGGTCAACCGGCCAATCGCTGGTGGCAGGGGCTGCTCCTGACCAACCTATGGATCAAGATCTTCTGCCTTCGGCTGAATGCCATTCCATGCTGTTGGTTGCAAGCTCTGAGCAGTCGTGTTGACAGCACCCTTGGTCACATTCCTCCATTTTCTGTTCACCCTATGTCCATTATCCACTGGAATATCCGCGGCATTCGAGCCAATCGGGATGAATTGTCGGTCCTCTTACGATCTTACTCGCCGGTCATCTTCTGTCTTCAGGAAACAAAGCTCCGTCCCCATGACAGCTTTGTTCTCCCTCATTTTCAGTCCATCCGATATGACCTCCCCTCTGTTGAAGGCACTCCAGCCCATGGAGGACTCATGATTCTTCTCCATGATACTCTCCATTGTCACCCAATCCCCTTAAACAGTTCCTTCCAAGCTGTCGCCGTCCGTCTTTCCCTTTCTGGATACACGTTCTCTCTTTGTACTGTATACATTCCATCATCCACACCAATGGCACGAGTTGATCTCCTTCATCTTCTTGGTCAGCTTCCACCCCTCTATTTGCTGGTTCGGGACTTCAATGCCCACCACCCGCTTTGGGGATCTCCACATCCTTGTCCACGTGGCTCTCTATTGCTAGACGTCTTCCACCAAGCGGATCTAGTTTGCCTCAACACTGGGGTCCCCACATTTTTGTCTGCCTCCACGACAAATTTCTCTTATTTGGACCTTGCGGTCGGTACTGTTCCACTAGCTCGGCGCTTCGAATGGTTCGCCCTTGATGATACACACTCGAGTGACCACTTTCCATGTGTCCTTAGACTGCAGCCTCCACTGCCATATATGCACTCGCGACGCTGGAAATTTGCCCAAGCCGATGGGACACTTTTTTCGTCTCTAGCGACATTGGATGACCGTCACTTTCCCAGCGTTGACGATGAGGTCACACACGTTACCGATGTTATTCTTACAGCTGCGGAACGTTCAATACCACGCACCTCCGAATTGCCCCAGCGCCCTCCAGTTCCTTGGTGGAACGAGGCATGCCGTGACGCAATACGTGAGCGGCGACGTGCTCTTCGCATTTTCCGTCACCATCCTACTTTGGCCAACTGTATCCGCTATAAGCAGCTCCGTGCGCAATGCCGTCGCGTCATCCGCGATAGCAAGAAGGCAAGCTGGAAATTCTTTATTAGCTCATTTAACACCTTCACTCCCTCCTCGGAAGTTTGGAGTCGGCTTCGATGGTTCTCAGGCACGCCTAGTTTCTCCTCGGTCTCTGGGCTCACTATAGCGCATGATACCATAGTGGACCCCGTCGCAATTTCTAACTCGTTGGGTCAGCACTTTGCTGAGATTTCGAGCTCTTCCAATTACCCGCCAGCGTTTCTCCCGAAGAAACGTGCAGCGGAAGTGCGACATCTTGCTTTCTCCTCTCAAAATCATGAAAGCTAAAATACTGTTTTCTCCATGCGGGAACTCCAACATGCCCTCTCTTCTTCTCGCTCCTCCGCCCCAGGACCGGATGGTATCCATGTCCAAATGTTGCTGCATTTATCAACCCATAGTCTGCGTTACCTCCTTCGCCTTTATAATCGAATTTGGACCGACAGTACCTTTCCCAGACGGTGGCGGGAAGCTGTTGTCGTTCCCGTTCCGAAACCTGGAAAGGACAAACATCTCCCCTCTAGCTATCGCCCCATTTCTCTCACGAGTAGTGTCTGTAAGGTTTTGGAGCGTATGGTGAATTACCGTTTAGCTTGGTGGCTGGAATCCCGCAGTCTTTTAACACCAGCCCAATGCGGATTTCGGAAGCATCGTTCTGCAGTTGACCATCTTGTTGCTCTCTCCACTTATATCATGAACAATTTTCTCCGGAAACGCCAAACGGTAGCAATATTTTTTGATCTGGAGAGAGCATACAATACCTGTTGGAGGACAGGCATCCTCCGCACACTGTTCTCTTGGGGCTTTCGAGGCCGGCTGCCCCTTTTTCTTCGCGAATTTATGGCAGAGCGCACTTTTAGGGTGCGGGTGAACACTACTCTCTCCCGTACTTTCTCCCAAGAAAACAGGGTACCCCAGGGATCCGTGCTGAGTGTTGTACTGTTTGCCATCGCCATAAATCCAATTATGGATTGTCTCCTTCCTGATGTCTCGGGCTCCCTCTTTGTGGACGATTTTGCGATCTACTACAGCTCTCAACGGACCAGCCTTCTTGAACGACGTCTTCAAGGATGTCTCGATCGCCTCCACTCGTGGAGCATCGAAACCGGCTTCTGTTTCTCACCCAGTAAGACCGTTTGTGTCAATTTTTGGTGACGTAATGAGTTTCTTCCGCCCTCCTTACATCTAGGTCCTGTCAACCTTCCGTTTTCAGACGTCGCTAAATTCTTGGGTCTTATGTTTGACAGAGAACTGTGCTGGTCCTCCCACGTTTCCTATCTTTCGGCTCGCTGTCTGCGATCGCTTAACACCCTCAGTGTCCTGAATGGTACCTCCTGGGGAGCGGACCGAGTGGTCCTTCTCCGCCTCTGTCGCGCCTTAGTGCGCTCGAAATTGGATTATGGAAGCATAGTCTACTCCTCTGCTCGGCCGTCTATTCTTCGGCGTCTCGACTCTATCCACCACCGTGGATTACGTTTAGTGTCTGGAGCTTTTTACACTAGCCCTGTGGAAAGCCTTTATGCTGAGACTGCTGAACCTCCGCTGTCCAATCGGCAAGCAGTCCTCCTGAGTCGTTATGCTAGCCATCTGTCTTGCATGCCTGCTAATCCAGCCCATGACCTTTTTTTCGACGCCTCCTTTGATGGAGGGTATGCAGGCCGCTCCTCCTCCCTACTACCCCCGGGAGTCCGCTTCCGTCAACTGCTCCATTCTCTTTCCTTCCGCTTTCGTAAAACATTCTTGACAACTTGGGGTACAGCACCGCCTTGGCTCTGTCCCCGGATCTGCCTGCTCCGTGACCTTTGTCAATTTCCCAAGAATGATACCCCTACACTTGTTTATCGTCGGGCATTTGCTGCTCTATGTGCACAAAAGACGGACGCCACATTTATTTACACCGACGGCTTGAAAACATCGTTAGGTGTAGGGAGTGCCTATATTGTTGGCGACACCCCAAATCGCTTTCGGCTTCCCGACCAGTGTTCGGTTTATACTGCGGAGCTTCACGCTGTTCTCCGGGCTGTCCACTACATCCGCTGCCATCAGCGGATACAGTACGTTATCTGCTCAGATTCTCTCAGCTCTCTCCTCAGTCTCCAAGCTCTTTATCCTGTGCACCCTCTGGTCCACCGGATTCAGAACTGTCTGCGCTTGCTCCACCTGGGGGGCGTCTCGGTGGCGTTCCTCTGGCTCCCGGGACACGCTGGTATCTGTGGGAATGAGGCGGCCGATATAGCGGCCAAGGCTGCAGTCTCTCTTCCTCGGCCAGCTATTCATTCGCTTCCCTTCACCGATCTACGGAGCGGTTTATGTCGCAAAGTTGCTCATTTATGGCATGCGCATTGGTCAACACTTTCCCGTAATAAATTGCGGGAAGTGCAAGCCCTTCCTTGCGCTTGGACCTCTTCCTCCCGAACGAGTCGTCGGGAGGAGGTAATTTTAGCTAGACTCCGGATAGGGCACTGTCTTTTTAGCCATCGACATCTTTTAAGCGGCGATCCTCCCCCACTCTGTCCCCACTGCTTTCAGTTGTGGACGGTAAGACACCTTTTAATTGAATGCCCCTATTTTAATCCGTTATGCTCCCGTCTACAGCCATCGCCTGATCTATCATCGATTTTTAGCAGATGACACGCGCTCAGCCGACCGCGTTCTCCAGTTTATTAGTGACAGTGAAATGACGTCAGTCATTTGAAGCTTTTTTTGGGGACAACCACCCCCTTTCTGTAGTGGATTTTTAAGCATTTCTTCTATTTTTAGTTTCTCCAATTTTATGACTTTGTTTCCATTGCTGCTGGTTTTCAATTTCGGTTTTTTACTGTCTTGAGTCACGGGCTGGGCGCTAATGACCATAGAAGTTTTGTGCCCTAAAAAAAAAAAACCTATGTGGGAGCTGGATTCTGCATTGTCTGTGGCTCATGACACATCCCCTGGTCATCAGAGAATCCATTACAATATGCTGCAGCACCTCATAAGGTGGAACAGGTATCTTCCTCGCACTTTTTAATGCCAGTTGGGCGTCTGTTCACTTTCCTGACTCATGGTTTGAGGCCGTTTTAATTCCCCTTTTAAAACCTGCAGATGACTGCACATGCCCAAGTAGTTACCATAGCGTTTCCCCCAATAGTTTTATGGGGAAGACCTAGGAGCAGATGGTCAACCACAGCCTTGTCTGGATCTTAGTGTCGGCAACTCCTTAGTCGCTTTCAGTGTGGGTTCAGGTGGTTTTGCTCCACCTTTGATTACCTTGCCCTCCTGGAGGTGGCTATACAACAAGCTTTTACACTGGCATCACCTTCTCAATGTATTTTTTGACATAGAGAAGGCCTATGATACTACTTAGAGGCATCCTGGAGCACTTCATGAATGGAGTTTCCGTGGTTGTCTTCCCATTTTTATTCAGTACTCCCTTTCATTACAATATTTTAGATAGTTGGTGACATCCTGTCTGATCACTTTGAGCAGGAGAACGGTGTCCCTCAAGGTATTGTTTTAACTGTGACTGTCTTTGCCATGGTTACTACTAGCATTATGTCCATAGTGAAAAGTCCTGTCCAGTGTTCTTTGTTTGTGGATGACTTCTATGTTTTGCTCTTCTTCAAGCCTCACAACAATGTGTCAATTGCAACTCACTCTTAGACATTTGGATGAATGGGTGCAGAAGTGTGGTTTTCAGTTTTCCACCAAGAAGTCCATGTGTGTTCTTTTTCACCATTCTCATTCAATTTTAATCTTTCCTGGGTTGAGGATGAGGGACACTGTCCTTACTTTTAAAGACACAGTGAGGTTTTTGGGCCTCGTATTAGACTCCTAAGCTTTCATGGTTACCACATCTTGGGGACCTTAGCCACAGTACACAGGGAGCAGACCGGACTGATCTGATCCAGTTTAACAGGGCATTTATGGGTGCATAGTGTATGGGTCTGCAAGACCTTCTTATTTAAAGATGTTGGATGTGTTGCACCATGAAGGCATTTGTTTGGCCACTGGGGCATTCAAAACAAGCTCCATACCAAGCCTCTGTGCAGAGGTTGGTGAACTGCCACTTCATGTAAGGCGACAGCTACTTAGTGTGCCAGGCATATGTCCACACCTGCAGACCATACCATACCATTGCTCAGCTTCCACTGGCATGGCTTTTTCATAACTGGCAACGAGCAATGAGTCCTATGGGATTTGCGCACAGGATTGACTTCTTGAGATGGATATGGCTGGTCTTGATGTTTCCCGTCAAGGTTGAAGCACATTTCCACCTTGGCTCCTCCAGAGATCCAGACTTATTTTAGATTTTGCTGATTTTAAGAAAGATAGTACGCCAGATTTTACGTTCCAATCTGTTTTTTACATTTTAGATGTGCATCACAGTTTAACAGTCGTTTACACTGATGGCTCCAAACAAGGGAATTCCCTTGGCTGTTCTGTAGTGTTCCCTGATCATGTCACCAGGATTCACCTGCTCGACGAATATACTGTTTTCGCAGTGGAGCGTCACATGATCTCGAAGGCACTGGAGCAGTTGTATTGTATTCAGGGCAATCTGTTACTCATCTGCTCCGATTACCTTAGTGCCTTAAAATTGTTACATCTGTACCCAGCTGAGGAGTTGGTCCAGCTGATATATGACCAAGTATACTTGCTCCAATGGTGGGGTATGCAGGTGCCATTCTGCTGGATGCCAGGTCATGTTGGAATATGAGGCAATGAACAGGCTGATTGGCTGCCAAGGAAGCCTGTAGAGAGCAGGATGTGGCACAGCCCTGTTCCCTTGCAGGCTGTTGTTTCTGCACTCCACAGGAAGTGCATTCAGTTGTGGGAGGAAGAGTGGTTGGCGGTGACAACCAGTAGGCTGCTGTTGGTGAAGTCATCAACTCAGCTGTGGCATTCCTCCTGCCAGTTGCTCGGACAGGATGAAGTGGCTCACACGTGTCTTCAGGTTGGGCACTGTCCTCTCATTCATAGCATTCTATTACGGCAGGAGGATCGCCCGTTTTATGATGCTTGTGGTGTGCAAATCTCTGCCACATTTTAACAGAGTGTGTTTTATACTGTGATGCAAGTGCAGAAACAAAAATTGAGGATCTGCTCTCTATTTTAGCTGATGAGACCAGTGTATCTGGGGTTTTAAAGTTTCATGATGTGTGTGGAATCTGACCTAAACTTTTAGGCTGGAGGTTTTAGTGTGTTGCAGAGTGGCTGGCTCCTCCCTTTTTTCCTTGCGGTCAGCCAGGCACATGTTGTTTTAGCTACTTCTACCACTTTCTTCCTGTGCTATTTGTTTTGCTACTGATGCAGTGCTTCATCCCATGCTTTGGTGTGAGTATGCACGTAGTTTTCCAACCTTAATTCCCTGTGCTTTATGTTCTGTTTTTTCTTCTTGATCTGGGTGTTTTCCTGACACCCGTCTCAGTCTGTTTTTGCACGGTTGCTGAAGACCTTACTGTCGTGTGCCCATACAAACCTCTCCATCCATCCACCTATGTGATGCTTTTGGTATTGGGTTTTGGGCATGTCTTCCCGCTACATGGCAGACCCTCTGTGTGGTGACTGTGGACACCCACTCCATGGGGGAAGCCCTTGTGTTCTGTCTCCTGTGCGCGTCAATTGTGCTGACTGCCGCTCCCCTCACTCACCAGATTTCCCAGCTTACAAGAGAGAAAAGAAGATCCAAGAATACAAGTCCCTGGATTGCCTGCCTTATGCTGAGGCTTGCCAAAAGTATGACACACTCCATCCAGTATCACTATCTTCAACTTTTGCCTCTGTTACTTAGTTTCTTCCTCCTACCTCTTCCTTACCCGAGCCCCATTCCCCTCTCCCCTCCCCCTCCCCATCCCCTGCAGTTCCCATGACCTCCCATCTGGGAGCCCCTCCCCCTTCTTTGGCTTCTCAGGAGGGCTCTTAAGCATATCCACTCCTGTGCTGGTGAGTCCTTAGTCATTTGTAGTGACTCCTTAATGAGCCTACAAGCTCTCTACCAGTGCTTCCCTCAGACATACTTTGGTAACGACTATCCAGGAGTCTGTATGTGCCCTTGGCAACAGTGGACGTTCAGTGACCTTTCTCTGGACCCCAGGACATGTCTGGATACTGGGCAATGAACTTGCCGGCAGCCTGGCCAAATAGGCTTTTGGTAAACCAACTCTGGGAATTGGCCTGCCCGAGACTGATCTCCGATCGGTTTTCCACCATAAAGTTTTCGGAATCTGGGATACTGAATGGTGCACCCTCAGTACACTGAATAAACTTTGTTATTAAGGAGACAACGTACATGTGGTGGTCGTCCATGCCAGCCAATTGCAGGGACTGCCGGGTCTGCATTGGACATACTTGGCTAGCACATGGTCACCGCCTCTGTCGCGAAGCCCCACCTCGATGTTACTGTGGCTCCCATATGACTGTTGTCCACCTCATATTGGATTGCCCAATTTTAGCTGCTCTGTGGTGGACTTCCAACCTTCTCAGCAACAAACATACCTACAGTGTTGGGTGACAATGTCTCAACAACAGATTTAATTTTGTTTTGTGAGGGTTTTTTTATTGTACAATCAGAGAGTGGGCAGCTGGCCATCCTTCCAGGCCTGCAACCTCCCTCGATTTTACCTCTGTCACTCTTTCTTTGCATTTTGTTTGCCTTGGTGTTCGTCTTTTCCGTATGTGTGTCCATCTTGCGTTATTGTTTAGGCTGGAGATTTTAGTGTGTTGCAGAGTGGCTGGCTCATCCTTTTTTACTCTTGTGATTAGCCAGTCCAGCCCATCTTCTCTATGATTTTAATACCGTCCTCTGCTTTTTCTTTCACTATACATTTTCCCCGGTTCGTTCACTTCCTTCGCTTTTTCTTTTGGTGTGGTTCCCTTCTAGTTTTACGCCGTTTTACTTTCCCCAACTCCTTTTGGGAATTGTTTCACCTTAAGATGTGTTTGCATGAGGAAAACGGGCCTGATGACTTTGTAGTTTGGTCCCTTTATATCCTACACCAACCAACCAAACCATGTAAAATGTGCTGCCAAGCAGCAAAGTGCAGTGATAGTGACTGAGTAACAGTTCTGCTGGCAAAGTGTCATGAAAAGGTATAGTGCGAAAGGTGCTGAGAAGGAGAGAAAAAAAAAAGCATTTCTTCCTCAGATGCAATGCACGAAGTGTGGCTATCTGAAAGTGTGAGCTCACTATTCAGTTGAGGAGAAAATGGAGCTGTATAGACAATCATTAGGTTTGGTGTCTTCCAGAAAGGGGAGAGGGGAATGGGGCTCGGTAAGGAAGAGGTAGGAAGATGAAACGAAGTAACAGAGGCAAAAGTTGAAGATAGTGACACTGGATGAAGTGTATCATACTTTTGGTGAGCCTCAGCATAAGACATGCAATCCAGGGATGCATTTCCAAGGATGTCAGATAGAGGCCAAATACAAAATCATTGGTGCACAGCTGCCTCGTTGTGCATGCATGGGAGCAGGCAGTCAACTGTTCAATCTACTTATCAAAATTGAACCATCTGCAATACTGGTGCACTAGCTGCTTAGTTTAAACTATTCCCCAGTGTCTGTGTAAAAGACACACAACTTTTGCTGCAAGGCTGCAGGAATACATTCTCTTGAGAAATGTTGTGTTGCCCATGGTATTTTCATACTAATAAATCTGAATCCATCTGAATGGCAGTACTTGAGCAATTGTGGTTATTGAACTATTCAGTTGTTTGTGAGATCTGCCAATAAACAATGGGAAACATTTGAAGAGCCTGTGAATCACTGCTCAGTTTGAAGACAAGAAGTTTTTGATGCATCTAATTCACCATCATTGTCCATGGATAAGTGAGGCAGTCTGTTTTTGCATGCTGTGCTGTAGGACACTAAAGTATTTCGTAATGGTAATTCGAAAGAAATAATGTAGCTTCTGTGGGGTATTATCAGGAACATCTTTAGCCTGACGAAAAGGACATTTAATGGCTTATAAGTCACAAGAAAAAATTTTGTGGCATGCAGATATTGATGAAATTTCATGATACTGTATATGGAGACTAAAGCTTCCTTTTCCAGCTGACTTGTTGACTTGGTTGTTAAACATTTTTGACACACATGCTGTGGGGCATTCATTGTTTACAGCCTTGTGAGATAAGACTGCCACAATGCCATGTTACAATGAATTGACTGAAAGCACTACTGGCTTGTGCAGATCGCGATGAGTAAAATGTGGTTGACTAATCATGCATTTTTCAACCTTTGAAGTAGTGGGTTGCCATTCCCCAGTCCGTTGGAAAGGAACATTTTTACACCAGAGGCAGCACACAGAAGCAGTAATTCGCATTGTGTTTGGAATGAATTTAACATAATCAGTTTTCCAAGAACTAGCTGTAGTTAGTGTAAATTTTCGTGAGGAAATAATTCCCAGGTGGCACCAGTGTGTGTGTGTGTGTGTGTGTGTGTGTGTGTGTGTGTGTGTGTGTGTGTGTTTTTTCATTGACATGTCCTAAATATTCAGTTTCTGTGTTGAAGAACAAATGTATCTGTTGATTGCAACTGAGACCACATTGATTAAAATTTAAAAAAATCTGAATTTTCGGGATTCTGTTCTGATGCTTATCCCAACAGTGTCATTCTGCTGAGACCCAACTGTGACTGTGACCCGGGTGTCTGGTCATTCAGAATTAGGTTTTCTGTGATTTCTGTAAATTGCTCCAGGCAAGTACCAGAAAAGAACAACTGAGTCCCTTCCCCATCGTTGAAACCCTCCCCCACAGGGTCTCGTGTCTCTTTGTATGTATGTGGTTGGCTACATGCAGCTCCAGACCTTGCTGCACTACTTCCCTTCCTGTACTGCAAATCTGCCTTCCTATTCTTTTTCCCTCTCTGCCTTCCTGTTGGATTATCTTCTTGATACTGATTGTGCTTGGATCTGGTTTGTGATACTACAGATTCGTTTCCTTCCCTTCCAGTTTCCTACAACTTTTCATTCTTAACTATTGGTCCCTGTCTTGGGTTTTACCTGCTACTCCTCCTCCAAATTTTTACGGAAGTGTGGGTTGTGTAGGAGGAGGTTACCCAGTGTCATATATTCCGCCTTCTGTGTCTTTCCTCTATGTACCCTTCCAATCTTGGAAAGGTATTATGCCCAAAACCCAGAATGGTAGCCATTCCACTGGGGGCATCGTCAAATTCGTGCACGGTGGTAGCTCCAGGACCATGCAGGGCTTGCAATTTGGTTCATGAGCTGGAAACTCCTCATGCAAGCCATGGAGTATTTATCCATTGTGGCTGGGGAATGGTGACTCCAGGACCAGTTTAGTGGCCAAGTAATTGTTGCTGTGGCTGAGTGGTGCACATGGAGGAGAGCCTGTTTGGAGTAAGAGGTACTATCACAGAAGATTTGCACATGAAGTGAATTATATTCATCTGCTGATGGGCACAAGGCCTCAGCAGTCTCTTCAGATGGAAAAGAATATGAAAATGCAGAGATACATGACCCCACAGTGTTACCTACATCTACGTGATTACTCTGCTATTCACAATAAAGTGCCTGGCAGAGGGTTCAATGAACACCTTCAAGCTGTCTCCCTACCATTCCAATCTCACACAGAACGGGGATAAACGAGCACTTAAATTTTTCTGTGTGAGCCCTGATTTCTCTTATTTTATCGTGATCCTTTCTCACTATGTAGGTGGGTGTCAACAATGTTTTCGCAATCGGAGGAGAAAACTGGTGATTGAAATTTCACAAGAAGTTCCCATCGCAACAAAAAATGGCTTTGTTTTAATTATTGCCACTCCAATTCACATGTCATGTCTGTGGCACTATCTCCCCTACATCGCGATAATAAAAACGAGCTGCCCTTCTTTGTACTTTCTTGATGTCATCTGTCAGTCCCATCTGATGTGGATCCCACACATCACAGCAATACTTCAGAATAGGGTGGACAAGCGTGGTGTAAGCAGTTTATTTAGTAGACCTGTTGCACCTTCTAAGTGTTCTGCCAATGGATCAGTCTTTGGTTGGCTCTACCCACAACATTATCTATGTCATAGTTCCAATTTAGGGTAATTGTAATCCCTAAGTATTTGGTTGAATTCACAGCCTTCAGATTTGTATGTCTTATCTCATAATTGAAATTTAGCAGATTTCTTCTAGTACTCGTGAATAACTTCGCACTTTCCTTTATTCATGGTCAATTGCCACTTTTCGCACCATACAGATATCTTATCTAAATCATTTTGCAATTCGTTTTGGTCATCTGATGACTTTACAAGATGGTAAATGATAGCATCATCTGCAAACCATCTATGAGGGGCATTTGAAAAGTCCCTGCAAAAATAAAAACTACTTATGTGTTTGGGGTAAACCTTTTTTTTATTCTTCGACATAGTCTCCTTTCAGACTTACTTCGTCTCGACGCTGTTCTAATTTGTTGATCCCTTCCGAATAATAGGAATTGTCCAAGTCTGCAAAATAGCTATTAGTTGCTGCAATCACCTCCTCTTTTGAATGAAATCTTTGTTCCACTAGCCATTTCTTCAAATTGGGGAACAGAGGGAGCAAAGTCTGGAGAATAGGGAGGATGTGAAGTTGGAATCCTATTTTCATTAATTTTGCAACCACAACTGCTGAGGGGTGTGCTGGTGCATTGTCGTGATGGAAAAGGACTTTTTGCGGTCCAATTGCTGGCATACACCTGCCCCTGCTCCCCCCCCCCCCCCCCCCCCACTCCAGCTCAGTTTTCAAATGGTCAAATAACGATGAATAATATGCACCTGTAATAGTTTTACCCTTTTCCGGATAGTGGATGAGGATTATCCCTTGCGAATCCCAAAAGACAGTCGCCATAACCTTTGCAGCTGAAGGACTGGTCTTCGCCGTTTTTGATGCAGATTCTCCCTTGATAACCTATTTTAGATTGTTGTTTGGTCTCAGGATTATAGTAATGTATCCATGTTTCATCCACAGTGATGAAATGACGCTTAAATTCCTGCAGATTCTTTGTGAACAGCTGCAAACCACCCTTGTAACACTTCACACGATTCAGTTTTTGGTCAAGTGTGAGCAATCGTGGAACCCATCTTGCAGATAGCTTTCTCATGTCCAAATGTTTATGCAAAATATTATGTATCTGTTCATTTGAGTTGCCCAGTGTTAGCAATCTCATGCACCTTCATTCTTCTGTCATCCATCACTGTATCATGTATTTTATCAATGATTTCTGGAGTCGTAACCTCCACAGGGTGTCCAGAAAGTTCAGCATCACTTGTGTCCATACGGCCACTCTGAAAACTTTAAAACGACTTCTAAACTTTTCTAATCGAAGGTGCAGTCACCGTAATATTTATCAAGCTTCTCTTTAGTCTCCTGAGGCATTTTGTCTTTCATAGAGTAATGTTTAATCGCCGCATGAAATTCTTCTTTGTCTATTTTTTGACAATCGCTGGACTTCCTTGGTTCGCTGGACTTCCTTGGTTCGCTGGACTTCCTTGGTTCGCTGGACTTCCTTGGTTCGCTGGACTTCCTTGGTTCGCTGGACTTCCTTGGTTCGCTGGACTTCCTTGGTTCGCTGGACTTCCTTGGTTCGCTGGACTTCCTTGGTTCGCTGGACTTCCTTGGTTCGCTGGACTTCCTTGGTTCGCTGGACTTCCTTGGTTCGCTGGACTTCCTTGGTTCGCTGGACTTCCTTGGTTCGCTGGACTTCCTTGGTTCGCTGGACTTCCTTGGTTCGCTGGACTTCCTTGGTTCGCTGGACTTCCTTGGTTCGCTGGACTTCCTTGGTTCGCTGGACTTCCTTGGTTCGCTGGACTTCCTTGGTTCGCTGGACTTCCTTGGTTCGCTGGACTTCCTTGGTTCGCTGGACTTCCTTGGTTCGCTGGACTTCCTTGGTTCGCTGGACTTCCTTGGTTCGCTGGACTTCCTTGGTTCGCTGGACTTCCTTGGTTCGCTGGACTTCCTTGGTTCGCTGGACTTCCTTGGTTCGCTGGACTTCCTTGGTTCGCTGGACTTCCTTGGTTCGCTGGACTTCCTTGGTTCGCTGGACTTCCTTGGTTCGCTGGACTTCCTTGGTTCGCTGGACTTCCTTGGTTCGCTGGACTTCCTTGGTTCGCTGGACTTCCTTGGTTCGCTGGAATGCCAAACACAAAGAACCAATATGGCTGAAACTTTGTGTGCGTTCTTTCCAAAGATGCTACTAACTAAACATGACCTCGATACGTGCCGGTGGTGCCATCTCTCGGACTTTGCACGGATTTTTCAAACGCCCCTCGTAAGATGGCTACTGAGATTATCTCCTATGTCGTCAATATAGATCAGGAACAATAGAGGGCCTGTAACACTTCCTCGGGGAACGCCGGATATTATTTCTGTTTTACTTGATGACTTCCCATCTGTTACGAAGAACCGTGACCCTTCTGCCTGGAAATCATGAATCCAGTCGCACAACTGAGGCAATATTCCATAGGCACGCAGTTTGTTCGTGATGTGGAACGTGTCACTTTAACATGTTTTCTTTACACAAAATATTCAATTACTACTTCAAATCTAACAATTCATGTAGGAGTAGTTGTCATTCAGAAATTTTAATTTGCTTGTAATTTTGGTTGGCTATCTGTCACTTTTAATACTATTTGGAAAATGACCAGTTTTTTCAGTGGCAGTATAATTCACCTCTTTCTGTGTCAGAGTGAGATTTAATCCAGAATAGTGACTATCATCATTTCTTCTAGTGTTGTAGCTATGCACTTCACTATTATTTTTGAATTGGGATGTTACTAATGACAAATTTCATAAGTGAATATATGTATCGCGAAGGTGCTGTGAATATCCCGGGTTCCTTAAATAAATGTCTGCAAGGTGATCTTGGGTGGGCTCCAGCTATTATTTTGATTACACGCTTTTCGGCAATGAATACTTTCTCTCTTAAAGACAAATTGCCCCAAAATATGATGCCAGATGAAAGCAGTGAATGAAAATAGACATAGTAGGCTAATTTACTGATATGTTTACCACAAAAATTTGCAATAACCCTAATAGCATAAGTAGCTGAACCTATCAGATTCAGCAGATCATTTATGTATTCTTCCAGTTCAATTTCTCGTAAATGCACTCACCCAGAAATTTTGAGTTATCTGCCTTAGCAACAGACTTCCGTTCATAGTCTATATTTATCAATGGTGTTATGTCATTTACTGTACAGAATTTTACAAACTGTGTTTTCTCAAAATTGAGTGAGTCCATTTGCAGAGAACCACTTAATAATTTTCTTAAAGACTTTATTTGTAATTTCCTCTGCTAATTCTTGCATCATCAGCAAAAAGAACTAGCTTTGCATCTTCGTGAACATAGTGGTAAGTTGTTAATATATATTAAGAACAGTAAGGGACCCCCGTTTTGGATGTTGGTGTGACTTCAGCAATTTTCCAGTCTTTAGGTATGGATCTTTCTGTGAGCGAGTGGCTGTATATAATTGGGAATATGGAGCTATTGTATCAGCATACTCGGAGAGGAACCTGACTGTTATACAATCTGGACCAGAAGTCTTGCTTTTATTAAGTGATTTAAGCCGCTTTGCGACACCGATGATATCTATTTCTATGTTTCTCATTGTGGCAGTTGTTCTTGATTGGAATTCAGGAATATTTACTTTGTCTTCTTTGGTGAAGGAGTTTTGGAAAATCGTGTTTAATAACTCTGCTTTAGTGGCACTATCATCAATGACTTCCCCGTTGTTATCGTGCAGTGAAGGTATTGTCGTCTTGCCACTGGTATCTCTTACGGGTTTTTTGCCAGATTTCGAGACAGTTTCGTTGTAAAAAAATTATTGAAAGCATCTCGCTTTGCAGTACGTGGTATATTTCGACTTCTGCAAAACTTTGCCAGTCTTGGGGATTTTGCGTTCTTTCAAATTTTACACGTTTCTTCGCTGTTTCTGCAACCGTGATCTGACCCGTTTTGTGTACCATGGGGGATCAGTACCATCACTTCGTTCAAATTATGCAAGGAGTGAAGGTAACTCACCATATATAGTTATGTAGCATACTGAAAAGGCACATAAGACTGGTAACATAGCTGAGATTTTGAATAGTGTTGTCCTCAAAAGCTCAGCTGTGTTTTCAGTATTGTGCTCATGCTGACCACTCAGTGCCCCAACCGTATGGTAATAGTTACCTTTATGTCTTGCATTATTTTTTCTTCTATTATGGAGCTAGTGAAATAATGTAGTTCAATTAGTATAAGAATATTTTGGAAACACTGTAGTTAACAAATTATGGAGATGTCAGGGAGGTGTCAGGATTGTAGCCAGATCAGTGATCAATGTGGAATTATGTCAAATTTCAGTTATGTGCCTCCAGTCATGTTACATGGTTTGGCTGCAGATACATATAGTTACTGAAAACCAACCACTCTGCTCATATTAATCCAAATTCAGATTTTGCTTTGTGTACACCTGTAGAGATTAGACTGAAATGATGAGAGTAAAGTCTGCATATTAGTGTTAGACTAGAATCAGCTTTTTAACTATGATACTCAAAAGGCTCTGCAGCCTTAATTTCTGAATATTACATTTTCCTGTTTAGTTGTTTTCCTCTCCTGTGAAATAAGTTTTGCTTGCTTTCAATCTTTTTAATAATAACTGTTTGATTTTTCCAGAGTTTGGTGTTCACCTCACTGAATTTATTGTGGAAAAGAACCTTAATATAGCTATAAGGCAGCTTTCTTCGGTATTGCTCAAACAATATGTTGAAGAACATTGGTGTCATTTGTCAGAAAAATTTCGTTGTCCAGAAACTCCAGAGAAAGCAAAAGCTGTTATTAGACATGCACTTCCTGAAGGCCTTAAGGAGCCTTGCAGCAAGGTAAGATAATTTGCTAGTGAAACTGTCCTGCCATCATTAAGAAACTGAGTTAGATAAATTTCATATCTGAAGTTTAAAAAATTTTCACTCCCTTCATTGGTGTCCCTACTATTTCCTATATACTGTGCACAATGCGCTAAAATTAAAAAGCCACACACAATGTTCTTTAAATTATGCTTACTGAAAGAGTGCTTATTGATATTTCCAGGTTCATGGTGCTGTTGCATATGCTGTAGCTGCCATAGCACAGTGGGACTGGCCAGAGAAGTGGCCGGAACTTTTTGAGTTGCTCATAAGTTATTTGTCAGGAGATGATTGGGCAGTACATGGTGCTATGAAAGTGCTAAATGAATTTGCAAATGACCTGTCAGATAGCCAATTACCCCAAATTGCTCCTATAATGTTGTCTGAAATGTACCGCATTTTTTCAGATGAACAGGTTTGTAGTTTTTAGAGTTTGGTAGCCAGTGTGTACTTTAAATCAAATTCTAACTGATGTTTTACCTTTCAGAGGTACAACACTAGAACCAGGTCAAGAGCAGTTCGCATATTTTCAAACTGCACGTACATGATATGTGCCACATCAGAATATCATAAAGGATTGTCAAAATCACTTTTACAGCCTGTACTACCACTCTATATCAACAAATTCACAGAAACCCTCCAGACTGACTATGGGCCTTTTGTAGATCCCGGACTGAAAGCAGATGTGATTAAAGGTATACCTAAATTAAATGTTAGTTTCCAAATTTACGATGCTGGTAAATGTTCCTTTTCTAACAATAGTAACAATATTCTGAGAAGGAAAGTTGCTGCTCACCTGCAACAAAGATTTTCATGCTTAAAGCTTTCGGCCAATGGCCGTTGCCAACAATACTCTCACACATGCACGCACAAAACTGAAACCAATGTGGCTTCAGTTGCCTGAGACAGCAGAGGTGTGTGTGTGTGTGTGTGTGTGTGTGTGTGTGTGTGTGTGTGTGTGTGTGTGTTTTTGTGTGTGTGTTTTTGTGTGTGTGTGTGTGTTTTTGTGTGTGTGTGTGTTTTTGTGTGTGTGTGTGTGTGTGTGTTTTTGTGTGTGTGTGTGTGTGTTTTTGTGTGTGTGTGTGTGTGTTTTTGTGTGTGTTTTTGTGTGTGTGTGTGTGTGTGTGTGTGTTTTTGTGTGTGTGTGTGTGTGTGTTTTTGTGTGTGTGTGTGTGTGTTTTTGTGTGTGTGTGTGTGTGTTTTTGTGTGTGTGTGTGTGTGTTTTTGTGTGTGTGTGTGTGTGTTTTTGTGTGTGTGTGTTTTTGTGTGTGTTTTTTTGTGTGTGTTTTTGTGTGTGTGTGTGTGTGTTTTTGTGTGTGTGTGTGTTTTTTTGTGTGTGTGTGTGTTTTTTTGTGTGTGTGTGTGTTTTTTTGTGTGTGTGTGTGTTTTTTTGTGTGTGTGTGTGTTTTTTTGTGTGTGTGTGTGTTTTTTTGTGTGTGTGTGTGTGTTTTTTTGTGTGTGTGTGTGTGTTTTTTTGTGTGTGTGTGTGTGTTTTTTTGTGTGTGTGTGTGTGTTTTTTTGTGTGTGTGTGTGTGTTTTTTTGTGTGTGTGTGTGTGTTTTTTTGTGTGTGTGTGTGTGTTTTTTTTTTGTGTGTGTGTGTTTTTTTTGTGTGTGTGTGTTTTTTGTGTGTGTGTGTTTTTTGTGTGTGTGTGTTTTTTGTGTGTGTGTGTTTTTTGTGTGTGTGTGTTTTTTGTGTGTGTGTGTTTTTTGTGTGTGTGTGTGTGTGTGTGTGTTTTTTGTGTGTGTGTGTGTGTGTGTGTGTTTTTTGTGTGTGTGTGTGTGTGTGTGTGTTTTTTGTGTGTGTGTGTGTGTGTGTGTGTTTTTTGTGTGTGTGTGTGTGTGTGTGTGTGTGTGTGTTTTTTGTGTGTGTGTGTGTGTGTGTGTGTGTGTGTTTTTTGTGTGTGTGTGTGTGTGTGTGTGTGTGTGTGTGTGTGTGTTTTTTGTGTGTGTGTGTGTGTGTGTGTGTGTGTGTTTTTGTTTTTACAAAAGCCATTGGCCGAAAGCTTTAAGTGTGAAAATCTATTTGTTGTGCCTATCTGCGACTCGGCATCTCCGCCATATGGTGAGTAGAAACTTTCCTTCTCAGAATACTGGTACAGTCCATCCATGATCTTCCAACATTCTGTGGCTTCTGGCAAGTTGTTAAAAATCTGTGTTCCTGAACAATGGACACTTTCCTGGGCCAAAGTGACTTTAGAGCTTTGTGAAGATTTTTCTTATTTTTGGTATTGAGTCCATAAACTGAGCTGTTGGTTCGAGAAAGCCAAATTTTTTAATGGCAAGTTTCATTAAGGAAAAATATATTGGAAAGCAGTAGTATCCCTTGTTTCTTTAACAGGTCTCCACAGCACATTCTTCGGTTCAGACCATAAATAGTTTGCACTTAATGTTTTTAGGTTCTAGAACCTTAAGCTTGGAGAGTTACCCCATAAAATGATGCTGTATGACATTGTGGAATGAGAAGCAAAGTACGCTAGTTTTATTTTTGCCACCTGTGTCTGAAAACATCTGCTTTGCAAATAGGCAAACAAAGGGAATACCATGAAGGTACTGTTAATCATGACATTCCTCCCTTCTAAATTTGTAAGACTGGTAGATGTGGGGTGGGACTTAGTCTTTAAAGTTACACACACACACACACACACACACACACACACACACGTAGTGAAGTATTGTAATGGTCAAAAAACAACTGACAAAAGTTCATTATTTAACTTTGAGAAGAGACGTTTGTGCATGTCTTCTCTAAAAGTTAAATAATGAACCTTTGTCAGTTGTTTTTTGGCACCATTAAAATACTCCACTCCAGTTTCAGAAAACATAACTTGGATTACACAGGATACCCAGTCCAATAATTTTAAATCTTGTTCAATTTATAATAGGTTCATGATGATTCACTGAAGTGAATGTGGGGATGCTATTTGTAAGATTTTGTACATGTTTCTTTTCTTTCCTGTGACTTCATACATTCGTACAGGGTGTTCAGAAATTCGAATTACAAAACTTCTAGGACTTGTGGAAAGGAATGAGTACATAATACTTTGAATCGGAACCAATGTCTGGAAATTTGTTTCCATTCTACAACAGTTTCAATTCAGATGTGTAATGTGTCCACATCTGCAGAGGCAGAAAAAAGTCAGAGTAGTTTGTTTGTTCTGATATGCGGTAGAATAGACAGGAAGACGTATACATCAGTCATGTCGTCCTATGGAAAATTTAAGATTCCTATAGCAGACAGGAAGATCTGCTGGTATGAGTTCTGGCCACTACACTAGAAATTGAAGAGAGACCAGATGGGGTGGAGTGTGTGTTCCAGAATATGCTTCACAGGTACAATGTCTGTAACAATGTTGGAGGTAACTACATGAAGCTGTGGTTGTAAAGCATCAGTACTGTTCTGTATGTACAGTATGCTGGTTCCTTGTTTTGGAATAATGTAAACACGTAATGTTTAAGTGTAAATACAAACAAATGTGAGAACAGATGTTTTGTTAAGTTCCGTTTTGAATTGTTACCTAATATTTGTATTGTGACATGTCTAACACAATTCCGCAAGCAGAAGTGGAAGAGTTAAACATCTGAATTGAAACAGTCGTAGAACAGAAACTAAGTTTCTGAACATAGATTCATATTCAAAATATTACATGCTCACTCCCCTCTAAAAGTCTTAAAAGTATAAGTTTTCAAGGTTCTTCGCGGTCGTGTTCTCGCTTTCCGAGCAAGGGGTCCCGGGTTCAATTCCCGACGGGGCCAGGGATTTTCACCTGCTTCGAGATGACTGGGTGTTTGTGTTGTCCTCATCATTTCATCCTCATTCATGAAAGTGGTGAGATTGGGCTGAGCAAAGGCTGGGAATTTGTACGGGCGCTGATAACCGCGCAGTTGAGTGCCACCAAACCAAATCATAATAATCGTCGTCGTCATAGAGGTTCTTGAAGTATAGTTCTACATCAGGTGCATTTCTCATCAACTTGTGTGAAATGGTGTATGTATGTCTGTTAAATTTAATTCCTATGAATATTAATTTGAAATAAATGGGTTCAGGGTTTTATAAGCAAAACTTTCTTTCCAGCAATTACCTTCCTTGTGCAGCATCTGCCTAAGCAGATGGCTCCTTGTATGCCACAGATTCTTCCTCCCATATGGCAGACACTCATTCAGGCTGCTGATGTGTATAAAAGCGATTACGTCACCTGTTCGGATTTCAAGGAAGAACCAGTTGACTCTGATGGTTTGTGACTTCTATATGCTATTCAGCATAGTTAACTTAATGTAAGAGATCTGATAAGTTACCGTTTCATAAATAAGACATTTTGAAGATAATGTAATATAAAATGCTGGTGGTGGTATTGGTTAATGCTTTGATCATTATTTGATTTAATTATTTAAATATAATAAATTTTGTAATTGCAGGAGAATGCATAGGATTTGATGCAGTTATATTTTCCACATTTGAGCTAATTGATATGCTCACTGATATTTCGATGTTCACTGACACTGTAAAGGCAGCTCTTGCAGATTTAATTTACTATTTAATACTCTTTACACAAATAACTGATGAGCAGGTAAGAATAGCTGTAATATTTGTAACAGTGCAATATGTTTCCATTTTATAAGTTGTATAATCCTGTAAATAAAAATAATCAAAAAGCTTAAATAAACTACAGATAAATTGGATTTAGATGTGGTGTGTGAAACCACTTTTATTTTAGTGGTTTGGAGGTAATATTGTTTGTTCAGACTTCATATTTGCTACAGCTTCAGTGGTGAATACAATAAAAATGCGTGTTAATGAATCCATTTTAATGGATATTTCTGTTGTTCCCAATGACATTAACATAAGAACAATATTATGAAAATCTCGTTTTAACATATGCCGGTTTAAGAAAAAATTTGTTTTCGAGGAATAAGAATAAAATTAGAAACAGAAACCCACCAATAACTAAATTCCTAACATGTTTTGAGTGTTTGAAGTTCTTCCTTTGCTTTCTGAATGAGTTTCATTAAGTTGTTGGTTGAGAAAATGTTAACAAAGTGCCGATTTTCACTTGTTTAAAGAAGTGTTTAATTCTATACTGTAAAATTGTGTGATTATGAGCAGTAAAATGAGAAAGTTAAATTTTCAGTAGAAATTGAAAATTGTAGAAACCAGTTGGAGCTTTAAACTGCACATGTGGGAAGCACTCTCCCTCCTAACTGCACACTGCCCCCGCAACCACACGAAGGTGTGAAAGTGGAAAGAGGGGAAACTGCGAACATGCCACATTAGATGGCAAGGCAGGGAACTTCGAGCAGTGTACATCTGGCATGGTTTCATATTATACTACAGTAGAAAATCTGAAACTCTGTAAAACTCACTATGAAAAGTAATAATATATAGTTTATGACTGTTGGTATTAGAGAATATGCTTACAAAAATAAAAAACAAAGCATTACTCCAACAATATTGTGCACACCAAATTGTTCAGTGTAAGCGGCTGAAGATCGTACCAAATTTAGGCAACCATTATAGGATAAGAACCAAGTTCCTGACAATATTTTATTGTGTGTTGCATACTTATATTACAAATAAACCACAAAAATGCAAGGAGGATCATGTACGTAACTTTTACTCCTTAAAGGATTATAGCCCATATGCTACAATTTCCCTGCATTTTACGTTTTTTCAGAGACACTTGCAAAATGTGAAAGCAGGGTAACAGTTTTTGGGTTGCTGAAGACAAAATTTATACCTGCCATGTACTGGTGGCCCACAGGTAGGCACAGTCGGTTTTGCCTTTTGTCATTTAGGTTGCCATGTAGTCATGTTGTATGAAGGTTTGTATTCAGAAAGGAAAAAAAAACTTTCACACACATGCTGATGGAAAGGTTAATATCACGTGTGCAGCCTCATTATGGAAAGGCAGAAGCCTTTCTAGAGGGTAGCTTTTTAGAACTCGTGGATAGCTTTAACATAGAATGTTTTGTAAATAAAAATTACATTGCAGATCAATCAGTTAAATTTACAAATGCAAAGGGACAGTAGCAAAATGAAACAGCAAATGGTGTAGAACTCGGATCAAAAACAACTTCCCCTCCCCTAGGCATTGCGAACTCTGGTTTGCAGAGCTGGGGGCTTGCCAGTGCTGCCAGACCTCTTCTACCATAAGCTCTGGGTATACTTCAGGGACTATCATTAGGTTCAACAGTGGAACGTTCTGTTCTTCTGATAATGGGGCTGTTGGCTTCACTGCCTAGACCACGAGGAAGGTACGTATCTAAAAAGCACCTCAGTCTAAACGTGTGCTATGTGATGGAGTGGGTGGCTGTTGAGGTAAAACAATCTCTAGTACACACTCTGGTAGTATCTACATCCACCCAACAGAGCTCAGATAGTCAGTCTGCCTGAGAAGTTTCAAAATTATAGTAATTTGGCACCAGTCTGCCATAATACTGTCAGTTGTCAAGAGAAGAGGGAGTCTTTGGAAACATCTACCCTGTATATGGCCAAAATAGGTTGGAGGGTAGTACTGGATCCTTAAAAAGTATTAAACAACTGTGTAATGGAACATTGGTAGTTGAGAGCCATGTAAGTGGCAAAACTTCTCTGATCCAAGAATTACATGATTACTCTGTAGTAACCAAAATGCCTAACATCTTTAATTTCAGCATAGGTTTAATAATTTACTTGCTCCAATATAATCGAAATACACCCTGAATAATTGTGTGAAGAATGGAAAACATGGGTGTCATGGAAGTGCAAAACTTTGAGGAAAGTAAATAGTGCATAGAAAAGAACTGCAAATGTCATTTTGACCTTCAACACTTGAATTACCCAAACATGTTCTTGTAGGCTGTATCTGTCATAAAGTTCGACCATTTGTCCCAAATCAAATGCAATGCTTTAAATGTCAAAGATTTGGTCATACCACTATGGCATGTAATGGTACTTGCAGGCATTAAGTATCAGGTGTCTATTCCACACTCCCTCTAAAATGTATAAACTGCTCTGTTTATTACCCAGTGTAGAGCAGGAAGCACAGAGTTTATAATGGGAAAAAGACTCGGGAACTGAAATTTCACATTCCGCATGGTGAGGCTATTTCTTTGGTGTTAGTCCTTAAGAAGCCAGTCACCAAAAGTGATGCCTCCACACACACATCCAGACCTAGGAGCAGAGCATGAATGGATGGACTTGGCAATGTACCTGTGTGGTGGGGAAAAGGTGCACAGCTCAGACCATTTGGTAGTTAGCAAAGGAAGTCAGACCTCATTCATATGCCAACACACACCATCAGAGGTCCAGTAACCCATCCTCTCTACCTGTGCAACCAGTACCTCCAAAGGTGAGGAAAAATGCCAAACAAAAAGCTGTTAGAAACTGAAGAAAGTTGCAGTTAAACCATCTAGGCTGTGGCCACCCTCTTGCCAGTGGTGATTTTAATGTTAAGAGTATTGATATCCAGAGAACTAGGCTAGGCCCTGTCTGTTATTGCTGACACAGTGGGTAAATCACAATTGCCGAGGTAGAAGGCTAGGGCAACTGTCACTGATCAGTGACTCCCACAGGGACTACTTTACTGCAGTGGAAATTAAATGGTTTCTGATCACATTTGGAAAAAATTACAGCTCTTGGCCCTGAATAGACTGTTCTGCATATGTTAAAAGATGAATTGTAAGGTCAGACACATTTATGTTAAGGGGCTATCACCCCCACAGAAAGGATGATCTTACCAGATACAGGGCAATGGGTGGGGTGGCTATGCTAAAGGATTACAGATATCACTCCTGTACAGTTCCTCTTTCCACAGACATACAAGCAGTTGCAGTTTAAAGTCCTCGCAACTGCTAGATTCAGTATGATCTTCATACCCTCCACCCCACAATCTGCTGGATGAAATGCACCAACAGAGCTTTTCCAGGCAATTCTTGCCCATTCTTCATAATGGGCAACTTCAGTGCACACAGTGTGCTGTGGGGCTAGACTACCACATGCACCGTGGGTTGAATCATTGAGTGACTAGAAGGTATTAAGCCTTTGAACTCTAGTCAGATGACACATTTTTCTATAGCTGCAGGGTCATCTTCAGCAATTGACTTTTGATTCTGCTCTCCTATTCTTTTGCAGTTTGTTTAGTGGGAAGTGGCCATAGATTTGTATTCCAGTTTCTAGTGTGGATGCACTTGCTGAATAATTGACAGGGAACTGAAAGGTGGATGCTTCAAATGGCAAGTTAGATGCAAAGCAGCAAGAAGGTTGTCTTCAAACAGGGAAGTGCCCAGGGGACAGTAGAACACACTAAGATAGTGGAATGTACTACCTGTGATCCACAAAGTGCGTTCCCCAGTCTAGCAACCACCTCAGACGATGACCTGCTGTTGGTGGAATGAAGAATACCACTCGTTGACCCAAGCTAGGTGTGCAGCTGTGTGGAAATTCAAACACCATCCAAAAGCAGAAAATATTAGTGTCCTCAGAACTGCAAGAGCAAATGTATGGTGAGTAATAAAGGGAAGGAATTCATAACTACCGTTAATCAGTCGGCTTCCACTAAACAAGTTTAGGAAACAAGGATGATTTCAGCCAAGGCAGTACACCTCCCCTTGCAACTTTGGTGGACTTGGCTTGACACACGTCTCAAGTTTTAGCTGCACACTTTCAACATCACTGCACCATTTTGACAAACACCTTAGTTCCAGGCATTCACCAGAACTAGCTGGGAAGGCCCTGCTTCTTATGTAATAAGATTCACAATCATCTTTGTAGGAATTGGTATCAGATCTTTCTGCAATCAGACACATTGCTCAAGGACCAGATCAGATTTAGAATGCCATGCTACATAGTCTGTGCTCTCGAACCAAAGGTCAGCTTCTATATTGTGTCAATCAGATGTGGTTCGAAGGCCAGTATCCCATCACTTAGGAGGTAGTATTAGTTCCCTTACGGAATCCAGGCAAGGATCATACCAACTGTTACTGGAGTGTAGCTCTTACTAGCGGTATGGTTAAGACTGTAGAGTGCATGATAACTGCCGCCTCTTCTGGCTCCTCGAATTCCAAGATAATCAGTGCTGCTCTGTGTGATTTCAGGGATTACTGTTTTACCATTGACACTCTAGTTCTACTGGAGATAGCTGTACAGGAGTCTTCCTTATGATGGAACCATTTAGTCAGTGTGTTTTTGTCCTTGAAAAAAGGACGCCACTTGGGGATAAAAACGTTCTGTTCCAGCTTCTCGATTGGTTACTACATGGAGGTCTGCCACTTCTCATTGAGTCCTACATAGGGGAAACGCGTTTTTTGCTCTTTTGTTGATTCATTGTCTGTCTGATTGCTCAGAAGAATGGTGCCACCCCAAGACAGTATACTCAGTGTGACACTGCTTGAGAAGCTCTCACTGGCAACATCTTTGCAGCCAGGAACACTGTTCTTTGTTTATGGACAACTTTGCAATATTCTACTTTTCCTTCGATCTTATGATTGAGGCAACTACAGTTGACCATCAGGAGGCTGGAAATTTGACGAATAAAACTGGTTTTTAAGTTCTCACCGGAGAGACTACTGGAGTCAATTTTAACCATACACGTCGATGTTTTAATCAACCAGAGCTCACAGTGGGGGACAATATTTTAAATTTTAAGGGCAGTGTGTGTGTTGTGGGCAGTCTGTTGGACATAAAATTAACCTGACTACCACACCTGAAAGACCTGTGAACAAAAAGTGGGGAGTTGGCATGTCCTGTCTCTTGTGGTTTTGTAGGGTTTATGCAGTTACATTACAGCAATGTGGTTTGTGAATCAGCATGTGTGTCCTACTTAAAGATGTTATACATCACCTACCATGAGGACATTAAGATATCAACTGGAACCTGTCAAACCACCCCAGTTCAAGGCTGTGTGCAGAGGATGGTGTACCACCACTACAAATTTGGTAGTGCCTCCTTGACAGGTGCTGAAAATATTTACACTGTCTGCCATTGGCATTTAGTGTGGCAATTCACTCAAACTTTGTCTATTCACCATTTGGTTGCATATGACAAAGCCATTTCTGATATGTGCTACAGATTGTCTTATGGGTCTGGATGTATCAGACCTCCGAATATGCAGCCAGGTATGGAACAAACTTCTGCCATGGTGTTATCAAAAGTCCAGAGTGATATTAAGGTTGACAAAGCACAAAAATATTCACCGCAGGTTACATTTTTATAAATGTTTCTTCAGTTTTAAGTATTTAAAACAGTTTAATCATTATATGCATGGGTGGCTCCCAGCTACAATTGGTTGTTCAGCTGTGTTCCCTGATTGGTTTTTGACAATACAGTGTTTGTCAGATTTGACTCTGTGGACTAAAAGCAGAAATCTACCCAGTAGACAGATGATTCAGATCATCTGGGACATGTATCAGTGCATCCAGCAGTGAGGCAAGGAGGTGGTCTTTTGCTGGGTACCAGGACACTTCGGGATACACAGAAATGATATAGTTGACAACTCTCAAAGAAGTGTTTAGGATCATTGTTGTAGTTTGTGCTGCCTCATTGTCAACTCATTGCCTGACAGAATCATGTGGAAGTGGGAAACCATATGATTGAACTGGCTAACAAAAATACTGCAGTCAGACAATGCAGACATAGTGGGCTTAATGCTAACCACATCGATGAAAGGGAGTGCTGCATACCAGACTTCCAGTAGGACGTTGCCTGCGGTTTCCTCCTACAGTAGGAAATAAACCACTGTGAAGTTTGTAGTGTACCAGATTGTCTAGTATGTTCTAGCTATGTGTGTTTCATATATACTGACACCAGAGCAGCCCTCAGTTTGGTTGGAGATTTACCCATCGTCCTCAGACACCAGTGTAACACAGAGTTTTGAACCTCTGTGAATTGAATTGTCAGGGCTCATCCCTAAAGTAACTCCAACTGCAGCGGAAGGCATCGTTCCTTCCCCTGTATCCTTCTCCCCACAGTGGGTTTGCTGACACCTCACAGGGTGCTGATGACAATGCTGTTCAGTGCTCCATCATCATCATGGAATGTCTCCATAGTCTTCAGTCAGATCCATCAAAAACTGTTGAAAGCAGCAGTGTAATAACCTGTGCAACGTTAGAAAATTTACTATTCATACCAACTACTTCATAGTATGCAAATTTAGCACGAAGGATGTACAAATTAATGAATCTCGTGCAAATTGTCTGCTAATCATTGTAATTTTTTTGCTCTTTCAGTGCAAAAAAATCTTTAAAGCCTTTCTGCATGGTATTGTAAAGTTGTTCTGTAGCAAATTCACAGTGCCCAGGCATTGTGCAAATGCATAATAAAAATTGAGAATTCTCATCCTTGTCTCCAAAGTAGAACTGATGACCATTTATTTTAATAGGTTGCTAGCTGCCTATTTTTGAATGTCCCATGGCAACAGCCACAAGACATTTGAACCTCCTTTATACTGCAAGCAAGGAGCTAGGGATAAATCACTGCCACCATGAACAGAATAAAGTTGTGGCTAATAAAAAAATGCTGGACAAAATGGTATCACATTGCACTGTTAAAGAAAATTTTGTGCCATGCTGAGTAACTCAAAGAAAAACCAAGCATAATTGAAATGGACCTAATAAACCAGAGAAGTACCAAGTAGTGCCAGATACCTGTAATATGTACACTAAGTAAACTGTACCAAAATTCTCATTGTACTGTTTATTAGGTTATTGATGGGCTTCTTAAATTCCAAATTGAAAGTTCACCAGAAACTACTTTCCGGCTGTGAACTTAAATGGTGTCCATAATTAAAGTTCAATTTAAAACACTGTACAAAGAGAACCACTACATTGAATAATATCAAATTTGAGCAGCACATTATTGATGCAGAGGGAAATGTTATGGAACAAAAAAATTAACAAATTACCACCTTTGCTTGTGGCCCATTCATACGCCTCAGCCACAGCTTTTTCTGTACTGTTTTCATGGCCCTAAGCACTCAGTTAGCCCTGCTGCTTTCTGCTGTCACTTCCTCTCGATTCTTGACATGTTCCGGGGCTTTGAAGTGATTTACACTGACGGCTCAATGGCTGATGGTTACGTAGGCTTCGCATATGTTCATGGAGGACATATTGAGCAGCACTCCTTGCCAGTTGGCAGCAGTGTTTTCACTGCAGAGCTAGTGGCTATATCTCGTGCTCTTGAGTACATCCACCCATGCCCTGGTGAGTCATTTCTCCTGTGTACTGACTCACTGAGTAGCCTACAAGCTATCGATCAGTGCTACCCTTGCCACCCTCTGGTAGCGTCCATTCAGGAGTCCATCTATGCCCTGGAACAGTCCTGCCACTCCGTGGTGTTTGTGTGGGGCCCCAGGACATGTAGGAATCCCCGGCAACGAACTTTGCCGGCAGGCTGGCCAAACAGGTGATGCAGAAACAGCTTCCGGAGATAGGCATCTCCGAAGCTGACCTGCATTCTGTCTTACACCCCAGGGTTTTCCGGCTTTGGGAGACGGAATGGCATAACAGCACGCATAACAAACTGTGTGTCATTAAGGTGACTATGAATGTGTGGAAGTCTTCCATGCGGGCCTCTCGCAGGTAATCAGTTGTCCTCTGCTGGATCCGGGCTCAGAGGTGGCTGTACGTGGCTAACGCATGGATACCTACTCCATCGTGAGGACCCACCTCAGTGTCGCGGTGGCTCCCAAATGACAGTCGTCCACCTCTTGCTGGACTGCCCACTTTTAGCCGCTCTGTGGCAGATTTTTAACTTTCACAGCACCCTGCCCATCCCACCCCCCCCCCTCTCTCTCTCTCTCTCTCTCTCTCTCTCTCTCTCTCTCTCTCTTCACCTCCATGACGTTTCCCATCTGTGTCAATAATATGCATCTCAAATTTGATGTAATCTTGAACAATATGTTCTTTTTCCACAGTGTTCAGTTATGGGCACTCTGTACTTTAAAGAAATGTTTAATTTTTAGCAGTTTCACACAGCTTATGAAATATATACCATAGAACCTAAAATATCCATTTCCTGTACATCTGCTACTATAATTCAGGACAACCAGTAGACTAAAATGTGTGCTGGATAAGACTTTTAGAAGTGAACCAACTTATAAAAGTATAAAAGTACCAGATAATAAACCCAAATTCGAACCTTGAATTTTTTCCACATCTTATCACTCTTTCTGCCTATGGCAATAATCTGTATATGTGAAAAATGCGAAGTTGCACCATGGATTGGTGTCACGTTAAACTTTAGTTCCTCTGTAACTAGATCAACTACACTCCTGGAAATGGAAAAAAGAACACATTGACACCGGTGTGTCAGACCCACCATACTTGCTCCGGACACTGCGAGAGGGCTGTACAAGCAATGATCACACGCACGGCACAGCGGACACACCAGGAACTGCGGTGTTGGCCGTCGAATGGCGCTAGCTGCGCAGCATTTGTGCAACGCCGCCGTCAGTGTCAGCCAGTTTGCCGCGACAGTGTGGACGTGAACCGTATGTGCAGTTGACGGACTTTGAGCGAGGGCATATAGTGGGCATGCGGGAGGCCGGGTGGGCGTACCGCCGAATTGCTCAACACGTGGGGCGTGAGGTCTCCACAGTACATCGATGTTGTCGCCAGTGGTCGGCGGAAGGTGCACGTGCCCGTCGACCTGGGACCGGACCGGACCGCAGCGACGCACGGATGCACGCCAAGACCGTAGGATCCTACGCAGTGCCGTAGGGGACCGCACCGCCACTTCCCAGCAAATTAGGGACACTGTTGCTCCTGGGGTATCGGCGAGGACCATTCGCAACCGTCTCCATGAAGCTGGGCTATGGTCCCGCACACCGTTAGGCCGTCTTCCGCTCACGCCCCAACATCGTGCAGCCTGCCTCCAGTGGTGTCGCGACAGGCGTGAATGGAGGGACGAATGGAGACGTGTCGTCTTCAGCGATGAGAGTCGCTTCTGCCTTGGTGCCAATGATGGTCGTATGCGTGTTTGGCGCCGTGCAGGTGAGCGCCACAATCAGGACTGCATACGACCGAGGCACACAGGGCCAACACCCGGCATCATGGTGTGGGGAGCGATCTCCTACACTGGCCGTACACCACTGGTGATCGTCGAGGGGACACTGAATAGTGCACGGTACATCCAAACCGTCATCGAACCCATCGTTCTACCATTCCTAGACCGGCAAGGGAACTTGCTGTTCCAACAGGACAATGCACGTCTGCTTGTATCCCGTGCCACCCAACGTGCTCTAGAAGGTGTAAGTCAACTACCCTGGCCAGCAAGATCTCCGGATCTGTCCCCCATTGAGCATGTTTGGGACTGGATGAAGCGTCGTCTCACGCGGTCTGCACGTCCAGCACGAACGCTGGTCCAACTGAGGCGCCAGGTGGAAATGGCATGGCAAGCCGTTCCACAGGACTACATCCAGCATCTCTACGATCGTCTCCATGGGAGAATAGCAGCCTGCATTGCTGCGAAAGGTGGATATACACTGTACTAGTGCCGACATTGTGCATGCTCTGTTGCCTGTGTCTATGTGCCTGTGGTTCTGTCAGTGTGATCATGTGATGTATCTGACCCCAGGAATGTGTCAATAAAGTTTCCCCTTCCTGGGACAATGAATTCACGGTGTTCTTATTTCAATTTCCAGGAGTGTAGTTCAGGGAATGGAGGAAAAGGACATACTAATTCAAATAGAACCATGGCTAGGGAGCTACAGTGGTGGTCAATCCAACCTTACAGTTAACAGCTTTATGCAACCAACATGTTCCAAACACATCAGATGTGGCACACTTGCAGCTGTTGATTCTCATTTGGGAAGATCAGGCTCCAAGTCCCAACAAGCCATATAGATTTCAGTTTTCTGATTCTCTAAATAACTTAAAATTGAATGTTGGTATTTGCTAAATCACCTTTGTTTCATATCTGTTTCTAATGTCACCATCTGCAGGACAGTGTTTAATCTTCCTTCTGAGTAAATAGCTCATAACAAATCTTCAGATCAAGAAAGATAAAGGTTTTTGTGTCTCTTATGTAATGATTTTTTATACAAATGGTTATTGGAAACTTCTGACAGAATACTAATGTTCTTAAATAGGAACTATAAAAAATGGATGTTGAAAATGTTAACCCCCGCCCCCCCCCCCCCCCCCCCCACACACACACACACACACACACACACACACTTATCATACATTGAGAAGTGTTATGTTGTTTCTAGTACTTTACAGGCCCTGTAGCAAGCCCTAACCCTGTCTGGCATAGACCAAATGAGTTTCCTGCTCTTTTACGTAGAAACTTGATTCCACAGTGTATGGACTGCCAATTTCAAATCATTTAAGTTTTTGGTTTAGTGTGTGGCAATATGGTAGTCCATGGTGAGGTCAGAGCTGTGTGGTGGCCTTGGAAGCAGCTCAGCATCTTAATGCCTTTTTTAAAAAAGGCTTTCACTTAGCAGACTCCCAGCAGATGGCACCATAACCTTCTTAAAGACTTCACAATATCTGACACTGTTCATTCAGTCATCTACTACCCTACAATATCCTGGCCCTTCAGGTATTTATACACCCCCAGATTGTGAAAGCTTCACCACCTTGCTGCACAGCTGGAGCAACATAAGGAGGAAGAAATTTGCCATTGTCCTTCTGATAAGAACTTAGTGTCAAGGAGGAAAGTTAAGTGGCATTCATTAGAAAACACAGCTTATTCCCATAAATCTGCAGTACATCCTAATCTCTTTACAAAATCTGAAACCTTTTCTTGTGACAATCACTCTGTAATGGCTTGTGTACTGCATGGGATTTTAGACCAGCTTGATTTAACCTGTTATTAACAGGGAGAGTTGTGATTGTAATGCCACTAAAGGATGCTTTAAATTCTGCCAATATGGCACTGGCATTTCTACCGTGATGTTAAATTTGAAGTAAATTACAATCCTGCCTAAATGTTGTCCATCTTGTGTAGCTTGCTCTGAACAGGTTGCAGACTCATTATAACATTTTATCGTTTGATGAACTCCTATTTCATATGCGCCTAATCTCATAGGAATCTGTTTCCTTTGCCTTCGTTAACCTGATAACTTGCTAGTTTACCTCTTCAGAAACATTTTTTCTCCCTATTTTCATTCAAATACAGAATGCAAAAGACAACTCGTGAACAATAGAAGGCATGTGGACTATAACACTTTTGAAAGGTGTTACACATCTGAGTATCTGTTGCGAACTTAGTCAAAACAGGATATTCAAAACATGTTAGAAGAAATAAAGGAAAAAATAGTCCATTTTAAGAACCAAAAACCTGAAACAATGGGTAAAAGAAGCGTAATTTTTTTAATGCAGGATTGTAAACACCTTACAATGTTCTATTTTTGTACTGAAACTGCCCCATGGTCCATTTCCATGCTAGACAGATAACTCCCAAACCATTTTTTTCCCTGAAATGTTTCACTAACAAGACACAGTAAAACAAACTTCATATGGAAGTGAATTAGAATTAAGATTAGGGGCAGCATTGACATGAGGGATATGAGGTGGTGGTCTTTAATTTTTTCAATATCTGCTTATATTTTAATACAAGATAAAAGAAAAATCATTAGGAATGTGCTATTTTTCATAATGTCTATTTCTACTACTGCGCTGTTCTATCTTCACATTGTATATGTATCTGTAGTGATATGTATTGACTTGTTCTACATCAAAATGACTAGCTCACACTTATGGAGCAATGGAACACCCAGATCAATTACTAAAAAAGCTTGAAAATATGATGTTTTATGTTTCCCTTTATTCAGGCAAAGAGATGGACTGAAAAGCCAGAGCGATATATCGATGAAGAGGATGAGCACACTTATACATTCTCTGTGCGGATATTAGCTAAGGATCTGCTACGGGTGAGTTTGGTGTTTCAATGTTGTGCAAAAGTATTAGTACTTCACAAGTACCTCTGGGTTTCAGGAGACAACTGCTCGAAAACTGACACATACAAAAAATACTCTTATCAATGGATAGAATATCTTTCCAAGTTTAGTCATGAGACACACCATGGTGTAATTAAAGTGAACCATTAGGGTGTAGGCATGTCAGAACATGTAGACAAATCATCTGCTTCATATTGATGCATCAAATGAATTCACATTTGCAGACTGGCAACTGAGTGAACAGATTTCCAAAATGGGCTGCTGTCATAATTCCTGCCTGTGCAGCAGCAACTTCAGAGTTTCACACCCAAGGTTTTCTGCCTCGTATAAACCATTTAGGTGTCAAATGGTGCCCACATTAAGCACCTGTAATGATTAAAAACTTGGACAGAGACTACAACCATTTACTATCTGTAAGTTTTGTGATTTTTGTGCAGTGTCGATTTCTGAAGCCCCACAGGTACCGATGAATAACCCTGTATTTAAATTAATGAATTTCTCACCAGTCTGTTGTAAAAAATGAAACAGATTCAGTCAACATTGAATTTTCTCACATTGTTTGGGCAACAATAACAGTAAATATTAAACCTGACATGTTAGTTAAGAGATTTGTGGTGATAGTGTTAAAAGTAGACTTCAAAATGTGGCATTTATTTTTATTTGAAGTAGTATCTATTTTTTATAACAGATTACATGTATAAGTTTAGAACATATAAGAATTCCATTGTGTTATTGGTATATATTACACTTTATACTAGGGAATTACCTTGTTAGCTACTATGTGTCAGCTGTGTAGAGGAAAAAAAGGAAAGCCACTCTGTTCCCGTGACATAACGACTTCTGTCCTCACCCAGGCAGTGTGGCCAGCAGCATGTGTCGGCACAGTTGGAAGCTCTGCACCTGTCCTCTTGAGCACAGCTGGCTGTTCTCTCAAGCACAGCTTGTGATCTCCATGTAGAGTGCCGAAGGATAACAGCCAGAAGCAGTCATTGTAGTTGGGCCTCAGCAGCTCCAGTAAACCACACACGGCATTTGAGTCATGCATCTGCCCTTGTGGATGGCATCTTGCAGTCCATCACACGATCTCACCCAGAGTGTGAAGGCTGGCCGCTCACGCATCCATGCAGTGCAGAGTTTTGGACCCACCTCACCACGGCTGTGACATGTCTGTAGTGTGGAACTTGATGGTTGATTCAATGGGCCAGTTGACTGCCGAAATCCATCTCCAGGTAGTCATCATGGTTGACCTGCAACTTAAGTCATTCTCTCTGGTTCCAGGCAGAATGGCTACACGACTGCTTGCCTTGAGCCTTTGGGGTCCCTTATCCATACTCCTCCTATGTCTATGATGCAGTCCCTAAGTAGGGGAGAAGTGCAGTGTTCCTGTTCCAGCCCGTTTCAGCCCCGCATACAGGTTGCTAGGAGCTGTTGTAACTGAAGTGTATGGGGGTTTTCATAGCATGTCAGTGCCCTGTGTTGTCTGATTACTCAAGTCTCCACACTTGTTTATAGTGCCCACCAGGTCTTGCTTCCTCACCTGTGAGCAGTGTCATAAACCTGCCTCAAGAACTGTCTGCTTAAGAAGTGCCAGTGCCTACTACCCAATTTGTCCATCAGTCCCTTAACTTCTACCTTCTGGCCATAGCTGCACAAAAGAAACAGCGCGCCAACCAAAAGAGTGTACTGTGGCTGCTGAGCGCACCTAGCGGCAGGTTTAGAAAGCAAACTGCCATTTGCCTCGTGTCGCTCGGACAAGTGAACCTCGGCTGCTGAAGTAAGCACATGTGCAGCCTGCTTGTCAGATTAGTGCAATGAAGGACTTTTCACAAGAGACATCTCTAATGCTTAGCCAAGCATATGGAGAAGACTGTGAGAGACACATGCAATGCTACGAATGGCTTAAAAGTTTTCAACAATGCAGAATGTCAGTCTGTGACGATTCAAAGTCTGGACGTCCTTCAAATTCAACAGAGGATGACCATCTGGATAGCTTTCATGCTGCAATTCACAGGAATAGTCATTTAACTGTTTGGGAAGTTGCTCAGGTGGTGGACATCAGCATAGGACCATGCCATCAAATTTTGAGTGAAAAACTTGATGTCACGTCAGTGCAAAATTTGTACCACGTTTGTTGACTGAAGATCAGAAACAGACCCATGTTGAAATGTGTGAGGAACTGGTTTCTGCTGTTAATGACAATGAAAACTTTATTAAGAACATAACAGGTGATGAGACATGGGTGTAAGACTATGATGCTGAAACGAAGATGCAGTCGTTGCAGTGGGTGGACAAAGGGCCACCTCGTCCGAAAAATCACGCATTATTTGGTCAAAGATAAAGGTGGTGATGGTTGTGTTTTTTACTACAAAGGTATTATTCATCTTGAATGTGTGCCACATGGTCAAATGGTAAACCAGGAAGTAAGTCTACCAGCGAATCCTTGTGCACATGAGGAATGCTCTGCAGGAAGAGGCCTGAATTATGGGAAACCCAGAGTTGGATGTTGTATCATGACAATGCACCAGCTCACGCGTCACTCCTTGTCTGCAGCTATCTAGCAAAAACCACATTCCTGTTGTGCCCCGTTCACTGTATTTTCCTGACCTAGCCCCCAACAGACTTTTCCTGTTTCTCAAACTGAAAAGCGCGTCAAAAGGACAGTTTCCAAACCATAGAGGAGATACAGGACAACACAATGAGAAACCTGCGTGCCATCCCACAAAATGTGTTCCAGGAGATGTTCCAAAATGAAGCGACAATGAGAATGGTGTATTGACAGTAGAGGGACTATTTTGAAGGGGACAGTGCTTAAAAAGTTGTACAATAAGCAATAAAGCTGATATAGCAAAAGTTCGGTTTCTTTTTGAACACATCTCATATGTCAACATTACATGATAATCATTCATGTTATTTATAGAGAGAGAAAATTTGATTGCTGACTGTATAGTTCGGCAAGTTGTTAGTTTCCATGGTAATTAAAATTAGTATCACAAAGTTTCCTTGTTCTTTTGTAACTACATTTAGGTAAGTTTCTTTAAATGATTATAGCCACCAGTAACTCCATGTGGTGTTAAGGCCTAAAAGCAAAATCTGTAGATTCGTACTTAACTTACATTATCATTTAAAATCAGATTCCTTTCATAAAATCTCTGATCACAAACCTCTTACCTTCTTAAAATTTGGACCTTTGTGTTTCAGTATATCACATTTTGTGTCTGAAGAATTGCCTTTGGAAACTAATCTTCACTTGCAGCTTGTACTTGTGCATGGAATCAGCAACTTTCTTTGTTTCATCACAGCACTGACCTTCACATAATTTTCCAAATAAAATCAAACAGTAGAAAGTTCTGGCTAGAATAACAATATTACAAAAAGGAGAAATCACTACTCACCACAGAGGGGACTCTTTGAGTCACAAAAATGTGTAATGAAAAGACTACTTTACATTTAAACTTTCAGCCAAAAGGCCTCCTTCCAGAATGGCAAACACGCGTACATTTGCAATTGGAGAAAAAATAACCACCTATATGAATATAGTGTGTTCAGATGCAAATCCAGTCCTAAGGAAAGAAGGAAAACCTGAAGGAGTATATAGAGGGTATACTCAAGGGAGACATACTAGATGGCAGTATCACAGAAATGAATGATATTGATAAAGATGAGATGGGAGATAAGATAGGTAATTCAGAGTTCTGTCAAACTATTCTCGCAATAAGTGGAAACGAGTCCCCGGGAGTAGACAATATTCCTTCAGAACTGTTGACAATGTTCGGAGAGTCAGCCTTGACAAAACTCTTGGAAGATGTATGAGGCAGGTGGAATACCCTCAGACTTCAAGGAGAATATAATTCCAATCTCAATGAAAGCAGGTACTGACAGGTGAGAATATTGCTGAACTATCAGTTCAATAAGTCACGGTTGTGGTGAAATGTTAACTCAAATTCTTTACAGAACAACGGAAAAAATGGTAGTCTACGGGAAAGAACAGTTTGGATTCCAGAGAAATGTAGGAACGTGAGACACAATACTTAGACTTCTCATAGAAGATAGGTTAAGGAAAGGCAAACCTACATTAATAGCATTTGTAGACTTACAGAAAACTTTGACAATATTGACTGGAATACTGTTCAAAATTCAGAGGGTAGCAGGGGTAAAATACAAAGTAAGTAAGTCTATGTACAACTTACACAGAAATCAGACAGCAGCTACCACAGTTGAGGGGCATGAAAGAATAATAGTGGTTGAGAACGGAGACAGGCTTGTAGTCTATTCCTGATTTTATTCAGTGTGTACATCGAGCAAGCAGTAAAGGGAAATCAAAGAAAATTTTGGGGTAGGAATTTAAGTGCAGGGAAAAAGAGATAAAAACTTAAGTTTTGTAATGACATTGTAATTGTCAGATAGCTAAGGACTTGAAAGAGCAGTTGAATGGGATGCACAGTGTCTTGAAAAGAAGATAGAAGATATCAACGAAAGCAAAATCAGGATAATTGAATGTAGTCAAATTAAGTCAAGTGACACACTGAGGGAGTTAAATAAGGAATTGACACTTAAAGTAGTAGATGAGTTTTCTATTTGGGCAGGAAAATAACTGATGACCGAAGTAGAAGATACAAAACGTAGATTGACTATGGCAAGAAAAACATTTCAGAAACTGAGAAATTTGTTAACATTATTAAAAAGTTTTGTCACCTCGGTTCTGAGAGTTCCGGAATCTGTACAGAAAATTGGAATAGAGATCAACATAAACATCATTTCTGCCCTTTTAATTGCTCATGAAAACCACACATTGCATGTTGTACCACCATACAGTGAGACCTTCAGAGCTGGTGGCTCAAATTGATGTACACACTAGTACCTCTAATAACCAGTAGCACGTCCTCTTGCATTGTGCATGCCATCGTCATGGCATACTATCCACAACTTAGAGGCACAATGGGTTCAGATTGTTCCACCCCTTTGTGGGTCTGGGGGTTAGAATAGGCCAGAGATATTCCTGCCTGTCGTACGAGGCAACTAAAAGGAGTTTCACATGTTTTGGCCTTTGTGATGGTCCCCTGTAGGGTTTGACCTCCTTTCTTCAAAATTTTCCCGAAGAGCGAGCCAATTGGGGAAGGGTGCTTTACATGGTGCATCGTGTCCATCGTGCATTGAGATCTGTAGCCCACTTTCTCGTCGTAGCGTTGCAGTCCTGCCCATTCTCCATCACTTGGGCGAGGCCCCTTCCTGTGTGAGTTTCCCACCATGCCCTATGCAGTGTTGTTTTCTGTGTCGATGGTGACCCTGGATTTCTTTGCACCTGATATCCAGCACGGTAGACAGTCTGTTGTGGTGGGGCCTCCTTGTACCCTGTTGATTGTAGCCCCCTGACCACACAGGGATCAGCTCTGCTGATGCCTGCGCCGTTAACTCCCCATATATGCCAAGGGGTAGATGCCCATCCACCGGGGGCATTGGGACTCTCAGCAATGGCCATCCTGCCAGGTGGTCTTTGCTGCGGCTGGGTGGCACTTGTGGGGAAGGCCCCTGGTCGGAGTGGGTGGCATCAGAGTGGATGACACGCGATGAAGCATAGTCCATCTCTTGCTGGTGATAAAACACCAGCAGTCTCTAAGCAATCATGAACTCAATTCAACGCACAGAAGTAAGACCCCAAATCGTTCCCATCTGTGGCCCCACCATGGGAGAAACATCAGGCTAAGGATGGCAGCGGATCTTATTCACCTCGGTATGTTAGAGAGCTGATTGGTAAACTTTCATAACAATGAAGCATCAGTTTTTAACTGAGCATTCAGAGGACAAGTTAGAGGAGTTGGAGGGCTTGTCCATCAAGATGATGGTCTAACGCTGTGATCTAAAGCCCTATAGCCCTCCCCGATGTGGTGCTTTAAGTACTGGAAGTTCGGTCGTATGTCTTCCCACTGTACTTCCAGCATCACATGCCGAGATAGCAGGTGCCCATCACATCCTAATACTCCGTGTGCCCCATCTCCCATCTGTGTCAGCTGTGGAGAGCATCATTTGCCTTGCTCGCCTGACTGCAGGATTCTCCAGAAAGAAAGGAAAATCATGGAGTAAAAGACCCTGGACCGACTGACCTGCACTTAGGCTGAGAGAAAATTTGAATGCCTGCATCCTGCGTGTATGACATCGTCTTCCGCTGTCGCTACAACAGTTCTGGCACCATCAGCTCTGCCAACCCAGGTCACCTCAGAGAGCTGGAATACTACACTTGCCCACTTGGTGGTAGGGGGCATTTCCCTCGCTGTTGCTCCCAACCACCTACTTCAGGAGCAAGCCCCACCCCAACCATCAGGAACGTTCATCCCCACTTCTAAGCTGGAGAAGTGTAGGTCGTTTTCGGATTCTCTCGCTAGGAAGGGTTCCCTTGGGTCACTCTCTTCCCAGGTTTCTGCCAGTGGAAAAGATGGCTGAAGAGCTCAAAAGCAGCTGGTCGGAGAGCTTCACGCTCATCCTCAGTCCCAGAAACTGAGCCAGTGAAGTCCTCTCAGCCAGGGAAACACAAGGAGCCGCGAGAGAAATCCAAAAAGAAAACACCTAAGACAAGGGAAATTGCAGTGGCACCCACACCACTGCTAGCAACAAGCTCTGCGCCTGAGGATGGGGTCAAGATTTTGGTGTCCGCTGACGACCTAGATCCCGCCAGACCCTCAGACACAATGCATATAGACTGCTCAGGCAATAAGTTGGTGGCAGCAGTTGACTCTGAGGTGTAAATTGCCTCATTGAATGTTTCATGCCTTGACAGTCTAAGATGTCATCCTCCAGTGGAATTGCGGCAGTTTCTTCCACCACCTGGCTAAGCTTTACACCTGCTATCTGCATCGCCCTCCAGGAAACGAGGTTCCCAGCAATGCGGACACCTGCCCTATGCGGTTATAAGGGATATTACAGGATCCATAGCGACTCTTAAGTGTCAGGTGGAGTTTGTGTTTATGACCGAAACTCTGTCTGTAGTGAACATGTGCCCCTTCAAACCCCTCTTGAAGCTGTGACTGTCGGAATACGGACGATGCAGGAAATAACTATCTGCAATGCATTTATTCCTCCAGATGGTACAGTGCCTCTGAGTGAATAAGCTGCACTGATCGATCAACTTCCTAAACTTTTCCTACTTCTGGGAGATGGTAACGCTCATAACACATTGTAGGGTGGCACTGTGGTTACTGGCCGATGCAGAGATGTGGAAAATTTACTGTCTCAGTTCGAACTCTGCTTCTTAAATACTGGGGCCGCCACACATTTCAGTGTGGCCCATGGTAGTTACTCAGTCTTTGATTTATCAATTTGCAGCCCAGGACTTCTCTCATCTATCTACTGGAGAGCACGTGACGACCTGTGTGGTAGTGACAGCTTTCCCATCTTCCGGTCACTGCCGCGGCATTAGGCCCATGGACACCTTCCCATATGGGCTTTAAACAAGTCGGATTGGGAAATTTTGGCCTCTGCTGTCACTGTTAAATCTCCCCCACACGGTAACATCGATGTGATGGTTGAGCAGGTGACTACAATTGTTTCTGCAGCAGGAAAGGCGATCCTTCGCTCTTTAGGGTGCCCGAGGCATAAGGCAGTCTCTTGGTGGTAGCTGGAAGTTGCTGAAGCAATTAAGAAGCGTCAGCGAGCTCTAAAGCGATATAAGTGCCACTTTTGCCTGGAGCGCCACATAGCCTTTAAATGGCTCCGTGCCCATGTTTGCTACCTTATCAAACAAAGGAAAAAAGAGTTTTAAGAGAGATATGTCTCCACCATTGGGTGCAACACGTCACCGTCCAAAGTCTGGGCAAGAACCAAATGTCTTTTCGGGTACCAGGCCCCAACAGCTGTCCCCCGTGTTACCATAAACGACGAGCTATGTACAGATGCAAACGCGATTGCTGAGCGCTATGCTAGAGCCTCTGTGTCGGAGAACTACCCCACAGCCTTTCTCACCCTCCAATAGTGGATGGAAAGGAAAGTCCTCTCATTCACTACATGCCACAGTGAACCCTATAACACCCCATTTACTGAGTGGGAGCTCCTGGGCATGATCGCATCCACAACCAGATGATTTAAACATCTCTCATCTGACTACAAGTGACATCATCTCATCTTCAACCAAATCTGGCACGATTGCATCTTCCCATCGCAGTGGCAGGAGAGCACCATCTTCCCGGTGCTCAAACCCGGTAAAAACCCACTTGATGTGGATACCTGTTGGCCCATCAGCCTCACCAACATTCCTTATAAGCTGCTGGAACGTATGGTATTTCGGCTGTTGGGTTGGGTCATGGAGTCATACAGCTTGCTGGCTCCATGTCAGGGCGGCTTCTGCCAAGGTCGCTCTACCACAAACAAACTTGTCTATAGTGTCTGCCATCTGAACAGCCTTTTCCAGATGACAACTCCTCATTGCCGTCTTTTTTGACTTACTTAAAGCATACGACACAACTTGGCGACATCACATGCTTGCCACATTGTGTGAGTGGGGTCTCCGGGAACCACTCCAAATTTTTATCCAAAACTTCCTGTCACTGTATTTTCCATGTCCAAGTTGGTGACTCCCATAGTTCCAGCCATATCCAGGAGAATGGAGTCCCACATTGCTCTGTATTGAGTGTCTCACTATTTTTAGTGGCCATTAACAGTCTAGCAGCAGCTGTAGGGACGTCTGTCCCACCTTCTCTGCATGCAGACAACTTCTGCATTTTGTGCTGCTGCTCCAGTGCTGCTGTTGCTGAGCGTCGCCTCCAGGGAGCCATCCACAAGGTGCAGTCCGGGGCTCTAGCTCACGGCTTCCAGTTTTCAGCCACAAAGTTGTGTGTTGTGCACTTCTGTCAGTGTCGTACCATTCATCCAGAACCCGCGCTTCACGTTAATGATGATCCACTCACTGTAGTGGAGACACACAAATTCCTAGGGCTGGTTTTAGACGCTCCATTGACTTGGCTCCCTCATCTTTGTCAGCTTAAACAGAAGTGCTGGCAGCACCTCAATGCCCTCCATTGCCTGAGCAACACCAGTTGGGGAGCAGATCGCTGTCCGCTGCTGCAGCTCTACAGAGCCCTTATCCAATCCCGAATTGACTATGGGAGTGTGGTTTATGGTTCGGCATCGCCTTCAGCATAGCATTTACTTGACCCTGTGCACCATTGTAGGGTCTGATTAGCGACAGGAGCTTTTAGGCGAGTCTGGTGACCAGTGTACTGGTGGAGGCTGGTGTCCCTCCACTGCAGATCAGACTTGGTCAACTGCTCGCCAGTTACACAGCACACAGTCAGTCATAGTTCCCCTGAGCATCCGAATTACTGTCTCCTTTTCCGGCCCGCTGCAATCCATCTCTGCGTCGGGGCTAACGATTGCGGTTCGCGTGCGGTCCCTCCTCTCCAATCTGGAGTCCTTCCCTTTACTACCTCTACTTGTGGTCCGTTCACATATGCCTCCATGGTGTACGCCTTGTCCGCAGCTTTGCCTGGACCTTTCGTGTGGCCCTAAGGACTCCATTAACCCTGCAGCTCTCCGCTGTCGCTTCTTCTTGAGTGTTGAAGTGTTCCGGGGCTCTGAAGTGGTTTACACTCATGGCTCAATGGCTGATAGTCGCATAGGCTTCGCATATGTTAATGGAGGACATATTGAGTAGTACTCCTTGCCAGTTGACTGTAGTGTTTCCACTGCAGAACTGATGGCCATATCTCGTGCTCATGAGTACATCAGCTTATGCCCTGGGAAGTCATTTCTCCTGTGTACTGACTGAGCAGCCTATGAACTATCGACCAGTGCTACCCTCACCACCCTGTGGTAGACTCCATTCAGGAGTCCATCTATGCCCTGGAACAGTCCCGCCGCTCCTTGGTGTTTGTGTGGACCCCAGGACACGTTGGAATCCTCGGCAGCAAACTTGCCAACAGGCTGGCGAACAGGTGACGTGGAAACCATTTCTGGAGATAGGCATCTCCGAAGTTGACCTGCATTCTGTCTTACACCCCAAGGTTTTCCGGCTTTGGGAGACAGAATGGCGTAACAGCACGCACAACATACTGCGTGTCACTGAGGAGGCTATGAATGTGTGGAAGTCTTCCATGTAGGCCCCTCGCAGGGAATCAGTTGTCCTCTGCTGGCGCCACGTTGGCCATACGTGGCCAATGCATGGTAACCTACTCCGTTGCGAGGACCTACCTCAGTGTCGCTGTGGATCCGAAATCAGTCGTCCACCTCTTGCTGGGCTGCCCAGTTTTAGCCGCTCTGTGGTAGACTTTTAACTTTCTCAGCACCCTGCCTTCGGTGTTGGGCAAATATGCCTCCACAGCAGCTTTAGTTTTACGTTTTATCTGTGAGAGTGGGTTTTATATTTCTATGTAGGTTTTAGTGCATGTGCTTTGTCACTGTGTCCTCCACCCTAGTGCTTTTAGGGTGGAGGTTTTAATGTGTTGCAGAGTGGCTAGCTTTCCCTTTTTATTCTCATGATTGGCCAGCCACTGTAATCGGATTTCATGCTTTACTCTTTTGTTTCTAGTGTCTGTTGTTTTCTTGTCCCCTTATGTTCCTTTTAGTGTTCGTTGCCTTCCCTTCGTTCCTGTGGCTTTTCCTTTCTTTCCGTTTTGTTATATGTTTCGTCCGTTTTATTCTCACACTTGTGGCATTGTTTTGTTAGGAACAAGGGACCGATGACCTCTTTGTTTAAAAGAGGGCAGAAGGGACCAAACTAACAAAAACAAACAAACCAACCAACCAACCAACCAACCACCCAACCAACCAAATTGTTCCACTCCTCAGTGGCTATTTGGTGTAGATCCCTCAGTGGCTGCTGGGTCACGTCGTCCATGAACAGCCCTGTTCAATCTATGCCAGGCATGCTTGATAGGGTAGAACATGCGGGCCACTCTAGTCGAGCGATGTGACTTCCTGAAGGAAGTCATTCACAAGATGTGCACGATGGGGGTGTGAATTGTCATCCATGAAGACCAATGCTTCGCCATTATGCTGCCAATATGGTTGCACTATTGGTCGGAGGATGGCATTCACGTATCATACAGCTGTTACAGTGCCTTTAATGACCACCAGTGGCGTACATCAGCCCCATATAGTGCCACCCCAAAACAGTAGGGAACCTCCACCTTCCTGCACTCATTGGACAGTGTCTTTAAGGTGTTCAGCCTGACCAGGTTCCCTCCAAACATGTCTCCGATGATTGTCTGGTTGAAGGCATATGCAACACTCACTCATTGGTGAAGAGATCGTGTTGCCAATCCTGAGCGGTCCATTCGGCATGTTGTTGGGCCCATCTGTACCGCGCTGCATGGTGTCGTGGTTGCAAAGGTGGGCTTCGTCATGGACGTCGGGAGTGAACTTCGCCCGCCATCATGCAGCCTATTGCGCACAGTTTGAGTCATAACACAACATCCTGTGGCTGCACAAAAAGCATTATTCAACATGGCGGCATTGCTGTCAGTGTTCCTCTGAGCCATAATCTGTAGGTAGCGGTCATCCACTGCAGTAGTAGCCCTTGGGTGGCCTGAGTGAGGCATATCATCCACAGTTCCTGTCTCTCTCTATATCTCCTCCACGTCCGTACACCATCGCTTTTTTTCGCTCAGATGCCTGGACACTTCCCTTGTTCAGAGCTCTTCCTGGCACAAAGTAACAAAGTGTGTGCGATCGAACTGCGTTACTGACTGTCTAGGCATGGTTGAACTACAGACAACACGAGCCATGTACCTCCTGCGTGGTGGAATGACTGGAACGGAACAGCTGTCGGACCCCTTCCCTCTGTCGCTGCTCATGCATGGTTGTTTACATCTTTATATGGATTTAGTGACATCTCTGAACAGGCAAAGGGAGTGTGTCTGTAATAAAATATCCACAGTCAACATCTGTCTTCCTAAGTTATAGGAACTGGGATGATGCAAAACTTTTTTTGGTGTGTGTGTGTGTGTGTGTGTGTGTGTGTGTGTGTGTGTGTGTGTGTGTGTGTGGAAGTGAAACATTAGCGATGAACAGTTTAAGACTAGAAGAGAATAGAAGCTTTCGAAGTATGGTGCTACAGAAGAATGCTAAAGATTAGGGAGGTAGATCACATAGTTAATGAGGTACTGAATAGAAATAGGAGCAAAGAAATTTGTGGTACAACTTGATCAGAAGAAGGGATTCGTTGGTTGTATACACTCTGAGATACCAAGGGATCACCAATTTATTACTGGAGAGAAGTTTGTGTGTGGGGGGGGGGGGGGTTAAAAATAATAGAGGGAGACAAGTAGAATAATACAGTGAGAAGATTCAGAAAGATGTAGGTTGAAGTAGTTAGAGATGGAGGCTTGCAAAGGATAGAGTAACGTAGAGAGCAGCATCAAACCAATCTTTGGACTGAAAACTGCATTATCTCCATTTATTTAATACCCAGTACCTCAGTTAGTCATTTCAAGTAGGTCAGTTAAAGTAAAGAGAATGTACTAACCATAGATTCATTAGGTGTAGATTAAAAACAGATGCCAACTTGCAAAAGAACTCCTCAGACAGGAAATAAGAAATGTAGATCATGAATTACTTTTAGAAGAAAGGGTATACTGTACTAAACAAAGTTCAGCATCTTTGGTTCTTTTGTATCATTTGTTATTTAACAAAGGTTTTTTATGTGAACACACAGTTGTTTTGAGTATGCAGAAGGCAAGAGAGAAATCTTGTGTGGAAAAGACAACTATCATGGATCAGGTAAGAGGTTTGCAGAAAAAATTACAGAAACAAAGCAAAATATGCCAAATTAAACTATTCTTGGAGGGAAATTGAGAAACGAAACTTGTTGGGTTGATGACGCTTTTTCAGTTAATTTATTTTATGATAAGTCGGAAAATTACACATGTCCGAAGATTTTGTGAAGTGAAGTGTCTGTAGCTCGAGATACATAAGAAACATCTAGTTAAAAACCAAAATTCTGAAAATAAATTCTGATGAATTGCATATATCCAGTCAGGATATGAAGAAAGGAAAGGCATTTGGCAATGACAATTTAAAGGAAATAAATTATAGCTAGAAGAGAAGTAGTATAAAAGTAACATGCAAAATTATTTGCATACCAAATGTGAAATTGAACAGTAATTGGAATTACAGCAACTTAGTAGAGCAAGTTTGAAATTACACTGGAAATTCACTTTCAACAAGACCTTAATGCATAAATAACCTACTGAAAAAAGTTGTGCAAATTAACAATAAAGTTGTTTCACTTTGACTCCTTCTGTGTAAGGCATCTGAAGAAAACAACTGGATGTACAGTAAAAGAAATAAACATAACAGTGAAAATCACCTTGGGTTGTTTTGGGCTGTGGAATAGGCCTCATAACTGTTTCCAATGTTGGAAATAGAAAGTTTACAATTAGTGTATATTATCAGTCCCTCTCCATGATATATGAAACTTCACTGCAAAAATGCCATTAAAAATGGAAGGTTTCTCAGCAAGTAATGAAGAAATGCATGATGGGAATTTTGAGAAGAGAGGGCGAAGAATAAATCAAGAATTAAACTGGGTATAAGATAAACAATTACACAATCTTTAAGTAAATTATTTTTTTGGGGAGTGTTTAAAAATCTCCTACTCCCAGTGTTTAAATGTGTATGCAGTGGTTAGAAAGTATGTATTGCAGTTCTTTTTAGTGTACTCAGATTGACTCCCATAGTCAAAAGATGAAATTTTGTATCATCCCTTACTTGAGGACATGGATTACAATTTTTGTAAGAAGTGATGGTAAATGAATAACTGGATTATCATTTTTAAGCTGCCTTTTTAGTAATAGGGTAGCTGTTACTCCTTTGATTAAACCTGTAAATGAAACAATTGAAAATCCAGGATGGAATGTAACAGTATGACGAAAAAGAAAGTTGCTACTCACCATATAGTGGAGATGCTGAGTCACAAATAGACACAACAAAAAGACTGCCAGAAAGTGAGCTTTCAACCAACGATGTCTTTGTCCAAAATTGCACTTTCTGACAGTATTTTTGTTGTGCCTATCTACAACACAGTATCTATGCTATGTGATGAGTAGCAATTATCCTTCTCATAATATTGCAAACTTGAAAATGGCTTGAATTCAGCGTTCTACTTACATAAGAGTTTCCTGTGTTGTAGGGTGAAATGCAAATTCAACATTGCTGTAGTTTACTTTCCGTTATGCAAGCTATCAGCTACTGATACCTTTCCTTTTGTTTTATTGCAGTCTTTGAGTTTAATATTTCTTGTTGCAGTCTTTGAGTTTAATATTTCTTGTTGCAATTTTCTAGTCAATATTTGAAGAATTTGAAGCCAAAAGTATTGGAGCACTGAGTCATGCTATGACCAAACATTTACAAGCATTGGAGACTGAAAGAAATACGGACAGTTCCAGCTGGTGGAAAAGCCATGAGGCTTGCATGTGTGCATTGGAAGTAGCTCATGAAACGGTCATGGAGCAACTGGAACATGGTGAAGAGTTGCATTTTGACTTCAGTGGGTTCTTACAAAACGTCGTCGTTGCTGATATGAATCAAACTGGTAAGTTCATTAACATAGTTTAACATTTCAAAATCTTGGCACTTCTGTTTTGTCGGAGTTGCTGTTATAGCCTATGTTCACAAAGCATCACCAGATACTCCTTTCACCTTGATCAGACTCTCTATCACCACCACAATAAAACAGTTGGTGCCTTTTTCAGGGCTATCAAAGAACCTCATTAAAACTGTACATCAGTAGCACCTATTCCTCTTTGAACACAACTGTGTATAATAGTAAATTTTTTGTTACCACTTGATTTATGATGACACATATGCCATGGTCTTATGAAGACTGCTTATTTCTTTAGGTTCTCCATACCTGCTGGGGCGGTGCCTGTGTGTTGGAAGTTCGTATGCCAAATTGATGTCACCAACTCTGCTTGAGCAGTTCTTACAAGCTACTGTCAATGGTTTACAGGCTAATCAGGCACATCAAATAAGAATATCTGCTGTCAGGTAAGTTATAAATATGTGTAGCTGTGTCCTTTGTCATGTCTAGCTGTCTAATGCTTGACATACTAAAGGTGATTATTACATGTCTTGAGTGTTAACTGTGTAAGACACTTAACACTCTGAACATTGCAGTGATCGCATGCCACTACAAGTTTTTTAATTGTACCTGCTTGAACACAGCAAAAATAACATTGCTGGACACTGCCAGAGGGTGAGTCAGCTGGCAAATATCACCTCTTCGTTAAATATACAGGTACAACATAGTTCTTCGGGTTTTGGTGGTCACCCGGTTCCAAAATATGGCGATGTTGGTTATTGATACTGTTATAGCGCACAGAGCTGGTGCCAGATACTTTGTAGATGTGTGTCATTGGGTTCAAATCAGGTGAATTTGGTGGTAAAATCATCATGTGTTCTCCATCATGCTCCCCATCCATTATTGCTCCATTTTGACCTTGACACACAGTTGTCTTCCTGGAAGAAGCCATCACTGTTGAGGAAGCCTTTAAGCGTAAAGGCATTCAGGTAGTCCTCTATAATGTTCGTAGTGTCCACAGCTGTTATTGTGCCTTTGTTTGCTACCGCAGGTTCTATGGAAGACTTGGGAACATACCCCAATAGCGTAAAACTGCCCCATTAGCCTGTCTATGGTGAGGTGCAGCTTTTCACTTGGATGACAGTGTCTGAACACTACCATTAACCTGGTGCAACAAGAAACAAGACTCATCCAGTGAGGTGATAAGTTTCCAATGACTCAGTCAGATATCTGATCCCATGCTCACTGTAGTCGTAATTGACCATTTTGTGGGGTAATCGTTGGAACACCCAGGCTATCTGTTGCAGAGCCCCATGTTGAACAATTTGTGCTGAACAGTGTGCTCCAAAACAGTTAGATGTGCACCAGCATTGTACTGTCATAAGATCTTTCACAGATCGTCACTCGTACGGCTTTACGGAGTGAGCAAGCCTCAGACTTCCATGTTCTGTTATGAGATGTGGAATTTGAGCATCTTGTTACTTATTCGCAATTTCACTGTTGTTGACCACTCACAGTAGCACACATATAGCCAGCCACCTTCATTGTTTTAGAGCTCAGTGTCTGGCTCAAGGCTTTAAGAATAATATGGAAAAATTGCAGTTGCAGATGCACTGCTGAAGAACATCCTCAAAGAAAGTAACCCCACATGGGTGCTGACAACAAAAACTTGTTGGGGCTGTTCATCCAAAGGAAGCTGCAAATAAGCATCATGAAGATCAGTCTTGGAAATGAAATGAACTACACAGTTTGTCCTCAAGCCATGGATTTACACTGTTGCATTGAAATCTTCACATAATCATAACCTGCCTGAAGGTTCCCTTATTATGACTAAGGTGAAGCCCACTGGCTGGCTATTACAGGGGAAATCACATGTTCTGCCAAGATAAGAGTTCTGATCTGATAGTGTGAGGGATGGGCCATGCTTGGCAAGACGGTTGTGTGTGTGTGTGTGTGTGTGTGTGTGTGTGTGTGTGTGTGTGTGTGTGTGTGTGTGTCTTTCATGGTAATGTGAACCTCAAAGTTAGTAAATTTGCCTTGGTCATCTTGAAAGTCACTAAATTCACAACACAATTCAGCTACCTTGTCCATAGGCACAAGAGTGTTCTGAGAGAACATTGTCTTGAATGTGCAAACCAAACAAATCAAAAGAATCCATGCCAAATCTGTTCATCAAAGTATTTGTGCAGCACAGCTTGTAATTCTCACAAGGAATGCTTTGAGGGTGGGACGTGGGGAAAATTTCGCTGGCAAGCCTGCACAGTGACACATACTGTTGCAAGAAAATAAGGTTGCTTGTTCTTAGTTTCAATGTGATGTGCTGCTACTGGCTGTGGCTGTGGCTGTGCTGCGAGGCCGCATGGGGTTGCCATGCGGTCCAAGGTGTCGTCACGGTCTGTGTGGCTCCCCCTGTCAAAGGTTAGAGTCCTTTCTCTGGCATGGGCATGGGTGTTGTCCTTTGCATAAGTTTAAGTTAGATTAAGTAGTGCGCAAGCTTAGGGACCAATGACCTCAGCAGTTTGGTCCTGTAAGACCTTACCATAAATTTCCAAGTTGTGCTGCGGGAGGTGACTTGTTAGCTTGCACTGTGAGCAGTCTTGTCATTTCCGTCAAAAATCTGCCTCTGCTGTGTCTGAAACTGAACAATCTGTGTAATGAACAGTTCTTGTGGAGAACTAGCCATGGTAACTAAACACAAAAGTTACGATGTAAAGTGTCCAGAGTGGCTGAAAAACTGAATTAACACCAGAAAAGTAAAAAATACAGGCAAGTGCTGGCCAAAGTTGGAATACCTGTGGGTAGTCTCATTGACAGTTGTTGTACATCCAGGACCAGATGCCTAGTAATAAGTGGGTGCTGATACATAGCAAAATAATTAGAAGCACACTAAATATGTAAGAAAGATTGTTTACTTGGCTTTCTTATGCAAGTGCAAATGGTATTGGACACTAGTCTGTCACACAGGCACATTCATCATAAACAATCTTACTGTGTCAAACTAGTAAACCCGCAAAGGCTCAAGAGTGAATGCCACAATTAGATTTGCTGGTGTCATTGTGGCATATTCTCAGGCCAGCTCGGTGATGACACTACTTGGGCGTGCAGCAAAGGGTGAGGCTATGAGCCAGTAGTGGATTGGCAGGACAGTCCCTTGTTACTGCCAACCTCTGGTCATAGAATGCATGATGTGGTGAAAAGTAAACTATACCTGTGTATTTAACTGTTAAGATAAGTGTCTACTAAATTACTCAAGAGCCAAGTAGAGTTATTTTCTCTTTGCAGGGCTTTGTTAGTACGGACTGCTTATTGTAAGTGGACACAGAGAATTGGTGAAGAAACAGCTGAATCTCGCTGATTCAGTGCTGTAAGCTACCATTTCATCATAAAGAAATACTTTCAAATGTGCAGCTTATATTGCTGAAATCAAGAGTGTATATTTCTGTTGTCTGTTCTTATTACAATAGGCACTTTCCTTGACACACAACAGTTTTGCATCAGCGTCTAGTGATTTGTACTTCTCACAATTCACTCTAGTTCCAATGCATGAATATTTTTGTAAATGCAACTTTTGCTTCAAAAGTGTGTGTTGAAGATTCTTGCCATTTGTAGCAGCAATAGTGGAATTGATTTATTCTGGGTTGGGAACTGTTTTATTACTTCTGATGTTTGCAGAAGAGATAATGTTTCCTCTTAAGCTGTTTTGTGTTGGCTTATATAGTTGCTTGAGAGAGAACTTATAGATCATCATTAATAATTTTCCTTGTCATGCTGTTTTAATAGGGGGTGACTTCAACATGCCAGGCATAGATTGGAAGAGTCATGCTATAAAAACTTGAGACCGGGATTCACCCCCACTGTGGGTCCAGGGGTCAGAATAGGCCCGAGGTATTGCTGCCTGACGTAAGAGGCTACCAAAAGGAATTTCACACGTCACGACCTTTATATGATGGTCCTCTGTAGCGTTTGACCTCCATTTTTCAAAATTTTCCTGAGGAGTGAGCCAATTTGGAAAGACGTCTTACATGGTGCATCGTGTCCATCGTGCATAGAGATCTTTAGTCCACTTTCTTGTCATCGCATTCCAGTCCTGCCCGTTCTCCATCTCATGGGCAAGGACACCTTTCTGGGTGTTTTTTCCACCATGCACTATGCAGTGTCGCTATATGCGTCGATAATGACCATGGATTTCTTTGCACCTGATATCCAGTGTGATAGCAAGTCTGTTGTGGTGGTGCCACCATGTACCCTGTAGGTTGTAGCCCCCCTGACCACACAGGGATCGCTCTGCTGATGATGCCTGTGCTATTAACTCGCCACGTATGCCAAGGGGCAGATGCTCATCTCCCTGGGGCATTGGGACTTCCAGCGATGGCCATCCTGAAAAGTGGCCTTTGCTGCAGCTGAGTAGCACTCGTGGGGAGGGCCCCTGGTTGGAGTGGGTGGCATCAGGGAGCATGACATGCGATGAAGTATGCTTCATCATCTCTTGCTGGTGGTGAACCACCAGCAGTCTCTAAGCATTTACGAGCTCAATCAATGCACAAAAATATGACCCCAAATCGTTACCCATCTGGCCACACCATGGGAGGAACGTCAGGCTAAGGATGGCAGCGGATCTTATTCGCCCTGGTACCTTGTATGCTCGAGAGCTGGTGCAGAATCTTTCATGACAATGAAGCATCAGTTTTATGTTGAGCATTTAGAGGACAAGTTCGGGGAGGTGGAGGGCTTGTCCAAAATGAGATCTGGGTCAGTCTTGATCAAAACAGCATCCTCTGCCCAGTCACGGACATGACTCGCTTGCGACAAGCAGGGGGATGTGTCTGTAACCATCATGGCCCAGAAGAGCTAAAATATGGTCCAGGGTATCATATTTCACAGGGAACTTCTTTTGCAGTCTGACAATGAGCTGAGCGACAATTTAGAGTGGCGAGGTGTACATTTCGTCTGCTGTGTCCACCGGGTTCCGATGGATAATCATGTCGCCACTGGTTCCTTCATCTTGACCTTTAGAGGGTGAGACATTACCTGAGGAGGTAAAGTTGATGGTCTACCACTGTGACGTCAAGCCCTATATCCCTACCCCGATGCGGTGCTTTAAGCACTGGAAGTCTTCCCGCTGTACTTCCAGCGTCACAAGTAAAGATTGTGGATGCCCATCACATCCCAATACTCCATGTGCCCCCCTCTCATCTGTGTCAACTGTGGAGACCACCATTCACCTTGCCTGCCAGGCTGCAGGATTCTCCAGAAAGAAAAGAAAATCATGTAGTAAAAGACCCTGAACTGACTGACCTACACTGAGGCTAAGAGAAAATTTGAACCCATACATAAAGTACATAGGACATTTTATTACGCTGCCACTACAACAGTTCTGGCACCATCAGTTCTGCCAACCCCAGTCACCTCTCAGAGCCAGAAGACTACTACACCTGCCCCCTTGATTGGGGGGGGGCATTTCTCTCCCTGTTGCTTCTGCACCACCTACTTCGGGAGCAACACCCTCCCCCCCCCCCCCCCCCCAAACCATCGGGGACGTCCGTCCCCCACTTCTTAGACGGAGAAGCGTAAGTCGTCTTCAGCAGCTGGTTGTAGGGCTTCACACTCATCCTCAGTCCTGGAGGCTGAGCCAGTGAAGTCCTCCCAGTCAGGGAAACCCAAGGAGAAGAGAGAGAGAAATCGAAAAAGAAGACTGCTAAGACCAAAGAAGTTGTGGTGGCACCTACAAGCTCTGGTATCTGTTCAGGACCTAGATCTTGCCAGACCCGTGGACACAATGGATATAGCCTGCTCAGGCAATAAGTTGGTAGCAGCAGGTGACCCTGAGGTGTGAACTGCCTCACTGAATGTTCCATGCCTTCCCAGTCTCAGGACATTGTCATCCTCCAGTGGAATTGCAGTGGTTTTTTCCACTACCTGGCTGAGCTACAGCAACTGTCAAGCATTACACCTGCTGTCTGCATTGCCCTCCAGGAAACGAGGTTCCCGGCAATGCGGACACGTGCCCTATGCGGTTACAAGGGATATTACAGGAACCGTAAAGACTATAATAAAGTGTCAGTGGAGTTTGTGTTTATGTTCTAAGTTCGGTCTGTAGTGAACCTGTGCCACTTCAAACCCCTCTCAAAGGTGTGGCTCTCAGAATAAGGAAGATGCAGGAAATACCTGTCTGCAATGTATATCTTCCTTCAGAGGGTGCAGTACCCCTGAATGTATTAGCTGCACTGATTGATCAACTCCCTAAACCTTTCCTACATCTGGGAGATTTTAATGCCCATAGTCCCTTGTGAAGTGGTACCATGCTTAGAGGCAGAAATGTCGAAACTTTACTGTCACAATTCGACCTCTGCCTGTTACTTACTGGGGCTGTGACACATCTCTGTGTGGCTCATGGTAGTTGCTCGGCCATTGAGTTATCAGTTTGCAGCCCAGGACTTCTCCCATCTATCCACAGGAGAGCACATGACGACCTGTGTGGTAGTGACCACTTCCCCATCTTCTGGTCACTGCCCCGGCATTAGGCCAATGGACGCCTGCCCATATGGGCTTTAAACAAGTCGGACTGGGAAACTTCAACCTCTGCAGTCACTGTTGAATCTCCCCCACACGGTAACGTCAATGTGGTGGTTGAGCGGGTGACAATTGTTTCTGCAGCAGGAATCACATTCCCTCGCTCTTTAGGGCGCCCAAGGCGTAAGGAAGTCCCTTGCTGGTTGCCGAAGTTGCTGAGGCAATTAGAGCATCAGCTAGCTCTGCAGCGACACAAGTGGCACCCTTCCGTAGAGCATGTAATAGCCTTTAAATGGCTCCATGCCAATGTTCGCCAACAACAGAAGCAGGAGTGTTGAGAGAGATACATGTCTACCATGGGGTGCAATATGTCACGTTCCCAAGTCTGGACAAAGATCAAACATCTTTTCAGGTACCAGACCCCAAAAGCTGTTCCCGGTGTTAACATAAATGGCGTGTTATCTACCGACGGAAACGCAATTGCCGAGCACTTAGCTGAGCACTTTGCTCGAGCCTCTGCGTTGGAGAATTAACCCCCAGCCTTTGGCACTCTCAAACGGCGGCTGGAAGGGAATGTCCTCTCATTCACTACATGCCACAGTGAATCCTATAATGCCCCATTTACAGAATGGGAGCTCCTCAGTGCCCTTGCATATTGCCCTGACACAGCTCCTGGGCCTGATCGGATCCACAGCCAGATGATTAAACATCTCTCATCTGACTACAAGTGACATCTTCTCATCTTTAACCAAATCTGGCACGATTGCATCTTCGCATCGCAGTGGTGGGAGAGCACCATCTTTCCAGTGCTCAAACCTGTTAAAACCCACTTCATGTGGATAGCTATCAGCCCATCAGCCTTACCAACATTCTTTGAAAGCTGCTGGAATGTATGGTATGTCGGCGGTTGGGTTGGGTGTTGGAGTCACATGGCCTACTGGCTCCATTTCAGGGCGGCTTCTGCCAGGGTCGCTCACCACTGATATTCTTGTCACTTGAGTCTGCCATCCGAACAGCGTTTTACAGGCAGCAACACGTGGTTACCGTCTTTTTTACTTACATAAAGCATACGACACAACCTGGTGACATCATATCCTTGCCACATTGTATAAGTGGGCTCTCTGAAGCCCGCTCCTGATTAAAATCCAAAACTTCCTGTCGCTCCGTACTCTCCGTGTCAGAGGCGATGCCTTCCATAGTTCCATCCATATCCATGAGAATGGAGTCCTGTAGAGCTTTGTACTGAGTGTGTGTGTGTCTATTTTTAGTGGCCATTAATGGTCTAGCAGCAGCTGTCATGCCCTCTGTCTCACCTTCTCTATATGCGGACGACTTCTTAATTTCGTACTGCTGCTCCAGTACTGGTGTTGCTGAGCATCGCCTACAGTAAGCCATCCACAAGGTGCTGTCATGGGCTCTAGCACATGGCTTCCAATCTTCAGCCGCAGAGTTGTGTGTCATCCACTTCTGTTGGCTTCGTACCATTCATCCGGACCCATAACTTTCTCGTGACGATCCACTCACTGTAGTGGAGACATATTGATTCTTAGGATTGGTTTTCGATGCACAATTGACTTGGCTTCCTCATCTTCATCAGCTTAAGCAGAAGTGCTGACAGCACTTCAATGCCCTCTGTTGCCTGAGCGACACCAATTGGGGTGCAGATTGCTCTGTGCTGCTGCGGTTCTACAGAGCCCTTGTCCAATCCCAAATTGACTATATGAGTGTGGTTTATGGTTGGGCAGTGCTCTGTGTTGCATTTACTCGACCCTGTGCACCACTGCGGGGTTAGACTAGAGACAGGAGCTTTGAGGATGAGTCCAGTGACTAGTGTACTTGGGGAGGCTGGGGTCCCTCCATTGCAGGTCAGACGTGCACAACTGTTCACTAGTTATGCAAGACACATTCGTTGTTCTCCTGAGCATTCGAATTACAGTCTCCTTTTCCCACCTGCGGCAGTACATTTCCCACATCAGCGGCCCAGGTCAGGGCTAACGATTGCAGTTTGTTTGCAGGCCATTGTCTCCGAACTGGAGTCCTTCCCTTTGCCACCTCTACTTGCAGTCCGTTCACGTATGCCTCCATGGTGTACGCCTTTTCCGTAGCTTTGCCTGGACCTTTCACATGACCCTAAGGACTCTGTTAACCCAGCAGCTCTTCGCTGTCACTTCCTCTCGATTGTTGACGTGTTCCGGGGCTCTGAAGTTGTTTACACAGACGGCTCGATGGTCGCATTGGCTTTGCTTACATTCACGGCTGCCATGTTGAACAGCATTCCTTACCCGATAGTACCTTTGTATACACTGATGGCTCTCGGACTGACAGTGGAGTCGGGTGTGCATTCATCATTGGCACCTGTGTCTTTTGATATCAGTTCCTGGCCCACTCCTCAGTATTCACAGCCGAGCTTTTTGCCTTGTATTAGGCCATGGAGTACATCCGGTGACAGTCTTCCCAGTTGTGTGATTTGCTCAGACTGTCAGTGCCCTCCAAAGTATCTGTGCGCTGTACACTGCTCATCCGTTAGTGCAGCAGATCTACATCTACAGGGTTACTCTGCAATTCACACGTGAGTGCCTGGCACTCTACCATTCCACTCTCGAATGGCGCGTGGGAAAAAGGATCACCTAAATCTTTCTGTCCGCGCTCCGATTTCTCTTATGATCATTATTTCTCCCTACGTAGGTGGGTTACACATTCGGCAGAGAAAGTTGGTGATTGAAATTTCGTAAATAGCTCTCGCCGCAAATAAAACCGCCTTTATTTCAGTGACTACCACCCCAACTCGCATATCATATCAGTGACTCTCTCACCCCTATTGTGCGATAACACAAAACGAGCTGCCCTTCTATGCACCTTTTTTATGTCCTCCGTCAATCCTACCTGGTAAGGATCCCATACCGTGCAGCAATATTCCAGCAGAGGACGGAAAAGTGTAATGTAGGCTGTCTCTTTAATGGGTTTGTCACATCTAAGTGTTCTGCCAACAAAGTGCAGTCTTTGTTTCACCTTCCCCACAATATTATATATGTGGTCTTTCCAACTTAAGTTGCTCGTAATTGTAATTCCTTGGTATTTAGTTGAATTGACAGCTCTTAGATTTGTGCGATTTATTGTATATCCAAAATTTATTGGATTTCTTTTAGTACCCATGTGGATGACCTCGCACTTTTGTTTATTTCTAATTGCCACTTTTCGCACCATACAGAAATTCTCTCGAGATCATTTTGTAATTGGAATTGATCGTCTGATTTTACTAGACGGTAAATTACTGTATCATCTGCAAACAATATAAGGGGGCCACTCAGATTATTGGCTAGATCATTTATGTAAATCAGGAACAGCAGAGGGCCTATGACACTACCTTGCAGAGCACCAGATATCACTTCTGTTCTACTCGATTTACCATCTATCACTACGAACTGACCTCTCAGAGAGGAAATCGTGAATCCAGTGACACAACTGAGACGATACTCCACATGCACGCAATTTCATTAATAGTCGCTTGTGAGGAACAGGATCAAAAGCCTTCTGGAAATCTAGGAATATGGAATCGCTCAGAGATCCTTTGTCGACAGCACTCATTACTTCATGGGAATAAAGAGCTAGCTGTATTGCACAAAAACGATATTTTCTGAATCCGTGTTGGTTATGTATCAATTAGTCATTTTCTTCAAGGTGATTCATAATGTTAGAGTACAGTAAACGCTTAAAATCCTGCTGCAAATTGAGGTCAGTGATATATGTGTGTAATTCAATAGGTTACTCCTATTTACTTTCTAGAATATTGGTGTGACCTGTGCTACTTTTCCAGTCTTTAGGAACAGACCTCTCGTCAAGTGAGCGGTTGTATGATTGCTAAGAAAGGTGGTATTGTCTGCCTACTCTGAAAGGAACCCGACACGCTGCCCCACCACTTTGTATGCATTGTGCCTAAATTTTGACTGTCTGCCACTACCTGCTGGAATGCCCTTTTTTTAAATAATTTGCGTTCCATCTTGGGTTTGCCATCTGATTTGAGATATTTTAGCAAATGACACATGGGCTGTAGCCTGCATTTTACTTTTTATCCACTGAAGCAATATGGTGAAGGCCATTTAATTTTTAGTTTTGGATCTCCATTTTTTATGGTGTTCTTTAGCCCTTTTTCCATGTGCCTTCTTTAGATGTCTCCTAAGTTTTACTTAGTTTTGACTTGGGCGTGTATGACTTCACTTGTTTTTTGCACCCTAAAACAAAACAATCAATCAGTCATATGGACATTGAGATGGTAGTGGAGCAATGAAGGGTACCTAGCAAATAGAAAAAAGTGCAGGTCATTGCCACTGTCAAAAAGAGCTGTGAGTGATGCACGTAAAGGCCTATAGTTTTGTCAACCTGCTGTAAGATTGTAGAACATGTTTCACACTCCAAGAATTGATACTTTTGGAGAATGGAAATCTCCTCTATAAAAAATACATTTACATTCCACAGGCAGTAATCCTGTGAAACTTGGCTTGCTCTGTTTGTCCATGTGATCCATAGTGCTGTAGGCAAAGCACTAAAGTTGATGTCATGATCCTTGCCTTCATGAAGGCATTAAACACTCTCCTGCACTAGCAATTACTGAAAAGAATGAGAGCATACTGAGTATTGGACCAGATTTGTGACTGGATTCAAGACTTCCTTGCAGATAGAACTCAATATGTGGCTCTTAATAACTCAATATGTGGCTCTTAATAACTCAATATGTGGCTCTTAATAACTCAATATGTGGCTCTTAATAACTCAATATGTGGCTCTTAATAACTCAATATGTGGCTCTTAATAACTCAATATGTGGCTCTTAATAACTCAATATGTGGCTCTTAATAACTCAATATGTGGCTCTTAATAACTCAATATGTGGCTCTTAATAACTCAATATGTGGCTCTTAATAACTCAATATGTGGCTCTTAATAACTCAATATGTGGCTCTTAATAACTCAATATGTGGCTCTTAATAACTCAATATGTGGCTCTTAATAACTCAATATGTGGCTCTTAATAACTCAATATGTGGCTCTTAATAACTCAATATGTGGCTCTTAATAACTCAATATGTGGCTCTTAATAACTCAATATGTGGCTCTTAATAACTCAATATGTGGCTCTTAATAACTCAATATGTGGCTCTTAATAACTCAATATGTGGCTCTTAATAACTCAATATGTGGCTCTTAACGGAACAAAATTTACAGATATAAAGGTAATTTCTGGAGTATCCCAACCAAATAAGATAGGCTTGTTACTGTTTACGATATGTAAATTCTCTAGTAGAAAGCATAAGAAGCTCTTAAACTGTTAGTATATGATGCAGCACTAAGAAAGTAGCAATGCCAGAAGACAGTAAAGATTTGCTCAATGACCCCAGTACAGATTTGCACAATGACCTGTAGAGGATTGATGAATGGTGAAGGGACTGGCAGTTGAACCTTGACAAAAGTAAATTTAACATATTGCATATACATAGGAAAAGACATCCACTACTATACAACTAAATTATTGATGGAAAATGGCTGGGAACAGTATCTACTGTAAAACATCTTGGAGAAACTATCTCTAGTGATCTTCTGTGGAATTACCACGTAAATTAAGTAGTAGGAAAAACAGATGCCAGACATTTATAGGAAGAATCTTAAGAAAATGTAACTCATCCACAAAGGAAGTGTCTTACCAAGACACTTGTTCAACCAGTTCTTGAGTACTGCTCATCAGTATGGAACCTCACCAGGTACGACTGATAGAAGGGATAGAAAAGATCCAGTGAAAGAGTGGCAAGTTTCGTCATGGGATCATTTAGTTGGCAGAAGTGCATTGATGTTCAACAAACTCTGACAGACAATACAAGAGACACATTGTGCATCACAGTCTACTATTGAAATTTCAAGAGAACTTCCTGGGAAGAATCCGACGACGTATTACTTACTCCCTCGTGCATCTTGCTAAATGACAAGAACATTCAAGAAACATAGGCTTACTGACAATCATTATTCCGACATGCCACTTATGCGCGGAACATGGTAGGTTAGTGGTATCAGAAGTACTCTCCACCACATCCCCGTTAGGTGGCTTGTGGAGCACGATGTAGATGTATTTCCAGTAAGGGAACTTGTCAAACCTAACTCGGTGACACAGTCCACAAGCCATTAATACCAAAAGGTTTTTCAGTATAGCAGGAAGTATAATTGACAAGATAATAGGACTTAAGTTAATTCTACAGATGGAGCAGTGCATATAAATAACCACACAAAGAATGTGTTGATACAGTTGTATGTTCTAAAGTGTTTCTAGCAATTCATTACACATCTTGTAATGTTTTCATGCTTCATTGTTGTGTAACAGAATGCTAGTGATGAGTTACTGTTCATAATGTTGTAATTTTACACACCGAATAGGGCAACTGTGGCAAATGGTTTACTTTCGAACTATACCATTCAGATTACTTTCCTAAAGAAAGAATATCTGTAGATGAATTTAATTGGTCAAAAATTAACTTCAGTTGCCAAATTCTGCAAATGAATGTGTTACATATCGTAGTGCCCTTACTCCAATCCACTAAGGGTGCCAGTCTCTCAACTTCCATTCAGTTTGAAGTTACATCTTAGGTTGGTGGAGTTGTACCTGTTTCCAAAGCTGTTCAGCATTCTAACATGAGCCAAAATAATGGAACTTGTAGTGAACTGTCCATCCTACTGCTTCTGGAAGACTGATATTACATATGTTGTGTGTGCATGTACTTACCTTAGTTTGAAAGCAGGATGTCCTTGGCAGTGTCTGTTCGGTTTATTCCCTATTCTGTAGAAACTCTAGTCAGAGCCCATGTTGTCTGAACAGTGAAATGGAAACACACTGGAATCACTGCAGATAACAGTTCTATGCAGAATTGATATGCAGTCCTATTCAGATTACTGTATGTTGTGTTTGTTACCTTCTGACAACCCCAAAATTGGTTGTTAAAGTTGCTCTCCCTCAGAAATTTAAAGAGGGCAGGTGCATTACACTGTTATAGTAAAAGTCCTCAGCATTAGAAAGAGGTGTACAAGTGGATTGTAAATTAATTATATTTATGATGCTACCAGCTTGCTAAAAATATTGTTTATAAATAAAGTTGCCTTAAATGTTCCTACACAACTGACGAGGCACAGTACCTAATAACCTCAAAAAGAAGACTACAGTGGAAGAGATGCAGAATAACACATATTCAGACACCACACAATGTATGTATTTGCACGTGACAGCAAGAAAAAGAAATCCTAAAAGTGTCGTGCTAAGCATGAAAAAATGTAACTAGTGCGGTATTTCATTATTTAAATAATGAACGACAGCTGCGGACTTTCAAAACCATAGATTGACATGAAATTGGATCAAATGTTCCTACTTCCCAGACAGTTACCAGTTCCATTTACATCAGCCATTTTTATTAGATAATAAACCTTTAGTAGGTAATAAAGTCCCCGACAAGTCTTTTGATGCCTGTTATGTACACATCATATGTAAAGTGCAAGGGGGTATCCTATATGTAACTTCTACAGCTTAAAACATAATTTCCCACATTTTACATTTTCCTTCATCATACAGCATTTTCTTAAAGTCACTTGAAAAGTGTAAAAGTGGGATTTTACTGTATGTTTTCTCAATGATCTTGTAATTTTGATCTTCTTATGACTTTAGTAGACAATAAATATCATCATCTGCAACCAAACTAAGACAGCTGCTCAGTGTGTCTCCTAAATTGTTCATATAGATATGGAACAACAGAGGGCCTAAAACTCCACCTTGGGGAATGCCAGACACCACTTCTGTTCTACTTGATGACTGTCCGTCAATTACTACGCACTGTGACACCTCTGAGAGGAAATGACAAATCCAGTCACATGACTGAGATATTATTATACACTGAAATGCCAAAGAAACTGGTATAGTCAAGAATATTCAAATACATAGTTATATAAACAGGCAGAATACAGTGCTGCGGTCAGCAACACATACATAAGACAACAAGTGTCTGGTACAGTTGTTAGGTTTCTGCTGCTACAATTACAGGTTATCAAGATTCGCGAGTTTAAATGTGGTGGTGTAGTCAGCGCATGAGTGATGGGACACAGCATCTCCGAGGTAGCAGTGAAGTGGGGATTTACCCATACAAGCATTTCATGGCTTTCGGAGACGAAGGCCCACTCGTGTACCCTTGAGGACTGCACGACACAAAGCTTGACACCTCACCTGGGCCCGTCAACACTGACATTGAACTGTTGATGACTGGAAACATATTACTTCAAGCTGGTAGATGCTCTGTAATGGTGTGGGGCATGTGCAGTTGAAGTGATATGGGATCCCCGATACATCTAGATCAGACTATGACAGATGACACGTACATAAGTGACCTGTCCGACCACCTGCATCCATTCATGTCCATTGTTCATTTCAGTGGACTTGGGCAATTCCAGCAGGACAGACACCCCACACATCCTGAATTGCTTCAGAGTAACTCCAGGAACACTCTTCTGGCCACCAAACTCCCCAGACATGAACATTATTGAGCATATCTTGGATGCCTTGCAATGCGCTGTTCAGAAAAGATCTCCATCCCATCATACTCTTATGCATTTATTGACAGCCTTGCAGGATTCATGGTGTCAGTCCCCTCCAGCGCTACTGCAGGCATTAGTAGAGTTCGTGCCATGTCGTGTTGCGGCTCTTGTGTGTGGGGGACCTACATGCTATTAGGCAGGTGTACCAGTTTCTTTGGCACTTCAGTTTATAAGCCCACAGTTTCAATACAAACAACTTGCGTGGTACAGGGTCTCTCTGGAAATCTAGAAAGATTGAATTAATTTGAAATCCCATGTCAGTAGCACCCAACATTTCACGTGACTAAAGAGCTAGTCGTTTAACAACAATGTTTATAAATCATTGTTGACTGTGTGTCAGTAGATGGTTCTCTTCAAGGTAATTTATCATGTTCGAACACAATATATGCTCCAAAATCCTGCTGAATATCGACATTAATTATATGGGCCTGTAATGTAGTGGCTTACTCATACTGTCTTTCTTGAATATTGGTGTAATGTGTGCAACTTTCAGTCTTTGGGTATGAATCTTTTGTCTAGTGAGCAATTGTATATAATGAGTATGGAGTTATTGCATCAGTGTACACTGAAAGGAACCTATTTGGTATACAGTCTGGACTAGAAGACTTGCTTTCATTAAGTGATTGAAGTTGCTTCATTTCTCAGAGGGTATCTGCTTCTAAGTTATTCATGTTGTCAGCTGTTCTTGGTTCTAATTCTAGAATATTTACTTTATCTTTTGTGGTGAAGGAATTTTGGAAAGCTGTGTTTAGTAACTGTGCTTTAGCAGCACTGTCATCAATAGTATTTCCATTGCTATTGTGTAGAGAAGGCATTGATTGGGTCTTGCCATTGTCATACTTTACATACAATAAGAATCTCTTTGTATTTTCTGCCAGGTTTCAAAAAGTTTCGTTGTGGAAGCTGTTATAAGTATCTCACACTGATGTCCGTACTGAATTTCAAGCTTCTGTGAAAGAGCACCAGTTTTGGAGATTTTGCAGTCATTTAAATTTGACATGCTTTTTTCGTTTCTGCTAGTGTTCTGACACATTTTGTGTACCAAGGGGATCAGCTCTGTCATTTAAGTTATTTGGTATAAATCTCTCAATTGCTGTCGATACTATTTCTTTGCATTCAAGCCACACCTGGGCAACACTTGCATTGTTAATTTGGAACAAGTGGAGATTGTCTCTCAGGAAGGTGTCAAGCAGAATTTTTATTATTTTTATTTTTTTAATATATTTTTTTATATGCTCATTATTACCTCAGAATTATTTGTTTCTAAGAGGTCAAGTGTATTTTCACAACCGTTTACTATTCACGTGGGCTCATGAACTAACTGCTTGAAATAATTTCCAGAGACTGTGTAGAACAATTTTGGATGTTGTCTTGTGTGTACCTCCAGATTTAAACATGTATTTTCACCAATATATCAAGGGTAAATTGAAAGTCACCACTAATTATAATTGTATGAGTTGGGTATGTGTTTGAAATTAAACTCTGGTTTTCATTGAACCTTTCACCAGTTGTATCATCTTGATTTGGGAGCTCGGCAGGAGGATCCAATTATTTTATTTTGTTTGCTAAGAATGACCTCAGCCCATACTAACTTGCAGGAACTATCTACTTCAGTTTTGTTAAAAGATAAACTACTTCTAATAGCAACAAACATGCCACGACCAACTGTGTTTAGTGTATCCTTCCTGAACACAGTGTGATTCTTTGCAAAAATTTTGGCTAAAGTTATCTCCGGCTTTAGCCAGCCTTCAGTACCTATAGCGATTTGAGAATTGGTGCTTCCTATTAGTATTTGAAGCTCTGGTACTTTCTCAACACAGCGACGACAGTTTACAACTGTTACACCAATGGCTCCTGGATCTATGTTCTTCCTGTGTTCAACCTGCATCCTTTGAGACTGAAGACCTTTTTGTTTTCCGAGACCCTCTAACCTAGCATGTGGCTTAGTATATAGTTCCAGAAAATGCTGAGGAAGCAAAGGTTCTTGTACAATTGATTCACAAAAGAACATGCAAATGAAGACAGGCGAAGGTTGGTAGAGATTTGTGCATCTGTGAAAAGATCTATGTGCAAAGCATACAACTACCACCACAGTCATACTGTAGCAAAAGATCGGGCCAAGAACCTGAGAAAATTCTGGTCTTCTGTAAAATTGCTAAGTGGGTCTAAGGCTTCCATCCAGTCACTCGTTGAAAAGTCTGGTGTGGCATTTGAAAATAGCAAAATGAAAACCAAAGTTCTAAATTCTGTATTATAAAATTGGTCATGCAGGAGAATTATACAAACACATTGTCATTTGACCATCGCACAGTCCCAAATGTACAATATAACAAGAAGCATAGCTGACGTAGAGAAAAAATTGAAGGAGTTGAAAACGGAAGTCTCCAGGTCTGGATGGAATCTCAGTTCAGTTTTACGAAGAGTGCCCCACAGCTTTGGCCCCTTACTTAGCTTGCATTTATTGTGAATGTCTCACCCAGTGCAAAGTCCCAAGTGACTGGAATAAAGGCTCAATGACTCCTTTATATAAGAAGGGTAAAAGAACGAACCTGTCGGCTGCAGAATTCTAGAGCATATTCAGAGTTTGAATATAATAAATTTCCTAGAGACCAAAAGTCATACATCCAAGAATCGGCAGGGTTTTAGAAAGCATTGCCCATGTGAAACCCAGCTTGCCCTTATCTCAAAAGATCCACTGTGAACCATGGATGAAGAGCAGCAGGCAGATTCCATACTACTAGATTTCAGAAAAGTGTTTGGCACGGTATCCCACTGCAGACTGTTAATGAAAGTACAAGCATACGGAATAGGTTCCCAGATATGTGAGTGGCTCGAAGACTGCTTAGGTAATAGAACCCAGTGCATTCTCCTCATGAGGATGATGAGGATGATGAGGATGATGGTCATCGTGAGTACCCCAGGGAAGTGGGGTAGAATCACTGTTGTTCTCCATATACAAAAAATGATCTGACGAACAGGGTGAGTGGCAGTCTGCAGCAGTTTGCTGATCATGCTCTGCTATACAGGAAGATTGTGGTGCTAAGTGACTGCAGGGGGATACAAGACAACTTAGATAAAATTTCTAGGTAGTGTGATAAATGGCAGCTAGCTCTAAATGTAAAAAAAAAATTATAAGTTACTGTGAATTAGTAGGAAAAACAAACCCATAATATTCAGATGTCATTTTAATATCTGGGTGTAATGTTGCAAAGTGATACAAAATGGATAGAGCATGTGAGGCTTGTGGTAGGGAGGGCGAATGGCCAACTTCAGTTTATTATAAGAATTTTATGAAAATGTGGTTCATCTGTGAAGGTGACCACATTTAGAATGATTCTGCAACCTGTTCTTGAGTGCTGCTAGTGTGTTCGGGATCTGTACCAGGTCAGATTAAAGGAAGACATTGAAGCAGTTCAGAGATGGGCTGCCATATTTGTTGCTGGTTGTTCAAACAACATGCAGGTGTTACTTTGATGCTTCGGGAACTCAAGGATCTCTATAGGGAAGGTGATCGATGTTCTTTTCAAGTAACAGTATTGAGAATTTAGAGAACTGGCATTTGAAGCTGGCTGCAGAACAATCCTCCTGTTGCCAACATACATTTTGCATAAGGGGCAAATGAAAGATGATCACTTGCTATATTAACTATTGGTGAATTGGACATGCCTATTGTTTTGATGACTGTATGTATGGCCTGAATGTGGACTTCTAATCGTGTGCAGTTATTGTGTATTAATTTAGGCGTATGTCATTAAGTATTTTAAAATAAAAACTCAGTTGATTACTACCCTAATTTTTCATTTCAGGGCAGTATACGGGTTCTGCACACATCTGAAGAATTCTCAGAATATTAATTGTCTTAAAGCAGTCTTGCCTGCAGTTATGGATGGGCTTTTGGTAATGGTGAACCAGTATACAACTGAATTCCTGTGTTTGGTATTGGAAACAATTTCAACAGTTCTCTCAGTAAGTTAATGGGATTATTATTCCAAAACTGTTTCAAAAACCTTCTTCACTTTCAAATTACCAAATATTCGTAAATGTAAAAAGTAACACTTCCTATTGTGTGTTTTAAAAAATTGTTAATGAATATGGGGACACTGTTTATATTTTTCTCTCATTGCTGTTTTGATAGGGGCTGTGAGAGAATAGTCTCTCTTCATATAAACAGTAGTCATAGATTTTTAGTCCAGTAATGGGGTACTTTTTGCTTGCAAAAATGAGGTTGATGATTTTATTTTTTATCCTGTGCATGCAGTGGAGAGTATTTAGAATGCAAGTTCTCGACCTCCAAAACCCTCAGGATAACTTTTTGTTGATAAATAAAGAAAAAATAAATTTTGGCAGTTTCCAGGTTTTCGCCTATTACTTGGAAATTATGCATCCTATTGAAAATTTTGCTATTACCAAAATGAAAGAGCCATAAATTTTGCATCAAATGACCTCCTTAAATGTCAGAATTGGTGCAGCCATTTGGTGACAATCAGTTTTCAAATTTCATTCATTTTTACCATCTTCATTAAAAAGTCTGTTCAAACACCTGTAAAACAAAAAGGCTAGTCCAAATGAAGAATAAGAGGTTACCGAAGTTGCACAGCATAAAATTTCATGTTACAAAAGCATCTGTTTTTTCCCGTTTCAGGCACTATTAGGTGCTCATAAACTTGAAAGCTAAAGTAATTCCATTTTGTTGGTTGGTCATTCTTTTTTTATAAGTTATTCAGTGAAATAAAATTTCCAGTGGGAAGATGACTCTTTCATGACCACATTCGTGTATTCTATTTGTATATTTCTAATTTTCTTCATTATGTGTGTTTTAATCCATTAATTGGTAAGAGTGGGTTGCTAAAATAAAAATGAAGTACATAGTAAGGGCTAATATGTATTTACGTATGAATAATATAAAAATCTATACTAATGAACAAATAAAATGGCATGCTAATATAAAAACACAATTTAAATATTGGAAATTATAAATTTTATCAAATTTAAATTCCATTGAAGTTGTTTGGGACACTGTGGCAGGCTCCAGACCAGCGTCCGACCTTCAGGATCCACTGTGGTACCTTCACCAATTTCCTCATCCTCAAACACATCTTCAATCTCTTCCTCTTCCTCATCCTCTTTGAGCTGAATTTCTGGGACATTCTCGCAAGATAACCCACAACACTGTCTGCAAATCAAGGAGCAGTTCAGTTCAGATTTGCAACATCCACATACTGCTGTTCATCCTGTTTTGCATGCACTGGAAACCATCTTGAGTAGCGTGCGTGGTACCACATCCTTTGTCATCGTCGTGGGAAAGAACCATGAGAAGTTTCTCTTGCAGCCCTACTGGCATGGATCCCTTTTCTTTCCCGACCAAGATTGCACTTCATGGTAGGATCGCAATAATGCCACCTTGCTGCGTCTGATGTTGGTGGTTAGCCTTTCAGGTTTGAAAGATTTGTAGACTTTAAAAAAAGGTCATACCTGAGGTCATCCAAAGTTGCACAATTTGAATTCCCCAGTGCCAACATCAGCTCCTGCCTGTACTTTTACGTCTTGAGACACTGAGGGTTTAACAAATTCAACACCTTGCAGTTTGAGGTGTGGCTGTGCTCTGTAAGATTTAGTAATTTCCCTGTTTCTTGGCCAAAAAAGAGTATGTGACGTCACATACTGTGCAGGCATGGTCAAAAAGGGCAAATGTGGGATTGAAATTGGAAGAACTACTAGAGTATCACTCTGCTGCTGATTTCCCTCGTCCTGGTTTGTGGATGTATGTTGTAGTTGTCCCCTTGACCAGTAAAGAGAACAAGCACATAAATTCCCTCACTGAAGATTGTCACATTGTCAGACTCATAAACTTGGGAAATACTAATATGCACAGTGAATTTATCCACATCTTCTGCATGTAGTGTTTGGAATACCTCCATCCTCAAATTTCCGCACGAGCATGACCCTCAAGTGTTTTTGTTGCTCTCAGTTGAGAAACTTCTGTGCAACTGCGGCATTTGTATCTTCATCAAAAATGGTACCGATGAAGAACCTGGTGGCTTTAAATGAAGAGATCTTTCAGGAGACTTTGTTGCCCTTTGTGTGGGCTTTACTTGGGTATTATAAAATGCTGTACTGTACCTAGAGGTATCACTGTGCTATGACTGTAAAGCTTAAAGTTTCAGTAGATTACATAGTTGTCTTGTCATTGTTCATTAGTTAAGTCCTCGTGTGTGTCAGTGTGGTGCAGTGCCTCAGCAGTGAAGTATCAGGTGACAAAGTTAAATCCTCTGTGGCTTGGACCCTGTTTGATGCAAGATTTTCTGCAACTTGAGGTGCATTGTTCGCAATTAAACAAAACCATGTGAAAAAAAAAAAATTGAGTGGGTGTGCTGCAAGCTTGTGTAATAATGCTCTTATGGTCTCTCATGTCTAGGGACTGGAGAGGCAGATGCACACAGATAGCTGCTGAACTACATTTGTACTGTACATTCTTCTGCAACTCTGCTTCATATTCATTGTGGTGTTGAACAGAACAACTGGATCCTCAGAGGCCACACTTTTATTACCTCAAGTTACTGAAAATCTGAATGTGATAAGGAAGTCATTCATAGAAACACCCCACCCCACATTTCTCCCACTCTTTTATCCTTGAAATTGACTGTTTTGCCATATTGTGTGAAGTCCAGTGTTAAAAAATGCTTCAGTCTTAACATAAGGAGTGTCAAGTGAAACATAATGAGGCTTACTGTATTGGAATGCTTTCAGACTTGTTTGGCTAAAGTGCTTAGTAGTTTAAATGTAAATGGCTCACAGACTTTAGTGTCTGGAGGTACTGAAAGGCAACAAACCAAACATCAGTTAAGCTGCTGCAAAAACTAAGTCAAATACCCAACTATCTTTGGGTGATGGAGAGGCTACCTAGAAGTTTGTCTTGGTGCTGTATGTATACATTTTGTTCTCCCATAGCATAGTTTGTGTGCTGCTAAACTGCTTTTAAAATATTTTAAATTTGTTCTCAACAAAGATTGTCTCTCATGATCTCTTGTTGGAATGGCAGTCTCTAGATTTATTTAGGAGATAAACAATGTCATTTGCATTGAAGAGGAGTGAAACATATGTTCACTGGACAAATTATTAGTCACTTCAGTGAAAGATTACATTGGTTGCTTTGGAGCCCTGTATGTGATATAAAACTTTTATCAGTGCTGCCATGTGACTGTGCACTGCTTCTGCAAGTAATGTCTGTGAAATATGTGTGGTGCCAATTGACTGTATGGAATCAGCACAAAAAGAGGTTGAGTCTCGTACTGTTAGTGTGTTGTATCCTGAGGGTGACCAGTTTATTGTGTATGCTGATAAGACCTGTGTTGGAAGTTAGATGCAGTATATGGTTTAGTGAAAATAGCACCATTGTGAAAACAGTGTACAGATGATATGCAATTTGCAAGAAATGCAGATTAGTGACATGTAAACAAGAATACATGTATTATTAGTACTTACTGGTGTTATACAGCCCTCTTGTATGGCCATTTAATAAGTACATAATTACGGTTAGAATACAGTCTGAACCTCATGTATCATGTACCATTGGCAAACATTTCTTAATAACCTATTGTTTTTTGTCATTTTGAAAGGTGTTGAATTATAGGCTTTCATAAATTTATTTATATAGTGTGTGTGTGTGTGTGTGTGTGTGTGTGTGTGTGTTTTTTAGGTCATAGACACCACAAGACGACGACATTTGATGTCAGCATAAGAGAACACAACCTATAAAGCACATGACACTTTAAAGAGTGATGGTATGCTGTTGTACTGTCTGCCCCAAAAATTTTCCGCAGTAGGCTGCCTTCATGATCTAAGGGTTAGCAATACTGGCTACTAACAATGGGGTCCTGGTGGTGTCATCTTTTCTGTGGTGGAAAGGTCTGGATTTGGGTTTACTCAGCTTTGTAAGGCCAAATGAAAAACTGCTTCATAAAATCAGTAGGAAATTTGACATAAAAGCGGCCAGCATATGCTTTTACTAATATCAAAAAATTCATGCCTCCAGCTATAATAAGCATTTTGATATAGGTAGTAGTGTTCCTTTGAAAACAAATTACCATCTTTCTGAAATATGAAGTGCCCTGATCAAAGAGTGTGTGGTGCTATGTAGGTGAATGCCATTCCCCAGCTGTTATCCTTAATTGCACTGCACAAATGGCTGCGAAGATAGGGTAGGAAGTTACTGTCATATGTCCCAACCCAACATGTCTGCTTGTCAGTTGGCAAGTCTTTAAGATGATTTCTCCAGAAACCAATAGAATAAAAGTTGAAACTCATGTAGAAGTTACATGAAATTGTTTCTCACATATGAAAAACTTTTGGTCAAATAAGACATTCCCTTCTTGCAGCACTATATAGGTCCACAAGTCACATTTTTTGTGCTAAATACAGTATCACTGTTCTGTTAATTGATGACCTAGTGGACAGTGGGGTAATTGTCATAATACCTAGAGGTTTGTTATGTGAAGATAGTCACACATTGTGTTATTTGCTGTTCTGTTGGGTGTCAGTGAAATATCAGATGACAGAATGAAACTAATTGCCCATTTAGTCACAACAGCTCTTCTTCCTTGTATTTGAATGATTGCACCAAGCCATTGACAATTGTCCAGTGATAGCTAGCTCCTTCCTGCAAGTCAGTGCACCAGTGTAAATGGTGTCACAGTGTTTGTGTTTTCTTTTGTCATAGAAGAAATAAGATTTTTATTGAAAGGCATACATTTTTGTTCATGTTGTGGAATTTCATCCATATTGTCTTCAGGTATAATATACTGTTTTAATGAATAGTTACATTAGAGTAGCCAAATGCTACAAGTTACTCTAATCTGCTGTTTGAAATTTAAGGACTCAGTTATCCATAGATACATACATATTAGATGTAGGTAGAGAATATTAACTTAATCAGTTGTAATTTTGCAGATTGATCCAGTGTTTACTGTGTCATGTTGTGGAAAAATTATTTCACTGGCTATAGCAGTTTTCCTGAAATACAATTCTGGTGAGTACAGTAGTTCAATGTATATTATTTACTGTATTTAAAATAATCATGTAGTTACACCTGAGAATATTTACATGTAAACTGAGTCATAAAAAAAACTGTTAAAAACAGTATGAAGTCGTTTAACAGATTCAATATGCACACTAACAAAAATTGTCATGTAGTTTTTCCTTTGTGTTTTTGTGTGTGTGTGTGTTTGTGTGTGTGTAAGGGGGGGAGACCATGTGTGATAACTTAGTTTTTACATCATAGTCTTAGAAACATTCAGACAGACATTTAGTTTACATATGTTTTAATGTATCTGCTGTATAAATATGTATTTACTATATAAAGAGAAAACCACATTAGCAAACATATCAAAGTTCTCGACTGGTTTACTTCAGAATTTTACGCGTTACTCTAATAAACATTTGGCTGGACACAGGTGATTTCAAGGTTTTGTTTGCAACAGCAACATACAAGGCTCAAGGGCAGGGGACGGAGGGGGGGGGGGGGGGGAGGGATTGGAATGGATGAAAGAGATGGAGATGGAGAGGGAGGAGGAGATTAGAAAATAGAAGGGAACAAGGCGAAGCTCAGAGAGGGGCGGAGGAGGAGATACGGATTTATATCCAATTCCCATACATATTTAGCAATTGTGAAGCATTGCTGGGTTCGCTATTATATGTATATTGAGAACTAGCGGTCCTATCACACTTCCCTGGGCACTTCTAACAATAACCTTGTATCCAATGAACACTTCCTGTGAGAACAACATACTGGGTTTTACCATGTGAGAAGTCTTCAGGCCATTCACGTATCAGGGAACCTAATCCGTGCCCTGTGCCCTTAAAGAGGCTTCCATGGGGCACTGTGTCAAATGCTTTCGGGAAATCAAGGGCTATGAAATCTGCCTGTTGTCCTGCATCTGTGGTTCACAGGATATTGTGTGAGAAAAGGGTAAGCTGAGTTTCACACAAGCAATGTATTGTAAATCTGTGCTGATTTGCATAACTTCTCTCCCATATTCAAACTGCTAAGGAATGATATTATTATTATTATTATTATTATTATTATTATTGGTGGTGGTGGTGGTGGTGGTGGTGGTGGTGGTGGTGGTGGTAGATTATGATGCCATTCTTCCTCTTGTGCTTACAGCTGTTGCAAAATTCTGAGCAACATCGTAATGAAACCAATTCTAGTCTTAGTCCATTTTTGATATTTCCGTGTTGTTGTAGTTGGACACACTGGAAGTGGTGATATGAAAGATGATCCACCCTGGGGACTCTGACATAACATTGTTTTTGTTATGCTGTATATTGTGAAAATAAGACCATTACATAATAAACCTGTCATACTATTTTCACGATTAGTTTAGGTATTTGTCACTTCTTCATTGTTGCCAAGAATTTACAAAGCTGGCTTAGAAAAATCCAACAATTTGATATCATGTAGCGATCACTTGTAATTAAAGGTCAGAACTTAAAAAATTACACTAAAATCATTTACATGCAAAAGTAGCATAAGTCACAAATATTAACAATATTATTTTCACAACATGAAAATGTGGTAACAGGAAAACATGTCTACAGCTGTATTTGAGTAAGAGTTGAAGTTATTCACCATACGGTCTCAAATGAAAGTCAGTGATCCATTTAAGGAGCATTTTTTGCTTTGGTAATATGTGTAGCAGTGAATAAACACAGAGCTTATTTGTTTGAAGATCATAGCTAAAAAAAGGTTGGCATAAAGCATACAATAATTTTCAACTTACTGAAGCACAGAGAAGATGGTGTTCCACATGTCATTAGATGTTTTACCATCTTATAATAATACTTCACCATTATACATTGCAAGTGATAACTACACCCCAATCATAATACACTAAAGGACATGGAAAGTGTTACACTATGAAGCAAAGTCTGATATTTGTCAAGCTTGATACAGATTCTTCCCACAATGCAGACCGTTCCAGCTCACATGTGCAGCCAGGAGCAGCTGGGCATGGGCATGGGCATGGGCACAGGCACAAGTTGGCAGAGGTGAGCAAACAGCTGACACGCAGTCAGTCTTGCAGCTGGGCCATAGAGTAGTAGATTATATTCCCTTGGCTGAGCACATGGGGAGAGATGGCCAAGCAGCTGAAGCATGTGCAGTCAGGCCCTCTGACAGGTAGTCTGCAGTACATGTGCCTATTCACAAGTGCAATAAGAGGTTGGTAGGGGTGTTCTTGCCCCATGGGAGCAGCATTTGAACAGCCTACCATAACGGGTACCAAATGATTACATTCCCATTCCATTCAGAAATGATTTTAATCATCAATATGAGGTGTGACCCCTATGGGCACAAAAATATGCTTGTATTTGTTGTCATACGAGTTAAGTCAAAATAAAATCTTAAGAAATTTGTTATCAAGCCTGAAACACTTGCTGTGTCTGTTCATAAACATTTCTGGTTGAAAGCTGCTAGGAAAGTAGATATATTTCCATTGCGTGCCAGTCATGCTCTGTAGCTGACAGAAGACCGGACAGGCCAATCAAGGAGCCATTTATTCCTCTAGGCATTGGTGGTGTGAACTACCATGACAGAATATGGCATGTGGTATTGCAGTTGTGAAGTGTATGATAAGATTTATCATTCTTACCACATGCCTGCAAACATTCAGCCTCCCTTCAACAGTAACCAAATCAGTCTTGTTGTCTTATCCAATAATTCCAAATATCGTGATTCCAGCAGTTGGATAGGTATGGGTAATGAAAGATGCTGTTTTCTGTGACCTTTTACTAGGTTTTCTACTGATACGTTTGCATTGATCTGTCTACCACAAAGAGAATCGAGGCTCATTGCTGAGTGCCACAGAATGCCACTCCACATCTCAGCCAACTCTGGCTCCACACAATGCAAATTTCTGTTGTCTTTCGTATGGTGTAAACGGTAAACAACACATGGCAACATGAAATCTCAACGCAGCTTCCGTTACTTTGTTCCCAGTAGTTCCAGAAGTATCCTCCATCACACGCTGTAAAGTGGTTTCTGGGGTCTACATTCAGATACGGAATACTATTGTGTCCATCCAGCGCATTTTGTAACAATGTTCAAATGTTCTGTTTTTTAAAAATACAAATTTTTATTTTGCCTTTATCATCGTAGTAAGCAATAAACAAAAGGAGAAATTGTCAAAAAGGAAACAATTATTTCAAGGTTGTGGTTTCATTTTGGAACCACTGGGACATGGTTTTCAGCCACTTCTCATTTCCTGAGCTATATTTGAAAGCAGTTTTGCATTTCTCCCCAACACAATCCCACATTTGAAAATTCCATAACTCTTAATGCCTAAAACAAATTATAATCCTAAATAACAAGCCACAATAGGCCTAAAATTTAATAACTTTATCAAAAGTACATACTAATCCAGTGGTTTAGTTTCAAAACCACTTGTAACAGCAGTAGTACTAAGTCAGCTGTGCATTACAATAACTTTAAATAGACTTGCATTCACTGTTAATTGCCTCCCCATTATGGCCACTAAAAATAAAAACACTTAACAATATCCTACAGTTGTGTATCAGAGACTGTGCTATTACTTTATTGCTTTAAACTAGTAGTATTTCTAGTGTACCACTAGATGCATCTGTCTTGCAATAAAATGGTGGTTTCAGGCAGAAGCCACTGGTACTCAAAGGGTTAAATTATATGCCAGGAATCTTACATTTTATGGGGCCCATGTCTGATTTAAGAGATTGCCACCCTATCGGTCTGTTCAAACTTTATTCTCATTGTTTCCACTCAAATGTGTTGTTTATATTTACATTTCTAATTGCAGATCATTCAATAGTTAATGTGGCTTTAGATATATTCAGGGAACTTTCAATGAGTCCAGATAGCTTGGTGAAATTGGAACAAAGATTTGTGCCTACATTAGTCAGCATTTTAAATGCACCACAGGAGAAGATAGTTGCAGGTGAGTGCATAAAAAATCTTGGGTATCATTTTCTTTAAATGTAGTTTTTAGTTTAATATTAAATATGAAGGACTTTCCTGATGTGCATAATACATAAACAATATTTTTTTCAGATCACCTGGAAAGTGTTTCCTATACAGTGTTAAGTTCTGTCGAGCAATAACGGAAAATTCAGATACTGTTATGGTTTCTTTTTTCCATTGTGAGAAAATGTTTTGGTTATTTTCTGCATAACCTTTTGCTTATAAAATCTTGTCCTGACAAACAAATGAACCCTGTGGTTGCCAGAAGACTTGACTGGCCCATGCCTAAAAGAGTGCTATGCCATTACTGCCTAATGTCCACCTGCAGCAAGTATCCTGCATCTGGGCTGCAGCTATGCAGCATCCTGCCTTGCCCTGTGCTGAATATTTCCAGAGTTACGTCTGTGATATTCCCTTCTGTTTTATCACTGCCAAGGAGAACATAATTCTAGATGTGAAAATTAATTTCTGACTTCGATGGTTGTTCATGAATTAATGGTTACTACTAATAAGCATAGATTTAAAGATGGCTTTTCCTTCAATAGTTTCTTATGCAAATTTGGTAACTCATTCTGACAGTTGTCAATTTCAGTACATATTGGTAGTCCAGTCTTCCGTCAAGTCAGTAATACGTGCTGTACTGCATGTATTCTTCACTCTGTCAAAGAAATAAATTTGATTTTAATGAAGTGGATAGTGATGCACATTGAAGGTTACTTTGTGTGCAGATTATAATGTTTCATTGTATGTGAGATGAAAGCTATCAATGACAGTTTTGCTTTGTTGTATTTTTGTAGTAATGTGCTTAATCACTGAAAGAGGGGACAGATTGCCTCTCTTTAATAAATTCACTATACAAACAAAATTTCTATAGGAACAGCTCTCATCCTGTTAATTTGCAATGCCTTTCATAAATTTCCAATAACTGCTTGTCCATCGTAAAATGGACAACTTAATTCTGTTATGGAGTTAACAATATTTCATAACTTTAATATATGCACATGTTGATTGTGACAGTCATCTGTGAATATTTTATAAAGCATGTATTGCCAGTGATGTTACTTATTATGATCAGACACTTTACAGTGTAGCCTCAGTAGACCAGGCTTGAGAGCGAACCATCTGGTTCCAAACTAGTTGCCAAATGTGTACTGCAGCTATGATGGATTTCTTAATAAATACTTGATAATAGAGTATTAATAGCCTGTGTGTGTGTGTGTGTGTGTGTGTGTGTGTGTGTGTGTGTGTGTGTGTGCGCACTTTCACTTGAAGAGGAGAAAGAGCTTGAAAGCTAGTGTGACTGCTGGTTCATGTTAAGTCTCTGCTCCATGCATTGGTCTGTTATTGGTGAGTGGTTGTCTTTCCCTTATTTTAAGTAGAGGATGAGTGATAGAATAAGGACACTGCATTTTTACCATTTGAAATGCCTATTCTTTTATAGGACTTGCAGCAAATGCTTTGGATGCATTGCAGACTATTGTAAGGAACTCAAAGCCACCATTGAGTGATGCATTAATAAACACAGCTTTTCCTGCTGCTGCACAGTGCATCTTAAAAACCAGTGATCATTCAATAATGCAGGTCAGTGTGATGGTCAGAGGTTGTTTGACTGCAACTTAAAATATTGTTTAAAACGATGGCATTGCCATAAATATTGCACTGGCAGTGCAGGATCTGTTTAAATTGTGATGGCCTTTTCTGTTATTATGTAATGCTTATGTACATATTTCATTGTTTATCATCTCACATATGACTTGTACAACATTTTATTTGAGCAGTGGTGCCTCCAAATGATACTAAATGCTGGTTTTTGTTAGATTTTTTTAAATTATAGTTTATGAAAAGTATCATTATTTTACTGGATTTCGTGGGCGGTATCTGTGATTGTTATCGAGACATAACCCGTGACACATCTTAACAGGATATCTGCTTGCCTTTCCTATATACGTAGTTTGGCTAGATATGACTTAACCACAGCTTAGGATGTAAGTTTACTGTTTGAACAAGAGCCTCATAAATAGTCTTCCAGTGCCCAGTTGTTGATTGCTGGGAGGTTGGAGTATTTTTAAATAACTTTTCGTACAACCACTGAACTAGTTATCAGCTCTGTACTTCTTCACTGCTCAAATAGGGGTGTTAAAACAAACATTCTGTAAGTCTCCTAGACTTTGAGTCTAACATAATAAAACAAGTGACAATAATAATATATTGTCCATACTCAATAAATGTTCAGTTGGAAATTTACACAAATGGTCTGACATACTGCTATCGTAGAACTTTGTTATTCGCTGACTGACTTACTTAACGACTGCACATGATTTTAGCTGAGTTGTAATTAAACATACAAATATAACTCAGTGGTGATGCAGCCAGACTGACAATCAGCATTTACATGCTGAAGGTTGTGCATGGAGTGACAAAATCATGTAATACTAAAGTCTTTATCTCGTGAAACTATAGTGAGCGAGGTACAATTTTGATGTGTCAATTTTGTATGTGCTTCTATTCCAACTACAGAGACAAAAACTGGTGGAAGAAAATCTGCAACATCACAACCAGTGCCTGACTAAAAATTGGAACATAATGAAATACATTAGTGCCAGGGTGGTGGCAGCTGTCTGCGTGCAAATACAGATCAGTGTGCGTTGTCTTCCGATACACCCCATGACCTAGGGTGCCGTTAGCCCTTCTCTTGACAAAGACGTCAAGGAAAGGTAATTTACCCTCAGTTTCAGTCTCCATAGTGAATTTGATGTTGGGGTGTATGGAGTTTAGATGTGTAAGGAAGTCAAGGAGTTTATCCATACCATGTGGCCAGATGACGAACATGTCGTCCACGTAACGGAAAAAGCAAGAACTGTATTTCGAAAAAATGGGTACTCAGAGTGGCAGATTCAACGTGCTCTCCGCCCAACCACTGCAGCACAGCCTGTTGAGATGGATGAAGTCACGAGGGAGGAGGTAGGCACTGCATTTATTCCATACACAGGCGCACTCTCGGGGAAAATTGGCCGCATTCTGAAGAAACACCGGGTCGGAACTGTGTTTTGTCGTCCAAATAAAACTCGTGCACTGGTGGGGAGCGCCAAAGATGACCTCAGTTTGAGGAAGGCCAGCGTGTAAAAGATTCCGTGTCGATGTGGCAAGTCGTATATTGGTCAGACGATGCGTACCGTCGAGGATCGATGCCGTGAACACCAGAGGCACACTCGACTGATGTATCCGAGCAAGTCGGCGGTCGCTGAACATTGTTTGTCGGAAAATCACGCCATGGAGTATGACCGCACGAGGATTCTGGTACAGACGTCGAGATACTGGGACAGCGTTGTTAGAGAGGCCATCGAAATTCGCACCAATGATGACCTCATAAACCGTGACTGTGGCTATAATCTTAGCAAGGCTTGGGAACCAGCGAGTGGGTTAATAAAGAGTAAATCGAGCAAACGTATAGTTGTGACGACCACGGCGGACAGAGCCATCACACCGACGTCATCTCAGACGCCGTCACAATCTGTTCCACCGCGCGACTGCGGCGCGGACAGCGGAGGGAGCGCGCCGTGGGCGGAGGGTATTTAAATCGGCCGCCACTGCGACCGAACCCAGTTCCCTCTTAGCAGCCATAGCGTACGGATCTCCGTGCCAGCACGTTCACAGTACCTCAGTCCGTCAGTTCACCTGATGACGACATGTATGATCGCCGAAATATTATGCCTGTTGGACACTATAGACCGGCAGCACACCCATGGATATTTTGATTATCAAATACGCCGGGAGAAACTCAAGAATCACAAACAATTGATGTTTGGTATTACATGTGTTTGATAGTCATAAAACTATTTTAAAGAAGAACAATGTGTAAAAGACATAATGGTATGATGATTGTCATAGAAATTGTCATTTCCTGGTAATATTACAAATAAGTATCTATTCAAAATTGAGAAAGAAACCCAAATTACAGCAACTGGGGCAGGGCAGGGAAGGGGCAAATGTTAAACTTCTGCAAGGCTAGTCGCAAAACAGGCAGGACCAGTTAAAGAACATTATTCCACTGAAGCACCTTGTTTAGCATCTTCCTCCTTCACTTTCACCTGGAACAGTTTTCACTACTAATTGTGATATGCACAGTACACACACCTTGCACTTCAGCACTCCTCTCAAGTTGGTGGGCATCTCAAGTGGTAACTTATCACTTGTGCCTTAAACTGGCCCTGCAAATACTGACAGTGTCAAAGACTTCATCAAAATATTATATAAAATAACTGCTGAAAATGTTGAAGATTTGTGGGACAGTTTAGAAAACGTTAATCAAAAAAGTATCTATGTAGTTGTGCGAAGAAGAGCAGGACTAAGAATTTGATCTTAGGTACAGATAGAAATGACACCAAGCATGTTGGTTTTCAATTCTTGAAGAATTGAGAGTAATTGAAATCAAAGTTCATGAGCATGAGTTTGTGTTGATGGCAGAATGGGGAAGGAATTGGCTGTGGCCAAAGCAAAGGAACCATCCTCATATCAGACTTAAATGATTTAGGGTAACTCGAAAAGCCAAATAAGGTAGCTGGAATACGATCTCTGGCAACAGAAGAGATTGCTAAGTGATCAATGAAATCAGTTCACCAAGAAGCATGTGAAATTGACGTAAAGATGACATTTATAGAAAACAAGATTCAATACAGAATAAAGGTAATGCTTGGCAACAAAAATTGATAATTACTGTTTGTGAAGTGAAAGGCTTCTTGTAGAACCGGAGATGGATTTTGTGTGTGCGCATGGTGTTGAGTAGTAGCTGTTAAAGACTTTTGTAAATACACTCCTGGAAATTGAAATAAGAACACCGTGAATTCATTGTCCCAGGAAGGGGAAAATTTATTGACACATTCCTGGGGTCAGATACATCACATGATCACACTGACAGAACCACAGGCACATAGACACAGGCAACAGAGCATGCACAATGTCGGCACTAGTACAGTGTATATCCACCTTTCGCAGCAATGCAGGCTGCTATTCTCCCATGGAGACGATCGTAGAGATGCTGGATGTAGTTCTGTGGAACGGCTTGCCATGCCATTTCCACCTGGCGCCTCAGTTGGACCAGCGTTCGTGCTGGACGTGCAGACCGCGTGAGACGACGCTTCATCCAGTCCCAAACATGCTCAATGGGGGACAGATCCGGAGATCTTGCTGGCCAGGGTAGTTGACTTACACCTTCTAGAGCACGTTGGGTGGCACGGGATACATGCGGACATGCATTGTCCTGTTGGAACAGCAAGTTCCCTTGCCGGTCTAGGAATGGTAGAACGATGGGTTCGATGACGGTTTGGATGTACCGTGCACTATTCAGTGTCCCCTCGACGATCACCAGTGGTGTACGGCCAGTGTAGGAGATCGCTCCCCACACCATGATGCCGGGTGTTGGCCCTGTGTGCCTCGGTCGTATGCAGTCCTGATTGTGGCGCTCACCTGCACGGCGCCAAACACGCATACGACCATCATTGGCACCAAGGCAGAAGCGACTCTCATCGCTGAAGACGACACGTCTCCATTCGTCCCTCCATTCACGCCTGTCGCGACACCACTGGAGGCAGGCTGCACGATGTTGGGGCGTGAGCGGAAGACGGCCTAACGGTGTGCGGGACATTAGCCCAGCTTCATGGAGACGGTTGCGAATGGTCCTCGCCGATACCCCAGGAGCAACAGTGTCCCTAATTTGCTGGGAAGTGGCGGTGCGGTCCCCTACGGCACTGCGTAGGATCCTACGGTCTTGGCGTGCATCCGTGCGTCGCTGCGGTCCGGTCCCAGGTCGACGGGCACGTGCACCTTCCGCCGACCACTGGCGACAACATCGATGTACTGTGGAGACCTCACGCCCCACGTGTTGAGCAATTCGGCGGTACGTCCACCCGGCTTCCCGCATGCCCACTATACGCCCTCACTCAAAGTCCGTCAACTGCACATACGGTTCACGTCCACGCTGTCGCGGCATGCTACCAGTGTTAAAGACTGCGATGGAGCTCCGTATGCCACGGCAAACTGGCTGACACTGACGGCGGCGGTGCACAAATGCTGTGCAGCTAGCGCCATTCGACGGCCAACACCGCGGTTCCTGGTGTGTCCGCTGTGCCGTGCGTGTGATCATTGCTTGTACAGCCCTCTCGCAGTGTCCGGAGCAAGTATGGTGGGTCTGACACACCGGTGTCAATATGTTCTTTTTTCCATTTCCAGGAGTGTAGAAAAGCCATACATGTTACTGCAATAAGCAAGTGAATTGTCATATGAGACGTCTGTGTTTATACAATGTGCCAGAAAAGCAGAAGTGTTCTAACATTATGGCAAATATGTTATTGAAGAAATCCAGTTGTAGTAAATGGAGCTCACAGGTGATTCACATTACTGAATACAGTACATAAAGTATTTTCTGGAATTTTACATCAGATGAATATGGGAAGGAAATGAGATTAAGAAAAAGCATTTGTTGACAAATGCTTAGTAATAAAGCAGGTAGTGGAAGAACACAATGACGTAACAGAAATACTGGCCTTATCATTGGCTGTGGTTTAGTCTCAACTTACTATTGTAACAATATGATCTAGATCACATTATATAGTAATTTGTTCTGCTAGCAATTTCTGTGTTTTGTGAGGTGTGTGTTTGCTGCCGAGGCCTTTGAGAAAGGGTGCAGGCACTTGTAGTGGGCATTTTGTCAAAGGTTGAAGTATTTTGATGTTTCAAGGAATTTTCAGCATCAGGAGCATCAGTTTAAGATAAACCACATAGCACCAGAATGACATATCCAAATGTTAGGAATCAAATTTTGTGTGCTGTGTGTAACTATAAGAATGCTTGGGAACAAGTGGATTACTTACAGCGTTGTTGATATTTCAGTAAATCAACTGAGGATGGAACACTATCTTTTGTAACATGTCTCCATCTTCTTGCACAGATTAAAGTATTCCTCATCTAAGAAAAACACATTAATAGTAATTAAACAGGGTTTTGTGTTGTGATTTGGAGGGAAAATCCACCAAGATGAGGAGCGCCACACTAACTCCAACAAAATGAAAAAAAGTGAAAATGAGCAAATCATATGCACATTATGATCATTAAAAAAAAATTAGACAAATGTGATTCCTGGTAAGACTTCTGTGTTAAGGACAGACAGTAAATCAACATTTTTACCAGGACATGTTTATCTTCAAAAAAGGACCACTTTGTGAAGCCAAGCATCATATAAAAGTAGTTGCTGCATCATGGTATGCCTTTCGACAATGCACACTGTTTAATTTTTGACAAACTCAACTATCTTATTCCTCAGACTTTGTTCCTTACGATACTGTCTTCCTGAATCCAACTACTTATATTAGAAGACATTTTTCGTACAATAGGAAAAACCAACAACCACCCAGGTGATAACGATTCCAGTTGCATCGCACCAGCACTACTGCAGAGTGTGAATTGAGTTTGTCATGTACTGTGTGCCTTCATTAGGAGTTTATCTTATTAGTTCATTTACAGTTTTCAGATCTTTGTATACTGTTCATAGATGTTTTGGTAGCTTGATGATATATTGTATGAAAATAATAAATGAATATATTGTGGCTGTCAGCTTCATTAAAGTGTGTAGATGTGGAGCTACAGCAGCAGCAGCTTGCATGTCAGTGCAGTGAACCTTCCAATTAGAATTATTAGGCTCAGTGGGATCCTCACCCTTACCTTCAACTTCCAGACCACCTTGCCACAGAAAGATTTGTAGTGATCTGTGGAAAACCAACCCAGCTTACCTAAATCAGTTCTCCGTGGTGCTTGAAAATTAGTTCCATCAAACTTAAATATAAACTAATACACATTATGATTAAAAAATTTTCAGTGGCCTCATATAATATGGTATTTAGAATATATAATCCAAATCGTAGCTTTCATTAGCTTTATAATCATGTATGAGCTCGGATTTTAGTGTGTATTGAAAGCTCTGTATTTGAATGATTCGAGGAAACCTTGGGATGTACTAGTAGAGTGTGTCTTTTTGAAATTCAGGGCACCATTTCTTGTAAATGAAATGGTATACTCAGCAATCTATTTATTTATCATGTGTAAAAGGCATTTTCAGTCTCAATTTCTGCAGTGGTTATGTAATATTTGAGTGCTGTCCGTGTAATCTCAAAGCTATTGAGGTGCTAAGACAGTGAGGCCAAATCAGCAAAGTCTTACTCACTTACTGAAAAAGTAAACATAGAATAGTTGTGCGTGAAATGTACTCTTCAAAATATTTAGTATATAAATTAACCAGGCCCAAGTCAGGTGCTTCACAGGAAAGTTTTGTGTAACTGATTTGAACTATTGCAGCAGTAGCAGGGAAAGCAGTTGCATGAAACTGCTATGAGTAGAAGAGAAAAATATGTGCAAAGTGAAAACTGCTGAAAACGGGGGAGGAAAACCGAAGCTGACAAAGATCGTTGGGGGGGGGGGGGGGGGGTTGGTGGTGGGAACCACATAAAAGTTGCAAAAAAGTTCTTTAAATTCTTGTGGGCATTTCAGGTGGGAATGTTCAGAATACAGTGTGCAATAAAGAATTTTGTGTTAACAGTATTTAATTCACAGATAGTATATAAATCAGCTGGATATGACAGCAGTTGCAACATTTTAGGCTCCAGTTGTTAAAAAAGACCTTATTTGCAGAGCCACAGTAGATATGGTAAGTGAATCATGGTCCAAAAAGGGCAGTCCTAAGGAAATTAACCATACACCACAAAAGTGGATAGTGCAGCAGTACAGGCTCTGACCAGGATACAGTTGGGAACAATAAAAAAAATTGCTGTTCTGGATACAGATTTCAGAAAATAAATCATGATGTAGGAGTTACACATATACTATGGAAGGAAACTGCTGTGTGACACTTATTTTCAGGAGCATCCAGTAGTAAATAAGTTGTGTGTGGTATGAGGAATTTATTTCCACAATGAATATGCACCTGAAGAGACGCATGTGCCCCATGTGGGGGAGTTTTAATTTAGCAAGGAAAGCACAGGTGCAGTTGATGTGCTAGTACTGCTATTAGTTGATTGGTCCGATATGGGCTGTAGTATAGAGTTGACCATCTGGAAGATTGGTAACACTAAAGCCCATTCTACACGGGGCATGTGAGCTTGCAAGATTACCTGTGATGCACCATTTCTGCTGGCACCTACCACGTATATGAGACTCTTTGCACAACATTTACGCGTACAATTGCTAGAAGGCGGAATAGGATGGATCCTATTCTCATGCAAATGTAGGTGCTTTGCCCATACGCAGACACAGAGTGGGGAGCACAGTTGACAAATGGGGCAATGTTCTATGTGTATTGTGTATCTTGCTCCCGATCAGTGAAACGTAGTGCAGCATGTTCTTCATCTCACAAAAATTAATGCGTGAAATATCTGCAATTTTCAGTAAGTATTATTTGAAGCTTTATCTCAGTTAAACAATTTATAAAAAGTTGCTGCTATTATAAGCAACTCCTCAGTTGTTGGAGTCCGCAAGAAAGAAGTGAAAGTTACAGGAAACAAGTGCTTTCAAATACTTATGCCGTGAAATCCGTAACTCTTTGAGGAATATGTCTATTATCGGGTTAGACAGACTCGAAACTGACGTACGATGCTCAAACTAAAAGCTCTTGTAAGATTTGCCAGTTGCCAGGAATAACAATGTAACTGTTAACCCAGAAAGGAATAAAATATGAAAATTTTCAGTTAATATAACTGATCAAACAATCGTATGAAAAAAAATACACACACAAAATTAGTCTTGCCAATCTGCATGGCGAAATTGCTTCCCTCCTAATGCTGTATCTCAGGTGAATATTTGGCTCAATGACGAATGACAGCTTGTCAAAACAAGCTGCATCCATTCTTACAAAATTTTATACAGTAGTGGATCCTCCAGCCTCAGCTCCTTCATCAATAAGGAATAGCAGTCCTTTTCCTGGTCCCAGCAGCTTCTATTTTTTGCCGCATTTTTCTTCAGATTTTTTCTTTATGGTGAAAGCCGCAACTATGCTAATAAGAGCCAAGGTGATATCTTCTTCAATCCTTTCTGAGCCTTGTCTTCTGAAAGTATTTAAACAGCTTTGAGGCCATTTACAAATGTGAGCAACTTATAGTTCCATACAAACTGCATGAAAACAATTAAATGCAGCATCATAGTGACTGTCTAAAGTGCAAATAAATGTAGTTTCCTTAGACATAAAATACCAGACAGTCTCGAAAGTGAACTAAAGCCATCAATTCACGTGCTGGAAGTTGTCAACAAACACAGCAAACACGTAAAGCAGACGACGTGACACACTTGCCGTATAAACACTTTGGTGGTTGGACGTTCTATTGCATGGAGTGCTGCAGTGGACTACTTTCTTGTGAGTGTCTTATGTCTAGTGTAAAACAGGCTTAAGGAAGGTGGCACACAGGTGAATCCAGTCTGTGATTATTGTTTGAATTCCTTTGTATTTTAGCGTTCAACCCCTCTGGTTGTCCAGATGATGAAAATATCAGTGCATCAGAACTACACTAAGAACTTTGTCCTGAGATCCCCCTCCCCATCCATGCTCCTTTTCTGACAACATTGGCTTAACAATCCTGTTTCTAGTGCAAATATCCATGTATTTTGGTGTGCATTTCAAGTAATAGTTGTAGAGTATAAAATTACTATGAGGAAGTAGTTACCATATGCTTAATTTTATGCAGTTGCTAGTTGTGGGAGTCTTCAGCAGCAAAAATGTGTACGGGGAGAGTGTTAACCTTAACTTTAGCAATTGAGGGGTCAGCGCAACAGTGGTCTAAGCCACTTTTTCAAGAAATAAACAGAAGGTCAAATTTATAAAATTGAAGTTTTTCTTGGAATTTGGAAATCCCAATTTTTTTGGTAGTGGTGTATTCCATGATGATTGGTTAACTTAACCGCAATGTTATAAAGTCTTTTGTGAATTAGTTTTAGAAATAGTGCAGTTTGTATGAAGCACCTGCAACTAGTTTTCTTGGTTAGACCACTGTTGCACCGACATTTTTGTGTACATGAGAAAGAAGAGAAAATGTTATTTGAATAAATGTAATGTAATGTAATTAATCATATGTTCATCCTAATACAGGGCTATTACAAATGATTGAAGCGATTTCATAAATTCACTGTAGCTCCATTCATGGACATATGGCCACGACACACTAGAGATACGTAGAAAAACTCATAAAGTTTTGTTCGGCTGAAGCCGCACTTCAGGTTTCTGCCGCCAGAGTGCTCGAGAGTGCAGTGAGACAAAATGGCGACAGGAGCAGAGAAAGCGTACGTCGTGCTTGAAATGCACTCAAATCAGTCATAACAGTGCAGCGACACTTCAGGACGAAGTTCAACAAAGATCCACCAACTGTCGACTCCATTCGGCGATGGTATGCGCAGTTTAAAGCTTCTGGATGCCTCTGTAAGGGGAAATCAACGGGTCGGCCTGCAGTGAGTGAAGAAATGGTTGAACGCGTGCAGGCAAGTTTCACGCGTAGCCCGCGGAAAATTGGCTCATGCCACAACTGGAGACCGACAGCGCCGACTTCCTCTTTCAACAGGATGATGCCCCACCGCACTTACATCATGATGTTCGGCATTTCTTAAACAGGAGATTGGAAAACCGATGGATCGGTCGTGGTGGAGATCATGATCAGCAATTCATGTCATGGTCTCCATGCTCTCCCGACTTAATCCCATGCGATTTCTTTCTGTGGGGTTATGTGAAAGATTCAGTGTTTAAACCTCCTCTACCAAGAAACGTGCCAGAACTGCGAGCTCGCATCAACGATGTTTTCGAACTCATTGATGGGGACATGCTGCGCCGAGTCTGGGAGGAACTTGATTATCGGCTTGATGTCTGCCGAATCACTAAAGGGACACATATCGAACATTTGTGATTGCCTAAAAAAACTTTTTGCGTTTTTGTATGTGTGTGCAAAGCATTGTGAAAATATCTCAAATAATAAAGTTATTGTAGAGCTGTGAAATCGCTTCAATCATTTGTAATAACCCTGTAGTTGTTTTAAAAGTTTTAATATGAATTTAAAGTAACAATACATTACACAAAGTGGTTATGTCAGTAAAATAATTAGATTATAAACTTATCATTACAAGCAAGAGCTTTCTTCTTCTTCTTCAGTATGTGTTTAGCAAGCTTGCACAGTAGGCCTACTAGACATAATCAAAAATGTCTTCACTGTCATTCTCCACAATATGTTGCATATTTTCATCTTCCTCAGTTCTATTTTGAGATACCAGACTACTATAAAATGAACGGTGAATGGATGGAACAGATTTCAAAAGGTCATTAATATATTTGTTTCTTTGGGTTTATTGGCCTGGGTTGGGAATATTTTGGTACTAGCTGAACATGTTGTAGTTAAGGGTGTGTTTATTCTTTCTCCTTTCCACCGAGAGAGGTGGCACAGTGGTTAGCACACTGGACTCGCATTCGGGAGGACGACGGTTCAATCCCTCATCTGGCCATCCAGATTTAGGTTTTCTGTGATTTCCCTAAATCACTATAGGCAAATGCCGGTATGGTTCCTTTGAAAGGGCACGGCCGACTTCCTTCCCCGTCCTTCCCTAATCTGATGAGACCGATGACCTCGCTGTTTGGTCTCTTCCCCCAAACAACCCAACCCTCTTTCTCCTTTGTCCTTTAACGATATTCATACAAGCACCTTGCTCTATAGTATCTGAATAACAATACCTGACACAATATTTCCGTGGTTGTTCAACAGAGACTTTCAGCATTGAAATGAGATTGAAAGCAACAGGTTCTTTATCCTCAGTAAATTTATGATTATCAGTTAAAGGCTTTGAACTTATGAAGTCAACCTGTTGCAGTTCAGTTACAATAAATTTTCTTTTACCTATCCTAGTATATTTTTTTATAAGATCTACCCACCAAGCAGGTGTATACACACACATCTTTTCAATCTCTCTCTCTTCTCTGCGAGCCCAAAGTCCCTATCACAGGGTAGATAGCTATGACCTGATACTAGATACTTGTGAACTATTTCCTTAACATATTGTCTGTGAATAAGTTGCAATCAAAAGCATACTAAGGATATATTCTTATTTTGAGCAAAACAGTTATTAGAATACACGATTAATTTATCAATATTTTGAAGATTGTTAGAAGCATATTTAATTAAACATTATATTATTTCATTAGCACCCCGTCCTGCAATATGTTCTTGCCATACATACATGTGCACATCATCTGAAGTACAATCATGCACACAAAAGTTATAAGTCCACAACTGTCTCTTGTTGAAAAATCCACTAGTGTGTAGAAGGGGAGTAGAAAGAGCTTGTTGTAAATCGAATGCTATCACTGTCACAGAACTGTGGTCTTTAGAATAAGCTGTATCAGTTTTTAGATTATTATATGCCTGTTTCACTTTTAATTGATACAAATGTCTTTTTGGACGCTATCTTTTTCAACATCTTCCTGCACATGTGAAAGTTTTAAGTGCAATGAATCGCACACCTTGCATGTGTCAGTAGATGGTGAGGAAAAGAGAAGTTGAATTTTGTATTTAAAATATCCCTGTAAATATACTCATTAACAATATCTTCAGGATTATGTTCCTGTTTCATCAAAGTAACATAAAGTTTATACATCATAGCTGCATTAAGACCTTCAGGCAAATACTTTGTTTGGAGCAGAAGCTCTCGAATAATGATTTCCACGCAATGGAAAACTATTAATATGATTTACAACTAAATTGGACTGATGATCACTAGTTTTGTTGGGTCTATTTCCATGTCTTCCGTGACCATCTTGTTTTGGTGTTCCCTCAGTCTGTCTTTGTGAAACTGCCCTCGAAAGTCTACCATTACTGATTCCAAAGATATGAATGCCTGTTTGCAAACTCTTTTATCACTACCCTCTAACGAAATATAACAATCACGGGTGTGTTGTCTCTTGCTCTCATTTCCACTTGCACCATATCTTTTCTTTGCTAGGTTTACTTTCACACATCCACCAATATATGCATTGTGTAAACTAAAGTCACACATATTCCAAAACCTTTTGAACACTGTTTCGCATTGTTAATCATTGTTAATCATTGAAATGTGCATAACACTTACATTGACGACCTCATGGTGGGCCTTGTTTACGTTGATGGACTTTCTTGCCTGTTCTCCGTACATATTCTTCTCCTGCATTTCTTTTCCTCGTCTTTACATTCCTGTCCCAGGAATGTAAATGCCTTGCCCTTTTCCTTCCACAGTTTTCCACTGTTTCTTCATTATTTTCATTGCTTGAGAAATCACTCTCGCCCTTAATGTCAGCCAAAGTTAATGTTATTACATGTGATCCAGATACTGACCTCTCATTGGCTGTTTGAGGTTGGACCAATGTTGCACTCAAACAAAACATAAGTTTGTTAGAGTGAAGAAATTGGTGACTTTTAAATAATATATAAGATGTGATATTGGTGTATGCTACATGATAGAAAGGTAGTTCACCTCACTAGACAACAGATGGCACCAATATCTCATTTTCTGTATTGGAAAGGGCTAGACCACTGTTGTGCCGACCCCCTCAATTCATCCCATCTCCTTTCTATTTTCACTTGCCATTTGTTTTTCCACAGGCAGCTTTTTAGTTTTATCTCTATAGTCTCTTATTTCCACTGGCTTCTGTTTTCTCACTTACACCCATAATCTGTGTTTGATACCTAATGCTCAAGTATATTTCATTACTGGGCATACTAGAATGGGGTGTATAGTTTCTGCTGAAGATGAATAATAACTAATTAATATTAATGGTTGGATGAGGTGGTATTAACTACATGCATATCTCTACTGCTCATTAAAGCTGCCTCAGAGGTGTTATCTGGATCATATTGCAAAGTTTATACAAGTTTCCTTTGTTGCTAATCACTGGTATCATCTATTCTTCAATTTTCAGTGCATTTTTCCCTTAACTTACACACGTCAACTTTTTCTCATCAGTTGTTGCAAACTTCAGTGGTGAACTAACATGTTCACCACTGGAGAACTGTTCACAATTCTGAGTTTTTATTCTAAATATCCATGCAACCGCATGCAATAGAAACAGTTAAAAAGCACCAAGGCTTCCCAGTAGGGAGGAGAGGATGATGAATGTTGGGTCTTCCATATGTCCCCAGAGTTGCCAATCTTATGACCCTTGTTTAACATTATATGCTTATGTTGGTGGGTAAATATAATGATTGTGTTTACACCCAGATGTTCACCTGAACATGTGGTTGTAATGCTACTAAAATTGGTGAGAATCCAATAAAAAGAATTTCCATACAGCTGAAGCAGTTTCCTAATTTCCAGAATGCATTTTTTGGAGTTGTAGTTGCCCTGACTACATAGTCCCATTTGCCTTGCAGTGGCATCACCCGTGATCTACGTGCTAGATGAATTAATAATTCCTAGTTATTTTCTGAGATAACTTTCATATTACAAAGAAATCTCTGGCTCTGAAAAGTAGCAGTTTTGCTAATGAGTGTACATGTTTTTGTTGTTAATTTTGTGCCTTTTTCCCCCATTGGCAGTCAGTTAACCTCATATTTTTAGCAAACCTTCCCTTAAGTGCTTCATAAGACGTACAAAGCTTTTAAAAGGATGAAATAAGTCTGTTGTCGATGGCTCTGAGCTATAGAGACTAAAGGACTAAAGAACTTTGGCTTCTTTTGTTCCAGAATGGAGGAGAATGTTTGAGGGCATATGTATCTGTCTCTCCTGATCAAGTCTTCAATTACCAAGATGCAGATGGGCAAACTGGATTGGGTTACCTTCTACAGACAGCAGCTGTTTTGTTGAATCCTGCTTCTACAGAGTTCACAGCAACATCTGTTGGAAAGTTTGTTGTGACTCTGATATCAAAAGCAGGAAATATTCTGGGTGAAAACCTAGATTTGATTTTGAAGGCTGTCCTAAGTAAAATGCAGAGAGCAGAATCAATAACAGTTATACAGGTAAGAATGAATGTTCTAGCATTTTAATAAGCATAAATTGTATTTTGCTATGACCAACCTGGTGCCTTTCCCCAGAAGCAATGAAAAAAGGCAAACATGAAGGGTTACTTCAATAGCAGGGGACAAGTTCCCCTAAGGTTTGGTCATTACTTAGTTATTGATGTTCTGTTTGACAAGTTGTACTGCAAAGGTCTTTCTCAAATAAAACCCTGCCAGAAAGTTCTTGCTTCCCATGCTACACTCAATTCAACAAGACAAACTTAATTGGGTTAGTATGACAGATTGCATAGTTTTCGCAAAGGATTTAAATCTTATTTGTTTAATATCTTGCACCTTGGCAAGCAAAATTGTGTAGAACTCGTATTTCAGTTGGCAATAAAGGTAATGAGGAAACTACTAATAGAATGAATTTAAGTACCTTAGTGGAAGTCTGTCTCTCTCTCTCTCTCTCTCTCTCTCTCTCTCTCTCTCTCTCTTATTGATGTTTGGTAATTACATTACAGAGCCTTATTATGGTATATGCACAACTCATCCATCATCAGTTGGAACCAGTGTTAAATTTTTTATCATCTGTTCCTGGCCCAACTGGACAATCTGCATTACATTATGTGCTGGAAGAATGGAGTTACCGCCACAGTTACTTCTGTGGGGACTATGAGGTGAAAGTGAGGTAATACATTGTGCTTAGTTTAGTCTTGTTAATAGTTGCATAATACAGTATAAGTCGAAAAGTTTGTAGAAGTGAAGCACCACAGTGAAAAAGGAAAAACATCATAGAATTAACTGCTGAAGACTATGCTCAAGTTTCATAAAATAAGCTAGGGAAGCAAGGGCATAATTTAATCAGATTTTTCAAACAGGAAAGTCTTCTTTCTGATCAGTTACCATATTGCTGCCATGTTAGATGTGTTACAGTTCCATTCTACTTCTATAATGTGCAAGTGACCTGACTGCATATTGGAGGGTATTTCTGGTACTACTGTCTGTTACCTCTTTCCCTATTCCACTCACGATTGGCATGTGAGAAGACTGACTGTCGGTAAGCCTCTGAATTAGCCTTAACTTCTCAGATTTTCTCATTTGGTCATTTTTTCAAGATGTCTGTGGGAGGGATAAAGAGATGTGTTGTCAGACTCTTCCCCAAATGTACTGTCGTAAATTCAATACTAACCCCTCTGTGGTGCACCAACACTTCTCTTGTAACATCTGCCACTGGAGTTAGTGTTCAGTATCTTCATAATACACTCGCACTTATTAAACGATCTTGTGATGAAACGCACCACTTCTCATTGGATCTCTCCCTACCTCGCTGACTACATTCCTACCTTGCCCCCTGTAGGTCTGGGGGTTAGAATAGGGCCAAGGTATTCCTGCCTGTTGTAAGAGGTGAGTAAAAGGAGTGTCTCCCATTTTGGCCTTTCTGTGATGGTTCCCTGTAGGCTCTGACCACCATTTTTCAAAATTTTCCTGAAGAGCGAGCCAATTGGGAAAGGGCGCCTTACGTGAAGCATAGTGTCCATTATGCCCTGAGACCTCGCTTCCTTCATCAATGTGGATCTGCACTTCTGCTCATTACCCAGCTGTTCAGTGAGGTCACCCTCCTGGGTGCGGTTTCCTCCATCCTCTGTGCAGTATTGCATTCCGCGCTGTCAATGATGATGGACGATTTCTTAGCTCATTTGCACCTGATATCCCGCACGGTAGACAGTCCATTGTGATGGGGCCGCCATGTACCCAGTTGGTTGTAGCCCCCTGACTACACAGGTATGGCTCCACTGATGCCTGTGCCGTTAACTCCCCACGTATGTCAAGGAGTAGATGCCTGTCACCCTGTGGCATCGGGACTCCTGGCAATGGCCATCCTGCCAGGTGGCCTTTACTGCGGCTGGGTGGTGCCCGTGGGGAAGACTCCTGGTTGGAGTGGGTGGCATCAGGATGAGTGACACGCCATTAAGTGTAGTACGTAATCTCTTGCTGGTGGTCAAACACCAGCAGTCTCTAAGCGGTCAGGGTCTAATTTCAATGCTAAGAAATACAACCGAAATCATTCACCCCGTCCCGCCCACTCTCCCTGGGCGCACCATGGGAGGAATGCCAGGCTAAGGATGGCAACAAAGCTTATTCATCCCGGTACCTCATATGTATGAAAGTTGATGGGGAATTTTTCTTGTCAATGAAACATCAGTTTTTTGTGGAGCATTTAGAGAACAAGTTCGGGGAGGTGGAGGGCTTGTCCAAAATGCAGTCAAGATCAGTCTTGATCAAAACAGCATCCTCTGCCTAGTCACAGGCACTACTCGCCTGTTACAAGCTGGGAATGTTTGTGTTTCCATCATGTCCCATAAGAGCTTAAATATGGTCCAGGGTATCATATTTCACAGGGATCTTCTTTTGCAGTCTGACAATGAGCTGCAAGCCAATTTAGAGTGGCAAAGTGTCAGTTTTGCCTGGCGCGTCCACCAGCGTCCAAGGGATAATCAGGTAACCACCGGTGCCGTCATCTTGGCCTTCGAGGGTGATACATTACCCAAGGTGGTCAGGGTGATGATCTACCACTGAGACATGAAGCCTCCCCTGATGTGGTGCTTGAAGTGCTGCAAGTTTGGCCATATGTCTTCCCGCTGTATTTCCAGCGTCAACTGTCAGTATTGTGGATATCCTTCACATCCCAATACTCCCGTGCCCCGCCTCCCATCTGTGTCAACTGCGGAGAGCACCATTCACCTTGCTTTCCAGACTGTAGGATTCTCCAGAAAGAAAGAAAAATAAGGGAATAAAATACCCTGGACCGACTGACCTACACAGAGGCTATGAGAAAATGAGAGGCTACATCCTGTGCATATGAAGTCAACCTACGCTGCTGCTGTGACAGTGGTTCTACCCTCTTACATTCTGCCGCATACAGTCGACTCTGAGCTGTCAGATTCCATCTGCCCCCTTGATGGTGGGGGCACTTCTCTCTCTGTTGCTCCTGCACAACCTACTTCAGGAGCAGCACCCCCCACCCCATAAACCATTGGGGATTTCAGTCCCCACTTCTCAGTTGAAGTATAAATATTCTTCGGCTCCTCTCACCAGGAAGGGATCCCTTCAGCCACTCCTTTCCCAGGTTCCTACCAGTGGCAAAGCTGACACCCGCTAGTGGCTGAAGCAGCCACAGGTTGCTGGTTGTGGGGCTTCATGGTCCTCTTAAGTCTCTGAGACTGAATCAGTGAAGCCCTCCCAGCTGGACAAACCTATGGAGCAGCGAGATGAACCTAAAAAGAAGGATCCCCAAGAACCAAGGCACTGTGTGGCACCCACACCACCACTACCTACAAGCTGTGTGTCAGAGCATGAGGTGGAGATTCTGGCGTCTGCTGAGGACCTAGATCTCACTGGGCCCTCAGACACAATGGATGTCTATCACACAGGTACTCATCTGGTAGCAGCTGGTGACCCTGAGGTGTAGACCGCCTCATTGAGTGTTTCGTGCGTTCCCAGTCTCACGATCACATAATCCTCCAGTGGAATTGTGGCAGTGATTTCCACCAACTGGCTGAGATATGGCAACTGTTAAGCTTCACACCTGCTTTCTGCAGTGCTCTCTAGGAAACCTGATTCCCGGCAATGCGGACCCCTGCCCTCCATGGCTGTAAGGGATATTACAGGAACCATAGCAACTAATAGTGTCAGGTGGAGTTTGCATCTGTCCTGAACTCAGTATGTAGTGAACCTGTGCCCCTTCAAACCCATCTTGAAGCTGTGGCTGTCAGGATAAGGACAATGCAGGAAGTAACTGTCTGCAATGTATATCTTCCTCCAGATGGTGCACTTCCCTGAACGTATTGGCAGCACTGATCAACCAACTCCCTAAACCTTTCCTACTTTTGTGAGATTTTAACACACACAACGCCTTGTGGAGTGGCGTCCTGCTTATTGGCCGAAGTAGGGAGGTCAAAAATTTACTCTCATGACTTGACCTCTGCCTCTTAAATAGATGCCCCCACACATTTCAGTGTGGCACGTGGCACATATTCAGCCATTGAGCTCTGTTTGCATTCCTGGCCTTCTCTCATCTGTCCACTGGAGAGCACATAACGACCTGTGGGGTAGTGACCACTTCCCCATCTTCCTGTCACTCCCCCCGTGTCACACCCATGGATGCCTACCCAGATGGGCTTTAAACAAGGCAGACTGGTTAAGCCTTCACCTCTGCTGTCACTGCTGAACCTCCCCCACATGGTGCCATCGATGTTTAGCAGGTCACTACGACGATAGTTTCTGCAGCGGAAATCGTGATCGCTCGTTCTTTAGGGTGCCCCTGGCGAAAGTCACTCTTGGTGGTCGCCGGAAGTCGCTGAGGCAATTAGTGTCTGCAAGCTTTACAGCAACACAAGCGGCACCCTTCTCTAGAGCACGTAATAGCCTTTAAGCGGCTTCATGCCCGCGTTCGCCAGCTTATAAAAAGACGACGTGTCGACTATTGGGTGCCATACGTCACTTTCCCAAGTCTGGACAAAGATCAGATCTCTTTGGGTACCAGACCCCAACAGATGTCCCTGGCATTAACATCAATGGCATGTTATCTAAAGATACAAACGCAATTGCTGAGCAATCTGCTAGAGCCTCTGCATCGCAGAATTACCCTCCACTCCTTCTCGCCCTCAAATAGCGGATGGAGAGGAAAGTCCTCTTGTTCATTACATGCCACAGTGAACCCTATGACGCCCCATTTACAGAGTGTGAGCTCCTCAGCATCTTTGCACATTGCCCCCGACTCAGCTCCTGGGCCAGATTGGATCCACAGTCAGATGATTAAACATATCTTGTCTGACAAGCGACATCTTCTCGCCATGTTCAACCGGACCTGGTGCGATGGAGTCTTTCCGTCATAGTGGTGGGAGAGCACCATCATTCCGGTGTTCAAACCCAGTCAAAACCCACTTGATGTGGATAGCTACCGGCCCATCAGCCTCAACAACTTTCTTTGTAAGCTGCTGAAACGTATGGTGTGTCATCAGTTGGTTTGGGTCCTGGAGTCACGTGGACAACTTGAGTGTCAGGACGACTTCTGCCAGGGTCGCTCTACCACTGATTATCTTGTCTCCCTTGAGTCTGCCATCTGAACAGCCTTTTCCAGAGCCAGCATCTGGTTGCCGTCTTTCTTTATTTACATAAAGCATAAGAGACAAACTGGTGACATCATATCCTTGCCACATACACTCCTGGAAATTGAAATAAGAACACCGTGAATTCATTGTCCCAGGAAGGGGAAACTTTATTGACACATTCCTGGGGTCAGATATATCACATGATCACACTGACAGAACCACAGGCACATAGACACAGGCAACAGAGCATGCACAATGTCGGCACTAGTACAGTGTATATCCACCTTTTGCAGCAATGCAGGCTGCTATTCTCCCATGGAGACGATCGTAGAGATGTTGGATGTAGTCCTGTAGAATGGCTTGCCATGCCATTTCCATCTGGCGCCTCAGTTGGACCAGCGTTCGTGCTGGACGTGCAGACCGCGTGAGACGACGCTTCATCCAGTCCCAAACATGCTCAATGGGGGACAGATCCGGAGATCTTGCTGGCCAGGGTAGTTGACTTACACCTTCTAGAGCACGTTGGGTGGCACGGGATACATGCAGACGTGCATTGTCCTGTTGGAACAGCAAGTTCCCTTGCCGGTCTAGGAATGGTAGAACGATGGGTTCGATGACGGTTTGGATGTACCGTGCACTATTCAGTGTCCCCTCGACGATCACCAGTGGTGTACGGCCAGTGTAGGAGATCGCTCCCCACACCATGATGCCGGGTGTTGGCCCTGTGTGCCTCAGTCGTATGCAGTCCTGATTGTGGCGCTCACCTGCACGGCGCCAAACACGCATACGACCATCATTGGCACCAAGGCAGAAGCGACTCTCATCGCTGAAGACGACACGTCTCCATTCGTCCCTCCATTCACGCCTGTCGCGACACCACTGGAGGCGGGCGCACGATGTTGGGGCGTGAGCGGAAGACCGCCTAACGGTGTGCGGGACCGTAGCCCAGCTTCATGGAGACGGTTGCGAATGGTCCTCGCCGATACCCCAGGAGCAACAGTGTCCCTAATTTGCTGGGAAGTGGCGGTGCGGTCCCCTACGGCACTGCGTAGGATTCTACGGTCTTGGCGTGCATCCGTGCGTCGCTGCGGTCCGGTCCCAGGTCGACGGGCACGTGCACCTTCCGCCGACCACTGGCGACAACATCGATGTACTGTGGAGACCTCACGCCCCACGTGTTGAGCAATTCGGCGGTACGTCCTCCCGGCCTCCCGCATGCCCACTATACGCCCTCGCTCAAAGTCCGTCAACTGCACATACGGTTCACGTCCATGCTGTCGCGGCATGCTACCAGTGTTAAAGACTGCGATGGAGCTCCGTATGCCACGGCAAACTGGCTGACACTGACGGCGGGGGTGCACAAATGCTGCGCAGCTAGCGCCATTCGACGGCCAACACCGCGGTTCCTGGTGTGTGCGCTGTGCCGTGCGTGTGATCATTGCTTGTACAGCCCTCTCGCAGTGTCCGGAGCAAGTATGGTGGGCCTGACACACTGGTGTCAATGTGTTCTTTTTTCCATTTCCAGGAGTGTAGTATGAGTCGGGTCTCTGAGACCACTGCTGATTTGTATTCAGAACTTCCTGTTGCTCCATACTTTGTGTCCAAGTTAGTGCATCCCATAGTTCCCCCATACTCCGCAAGGCTCCGTATTGAGTATCTTTCTATTTTTAGTGGCTATTAATGGTCTAGCAGCAGCTGTAGGGCTGCTGGTCTCACCTTCTCTTTATGTGGATAACTTCTGCATTTTGTACTGCTCCTCTAGTACTGGTGTTGCAGAGCAGCACCTACAGGGAGCCATTTACAAGGCACAGTCATGTAGTCTAGCCCATGGTCTCCAGTTTTCAGCCGCGAAGTCGTGTCCCATGTATTGCCGTCGGCATCGCACTGTTCATCCAGAACCAGAACTTTTAACTTAATGATGATCCACTCACTGTAGTGGAGACATACCTATTCTTAGGACTGATTTTCGATGCCCGATTGGCTTGGCTACCTCACCTTCATCAGCTTAAGCAAAAGTGCTGGCAGCACCTCAATGCTATCCACGCCCTCAACACCAACTGGGGTGCAGATTGCTCTATGCTGCTGCTGCTGCTTTATGGGGCTCTTGTTCAATCCTGCCTTGACTATGGAGTCCGGTTTACAGTTCAGCAGCACCCTCAGCGTTGTGTGTACTTGACACAGTGCACCACTGCGGTGTTCGCCTAGCGACGGGAGCTTTTAGAAAGAGTCCGGTGACCAGTGTCCTGGTGGAGGCAGGAGTCCCTCCATTGTAAGTTAGGTTAGGTGTGCACAACTGCTCACCAGTTACGTTGCACACGTTTGTAGTTCTCCTGCACATCCGAATTACAGTCTCCTTTTCCCAACCACGGCGGTTCATCTCCCATGGCCCAAGTCAGGGCTTACGATTGCAGTTTGCGTCCTGTCCCTTCTGTCTGAACTGGAGTCCTTACCATTACCGCATCTCCTTGAAGTCCATTCACGTACACCTCCATGGTATACACCTAGGCCGTAGATTCTTCTGGACCTTTCGCATGGCCCGAAGGACTCAGTTAACCCTGCGGCTCTCTACCACTTCCTCTAGATTCTCGACATGTATCGGGCCTCTGAAGTGGTTTACACAGATAGCGTGATGGTTGATGGTCGCGTAGGCTTTGGCATGTCCACGGAGGACATATTGAACAGCACTCTTTGCCAGATGGCTGCAAAGTTTTCACTGCAGAGCTGGCGGCCATATCGCGTGATCTTGAGCACATCCGCTCATGCCCTGGCGAGTCTCCTATGTACTGACTCCTGGAGCAGGCTACAAGCTATTAACCTCGCCATCCTTTGGTAGCATCCATTCAGGAGTCTGTTTATGCCTGGGAACAGTCCAGTCATTCAGTGGTGTTTGTGAGGACATCCAGGACATGTCGTAATCCCAGGCAATGAACTTGCCGACAGGCTGCCCAAACAGGCTATGAGGAAACTGCTTCTGGAGATGGGCATTTCTAAAACTGACCTATGTTCTGTCTTATGCCGCAGGGTTTTTCGGCTTTGGGAGATGGAATGGCCTAACAGTCCGCACAACAAACTGCGTGTCATTAAGGAGACTATGAATGTGTGGAAGTCTTCCATGAAGGCCTCTCTCAGGGAATCTGTTGTCATCTGCCGGCTCCACATTGGCCATAGGTGGCTAATGCATGATTACCTCCTTCGTCGTGAGGATCCACCTCGATGTCACTGTGGCTCACAAATGACGGTCGTCCACCTCTTGCTGGACTGCCTACTTTCAGCCGCTCTTCTGTGGACTTCTAACTTTCCCAGCCCCCATACCTTCGGTGTTGGGGGGAAAACAATGCCTCAACACTGGCTTTAGTTTCACGTTTTATTCGTGAGGGTGGGTTTTATCATTTGATCTAAGTTTTAGCATATGTCCTTTATCCCTCTGTGCCCTCCACCCTAGCACTTATAGGGTGGAGGTTTTAATGTGTTTGAGAGTGGCTGTCTTCTCTTTATTCTTGTGTTCAGCCAGCCATGGTAATCTGCTCTCTTGTTTTGATCTCTTCTACATGTTTCTTGCGTCTCTGTGGTTTTCTTGTCCGATTTTGTCCATTTTAGTGTTTGTTGCCCTTCTGTCAATCTCGTGGTTTTCTACTTTCTTCCAGCTATGTTTTGTATGTCTCAATTATTTTACTCCCACCCTTGTGGAGTTCTTTTAATTGGGACAAGGGACCAATGACATAGCAGTTTGCCCCCCCCCCCCCCCTTTTAAACCTACATACCGACCTACCTACCTTGCTCACTGACTTGACAGACCGACTGGCTGCCTACCCTGCTGGCTGCCTCTCATTGTAAACAGTAATTTATCTGTCATACTTCTTTGGGATAGTCTGGAAATTACATTTTTGTTCCATTAAGAATGAGGTTTTAAGTTCTGTCTGGAAGGGAACTTTCAATTCTGTCATAAAACTGGTCTAATAGTCAATTAGCCCATACTTTTTTGTAATTAACCAGTTGTGCAGGATGGTGTCCAGTACCTGTCTGAATTCGAGGAACATGGCATCAACCTAAGCACTAATGCTTACAGCATTATGGATCACATGGATGAAGAGAGCAAACTGAGTTTCAGAAGATCTCTGCCTGTGGAATCCATGTTGATTTTTATATAGGAGATTTTCATTCTTCAAAAATGTCAAGTTCTTGATCGTGAAATATGCTCCAAAAGTTCGAAAAGAGATTCTTTTGCATGAGCTCTGTAGAATCTTACAGGTATCTTCCTGATGCCTATCCACTTCAAAGCAGTTTTAGCTATTATCTAGTGTTCAATCAGTTCCCAATATCTGCCAGTGATTAGAAGGAAGAACCATATTAAGATCTTTGGTGGTGAAACAATTTTGTAAGACCGAATTGTCTTTCTGTCCATTATGGGCACAGAATAGGTGATTTCGAACTGCTTACTGATTTTACATAAGCCCAAAACCTCTTGAGGTTTTTACATGAAATGCACTCTCAATTGAAATATGGACAACCATCAGTTTTGTAATGGAATGACAATGAAAATTTGTGCTTGACCAGGACTTGACCTCAGATTTCCCACTTATTGTGAGTGGTCACCTTATCATTTTGCTATCTGAGCACATCCCCTGGCCAAACTCATGCTTCCTCATGTCGTCAACTGTGTCTACAACCTGCACCCGTACATTCATTATGTACATTTCCTTACGGGGAGGCATTTTAATTGAGTCACTTGCCTGGTGTCTGAGGGGAAAATGATATGTCATAGGGTTTTTAGTCAGATTGATTGACAAAATTTTACTTGCAAAGTCCTTGAATGCTTCTCTTATTGCTCTCCTTAGGTTAATTTTCACTTTGTTCAGCTTTGGTTTGTCAAGCCAGAATGTGACTTCCTGTGAATCCATGACTAAGCTCTTTATGTAGCAGTTCTCTAACACAGCTGGTAAACCAGAATGGGTCTCTCCCATCCTTCAAAACGTTGCTTAGAACATACTGCTCCATATCCTCCTCACTTAATATTTAATGCTGACTACTTGGGTACTCTGCAATTTGTATATTTTCTTAATTTTCTTGACATTACTTGTAGTATCTGTAATCATAAATGCTACACTGCCTTATGATTAAATGCTACACTGTCTTATGATCACTGATAGCCTCCTCCATATTAATGAATTCGAGAACTTCAGGTACGTTTACTGTTAGGTGTTCTATGAGTTACCTTCAGGAGTTATTATATGTCCATCTGTTTGAAGTAATTTTTGGGCAGGACATTGAAAATGTCACAGGAAACCCTGTCCTTGACACCAGTTTTGATAGTATGACTACCTGTCTATGCCTGGCATGTTGAGGTCACCCCCCCCCCCCCCCCCATTAAAACAGCATAATCAGAAAAAATTAACAATAATATTCTGCAAGCTCTTTCTGAAGCAGTCTACTGCTACAGCTCCTGGTCCAGGCTGTCTGTAAAAGCATCAAATTACCATTCTTGTTGACCCACGTTTGATAGTATCAAAGTCTTTACTGCTATAAATACGCCACTACCATTGGTGACAAACCTATCCTTAAGATACATATTCCAGTCACAATTTAGGATTTTGTTGTTGTTCACTTCTGGTTTCAACCAATTTCCTGTTGTAATATCTCTGCATTATGAAGTCAAATGGGACCTTACCATGGATGCTTATGCATTATTTTATTATTATCACAATAACCTTTCTATTTCTAATTGGTGCAGACGAGCATTCTCCAAGAATAATGTGGCTGATGTATCACAGATTTCTGCAGGACATTCTGACCTCCTACCCCAACACATTTTGTAGTTGATCAAAACTGTCTGGGGCTAGTGTTAGTAAAATCGGTAATTTCTCTTACTCGGGTGAATTAAATTTAGTATTATATAATGATCATCTCTCCAAATGTAACTAAGTTGTCTGAATTTTAAGCCAGTGCTCTTGCTACACAGAAAATAAAATTAGTTACGTACGAAAAAATCTAAATTCAGGATTGGTTTACAACAGTCAGTGTACAGTGAATTGCATTGAAAAAGTGATTTCTTTTTGCAATTTACACAGCAGTTGCATTACTGAGTAAGTTTGGAGGACAAAGGTTCAATCCTCTTTGTAAGAATCCATATTTGTGTTTCCAGTTGTAACTCTGAATAACTTTGGTGAATGGCCGGGTGATCCCATTGAGAGACAGCAACCAGTTTACTGCCTCATCCTTGTTCTGTCAGAGCTTATGCACTATCTCTGAAGATCTTGTTATTAAAGAAGGTGATGCAGTGGCAAGACACTGGAGTCTTGTGAGAAAGGACTGCAGTTAAGATCCCATTCTGGCCACTCACATTTCGGCTATCTGTGATTTTTTCCTAAATTGTTTAAGGCAACTGCTGGGATCATTCCTTTGAGTTGGCCAGTTTACTTCCCCAATTAGAGTTTGATTCCATCTCTAATGCCTTTGTTGTCGACATTGTGTTCAACATGAATCATTATTGCTTTTTAGTGACTTTCTCAATATGTTACAACATGGTTTTAGTTCACCATAGCAGCTGCATTGCAGTTGCAACAGGGTGTGTGTCGTGACTGAGACCAATCACAACAGCAAAGATGCTGCCATTAGAGGTGGCAGTAACATACACTCTTGGCGTGTTTGCACAGTTTCAAAGAAAATCAATAGGTGTGTAATGTGATAAGTCATAAAATTTCTTAACCACATGTGGGCTGCACCTCACTCCCATTTCTTATTTCATTCACAGATGCTTCATTGGAAAGGTACCAATTCCAAGGCTTTTTTTGTCCACTTTTTCATGGTGGTCATTGCATAAGATTTGTGAAGGAATTTGTTTCTTTTATCATCTAGAAAAAAGCTCCTTCATGTGTTCCACAATAACTGCCAAGTACTGAGCTTCATTAGAGTTGGTGCAGCATCTTCAGAATAATTTTTTTGTTGACTAAATGTACCTGATTAACAATTGTGGCATGACAGAAATGAAAGTACAATCAGTATAGATTTGAAGTAGGTTTACATTCTCGGCATTATTTTGTCATATAACTGGAAGAATATGTCTCAATTTATACTCCTTTTAATACTGCTGTTCAAAATTAAATTTGTTAGATAAAATGGCTGAGCTACAGCCTTGGTTGTCTTAAGATTTTTATTTTTGATTATCTGGATAACTACTTCACTTCGAGCAGGTTAGCTGCATTACTCATTTCTTTTTGTTATAAATATTGTCTTCCACAGAAAATTCTAAAATTACTTTTTCTAGTTGTGAGTATAGCTGGTGGAGGTTTAGAAATTTGAATCCTAAAGTTAAATTAGATAAGCTGACTGGGATGGCCTTTCTTAAAAACGGTGCTGTATAAAAACTAGTTATGTGTCTTCTAAACATTTTGTGAAATTCACACTATAGTTACTACCATCTTTCAATTTTACCAACTTGCAGAAGCTTGCAACGTAGTGAAAGTAATCACCAATTATGCAAATATTTACAGATAATAGAAGACTTTTTGCTTCCTTTAAATTTCTGTTCTTTTATTAAAAAATCAACGTATTTGTAGTTAAGCTTCTTGATTGATGGCAGACTTCACCATTGTTAAAACTTCATTTCAATCAAATATGACTGTTCTCAGAATGAAATTTTCACTCTGGAGCAGTGTGTGTACTGATATGAAACTTCCTGGCAGATTAAAACTGTGTGCCAGGCAGAGTAGCTAGTTGGTAGAGCACTTCCCTGCGAAAGGCAAAGGTCCCATGTTCGAATCTCGGTCCAGCACACAGTTTTAATCTGCCAAGAAGTTTAAAAATATGACTGTTATCAAACATATGCCAGCCAAGCTGAGCTCATGTGCACAAAACTAGGTGTGACTCATTGGATCACCAACAATTTTTGTAACAGTCATATATGCAGCACAGCCTCCCAAAAACTTTCATAGCATTATATGGCTACTTGTGATTGTGTTATGTATCTAGCACTATGCAGCTTACCTTTGTAGCTAAGATAGCTAATTTATGCTTGTGCATTGGCACTAGACTTCAAAGTAGCAAGTTCAAATCCACATGGGAGAAGTAATTACCTTGTCCGGCTGACAGAGAGAGAAACATGGTAATTACAGATTCTGAGCACCAGACTGCTCAGATATCCTTGGCTTGTCAGCTATAGTTATGTGCTATTCACTGTCATTTAGTATTTGTTACTATTATTTTGTTGTCCCCTGAAATAAGCATAGTATAAAATTAGCATAAGCAGCCTATGGCTGAGTACCCATTGTTACATTTCAAAGCAAGAATTCCCTAATACTGTATAAAATAGTCTGCAGTTAAATTCTGTATTATTGCAAAACACTGCGATACTCTGGCTCAGAAACTTAGACAAAAAAATTAATGGACTGACCTTGAGGGTTGCCTCCCATGTAGTTTCCAAAATGCAGCCTAACCTTAATCTCAAATACAAAACACTTAAAAATTTCTAAAATAAAATTAACAGCTAATTTTTCTCCCTAGAGTTGTCACACGCGGTACATCTTGACTCAAGAATCCTCCAGTTCTTGTGTGGTATGCTGGTTACCATCATTTCAGTGGAATATTTGCTTTCTGAAAACCTGTAATGGTTCTTTCTCTGAAATTTTTTTTTTCTTTATCTAGCACTGTTTAAGCTTTCAAGAATTGATAATTTCTTTTGAAAATCAGCAACAGTATTTTGTTCCTGAACAGCCTTGAGAGTTCATGTTTAACATGTTATATATCCTTCAGGACCCTATTTTTGAATCACTATAATTTCCTTGACAGTTAATAAGCCAGCGGAGGGTAGTTGTCAAGCGCTCTGATTAGCACTTGCATTAAAGTACAGATGTGCCCTTTATTGTGAGCACATAGTTTTTCCAAATTGTGATTTGCTAGTTGTATCAGAATAGTAATAACTATTGATGAATTTATCAGTTGTTATGTCCAGAAAATGTTTTAAATCAGCACTTATAAAAAGTCAATCATCTCGGCCATTTCTCACGTTACGTGGGGTCGGCGTTGCTTTGCTGGATCCTTCTCTTTCATAACTGCCTATCCAGTGCTTCTCTGAGCCATCCTTTCTCCCGTGGGTCCCCTGCTACCTTGTCTTTCCATCTCAGTTTTGGTCTTCCTCTTCCTCTTGATCCTTGGATTTCTCGGTCTTTAACTCTCCTCCCCACGTAGTACTCCCCCCGTCTCTGCACATGTCCATACCATCTTAGCCTACTTTCTTGGATCTTCTTCCCGATGGGCCCCACTTTCACTGTTCCCCTGATGTTCTCATTCCTTAGTCTATCCTTTCGTGTCACCCCACTCATCCACCTTAACATTCTCATTTCTGCCACTTCCATCTTTTTCTCTTGGGCTTTTATAATTGGCAAAGTTTCTGCGCTATACAGCATCGCAGGACTCACCACAGACTTGTAAAATACTCCGCTCAGTTTCCTGCAGTTCATCCATCCACTATTTATCCTGTGCTGTATTTCGGCCTCCAGTCCTCCATCACTTTGCAAGTAAGAGCCTAGGTATTTAAATTTCTTGACCAGTGTCAGTTCTCCTTGCAGGTTAAGATATAGATCTTTGGCATCCTTTGTACACATATACCCTGTTTTCACCCTGTTAATTCTCATTCCCTTTTCCTCTAGAGCTTTTCTCCACTGTTCAAGCTTGTCTTGAAGTGCCTCCTGGGTGTGTATACAGATTAAATCATCATCGGCAAACATCATGCTCCAGGATACCTCTTTCTTAACATCTTTGACGAGTACATCCATGACAAGGTCAAAGAGAAATGGGCTGAGAGCAGATCCCTGATGTAGTCCTACTCTCACTGGAAATGCCTTTGTTGCACCTGCACTGCTCCTGACATGTCATTGCACCTTCATACATGTCTTCTACCACCATGATATATTTTTCTGGCAAGCATTTACTTCTCAGACTTCTCCACATCTTTTGCCTCGGCACTCTGTCATATGCCTTATCAAGATCGATAAAGGCCATATGGATCTTGGCTTGTACTTCTGTGCCTCTCCATCAGTTGCCTTCGTGCAAATATTGCATCAGTTGTTTCTCTTCCCAGCATAAATCCAAACAGTTCTTCACATACTTCACTTTCTAGATGCGACCTCTTCTCAATTATCCTTGCCCAGATCTCCATTGTGTGGTACATCTGTTTTATCCCTCTATAATTGCCACAGTTTTGGATATCCCCTTATATATGGGAACCAGTATACTGCTTCTCAAAGTACGCAGAATTCTTTCCCCCTTTCCAGAACTTTTGGATTACATCCCCCAGAGAATATCAGTTCCCTGTTCTCCCAGACTTTTCCATGCTTCTTTTGGGATTTGGTATGCCCCTTAGGGCCTTCCCATTTTTCATTTTCTTCATCACGTGTTCAACTTCTTCCCTACTTTGGGTCATTCCCTCATTTATATCTCCATCCTCATACTTCTCTCATACTATATTCCTAATTAAATAGACTTTCAAAGTACTCCCACCACCTATTCAGGATTTTCTCATGGTCGTGTAATACTACACCTGATACACCATTGATCTGCCTCATTGAGCTTATGTCCTTGGTTGCCTTCTCTTGCTTTAGCAGTCCATAGGAGTTGCCTGCTGTCCTGTCTTATTTCCAGCTCTTTCCATTGCCTCAGCCTTTGCTTTTGCCACTGTTCTTTTTGCCATCTTTTTTGCAGTCTTGTAGGCTTCCCTATCCTCCTGTCTTCCTGTTAAGTCCCATTGGTTTTTTGCATCTTTCTTCACTTTTACCACTTTCTGAACCTCCTCATTTTACCACCATGTCTCCTTATCTTCTTGTGGTCCCTTTCCTGTTACACCCAGCATATCTTTTCCAGCTTTTGTAATTACATTGCTATTATAACTCCACCACTCCTGTACATCCTCCAGTAATTTCATCTCTTAATAGTGATTACTTGAATTTTTCTCGCAACACCTCTTCTTTCAGTTTCCACCACTTTATTCTTTGTTCTCCTCCACATTTACGTCTTTTCCCCACTACCATTTCATAATCGCCCACTATGTGTTTGTGTTGCACAGCCACACTTTCACTGTTTATAACCTTGGTATTCATTTCCTTTGTGTTTCCTTCTGGGCAACAAGCAGTTTGACTGTATTTTATGGTCTCCGCTGTACTGTAAAAGTTATCTTCTACGATTGAAGTGGTCCGTATGGATATAATTGGCAACAGTGTAGTTATTTCACCTTTTGAATCTGATTTGACATTCATATTCAAATTTATTTTGCCTCCTTAGAATTTGGATTAGAAAATACTCACTAGCACTTCCTGATGAACTTCCTCATTTTGTTATTTAAGAATATATTTAAAATTCCAGTCACTTAATTTACTTTGAAAGATCCCATAATCTTTAAGCATGTTTGATGTTGCAGTGCACTAGCCCTTTGCAAACTCTTGGAATATGGAGTTTCCCACAATGATGATCGGCTTAACTCTATAATTGTGAAAGGTGACCAGATATATGTACAAAATGATTTGGGTGGTGTTAAAACAAGGTCACAAGCGCAGAACAATTTCAACGAATGGACATCTGTACCATTGCTTGTAAAGATTTTTAAGATTTTGTTGAATGAAGTGAGCAATGTAATGGAGAGCAAAGCTGCAAGGACAGAAATTGATGACGAGGTACGTATAAGTTTCTATCTGATAAGACATACGTAGAAATAAGGAATGTGTATATAATTTTTAAAATTGCTTAACAGCATGTTAAGTGCACCAGACAAAAAATTAGTCACCCCTTGAGGAATCATTACAGGTATCATTTAATACCATGAAATTCCACCCCTCGACTTGATAACCTAACAGGAAGTCAGGGTTTCCAGAAGGTTGCACAGGTATGTGCTTAAACCATTTGCTGAGGATTTCATCACAAAGTGCCATCAAACTGTGGTGATGCTGATGTCAGCATTTTACTTGTTGTTCCAACATGACCTACAGATTTTCTATGTGGTTAGTCTACATCTATATTTATACTCCGCAAGCCACCCAACGGTGTGTGGCGTAGGGCACTTTAAGTGCCACTGTCATTACTTCCCTTTCCTGTTCCAGTCGCGTATGGTTCGTGGGAAGAACGACTGCCGGAAAGCCTCCGTGTGCGCTCGAATCTCTCTAATTTTACATTCGTGATCTCCTCGGGAGGTATAAGTAGGGGGAGCAATATATTTGATACCTCATCCAGAAACGCACCCTCTCGAAACGTGGACAGCAAGCTATACCGCGATGCAGAGCGCCTCTCTTGCAGAGTCTGCCACTTGAGTTTGCTAAACATCTCCGTAACACTATCATGTTTAACAAGTAACCCTGTGACGAAACGCGCCGCTCTTCTTTGGATCTTCTCTATCTCCTCTGTCAACCCGACCTGGTACGGATCCCACACTGATGAGCAATACTCAAGTATAGGTCGAACGAGTGTTTTGTAAGCCACCTCCTTTGTTGATGGACTACATTTTCTAAGGACTCTCCCAATGAATCTCAACCTGGCATCCGCCTTACCAACAATTAATTTTATATGATCATTCCACTTCAAATCGTTCCGCATGCATACTCCCAGATATTTTACAGAAGTAATTGCTACCAGTGTGTGTTCCGCTGTCATATAATCATACAATAAAGGATCCTTCTTTCTATGTATTCGCAATACATTATGTTTGTGTGTATATTAAGGGTCAGTTGCCACTCCCTGCACCAAGTGCCTATCCGCTGCAGATCTTCCTGCATTTCGCTGCAATTTTCTAATGCTGCAACTTCTCTGTATACTACAGCATCATCTGCGAAAAGCCGCATGGAACATCAGACACTATCTACCAGGTCATTTATATATATTGTGAAAAGCAATGGTCTCATAACACTCCCCTGTGGTACGCCAGAGGTTACTTTGTCTGTAGACGTCTCTCCATTGAGAACATGATGCTGTGTTCTGTTTGCTAAAAACTCTTCAATCCAGCCACAATCAGGTGATGATGCAGGCATATCAAAATGTAGTAGGGTAGGGGAGGGAGTGTTCAGATAAAAGTAAAGTTTTTTGAGCCCAATGAACTTTGCTGTTGTCTTGAAAAATAGGTGTGTCAATAGCCTACTCATCATGCAGATGTTGACAAATGACCCAGTGTTGCTTTTCAAACATGCTCATTCATGTTAGTGATCATTTCAATGAATGGACTCAATTTAGAATAAGAAAAACTTCCCCCAAAACTTCCCCCAAAACTTCAGACCCATCTCCACCTTGAACCTGACCTTGCACACATTTAGGATAAAATGCTTCACTTCAGCTTCAGTCCGCAGCTCGTGGTCTAGTGGCTAGCATTGCTACCTCTGGATCACGGGGTCCTGGGTTCATTTCCTGGCTGGGTTGGGATTTTCTCTGCCTGGAGATTGGGTGTTTGTGTTGTCCTCATCATTTCATCATCATCATTAGTGTAAGTGGCTACATTGGACTACGAAAAAATTGGGACTTTGTACGGGTGCTGATGACCACGCAGTTGAGTGCCCCTCAAACCAAACATCACTACTTCACCTTCAGTGCACACGATGACGTGCATCATTTGAATATAGGCAAAAATGTGATTTGTCAGATGACACTATGTTCTGCCAGTGAGCTAATGTTATTGTTCTATGATTTCTGTCACATTGAAGATTGACACCTTTATGGGCCTGTGTGAACATTGGCCTTCATGGTAACAGTCCAAACATTCATTGCATGCAGTTTGCATTGCAATGTTCTTGTGCTAACTTTCATGCACCGCCTGCAGCAATTTCAGTTGGGTTTGGAAGCAATTTTGATTCCCAAGAAGTGAAATGTGTCTCCAGCACCTGCCAGGATCTTTTTCCAACCACAATTTTGATGTGTTCTGTGTCCACGTGGGTTAAACCACTGCTGGTAGGCACATTGAACAGTCCGCCACAAAACACCACCAAATTCAGCAACTTCAAACATCATAGGACCATGGACATGACCAGACTCTATTGTTCTTTCTTGCTACCCTGTCACATCCATACATCTATGCATGTTTACATACAGTGTCCATTGACATGAATGTTTCACTGATCACTACTTATTTATTCTCGCGAAGATGCAGTGATCCACCTGTAAAGGCTGAAAGATTCATGTATGAGTGCAAACTGTACTGACAAATCTTTTGTTCAATAAGAATAAATAATGGTACACATTTTCTTCTTTGTTTCGTGGCCTCTCTTCTGCAGTCAGTTGTAAAAGTTATATAGGTTAATACTGTGTATAGCTTTATTTCCAAGCATTGCAACAATATGGCTTTTTGTAAAATTTTGTTTGAGAGGAACATGAACATTTCTCATGCTGTCACCTACTAAGTTTTAGTTTAGAAATAAGTTTGCCTACTGTTAATTTTTTAATTATTATTATTATTATTATTATTATTATTATTATTACTATTACTGTTTTAGACGGATGAAGAATGGGAAGATGACAGTGGATTCGAGCAAGGAGGCAGTGAAGACAAACAGTCTCAATCATTTGAGGATTCTTCTCCGGATGGTACGTGTGTGTGTGTGTGTGTGTGTGTGTGTGTGTGTGTGTGAAGTTAAGATGGAGTCTAAAGTGTTAACGTTCAATGTTAAGATGTAAATTCTTGGTTTCTCTTCAGTAATTTAAGGTTTGGATCTAAAAGAAAGGTAGTGGTTTTATAACTTACTCATGACCATTGTACTGTGTTAATTTCCTTAAACAAAGAGCATATGCCTATAACCATTTTTGTATGATTAGTAGCATACTCATTGATGAATTTTAAGAAAAAACCTATTCTGATCATACTATTATTTTTCTCTCAGGACCAGAAGATTCAGATTGTGATGATCCTGATATACTGAATGACCCACTATATCGTGTGGACTTAACAAGACATCTCACAGGCATCTTAATTTCCCTTGGACATCAACCGTACTTCCATGTATTTTCACAACACCTGAATGAAAATGAGCTAAAAATTCTGAAGAGTGTCAGTACATCGCCTTAATATACCACAATCACAGTAGAAATGTGCATTATTTTGCATATATTGAGTGCCTCGGAGTTGCTAGTATATTACTAGTCACTTGCATTATCTGACATAATTGGAAAACATTTTTGAAATGAATTTAATCTTTTGTAAAACATTTGTATAAGTAGTGTTTTGTATAAGTTTTTATGACAATTGTATTTGTCTGTTGTTAAGGTGAAAATGTGGATTTTTGTATGATTGCATGCTGGTTGTTAAGGCACTGGTGAGTTCTTTAAATTGTAAATTATGTCTAAGGCAAGCAATGCTGCATATTGAATGTTGGATTAAATGGAGACTGCTTTGAAGTAAGAAATAATTGCTAGTGTAGGACTGGTGCCTTGAATAGGGTGTTGTCCTGACATCAAAAGTGATAATATTGAGGCCTTTTCATCTGTTATGTGAAAACTACAGTATTAAATCAACTTGAAAGATGCTGCAGTTATCAATCACTTGACATGTTAATGTAACCATCACAACTTTAGTTTTGTATGGTTGTTCTAAATGCCTCAATCTCTGTACTGGGGTGGTTCCTGAACACAAGGCTGAATTGACTTTGTGTAACTGTTCTTAGGTGTAATTATTTCATTGTTGACAATACCTTAACATAAGTGTGTGTGTGTGTGTGTGTGTGTGTGTGTGTGTGTGTGTGTGTGTGTGTGTGTTGCTTGTTTCTGTTTTTATGAACTAAATTTATCCCAGTCTATAGAATCAAGTAGAAAGGAGAGATTAAATGTGTAAGAGTTCAGAATAAAGTAGTGGAGGGAGGGAGTGGTTTTGTCTTCCCAGTTCATAAATGCTGAGCATTTATAATTTACCTCAATTTTATGCCATTACTTTCCTTCCTTTTTTTGTATCATGTGTATGAAATCATTACAATTAGTGAATTAATGTACCATGCAGTAAGCAGTTAAACAGTATGTTCGTTAGAGCCTCTTAATCTTACTGTATAATCTCCCTTTGGTTTGCAACATCTGAAACGTTACAGGAAATGTAATCCTATGGTTGGTTTTCAGGATTTGCTTTTATATGCAATTAAAGTGGTACCAGATTTTAGGGTGACCATTTTGTGTGGTATCAGAACAGCCTCTTTTTGATGCTGAATGTTTACAATCCGTAAATTGTAAGAGGTAGTAAGCTTTAACAAATGCAATAGTGGAATGACATAAAATTGTACAATCTGAAGTTTACTAATGTTAGTTTGAAAATCGGTGAAAATTTAACCTTCAGCTCATGCTGAAGGTAAGTTTAAATGAAGCTATTTATAACCAATATTAGGATGTCATCTTGTGCAAAGTTACAGAATAAGCAAAAATTTTTAAAAAAATCTCATCTCCTGTATGCCACATTTGGTGCTAATCTTAATAATCTCGTGTCCTCATTTTGTTTTGCATGACTGAATGTGGACTACTATTATAAATTTCTGCTATGATTGGTCTGATGTTTTCCCATCTTTTCAGACTTCTTTAGATCATCCCAGATGGGTGATGATGATCATCATCATGGCAGCTTACAATAATTAACACATTTCCCGATCGTTATCAAATGTGAGTGGTTGTATCACTTGTTGTCTTAGGCAGTGCACCATAAACCAAATAAAGAAAAATGATTTTTTAAAAATATTTGGCAACTTCTGCATAAAATTAAACATTTCTTTGGTTCTGTAAGTGCCAGCCTACAAATCCAAAGGTCTGGTGTTAGATCCTAGAATTTTTTTCTGTTATTTAATGCTTCTTTCATATCTGGCAATAAGTTGTCAGTTGCAGTTGAACTGGGGCTCATAGCTCCATGAATTTGTAATGCTTCCTACCTCCCCACAACTGGCTGGGTGAGTTGGTTAAAAGGTCAGAGGAAGGCAAGGGCATTCTACACTGAATAAGACTGTGCCTAAGTGCTGTCATGTTCAAACCTAGTAAAGATACTGATTATGCCCTTGCTGCTGGACGTCACTAAGTTCGTGGGCCTCGGGCAAAGCAGTATTGAGCAAACACGATGACACTATTTGCTTTTCATGTGTCTCAACTGATGGCTCATAATTTGACTATAAATGTGCCCTTACCTCTTTTATTTTCAATCTGACAAATACAGGGAAATAGCAAAAAGCAAAGTCCGTGATAGAGAGGAAAGACTCGTCCAATTTGGTTTTGCAATAAAATAATTCTCAATACTTTTGAGCACTACCTGATATTTTTTACATGGTTTGCTCAATGTTTCTAATATTTTTGAGTTAGGAAGAGGATCGTTAAACTTTTGAACCAAGTGCTACGGCCAAATATCATTTGAAAACCAGACTTCAGGGTTATAATGTAACTGTTGTACCATTCTTGGCCCACTTTGTAGAGAACTTAAGAATAATTTATCATTGTGGTTCTATTACTTTCATGACCATTTAATAAAGAGGTGTAATCTGATGTGATATTAGATTAGTTGACTTCAGATTTATGGTATTACACATTTCTGTTGTCAGACCATTAACTATGTTTGATGTGCAGCCAAGAAAAGCAATACTTAAAACTTACTTTAAATGGTATACTGGTATGTAAAAAAAAAATCCTTCAGAGAAGGAATTAGGGCACAGTGTCCTTTATATTTATCAGAATACTGGTTGAATTTTTGTTAAGTTCCTGAAGCCTTCTAATGAAGAAATCTCTTTGCAATCTGTTAAGTGTTTAAAAATGATAATGCAGACATATTATATATTGTAATCAGATTTTTGTGAGAGTAAATCGAAGAATAATTTAGTCTATAGGAAAATGTGAGTCATCGAAAAGCCAGAGCAGTTTATAAGAGATTTAACAAATATTTTTTTAGAATATATATATATACATATATATATACACACATATATGTAATACAGTGACTTTAAAAGACTATATTCACTTATGTCTTGCTTTAATATTCAGTTTCATAAAGTAAAATAAAGTTTATTAACTTTTTAAAGAGCTGACATTTTTCATTCATATTTAGACCCTCTCCTATATTAATTTCCATAACTATTTTGCATAGGTACAACACGTGTGTTAATATTCATGTGCAGATTAATAAAACATATTCTGAAGAGTAATTTGACTTGTATTCCATTTCCACCAATGCTTGTTAATTAGTATTCAACGGTGGTTTTTGGCAAGACATTCTCAGCTCTTTATCCCTAATGGGGGTGTGAGAATTTTTGTATGAAGTTCATGGTTTATGCTAATGTTCTGAAACAGAACTACTGTGCATAATAAACCCATGAAGTCTGGTAAGTGCAAAATAGAAAACTCGACATAAGCTATTAATGGGTGTACGGATGTAAGAGGCTGATGATTTGAACAGAAGTCACACAAATTTGTAGTAGCAGAGTGCAAATGAAGTTTGGCTGTTGGACATGCTCCTACGTTAACTATACAAACAAAACTATAAGACAGAGAATTAAAATCGGTGCCTCGCACACACAATCAGAAAGTAGTTCGCAGCCACAGTTCACTTCTGTACCTGCCAATTGCATTACAGATTGTTCACGTTACTATTGCCAGGGCTGAGAATGCTGGATGCAATGTGCAATCTTCAAGGAGTGCACAAGCGGTGTCACTCCAGCTGAACAACCCCATGGTTCACCGTTTGAAAAGAGCTGTGAAATGGTGTCTCTACTGCAGCTCCAGGCTGTCATGGATGCAAATGGTCATCACTCTGGGCAATGGATTGTAACCTGAATTGTAAATATGGTATGCAGTTAACAAATGTTACCCCCTTGTATTGAAATTTAAATGTATTTCTTTCATTGGTTTATTCATAATTTCTCTTTCACATGCCCTTACAAATGTTTCAACAAAATTTCATTATCCATTCTCTCTGGTCATTCTCATTTATTCTACAGTTTTTTATTTCATATTTTTCCCTCTGCATTGAGTATATTTATCTGTGTTTTAGTTTTGTGGACAACTTTTTTGAAACACTGTCCATTCCATTAAACTAGTATTCCAAATCTTTTGCTCTCAGTGACACACTGTCACTGGCAACCCTTAAACTTCATATTTATTTGCTCTTAACTTCTAGGTTCCTCAAGTACCTGTGCAGTGGTAGCGCCATGACCCCACAGGGATCACAGTATTGGTGCCTGTGGAGAGATACGATCCCCACCCCTCTCCCATGTTTCCTTCCCTGGCTATGCTGTGGACAGAACATAAGATTAAGGGGCAAGGGAGAAGTACTCCCCACAATACTTAGTTTGCTCTAGAAATGACTCGGATTGCTTTTTGATCACAAAGCATATTTTCTTTGTTGAACACCTGAAGGAGAGATTTGGGAAGTAGCAGCAATTTCAAAGCAAAAGTGGCTCCATTCTGATTAGTAAAGCATCCCCGCTCAGTCACGGGTACTGCTTGCCTGTCTGGGTGACACTCTTGTAGCTGTCACCCCCGTAACAGCCTCAGTATGGTAAAGGTATTGTCTGCCATACAACCACCTCTTACAGACTGACGACAAGTTATGTGCAAATTTGAAGTGAAGGGGTGTGAATTTCATCCAAGTCCAGCAGGGACCAAATGGTAATAGGGTTGATACTGGGGCCTTCATCTTGGCCTTTGAAAGCAAATCTTACCCTGTGATGCTGGCTGTATCAGTGAGACCTGAAACCATATGTTCAGCCTCCCATCAGTGCTCATATTATCAGGAAGGGTTCCATTGGAATGCTCCCCTCCTAGGATTCTGTTGATCTTTAAAAGTCAGTGGTGGAATGAGCCATAGGTTGCTGGTCGTAGAGCTTCGTGTTCCTCCTTTGTCACTGAAACTAGGGTGGAGAAGCCCTTGCATACATAGAAATCGTCGAAGAGGGACAAAAGACGAATTCAAAGACAGAGGTTCCATTGTCCCCGTATCACCAGCCCCTGCATGTTCAGCTACTGTAATGACTGGTTTCCAGCATTGTGAACCACTATCCTCCACAGCTGTTGGGGCTATTTTAAGAATCTAGCTGACTATGACACTCAGTTTTTGCATGTATGCTCTGGACTTCGCCTCCTGTGAACACGTCACTTGATATGGCTTTGGAGGCTGGCACATTTTGTGGATTTTACCGCCTGTAATGTGTGTCTACCTGCAGGTAGTGAAGTGCCTCAGGATGCATTGTCTGCAATGATTTTTAAACTCCCCTGCACCCTTCCTCATTTTTACGTACTTCATTGTGGCACAGAGCTCTTATTGATTCATTTATCTTTCCCTTTGCAGCCCAGGTCTTCTATCTGTGTGTTGGAAAGTCCATGATGACCTGTGTGACAGTGATCATTTTCAGATTGTCCTATCCTCCCTCAGTATCACTTGGCTGGGTGTTCACCCATATGAGCTCTCAACATTGCTGACTAGCATACCTTTTCCTCTGCTGACACCCTCAGCACATGGTGACTCCCTGAATGGTGGTGTCTGCACTGACCCAAATCCTCTCCAAACATTTTGCTTGAGCCTCCGTGCCTGAGTGTCGTCAGCCTTTATACTGTCCTCCTATACAGGTGGAGCTAATTCATGTACCTTTCACTACATGCTACCTAATATGTATAATGCCCCCTGCAGTGACGGAAATAGTCGTTCTCCTAGTCCTTTACCGTAACACGTCTCCCATGTCTGATTACATCCACAAACGAATGCTCAAACACCTATAGATGGATTTCCCATGTCATATCCTTGTCATTTTTAACTGTATCTGAAGTGAGGATGAGCTCTCATCTTAATGGCGAGAAGGTGAGAGATCATCCTGGTACTGAAATAGGGTAAACACGCCCTAGAGGTGAACAGCTATCACCCAATTAGTCTCATTAATGTTAAATGTAAGTTGCTCGAATGTATAGTGAGCTGGCAGTTTGGTTTGTACCTTGAGTCTTGGAGTCTTTTGCTCAGTCCAAGGACAGTTTCTACCAGCCTCACTCTACTGCTGACTGTTTGGTTTGCCATTTCATCACTTTTCGCCTTATATTGTTTTATTTCTGTCTTCTACCACTTGCAAGATGCCACATGGTATCATCACACTTTCATTACCCTATACGGGTGGGGGTTTCTGGGGGGCCACTCCTGATTTCTGCCCTGAACTTATTGTCACACTGTACTTTCCATCTTCAAGTTGTTACTTCCTGGAGTATCCCCAGATACAGGATATTGGAGTCCTACAATGCTCAGTACTGACTGTCCATCTTTCTCTAGTGGTTATCAATGGTCTAGTTGCAGCTGTGGGGTCTACAGTGTCACTCTACAGGTATGCTGACTATTTTTGCATTTACTATTGGTCCTGGAGTGTGTTTCTGAATGCCTAAGACAGGATGCCATACAAAAGGCCTAGTCTTGGGCTCTCACCCATTGCTTCTGGTTTTCAGCCACCAAGACATGCTTCTGTCAAGGTTGTACTATCCATCAGCAATCTGAGCTCTACCTCAATGATCAATTGCTCAATGTGGCAGGGTGTTAGCCCTTTTTGGGGCTGGTCTTCAATGCTCAATTGACATGGCTTCCCCATCAGTGCCAGCTTAAGTGAACATGCTGGTCACACTACCTTAGTGACACTAGCTAGGGGTGCAGACTGATCTACACTTGTGACTTTACAAAGTTCTGATCTGGAGCCTGGTACATGGCTCGGCATTCCTTCAGCATTGTAGATGCTGGGCTTGATACATCACTGTGGGGTCTGACAGGCGACAGGGAGGCTTTTGGTCGAGCCTTGTGAACAGCCTACGCATGGAGGCTAGAACCCCACTACAAGTCAGGTGCCAACAAATGCTCCTCAACCATGTAATACGCATTCACTGCTCCCCTGAGGATCCAAACTACTGTGTAAGTTTCCTGATAAGGAGATGCACCTCCCACAATAGAGGCACAGGACTGGACTCTCACTCTCACAGTCCGCATACATTCTCTCTGCTCTGAAGCATTTCCCCCATTGTCACTTTTCGTCAGAGAGCAATCTTGTATGTCAGCATGGTGTGTACTCTGCCCTTGGATCTGTCTCTACCTCCTTTATGCATTTCCAGGTTCAGAAGTGTTACACATTGACAGCTGTACAGTCAACAGATGAACTGGTTTTGCCCACACAGATTCAAGGTGCCCCCCAGGGGGTCCACAACTGTTTCGTGGATACGTGCGTAGCGAGCACGGGACCCCGAGCTAATGTGGCCTTCCTTCCTTTCTGGGCTGCATACCTTCCCTTTCCGCATCCTCCCCCATCCCCTATCTTCGCCCCTCCTCCCCTCACCTCTGGCTCTTTCCTTCCCTTTCTCCCCATCTGGGAGTATGGTTTGTGCCTACGTCCGGAGACGGACGCTCGAAAATGTAACGCATTCTTCGCCTTCTTTGCTTGTATGTCTTCTTCCTTCCTTTGTCCTTCTCTTTTCCTTACCTCTTCTCTTTACCCTTTTCTCCACTGCGGCGTTTGAGACTTCTTCTCTTTCCTTTCCTTTCTCTTTCTTCCTCCCTGTGCGTGTCTGAAGGCCGACCCATGCATTTTTGTGCGTAGCTGGTGACGGGGTAACGCGTAATTCCCCGCCCCGGGTAGACAGGTAGGACACGTACGTACCCCCTGGTAACGGCCAGGCCCAGGGAGGGGTGATTACCCGAGCTGATACCTTCCGAAAGTGCCGATTGGTCCCTCCGTCAGTTTGTCGGGAGGTGTGACCTGAGGTGTGAACAATCACCTAAGGCGGGAGTGCCCTCAGAGAGGGCCCCCACAAGGGAGGAGCGCGCCATCGGAGACGCCGGTAATCATGGGGGGTTCTTCCGCAATCGTTTCCTCACCTTCCACTATGTCTGCTCACAAGCGTAAGTATACTGAGTCTCAGCCACAGATGGTTCTTCCATCGTTGCCACAGTTCCTTGTTGTTTCTCGGTCTGACGAAGGTCACGACTTCTCCACGGTCAACCCTTTCATTATTCAGAAAGGTGTTGACGCAATTGCAGGTCCTGTAAAGTCTTGTTCCAGATTACGGAATGGCACCTTGTTGTTATAAACAGTCAGTGCCCTCCAGGCACAAAAATTGCTGCGTGCTTCACTGCTCCACACCTTCCCTGTCCGGGTTGAAGCGCACTGCACTTTAAATTCCTCGCATGGAGTCGTTTATACACGCTCCCTCGATGGATTATCTGACGAAGAAATTCAGCACTACCTGTCTGACGAGGGCGTAACGGCTGTTCATAGAGTTATGAAAAGGGTTGACACGAACATCATTCCAACCCGCACTGTCTTCTTGACATTTGACAAAGTTCAACTCCCATCGAAAATCAAAGCAGGTTATGAGATAATTTCCGTTCGCCCTTATGTCCCAAACCCTACGCGTTGCTATCGGTGTCAGCAGTTCAATCACACCAGCCAGTCCTGTTCCAATCCGGCCAAATGTGTTACGTGTGGCAAGGATGCCCATGAGGGTGCTTGTCCACCTCCATCCCCTCGCTGCATCAACTGTATGGGTGACCACGCTGCTTCCTCTCGAGATTGCCCCGTTTTTAAGGACGAAAAGCTCATCCAGGAAAGAAGAGCGAAGGAAAAGGTGTCGACCTTTGGTGCTCGAAAATTATTCGCCAGTCGACAGCCCACCGTGCCCCAGACAGGAAAATACAGCACTGTCCTTGCTTCTCCTCGGCCAACAAAGGAGGCGGCCACGCAGACTTGCGACCTCACCTTTAGTACCACGGTCGTCAGATCGGCCAGCGCAAAGATCGCCCGTTCAACCTCACCACTTTCGCCTGCCCACTCTATGGCTCACCCTTCATCGGGTTCTGCTAAATCTCGAGCCCAAAAGTCAGACACCAAGCCTTCCAAAAAAGAGCATACTCGTGAAGAGTTTTTACGTACCGCAACTTCCCAACCATCAGTTCCTCCTTCATCTAAACATCATACTTCTAAGAAAGCTCAAAAGAAACCCAGTTCCTCTCCTTCTCTGCCAAGGCGTGTCCCATCTACAGCACCACCTGGCGGAAATCGCCCTCGGCCGTCTTCTGTGTCGCCGAGGCGCACTGCTGGTGGCCGGTCAACCGGCCGATCGCTGGTGGCAGGAGCTGCTCCTGACCAACCTATGGATCAGGATCTTCTGCCTTAGGCTGAATGCCATTCCATGCTGTCGGTCGCTAGCTCCGAGCAGTCTTTGAGTTGACAGCAACTTCGGTCACATTCCTCCATTTTCTGTTCACCCCATGTCCATTATCCACTGGAATATCCACGGCATTCGAGCCAATAGGGATGAATTGTCGATCCTCTTACGATCCTACTCGCCGGTCATCTTCTGTCTTCAGGAAACAAAGCTGCGTCCCCATGACCGCTTTGTTCTCCCTCATTTTCAGTCCGTCCGATATGATCTCCCCTCTGTTGCAGGCACTCCAGCCCATGGAGGACTCATGATTCTTCTCCATGATACTCTCCATTATCACCCAATCCCCTTAAACACTTCCTTCCAAGCTGTCGCCGTCCGTCTTTCCCTTTCCGGATACACGTTCTCTCTTTGTACTGTATACATTCCATCGTCCACACCAATGGCACGAGCTGATCTCCTTCATCCTCTTGGTCAGCTTCCACCCCCCTATTTGCTGGTTGGGGACATCAATGCCCACCACCCGCTTCGGGGATCTCCACATCCTTGTCCACGTGGCTCACTATTGCTAAACGTCTTCCACCAAGCGGATCTAGTTTGCCTCAACACTGGGGTCCCTACATTTTTGTCTGCCTCCACGACACATTTATCTCATTTGGACCTTGCGGTTGGTACTGTTCCGCTGGCTCGGCGCTTCGAATCGTTCGCCCTTGATGATACACACTCGAGTGACCACTTTCCATGTGTCCTTAGACTGCAGCCTCCACTGCCATATATGCACTCGCGACGCTGGAAATTTGCCCAAGCCGATTGGACACTTTTTTCGTCTCTAGCGACATTCGATGATCGTCCCTTTCCCAGCGTCGACGATGAGGTCACACATATTACCGACGTTATTCTTACAGCTGCGGAACGTTCAATACCACGCACCTCCGAATTGCCCCGGCGCCCCCCAGTTCCTTGGTGGAACGAGGCATGCCGTGACGCAATACGTGAGCGGCGACGTGCTCTTCGCATTTTCCGTCACCATCCTACTCCGTGCGCGATGCCGTCGCGTCATCCGCGATAGCAAGAAGGCAAGCTGGAAATTCTTTATTAGCTCATTTAACACCTTCACTCCCTCCTCGGAAGTTTGGAGTCGGCTTCGACGGTTCTCAGGCGCGCCTAGTTTCTCCCCGGTCTCTGGGCTCACTATCGCGCATGATACCATAGTGGACCCCGTCGCAATTTCTATCTCGTTGGGTCAGCACTTTGCTGAGATTTCGAGCTCTTCCAATTACCCGCCAGCGTTTCTCCCGAAGAAACGTGCAGCGGAAGTGCGACATCTTGCTTTCTCCTCTCAAAATCACGAAAGCTAAAATACTGTTTTCTCCATGCGGGAACTCCAACATGCCCTCTCTTCTTCTCGCTCCTCCGCCCCAGGACCGGATGGTATCCATGTCCAAATGTTGCTGCATTTATCAACCCATAGTCTGCGTTACCTCCTTCGCCTTTATAATCGAATTTGGACCGACAGTACCTTTCCCAGACGGTGGCGGGAAGCTGTTGTCGTTCCCGTTCCGAAACCTGGAAAGGACAAACATCTCCCCTCTAGCTATCGCCCCATTTCTCTCACGAGTAGTGTCTGTAAGGTTTTGGAGCGTATGGTGAATTACCGTTTAGCTTGGTGGCTGGAATCCCGCAGTCTTTTAACACCAGCCCAATGCGGATTTCGGAAGCATCGTTCTGCAGTTGACCATCTTGTTGCTCTCTCCACTTATATCATGAACAATTTTCTCCGGAAACGCCAAACGGTAGCAATATTTTTTGATCTGGAGAGAGCATACGATACCTGTTGGAGGACAGGCATCCTCTGCACAGTGTTCTCTTGGGGCTTTCGAGGCCGGCTGCCCCTTTTTCTTCGCGAATTTATGGCAGAGCGCACTTTTAGGGTGCGGGTGAACACTACTCTCTCCTGTACTTTCTCCCAAGAAAACAGGGTACCCCAGGGATCCGTGCTGAGTGTTGTACTGTTTGCCATCGCCATAAATCCAATTATGGATTGTCTCCTTCCTGATGTCTCGGGCTCCCTCTTTGTGGACGATTTTGCGATCTACTACAGCTCTCAACGGACCAGCCTTCTTGAACGACGTCTTCAAGGATGTCTCGATCGCCTCCACTCGTGGAGCATCGAAACCGGCTTCCGTTTCTCACCCAGTAAGACCGTTTGTGTCAATTTTTGGCGACGTAAGGAGTTTCTTCCGCCCTCCTTACATCTAAGTCCTGTCAACCTTCCGTTTTCAGACGTCGCTAAATTCTTGGGTCTTATGTTTGACAGAAAACTGTGCTGGTCCTCCCACGTTTCCTATCTTTCGGCTCGCTGTCTGCGATCGCTTAACACCCTCAGTGTCCTGAATGGTACCTCCTGGGGAGCGGACCGAGTGGTCCTTCTCCGCCTCTATCGCGCCTTAGTGCGCTCGAAATTGGATTATGGAAGCATAGTCTACTCCTCTGCTCGGCCGTCTATTCTTCGGCGTCTCGACTCTATCCACCACCATGGATTATGTTTAGTGTCTGGAGCTTTTTACACTAGCCCTGTGGAAAGCCTTTATGCTGAGACTGCTGAACCTCCGCTGTCCAATCGGCAAGCAGTCCTCCTGAGTCGTTATGCTAGCCATCTGTCTTGCATGCCTGCTAATCCAGCCCATGACCTTTTTTTCGACGCCTCCTTTGATGGAGGGTATGCAGGCCGCTCCTCCTCCCTACTACCCCCGGGAGTCCGCTTCCGTCAACTGCTCCATTCTCTTTCCTTCCGCTTTCGTAAAACATTCTTGACAACTTGGGGTACAGCACCGCCTTGGCTCTGTCCCTGGATCTGCCTGCTCCGTGACCTTTGTCAATTTCCCAAGAATGGTACCCCTACACTTGTTTATCGTCGGGCATTTGCTGCTCTATGTGCACAAAAGACGGACGCCACATTTATTTACACTGACGGCTTGAAAACATCGTTAGGTGTAGGGAGTGCCTATATTGTTGGCGACACCCCAAATCGCTTTCGGCTTCCCGACCAGTGTTCGGTTTATACTGCGGAGCTTTACACTGTTCTCCGGGCTGTCCACTACATCCGCCGCCATCAGCGGATACAGTACGTTATCTGCTCAGATTCTCTCAGCTCTCTCCTCAGTCTCCAAGCTCTTTATCCTGTGCACCCTCTGGTCCACCGGATTCAGAACTGTCTGCGCTTGCTCCACCTGGGGGGCGTCTCGGTGGCGTTCCTCTGGCTCCCGGGACACGCTGGTATCTGTGGGAATGAGGCGGCCGATATAGCGGCCAAGGCTGCAGTCTCTCTTCCTCGGCCAGCTATTCAGTCGCTTCCCTTCACCGATCTACAGAGCGGTTTATGTCGCAAAGTTGCTCATTTATGGCATGCGCATTGGTCAACACTTTCCCGTAATAAATTGCGGGAAGTGAAAGCCCTTCCTTGCGCTTGGACCTCTTCCTCCCGAACGCGTCGGCGGGAGGAGGTAATTTTAGCTAGACTCCGGATAGGGCACTGTCTTTTTAGCCATCGACATCTTTTAAGCGGCGATCCTCCCCCACTCTGTCCCCACTGCTTTCAGCTGTGGACGGTAAGACACCTTTTAATTGAATGCCCCTATTTTAATCCGTTACGCTCCCGTCTACAGCCATCGCCTGATCTATCATTGATTTTTAGCAGATGACACGCGCTCAGCCCACCGCGTTCTCCAGTTTATTAGTGACAGTGAAATGACGTCAGTCATTTGAAGCTTTTTTTGGGGACAACCACCCCCTTTCTGTAGTGGATTTTTAAGCATTTCTTCTATTTTTAGTTTCTCCAATTTTATGACTTTGTTCCCATTGCTGCTGGTTTTCAATTTCGGTTTTTTACTGTCTTAAGTCATGGGCTGGGCGCTAATGACCATAGAAGTTTTACGCCCTAAAACCAAAAACAATAAAAAAATCTCCCCTCTAGCTATCGCCCCTTTTCTCTCACGAGTAGTGTCTGTAAAGTTTTGGAGCGTATGGTGAATTACCGTCTAGCGTGGTGGCTGGAGTCCCGCAGTCTTTTAACACCTGCCCAATGCGGATTCCGAAAGCATCGTTCTGCCGTTGACCATCTTGTTGCTGTCTCCACTTATATCATGAATAATTTTCTCCGGAAAAGCCAAACAGTAGCAATATATTTGATCTGGAGAGTGCATACGATACCTGTTGGAGGACAGGTATCCTCCGCACACTGTTCTCTTAGGGCTTTCGAGGTCGGCTGCCCCTTTTTCTTCACGAATTTATGGCAGAGCGCACATTTAGGGTGCGGGTGAACACTACTCTCTCCCGTACTTTCTCCCAAGAAAACGGGGTACCCCAGGGCTCCGTGCTGAGTGTTGTACTGTTTGCCATTGCCATCAATCCAATTATGGATTGTCTCCTTCCTGATGTCTCGGGCTCCCTCTTTGTGGACGATTTTGCGATCTACTACAGCTCTCAACGGACCAACTTTCTTGAACGACGTCTTCAAGGATGTCTCGATCGCCTCCACTCTTGGAGCATCGAAACCGGCTTCCGTTTTTCTTCCAGTAAGACCGTTTGTGTTAATTTTTGGCGACGTAAGGAGTTTCTTCCACCCTCCTTACATCTAGGACCTGTCAACCTTCCATTTTCGGACGTCGCTAAATTCTTGGGTCTCATGTTTGACAAAAAACTATGCTGGTCCTCCCACATTTCGTATCTTTCGGCTCGCTGTCTGCGATCCCTCAACACCCTCCGTGTCCTGAATGGTACGTCCTCGGGAGCGGACCGAGTGGTCCTTCTCCGCCTCTATCGCGCCTTAGTGAGCTCGAAATTGGACTATGGAAGCATAGTCTACTCCTCTGCTCGGCCGTCTATTCTTCGACGTCTCGACTCTATCCACCACCGTGGATTACGTTTAGTGTCTGGAGCTTTTTACACCAGCCCTGTGGAAAGCCTTTATGCTGAGACTGCTGAACCTCCGCTGTCAAATCGGCGAGCAGTCCTTCTGAGCCGTTATGCCAGCCATCTGTCTTCCATGCCTGCTAATCCAGCCCATGACATATTTTTCGACGCCTCCTTTGATGTAGGGTATGCAGGCCGCTCCTCCTCCCTACTACCACCGGGAGTCCGCTTCCGTCGACTGCTCCATTCTCTTTCCTTCCGCTTTCCTACAACCTTCTTGACAACTTGGGGTACAGCACCGCCTTGGCTCCGTCCCCGGATCTACCTGCTCTGTGACCTTTGTCGATTTCCCAAGGATGGTACCCCTTCACTTGTTTATTGTCGGGCATTTGCTGCTCTATGTGCACAAATGACGGAAGCCACATTTATTTACACCGATGGCTCGAAAACACTGTTAGGTGTAGGGAGTGCCTATGTTGTTGGCGACACCCCAAATCACTTTCGGCTTCCCGACCAGTGTTCGGTCTATACTGCGGAGCTGAATGCTGTTCTCCGGGCTGTCCACTACATCCGCCGCCATCAGCGGATACAGTACGTTATCTGCTCCGATTCTCTCAGCTCTCTCCTCAGTCTCCAAGCTCTTTACCCTGTTCACCCTCTGGTCCACCAGATTTAGGACTGTCTGCGCTTGCTCCACCTGGGGGGCGTCTCGGTGGCATTCCTCTGGCTCCCGGGACACGTTGGTATCTGCGGAAATGAGGCGGCCGATATTGCAGCCAAGGCTGCAGTCTCTCTTCTTCGGCCAGCTATTCCATCGATTCCCGTCGCCGATCTACGGCGCGTTTTATGTCGTCGTGTTGTTCATTTATGGCACGCGCACTGGTCGACACTTCCCCAAAATAAATTGCGGGACGTGAAAACTCTTCCTTGTACTTGGACCTCTTCCTCCCGAACGTGTCGTCGGGAGGAGGTAATTTTAACTAGACTCCGGATAGGGTACTGTCTTTTTAGCCATAGACATCTTTTAAGCGGCGATCCTCCCCCACTCTGTCCCCACTGCTCTCAGTTGTGGACGGTAAGACACCTTTTAATTGAGTGCCCCTATTTTACTCCATTACGCGCCCGTCTACAGCTGTCGCCTGATATATCGTCAATTTTAGCAGTTGACACGCGATCGTTCGATCGCGTTCTAGAGTTCATTCGTGCCAGTGAAATGTCGTCAGTTATTTGAAGTTTTTTTTGGGACAACCAACCCCCTTCTGTAGTGAATTTTTAAGCCTTCCTTCTGCTTTGTTTCTCCAATTTTATGACTTTTGTTCCCATTGCTGCTAGTTTCCTTTTTCGTTTTTTTACTGTTTCCTAAGTCATAGACCGGGTGTTAATGACCCTAGCAGTTTTGCGCCCTAAAACCATAACAAAAAAAAAAAAAGATTCAAGGTGCAATGAACTACACTCCCTGCCAGATGTATGCAGTGTATTCACTGCAGAACTGGTGGCCTTTGCTTGACCTTTCAGTTACGTTTTTTGCACTGGAAAGTAGCTCTTACACCCATTAGTTGTGACCATCCAGGATCTTCTGGATGGTTAGTCATCTTTGGACCCCAGATCATGTTGGGATCCAAGAATTGCAACTTTAGAGATGGAAGTACCAGAACCAGACCTTTGGTACCCTTCACGCTGTCAATTGTTGGAGGCTTTGAACATGGATTTTTGTATGCTCTGGTTTTCCTGAACAAACTGCTAGCAGTAAAGGGAACCATGACCATGTAGCAGTCTTCCCTTCATGCAAGTTGCAGGGAATCTACCTTTCTGTCAACTTCGCATTGGCCACAGTTGGCTGTACCATGGTCACATTCTATGTGAGAGTCTACCTCACTGTGAGCGCGGTACCATTCTGATGGTAGCCCACTTTCTACTGGACTGCCATTATTTGGGCACCTGATAGTGAACCATAAACCTGTTGACACGATATCAAAGTTGATGATCTGGTTTTATGTTTTATCTGTGAAGATGGTTTCTATTTCTCTCAGCAGCAGGGCACATTGGTTTTGTCAACCAATTGAGGGATTGGTGAGGTGATACATCGCCTGCCCAACCTGTGGGGCCCATGGGTGCCCATGCTTAGTGTCTGGCCTAGCTCCTACCCTTGCCACCTTTTTAATTCTTCTTGTTCTTTTACAGTTATCGTTGGTTGACAGACTTGTCATTGTCCTCTTTTCTGAGATTTCATGTTGTCTGTGTAGTTAGTTTCCTTACGGTAATGGAGAATGTGGATGTATTGGTCATAAGTAGAGGGTGTCTCTCCAGTCGCATAATGTGTCCCAGAGATGTCCAGCTGCCTCCAGGGTGAGGCAACTCTCCCCCATTCACCCTTTTTACCACACTCTCTCTTTTACATGCTTCTATCTCCTGGTTTTCACGATTCTTGGATACAGTCAAGTCCATTGGGATCTGCCTTCTGTTTACTTCCTCTCAAGAGGCTAAGCTCAGCTTGACAGCAAAGGATTAAGAACCCTTTGATCCCATTGATCCAGCCGGCCATCCGTGTGATCTACAACTAAACTGCAACCACTGTGCTAATTTCTACATGGGTATGACAAGTAACAAGCTGTCTGCCCACATGAATAGATACTGCCAAACTGAAGTGAAGAGACAGTTGCTGAACATGCTGCAAAACACAATGTGCTCCACTTCGTTTGATGCTTCAGTTTGAACCATTTGGAGTCTACATACCTACACCAGCTCTTCTGAATTGCACAGGTAGGAACTCTCCCTGCAACATATGCTGCATTGCCATAACCCTCCCTGTCCTCAACCGCCGCTATTCCCTGTCCTCCACACTTACCTGTCCCCTCTTGGACTTTGCATTCTTTGAATGTTAGTGTGTGTTATTCAGTCTGTGAGGATCCATATTGCCCAGGGTGAATTGAACATCAGAGGCAGTAGAGTGTGAATGTTTGGTGCAGGATTGTTTGAACAACATGATCGGCTCTTACTACTTTGAAGAAACATTAACAGGTAAAGAATATGCACAATTTCCTACCAAAGTTCTACCAGCCCTGCTTTGGAAAGTACTACCGGAAATAAACAGAAATGGTACTGACATGATGGTTGCCTGGCTTGTTACTTGCTTGTGGCTAGAAAATCTGCTCAATTCTTTCGTGGTCACTGGATGGAGTGTGAAGGTATTATCTGCTGGTGAGCATGTTGAGCTGAGGGATGTGAAGGCATTATCGTTGACAGGCTGGGCTAAATTGACACCCACTGGCTCTTTCTCTTTCTCTCTCTCTCTCTCTCTCTCTCTCTCTCTCTCTCTCTCTCTCTCTCTCTCTCGAGGTAAATTCAAATTACGATGACAGAAAGCTATTAAAAATTGCATTGTTGCAGTATTTGCAATGATATTGGAGGATTCTCTTAATACTCTCACTATTCCTTGCATCAGCGATTTCACACACATATTGCAGCAGACCAGGGACATTTAAAACACTGTTCAGGCAGGAACATGGACTAGCAAGCAGGTGGGCATCCAGGGCAGTTGTATTTCCAAATGAGACAACAAAACTCAGATGAAAATCCTATACAGTATTTATTCATCATAAAGGGATACAGACGGTGCACCTATAAAAGTCTCTCTCTGTTTGAAGTGGAATGTAGGAGAGCAGGAGAGAAACATGTTAGCAGTTCCGAAGTCAGTAGCTGAGAGAGCAAGGTGTCTCTACCATGGCTCTCAGCCACCCATTTCAAAGATCCCATGTGATTCCTCCTCACTCCTATTGGTCAAAGACAGCGACCAACACAATGCCAAGGCATCCCTCTGTCAGCAGTCTGCAACTGCGGGAACCATGCTTACAGCCAGCAGCATGTGCTGAAACTATGGGCAAGCTGTGAATGATCTTCACAGCAATCAGTTCAAAACATAGTTTAAAATTTAAAAAATAACGGATTTTAAATTATTCATTTCTACTCCCACCAAAATGGTGGTTCCTGCGCAACCCTCCCCCCTCCTGCAGGAGTAGAGCATTCACTTTTGTAAAACTGATTTATTGAAAGCTCCTTTGGACAGGTAGTGCTACGAAAGGGACCTTACTAGTTAAGGGAAAGTGGTTTTTGTCTCAATTATTGTGTGCAGGGGCATTATATTCCAATACTCATTTGAATACTTCAGGGGACAGTGGTAGTTACAGGGTAGTTTTACTTGCAGTTATTGCCTTACAATATGTTTGGGCTAACAAGGGCAGAGTATTGTGGGGCCACCGGCTGTGGCAAGACGGATTCACGGACACTGGCAGTAAGGGGATCCTTGCCAAGCTGATCTTCCCTCAGAAATTGGCTGACACAGGAACTGCAACACTTCTGGTGGGCATAAATTGTGGGGCCCAGTTGGAGTGTTTAAACAATAACAAGGGACTGTATTTAGAAAAAGGTCTGTTATTCGGTGGCTACATTTTGATGGTTACTTTAAAAATAAGAGGGTGGAACTAATAAGTAGTACAGTTATCTACCTCTAGGTCTTTGCTGTTATTGTCTGTTACCATATGGCTGAAAGCCTCCTAAGCTAGAAACTGATCATTAACACTTTCGCTGCGGCATTGGTGCAGGTGCGCAACTCTGCAGTGCGGCACGGCAAGTGCGAGTGCGGGCTGGTAACACACTGAAACGGCAGGTACCGCTCGGAGCCGACACTCCTAAGCACACCTGAGCTACATGCTGACGTCACGACCTTGTAAGATCTGTAGGATCATGTTCTATACCGACTTAATGATGACACATTAGATGCATTACTTCGAATAAGCTTCGACTGTATTTTGGTTATGTTTTAAAGTCTGTTTGCTACCTGACACCTGTAGGGGTCACAGCCGTCATTCAAATGCTCGTGATTTGTTGATAGTGTAACAAAAAATACAATTTGTATTCCAAAACGCATATTCTTAAGAAACAAAGAAAGGAATAAGGAAACTGGATTCATGTGAAATTATATTTACTTCAAATGCGCATTTTGAAGATTGACTGATAGAGGTCGTCAATTTAATAGCATGTTTGCTCCCGGTGTGATAGAATTAGCCGTTTACATTTATCATAGACGCCCGAATGTGTAAAAATTAGTAAGCGAAACACTTTTCCTGCTCCTTTTCACATTGGAATGTCCAATAACCGCCATTATGAACAATATACGTTCGATAACTGACCACACAAAACAAAAGTATACACGCTTTGATGCTAGCTTAGACGCTGCAACTAGACTGAGTAACAAGACAGTGAGCGCAGACGCTTATCAGCATCAACCACACTGGCTCATGGCTTCTTGTGATGCTTACAAGCGTCAGCCGCAGCGAAAGTGTTAAACAATGTCCACAAGTATATGTAAATGGTTACATTGTGATTTTTTAAAAAGTGTATTGCATTAATCGCTTCTCAAAATAATCTACCGTCTAGTAGTATTTCCCAAGACACACACTAACATTTAGTCATTTACGTAAAGAAACATTACTCCAAGTATAACAGCAGTTAAGTTACAGACTACAGCTTAAGTTCGAGGTAAATGTTTTTGGTGCAGATATCAACATTTCAGCAGAGAGTAGTTCACATTCACAAGCACATTCACAGGTATACCTGTGTATACAGTCCTAGTTTTAACAAGAGGTGCACTCAGATTCAACTTCTGTAGGAACACTGTCTGCTTTTGTTGTAAAGAGTTGTATAGGTAAAAACTACAGCTAAACATGAAAAACTAAGGTAGGGTCCACGCCTTATTCCCTTTAATTGTCCATCTCTGGTTGTAATTGCCTGGTGGCTGAGACTCGGGTACAACTTCCTTAGACAACCTATTGAACCACTTACAGCAGCCCTTCCAATACAGGGGCCATAATGCTACTTCAGGAAAAAGTGGAGCTAGGTAGCATTAGTCAAAATGCACAGGGTGATTATAATTAAATTTCCACTACTTGAGCCACTATAGACAGAAAACTATTTAACCTTACTTCACATGAATGATGTACAGACTGTTCAATGCGAGATTTACTTTTTTAGTAGTATTGGTGCAATTAGGTGCCAGCACTGGTATGAGGAGGTAGGGTTGAAACACAAGCTTCAATGTCTATCACAGTTGCAGTCAATATGGGTGGACAAGGTGAGCAGGGCTTTACTTGTAAAGCTGTTTAACCAAAATAACAGCAATAATGCTGCTGCTCTTCACGAGTATTGACACGTTAAAGAAATACAGAGAGATTCTCTTTCCAGACTGGTGTTGAATATACACTCCTGGAAATGGAAAAAAGAACACATTGACACCGGTGTGTCAGACCCACCATACTTGCTCCGGACACTGCGAGAGGGCTGTACAAGCAACGATCACACGCACGGCACAGCGGACACACCAGGAACCGCGGTGTTGGCCGTCGAATGGCGCTAGCTGCGCAGCATTTGTGCACCGCCGCCGTCACTGTCAGCCAGTTTGCCGTGGCATACGGAGCTCCATCGCAGTCTTTAACACTGGTAGCATGCCGCGACAGCGCGGACGTGAACCGTATGTGCAGTTGACGGACTTTGAGCGAGGGCGTATAGTGGGCATGCGGGAGGCCGGGTGGACGTACCGCCGAATTGCTCAACACATGGGGCGTGAGGTCTCCACAGTACATCGATGTTGTCGCCAGTGGTCGGCGGAAGGTGCACGTGCCCGTCGACCTGGGACCGGACCGCAGCGACGCACGGATGCACGCCAAGACCGTAGGATCCTACGCAGTGCCGTAGGGGACCGCACCGCCACTTCCCAGCAAATTAGGGACACTGTTGCTCCTGGGGTATCGGCGAGGACCATTCGCAACCGTCTCCATGAAGCTGGGCTACGGTCCCGCACACCGTTAGGCGGTCTTCCGCTCACGCCCAAACATCGTGCAGCCCGCCTCCAGTGGTGTCGCGACAGGCGTGAATGGAGGGACGAATGGAGACGTGTCGTCTTCAGCGATGAGAGTCGCTTCTGCCTTGGTGCCAATGATGGTCGTATGCGTGTTTGTCGCCGTGCAGGTGACCGCCACAATCAGGACTGCATACGACCGAGGCACACGGGGCCAACACCCGGCATCATGGTGTGGGGAGTGATCTCCTACACTGGCCGTACACCACTGGTGATCGTCGAGGGGACACTGAATAGTGCACGGTACATCCAAACCGTCATCGAACCCATCGTTCTACCATTCCTAGACCGGCAAGGGAACTTGCTGTTCCAACAGGACAATGCACGTCCGCATGTATCCCGTGCCACCCAACGTGCTCTAGAAGGTGTAAGTCAACTACCCTGGCCAGCAAGATCTCCGGATCTGTCCCCCATTGAGCATGTTTGGGACTGGATGAAGCGTCGTCTCACGCGGTCTGCACGTCCAGCACGAACGCTGGTCCAACTGAGGCGCCAGGTGGAAATGGCATGGCAAGCCGTTCCACAGGACTACATCCAGCATCTCTACGATCGTCTCCATGGGAGAATAGCAGCCTGCATTGCTGCGAAAGGTGGATATACACTGTACTAGTGCCGACATTGTGCATGCTCTGTTGCCTGTGTCTATGTGCCTGTGGTTCTGTCAGTGTGATCATGTGATGTATCTGACCCCAGGAATGTGTCAATAAAGTTTCCCCTTCCTGGGACAATGAATTCACGGTGTTCTTATTTCAATTTCCAGGAGTGTAATTCAAAAGTTTGAATTAATTAGTGATTTGGAAACTGCTCCTGGGAGAGCCCAATGGCCAATTGCACCACGAATTGTTGAATAACCCCTCAGGCTCAGCATTTGTTTGCTGAGTACAGGTTTGACAACACTGGGGTTCCTGAGCTGGGGACTGGTGAGCACCGCCAGTCCTCTGTTGCTGTAAGTTTTGGGCATGCTCCAGTGACCACCGTATGGTCGCAGTGGTGGAATGTTGTGTGTCACAGAATATTAACCACCCAGATTGCGAGCATGCTAAAACTTCTATAAAAAAGAAGTCTGATGAGATACATTGCTGTTGAGGAGGAACCTGCTGCACCTCAGTTGTATAACGCTTACCCAGGCAAGTGGGACTCTGTCTGGGTGGACTTTCTTCCCTAGCTGCTCATGGGAACACCATGAAGTCTAAATCCCATGTTTCTAATCGTAGCAGTTCAGGTGGGCTGTTGGGTTGTATTAACACCCACAATCATAAGAGCCCTTGTGTGGCTAGTCCACCTGAGTCATCTCTGAGTGCCAATGATAGTAATCATAGTTATAGGCCACAACCTGTGGTAGATAACATTTTTGTCATGAAACATGTAGACAGTGCTTTTCAGAAATTATCGCCTTCTTATATCCACAAAGAGCTTGAAGGACTTGCAGGGCAACTCAAATCCATCAAGAGGCTGTGGAATGACCCACTTCTGCTGGAGACTGAGGGCTCCCCAAGTACAGGAGCTGTTCACTGCTAAGCTTATTGGAGAATATCCCATCAACAGTGAGTTGAACACTGGGTTAGATAGCATTAAAGGTGTTATAAAATTCCAGGATATTGTGGATATGCATACAAAAAATTGCAACAGGAATGGGAAAGAGCAAGAGCGACTGAAGTCCTAATCGTCAACATCATTTGTTCTCACATTCAATATGCCGAAGTTGTTGGGGTGTATTCCAGCAGGATTCTCCACCTTAGGGTTAGACCTTATGTCCCGAATCCAATGCGCTGCTTCAAGTGCCAACACTTCGGTCACACACCACTATCGGTTGTAACAGTCGGGCTACATGTGCGCAACATGGCACACAAACTAGGCTTTCAATGCACTGCCCCACCTAGGTGTATTAATTGCTCCCAGGCCAATCTGGTTGGGAACAGAGATGCTCCTGTCTTTGCTGAAGAAAAGAAGATTCAGGAAATTAGCCATACAACATGTTTCAGACTCTGATGCGAAGAAGGAATTCAAGGCCACTTAACAACCAAGTTTTGTCAAGCCTTTTGCATCAGTGTTGAAGCAGCGTGTCCATAGGATCATTGTTAGCACCCAGACTATGACGGTTGAGCAGGGCTCATCTACCTGCATTTGTAAATGCAGCTGCCAGCCTGCACTGCCGGTCATCCTATCACTGAAAGTTACCGAACATAATGTCAGCATAGATAGCAAACCATCACTGCAGACATTGGAATAGATCCAGCAGAGTGTTTGTGAGACATCAGCCTTGCCACCGTCCCCAAAATCCAAGCTGGGGATAAAGACCGAATGGCCAAAGTGATCCGCTCTGTAGCCATCAGCCCATGTGAACTTGTCACTGTTTGATGGATCTGACAATGATCATTGATCATACCATCATCGGTATGGATGTTTACATTCGTCTGAGGGAACCAGTGAGTCCCTCAAGTGACCCCCACCCCCTTTTGTTGCCATCTCTCCGCTGTGGCAGAACGCTAATGGGAAGGACAGAGTAGGTATATTTTTTTATATCAATAAGGCGTACAATACTATTTGGAGACACCTTGTTCTAAGGCAGGTCCACCAGTGGAGCTTCTGTGGCTCTCTTCCCTTCTTTATTTGGTCCTTTTTATCACAGCACCTTTTTCAGTTCTGAGTTGATGTGCTGTCACATAGTTTCGAGCAGGAGAATGATGTTCCTTAGGACAGTTTTTTAAGTTTTAGCCTCTTTTCCACAGCCATCAACACTATCACGCCTGTGGAAGGAGTCCTGTACAATGCTCCTTATTTATGGACGATTTTGCAGCTTTCTTTTGATCATCCAGTATTGCAACAGCAACCTTGATGGTTGCAACTTACACTGCAGAGGATGGTGGAGTGGGCTGCAAAGACTGGTTTTACATTTTCTGCAGAGAAGAGTGTGTGGGTGGGTGTGCATGTGTGTTTATTTTAATCGTTTTTGTCATATTTTTAATTTACCTGAATTGCAGGTGTGGAACACTATTCTCCCTTTTAAAGACTCTGTGTGGTTTTTGGGCCTCAGTTTCAACTCCAAGCTGTCATGGTTACCACACATGAAGGACCTCAAGGCAAGGGCCCAGAAGGCACTGAACATTTTTAAGTGTCATAGCCACAGGTCTTGGGGAGCAGACAGGAAGCACCTGCTCCAGTTTTATGGGGCTTTCATTTGGTCACCTACGTACCTGGCTTTCATTTGGTCACCTCCGTACCTGGCTTTCATTTGGTCACCTCCGTACCTGGCTTTCATTTGGTCACCTCCGTACCTGGCTTTCATTTGGTCACCTCCGTACCTGGCTCTCATTTGGTCACCTCCGTACCTGGCTCTCATTTGGTCACCTCCGTACCTGGCTCTCATTTGGTCACCTCCGTACCTGGCTCTCATTTGGTCACCTGCGTACCTGGCTCTCATTTGGTCACCTGCGTACCTGGCTCTCATTTGGTCACCTGCGTACCTGGCTCTCATTTGGTCACCTGCGTACCTGGCTCTCATTTGGTCACCTGCGTACCTGGCTCTCATTTGGTCACCTGCGTACCTGGCTCTCATTTGGTCACCTGCGTACCTGGCTCTCATTTGGTCACCTGCGTACCTGGCTCTCATTTGGTCACCTGCGTACCTGGCTCTCATTTGGTCACCTGCGTACCTGGCTCTCATTTGGTCACCTGCGTACCTGGCTCTCATTTGGTCACCTGCGTACCTGGCTCTCATTTGGTCACCTGCGTACCTGGCTCTCATTTGGTCACCTGCGTACCTGGCTCTCATTTGGTCACCTGCGTACCTGGCTCTCATTTGGTCACCTGCGTACCTGGCTCTCATTTGGTCACCTGCGTACCTGGCTCTCATTTGGTCACCTGCGTACCTGGCTCTCATTTGGTCACCTGCGTACCTGGCTCTCATTTGGTCACCTGCGTACCTGGCTCTCATTTGGTCACCTGCGTACCTGGCTCTCATTTGGTCACCTGCGTACCTGGCTCTCATTTGGTCACCTGCGTACCTGGCTCTCATTTGGTCACCTGCGTACCTGGCTCTCATTTGGTCACCTGCGTACCTGGCTCTCATTTGGTCACCTGCGTACCTGGCTCTCATTTGGTCACCTGCGTACCTGGCTCTCATTTGGTCACCTGCGTACCTGGCTCTCATTTGGTCACCTGCGTACCTGGCTCTCATTTGGTCACCTGCGTACCTGGCTCTCATTTGGTCACCTGCGTACCTGGCTCTCATTTGGTCACCTGCGTACCTGGCTCTCATTTGGTCACCTGCGTACCTGGCTCTCATTTGGTCACCTGCGTACCTGGCTCTCATTTGGTCACCTGCGTACCTGGCTCTCATTTGGTCACCTGCGTACCTGGCTCTCATTTGGTCACCTGCGTACCTGGCTCTCATTTGGTCACCTGCGTACCTGGCTCTCATTTGGTCACCTGCGTACCTGGCTCTCATTTGGTCACCTGCGTACCTGGCTCTCATTTGGTCACCTGCGTACCTGGCTCTCATTTGGTCACCTGCGTACCTGGCTCTCATTTGGTCACCTGCGTACCTGGCTCTCATTTGGTCACCTGCGTACCTGGCTCTCATTTGGTCACCTGCGTACCTGGCTCTCATTTGGTCACCTGCGTACCTGGCTCTCATTTGGTCACCTGCGTACCTGGCTCTCATTTGGTCACCTGCGTACCTGGCTCTCATTTGGTCACCTGCGTACCTGGCTCTCATTTGGTCACCTGCGTACCTGGCTCTCATTTGGTCACCTGCGTACCTGGCTCTCATTTGGTCACCTGCGTACCTGGCTCTCATTTGGTCACCTGCGCACCTGGCTCTCATTTGGTCACCTGCGCACCTGGCTCTCATTTGGTCACCTGCGCACCTGGCTCTCATTTGGTCACCTGCGCACCTGGCTCTCATTTGGTCACCTGCGCACCTGGCTCTCATTTGGTCACCTGCGCACCTGGCTCTCATTTGGTCACCTGCGCACCTGGCTCTCATTTGGTCACCTGCGCACCTGGCTCTCATTTGGTCACCTGCGCACCTGGCTCTCATTTGGTCACCTGCGCACCTGGCTCTCATTTGGTCACCTGCGCACCTGGCTCTCATTTGGTCACCTGCGCACCTGGCTCTCATTTGGTCACCTGCGCACCTGGCTCTCATTTGGTCACCTGCGCACCTGGCTCTCATTTGGTCACCTGCGCACCTGGCTCTCATTTGGTCACCTGCGCACCTGGCTCTCATTTGGTCACCTGCGCACCTGGCTCTCATTTGGTCACCTGCGCACCTGGCTCTCATTTGGTCACCTGCGCACCTGGCTCTCATTTGGTCACCTGCGCACCTGGCTCTCATTTGGTCACCTGCGCACCTGGCTCTCATTTGGTCACCTGCGCACCTGGCTCTCATTTGGTCACCTGCGCACCTGGCTCTCATTTGGTCACCTGCGCACCTGGCTCTCATTTGGTCACCTGCGCACCTGGCTCTCATTTGGTCACCTGCGCACCTGGCTCTCATTTGGTCACCTGCGCACCTGGCTCTCATTTGGTCACCTGCGCACCTGGCTCTCATTTGGTCACCTGCGCACCTGGCTCTCATTTGGTCACCTGCGCACCTGGCTCTCATTTGGTCACCTGCGCACCTGGCTCTCATTTGGTCACCTGCGCACCTGGCTCTCATTTGGTCACCTGCGCACCTGGCTCTCATTTGGTCACCTGCGCACCTGGCTCTCATTTGGTCACCTGCGCACCTGGCTCTCATTTGGTCACCTGCGCACCTGGCTCTCATTTGGTCACCTGCGCACCTGGCTCTCATTTGGTCACCTGCGCACCTGGCTCTCATTTGGTCACCTGCGCACCTGGCTCTCATTTGGTCACCTGCGCACCTGGCTCTCATTTGGTCACCTGCGCACCTGGCTCTCATTTGGTCACCTGCGCACCTGGCTCTCATTTGGTCACCTGCGCACCTGGCTCTCATTTGGTCACCTGCGCACCTGGCTCTCATTTGGTCACCTGCGCACCTGGCTCTCATTTGGTCACCTGCGCACCTGGCTCTCATTTGGTCACCTGCGCACCTGGCTCTCATTTGGTCACCTGCGCACCTGGCTCTCATTTGGTCACCTGCGCACCTGGCTCTCATTTGGTCACCTGCGCACCTGGCTCTCATTTGGTCACCTGCGCACCTGGCTCTCATTTGGTCACCCGCGCACCTGGCTTTGTACCTGAGTCATTGACACCATCCACCACGAGGGGATCAGGCTGTCCATGGCCGCTTGCAGCACCAGTCCCATACATAGTCTCTGTGCTGAGGCTGGTGAACCGTCACTTACCATCTGGCGGCAGTTTCTCACGATGTATCAGATGTGTAAACTCCTCACTACTCCCACTTCCCCAGCATGCATACCATTGCTTGTTCAGCTATGGAATGCCTCTTTATAAATCATCCATGAGCAATGAGGTCATTTGGGAGCCATGTAAAATGTGTGCTGGATTCCCTTGGTGTGGGGCATGTACAGGATCAAATCCAGGATTTTAACTGACTGCTGCCCTAGTTACTGCAGAGGCCCACTCCTGCTTCTGTTTTTAATGCAATATTTTTAGGCATTTTTAAATGAGCACAGCTACGTTGTTGTCTTCATGGATGGATCTAAAAATGGTGACTCCATTGCTTGCTCTGTTGCTTTTCCAGATCATGTCCTCACGATCTGCTTGATTCCAGAGTCCACTGTATTTGAGCTCAACTATCAGCAATCTTGAGGGCGCCGGAGCATGTGAGGTATGCCGTGCCTGCTAAATTCCTCATCTGTTCTAATTCCCTGAATGCCCTGCAGTCTCGACAGTGCTTGTATCCAGCTGATGAACTAGTTCAGGATCTCCAGGATGCCCTCCTGCAGCTATGACAACTGGGGAAGGAAGTGTCCTCCTCCTGAGTGCCAGGGCACATGGATCTTGCTGGGAATAAAAGGGTGGATGTAGCAGCCAAGGAGGTGTCTCTTGATCCTCAATTAGTTCAGTGTGCCATCCCCCTGCACACACCTGTCTCACTGTTGAGGAACAGAGTGATCCATTGATGGGAAGGTGAGTGGCTGGAAGTGGCTGATACTAAGCTGCATCTAGTAAAGCCTGCTGTTCAGCAATGGTGTCCTGCTTTTCAGCCACAAAGACGCGATGAGGTCCTGCTTAGGCCACAGTCCTCTGGAGCATGGCTTCAGGCTCTGAGAGGATCCTCCAATGTGGGGTGCTTGTGGTGTACAGATAACAGTGCCACATTTTACTAGACTGTGTTTTATTTTTGGATCAGAGGGCAGCAGCAGATTTTCCAGTAGATCTGCCCTCTGCTTTAAGTGAAACTGAAATGAATGTGGTTAGAGTTTTAAGATTTTGTGATGTGTCCAACTTGTCTCCGAGAATTTTAGGGAGACATTCTTAATGTGTTAACAGGGTGACTGGCTCACTGACTCATCCATGTTTTTTTGACAGGTCAGCCAGTCATATTTCCCTGTGCTTTTCTTTCTTTGATCTCTTCTGTGGTTTTACTTCTGTTTTAATCCCAAGAATATCACCTTTCAACCCCCCCCCCTTCTATTGTATTAAGGCCTGTGAGATAGAGTGATTGTGTTAATGAGTCAATTATTGCCATTTTATAGGTTTCCTTCTCAATGTGCAACAAAAATTTTAGACGTTTCATCTGTGACATGGGCGTGGAACATTTTGTGTACCACACTTTACACTCACTGGGGCAGTGAACACTCATAATTGTCACATTTGGCGATTGTCACCACCGAGGAGCGTTTGTGAAATTCCCCTGCGTAGTGAACGCATCACTGTGTGGTGTGGCATTATGGCGCAGTTCATGATTAGTCCGTTTTTCTTTGAGAAACTCAGACCCCAATGACCAAAGACATGAAGTGTGAACAGCACACATTACTATGATATGGTTCACCAACATGTGATTCCAGCTCTACAGGAGAGACATACTTTGGCTCCTTTGATTTGATGCATGATGGAACTCCATCTCAAATTGCTTGTGAGGTCACTCATTTACTACGTAACATATTTGAAGAAAACTGAATCATTGGTTGATCATTCTAAACAGTGTGAACCCGAATTATTTCTGGCAGTTACTGGAGGAGAGGATTCATCAATGGGACACTAATACATGTTGGAGGTTGATGATATAGCCAGTTTCCCACCTCAGGTGTTTCAGCTGGTAGTAGAACAATCTTGAGTGCAGTTCCAGGCAGATGCGGATGCAGGTGGTCATCACATTGAGCAATGTTTGTAACCTGGAATGTAAACTTGGTTGTTGTTGTTGTGGTCTTCAGTCCTGAGACTGGTTTGATGCAGCTCTCCATGCTACTCTATCCTGTGCAAGCTTCTTCATCTCCCAGTACCTACTGCAACCTACATCTTTCTGAATCTGCTTAGTGTATTCATCTATTGGTCTCCCCCTACGATTTTTACCCTCCACGCTGCCCTCCAATACTTGGTATGCAATTAATAAATGTAACCCCCTCATGTGGAAATTAAATTGTGTCTTTCAATGATGTATTCATTATTACTCTTCCACATGTCCACACAAATGTTTCAGTCCTACAATCAATCATTTTACACCAGGGCCAAGTAGCAGAAGTTTATTCATAACCATGCTGTATATTAATGAATATACACAGTAGCATGATCCATACTGATCTCTCCTTTTTCATGAACAATGAGAGTCTCTGTCCATTGCAGCAGGTGGTCATCAGTACAACTGAGTGGCATCGACCAGATGTCAGGAGTGTGTACACCCAAGGGTAGTTTCAGTGAATGTAACACAAAAAGTTCAAGCCTTTCATTGAAATTGTATTCTAGCTGTGCTGGTAGCTTGAAAGTGGATGTGATGATATCACACTGTGAATCATTAAACAACAAACCACAAACCAGTCAGAGTAATATGGCAGGTTGAGGGATAAGCATGTCAATGCAAAAACACCAGAGGCTTAAACAAGCCGGGGACATTGCATACTGGTCCTGATCGGTTCCTCAGCATGCAGGATTGAGTCAGAGATTGTAGGATAAAATGGATGTTTTTTCTGCTTACCAGCGCAGTTGTACATAAGAAGTACAGTGATAACAGTTATTCAGTGTGATGTGAGGTCAGCCAAGTTTTATAAGGAAACACATTATCTATGTTATAGAACAATCTGCGCTCTTAAAGAAATGGCTGGACTGCCTAGTAGACACAATAACACATCAGATGTGGTGTCATATATTATGCATGTCATTTCTGGGTTTGAATAAGATGAATGAATTCATATGAGATGTTCATTAATCATATGACATGAATAATCCACCATGACTGTGAGGTGGCTATAAATAGAATTTAGAGAGATTGAACCTTCAGGTAATAGATCAGGCTTGGTATAAATAGGGCAGCTCGGATGAGTACATGATATGAAGTAATTAGTTCAGATGATGAAATGCTTAGATAAGTTTGTAGGTAAATCTCAATTACCAATGACACAAGTGTGGTTTAGTGCAGTCCTTGATGATGCCAAATGAGATATTCTGTGATTGTCACAAATTCAAATAGTCCATGATCAAAGTTACTTAGATTAGGGGGTTAAGTGGGCTGGATGGTTCAACATCTAATTGAAGCAATTTAACAGTTATGGGAAATGGAAAAGTTTCTGTAATATGCTTTGAGGTTGAAGTATGCAGGTACTACCAATGTATTCCCAGTTACTCGCAGTGCAATTGAATTCTTTAGCAAAGAGATTGAAATGTAAACTGATAGGCTAATAAAACGCCTAGACTCTCATTAATGATTCAGACCTCTTACATGGGTGGCGCAAAAGATTGTATATTGTCAGGGGATGTTGCTGGGTGTTTTGCCACCCTAGGCGAGAACTGAAAATGATGCCCCATCGTATTTTTACTATCATGAGTCTCCCCAATATCCATCCGCAAACAACAACAACCACCACCACCACAATCCAGATCTCCTACTACATTTTAATTATCAAACTAAAATGACTGGATGTCCTCATTTTCTGCAGCTAGTCCTCAGTTTTCATGCTTTGTCATCAATACCTTTAAAACTGATTGAGGACAACAAATTTCCTCAGTTTCTTATTTTTTGTCCTCCATTTTGAAATTTTCCAAAATAACTGAAATAGAAGAACGTGCTGAACATTTTTAAACTATAACTCAACTGAATAGACCAGTCAAACTAATTTTGGCCTCAATTACTTATTTTATTTAATTGCAAGAAAATGGACAATATTCTGGTGTGAATAAATTTTTCCTTCAATTTAGAAATTATGCTGTACTGATGGGAATCATGGGAAAGCATCAAACTAGGTCATCTGGATAATCATGGTATTATTTCGTTTCTGTTTTCATTGAAATATTTTTAGAATGAGGAATAAATCTCAAATTTTTCAGCATCCACTTTATTGCAATTAAATAAATAAATGATGCCTTGTGTGCATATTCTGTTGAGATTTCTACAACCTTTATTAGCTGCCCCAGTAGAGCAGCAGTAGCTGCTTTAGTCTGAAGGTAGGTAGAGGCAATGACTACTATTGTCAAAGTAAGTGAAGACTATCCAAGAAACAGTTCTGCATGCTTTTGAAAACAATTTGGTGTTTTAATTTCTCCTATTTTTCACTTTTTCTCCTCATTTGCTCAATTTTTTCACTGTTTGATTAGAAATTAATTTTTTCTGCCCTTTCGTGCCCCTAAAACATTGTCACCCTATGTGACTGCCTATTCTTGCCTATTGGTAGAAATCCAAATGAGTCTGAATGGCCACAAGGTGAAGAGTGTATGAAAGCTACAGGCAGAATCTTATACTGAAGGGTAATGAACAACTCTCTCTCTCTCTCTCTCTCTCTCTAAGTGAATTAAAATAACAGGTAAATTGGTTCAGAACACTGTTATATGGGAACATAAGAGACTTCTCTTTCTGCTGGCTCTATGAGGCTAGTAGATTCAGTGATAGTATGCCACATAGTAGTAATCCGCAAATGGGCAGGATTACAAAGTTTTAGACGATTCAGATTGTGAAGTAATATTCTGACTATAAGCCGATAAGCCATAAAGACAACTTTCCTGTTTTTTGTTAAAACAGAGTGTAAGGAAGAATACAAAACAGCACATCACTTCTCAGACAGTCTTTGCTTACAATTATATATAAGGAGAAAGAATATATATGGGAGAAACAATGTTTCCAATGATCGAAAAGCCCTTTTACTGTAGTAAAAATTGACTGCAAGAAAGAAAATGAATTTTAACAGCACAGCATTTCCTTAGTCGCCGTCAGTTTTAACAGAAAATCTATACGTTGTTGTTTAAGCAATAATTAGCCTATGTCCGTGTGAAGATACACCGATGGGGAAAAAAAATCACAACACCAAAGAAGGGGTTATGCAACGTGAACGAAAGCTGGTAGGCACGTTTCTACATCTGAAAGATGTCTATTCAGATTTCACCCCAGTTACACAAGAGGGCACTAATAACACCATTACGACAATGCAAATCAAGTTTGCTTTAAATACGTGCCGTAACAGTTGTGAACGTTAGTTACCTTTGAGAACCGATGTAGTGATTACAGTTAGTCGAGAGCTCTTTCGAGACAACAAAGATGCCATTATCAGCACCTCACTGAGTTCGAATGAGGTCGTGTAATAGGGCTACAAGAAGCCGGGTGTTCCTTCTTCGATATTGCAGAAAGACTTGGCAGGAATGTAGCCACTGTACATCATTGTTGGCAATTGTGGTCACAAGAATGTATGGTCGCAAGAAGACTGTGGCACTGCCGAGAGGGAAGACCACCGTGTTCGGCATATGGGTCTGATGCATCACACTCCATCTTGTAATGGTACTCGAATTACGCAACCATTACGGCACCTCACCTGAACCTCTCCATACCAGCTATATTCTACTGTGTTTCTGCAAAGTAGTTGACATATTTCTGAGACGACATTCAGATTTGATTTCATTTTTGATACGTCGATATGTTTATATTGCGATGATATTATTCTTATATGTATTTTTTCTTTTGTCACTATGATCTTTGACGTACTTCTGATTTTTGGGCGCGTAAGCGATTATTAGTTAGTTGTAGAGGTGGGCAAACTGAAACACGTAACTGTTTCGAAACAAATGAAACAGTACAATGTAATGTTTCGATACGCTGTTTCGAAACAGTGAAACAATTTGTGTTTTGTAATCTAATAAACCTACACATTTTATCATGTTGACTGTCTACTGTATAAGTATGTCCACATAAACACAAATGAGGTGCGAAAGCGCTAATAATATCGCAGAAAGTATGAAATTATCACTTAGGCGTCTTGGCAGTTTCGTATTTCCTGCAGCAAATGCGCTGCTTTCGTGTCGTGTGACTTTCATACTTTTCAATTGGCTGTGGACAGCCATAGCAGAAGACAGAAGAGCCACCACGGACGAGAGGTGGGAGCAAACCGCTAACCGCAGAAACAACGGATATGCTACTGGGATTCCCACATTCCGTTAGTATGGGTAATATACCCATCCTGCTAATTTCCACGCACACAAAGGGAATCATTGAGGATAATAGGCACAGTGACTATAGACTCACAAATAACGCCAAATAATTCGAATAAATAACAAAATATAGCAGAAAATAATTGTCTTTCAAGGTGTTTCGAACCGTTACTATAAATTCACCATGCTTACTAGTCCTTCCCGTTCACCATTAGACTATCAGTGATATGTCAAACAGATTGCTTGCAATTATACCTACATCAAATTTATGTATATGTCTAATAACTGTCACTCTACGCCTTTTTTTTTATTCAGAATGTTGTAGACTTACGTTTCTTAATATGATTACTGTACATGAACAGAGAAGCGTATGTTATCAAAAAGTCTAATTTAACTGAATGATTTTCACATATTTATTAGCCGGACGGAGTGGCTGAGCGGTTCTAGGCGCTACAGTCAGGAACTGCGCGACCGCTACGGTCACAGGTTCGAATCCTGTCTCGGGTATGGATGTGTGTGATGTACTTAGGTTAGGTAGGTTTAAGTAGTTCTAAGTTCTAGGGGACTGATGACCTCAGAAGTTAAGTCCCATAGTGCTCAGAGCCATTTGAACTTGAACTTGAACCACTCACACATTTATTATTTTGAATGTGAATAGTATGCGTTGCTTTATTGTTTGGTTAGTGTTAAAGCAGATGTTAACGCCATTTGGAATCTACATCTACATTTATACTCCGCAAGCCACCCAACGGTGTGTGGCGGAGGGCACTTTACGTGCCACTGTCATTACCTCCCTTTCCTGTTCCAGTCGCGTATGGTTCGAGGGAAGAACGACTGTCTGAAAGCCTCCGTGCGCGCTCTAATCTCTCTAATTTTACATTCGTGATCTCCTCGGGAGGTATAAGTAGGGGGAAGCAATATATTCGATACCTCATCCAGAAACGCACGCTCTCGAAACCTGGCGAGCAAGCTACACCGCGATGCAGAGCGCCTCTCTTGCAGAGTCTGCCACTTGAGTTTGTTAAACATCTCCGTAACGCTATCACGGTTACCAAATAACCCTGTGACGAAACGCGCCGCTCTTCTTTGGATCTTCTCTATCTCCTCCGTCAACCCGATCTGGTACGGATCCCACACTGATGAGCAATACTCAAGTATAGGTCGAACGAGTGTTTTGTAAGCCACCTCCTTTGTTGATGGACTACATTCTCTAAGGACTCTCCCAATGAATCTCAACCTGGTACCCGCCTTACCAACAATTAATTTTATATGATCATTCCACTTCAAATCGTTCCGCACGCATACTCCCAGATATTTTGCAGAAGTAACTGCTACCAGTGTTTGTTCCGCTATCATATAATCATACAATAAAGGATCCTTCTTACTATGTATTCGAAATACATTACATTTGTCTATGTTAAGGGTCAGTTGCCACTCCCTGCACCAAGTGCCTATCCGCTGCAGATCTTCCTGCATTTCGCTACAATTTACTAATGCTGCAACTTCTCTGTATACTACAGCATCATCGGCGAAAAGCCGCATGGAACTTCCGACACTATCTACTAGGTCATTTATATATATTGTGAAAAGCAATGGTCCCATAACACTCCCCTGTGGCACGCCAGACGTTACTTTAATATCTGTAGACGTCTCTCCGTTGATAACAACATGCTGTGTTCTGTTTGCTAAAAACTCTTCAATCCAGCCACACAGTTGGTCTGATATTCCGTAGGCTCTTACTTTGTTTATCATGCGACGGCGGAACTGTATCGAACGCCTTCCGGAAGTCAAGAAAAATAGCATCTACCTGGGAGCCTGTATCTAATATTTTCTGGGCCTCATAAACAAATAAAGCGAGTTGGGTCTCACACGATCGCTGTTTCCGGAATCTATGTTGATTCCTACATAGTAGATTCTGAGTTTCCAAAAACGACATGATACTCGAGCAAAACACATGTTCTAAAATTCTACAACAGATCGACGTCAGAGATATAGGTCTATAGTTTTGCGCATCTGCTCGACGACCCTTCTTGAAGACTGGGACTACCTGTGCTCTTTTCCAATCATTTGGAACCTTCTGTTCCTCTAGAGACTTGCGGTACACGGCTGTTAGAAGGGGGGCAAGTTCTTTCGCGTACTCTGTGTAGAATTGAATTGGTATCCCGTCAGGTCCAGTGGACTTTCCTCTGTTGAGTGATTCCAGCTGCTTTTCTATTCCTTGGACACTTATTTCGATGTCAGCCATTTTTTCGTTTGTGCGAGGATTTAGAGAAGGAACTGCAGTGCAGTCTTCCTCTGTGAAACAGCTTTGGAAAAAGGTGTTTAGTATTTCAGCTTTACGCGTGTCATCCTCTGTTTCAATGCCATCATCATCCCGGAGTGTCTGGACATGATGTTTCGAGCCACTTACTGATTTAACATAAGACCAGAACTTCCTAGGATTTTCTGTCAAGTCGGTACATAGTATTTTACTTTCGAATTCACTGAACGCTTCTCGCATAGCCCTCCTTACGCTAACTTTGACATCGTTTAGCTTCTGTTTGTCTGAGAGGTTTTGGCTGCGTTTAAACTTGGAGTGAAGCTCTCTTTGCTTTCGCAGTAGTTTCCTAACTTTGTTGTTGTACCACGGTGGGTTTTTCCCGTCCCTCACAGTTTTACTCGGCACGTACCTGTCTAAAACGCATTTTACGATTGCCTTGAACTTTTTCCATAAACATTCAACATTGTCAGTGTCGGAACAGAAATTTTCGTTTTGATCTGTTAGGTAGTCTGAAATCTGCCTTCTATTACTCTTGCTAAACAGATAAACCTTCCTCCCTTTTTTTATATTCCTATTAACTTCCATATTCAGGGATGCTGCAATGGCCTTATGATCACTGATTCCCTGTTCTGCACTTACAGAGTCGAAAATTTCGGGTCTGTTTGTTATCAGTAGATCCAAAATGTTATCTCCACGAGTCGGTTCTCTGTTTAATTGCTCGAGGAAATTTTCGGATAGTGCACTCAGTATAATGTCACTCGATGCTCTGTCCCTACCACCCGTCCTAAACATCTGAGTGTCCCAGTCTATATCTGGTAAATTGAAATCTCCACCTAAGACCATAACATGCTGAGAAAATTTATGTGAAATGTATTCCATATTTTCTCTCAGTTGTTCTTCCACTAATGCTGCTGAGTCGGTGGGGGGGGGCGGGCGGTAAAAGGAGCCAATTATTAACCTAGCTCGGTTGTTGAGTGTAACCTCCACCCATAATAATTCACAGGAACTATCCACTTCTACTTCACTACAGGAAAAACTACTACTAACAGCGACGAACACTCCACCACCGGTTGCATGCAATCTATCCTTTCTAAACACCGTCTGTACCTTTGTAAAAATTTCGGCAGAATTTATCTCTGGCTTTCTGTACCTATAACGATTTCAGCTTCGGTGCTTTCTATCAGCGCTTGAAGTTCCGGTACTTTACCAACGCAGCTTCGACAGTTTACAATTACAATACCGATTGCTGCTTGGTCCCCGCATGTCCTGACTTTGCCCCGCACCCATTGAGGCTGTTGTCCTTTCTGTACTTGCCCGAGGCCATCTAACCTAAAAAACCGCCCAGCCCACGCCACACAACCCCTGCTACCCGTGTAGCCGCTTGTTGCGTGTAGTGGACTCCTGACCTATCCAGCGGAACCCGAAACCCCACCACCCTATGGCGCAAGTTGAGGAATCTGCAGCCCACACGGTCGCAGAACCGTCTCAGCCTCTGATTCAGACCCTCCACTCGGCTCTGTACCAAAGGTCCGCAGTCAGTCCTGTCGACGATGCTGCAGATGGTGAGCTCTGCTTTCATCCCGCTAGCGAGACTGGCAGTCTTCACCAAATCAGATAGCCGCCGGAAGCCAGAGAGGATTTCCTCCGATCCATAGCGACACACATCATTGGTGCCGACATGAGCGACCACCTGCAGATGGGTGCACCCTGTACCCTTCATGGCATCCGGAAGGACCCTTTCCTCATCTGGAATGACTCCCCCCGGTATGCACACGGAGTGCACTTTGGTTTTCTTCCCCTCCCTTGCTGCCATATCCCTAAGGGGCCCCATTACGCGCCTGACGTTGGAGCTCCCAACTACCAGTAAGCCCACCCTCTGCGACTGCCCGGATCTTGCAGACTGAGGGGCAACCTCTGGAACAGGACAAGCAGCCATGTCAGGCCGAAGATCAGTATCAGCCTGAGACAGAGCCTGAAACCGGTTCGTCAGACATACTGGAGAGGCCTTCCGTTCAGCCCTCCGGAATGTCTTTCGCCCCCTGCCACACCTTGAGACGACCTCCCACTCTACCACAGGTGAGGGATCAGCCTCAATGCGGGCAGTATCCCGGGCAACCACAGTCGTAGTCCGATCGGGGAATGCGTGGGACGAGCTGGTCGTCCCCGACAAACCCCCATCCGGACCCCCACAGTGATTCCCATTGGCAACAGCTTCAAGCTGTGTGACCGAAGCCAACACTGCCTGAAGCTGGGAGCGAAGGGATGCCAACTCAGCCTGCATCCGAACACAGCAGTTGCAGTCCCTATCCATGCTAAAAACTGTTGTGCAAAGAACGTCTGAACTAATCTACAGAGAGCGCAAACAAAACGACACAAAATTTAAACGGTTATTAAAATACAAGATTGCCTAGTAAATGCAGTAATGCTGACACACTGCTTGGCGGCGGAAGGAGACTACGTGATTTTATACTATTCGGGTACTAAAACGCGATGCTACAACTCTCAAATACTATAATACGCCCGAAATTTATGAATTAAACAATGCAAGTACCAAAAACACGCAAAGAAATTAAGAATTAAACTATGTAACAAATGAGTGAGCTAGGAGTATACGACTTGCTGCTGCAGCTGCTTATCCAACGGCGGCAGGGAGGAATATCACAGTCAGCTAGAAACGAAGCTTTATTTTCGGATATCTTAAGCTTCATACTATTGCTTGTCAAAAAGATATCGACACTCTTGAAAGTGTTTCATGAAGTGGTATGTTAAATGTGTGTCAGTACCTGTGCCGAGCCCGAATCTCGTCCGACACAGAGGGGAATGAAACATCACTGTTTCGATACAATTAGTCCGTTCCAAGCACAGGTGGACTGAAACAGCCTTATTTTGAAACGACGATACAGTTTCTGTGTCTGGCTCGAGATCGAATCTGGTCCAGTTATCCGACACAGGGGTGGAATGAAACACCACTGTTTCGAAACAGTGAACCGTAGCCATTCTGAAACACTGAAACACTGAAACAGTTTCACGTATCGCTACACTGTATCGAAACATAGAAACAGTGGCCAAGTCTAGTTAATTGTTAACTTGTTAGAGAGTCGGACCTTGAGAAGGTCGAGTCTTGGACGTCATGTTGGAAAGACACGTATTGTAGTCTGCTTATAAAATGTGAACTTTAACAGTGACTGTGAGAAAGATGTTTTCAATTATGTTCTATATTGTGAAGTGATGTTTTGTGTTTACGTGATATTGCAATTAAAAGGAAGTGTAACTTAATTTCGGAGTGCTGATTATTTTTTTTACATCACCGTTGTCCAGCAAAAGTGTAATCTTCGAGGACGGTTTGTGAAGCGCATCTACAAAACTTTTGAATGTAGTAGAATAAAACCTAGGCCTCTTTGCATCCGAGCTCGGAATCGTAACCACCTAGATTTTCAACAATTGAGCCACGATTTTACGACGAGACCAGCGTGGGAAACACAAAAAGATGAGTGCCTAGTTTTTTTATTATTACATGAAATGACTTTATTAACTGTGCTCTAATGACACTGGCCACATAATGACTGATGTTGCCCGAAAATGCAGTATTTAGCAGCGTGAGCAACACCACAATCTTTATTAAATGCTGACCTTTGTTGTGGTAGGGTTGTTAGAATCTGTAACAGTGATTCCAGCAGTATTTGGCACTGAAGTGACACACTGAAGTGACACAATGAATTGTTACAAAAAGGTTACTTCAAGGAAAGTTCTGAGCTATACACCCTGTAGCGTGCATTCCACTGACTCCAAACCACCACCATTTGTGACTTCAATGGTGTCAAGGAAGACCTTATTGAAGAGCAGATGAGAGGTCTGTTGAGCTTTCTGATGAAAGCGGGTTCTCCTTGACGGCAGTGATGGATGTGTGTCGGTTAGGATGAGGCCAGTTGAGGGCCGGCAACCGACATATCTGCGTGCTAGACACACTGGCCGTGCACATGGAGTTATGATCTGGTGTGTGAGTCTGTATGACAGCAGGAGCACTCTCTTGGTTATCCCACACAACGTGACTGCAAAACTATTAGTCAGTCCGGTGATTCGACCTGTTGTGCTCCCATTCGCGAGCAGCATTCCAAGGGATGTTTCCCAACAGGATAACATTGGCCCACATACTACTGTTGAGACCCAACATGCTCTACAGAGTATCGACATGTTGCCTTGGCCTGTTGAATCACCATATCTGTCTCCAATCAAGCACATATTGGACATCATCAGACGACAACATTAACTGTCTCCGTATTGACCGACCAAGTGCAGCAGACATGGAACTCCATCCCACAGACTCACATCCAGCACCTGTACAACACAATGCATGCACGTTTGCGTGCTTAAATTTCACATTCTGGCAGTTACACTGGTTATTAACATACTAGCATTTCACATTTGCAGTGGCTTATCTCGCACTTACATTAACCTGTGTTCTTGCAATGTTAATCACTTAAATAAGTTACCTACACCTATGTATTATTGAAATATTCCCTACTCTGCAGTAATTATTTTTTATCCATCAGTACCGTGTAAAAATTTCATGCAAACCAGTCAATAACTTGGAGATTTTTATTAACAACTTTTCTTCTATATATATATATATGAATGAATACAAATAATGTGTGTGTACCAATTCTCCTACAATTGGGGGGGGGGGGGGTTGCATTTTTCTCTTAAGTAATCAAACCAGCCACTTGGGCTAGCCTAATTTAATGGCCCATATGTAAACAAACTGCCCACTTAGGCTTGTTTTGTTTATAATTAATAGTCAGGGACTGTCATGGTGCATTATGGTAAATATGTCCAGGATGCTGGCATGTTTATTCCGGTGTTCAATGCTAAGCATAAAGTGATAACTGTAATTTTTAGTGATGGTTATTTTCAATGCAAAAAAATGATGCCCCCACCACTGCCTTCGCTGCTCCTTCACATCATCTTGAGACTGTAATCTCTATTCTGCACTTCATTGGAGCAACATTGCGACCACTATGAATTGTAAAAAACCATCCACCACCACTGAAGAGCATAAAACAAAGCAAACTGTTTCACAAAGAAATCGCAGACATCGCCTGTTTCATACAAATGTAATTGTTAATCCCTCCAGCTGTACATCCCCGGTAGCTGAGTGGTCAGCGCAACAGAATATCCTAAGAGCCCAGGTTCGATTCCCAGCTGGGTCGGAGATTTTCTCCACTCAGGGACTGGGTGTTGTGTTGTCCTAATCATCATCATTTCATCCACATCAACGCGCAAGTCGCCGAAGTAGCGTCAAATCAAAAGATTTGCACCTGGCGAACGGTCTACCAAACGGGAGGCCCTAGTCCCGATGGTGTGTGGCGGAGGATACTTTGAGTACCTTTATCGGTTCTCCCTTCTATTCCAGTCTTGTTTTGTTTGTGGAAAGAAAGATTTTCTGTATGCCTCTGTGTGGGCTCTAATCTCTCTGATTTTATCCTCATGGTCTCTTCGCGAGATATACGTAAGAGGGAGCAATATACTGCTTGACTCCTCAGTGAAGGTATGTTCTCGAAACTTCAACAAAAGCCCATACCGAGCTACTGAGCGTCTCTCCTGCGAAGTCTTCCACTGGAGTTTGTCTATCATCTCTGTAAAGCTTTCGCAATTACTAAATGATCCTGTAACGAAACGCGCTGCTCTCCGTTGGATCTTCTCTATTTCTTCTATCAACCCTATCTGGTACGGATCCCACACTAGTGAACAATATTCAAGCAGTGGGCGAACAAGTGTACTGTAACCTACTTCTTTTGTTTTCGAATTGCATTTCCTTAGGATTCTTCCAATGAATCTGTCTGGAATCTACTTTACCGACGATCAACTTTATATGATCATTCCATTTTAAATTACTCCTAGTACCTACTCCCAGATAATTCACAGAATTAACTGCTTCCAGTTGACGACCTGCTATATTGTAGCTAAATGATAAGGGATCTTTCTTTCTGTGTATTCGCAGCACATTACACTTGTCTACATTGAGATTCAATTGCCATTCCCTGCACCATGTGTCAATTCGTTGCAGGTCCTCCTGCATTTAAGTACTATTTTCCATTGTTACAACCTCTCGATATACCACAGCATTATCCGCAAAAAGCCTCAGTGAACTTCCTATGTTATCCACAAGGTCATTTATGTATATTGTGAATAGCAACGGTCCTACAACAGTCCCCTGCAGCGCACCTGAAATCACTCTTACTTCGGAAGACTTCTCTCCATTGAGAATGACATGCTGCGTTCTGTTATCAAGGAACTCTTCACTCCAATCACACAATTGGTCTGATAGTCCATATGCTCTTACTGTGTTCATTAAACGACTGTGGGGAACTGTATCGAATGCCTTGAGGAAGTCAAGAGACACAGCATTTACCTGGGAACCCGTGTCTATGGCCCTCTGAGTCTCGTGGACGAATAGCACGAGCTGGGTTTCACACGATCGTCTTCTTCGAAACCCATGCAGATTCCTACAGAGTAGATTTCTAGTCTCGAGAGAAGTCATTATACTCGAACACAATACGTGTTCCAAAATTCTACAACTGATCGTCGTTAGAGATATAGGTCTATAGTTCTGCACATCTGTTCGACGTCCCTTCTTGAAAACGGGGATGACCTGTGCCCTTTTCCAATCCTTTGGAACGCTGTGCTCTTCTAGAGACCTACGGTACACCACTGCAAGAAGGGGGGCAAGTTTCTCCGTGTACTCTGTGTAAAATCGAACTGGTATTCCATCAGGTCCAGCGACCTTTCCTCTTTTGAGCGATTTTAATAGTTTCTCTATCCCTCTGTCGTCTATTGCGATATCTACCATTTTGTCATCTGTGTGACAATCTAGGGAAGGAACTACTGTGCAATCTTCCTCTGTGAAACAGCTTTGGAAAAAGACATTTAGTATTTCGGCCGTTAGTCTGTCATCCTCTGTTTCAGTACCATTTTGGTCACAGTGTGTCTGGACATTTTTTTTTATCCACCTGCCGCTTTGACGTAAGACCAAAATTTCTTAGGGTTTTCTGCCAAGTCAGTACATAGAACTTTACTTTCGAATTGTTACTGTTGTTATTGTTGTTTTGCTATTTTTGGTAATTTTTTTGAAATTTTTCCCTACAATTCCTTGGACTGCTGACGATAATGCAGTTGACAAACCTGATTTATGGGAGCCATTCAGCTTTCCACTGAATTTACCTGATTTACCTGATTTGGTTGACTACAGGTTCCCAAGCCTGTTTCATTCAGCTTTGAGCCTCCACCACAGCAGCATCAGGAGTGTTCCACTATCATCAGATAGTATAAAATAACTTTTCTTCTATGGCTGAGTTACCACTATCACCTATTTGTGTACCACCACCTGTGCAGCTACAGTGACATAATACACACATTAAAGTGCTACTACTCGCTGTTATGGACAATATCATGTGAGCGGTAGTAGACATATAGTTGTGTACATGTTGTCAGGTCATTATTTTCATACTCTAATTGTGTTAAAAAATGTTCGGTTTAGTGTCAAGAATGTTATTTTTTTTGTCATATGAGTGGTGGCAGTTACGAGAGAATTTCTCAAAGACAGTTTCTCTATTTGCCAATCAGACTGTATCCCCTGTGTTACTGCATTGTCACTCAGTGTGTGTTGATGACTATCTCGAAAGTATTAAAATTATCAATGATGAGGATAGGTTAGAGTACACCCATTTACAGGCAATGACATTCAGAAACTTAGTTTGTGCCAGTTCAGCAATTCAGTTGCCTGGGCCGTGTTGGTTCATGGGATTATGTTTGCGGATTAGGATATACTCACAAAAAACTTTGATATGTGTTGTGGTGCTGTATGGAGAATCTATGGTCAGTCACCACTACCTGATGTAGGCAAAGTCATGCATTCATTCATACACTGAAGAACCAAAGAAATTGGTACACCTGCCTAATATTGTGTAGGGCCACCGCAGGCACGTAAAAGTGCTGCAACACTATGTGTCATGGACTCGGCTAATGTCTGGAGAAGTGCTGGAGGGAAATGACTCCATGAATCCTGCAGGGCTGTCCATAAATCTGTAAGAGTATGAGGGGAACGAGATCCCTTCTGAACAGCATGTTGCAAGGCATCCCAGATGTGCTCAATAATGTTCATGTCTGGGGAGTTTGGTGGCCAAAGTGTTTAAACTCAGAAGAGTGTTCCTAGAGCCACTCTGTAGCAATTATGGATGTGTAGGGTGTTGCGTTGTCCTGCTGGAATTGCCCAAGTCCATCAGAATGCACAATGGACATGAATGGATGCAGGTGATGAGACTGGATGCTTACATATGTGTCACCTGTCAGTGTTGTATCTAGACATATCAGGGGTACCATATCACTCCAACTGCACAACCCCCACACCATTACAGAGACTCCACCAGCTTGAACAGTCCCCTGTGGACATGCCGGGTCCATGGATTCATGAGGTTGTCTCCATACATGCACACAATTTGACATGAGAATTGTACAATTAGGCATCACGTTTCCAGTCATCAACAGTCCAATGCCGGCGTTGACGGGCCCAGGTGAGGCATAAAGTTTTGTGTTGTGCAGTCATCAAGGGTACATATGTGGGCCTTTGGCTCTGAAAGCCCATACCGATGATGTTTCGTTGAATGGTTCGCATGCTGACACTTGCTGATGGCCCAGCATTGAAATCTGCAGCAATTTGTGGAAGAGTTGCACTTCGTCATGATGAACAATTCTCTTCAGTTGTCATTGGTCCCATTCTTGCAGGATCTTTTTCCGGCTGCAGCAGTGTCGGAGATTTGATGTTTTACCTGATTCCTGATATTCCTGGAACAATCGTGAAATGGTCATATGGGAAAATTCCCACTTCATCACTACCTCGGAGATGCTGTGTCCCATCGCTAGTGCTCTGACTGTAATACCGCTTTCAAACGCACTTAAATCTTGATAACTTTCCATTGTAGCAGCAGTAACTGATCTAACAACTGTGCCAGACACTTGTTGTCTTACAGAGTGTAATGGTTGCCTGGTCGTAGATATTGCTAATTGCTATAATCGCACTATTTCATTCCCATTTACGGAGCTTGTTAGCACTTGATGTTAGGTTGGCGCCATTAAAATGCATTGTGTTGTAGTAATCGCTGATACTTGCTGGATCGCTGCTGTCTCTCGATGCTGATGCTGGCTCTACATCTGGTTGTCTAGGGTTATAAACATGAGGTCCCGTGTTTTTTATGTGCTTTTGATGATAAAGAACGAGCGAAACCAACAAATATGTAAACTTCAAATATTTATTACTCCGGTGGCCATCTTAATTCCACTGTCCACCAAAGACCATGACTCAACACAAAGTAGTACTTCCGTTACATGTTCTTTGCATTGTTTATCCACCTCAAACAATAACACACAAACACACTTTACCAAAGTGACATTCCGACTGCCTCCCGACCATTCTTGCTGCTTGTATTTATAACATTGTCAAAGAACTACTAAAAAGAGATATAGTTTACAAGTCACATGTACATCTGTTATCATAATTTGTGCAGAAAAGTTATTAATTTGCATCGAGTGACATAATTGAACATGTTATTAAAATGACAGACAGATTTGTGGACTTGACAGAATAATTCTTTGTTACAAAAAGGCCGTTTTTTAGAAGTTTGTCAATTGACTTCTCTAATTTGCATAAATAAGTAAATAACATGAATTATTAAGAATTACATTGGTTTTCGTCTAAAACAGGATTGATTTCGTGAATACTGAGTGAAACTGCTCCTAGTGAACAAATAGGTTTCACTGGGTGATTTTTATTTAAGGAGATACGAAATACCTAAGTTGGCCACTATTTTTCGTACTTCATATTAATTATTTAAGATGAACTTAGTGTTTCTACATGATGACATTTGCTGTATCAGTGATCAAGTGATATAAACTTTTGTGTGGGTCAGTTATTCAGTATTATTTAATGGATTGACTGTTTATGCAGACATGTTATGCAATCATTGTTAACATACACAATAACTTTTCTATAATCATAAATACTCGTTAAACTGGTTGAATTTGGAGGGTATCGCATACTTTGGTAAAGTAAAGCCTTTAATATGTTCCGTTACAATAGGCATTGCCAACTGCAGCCTGTTTACGTATCTCTTTATTTGAATACGCATGCCTATACTAATTTCTTTGTTGCTTCATTGTATATATGTTTATCTTCCCCACAACATTATCCAAAATTAAAAGAGAAAATACACTCCTGGAAATTGAAATAAGAACACCGTGAATTCATTGTCCCAGGAAGGGGAAACTTTATTGACACATTCCTGGGGTCAGATACATCACATGATCACACTGACAGAACCACAGGCACATAGACACAGGCAACAGAGCATGCACAATGTCGGCACTAGTACAGTGTATATCCACCTTTCGCAGCAATGCAGGCTGCTATTCTCCCATGGAGACGATCGTAGAGATGCTGGATGTAGTCCTGTGGAACGGCTTGCCATGCCATTTCCACCTGGCGCCTCAGTTGGACCAGCGTTCGTGCTGGACGTGCAGACCGCGTGAGACGACGCTTCATCCAGTCCCAAACATGCTCAATGGGGGACAGATCCGGAGATCTTGCTGGCCAGGGTAGTTGACTTACACCTTCTAGAGCACGTTGGGTGGCACGGGATACATGTGGACGTGCATTGTCCTGTTGGAACAGCAAGTTCCCTTGCCGGTCTAGGAATGGTAGAACGATGGGTTCGATGACGGTTTGGATGTACCGTGCACTATTCAGTGTCCCCTCGACGATCACCAGTGGTGTACGGCCAGTGTAGGAGATCGCTCCCCACACCATGATGCCGGGTGTTGGCCCTGTGTGCCTCGGTCGTATGCAGTCCTGATTGTGGCGCTCACCTGCACGGCGCCAAACACGCATACGACCATCATTGGCACCAAGGCAGAAGCGACTCTCATCGCTGAAGACGACACGTCTCCATTCGTCCCTCCATTCACGCCTGTCGCGACACCACTGGAGGCGGGCTGCACGATGTTGGGGCGTGAGCGGAAGACGGCCTAACGGTGTGCGGGACCGTAGCCCAGCTTCATGGAGACGGTTGCGAATGATCCTCGCCGATACCCCAGGAGCAACAGTGTCCCTAATTTGCTGGGAAGTGGCGCTGCGGTCCCCTACGGCACTGCGTAGGATGCTACGGTCTTGGCGTGCATCCGTGCGTCGCTGCGGTCCGGTCCCAGGTCGACGGGCACGTGCACCTTCCGCCGACCACTGGCGACAACATCGATGTACTGTGGAGACCTCACGCCCCATGTGTTGAGCAATTCGGCGGTACGTCCACCCGGCCTCCCGCATGCCCACTATACGCCCTCGCTCAAAGTCCGTCAACTGCACATACGGTTCACGTCCGCGCTGTCGCGGCATGCTACCAGTGTTAAAGACTGCGATGGAGCTCCGTATGCCACGGCAAACTGGCTGACACTGACGGCGGCGGTGCACAAATGCTGCGCAGCTAGCGCCATTCGACGGCCAACACCGCGGTTCTTGGTGTGTGCGCTGTGCCGTGCGTGTGATCATTGCTTGTACAGCCCTCTCGCAGTGTCCGGAGCAAGTATGGTGGGTCTGACACACCGGTGTCAATGTGTTCTTTTTTCCATTTCCAGGAGTGTAAATAACCTGTAAAAACATTATTTGTATTTTTTTTTCATTCAAGTAAAGATGCAATGCTGTTGCAGCTCGGTCAGTAGTGTGTGTACTTGCACTAAGATAGAAAATGCGTGTGCCTCCATTACCAACTGAATCTACTCTCTATAATGGCTATGCAATTTTACATGCAGTGGTACTACCCAAGAAATATATGATAGTTTTTTTTATAAATGAAAAGAGCAAAAGAGAATTATGTATTTGACAATAATTTCCTGGTTTATTTACTAGAAATACAGTGACAGAAAACAAATTGCAACACACAAAACAATTCCTGCCAAGTCTTTCAGTGTCGTCGTAACTGCCGTCTGCTTCACATCTGCTGTGCAGCGAGCTACCTTAATTTAAGTATTACCTGTATTTGTCTTACTTGTCACTTCTTCTTCCGTGTGTTTTTGCTTTTAGGAAGCTTTAATTGTCGAGTGCTAGTAATAGTGTTCAAAAATGGTTCAAATGGCTCTGAGCACTATGGGACTCAACTGCTGTGGTCATCAGTCCCCTAGACTTAGAACTACTTAAACCTAACTAACCTAAGGACATCACTTACACCCATGCCCGAGGCAGGATTCGTACCTGCGACCGTAGCAACAGCGCGGCTCCAGACTGGAGCGCCTAGAACCGCACGGCCACCGCGGCCGGCAATAGTGTTCCATAGATTTCGTGTTTGTTTTGAATACAGTCAGAGAGAGTCCCTTTAGTGAGCCACAGTGCCAGTAGTGCTAGTGTTAGTTTTGAATACAGTCCAGAGACAGGTAGTGCTATTTTCATTGTATTCTACAAGAAGTGTCTAGTAACCACAGTTTAGTCAACTATCAGCTGCCTTTAGTGAATTAGGAGTCTAGTTAAAAGTTGATTAACTCTATACAGTAAATTGATTTCTTAGGATGGATAGGATGTGTGACTGCTGTATACAGACGCAGGAGGAGCTGGCCACTGTTCGCGAACAGCTGAACGTGTTGATGGCCGCGGTCAGCCGTCTTCAGGCTGCTGCCTCGGAGTGTAGCGGCAGTGGGGAGTCTGGTGCGTCGCATGGTACACCCCAGGTGTTACATGCTTCACTCACTGTCCCTGCTGTCGAGACATCTTCGCAGGTACCGAGCGCGGTTGGGCCACCCTCTCCCCAAGGGGAGTAGCGGGTTCAGCGGCTTTCGCGGAGCATGAGGCGGAGGGTAAATGTGGAGGCTGGCCGTGTGGCATCGCCCGCTCTGCCTGTGAGTGGACATGTGGCTGCTCCTTCAGCAAGGTCCGAGCAGGCACACGGGGGGAGGGGTTTATTAGTTATTGGGAGCTCCAACGTTAGGCGGGTGATGGAGCCCCTTAGGGAAATAGCGGAAAGGTCGGGGAAGAAGGCCAGTGTTCACTCCGTCTGCTTGCCGGGAGCTCTCATCCGAGATGTGGAGGAGGCCCTGCCGGCGGCGATAGAGAGCACTGGGTGCACCCGACTGCAAATTGTTGCTCATGTCGGCACCAATGACTCCTGGCGTCTGGGTTCAGAGGTCATCCTCAGTTCGTACAGACGGTTGGCGGAATTGGTGAAGGCGGAAAGCCTCGCTCGCGGGGTGGAATCAGTGCTAACCATTTGTAGTATCGTTCCCAGAACCGATCGCGGTCCTCTGGTTTGGAGCCGAGTAGAATGCTTAAACCAGAGGCTCAGACGACTCTGCGGAGATCTGGGGTACAAATTTCTCAACCTCCGCTATCGGGTGGAGATATGTAGGGTCCCCCTGAATAGGTCAGGCGTGGACTACACGCCAGAAGCGGCTACAACGGTAGCGGAGTACGTGTGGAGTGCACATGGGGGTTTTTAAGGTTAGAGAATTCCCTCCCTAGGCCCGACAAGACGCCTCCTGAGACGCGGCAAGGTAGGAGTAGGCAAAATGCAACAGAGAATAACAATATTAATGTGCTAATAGTAAACTGCAGGAGCGTCTATAGAAAGGTCCCAGAACTGCTCATTAATAAACGATCACAACGCCCATATAGTACTAGGGACAGAAAGTTGAGCCGGCCGAAGTGGCCGTGCGGTTAAAGGCGCTGCAGTCTGGAACCGCAAGACTGCTACGGTCGCAGGTTCGAATCCTGCCGCGGGCATGGATGTTTGTGATGTCCTTAGGTTAGTTAGGTTTAACTAGTTCTAAGTTCTAGGGGACTAATGACCTCAGAAGTTGAGTCCCATAGTGCTGAGAACCATTTGAACCATTTTTTTTGACAGAAAGTTGGCTGAAACTAGACGTAAACAGTAATGAAATCCTAAACTCGGATTGGAATGTATACCGCAGAGACAGGCTGGACAGTGAAGGGGCAGGCGTGTTTATAGCGATAAGAAGTGCAATAGTATCGAAGGAAATTGACGGAGATCCGAAATGTGAAATAATTTGGGTGAATGTCACGGTTAAAGCAGACTCAGACATGGTAATTGGATGTCTCTATAGGCCCCCTGGCTCAGCAGCTGTTGTGGCTGAACACCTGAAGGATAATTTGGAAAATATTTCGAGTAGATTTCCCCACCATGTTATAGTCCTGGGTGGAGATTTTAATTTGCCGGATATAGACTGGGAGACTCAAACGTTCATAACGGGTGGCAGGGACAAAGAATCCAGTGAAATTTTTTTAAGTGCTTTATCTGAAAACTACCTTGAGCATTAAACAGAAAACCGACTCGTGGCGATAACATATTAGACCTTCTGGTGACAAACAGACCCGAACTTTTTGAAACAGTTAACGCAGAAAAGGGAATCAGCGATCATAAAGCAGTTACGGCCTCGATGATTTCAGCCGTAAATAGAAATGTTAAAAAAGGTAGGAAGATTTTTCTGTTTAGCAAAAGTGACAAAAAGCAGATTTCAGAGTACCTGTTGGCTCAACACAAAAGTTTTGTCTCAAGTACAGATAGTGTTGAGGATCAGTGGACAAAGTTCAAAACCATCGTACAATATGCGTTAGATGAGTATGTGCCAAGCAAGATCGTAAGAGATGGAAAAGAGCCACCGTGGTACAACAACCGAGTTAGAAAACTGCTGCGGAAGCAAAGGGAACTTCACAGCAAACATAAACCTAGCCAAAGCCTTGCAGACAAACAAAAATTACGCGAAGCGAAATGTAGTGTGAGGAGGGCTACGCGAGAGGCGTTCAGTGAATTCGAAAGTAAAGTTCTATGTACTGACTTGGCAGAAAATCCTAAGAAATTTTGGTCTTATGTCAAAGCGGTAGGTGGATCAAAACAAAATGTCCAGACACTCTGTGACCAAAATGGTACTGCAACAGAGAATGACAGACTAAAGGCCGACATACTAAATGTCTTTTTCCAAAGCTGTTTCACAGAGGAAGACTGCACCGTAGTTCCTTCTCTAGATTGTCGTACAGATGACAAAATGCTAGATATCGAAATAGACGACAGATGGATAGAGAAACTATTAAAATCGCTCAAAAGAATACCAGTTCGATTTTACACAGAGTACGCGAAGGAACTCGCCCCCCCCTCCTTGCAGCGGTGTACCGTAGGTCTCTAGATGAGCGTAGCGTTCCAAAGGATTGGAAAAGGGCACAGGTCATCCCCGTTTTCAAGAAGGGACGTCGAACAGATGTGCAGAACTATAGACCTATATCTCTAACGTCGATCAGTTGTAGAATTTTGGAACACGTATTATGTTCGAGTATAATGACTTTTCCGGAGACTAGAAATCTACTCTGTAGGAATCAGCATTGGTTTCGAAAAAGACGGTCGTGTGAAACCCAGCTCGCGCTATTCGTCCACGAGACTCAGAGGGCCATAGACACGGGTTCACAGGTAGATGCCGTGTTTCTTGACTTCCGCAAGGCATTCGATACAGTTCCCCACAGTCGTTTAATGAACAAAGTAAGAGCATATGGACTATCAGACCAATTGTGTGATTGGATTGAAGAGTTCCTAGATAACAGAACGCAGCATGTCATTCTCAATGGAGAGAAGTCTTCCGAAGTAAGAGTGATTTCAGGTGTGCCGCAGGGGAGTGTCATAGGACCGTTGCTATTCACAATATACATAAATGACCTTGTGGATGACATCGGAAGTTCACTGAGGCTTTTTGCAGATGATGCTGTGGTATATCGAGAGGTTGTAAGAATGGAAAATAGTACTTAAATGCAGGAGGATCTGCAACGAATTGACGCATGGTGCAGGGAATGGCAATTGAATCTCAATGTAGACAAGTGTAATGTGCTGCGAATACATAGAAAGATAGATCCCTTATCATTTAGCTACAAAATAGTAAGTCAGCAACTGGAAGCAGTTAATTCCATAAATTATCTGGGAGTGCGCATTAGGAATTATTTAAAATGGAATGATGATATAAAGTTGATCGTCGGTAAAGCAGATGCGAGACTGAGATTCATTGGAAGAATACTAAGGAAATGCAATCCGAAAACAAAGGAAGTAGGTTACAGTACGCTTGTTCGCCCACTGCTTGAATACAGCTCAGCAGTGTGGGATCCGTACCAGATAGGGTTGATAGAAGAGATAGAGAAGATGCAACGGAGAGCAGCGCGCTTCGTTACAGGATCATTTAGTAATCGCGAAAGCGTTACGGAGATGATAGATAAACTCCAGTGGAAGACTCTGCAGGAGAGATGCTCAGTAGCTCGGTACGGGCTTTTGTTAAAGTTTCGAGAACATACCTTCACCGAAGAGTCAAGCAGTATATTGCTCCCTCCTACGTATATCTCGCGATGAGACCATGAGGATAAAATCAGAGAGAATAGAGCCCACACAGAAGCATACCGACAATCCTTCTTTCCACGAACAATAAGAGACTGGAATAGAAGGGAGAACCGACAGAGGTACTCAGGGTACCCTCCGCCACACTCGTCAGGTGGCTTGCGGAGTATGGATGTAGATGTAGATGTAGAACATCACTGAATACTCATCCAGCTTCTCATAGCCCTACTGCACAACTTTGTTCAAACTCAGAAAGGTGTTGATAATGTTGTCTCCATAATCTTAAAGGCATTCTTGACTGTCATTAACTCACCACGTCGAATGTCAAAGGTAACAGCATGTATTTAAAGTAAACCTGATTTGCATCCTTACAGTGGCACTACTAACTCCATACTTATATAACTGGTGCAAAAGCTGAGCAGACTTCATGTTTTTCAGATGTAGAAACATGCAACCAACTTTTGTTTATATCACACAACACCTTCTTGGTGTTGCTATTTTTTTTTGTCAGTGTGTATGTAATAATTCTCTTACGCACAAAGATCGATACAAAGCATTGAGTAGAAATTCTTTTTCATAGTGACTAGAAGTTACAGAGACAGATAGTATTGACAAGAGACACATTTTTCATAATCGCTAGTTACATTTCATATAACTGGAAACTACATTTCCCATGGTAATTTTTTGTTTTATTTTTCTTTTTTTTGTGATACAGTTGTCATCTTTCACAATATTAGAGAGAATTTTTTCACTGGTGCAATATTACCGATTCTTTGTAATGTTCTGTCATAGAAAAGTTCTGCGAGATGAGTGAAGAAATTATGTACAGGGTGTCCCATTTATCTTGACCACCCTAAATAACTGTTTGTCCAGATGCAAATTACAAAATGTTTCAAGCAAATGTTCCATAGGCGTCAGTGGGACATCAATCAGCATGACTGTCTTCGTTGTAGCTTTGTTTTTTTTTTTAATAAAGATATGATCAGTGCGATGACTTTTTAAAATGGCACCTTGTATTTTTTATTCAGAAATTCATTTCTTCTCCTAAAGACCTATTCAAAAGTGTATCACAGTGTACTATTTACTGAAACACAACGTTATTAATTACATAACACAACTTTGACATTGACACTCCCAGCACTTAGTGCAGGTACTTGGGATAATGGAACACATCCATGTGCTGACGTTGACAGAGGACAAATGTAAAGATAAGCAGAATGCACACCCATCATTTCGTCACCATCGTCAGTTGAAGAGTTGTGTGAGCAGAATGTACACCAAGGAAGAGAAGGTAGAAATGCTACACATCTATGGGGAATGTAAATTAGCAGAACAGTAATCGCAATACTGTTTTCTTATGTATGGGTACATTTAGTACAGTAGTTTAGGCCTTTTAAATACTGTTGTGTAGAGTAGGCATACAGTAAAGGCTGTCCTTCCGACAAACTACATTGACGTAACATTTCTTGTATTATTGTTGTTGTTACGCAGCTAGCGGAACTGTACAGAGCAATATCCTGAGAAGAACCCACCTTCCCAATGGATGTTGTCTCGTCTTGTTGTTGCACTTCAAGAAATGGGAAGTTTCATCCAACGACAATGGAATCGTCGCAGCACTCGCACAAACGAAGTTGCCGAAGATAGTGTTCTCCTGTTCTCGCTTCCGTTGCAATGAATCAACATGTGAGCACATGACAGCTTAAACACGAGATTGGCATTCCTAAAACCAGTGTATATCGTATTCTTACACATCACCGGTTCCATCCTTACCATGTACATCTACATCAAGAATTGCATGAGAATGATTTCCAGAATCGTGTACAGGTCTGTCAGTGGGCACAACAGAAAATCCTCGCCTACCCGAACTTCTTCTCCAATGTTCTATTTACCGATGAATGTTCCTTCTCAAACAAAGGACATGTAAATACAAGGAATATGCATTATTGGTCCAGGGACAACCCATGATGGCTTAGACAGGTGGAACATCATTGTCAATGGAGAGTTAACATCTGGTGTGGGATGCTTGGTACTACAATTATTGTCCCCTATTTCATGAATGATAGTCTAAACGACACAGCGTATGCCAACTTCCTCAGACGAATTCTTTCTCCTGTTCTGGATGAAGTGCTGCTAAGAACCAGAATGCTTATGTAGTATCAACATGATGGATGTCCAACACGTAATGCCTTTCCTGCAAATCATGTTCTGGACCGAAGGTATCCTGCCAGATGGATTAGTCAAGAAGGAACAGCTACTTGGCCTGATAGGTCTCTTGATTTAAATCCTCTGGACTTTTTTCTTTGGGGATGCATTAAAGACATTGTCTGTCGCAATATTGCAACAACTCCAGAAGACATGCAGGAATGTATCGTGCTTGTTTGTAATTCTCTTCAGCAGGCAACACTGGAAGTGGTAAATAATTTTTTCATTCAACGAGTGCACCAGTGTATTGGTATCCAGGGTCACCACTTCGAGCACCTTTGAATGTTCTGTTCCTGGGCAATGGTACAGGAGAGTCATAGTCAATTTTGTGTTATGTTTTTACTTGGTTTTAATTTGTTTTCTGACAGCTTCAGCAAGTGGACGAGTTTGTGATCCCAGGCTCAGATTCATTGTTCTGTTATGTAATTAATAACGTTGTGTTTTAGTGAATGGTACACTGTGACACATTTTTGAAAAGGTCTTTAGGAGAGGAAATGAATTACCAAATAAAAAATACAGGGTGCCATTAAAAAAACAAAAACAAAGCTACAATGAAGGCAGTCCTGCTGACTGATATCGCCCTGATGGCTGAAGAACATTAGCTTGAAACATTTTGTAATTTGTATCTGCACAAACAGTTATTTAGGGTGGTCAAAATAAATGGGACACCCTGTATACACACTAATAATACTGGAACGGCTAGCAGCAGGTGAAGAAATAATCCCCCCCCCCCACACACACACACACACTATTTGTAAATAAACACCACACTCAATCACACAGGGAAATAGTGTCAGTATGGGTGAGTATCGATGCCATCCTCACAAATGAGTCGTTGGTATCATCATGTGACAGACCAGTTGTAAGCTGTGAGATAGTGTGTGGCTCATGGTCTTGCAACTGACTGCTCATCCAGTGCACCACATGTGGAGAACGAGAAGAATCCTCATCAGGTAGGGGACACTCAAAGTAATCATCAGTATGAGAGCCATGGAGTCTGCACAGTGCACACCCTTAGCCTGCCTTTGGATGGCACTAAATCTGAGGGTGATGCAATGGGGAGTTTCCGTTTCGAGTAGCATAATGCTGGCATACAACTGACCTCATCCAGCAACTGGCGAAGGAGCAGCTACTAGCCAGCTGGTGTTTATTACTAGACTTTTGCAGGTGAGGGGATGGCGCCATAGATGGCCCTGATCCTGATGACTGCAGGCATGACTGACCCAGTCGTGGTGATGGTGTTATAGACGACCGGAGTGAGAACACGCCAGGCCCATACGTGGGTACTCAAGCCATGAAGGCCTTACATGTAGTGGTGGTGGTGGTGGTGGTGGTGGTGGTGGTGGTTGTGCTTCATGCATTAATGGTGGGTTAGGCAGTGGTGTTTTTAGATGAAGCCTACCTCTGGGTGGGACCTTCAGATATCCTGTAAGGAAAAAAATATATAAGGACAATGGTAAGTATCTTGTGTGTGTAAAGATGTCAGGAATGAGGAAACAAATCATATGGCAGTAATGATTTGTGGTGGTTACTCATACATCGATCTGCATCATATATATCGTTATCTTGCATCGTTCTCGTGCCTGTGGCTGCTTCTTATCAACATTTCAAGATCATCACCACCACCACCATCATCATTATCATTATTACTATTACTATTATAGAACGTCATTAGCACTGCATGTAAGTACAACGAAAAGGTGTTGCAGCAGAAGGAGAAGAAGAAGAAGAAGAAGAAGAAGAAGAAGCGCTACTCACGTATCTACTCGTCTATGATGGGGGGATCCAGATCTGTGAACTGATGCAAGAGACTGGAGTCCTAGCTTGGCCCCATTCTCCTTCAATGGCTTCACTGTTATTGATAGTATTTAGAGACAAGAAAAAATAGAAGAACTACTATTATATAAGAAACAGATCGATTATTGGCGTCTACCCCTGCAGCTCAGTAGACGAAAATGGCGTCCTGGCCTAGCATGGACCATCATTCTGAGTATTGACTGCATCTAGAAAGGAGGAGAGCTCGTAAGAAGTGCATGAAGATGTGTTGGAAATGTTTTGCATAATTTCATTTGCGTGTCTTTGCAGTTCTTGTTCTGTTTATGCTCACATTCTGACCACAAGTGCATAGAGTTTATTTATGTGAGCGCAGCTGTTTGTCTTCTCTGCAGTAGTAGTATTCTTGTTTTGATGCATGAGAAAAGTCGGCCGTTGTAAAGAAAGCAAGTTTTTTAATTAATAAAGTAAGTTCATACGCAGCTTTAGCAAACCTAAGTGATCTCTCTACTACTCTCTTAGTATGGAGATCACTGAGAAACCTCTACTATCCGCATCAGATTATGGACGAAGGCATCACTTGGTTTGTGTGAGGAAAGTTGTTATTTCATATAAACTTTCGGTATCCCGACTGTGACGTGTTCGGAAGATAATAAGAGAAAAGAAATCTGCAATGGCTGAAGTGTTTTCAAAATACATCTCAAAGCTGGACGCGAAAAATTAACAGACATGGCAATTCCAGATAACTGCAATCATAAATGCTTACGGAATTTTCGATGTTGTAATTGGTACTCGAGATCAACCTAACAAAGACGACGATTCCGCCTTGAAAGCATGGACAAAAGAAAATGCAAAAGGTATGTTTCTGATTTTCGCATCAGTAGACGATACACAAATGCGAAGTCTGTTGGTTTGTGAGACAGCCCACGAAATGTGGAACAAGTTGAGATCAGTATGAGCAACGGTCAGAAGCCAGCAAACTTACAATAATTCAACGCTTTCACGAATATCGGATGAATGCAAATGATTCTGTAGTTGCACGTGTATCTTAAGTTGAAAATTTAGCATTACAACTCAGAAATGTTGACGAAAAGGTTTCAGATGTAGCTGTAGTGGCGAAAGTCAGTGCGTCATTACCATCGAAATATAACGCTTTTAAAACAGCTTGGGACAATGTGCCAGCTAGACAACAAAACGTGTAAAGTTTGATGGAACGTCTCATCAAAGAAGAGCCCCAGTTGAATATGAGTGATGAAGAAATTGGTGCATTTGCAGTGATGTCCATCAACAGACAAAAGGAAAAAGCAAGATATTCTGACAAAAACAAAAGTTCACAAGAACGAAAAACAAGATCAGGTACCGAGTGTTTTTACTGCAAGGAGCTTGGTCTTATAGCTCGTGAGTGCCGGAAGAGAAAGCGAGAGAGACAGAGAAACGTAAGACTGGCGAAAATAAATCCGGGTGTGCATTTATTGTGTCAGCAGATAACTGTGTCGAGTTGTCAGAAAGTCAAGAGAGACATAGGCTAAGTGATTTAAACGTGATCAGTCAGATATGGTATGGCTGTCGGAGAGTGGTGCATCGTGTTATATGACTTTTCGACGGGAATGGTTTTCGAAGTTCTGTCCAGTGATGGGGAGCATGTGTTACAGTCAATCAGGGTAACTTTTTACCAGTCAGGGTATCTTTGAAGCACTTCCTACTTTTGTTTTAAATGCTTGGTGTGCCATCTACTGGCGTTCTTATACACCAAAATTAGCGCTGTTTTTACCTCTGGGATTTCTAGTTCGTATTTCGACTGTCTTTCCACTTTCCTATAAGCTCTTTGGCTTCTTGTTATTCTTTGAATATGTTGGCTGCGAAGAGAACTCCTGACACAGTGTTTTTAATTTGTGATTGTAAGTACAAATAATGTGCTTCTGTGTAATGTTTCATTTGCAAACAGTTAAATAATTCTTTGAGTTTACAACGATGCAATTTGAATTCTAATTATTCTTTACTTTATCGAGATAGCTAGTTGCAGATTCTAGCCAAACATAGGGTAACATTGTACCAGTACAAAGTTACCAGGATTGTGGTATAATCTTTACCAAATTGAAAGTAGACTATTAAATCTAGATATTATAACATTAAAACAGAGAAAATGACTTGGTATATCACGAATTGCGTGACTTTGATGCTTCAACATACCAATACTAGCATTTATGTGAATAAAAAATCGGAAATTCGTATCAAAATCCCAGGAAAACAGACTGGGAGACATACAGGAGGGACCTTGTCATAAGCTTATCAGAAATTAACCATAGAATAACAAGGTGGGGTAAAAAATTACCACAGTCGATATAATTTTTTATCCTATGTTGGTACCACTGGCTTCTCGGACAGGAGTCATTGTTTACCTTTCCAGACAGTATTGTTGTTCACGTTGAGGAGGCTATAATCTCTCAGGCTTTATTTTCCATGCTCCTTTAACAGGTAAAGTGTGAAATTTTGCGTTCAGGGTAAAAAATCACCTCCACCTTGTTATTTACGTAAAATTTTATTGTTTATAAAGTAGGTGGTACTTTATTTTGCAGGCGTAGAAAATGTCTTATCATGAACTGTTAAGAACTCCAGATGAAATAATAAAAGAATTTGAGCGTCAAGAGGCTGAAAACGTACAGTACATTACAGTGAATCAGACGAAAACGTGAGTGAACCTGAAGACGGTCATATCACAGATGACCAGGAGGATGACGAATTCGATGTACCGCCATTTGAGGTTGATTCATCAGACGAAGGAAGGACAATTTTATATGGGGAATATGGGTATTGTTGGAACACATATCCCTTTCACACAAAAGCGTCGAGAGTGCTAGCAAAGAATATAGTGGTACATGCACTTGGTGCACTAGGCAAGGCGATAAACAAAACGTCTCCCCTGAAATTATTTGAACTGTTGTTTACTAGTGACATAGTTTCACTAATAGTTACGTACACAAACTAAAAAATTGCTACTTCAAGGGAAAAATTCACATACCGCAGTGGTATATTGGAGATACCAACCAAAACGAAATAAAAGCTTCATTTGGTATACTTTTTATGAGTGGAGCTCTAAAAAATGCGCATCTGAATTGTACTGATGCGTGGTCTGTAGTATACGGGTCCGAATTTTTCCGAGGAGTTATGACAAAATACCGATTCGAGTAATTTGATCAATAATCTAAGAGTTGATGACCAACATACCAGACTGCAAAGAAGAACGGCAGACAAGTTAGCTGCCTTTCGTGATTTATGGCGTATGTTTGACAAATATAGTCAATAATTGTACACTCCCTCTGCCCTGCTAACCATTGACGAGAAACTTCTTAACTTCTGGGGCAGATGCCCATTCAAAATGTATCTGCCAAGCAAGCTGGACAAATATGGGCTAAAGATAATTTCATTATATGAAGCGAAGACATATGATTTTTTATGCAGGAATTCCATATTTGGGGAAAGAGACTAGGAACAAATGTGTTTCAGTTCCTACATATTATGTGATGAAATTATGTGAACCTGTATATGGAACCAACTGAAACATTACAATGGACAACTGGTTTGCTTCTTGTGAAGTAGCCGACAAACTGGCTGACAAAAAGTTGACAAAGGTTGGCACCTTATGCAAGAATAAACCAGAAATACCTGAATCCCTGCTTCAAACCAAGAATAGGCCAGTTTCTTCATCTGTATTCATTTACAGGAGAGAAAAAATGTTGGAGTCATACATTCCAAAGACAAATAAAAGCGCTATTCTCTTATCAACGATGCATGAGATAGGTAAAATAGATGAGAAGACAAAGAAATGGAACATAGTACTTTTCTACAATGATAACAAAGTGGGAGTCGATGTATTTGATTTAATATGCCACAACAAGACCACAGCACGAAAAACCAGGTGCTGGACAATGCGATACATGTATGGGCTTTTAGATGCATTAGGAATAAATGCGTATGTCTTGTATAAGGATAATGGCGGCCCAAACAGCCGAAGCAATTTTCTCAAGTCATTGACATTCGGGCTGGTTGATCTTGTCTAATTGCAGTGTTGTAGTTGACAAGGGCCTCACGATATTTCGCCCATTGTCCTTTACAGGTCGCAAGGTTAAACAGTCTTTGTCTCTGTTTTCTTTGCGTTTCCAAGTTATTGTTCCACCAGGGCACAGCCCTATTTGTGCACTCCTTGGTGATTGTGCAGTTGTCCTGGTATGAGGTCACTATGGCAGAGGTAACAGCCTCTGCTACTTCCTCAAACTCTAGTGGATTCCTTATCGAGGATTTAACCCTTAGAGTAACAAGGTGCTAATCCCAAGGCATAAATAACAAGGTGGGGTAAAAATTTACCCCACATTTTTCTGAATTATTTGTTTCACAAAAGAGGTTTGGAGTAACATAAAGTAATAATCACACAATATGAAACATTTATTACAAAGTATAGTTATGTTTTATAATATGACAAAGCAAATCATAACTATAATATCAATGCATTTTATTGTAGAATGGTTGTCATATACAGAAATATGACACTGCACTTATTTGTTGCATTCAGTTACCCTTTGTGTTATGACATTGCAAAACACAGTAGAATAAATCAAAAGGCATAAGAATCACTGAAGGAAATAACATGTAAACTGGTAAAAAGTATAAAGCTAACAACTACGAAAAAATAGTTCCTCAAGTGAAAGGAAACACAGATTTTATAAATTATTTTCAAAATTTGATGATATTTTGAATATACCAAACGTTTTCAAACTAAACTGTTATGGCAACTTTGGCAAATATTTTTCCGATGGTCCTTGCACACTGGTTTTGAACAGACACAGCATCCAAAGGAACTTTTCCGGTCTTCTTTTCGACTGCATAGAAAGCATCGTCCACTTTTTTTTTGAGATCGTTTCTGGTTGTGCTGCTGATCTTGGAATATCGCTCCCAAAATGTGTCAAAATCTGTTCCATGGTTATGCGAAGCTCTTTGGGTAAATTTTTTCTTGTGATTTTGTCCATTCTCCTTTATTTGTTTCATTTGTCGCAGTAATAATACGTGAGTGATATCCCTGCAGGTGGCCGCGGATTTACATTGACTGGTGGTAGCTGTTGTGTGCCCCACGTGACTCTCCGCTCTGGTCCGGTAGTGGGGGTAGCGTGCTCGCGCTGCTCCATGCTCGCACCTTGCTGCTCACAGCTTGCTCCGCGAGCGCGTATGTTGTGAAGCCCTGCTCTAGCAGATAACACAGACCAGAATGTGTAGTCTTTCCAGCTCTCCTGCAACAGGCAGGAGAACATCTCGTAAGAGTCCTATGTAGGCTATTCAGGGTTGGCCTAGCAGTACGAACCATTCCCAATGTCTGGAGGGCAGTGAAGGTTGTCTTCATTCCAAACCCAGGCAGAATAGATCGTACCAAGGCCAAGGATATGAGACCAATCAGTCTGTCCTCCTTCATTCTTAAAACATTGGAAAAACCGATTAATATGTATGTTGGGGAGAGGAGGCTAATTAGGGCCCCTCTATATTCAAACCAACATACATATCAACCAGGTAAATCATGTGAGACAGCTCTCCCTCTCCATCAACTCGTTGGGAGGGTGGAGAAAGCACTTCACTTTCAAGAAATAGCCCTATGCATCTTCCTGGACATCGAGGGGGCCTTCAGTAACACAACCTTCGATTCCATGGTAAGGGCAGCTGAGGTGCATGACCTAGAGACCACTATATGTAAGTGGACTAGGGCCACGCTTAGTGGAAGGAAGGTAGAGGCTACCATGATGAATGAAAAGGTAATTAACATCATTAGACATTGTGCACAAGGAGGAGTTCTGTTCCCTTTATTGTAGGATCTAGTGGTGAACTATCTCATTAAGGAACTAAATTCCAGACAATGCTTTTGCCAAGGAGACGCAAATTTACTGACACAGTTAGAAATATGGCACATGGTGCATTGGACATTGTGCAAGACTGGTGCATTAAACAGGATCTAAGAGTTAATCCTAAGAAGATTGTTGTGGTCCCACTCACAAAGAGGCATATCCAACACTCAAGATGGAATCTAAAGTTCTTTGATGAAACTCTACCTGTGAAATGGATAGTGAAATACCTAGGGGCAACCTTACATGAGAAACTAACATGGTCCCCTCACATAAGAGCATCTGCTCCAAGGCGAAAGGTACTCTAGTGAGTACCAGAAGGGCTTGTGACAAAAACTGGGACCTAAGTCCCAGATACACCATGGTGCTTAGGCCTAGGATTTCCTACAGGGCCGTAGTTTGTTGAAAGAAGGTACAACACCAGGTTGCAGCTAAGGTGCTTGCTAAGGTGCAGAGACTGGCCTGCTTAGCCATAACAGGCGGAATTAGTAGCACACCTACCACTGGGATGGAAACCATGCTGGACATGCCTCCACTACACCTTTGAGTCAAGACAGAGACAGCAGCTGGTCCATACAGACTTAAAACTGGATCTCATAGGGATATTCAGAACCACACACTAAGATAGTCAATGAGGTAAATATAGGAATGGCTGGGGAAATGCCAGCTGACTATATAATAACATCCAACTGCTTCAATAATCCTTACAATATAATAATTGGAATCAGGGAGCAGTGGGAAAAAACAGTTCAACACCATACTGGGGACATTTTTTGGTTCACCGATGGGTTGAAATCAGACCAAAGTGCTGGGATAGGGATGTACGGGGTTTTCTCTAGGAAAACTGTCATCGGTATTCCAAGCTGAAATTACTGCAATCAGGGCATGTGTGAAGAGAATATGTGTAGGTGCTACAAGGACTGTAGCAACTACATCTCTTCAGACAGCCAGGCGGCCCTCAAATCATTGGCAGCTCTTTCAACGAGATCTAAAATTGTTGCAAAATTCCACAGGGCTCTGGTGGAGCTAGGGGGAAGCAATAGTGTGGGTCCCTGGCCGCTCAGGGATCTGTGACAATGAACAAGCCGACAGATTGGCCAGGATTGGGTCAACGACTCCATTCATTGAACCGGAACCTGTCGTGACAGTTACCAAGGATATGATCAGACTAGAACTACAGGACTGGCTTAGTAAACAGAACATAAGATTACTGGACAAAGGTCTATAAACAAAAACATGGTAAGGTAATTATGCCTAAGCTTTGTTTAAAAGAAGCTCTGCAATCTTGGGATTGAACAGGAAAGAGATTAAACTCATGACTGGACTGATTACCGGCCATGGGAATTTCAAAAAACACCTATATACAAAGGGGTATAATGGAAGAAGATCATAAATGTAGGATCTGTGATGGGGGTGAAGAAACTGCATCATATCTAATCTTCGCATGCATGGCACAGGAGAGCAAGAGATACAGAGTTTTCGGTACAACTAGACCTGAAGAAATTGTGTCTAACAGAAAACTGGTAAAGGGACTCCTTGTACTATTTAAGGGCATTGATTGGCTTTACTACACTCCTGGAAATGGAAAACAGAACACATTGACACCGGTGTGTCAGACCCACCATACTTGCTCCGGACACTGCGAGAGGGCTGTACAAGCAATGATCCCCGCACGGCACAGCGGACACACCAGGAACCGCGGTGTTGGCCGTCGAATGGCGCTAGCTGCGCAGCATTTGTGCACCGCCGCCGTCAGTGTCAGCCAGTTTGCCGTGGCATACGGAGCTCCATCGCAGTCTTTAACACTGGTAGCATGCCGCGACAGCGTGGACGTGAACCGTATGTGCAGTTGACGGACTTTGAGCGAGGGCGTATAGTGGGCATGCGGGAGGCCGGGTGGACGTACCGCCGAATTGCTCAACACGTGGGGCGTGAGGTCTCCACAGTACATCAATGTTGTTGCCAGTGGTCGGCGGAAGGTGCACGTGCCCGTCGACCTGGGACCGGACCGCAGCGACGCACGGATGCACGCCAAGACCGTAGGATCCTACGCAGTGCCGTAGGGGACCGCACCGCCACTTCCCAGCAAATTAGGGACACTGTTGCTCCTGGGGTATCGGCGAGGACCATTCGCAACCGTCTCCATGAAGCTGGGCTACGGTCCCGCACACCGTTAGGCCGTCTTCCGCTCACGCCATAACATCGTGCAGCCCGCCTCCAGTGGTGTCGCGACAGGCGTGAATGGAGGGACGAATGGAGACGTGTCGTCTTCAGCGATGAGAGTCGCTTCTGCCTTGGTGCCAATGATGGTCGTATGCGTGTTTGGCGCCGTGCAGGTGAGCGCCACAATCAGGACTGCATACGACCGAGGCACACAGGGCCAACACCCGGCATCATGGTGTGGGGAGCGATCTCCTACACTGGCCGTACACCACTGGTGATCGTCGAGGGGACACTGAATAGTGCACGGTACATCCAAACCGTCATCGAACCCATCGTTCTACCATTCCTAGACCGGCAAGGGAACTTGATGTTCCAACAGGACAATGCACGTCCGCATGTATCCCGTGCCACCCAACGTGCTCTAGAAGGTGTAAGTCAACTACCCTGGCCAGCAAGATCTCCGGATCTGTCCCCCATTGAGCATGTTTGGGACTGGATGAAGCGTCGTCTCACGCGGTCTGCACGTCCAGCACGAACGCTGGTCCAATTGAGGCGCCAGGTGGAAATGGCATGGCAAGCCGTTCCACAGGACTACATCCAGCATCTCTACGATCGTCTCCATGGGAGAATAGCAGCCTGCATTGCTGCGAAAGGTGGATATACACTGTACTAGTGCCGACATTGTGCATGCTCTGTTGCCTGTGTCTATGTGCCTGTGGTTCTGTCAGTGTGATCATGTGATGTATCTGACCCCAGGAATGTGTCAATAAAGTTTCCCCTTCCTGGGACAATGAATTCACGGTGTTCTTATTTCAATTTCCAGGAGTGTATTTTCAGATCTCATCCTGGCTCCCCAGTGCGACATCGTCAAATATGAAAGCGGTGTATGGTTTGTCCTTTACAGGTGGGGGAACATACCTGCTTTCACTGAATGTCTGCTACATTACTCCAACGATGTTGTGTAGAATCTGTTGCAATAGTTGATATCTGGGATGATATGATGTTTTTGAAAATATTTGTACATGCTCGAAGTGGACTCCCTCAGAGGGGGTTAGCAGTTATAGAAAAGCAAAGTAGTTTTTCCACAATCTGAAGAGTCAGTAATTAGAAACTGGAAAGGAGTGACCCTTTCTTCTTCTTCTTCTTCTTCTTCTTCTTCTTCATTTTCTTCCTCTCAGTATCATTATAGGGCCACTTGGTTACTGCGAAGTCGTTGTGACGAGGATGTTTTGTCCACTGGCTATGGCTACAGGATTACGTTGGCATACAGAAGGTTTTATAGACAGGAATAAAACACATACTGCTCTTACTCTTTAAACTGTAGGTGACGTATAACGTAATTGTAAGATCTGATGGTTTTGGCTCACCTGCAGGAAGACAAAGAAATGTGCCTTATATTCATACATGTGTAGTCACAGTCAGTGTCGGCTGTAGGTATACATTCTGGGGATTCACAAACTTTTAAATTCAGATAAATATGAGAGCGCGAAATTAATAGCATCTACTGTTTAACTGGTATGCTTATCAACATATTTATGCAACTTCAGCCGCTGTCAATAATAAAACAATAATAATAATAACATGCATAACTTGTCTGAAAAAAGGAAGAATTTTTTTGTGGAATTTTGCTGCCTTGCACATATTTAAGTACAGTTTACGGCAAGAACGAAATACTGTTTAAGGTTTCGCTACTATCTCGTTTCGCATTTTTGTGTAAGTGGCAGTTTTCGTGCCTTTTTATTTTTTGGGACCAATGTACAAGATCCCCAGTTCATATATTAGCTAACGAATTAACATCTGGGCTGAAAAATCAGGCACTCTTACGTTGCACACGCATAACAACTTGCGCTTATTTACACTTCTTTGATAAATGTTCGTTTGTACTCATGCTTATTTGATTTCGTCACTTTTTCAGACAACAGATCTGGTCTGAGATGCACTAGTTTACTTGCAGCTAACTTTTCCTGGTAATTTTCTTTTCTATTAGCCCTTAATACAGTTTCAACAGAGTTCATGTCGACACTCCAAAGGAAAGCCGATTCCTGCACAGTAGACAACCAACTCCAAATACAAACCGCCGTTTGCGGAAATGGTTAAATTCAAGTAGTGCTATGTGCCAACAAGGTCACTTGACTAAAATACAAATGATACGCTGAGAGCCATAAGGGTTTAAAGGCACGCCGTCTTCGAACCCCCATATTTAAGTTAATATCAGAGAAACCAGTGTGACAGCTTTTTGTAAATGTTCAGATATACATACAACGTGGGCCTACAGTATAGATAAAACTCGGCCGCAGCTCGTGGTCGTGCGGTAGCGTTCTCGCTTCCCGCGCCCGGGTTCCCGGGTTCGATTCCCGGCGGGGTCAGGGATTTTCTCTGCCTCGTGATGCCTGGGTGTTGTGTGATGTCCTTAGGTTAGTTAGGTTTAAGTAGTTCTAAGTTCTAGGGGACTGATGACCATAGCTGTTAAGTCCCATAGTGCTCGGAGCCATTTGAACCATAGATAAAACTCACTCACCATAGGATTAACAGATGTCAGAAGCATCAAGAAATGCTAGAGTCTCACAATCGACGATGATGTGCTTTATGGTTCTCAGCGCTTCAGATGGATTGCTCTATGATAAAATCCAAAACTTAACGTACTATGTCTCATTCAGATTCCGATAAAATAGGTTTTTCTATCAGTATAACTATTACATATACTGATGTCCGATCTGATTTTACTATACAGTGACTGAATTCTCGTATCTGTAGAGTATGCTACCACCTAGCAAGATTTATGCCAAGCGAAGATAGATAAAAGTGTGCTGCCACCCTGTGGCATTGAAGTAAACTTGTAGTTGAGTGGTAAGGGGTAGCAGTGCACGCCGTGAACCGTGCACATTGTTTATCAAATCCGTATTTATTTGGCCCGTAAGGCAATTACGTCACGCCACTTGCACATGCGCAGAAGCTCCTTAAAACATACATAAGTGAAGGTGTACTCAAGACCCAGATGCCAAGTTTCACCGAGTCTAGAGGAACAACATACAGTACAGCACGGTAGATTTAGTGCCATGTATTTCAGATTACAGCAGCTACATTGTATAACACCATTCAAAGAAAAATAATCAATAAATCCGCAAGGTGTCAAAATTTAGGGTGCTCTTGTGCTGTTGTACAGCAGCCGCCACTGGTCACACTCTTTTTTTTTTACTAGCCCCATTCTGACTAATACTTACTTATCGCCTGCATCGAAGAGGATAGCCGAGACGAGTGGTTCAACATCATCTCCCTTTTAAGGGTTGTTACTCGTCCGATACAGAGCTATTTTGCCGCCATTAACGTATACAACATTCGCAGCAGAATGTGACACACTGCAAAAACTGTAAACTATAACATCTTTGATTACACGCAGTTAAAACGAACCACGCAGAGAGCATCACAATCAGTTCATCAAATGACAAACAATCAATAAGGTCATGATACTGGAGACTTAATCCGATAGGAAGAGAATAATCGTTTTAGTCGCCAATTTACACACAAGCGATAAATCTATACTGCAAATTCTCAGCACTGAAGCATCTTTCAGCACACTGGAGTCAACCATTCACGCAGTTAATTGAAAGGAAGTTGGATTTAACGTCCCATCGACATCGAGATCATTAGAGGTGGAGCACTAACTCAGATGGTGTCAAGGGTGGGGAAGGAATTCAGCTGTACCCTTTCAAAGGAACCATCCTGGCATTTGCCTGAAACGATTTAGAGAAATCACAGAAAACAAATCTGGATGGCCGGACGCGGGTTTGAACTGTCATCCTCCAAATGCGAGTCTAGTGTGCTAATGAATGCATCTCGCCCAGTCACTGTTAATGGAGAATGATGTTTGCAGGACATTCAGTGAACCTGCTGAGTGCAGTCATTCTATATATTCTTGAACAAATTGTATCAGAATATGTGATGAAGATGCAGCTAAAAGACTACGGATTTGATAAGATGGAGGGTGCTGACACATGTTACATATTCAAATGGCTTGGATCTAAATATGTTGAAAGGTGATTCTTGAAATTTCTAAGAAACTTATGGACGAGTGCTATAAATTGGATGGACTGGATTACTACCTGTTTCCTAAAGAACTGATGCCTACTTTATGTAATATTACACACAAATTTCATAAGCTACCACCAGTGTTTCAGAATGATGAGTGTATTTCCACGCACAGCTATTGAGACAAGCATTTTCAACTGCATAGAGATTGCAAGATTGATGGTGACCCTTTACTAAACTGTGATGTGAAGGTTGTAAAAAAAGGATCAAATAAAAAAATAAAAGTTTTTTAGTATGTTATCTTTCATATAAAAATGCGCAACTGATTGAGCAGAAGCAGCTCATAATGATGGGTGAACTCCCTTTTTTCTGTATTTGCTAGTACCCTACTGACTGCACTAAATATAAGATGGCGGCTAGTGATGATATACATAGTGTTCATGCGAAAAAAGTGAAAATTATACCGATAAAAACAGTGTGTGCACGAATTGTAGTGATGAAGTCAGAAAGTTAAATGATTGTGTAAGTAATCTGCAACTAATCATTAATATTCTGATGAGCGAATTAAAAAAACGTACATCGAGAAAGTGTGAACCTACAGCAAACTTTCCTCACAATAAACTCGAAATTCCAGGCAAAGTGAAAAACAAAGTACCTCATTCTCAACGAAGCTTATTGTATGAACCTAATATCGTGTTTACAAACAGATTCACTCTACAATCAACTGTGCAAGATAAAGACACATAGTGTATGTGATAAAACTAATTTCCGATGTGAATATGAAACTACAAATACACGGAGTGATACATCCAAAAGAATGCCTAACAACTCAATTACTGTTATGAAAGAAAATGAGACTGAAAGACCTGAACACTTGCGTGACTTAAATATCAAGTGTTTGTCCAGCGCCGATACTAAATTTTTTGGCTATAACGCCAGCTGCCCTTCTAAACACGCAGAGAAACCTAAACGAAGAAAAGTAGTTGTGATGGCAGACAATCATGGTAGTGGATTTACTCGCCCTCTGAACGGTAAGTCCAGTGTTCAAACAATCGCTTACGTAAAGCCTGGTGCTTCTATGTCGGAAGTTTGCAAGCATGTACGATCCACAGACGTTGCTGACTTATCCTCTGAAGACTTTGTTGTGCTATTTGGTGGGTCAAATGACGTGTACAAAAACGAAACTCACAAAGCAAAACAAGAACTAAAAAGGTGCTGATGGCAGCTGACACATACAAATGTTTTAGTGCTGAACATCCCACATCAGCACGACTTAATGACTTGGTCATGCGTAAATAAAGAAATAATCAATGCCAATCAACAAATTTCATTACTTTGCAAACATTTCAGAAATGTAGAACTCCTAAATATTAACGATATTGGACGCAGATTCAACACATTACATGGATTGCACGTCAACAACATGGGGAAGAAACTTCTCGTCGGAAAAATTAAAGAAATTATCAACAAGAGGCATCAAACAGTCAAAAGCAAAATCATCCTGGATTCCACCCTCCCCCCAATATTCGAAGGAAACAATGCCAGCAAGACCTCACTCACCAACATCAACAACAACAAAAGAAGAAACAAGGTGCCTCCAATATTCAGGCACAGCAACAACAATGAATGCAGTAACAGCTCCAACTGCAGTCACAGCTCTAACACCAGCAGCAATATTATCAACAGTAGGATCAGCAGCAGAATCAACAACCGGAGCAGCTGAACAACTACCAGAGGAGCCAGACACAGAAGAAAATTCTGCTGCAGATGATAGTAGAAGAATAAGTGCAGTCCGGAAAAGAAAAGCAGTACTTCCAGCTCACCTGAATGATTTTCTATTGACAAGATAAAGGTAAGTGATCAATTAAATATGCCAAAGTCTAACAATGTGCCAAAGCCTAATAAATCTTTTAATTTCATGCTGATTCATCAGAATTATTGCTAAACAAATTAAGTGAACTTGAAATGTTATATACTGATGAGCTAAATAATGCTTCTGTAATGTGTATAACTGAACACTGGCTGCCTAAAGATGCAATGTCAGTCACAAAACTTGCATACTTCAATCTTTCATCATCATTCTCTAGAATTACATTCAGTCATGGAGGATCATGTATATTTGTTAAAAGTGGCATTGATTATTGCAACATAAAACCCATTGAACTGTTAGCTGAAGAGAAAGTTTTTGAAGTGTCCGCAGTGGAACTCTCTGTATTAAAATTAATAATCATCTGTGTATATAGGAGCCCTGATGGGAACTTAAATGATTTCTGTCCTCAATTAGAAGCACCTTTAAATACTATAAAAAACTTCAGCAAAGCAGTGATCATATGTGGAGATTTTAATATTGATTTTCAAGAACTCTCAAAAGACCAGCATAGCTTAATGGCCCTACTGGAAACATATAACATAAAAACCATCATAGATTCTCCTACAAGAATTACACCAACAACTAGCTCAATAATTGATCAGATATTTATAAACACAAATGTAAATCACAATTTCTGTGCCAGAAATCTTAATACTGGCTTCAGTGTTCACTATGTACAGTTTATTGCTTTACACACCCCAAGTGAAACAAATGAGAAGGAGGAACTTGCAAAAGAAACAAGAAGATTCACTAACAAACAAACAAACATTTTTATACAGACACTAAGTGAAGAAACCTGGTATGAAGTGTATACTTGTGAAAACACTAACAAAAAGTTTGAAAAATTCATGGAAATCTTCATGTCATACTTTGAAGCTGCATTTCCATTAAAAAAACAAAAATTTCAACGTAACTTCAAAAAGAACAAATGGATTACAACAGGTATTAGAAACTCTTGTGCAGAGAAAAGAAGGTTACACAATATAGGAAAGACACAGAACATGCCTCATGAATTTAATTTGCACCTGAAGAATTACAAGAGCATCCTCAAAAATGTTGTGAGGAAAGCTAAATCAATGGCAAATGACAAATACATTGAAAATTCAAAAAACAAATCTAAAGCTATATGCGAAGTTATAAAAAATCAAACAACAAGTGAAACTAAACAATATAAAAATATAAGCTTATGTTATGAAGGACAAATGATTTCTTGCCCAACAAAAATTGCAGTGACCTACAACAAATATTTTGCAAACGTAAGTGAACAGTTGCTGAGTGGACTGGAAGAACACAACAAAATATCACCTCCATCATCCAGTACTGTGAGAAATGTGTCTACATCATTGTTCCTTTCACCCACAAATACTGAAGAAATTTTATCAGTTATCAAAACCTTGAAAACAGGGCACTCATGTGGAATCGATGGAATACCAGATGCAGTTATTAAAAAATGCTGTCTTACCTTAGCTGAACCCTTGACACACCTGTGCAACAGCTCACTGGTATCAGGAACCTTCCCTTCATGCTTAAAAACAGCAAAACTGAAACCACTGCTTAAAAAAGGAAATCCAGAATGTGTTTCAAATTATAGACCAATAGTCCTACTGCCTGTATTTTCAAAAATATTAGAATTTTTTTTATAAGAGATTGTCTGATTTCCTAAATAAAAATAAAATTCTCTCTCCCTTACAGCGTGCCTTCAGGAAAGGCTATTCGACTGAAAGTGCTATATTTGAATTTCTCAACGAAATCTATACTAAACTGGATGCAAGTGGGTTAGTGATGTGCATATGTTTTGATTTATCCAAAGCTTTTGACGTCATTGACCATCATGCCCTACTGCAGAAGCTTGACCAATTAGGAATTAGAGGTATAGCCAATGAGTGGCTCAGAACATACCTATGTGGTCGCAAACAGGTGGTTGAAATGCAATATACTGACCATAACAAAATCAGCTACTACTAGTCAGGATGTGAAAATGTGAAAGATGGCGCCCCTCAAGGATCAGTATTAGGATCCATTCTGTTTCTCCTCTATGTCAATGATATTATGTACAACAAGTATTGCCAAACTACCCTCCAATTCGCAGACGATACAACCTTCCTTATTAGTGGTAAAGTCCGCCCCAGTAGCTGAGTGGTCAGCGTGACGGATTGCCGTCCTCCGGGCCTGGGTTCGATTCCCGGCTGGGTCGGAGATTTTCTCCGCTCAGGGACTGGGTGTTGTGTTGTGTTCATCATCATTTCATCCCCATCTGGCGTGCAGGTCGCCCAATGTGGCGCCGAATGTAATAAGACCTGCGCCAAGGCGGCCGGACCTGCCCCGCGAGGGGCCTCCCGGCCAATGACGCCAAACGCTCATTTCCATTAGTGGTAAAACAGAAGAAAAACTAAAAGACGCCGCTAACCAAACAATGAACAGTGTAGAATAGTGGTTCAGCTACAACAAGCTAATTATAAGCAAAGAAAAGACAGTAGCCCTGAACTTCTGTAATCTAAAAGGAAGACACCAGCCAAACATACAAACATAACATACAGATAGAGTTCTTGAAAGTGTAGACAGCACAAAATTTCTGGGACTCTGGCTCCAGAACAACACAAAGTGGGACGTACACATTGAATATTTGCAAAGAAAACTAAGCAAAACCTGCTACATGATAAGGATCTTAAAAACTTGTTGCAGAAAAGCCAGCCTGTTAAATGTATACTACTCCTACGTGCATTCTGTAATTAAATATGACATAATCTTCTGGGACAATGCAACATCAAATATTAAACTTTTCAGGATGCAAAAGAGAATATTAAGAATTATTGAAGGGGTAAACAATAAGATATCATGCAGACCCATATTCAAAAAAACTGTCAGTTCTTCCTCTTCCTTGCATTTTTATCTACGAAACATCAGTTTTCATCAAACAATATATTGATAGATACTCACATATCTTATTAAAAAATGAAGATATACATGCATACAATGTTGTTGTTGTTGTTGTTGTTGTTGTTGTTGTGGTCTTCAATCCTGAGACTGGTTTGATGCGGCTCTCCATGCTACTCTATCCTGTGCAAGCTTCTTCATCTCCCAGTACCTACTGCAACCTATATCCTTATGAATCTGCTTAGTGTATTTATCTCTTGGTCTCCCCCTACGATTTTTACCCTCCATGCTGCCCTCCAATACTAAATTGGTGATCCCTTGATGCCTCAGAACATGTCCTACCAACCGATCCCTTCTTCTGGTCAAGTTGTGCCACAAACTTCTCTTCTCCCAAATCCTATTCAATACTTCCTCATTAGTTATGTGATCTACCCATCTAATCTTGAGCATTCTTCTGTAGCACCACATTTCGAAAGCTTCTATTCTCTTCTTGTCCAAACTATTTATCGTCCATGTTTCACTTCCATACATGGCTACACTCCATACAAATACTTTCAGAAATGACTTCCTGACACTTAAATCTATACTCGATGTTAACAAATTTCTCTTCTTCAGAAACGCTTTCCTTGCCATTGCCAGTCTACATTTTATATCCTCTCTACTTCGACCATCATCAGTTATTTTGCTCCCCAAATAGCAAAACTCCTTTACTACTTTGAGTGTCTCATTTCCTAATCTGATACCCTCAACATCATCCGACTTAATTCGACTACATTCCATTATCCTCGTTTTGCTTTTGTTGATGTTTATCTTATATCCTCCCTTCAAGACACCATCCATTCCCTTCAACTGCTCTTCCAAGTCCTTTGCTGTCTCTGACAGAATTACAATGTCATCGGCGAACCTCAAAGTTTTTATTTCTTCTCCATGGATTTTAATACATACTCCGAATTTTTCTTTTGTTTCCTTTACTGCTTGCTCAATATACAGATTGAATAACATCAGGGAGAGGCTACAACCCTGTCTTACTCCCTTCCCAACCACTGCTTCCCTTTCATGTCCCTTGACTCTTATAACTGCCATCGGGTTTCTGTACAAATTGTAAATAGCCTTTCGCTCCCTGTATTTTATCCCTGCCACCTTTACAATTTGAAAGAGAGTATTCCAGTTAACATTGTCAAAAGCTTTCTCTAAGTCTACAAATGCTACAAACGTAGGTTTGCCTTTCCTTAATCTTTCTTCTAAGATAAGTCGTAATGTCAGTATTGCCCCACGTATTCCAGTATTTCTATGGAATCCAAACTGATCTTCCCCGAGGTCGGCTTCTACCAGTTTTTCCATTCGTCTGTAAAGAATTCGTGCTAGTATTTTGCAGCTGTGGCTTATTAAACTGATTGTTCGGTAATTTTCACATGTGTCAACACCTGCTTTCTTTGAGGTTGGAATTATTATATTCTTCTTGAAGTCTGAGGGTATTTCGCCTGTCTCATACATCTTGCTCACCAGACGGTAGTTTTGTCAGGACTGGCTCTCCCAAGGCCGTCAGTAGTTCCAATGGAATGTTGTCTACTCCGGGGGCATTGTTTCGACTCAGGTATTTCAGTGCTCTGTCAAACTCTTCACGCAGTATCGTATCTCCCATTTCATCTTCATCTACATCCTCTTCCATTTCCATAATATTGTCCTCAAGTAAATCGCCCTTGTACAGACGCTCTATATACTCGTTCCACCTTTCTGCTTTCCCTTCTTTGCTTAGAACTGGGTTTCCATCTGAACTCTTGATGTTCATACAAGTGGTTCTCTTATCTCCAAAGGTCTCCTTAATTTTCCTGTAGGCAGTATCTATCTTACCCCCATTGTGAGATAAGCCTCTACATCCTTACATTTGTCCTCTAGCCATCCCTGCTTAGCCATTTTGCACTTCCTGTCGATCTCATTTTTGAGACGTTTGTATTCCTTTTTGCCTGCTTCATTTACTGCATTTTTATATTTTCTCCTTTCATCAATTAAATTCAATATTTCTTCTGTTACCCAAGGATTTCTACTAGCCCTCGTCTTTTTACCTACTTGATCCTCTGCTGCCTTCACTACTTCATCCGTCAAAGCTACCCATTCTTCTTCTACTGTATTTCTTTCCCCCGTTCCTGTCAGTTGTTCCCTTATGCTCTCCCTGAAACTCTGTACAACCTCTGAGCATGAAAATCGAAAATCTGTTAACTACCTAGATCTCACTATAACTATTAACAATGGGAAACATTTATTCACCATATACAGGAAACCTACAACCACTGATGTTGTTATTAATGCCACATCATGTCATCCTGACAAGTATAAAAAAGCATTTTTTAAGTCTATGATACACCGATTACTAAAATTACCGCTAGAAGCTAATGAGATGAAAAAGGAAATGACCATCTTAAAACAAATTGCAAAAACCATCTCTTTCGACACACGACAGGTAGATATCATTTTTAATAAAGTACAACAATCACAAAGTACTCCATAACAGGTAATCCAAAATACACTCCTGGAAATAAGAACACCGTGAATTCATTGTCCCAGGAAGGGGAAACTTCATTGACACATTCCTGGGGTCAGATACATCACATGATCACACTGACAGAACCACAGGCACATAGACACAGGCAACAGAGCATGCACAATGTCGGCACTAGTACAGTGTATATCCACCTTTCGCAGCAATGCAGGCTGCTATTCTCCCATGGAGACGATCGTAGAGATGCTGGATGTAGTCCTGTGGAACGGCTTGCCGTGCCATTTCCACCTGGCGCCTCAGTTGGACCAGCGTTCGTGCTGGACATGCAGACCGCGTGAGACGACGCTTCATCCAGTCCCAAACATGCTCAATGGGGGACAGATCCGGAGATCTTGCTGGCCAGGGTAGTTGACTTACACCTTCTAGAGCACGTTGGGTGGCACGGGATACATGCGGACGTGCATTGTCCTGTTGGAACAGCAAGTTCCCTTGCCGGTCTAGGAATGGTAGAACGATGGGTTCGATGACGGTTTGGATGTACCGTGCACTATTCAGTGTCCCCTCGACGATCACCAGTGGTGTACGGCCAGTGTAGGAGATCGCTCCCCACACCATGAGGCCGGGTGTTGGCCCTGTGTGCCTCAGTCGTATGCAGTCCTGATTGTGGCGCTCACCTGCACGGCGCCAAACACGCATACGACCATCATTGGCACCAAGGCAGAAGCGACTCTCATTGCTGAAGACGACACGTCTCCATTCGTCCCTCCATTCACGCCTGTCGCGACACCTCTGGAGGCGGGCTGCACGATGTTGGGGCGTGAGCGGAAGACGGCCTAACGGTGTGCGGGACCGCAGCCCAGCTTCATGGAGACGGTTGCGAATGGTCCTCGCCGATACCCCAGGAGCAACAGTGTCCCTAATTTGCTGGGAAGTGGCGGTGCGGTCCCCTACGGCACTGCGTAGGATCCTACGGTCTTAGCGTGCATCCGTGCGTCGCTGCGGTCCGGTCCCAGGTCGACGGGCACGTGCACCTTCCGCCGACCACTGGCGACAACATCGATGTACTGTGGAGACCTCACGCCCCACGTGTTGAGCAATTCGGCGGTACGTCCACCCGGCCTCCCGCATGCCCACTATACGCCCTCGCTCAAAGTCCGTCAACTGCACATACGGTTCACGTCCACGCTGTCGCGGCATGCTACCAGTGATAAAGACTGCGATGGAGCTCCATATGCCACGGCAAACTGGCTGACACTGACGGCGGCGGTGCACAAATGCTGCGCAGCTAGCGCCATTCGACGGCTAACACCGCGGTTCCTGGTGTGTCCGCTGTGCCGTGCATGTGATCATTGCTTGTACAGCCCTCTCGCAGTGTCCGGAGCAAGTATGGTGGGTCTGACACACCGGTGTCAATGTGTTCTTTTTTCCATTTTGAGGAGTGTATATGAAGATGACATATATGAGAAACATATAAGATAGAATTACTAATTTATTCAAAAATTCTAGAATAACAATAGCATTTACAACTGACAATACTTTACAACAAAAATTAAGACATACCGTAAGTAAAGATAATGGAAAATCTACCAGATCAGGAGTGTACAAGATCCAATGTAGAGACTGTGAGAAAATATATATCAGCCAAACAGGTCGAAATTTTGCAGTAAGGTACAAAGAACATACGTCGGGTACCTCACGAACAAAGTCTGTATTCGGCCATCATATAGTATTCAATAATCATGCTGAGGGGACAGTAGAGCAGAATTTACAAGTTCTTCATTATGCAAATAAAGGCTTACTTGTGAATATCCTAGAATAAATTGAGATATATGCGCATTTGAAAACCAAATCATCAATGCTGCTCAATCAACAATTAGATTTTCGCGAAAAATATTATTACGACTTTTTTGACGAAATTTTATAATAAAAGCATCTACTCTTTTGTTTTTTAAAAATATAAGACTGGTTATACCCATGGCAAAAGCAATGTATGTAAAATATGCTGCACAACATAAAAAAATTATTAAATTGACATTGATTATTATAAAAACTTTTAGATCGACGACTTTCAAAAATTTAATCAGCAGTCTCATTAGTTATTCAGATATACATAATGTGGAACGTACTCTTGCCTGCTACCCTACTGCTATAAAGAATATTGCTATAAAAACTACAGTTAAAATAAGACGATTCTGCAGCATCCAACAAAGATGCAATTGTGATGTAGGCGACTCGGTATAATCGATATATACCACAATGCCAAGGACTTTCACATCTTTGATGTAACTGACACTGTAATAGTATTAAGGTTGCCCATAGAGGGCACAACTATTACACGTCGTAGTTCACTGTTTTTATCCAAAATATAAATAAGCTGTACACATACTGACTATCTGTTAATCAGACATTTAAATGAATCAATTTTATGTTATTAGTGTATTTCCTACTTTTATACTTTGTCGATGGCGTCATATTATGAACGCTGATTGGCAGTTGTGAAGTAGTGTGACAGGAAGTAGGCGGAGCCTCTGCATATTTAAGCTCGTGCTCAGCACTCATAACCATCAGTTGACTGCGTAGCAGCGAGGAGAGCTCCCTCTACCATCCTAAGGGAGCCATGGGTATAATTAATTTTATTTTATGTTAAATTTTGACATCATTAGACACTTTCATTTATTTAAAGATTGGTATCTAGTATTTCTTAAAATTTATCCACAGGTCTGATGATGGTTTTGTAGAAAGAACCGAAACCGGTTACCTATATCATTAAAACATAAATGGTGTGATCAAGACTGAACTTTAGTCAAAATATAAGAATATAATAATTCCAATCCCAAAGAAAGCAGGTGTTGACAGATGTGAAAATTACCGAACTATCACTTTAATAAGTCACAGCTGCAAAATACAAACACGAATTATTTACAGACGAATGGAAAAACTGGTAGAAGCCGACTTCGGGGAAGATCAGTTTGGATTCCGCAGAAATGTTGGAACACGTGAGGCAATACTGACCCTATGACTTATCTCAGAAAATTGATTAAGGAAAGGCAAACCTACATTTCTAGCATTTGTAGACGTAGAGAAAGTTTTTGATAATGTTGACTGGAATAATCTCTTTCAAATTCTAGAGGTGGCAGGGGTAAAATACAGGGAGCGAAAGGCTATTTACAATTTGTACAGAAACCTGATGGCAGTTATGAGTCGAGGGGCATGAAAGGGAAGCAGCGGCTGCAAAGGGAGTGAGACAGGGTTTTAGCCTCTCCCCAATGTTATCCAATCTCTATATTGAGCAAGCAGTAAAGGAAACAAAAGAAAAATTCGGAGTAGGTATTAAAGTCCATGGAGAAGAAATAAAAACTAGGAGGTTCGCCGATGACATTGTAATTCTGGCAGAGACAGCAAAGGACTTGGAAGAGCAGTTGAACGGAATGGACAGTGTCTTGAAAGGAGGATATAAGATGAACATCAACAAAAGCAAAACGAGTATAATGGAATGTAGTCGAATTAATTCGGGTGATGCTGATGGAATTAGATTAGGAAATGAGACACAAAGTAGTAAAGGAGTTTTGCTATTTGGGGAACAAAATAACTGATGGTCGAAGTAGAGAGGATATAAAATGTAGACTGGCAATGGCAAGGAAAGCGTTTCTGAAGAAGAGAAATTTGTTAACATCGAGTATAGATTTAAGTGTCAGGAAGTCGTTTCTGAAAGTATTTGTATGGAGTGTAGCCATATATGGAAGTGAAACATGGACGATAAATAGTTTGGACAAGAAGAGAATAGAAGCTTTCGAAATGTGGTGCTACAGAAGAATGCTGAAGATTAGATGGGTAGATCACATAACTAATGAGGTATTGAATAGAATTGGGGAGAAGAGGAGTTTGTGACAACTTGACAAGAAGAAGGGACTGGTTGGTAGGACATGTTCTGAGGCATCATGGGATCACAAATTTTGCATTGGAGGGCAGCGCGGAGGGTAAAAATCGTAGAGGGAGACCAAGAGATGAATACACTAAGCAGATTCAGAAGGATGTAGGTTGCAGTAGGTACTGGGAGATGAAGAAGCTTGCACAGGATAGAGTAGCATGGAGAGCTGTATCAAACCAGTCTCAGGACTGAAGACAACAACAACATGTCACAACTGCAGTTTGGGCGTTAAGCCATATTCCTGCATTTTGCATAGAATTTTCATTCCATATATGAAATTCGTATTGCAATATTTTATGCTCAGAACAAGTGCATGCCGGTTACAATGATATAACTTAACATATTTCGAAATTCAACTTAACGATGGCTTACGGGCGAAACTGCAGTCGTGACATTGCAATAAGAGTTTGTTAACAATCAATGGCATCATGTCTGCCTTCAGAAAACATCCGATATCAATCCATCGACCATTGTTCACAAATTTAACCGTACTTGTCACACTAGTGGAATTTCCGAGTTCGCCAAGAAATATTGCTACTTGTAGAATCGATTTAGCCGTATAAGTGAATTAAAGGAAAAGAAATTACTTCGTACTGTACCATAATGAAATAGAATTCTGGCTGTGGCATTTACTGTCAAACCTAATACATTATAGCCTAATGTTTCATTTCAGAGTTCTGGTGATGAATAAAGCCAACAGGATTCTATGGTAAATGTCGCCGAAGTAGTATTACATCTAAATGACACTACTCTGGAGCTTCCTGGCGAGTCACCTCCTATTAACAAAGGAGGAGGAATGGCGCACAGGGGAAAGGTTTTCCAGTCCCCAAAAAAAACCGGCCAGTAAACATAAGAAGAAAGAAGATCCAATGCTAATGAAGGCCTATGGCATTTTGGAAAGTGTGAGAAATGTATGTCCCAACGAGTGTTCCATATTCGGGGAACATATTGCAATGAAGCTCCGCAAATTTGACATCCGCAGGCGATCAGTGCTAATGCACAGAATAAACAATTTGATTTTCGATGCCGAGACTGATTTGTATGCACATCATCTGACATCAGATAGTTCTCCCCAAAGCAGTCCTGTTCCCCACCCACTCCTCTCCCCAATGCAGTTCTATTCCGCAACTTCTCCTTCGAGTCACTCCCAGTCACCTGTGCTCGTTTCTCATCAAACGGTTGTCCCTACTCAACCAAGGATAGATTGCATGCAACCGGTGGTGGAGTGTTCGTCGCTGTTAGTAGTAGTTTATCCTGTAGTGAAGTAGAAGTGGATAGTTCCTGTGAATTATTATGGGTGGAGGTTACACTCAACAACCGAGCTAGGTTAATAATTGGCTCCTTTTACCGACCCCCCGACTCAGCAGCATTAGTGGCAGAACTGAGAGAAAATTTGGAATACATTTCACATAAATTTTCTCAGCATGTTATGGTCTTAGGTGGAGATTTCAATTTACCAGATATAGACTGGGACACTCAGATGTTTAGGACGGGTGGTAGGGACAGAGCATCGAGTGACATTATACTGAGTGCACTATCCGAAAATTACCTCGAGCAATTAAACAGAGAACCGACTCGTGGAGATAACATCTTGGACCTACTGGTAACAAACAGACCCGAACTTTTCGACTCTGTAAGTGCAGAACAGGGAATCAGTGATCATAAGGCCGTTGCAGCATCCCTGAATATGGAAGTTAATAGGAATATAAAAAAAGGGAGGAAGGTTTATCTGTTTAGCAAGAGTAATAGAAGGCAGATTTCAGACTACCTAACAGATCAAAACGAAAATTTCTGTTCCGACACTGACAATGTTGAGTGTTTATGGAAAAAGTTCAAGGCAATCGTAAAATGCGTTTTAGACAGGTACGTGCCGAGCAAAACTGTGAGGGACGGGAAAAACCCACCGTGGTACAACAACAAAGTTAGGAAACTACTGCGAAAGCAAAGAGAGCTTCACTCCAAGTTTAAACGCAGCCAAAACCTCTCAGACAAACAGAAGCTAAACGATGTCAAAGTTAGCGTAAGGAGGGCTATGCGTGAAGCGTTCAGTGAATTCGAAAGTAAAATACTAGGTACCGACTTGACAGAAAATCCTAGGAAGTTCTGGTCTTACGTTAAATCAGTAAGTGGCTCGAAACATCATGTCCAGACACTCCGGGATGATGATGGCATTGAAACAGAGGATGACAAGCGTAAAGCTGAAATACTAAACACCTTTTTCCAAAGCTGTTTCACAGAGGAAGACCGCACTGCAGTTCCTTCTCTAAATCCTCGCACCAACGAAAAAATGGCTGACATTGAAGTAAGTGTCCAAGGAATAGAAAAGCAACTGGAATCACTCAACAGAGGAAAGTCCACTGGACCTGACGGGATACCAATTCGATTCTACACAGAGTACGCGAAAGAACTTGCCCCCCTTCTAACAGCCGTGTACCGCAAGTCTCTAGAGGGACAGAAGGTTCCAAATGATTGGAAAAGAGCACAGGTAGTCCCAGTCTTCAAGAAGGGTCGTCGAGCAGATGCGCAAAACTATAGACCTATCTCTCTGACGTCGATCTGTTGTAGAATTTTAGAACATGTCTTTTGCTCGAGTATCATGTCGTTTTTGGAAACTCAGAATCTACTATGTAGGAATCAACATGGATTCCGGAAACAGCGATCGTGTGAAACCCAACTCGCTTTATTTGTTCATGAAACCCAGAAAATATTAGATACAGGCTCCCAGGTAGATGCCATTTTCCTTGACTTCCGGAACGCGTTCGATACAGTTCCGCACTGTCGCCTGATAAACAAAGTAAGAGCCTACGGAATATCAGACCAGCTGTGTGGCTGGATTGAAGAGTTTTTAGCAAACAGAACACAGCATGTTGTTCTCAATGGAGAGACATCTACAGACGTTAAAGTAACCTCTGGCGTGCCACAGGGGAGTGTTATGGGACCATTGCTTTTCACAATATATATAAATGACCTAGTAGATAGTGTCGGAAGTTCCATGCGGCTTTTCGCGGATGATGCTGTAGTATACAGAGAAGTTGCAGCATTAGAAAATTGTAGCGAAATGCAGGAAGATCTGCAGCGGATAGGCACTTGTTGCAGGGAGTGGCAACTGACCCTTAACATAGACAAATGTAATGTATTGCGAATACATAGAAAGAAGGATCCTTTATTGTATGATTATATGATAGCGGAACAAACACTGGTAGCAGTTACTTCTGTAAAATATCTGGGAGTATGCGTGCGGAACGATTTGAAGTGGAATGATCATATAAAATTAATTGTTGGTAAGGTGGGTGCCAGGTTGAGATTCATTGGGAGAGTCCTTAGAAAATGTAGTACATCAACAAAGGAGGTGGCTTACAAAACACTCGTTCGACCTATACTTGAGTATTGCTCATCAGTGTGGGATCCGTACCAGATCGGGTTGACGGAGGAGATAGAGAAGATCCAAAGAAGAGCGGCGCGTTTCGTCACAGGGTTATTTGGTAACCGTGATAGCGTTACGGAGATGTTTAACAAACTCAAGTGGCAGACTCTGCAAGAGAGGCGCTCTGCATCGCGGTGTAGCTTGCTCGCCAGGTTTCGAGAGGGTGCGTTTCTGGATGAGGTATCGAATATATTGCTTCCCCCTACTTATACCTCCCGAGGAGATCACGAATGTAAAATTAGAGAGATTAGAGCGCGCACAGAGGCTTTCAGACAGTCGTTCTTCCCGCGAACCATACGCGACTGGAACAGGAAAGGGAGATAATGACAGTGGCACGTAAAGTGCCCTCCGCCACACACCGTTGGGTGGCTTGCGGAGTATAAATGTAGATGTAGATGTAGAAGCAGCAGCGATGAACAACATGACTATCTCGCTCCGTCTACCAGATTCAGCTCTGCTTCAAGAACCTCCATCACATACTTTTTTGTAGTGCTTCATAAATAAATTTCATTAAGCACATTCTGTTAACAATAACGTGTTCGGACATTTTTATTTGTATGCGGATATTTACGTACATAAGTTTGTAACGAATAACAAAACTGCAGTCAATAAATAATTGTTTGTAAGGAACTTTCTTTGATGTAATGGTATCAGCCCTCAACCTCTTTTGCCTTGTACACATTTGACTTCGGACAGGTAACAACTCTATGCAAATAACTACAAATCCTTTGAAAAGGATGGTTTCATTTAACGACAATGAACAATAACAACTTCTTACCTTCACAAAGGGTTTCAGTGCATTATTGAGAGCGGTGCAAACTTCGATGACAATCGTTGATATACTTTGTTTAGATATTTTGAACAGATACATCAGACTTTGAATCTCCAGTTGCCAGAAAGCGCAAAGTTATTGGTAGATATAGCACGTCTACAATGTGTGTCTTTCTTCATTATGTCTGGTTCGATCACTTTCAACAGATATTCGAAGTCTTCGAAAGACATTCGATAAAAGCTGTCGAAGTGTCCACTGTCGCCTGCAAGTAGTTCGCTGAAAAGATCATTTCCACCGTACAATGCCCTACTCTTTAACACTGGGGTTACCCAATGACGACGATTCTTCCTCTTCTTCCTTAACTGATGGTACAGCACAGTAAATGCGGCACTCACAATCTTGGCTCGCTCCATCTTCAAACGTGCACGCGCTCCAACTGAAACCACAGTGCGCGGCGCGGACGGCGCATTCTTCTGTGCTACAGCAGTGCGCGGGCTGCAGCGGCGCGGCGCGCTCAGTGTGGACCCGCCTTAAGAGATTTACTTCCAGCATGTGTATAGAATATGAAGACATGCAGATCGAAGAGGTTGACAGTGTTAAACTTCTGGGATTACAACTCGATAATAAATTCAGTTCAGAGGGGCATATCACAAAATTGTTGAAGTGCCTAAACAAGTCTGTATTTGCCATAGGAATGATGTCAAATGTTGGAGATATAAATATAAAAAACTTACCTACTTTCCTTCTGTTATGTAATATGGGATCATATTCTGGAGCAACGCATCAAAACGAGCAAAACTTTTTAGGGTGCGAAAGCATGTGGTAAGAATCATTTGTGGTATAAATTCAAGATGATCATGTAGAAACCTGTTCGAGAACCTTTGTATTCAAACCGCTGCACCTCAGTATATTTATTCCTTAATGAAATTTGTGGCAAGTAATACATCTCTATTTCCAACCAATAGCTCAATACATAGTATCAATACTAGGAATAAGACCAGTCTACACAAAGACCTAAAAACACTTACCTTTGTCCAAAAAGGGGTCCAATATTCAGGAACACACATTTTCTATAAATTGCCAGCAACCATTAAAACTTGGTTTCAGATAAAGCACGGTTTAAACAGAGTTTGAAAGACTTTTTGATAGGCAACTCCTCCTGCTCCATAGATGAATATCGTAACAGAGACTGTTAAGCCAGTCTAAGTAAAACTATCTGTTCGATTTCAGTTTTGACAGCACTTGATCACAACAGTCAAGATTAGGTATATTGTGTACGATAAATTTGTTAATAGTGCATAACAATGTTTCATTCTGACAGCGTGCTAATACTGTAAATATTAGCAGTTCCAGTCTACCACATAGTATTCACCTATTTCGACCATCTCCTGACAAATGATCAGGGTAGTAAATATTATATTCAAATGTTTTATGTTATACTTTCTGGCATGTTCCACATCCACACCTCATGTTTTGGGCCCATGGAACGAAAACTGAATCTAATTTATGGCCTTTAGATTTGATTGATTTGTAACCGAAATTTAACGGATTCCTTTTAGCACTCTTGTGGATAACCTCACGTTTTTCATTATTAGGGTCCATTGTTAATTCTCGCACCATACATATAGTTTTCTAAATCGTTTTGCAATTTGTTTCGATCTTCTGATGACTTTACTAGACGATAAACGACAGCATCATCTATACACATTCGTGTGAGTAAAGAACTAGGGACCGACACACAGGATTTCCCTTCCCCCTCTCAGGAGGGGGAGAGGTCATTGGCATCTCTCAAACTTCTTACCTCTCCAGCACAGCAAGTATCAACAACCAACCACTCCTCACTCCATTAACATCGTCACGCTACTGGAAGATGGAAATCGGCAATGGTTGTGCAACAAAGTACAATAAGGGCTCGGGGATAGTGGATAAGTCCTTAGGTGCCCACCTCCTCAGCTTTGAAATCTTAACTTCAACACGCACTACATGCCAATGGTCTAGAAAAAGTCACAAAGATATACTTTGTGCGAAATTTTATCCTCTTAACTTTTAGAACTACTCAGCTTTGCCGAAAAGTGCGTTGTTTCCTAGTTATAAGCATAAAACACAAGAAAGTTTCATTTAATAGTGGTTTTTCTGTTTCAATATAATTCCGGGCCGAAATTTTGGTGGGATTTAAAAATGTGGATCAGCATCCTCGAAAAATATAGAAAGTTTGTCAAAAAAAATGGCTTCTACAAAAAATAAATTTCTTTCATTTCTATCAACAATCACAAAATGTTTGGCCCTTAGACTACCGGTTTCGGTCAGCAATTACCAATCTCGGATCTGTTTTTGTAACACGTCTTAATATAATAGAGCCATAGTATCATCGTTGCAAAATATACACAAAATCGCTTTAGTATCCTCGCACATATTTAAAATATGGCACACACGATGCCACAAACTTTCTACTGTTTGGTCTTTTTGATCACCATTTGACTGGACTACAGCGCCACGCCATTTGTGTGTGAACCTGACCTAAGATTACGCGTACTCGGAGTTTCATTTTGATATACATCGTTTCAGCCTCCCAGAAGTACGACAATGTCTTTATCGTGTAGATATTTTACCTCTGCAAATGGAAAACATTTCCTGGTTTCATTATGCCACACGAATATATATATTAGTTTTTTCTTTTAGTTTATTTGCAAGCCCACAGCCATGGCTGTCTGAAAGTACGAACATTTTGCTATTATTGGACTTCATAGTTAAAGGGTCGTTTTGTATTGTTTCATTGAACACTTCACTTCATTACATCTCTGGGTCACCAAATTTGCACTGGACATATTCATGCATGATTTCTTGTTTGGCAGCATCGATAAATTTTCTTCTCCTGCCTTATTCACATTGTCCTTTTCCTTTTTATATTGTTCACAAGAACTGCATACTGCACTTCCACAATCGGCAATGGAAAGTACCTGAAATTAGTTTTCGTGAACAAAGCTTATTACTTTCAGAGTTTTTCGATTTAGCTCTTTTTTCTTGCTGGTATTGGATTTCACATTTGTCCTACTTTTTCCGTAAGGGTCGCACAACCACGCGGAAATTTTAGCATGTTCAGTTCACTTTTTTCGTGCTATAATTTCGTAATACAAGTTCTTAAAGTGCCGATAATATTACTATGGACTCCATTTGCATTGATAACGATGTTTACGACATCTCATTATTTTGTAAGCGATGCATATTATTAACGTAAATGAAAGAAACACTTAGGCACACATCAAATATACGACAAAAAAACACTGAAAATAATGTTTTACATTTGGAGTGCTACAAACACATCGTGTTCTCCAAGTTGTTGCCACTTTCTCAGTCTACCTTTTTTTTTCTTTTGTCACATTTTTGCTTGCGTTCAAAGTTATTTCATCCATTTTGCTTTACTGAGATCTTTTAATTTTACCTTAAGCAACTATGAAGACTTTAGCAGTGCACTTATACACTGACGGACAAAGAAATCACAACACCAAGGAGGAGTTGTGCGACATAAACGAAAATTGGTAGGCGTGTTTCTACATCAGAAAGATGACGTCTATTCAGATTTTGTGCCAGTCACATAAGAGTGGCGCTACGAGGTGCATTCAAGTTCTAAGGCCTCCAATTTTTTTTCTCCGGACTGGAAAGAGATAGAAACATGCGCATTGTTTTAAAATGAGGCCGTGTTCATTGTCAATACGTCCCAGAGATGGCAGCACCGTACGGCAGATGGAATTTTACCGCCAGCGGCGAGAATGAGAACTGTTTTAAATACTTAAAATGGCGACGTTTTCCTTACTTGAACAGCGTGCAATCATTCGTTTTCTGAATTTGCGTGGTGTGAAACCAATTGAAATTCATCGACAGTTGAAGGAGACATGTGGTGATGGAGTTATGGATGTGTCGAAAGTGCATTCGTGGGTGCGACAGTTTAATGAAGGCAGAACATCGTGTGACAACAAACCGAAACAACCTCGGGCTCGTACAAGCCGGTCTGACGACATGATCAAGAAAGTGGAGAGAATTGTTTTGGGGGATCGCCGAATGACTGTTGAACAGATCGCCTCCAGAGTTGGCATTTCTGTGGGTTCTGTGCACACAATACTGCATGACGACGTGCCACAAATGCTGACGGAAGACCACATGGCTGCCCGTGTGGCATGTTGCCAAGCAATGTTGACGCACAACGACAGCATGAATGGGACTTTCTTTTTGTCGGTTGTGACAATGGATGAGACGTGGATGCCATTTTTCAATCCAGAAACAAAGCGCCAGTCAGCTCAATGGAAGCACACAGATTCACCGCCAGCAAAACAATTTCGGGTAACCGCCAGTGCTGAAAAAATGATTGTGTCCATGTTCTGGGACAGCGAGGGCGTAATTCTTACCCATTGCGTTCCAAAGGGCACTACGGTAACAGGTGCATCCTACGAAAATGTTTTGAAGAACAAATTCCTGGCGTCAGCGTTGAGAAAAATTTGTACGTCTGCAGGGCGATTACGTCGAGAAGTAACGCCAGTTTCATCGATTTCGGGTGAGTACTTAATTAGAAAAACAATCGGTGGCCTTAGAACTTGAATGCACCTCGTAGTAACGCCATTACGAGAATGCAAATCAGGTTTGCATTCTGCGATACTGTAGAAAGACTTCGCAGGTATGTAGCACCTGTACATGACTGATGGCAGCAGTGGTCACGAGATTGTACAGTCGCAAGAAGACTGGGCTCTTGACGGTCATGTGGCACTACCGAGAGGTAAGACCATCACGTTCGGCGTATGAATCTGGCGCATCGTACTTCATCTGTAGCAGCAATTTGGGCATCAATTAGCACCATAGTGACACAAAGAATTGTTGCAAGTCGGTTACCTCAAGGACAATTCCGAGCCATATGACCTGTAGTAGCATGCACTCACCGCCCCCAAACCACCACCATTTGCAACTTCAGTAGAGTCAAGGAGAGCTCATTGGTGGGTAGGGTGGAGGTTTTTTTGTTTTCTGATGAAAGCTGGTTCTGCCTCGGTGCCAGTGACGGTTGTGTGTTGGTTAGGAGGAGGCCAGTTGAGTGCCTACAACCGACCTGTCTGCATGCAAGACACACTGCATCTGCACCTGGAATTATGGTCTGGCGTGTGATTTCGTATGACACCAGGAGCACTCTCGTGGTTATCCGACGCACCCTGACTGCAAAATTTATGTTACTCTGGTGATTTGACCTGTCACGCTGCCATTCCTGAATAGGATTCCAGGGGGTGTTTCCAACAGAATAACGCCAGCCCACATACTGCAGTTGTAACAACGTGCTTTCATAGTGTCGACATGTTGTCTTGGCCTGCTCGATCACCAGATCTGTCTCCAATCAAGTACATATAGGACATCATCAGACGACTCCAGCATCATCCACTGCCAATATTAACCGTCTCTGTACTGACCGACCAAATGCAACAGGTGTGGAACTCCATCCCACAAACTGACATCTGGCACCTGTACAACACAATGCATGCATGATTGCACGCTTGTATTCAACACTCTGGCAGTTACACCATTTATTAATGAACCAACATTTCACATTTGCAATGGCTTATCTTGCGCTTACTTTAACATGTGATCTTGCAATGTTAATCACTTAAATATGTTACCTAGACAAAAGTATTCCTGGAATTTCATCACTCTTATATTACTTTTTTTGGTGTTGTGATTTATTTTTCGTCAGCGTCTTTCCAACTGTCTTCTTGTTTATGTTTTCAGATCACTTAAGTGCTGTTGGGTTTCGCTAACGTTTGGATAGGTCACTGTCTAGGTCTACCGAGTGCTGTCGGCAAGCGGGGTGCACTCAGCCAATTGACAAGCTACTCAACGGAGAAGTAGCGGCACCATTCACAGAAACTAACAACGACCAGGAGAGCGGTGTGCTGACCATATGCCCCTCTGTATCTGCATCTAGTAATTCCTAAGGGATGGGGATGATACAGCACCCAGTCAGTACTGTTGGCTCTTCAAGGCCTGTTTGGACAGTGTTTGTTTTTTGTTTATGTTTAGCTTTACTAACTTGCTAGTGGCCTGAAATCTTAATTCACCCCCATAATTGCATACTCTTATATTGTACATTAGTTACACATCTAGAGAACTTCCCTTTGATGTATCTCATTCATAATTATTACATATATATATTTTGCTGAGATAATCATCCTATCATACTTTACTTTTACATTTACACAAATTTACCTTCTTATTCCTTCTAATCATCCATTGGCCATGTCTGTAACCAGTCCCCAACATTGAAAACTATTACATGACTTCCTCATAGTATAACCACGATTGTACCCAGGCACGCACTTCTCCATCTGAAGCCACATTCATGGACATCAATTTGCTCCGGATGAAGAGGTGCATGCCTCAGTACAATCCCATTTTTGTAGGCAACTGCATACATTTCCATGAATGCTCTGACCATCTTGTCTTGCAGTGGGATAAACATATCGATAGTTATGGTGATTATTTTTGAAATAACAGATTTCACTTACTTCCCCCCCACCCCACCTCATTTTCATTTGACTGACCCTTATAGGTTGCTGTCATAATCAGGTATTTTTGGGTTAAAGATTTATACTAGTCAGAGAATATTCATAATAAACATCTACATCTACATCCATACTCCGCAAGACACCTGACAGTGTGTGGCGGAGGGTACCTTGAGTACCTCTATCGGTTCTCCCTTCCATTCCAGTCTCGTATTGTTCGTGGAAAGAAAGATTGTCAGTATGCCTCTGTGTGGGCTCTAATAAATCTGATTTTATCCTCATGGTCTCTTCTCAAGATATACATAGAAGGAAGCAATATACTGTTTGACTCCTCGGTGAAGGTTTGTTCTCAAAGCTTAAACAAAAGCCCGTACCAAGCTACTGAGCATCTCTCCTGCAGAGTCTTCCGCTGGAGTTTATCTATAATCTCCATAACGCTTTCATGATTACTAAATGATCCTGTAAAGAAGCGCACTGCTCTCCGTTGGATCTTCTCTATCTCTTCTATCAACCCTATCTGGTACGAATCCCACACTGGTGAGCAGTATTCAAGCAATGGGCGAATAAGTGTACTGTAACCTACTTCCTTTGTTTTCGGACTGCATTTCCTTAGGATTCTTCCAATGAATCTCAGTCTGGCATCTGATTTACTGACGATTAATTTTATATGGTCGTTCCATTTTAAATCACTCCTAATGCCTACAGCCAGATAATTTATGGAATTAACTGCTTCCAGCTGCTGACCTGCTATATTATAGCTAAACAATAAAGGATCTTTCTTTCTATGTATTCACAGCACATTACACTTGTCTACATTGAGATTCAATTGCCATTCCCTGCACCATGCATCAATTCGTTATAGATCCTCCTGCATTTCCGTACAATTTTCCATTGTTACAACCTCTTGATATACTACAGCATCATCCGCAAAAAGCCTCAGTGAACTTCCGATGTTATCCACAAGATCATTTATATATATAGTGCATAGCAATGGTCCTACAACACTACCCTGCGGCACACTTCGGAAGACTTCTCTCCGTTGAGAATGACAAGCTGCATTCTGTTATCTAGGAACACTTAAATACAATGACACAATTGGTCTGATAGTCCATATGCTCTTACTTCGTTCATTAAACGACTGTGGGGAACTGTATCAAATGCCTTGCGGAAGTCAAGAAACACGGCGTCTACCTGGGAACCCGTGTCTATGGCCCTCTGAGTCTCGTGGAAGAATAGCGCAAGCTGAATTTCACACGATCGTCTTTCTCGAAACCCATGCTGATTCCTACAGAGTAGATTTCTAGTCTCCAGAAAAAGTCATTACACTCTAACATAATATGTGTTCCAAAATTCCACAACCACAACAACATTGGTAGAAGTAGGCTGTGATTCAGGAAAATAGTAATCACTACCAGCTTGAGGCTCCGTGCTTGCCAAACATGTACTCATGTGGAATAGAAGCCCTCTGGAGGCTTTTAAGCATTTGTTTTTGTTTTACCCTCTGGTTCCCAGCCCAGTTTTGCATCACTGGCTGAAATCCCATAATTACTTTTCAAGGCAATTGCAGTTACAGAACACCACCCATAAGGTCTTTAAATATTGCCTTACTCGAAAACACCATTCTGTTAAACATAGTAAGTAGATGAATTGAACACTGCCTACCTGAGTACATAGTGTCAACTTATTTAAATTATTTTTAACTAATTCCAGCTCCATTATTTTATTGCCAGTTTCAAAACCCTTGCACTATTCAATCTGATATTCTATCACAGTATCACCAAATGTATCAGTATTTACATAAGCAATTTTCTCAGCAAACCAACCTGTCACATTGTTTATCTCATCCTTCCCTATTTGCTCTGTTTTAAAAACCAGTTCACTACTACTGGTATCAGATCAACTACTTCTGACTCAGTCCAACAAGAATTAACATCCATATGCTTATAACATTTATATCCAGTTTCTTTTCTCCTAACACACCTCGTACATTATTAACAGAGTCAACTGAAAAACTGTATTCTGTGTTAACATTTTTACCTTTGATTTTAATACATTCTTTCACTGAATGGACTGCGTCCCCTGGTCCAGCTGACTGGAAATAGTTACTGTATGTTCCACTCCTTGGAAACCATCTGCAGCCATGATGGACTTCATGTTCCCAAACAACAATGTCATGTCACTGGACCACAATTGTTTGTGACTGATTTGAAGAACATTCTGGACAATTTGAGCAAATCATCGGCTACCCAGATCACCCAACATGAATTCCATTAAACATTTATAGGACATAATCAAGAAGTCAATACATGCACAAAATCCTGCAACAGCAACACTTTCACAGTTATGGACAGCTATAGAGACAACAGGGCTCAATATTTCTGCAAGGGACTTCCAATGACTTAAGTTCATGCCACATCAAGTTGCTGCACTATGGTGGGCAAAAGGTGGTCTGACATGATATTAGGAGGTATCCTATGACTTTAGTCACCCGAGTGTACTGTATAATCATCACTGTAGCAAATGAATACAACATAAGGTACTCATCCTTCCCGACTAATGACTGACTGCTGCTTTAACCTTGTCACTTTGACTGTCACTGTGGCTGGCCAGGATGACTGCTGGTCAAAAACGTATGACCCCAAGGTGCTTCAGCACCACCTACTTTAAACTGCGGAGACCAGACCACACTAATCATATTCATGATTGGTTACAGAACTGTTGTTAAAATGATCACCATCAACAAGTACACATATTTCATACAATAATATAGATCAAACGAAAGCGTATTCTCATGTTGATTACTCCCCCACCTTCCATATCATTCAAACATGAATATTGCAGCAGTTATTGATAAAAACAGTGGATGGTGGCATCATGCACTACTTTAAAATGAACAGACCAAAGAAATACACTGAAGAGCCAAAGAAACTGGTGCACCTACTAAACATCATGTAGGGCCCTCGTGATCACACAGAAGTGCCGCAACATGATATGGAATGGACTTGACTAATGTCTGAAGTAGTACTGGAGGAAATTGGCACCATGAATCCTACAGGGCTGTCCATAAATCCGTAAGAGTACTTGGGGGTGGAGATCTCTTCTGAACAGCACATGGCAAGGCATCCAATATATGCTCAATAATGTTCATTCCTGGATCCCCTCGTAACAATTCTGTACGTGTGGGGTGTTGCATTGTCCTGCTGTAATTGCCCAAGTCCGTCGGACTGCACAATGGACATGAATGGATGCAGGTGATCAGACAGGATGCTTATGTGTCACCTGTCAGAGTCTTATCTAGACTTATCAGGGGTCTCATATCACTCCAACTACACAATCCGAAAGGTACACAAACTTCTACTCTTTCTTGTGTTTCACTCAGTTCATAGGTAGCACATATCAGATTTGAATCATGGCCAATTTACATAATGGCCTGGCTCAGTCTACCTTTTCAGCACATGAATGTAATTTAGAGCTAAAACAAACCATAATTCACGAAATGCGAAAAATATAAGGGAACACATACCGACTCTGAGCTCTAGTTCATTTGATGAAATTGTATTGATTAAAGATGTCATTACTCTGGTACTATTTATGTTTTTGCATAACCAAGTTATTATGTGTTTATAGCATTTATAAGCTACATTTTGACCCACCCAAGATGTGGCTGCATTGGTCTGCCAGTAGTTTAACTAAGGTGTGTGTTAAATCATAGTTTACAAAATGCTGTGTTACTTGTGAACTCTAGGTCATGTAGTGAAGTGCAATGCTGCAAAGAGCTCATGAAGTCAAGGTTGGTTGGTTAGTTGGGGGAGGTAAGGAACTGAACGACAAGGTCATCAGTCCCTCAAACCACGAGTTATGCACCCGAAAGTAGAGTCGTCCACTAAAATTGTTTTCTGATCCAGTCAGGAGATTCATAACAGTAAAAGCGATAAGGTTAAAAATATAATGGCCATCATTTGTACTGTCAATAATAAAATCAAGATGAAGGACATTCACAGAGAAAAATGAGAACAAGTTCAACCATTTGTGAATCATTCCCCATTATGAGAGGCAAAGTATCCACAAGTTGACACTTGACATAGATGGCCGAAAGGTGGGGGGCATTCCACCCAGATGTGAGCTACTGTTTGTAAGAATCCACAAGTACAATGTGGGGATGGCTCATTACACAAAAGAAAACTGTAGGTTAACCTGGTATGACAGATGCAGAGATGACATAGGTCTGTGGATTCCTTCTGGAAGAAGTGGAAGGAAGAGCATCATGCTGCTTGATTGTGCTGAATTTACTAGATGGGGCAGTAGCTCATCAGATGGTGATCCATTTCCAAGTGAGCAGTGATCTCATGGTCATCCTCAAGTCCACACTTGGATTCGGCAACATGAACAGGGAGCAAGTAAGTGCTCCTCTAGTCAGATGGTCAGCCAGTTCATTCCCCAGAATACTCACATGATTTGGAACCCAGAAAAAAGACAACTGAGCATGGAGCATGACAAAGGTTAGTGTAAAGGTCATGAATAGTGGAGACCAAAAGGTGGCAAGAATAGCATTGGTCAATAGCCTGGAGACTGCTCATTGAGTCCTACATATTAAAACGCAGTTAAGGGAGGCCTGTTTAATAAAATGGAGGGCTCTGTTAACGGCTGTCAGTTTTGCTGTCTAGACACTACATGTTTCCGAAACCCGGCAGATGTAAAAGCATACCACAGTTTTACAGCCGTGTGTGAGAGATGATAGCAACCTGGAACTCTTTAAGAACTGTACATAACAGATGCAGAAAGATCATGGGGGTGACACACTGTAGAACCTTAGAAGAGATTGATCCTAGTATGTGGCCTGGGCACCATCCAAGGGGGAGTGCACAAGAAAACTCGGAGAGCACAGTCCAGGGAGGGGAGACAGAGACCTTAAATGAGGCAAATTCCAACTGCTAATACCACAGAGGGTGGGGATCAGGAGGACAACACCCTTTGTGTGTGAAGAGAACGGGATATGTGGGATGATCACGGAACTGTCAAATGTCAATTGCAAAGGAGACCAAGAGCTGGTACCATTGAATCTGAAGAGGGAAGACAGATGCTTTGGCAGAGAGTGTCTATGGGACTTACTAGAAAGGCACCAGTAGCAAGATGCATGCCACAACAGTGGACTGGGTCTAACAGTTTTAAAACTTAATGAGCCACTGACCCACAAACTTGGCAACCAGAGTCCAGTCAGGACGAAACCAGGGACTGGTAACTAAGGCTAAGAGTAGCACAATCTGTGCCCCACAACGAGTGGGCAAATAAGCAGAGAACATTAGGCTTCTGTATGCTGCTAGTGTTTGGGTGACAAATATGGGGCAGCCAAATCAGCTTTTTAAAAAAGCAGGCCCTAGAAATGGGATTGTGCTACAACATTGTTGGATACCTAAGTGCAGCTCCAGGTCAGGATGAACCATAGTACAATGGCAACAATACATGACCTGTGTTTTTGTAGAAGAGAACTGGAAACCAGGGAAAGAGCCCATGCAGAGGCCCACTGGATGGCAAGTTGAAACTGGTGTTCAGCAGAGGCTACTAAGGGGGAGCTGTACTAAATCCAAAAATCAACAGACAATATAAGGGTGACCAATGGCTAAACAGGTGTCACTAGCACACCGATGGGGATGAGGAAGAGAGTGACACTCAACACAGAGCCCTGTGGAATGCTGTTTTCTTGGACCCGTGGGGAGCAGAGTGAAGTGCCGACTAACCTGGAACTACCAGAGGGATAAAAACTGGCAGAGGGCCTCAAAAGTCACAGTCACGGACAGTGAGTAACCAGGTAGTGTCAAATGCCTTATGCACGTAAAAACAGAGTGCAATGTCAGATTGCCGTTTCCAACTTAAGCAGATGGCTGTCTCCGAAATCACACTGGTCATGGAGGAAAAAGGGCCTGTGACTCAAGAATCAAGCATAATCTGTGGGCAACCATACTTTCACGCAGCTTACAGAGTATCTTGGTCAGGCTATTCGGCCAGTAACTGTTGGGAGACATTGGGTGCTTGCCTGGCTTAAGGACTGGGACAACTATGCTATGTCTTCATTCCAAGGGGAAGGTATCTTGACCTTGGAACCAAAGGCAGTTTAAGACACTGAGGGGATGTTACCTTTTGGGAACATTCAGGAGATGGACCATCTGATTGCGAATTGAATCAGGAATTGGGACTGTGTCATGGGACAAGGCAAAAGATTAAAGAAATTTCCAGTGAATGTCTTCAACTTGTTGTTTTTGCAGTGCAAAGGTAACTGGATAGGAAGAGGACACCAATGCTGTCACAAAGTGGGTCGCAAGGTGTTCTGCAAGAACTGAAGAATCGGTACGAAGACCACCCTGTAGCACAAGACCCAAAACAGCTGTGGAATACTGACAGCCCATAAGACCACAGTGCTTGTAGCACACCTGAGATGAAGAGGCGTGTGTCCTCAGGCAGGAGACATAGTGCCCCCTAGCAGTCTTTCTTACTGCTTTTGATTAGACAAACTATGCCTTAGCACAAAGTCACCTGAAAGTGATAAGGTCAGTCTGCAAAGGATGTCATTTGAATCATTGCAGGGCTTGTTGGTAATCCTTAATAGCTACTGCAATATCCTTGGTGCACCATGGCAGTGGCTGACAGTGGGGCAACCTGTAGAAAGAGGAATAGCAATCCCAGCAGTGTGGATTACCAAGTATGAGACACCTTGCACAACCTCATCAACACAGTCCACCAGAGACGTGGTGAATGTAGCAGCAGCAGAGGCCGGCTGGTTCTGTGAAGAGGTCAATGTGGTAGTTGGTCTATCTGATCGTGGCAAGGAAATGACAGCATCACCAGAAAGTGGTCACAGTCACAAAGGTCATCATACAGTGACCAATGTAGCAAACCCATACGATTAGGGGAAGAGATTGTTAGATCAACAGTTGAAAATGTGCCACAGGTGGCACTGAAATGGGTAGTAGAACCATCACTGAGGAGGCACAGATCGTGGTCTATGAGAAACTGGTCAACTAGAAGACCCCTACCAAACAAAGTGGTATTTCACACAGGTGTGGTGTTCAGTGAAGTCCCCAAGCAGGAGAAAAAAAAAAGACGGGGGGAGGTGGGTTACAAGTTAATGCGGTCAGTTCTATGTAAGTAAGTGGCCTGCCTGAAGGTAAGTAAATGTTGCAAATGGTAATCACTGAGGTGGTTTGCACCCACACTGCTATTGCCTCCAATGAGGTAAGAAGGGGAACGCATTCGCTGATATCTGTATGAACCGAAGCACAGATCCCTTCTGATGCCCTCTTGGGACCAGCACAGTTCTGACAGAATAGATGCTAACCATGGAGTGTTGGAGGATGGTCACCAGTGCAGTGTGTTTCTTGGAGAGCATTGCAAACCACAGAAGAAGAGAAGAGAAGATGGTGGTGTTCTGGCAGGTCACAGTAGTACATGTTACAATTCCACTGAATGGTCACATGACTGGTAGCCAAGTTAAGCATGAAGGGCCCAGGAGGACCGGTCAGGCTGCAGGGTCACTGCCTGTCACCAGTAGGGATGGAACCACATCCACAAACATCAGCTCAGAATCTGACAGTGTGGGGGGATCTGGCACCTCATCCCAATTCTTACTCTACTGTTTCTTCATAACCATTGATGGGCAAGGTTCATTCAAGGAACTATCTACACTGAGCACAGTTACAGATTAAGAGCAGACAGCCCAGGGACTCGCAGGCTGTGCCTCCCTTAGTAAGGTGACCATCCGTCCCATTTTTTTCGGGACAGTCCCGATTTTTGTGTGTGTGTCCTGAATTTTTTCAAAGGTAATTCAGGACACCTGTTTGTCCCGAAACTAACAATCATGACCCAATTTGTCCCGAATTAGACATCATTTCACCTGTATCATTATATTTTATTATTAGTTTTAGTTATGGTGGGAAATTTTTTGACAAGAGGGTACGACAAATTGTCGAAACCGTTAAACTGTTTCTACTGTGCAAACACGTGTTGGCCGCAGTTTGAACAACTAATGAGCAGTCAGATACCACGGCAACTGGGAAAAAGTCGCACTTGAACGCGTTCACGCGGTCGAAATGGTTCTAACCATAACTCGAACAGAAGAAGGAAGAAATCTGCATATTTTCTGATAGCCACGGAAGAGGCAGAGGAGGTTTTATGGCAAACATACAGACGAAATACAAAGTAACTCGAGCAGACGAAAAGTAATATACACTCTCATTGACTTTGACGTCGCCAATGCAGTGTATGCTGGTCTCTAGAATACTACCACTTGTCATCTGTGTGCGCCATATTATATCAGATTGAATTTTGTGTCACGTCGTGTTATGTTATATTACGTTTGATAAGTTTAGTTGTTTTTCCTCATCAATAACAATAACAATACTTCTTCGCAAGAATGAGTTCAAAGAAGTGCAAGTGCTCCTTCAATGAACAATTGCAGAAAGAATCGTTGCCTGAGGAAACATCTACTATTGTGAGTGGCTATTTAACAGACTGCCTCAGAAAAAACAGCCCAGAAGAAAAAGTTGTTGGACTGTGTGCTGATAACACTAATTACAATTTTGGAGGTGCTGAAACAAAAGGTCAGAATAATGTTTTTACTAAACTACAAGTGGAACTCGGTCATAGACTGATAGGGGTTGGTTGTGCTGCTCATATACTGCATAATACTGTTCGAGCAGCTACTGATATTTTGCCTGTAGATATAGAAATAGTAGTTTCCAAAATATTTGTGTATTTCAAATCATACACTGTGAGAGTTGAAACTCTGAAGGATTTTTGCAGCTTTGTTGAAACAGATTTTGCAATGATTTTGGGTTATGCTCAAACAAGATGGTTGGCACCGTTGCCTGCTGTTGAACGAGTCATCAAAATGTTTAAACCACTAAAATCATACTTCCAATCTGAAAAAAAGTGTCCATTGTTACTTCAAAACTTCTTTGAAAATCCTTTGTCTGAACTACGGCTACACTTTGTTCACAGTCAGGCTTCATCATTTCATGTCACCATATTTGAAGTGGCTGACTGTATTAGTAAGTTGAAAACTACATTGCAGTCCAAAATTGAAGACCAGTTCCTTCCCTCAAGAGTTAAACAATTCTTGAAACTCTTGAAACAGAGGTAGGTCTGCTTCCAGCAGAGGTAAAGAGTTTTCATGGTGCTGTATTATTTTTCTATGAAACTGCTCTATCCTACTTAAAAAAGTGGACTGAAAAAAGTTTCCAGAACTTGGACTGCTACAATTGGGTTACCTTGAATCAAATACCTGTATGGGATGACATTGAAAGAACTTCTTCTCTAGTTAGCGAAACTGTGCCATATGTTCAGTTTGCAGAAAATGTAATGTATGATGAGTATGTCAGTGTCAAACAGTTTGTAACCACTGAGAAAATCATTGAATGGACTGCTAACAACACTGTTCCAGGTCAAAGATGGGTTGAGATGATTTCTCATTTCAGCCAGAATCATGTGCCATTCTCAAATGTACTCAAGCTAGTGGAGTTTCTTTTCTGCCTTCCTGGAACTAATGCTGCTACTGAAAGGGTATTTTCCCACATGAACAATATATGGACAAGTGACAAAACACAGTTGGGTGTAGAAACCATGAAAGCAATGTTAGTAAGTAGAATAAATTATGATGAAACTTGTGTCGAGTTTTTTCATATGTTGTTGAAAACTACAGACTTGATAAAGAAAATTCATAGCACTGATAAATACAGTTGCCCTGATCACACTCATTCATCTTAGAAGGTATTAATACAATGTAAATGTGCTTTTCTTTGTAACAAACTTAATTGATATTTTGTATTTATTACATTTAATTGAAGCCTTCTTCTCATATAATAAATAAATAAATAAATATAGCCTATTTTGCAAAATTTTTAATGTGTCCTGGGATTTGGGCCTAGGATATATGTTAATGTCCCGAATTTGAGTCTAGAAAATATGGTCACCTTACCTTTATCCACTGTTTGGCACTGGGCATGCAGTCCGGTGTTGCCAGAGAGTGAGAGATATCCTGACAGTGACCAGTAAACAATAAAGGAGAACGCTTCCCCTGCCGGTTGCAGAAAGTGGTTCCCAAAGAAGGCACTGCAGGAACAATGGGAGAGGAGGGTGGTGGGACATCTGGGTTGGGAAAGATTGAGGTGTGTGTGTGTGTGTGTGTGTGTGTGTGTGGGGGGGGGGGGGGGGGGGAGAGATAGGATGTGGGCGTTCATGATTCTTACATGCCTCAGTATGACAGGTGGTCTACAGATTTGTATTCCTGGATCTTCTTTTATCTCTTGAAAACCGAGAAAATTGATGAATGTTGAGGCTGATGTTCCACGCAGTTGAACGCAGGTCGATGTTCACAGGGACCACCTTCACAGAGTGATCATCTACAGTTGCTGCATTTTGTGTCCATCGTGCAATGGGATGACATATGCATAAACATCCAAAGCACCTGATGGATGGTGTGACATATGTTTCCACATCACACTTTTACACAGTGATCTTAACTTTCTCTGAGAGGACATTCCCTTCAAATCATAAGATAAAGGCACCTGTATCACTGAGTCCTTTTTGTACATGACTGCTAAAATGTATGCCTAGCTGCTGGAGATTAGTTGAGCTCCTTGTCTGTTTGGAGCATAAGATCTCTGTGGAAGATGATTCCTTGAACCATGTTTAAAGATTTGTGTGGTGCAATGGTCACAGGTATGTCACCTAGACAATCACATGCTAGAAGAGCTGTAGATTGGTCAGCTAAGGAAGTTTTACTTAACAGTGAACCATATTGCATTTTTTATAGAGACTCAACTTCCTCAAATCTGTCTTCAATGTTTTCGATGACAAACAAAGGTTCCACTGCAGTAAAACTATACTAATTGGTCTGAGTACGTACCAAGTACTAGGTGAATTCTTTCACTCCCATACATCTGGTTTGTCCCTCTTCCCACTGTAGCCACGGAAGGAAATATCATGGGGTCATATCTCTCTGCATTGTAATACTCTCTTCCATCTGAAAAGACTGCTGGGGCCTTGTGAACACCAGAGAAAGTTAAGTTTAATTCACTTCATGTGCGACTGTTCCTTCATGGTACCACCCACTCTGAACAGGGGCTCTCCCCGTGAGCACCACCCAGCCACAGCAACCATTACCTGGCCAGTAAACCATTGCCCGTGGTCCCTGTGCCCCAGCCATGACAGGCACATACTCCTAGGCTTGTGTGGGGAGTTTCCAACTCAGACACCAACAGTGTGGTCCCTGCGTGGTCACAGGGCTACCAATGAACAAGTACATGCAACCCCCCACCCGTCCCCAAAACAGAATGGCTACCATGCTGGGTTTTGAGCATAGCACTTTTGCGAGAAAGGATGGGTGCAAACAGAGAAAGGCACAAAAGGAGGAATTTACGCCACACTGGGGACTTTCCCTGCATGATTTGCATTTCTGTAAAATTTAGAAAAGGATTAGAAAGTCAAACACAACAAGGGAACCATATAGTTAGCAATGAAAATTTGTAGAGTACCAGAAGCGAAGAAAGCTAGTGTCCAACATCACAAACCAGATCCAAGTACAACTATCACTAAGAAGACCATTCAATGGAAAGGCAGAATTGCAGCAAAAAAAGGAAAGTTGGGCTTGCAAGGACTAGGGGCCCATGGTGCCAAGCCTGTACTCACGAAAGAGATGTGAGCCCCGTGGGAAAGGGTGGGGGGGTTTGAAGTTAAGATGCACAATTTGATACCCTCATATACTTTGAGTCCCCATTATATTAAGTTTTTGGTATTTCTCATATATCTCCAAGGTATTTTCAGTGGTTGGAAAGTGTCACTTTGCCACCAGCGTGCACGTCCCTCCCACCTTCTGCATTGTACCTGTCCTTATCTGGCACAGCTCACCCTCTGTGCCCATGCTAGCCAAGTCAAACAGGGCGCTCTTGGTCCTCCAGTCCTCTGCTGTACCTAGCCGAGACCCAGACAGGCTCATAAGCGCATCTAAGTGGGTAATAGGTTAGTTACTTGGTTGATGTGATCAGATAAAAATTGATATAATAAATGCAATGAATCTACTGATGTATCTCCTTGTAGGTGTCAGTTTAATTTCCTTTCCCGAGTACAGGGCACACTTTGAGAGTGTATGTACTGGATCATAATTTTGTGTTTGTACAGCATCACATTTGTCAATAGAAGCTGAATCTTTGTCGTTCCAATACATGTCCATTTTTGCTTTAAGAATCTGTAGTGAGGAAGTAAGTATTTATTTGCTAACAACATGAAGTATGAATTGGAGATATGTTATAGGTGTGTGGACAATTTTTTGACATTTCTTCCATAGTAACAAATAGTAGTGGAGATAAATAAGTGGTATGCAGGATAACTTCTATGAAGTTTGGAAGGTAGGAGATGAGCTACAGGCAGAAGTAAAGCTGTTAGGGTAGATCGTGAGTCGTGTTTGTATAGCTCATTCAATACAGCACTTGCCCACAGGAGGCAGAGATCTCGGGTTCGAGCCCATATCTGGCACACAGTTTTAATCTGAAAGAAAGATTCAATTCAGCATACACTCAGCTACAGAGCAAAATTCTTTCTGGTAAGTAAGTGGTTGCTGGGCTACGAAATCAGAACATTAGGGGAGGATTGCATACTACTTTAACAAATACTAAAATTTATATGATATTAAAAAGAAAACACTTGCCTACAGTTCTGCAAAATTATTTTTATTTTGCTACGAACTGGCTTTCAGCTTCTTGGACCATCTTCAAATGGTTCAAATGGCTCTGAGCACTATGGGACTCAACATCTTAGGTCATAAGTCCCCTAGAACTTAGAACTACTTAAACCTAACTAACCTAAGGACATCACACACACACATGCCCGAGGCACGATTCAAACCTGCGACCGTAGCAGTCCCGCGGTTCCGGAGGACCATTTTCAGGTGACAACAGTTGCCACCTGATGATGGAGATGCTGGAAGCGGGCTCATGACAAAATAAAACAAATTTTGACAACACTAAGAATATTCTCACGTTCTGCCAAGCAACAATGGAAAATTCAGGTAATGTTAACTAATATTTAGGTTCGAACTGAATAGAATATTTTATCTAAATTATTTTTAAATGCTTGTGATGATGTAGGAACCAAAGTTTCCTGCACATCTGAGATCTTCAGCAACTAGTCATGTGAAGAATGAATTAAAAAAAGGGAAGTCCAGGATGGAATAACAATAATATTACAAAAAAGGGTAGATTGTTACTCACCACTAAAAACTACTATATATTTACACTTTTGGTCAGAAAGCCTTCTTCTGAAATAGAAAGACGCACACATTCACACAAGCACATGGCCACTGTCTCCCGAAAAAGAAAAAAGGGGAAAAAGACTAGTACATGTGTTGGTGGAATAAGAGGCTGTGTAGTGCTGCAGCTGGGGATAGGCAGGTGAAGGACAGTGACTAGTGAAGGCTGAGGCCAGGAGTGTTACGGGAAAGTACCATATACTGTAAGGACAGTTCCCACCTAGCAGATTCAGAACCTAATATTGGTAGGAGGATAGGATTCAGATGGCACAGGTTGTAAAGCAGTCATTGAAGTGAAGTGCATCATGTTGGGCAGCATGCTCAGAAACTCGGTGAACCAGCTATATCTTCACCACAGTCTGGTGGTGGCCATTCAGACAGAAAACTTAACTTGTTGGTTGACTACTTCCACAAGTAGTGCTGCCTTTGATGGGATAGGAGATGTCTGTGACCAGACTGGAGTATGTGGTGGTGGGAGAATGTATGGGACAAATCTTCCATCTAGGTCCATTGCAGGGATATGAGGCATGGGGTTGGGAGCAGGGTTGGAGTAGGGGTGGACAAGAATATTGCGTAGGTTTGGCAAGCGGCAGAATACCACTGTGAGAGGGATGGGAAGGATATTCCTCATTTCAGGGCATGACGAAAGGTAGTCTAAACTCTGGCAGAGAATGTGATTCAGTCGCTCCAGTCCTGGGTGATACTGAGTCACAAGAGAAGTGCTGCTTGTGGCCAGACAGTGGGTATGTGGGAGGCAACTAGACAGGCAATGCATGGGAGATCTGTTTCTGTACAAGGTTGAGAGAGTAATTTCGATCTGTGAATGTCTCAATGTGAACCTTAGTATATCTGGAGAGGGACTGCTCATCATTACAGATGTGATGACCATGGGTGACTTGCCTGTACAGAAGAGACTTCATATAGAATGGGTGGCAGCTGTCAAAGTGGAGGTATTGCTGGCAGTTGGTAGGTTTGATAGGGACAGAGCTACTGATGTAGCCATCTTTGAGGCAGTCGTCAACATTGAGGAAGATGGCTTACTGAGGAGCACCAGAGGAAGCAAATGGGGGAGAAGGTGTTGAGGTCCTGGAGCAATGTGGATAGGGTATTCTCATCTTTGGTCCATATCATCAAGCTGTCATCAGTTAATCTGAACTAGGTGAGGAGTTTGGGCTTCTGGATGGTGAGGAAGGATTCCCCTTGATGGCACATGAACAGGTTGGCATAGAATGGTGCCATGCACCTGCACTTTGCTGTGCCACAGATTTGTTTGCAGGCATTGCCTTCAAAGGAGAATTAACTGTGGGTGAGAATATAGTTAGTTGATCATGGTGACCAGGAAGGAGGTCATAGGTTTGGACTCAGTTGGGCATTGGGAAAGGTACAGTTCAATAGCAGCAAGAACATGTGCATTGGGGATGTCAGTGTAAGGCAGGTGGCATCGACAGATGAGCAGGGCACTGTGTGGTAAAGAAACAACAACTAAGTTGCAACCACTATGCCATTCTACGTGGGCATGACAACTAACAAGCTGTATGCCCACATTAATGGCTACTGCGTAACTGTGACCAGGAGACAGTTGGATCACCTGGTTGTTAAGCATGCTGCCCAGCATGATGTGCATCACTTCAATTATTGTTTCACAGCCTGTGCCATTATTCCTACCACCACCAGCTTTTCTGAACTGTGCAGGTGCGAGTGCTCCCTGCAGTATCTCCCATGTTCTTGTAACACCACTGGCCTCAACCTTCGTTAGTCCCTGTCCTCCATCAATCTATCCCCTTCCCTGCTCCAATTCCAGAACTACAGAACCTCCTATGATGCCAATGCACACACTAGTTTTTCCCCCTTCTATACTTTTCTCTCCATTCCCACCCTCACCCCTCAGCCCCTCCCAAATGTCCCGACTGCACCTATCAGTCCCACTTTGTTCCCACCACGCTGCTGAATACTTCCACAAGCAGCCCTGCACCTTTCCCCCACACCTATCCTGCTATCCATCACTCGATGCCACCTCCTTATCCCCACTACTCATGCCAGATTGCTGCTCTCACCAGGCACAGTCACAGTACGGCCTGTGTGTATATTTCCTATTTTAGGAGGAGGCCTTTTGGCTGAAAGGTTAAATGTATAGCTGTCTTTTCACCGTGCCTGTCTGCGACTCAACATCTCCTCTACACAAACGATAAATCAATGTTTTTTAATACATATTAAGAATTTATTTGAACACAGTACAATAATAACACACTTATTTCACTCAGGATCTTCTAACTTGGCACTCAAAATCCAAAATACTTAAAACACCTTCTTCATTGTATTCTACATAATCTTCATCAAGATTGATATCAGTAAAAGTGCTATTATTCCTCTTTGTTGTTACAATCCAACCACCCTGAAAGTTAACACACAATGTATTAGTATTTTTCCAACAAAAATGTCAGTATCATAATTTATTATATGGCAACAAAAGTTCGGTGTATACAAAGACTGCTAATGTTCACTGTGAATTTTTCATTTACTATGATGTTCAGATGAATATAACAGTGGTTTTTTGTGCAACTACACAGCAGAAGGCCTCACTTAAGAGTAATGGATGACTTTATACAACCCAATGGTTTTTTACATTAACTCCCACAAGTGGAATTCAACATCTTAAGGGGTGCTTACCACCACCAATGTACGACTCTGAGACATCGTTCAAGTACAACCTTGCAAATTATATTCTTCATGGCCCATGGTTGGTTGGTTAAAGGGACCAAACCACTAGGTCATCAGTCCCTTTTTCCTCGAACAGACAAGTCTACATAACTGTACATTAGAGATGGCCTACTGCACAAAGCGCACGGGAAGAAAATTCCAAGGTCTACCAAAGATCAACAAAGACGAGATGTTGTTGTTGTTGTTGTTGTTGTTGTTGTTGTTGTGGTCTTCAGTCCTGAGACTGGTTTGATGCAGCTCTCCATGCTACTCTATCCTGTGCAAGCTTCTTCATCTCCCAGTACCTACTGCAGCCTACATCCTTCTGAATCTGCTTAGTGTATTCATCTCTTGGTCTCCCTCTACAATTTTTACCCTCCACGCTGCCCTCCAATACTAAATTGGTGATCCGTCGATGTCTCAGAACACGGTAGACGAGATAAGGGGCAAAAAAGACGAAAGGGAGATATAGCAAAAAAGGCAAGCAAGGTGCCCCAAGTGCAGAGCAGCCACAAGCCCTGAAAGAGTGCAATGAGGGGAAATACACCCCACCCCCCTCCCTGCAACTTACCAGACACACCCCACTCAAAAATTGTCTAGAACAGACTAGCAATGCAGACAGAGCATGAGAACCACAGATAGATAAAAGATGCACAAGGGCCAGGGTGGACTACGATGCCCGAAGACCTGCAGCCTAGTCTGGGCAGAGGAGGCAACAAAGTGATCTGCCAATGGGCTGATAAAGCTATGTGGCCCTCCCTTAAACAGACTGGTAAAAGCCCCTTTCGTGAGTAAGCACTGAGGCATTGTTTCCTAACACCAGCAGTAGCAAGTCAGGGAGATTAAGCATCCGCCGCAGGGCACCTAGGTTGGGACAGTCAGCAAAATGTGAACAATCATCAAACAGTAACCACAACAACCAAGCGGGTGGGTCCTCACAGTGGAGGACATGGACATGTGGCAGCCAAGTGTGGCTGATGCAGAGCCGGCAAAGGATGATAGAGTCCTAGTGAGGGGCCTGCATGGAGGACCTCCGCAGATTCGTAGTCTCCTTTATCACCCATAGTTAGTTTGGTGAAGTCAGAGTGTGCCATTCCACATACCAGATCCCTAAAACTTGATGGCGTAAGACCGATTGGACCTTGTGATAGGTCAAGACAAAGCTTTGGCCAAGGGATGCACCATCAAGGTGTACATGTATGTGGCTGGAGGAGAAGTGGTAGAAAAAACAACTGGAATTCAGTGAGGAGGTACCAGAGACAGGTTGCAATCATAATCCCTCATCTAGGCTGCTGTTGCGGGAGACGGATTTCTGTGTTTGTAAACAGCAGATGGTATTTAAGATGTTTAGGGGAGCTGTGAACATGTGTAGCATAATTGACAAACCATTGAAGAGTACCCAGCCTCCACATGTAAGCTGTTCGCAGGAATAGTTCAAAAGACACCTTCTGTAAGTCTAACCCCACAGTGGCGTATCTGATATAGTATCTACAATGCTGAGGGTGATACCAAACTGTAATACCACACTCCCAGGATGAAGATGGCATTGTATCAGGGTTTTGTAAAGCTGCAGATGGGTAGTGCAATCTGCACCCCAGCTGGTGTCACTCAGACAGCGAAGTGTACTAAGGTGCAGAAAAAACTTTTGCTTAAGCTGGTGAATGTGGGGAACCTACGTCAACCGAGCATTGAAGACCAGTCCTAAAAAGCAGTCGGTCCCCACCACACTGAGAAGTTGGTTGTCAAGGTAAAGTTCTGGTTGTCAGTGAAAGGTAAGATACTGACAGAAGCACATGGCATGAGTCTTGGCAGCTGAAAATCAAAAGCCATGGGTGGAGGACCATGCCTGCATCTTTTGTATGGCACCTTGCAGTCAATGTTTAGCAACACCCATGTTAGAGGAGCAATAGCAGAGTCAAAAGTCATCAGTGTACAGGGAGGGTGGCAGTGAGGAGTCAGCAGCTACTGTTAGACCATTGATTGTTATTACAAAGAGGGGCACTTAGTACAGAGCCCTGCAGGACCCAGTCTCTTGGATACGGGGAGGACGGTGGGAGGCACCAACCTGAACACAGAAAATATGATGAGACAAGAAGTTTTGTATAAAAATCCAGAGCTGACTCTGGAGATCTCACTTATTTGAGGTAGCGAGGATGTGGTATCACCATGTGGTGTCATAAGCCTTTATTGCATTTCAAAGAAGACAGCTATAAGGTGCTGATGTCGGGCAAAAGCTATTCAGATGGCAGACTATACATAAATCAGATTATCAGTACTGCAACGACCTTGGTGAAAACCACCCTGGGATTGAGCCAGAAAACCCCTAGATGCAAGAAGACAATACAGCCGCCGGCTCATCACATGTTCAAGAAACTTCCAGGGAATATTGGTGAGACTAAAAGGACAATAACTGTCCCTCTCTCGAGGGTGCTTGCCCAGTTTCAGTACTGAGATGATGATGCTTTCTCACCACTGTGATGGGAACTCGCCCTTGCTCCAGACACAGTTAAAGATAGCAGGAATTTGATGCTGACAATAGACTAATAGGTGCTTCAGAATTTGGTTGTGGATTCGATGTGGCCCTGGGGCTGTGGGGCTGTATCAGGGCAGTGTACTAGAAGACTGACGAATTCCAACTTGCTGAATGGAGCATTATTTGACTCTTGGTGGTGTGTAGTAAAAGGCAATTACTTTCGCTCCACCCACTGTTTCAGGACATCAAAGGCAGGTTGATAATTCTCAGATGCAGAGGCTTGAGCATAATGCAGAGCAAAATTTTTGGTGACGGCATCTGTGTCAGTGTAGACAGTGCCATTCAAGGGGATACCAGGCACATCTGCAGGTGTCTGGTATCTGTAGACACAGTTGATCTTTGGCCGAACCTACAAAGGAGAGCTACAGGGTCTGATGGTTGAAACTTACAGTTCCCAGAATTCTCACTTCCGTTGCTTTACTAGGTGGCAGACTCGGGCACAGAGCCGCTTAAAGGCAATGACATGCTCCATCGATGGGTGCCGTTAATGGCACTAGAGAGCCCGCCTATGTCTAATGGAATCTACGATTTCTGATGACCACTAAGGTACTGTCTTCCATCAGGGCGGTCCCGAGGAGCAGGGAATTGCTGAATCAGCAGTCCAAAAAATTATCTCCATGCAGCAGGGAGCCAAGGGCAACAGCAGAAGCGAAAGCAGTGACTGTTGAGAGTCCATCTGGGCAGGTGTCCATGGGAGTGACAGGAAGATCAGAAGTGGTCACTACCACACAGGTCATTGTGGATGGGGGGAGAAGACAAGGGCAGCAGAGGGAAAGATTAATGGCTGAGAAAGGAGCATTCTCAAGCAGAAGTCGCCCACAATCTCTACAGATGGTGGCTAGGGTTGCAACACAAAGACATACACTTGAACTTCAAACACTTGAAGCACCACATGGGGGGGGGGGGGGGGGGGTTAACATACAGTTTCAGATTGCATTTGTTCTAGCGTAACCACAAGTGCCGGAACAGGGAAGAAGAATGCAAGACCAGAGAAGGCGGTGAGACGACGACGGCCAATAGCGTGCTGACCAGGATGTCACCACGATAAGAGCGGCATCTAGCTGAAGTGAATATAAGCGTCGCTCCTGCCAGCCTAGGCCGGACATTATTACCACAGACAGTATTACCACAGACTAGCAGAGAGTGCTACAATATCAGTTATTAGTCATCCATATCCATTGCTTGTTTGGACTTTGTCTATAGTGAAGAACATTACTGTTTGCATGTCACCCATCACTTGCGACAGTTGTTCTAAATACAAAGCTAAGTATTGTCAAATTATTGAAATATAACTATTAATGTTATTTGTTTGAATTGTTGTATAGCAATCTGGGAACAAAGGATCCTTTAGTCACCCTATACAAGACAAGTGGGCAGGACCCCACAGGATTGGTATACCATTACATCAACCTATTCAGAAAATGAATCACCTTCAAAGGCCCACCTGAAGGCACCAGTAGCAACCCTACTGTCCTTTGCCCCCTATGATGGACACGATGTACGAATTGTATACCCCATCACTCCAACTTGGTGCGTAGCAATCGTCAGATTGCTCGAGGAAGTCTCTGTGGAAAATGACGCCCTGAATCATATTTAGACTATTATGAGGAGTGACAGTCACCGGTACGTCACTCAGCTTGTTACGAGTGAGCAGCACTCATGGCTGGGAAGGAGATACTGTTTTGATCAAAACTGACCCACTTTTCATTTTAGACATGGCTGCCATTCCCCCAAAATTGTCTTCTATGTTCTCCACAACGACGAAGGGCTTTGTGGCCGAGAAGGAATGCACAGAAACGAAGTAATGCTGCGAAGGCTGGGGTTCCATGGTAGCCAAGCACATACTCACAAAAGAGTTGTGAGCCCCCTGGGGAGGCGGGGGGAGCAAGACCCATGAGCCAGGGCTATCCCAGAGGGTAAATGAGGACACTAGACATTTCTTAAGGTGCTGCCAAAATGTCACATCTCTCAGTGCAACCACTGCACAACCTAAAGCTGCCTGTAAAAACAATGTCTTTCATTTCACATATCTTATTTTGAGATTCTTCACACCACATACTTTGTTCCCAAATACTTAGCATGCCTTCATCTACAGTAACCTTAATATTTCCCAATATCCACTTTCAAAAACTATGAAGTCCAACAATTTTTATAATACCTATTACTCTTATATTAAAACTTTTATATTGAAGGAATTCATTTACAGATGTCTTGTTTTGTTATATACAGCTCAGAAAAGTTCTATTCTTCTCATATCTAGGTGAGAAACCATTGTTCCAGGGGGAATGGTCAATATTCAGTGAGATGACAGGAAATATCATTCAGAGGAAAACAATCTACTAAAGATGGACTATCAAATGCATGCCTTATAGCTCTTAAGGTACGCACTTTCTAGCCCATGTTTACTGGACTTTTTTTCCTTGTTTTGGTCCATACTACCACCTCTCAAAATATGGAAAGCAAAGAGCTTGCAGTAGAAGAGGTTTGTTTTACAGTATTGAGGATGACGAAGAGCTCATGTATCTTGAGGTATGGCTTTTAGCATCCAGACTTTTTTGCTTTGAATGATCGTTCCTGTCATATCCCTGCATACTGACCATTTCTCTTGGGACGCCCCATATTGTCCAGCATGGTGTCAAATGGATACTATTGGATGATAAAATAATTTCCCATTCATTCCTTATATATAAAGTTGAAAACAAAACAAAAATCTTTTTATTTTTCTTTGTTCCTCTATCATATAACTTCAACTTTAAATACAAAAACACTGTAAATTTTGAGGCAAACAACAGTCATTCTGTTGGGTATTTAGGCATGCATTCATTTTAATTTTTCCATAGGGTAATAAAATACAAGGTACATGAAGTCCATGAAACATTTTTAAAAATTGGAATAGGTAAATGGTAAAACTTAACACAGTATATGATACAGCATGTGAAAGACAAACACAGTGATGGCAAGTTAGTTTGGAAAGCTCCTGGCACGGGCTCCACCACGCACAGTTGCTGAAAATATCAGTGAGCCACGCAGGGAGAGCTTCCTGTGTGCTAGAATTTACCCACTGCCAATTGGTAGTGAATATGTAAAGAGTTTTTCATGGCAAGTTTCACAAGACACCACCAGTTTAAAATAGCATTGTGAAGTACTACAAGAATATCGAAGATGATAGCTGGTTGTGTGACACAAAAAATTCAGGCCGAGCATGCTTGTCAGAATAGACAACGGACCGTGTGTGGGATGTGATGTCGTGAAGTTACAGAAACTTTACTATTGAGCTAGTGTAGAACTGAAAATCCACCAACCAATAGTCTGGAAAATCCTGAAGAATTAAGCTGTATAAATTGCAGGTCATCTACCACAGAAACTCTTAGACCTGCAACACCACATTGCAAAAAATGGCTCTGAGCACTATGGGACCTAACTTCTGAGGTCATCAGTCCCCTAGAACTTAGAACTATTTAAACCTAACTAACCTAAGAACATCACGCACATCCATACCCGAGGCAGGATTCAAACCTGCGACCGTAGCGGTCGTGCGGTTCCAGACTGTAGCACCTAGAACCGCTCGGCCACTCCGGCCGGCGCCACATTGCAGCAGCTGTTCTTACTGTCATTTTTTATATGCTGAGTCAGGGATGGGCATAACTGGACTACAGATTAGATGTGTGCTGTGTGATGAAGGGTGTAAAAAAAAAACTTTGAGACTTTATCTTTCAAATACTGTATCATTTGTTACATTGTTCTTGTCCATTGATCTGTACTCATTTTTCAGAATGTTTCATGGAGTTTACAAGTACGCCGTACTATGAATCAATACAGTATGTGAAAAAATCAGAAAGATATATCAATTCTCTGAACTGAAGAAATTTTCAGGAATTCCTTGTAGTCATTTTCACGGTTATAGAACATTCTGTGTGTGATATAAAGGTACAGAGAACCCCTCACAATATAGACATTAGATAGAGAAGTGAACAAGTAGCTGAACTTGCTTTCCTCTTAAAGTCCAGTTGGCATGCAGCACCACTGTGAGGGTGGAGAAGTGGGACTGAAGAGGGGGCCAGGTGTACTACTGTTCAGCGTTTCCCCCCACACAGTGAGTAGCTTTCTTTAACAACTGCACCGTATTTACTCCCATTAAACTTAGCACTTAATTAAATAAAAGTACTTACACCTGGTCTAATGCCAATCAATTCAATCCCACGACACTCAAACGTAGCAATAGGCTGGAAATCATTTCTGTTTCCATCATATGGCTTCATGGAGTCCTCCATAATAACTGAATCAAAAGAGAAAAAAATGCAATTTAAGTATTGAAATCAGAGACAGATTTATAATTCAGGTATAATACACAGAGGCCACCCATCCAAGTCCTAAACTACGTGTTACAGAACAAATAAGCTTAACAAATCATTTGTGCATTAACACGTTCACACTGGAGTGTAGTAGCACTGGTGGCTCACACTAGCTCTTCCTGTTGCTCATGCTCAATTCCACTAACTGTGCTACCAGCAATACAACAACAGGTGTATTACCTATCAGCTAGGCACAACAAACAAGTTTGAATAAAATTTTTTTTTGATCCTTCAATGGAGAACTTTCTGAACAAATGAGATGTCACATAATTTCTGATTAATTTAGTGTAAAATTATATGATCTCTCATTGGATTAAAAATATAAGTTCAATATACTGAAATAGTAGTCTTGAGTGTTTCAATAAGACCACTGCCCCATGGCAAGAAACAGGAAAAGTAGCATTGCCAGATGGAGGAAAGTATGATTATACGTTCCACCCCACAGCAGTAAACACAATTTGCAGTGCCACTGTGAATATGTTAATTTACACACAAATATAGAAACTAAAGTTTTTGCAAACACACACAGTCAAACTAGGATATGTGAGAAAACTCTGCTCCCACTTATAATAATGGGTCCCATCATTATCACCCCCTGAATCCTTTAAGAGGGAATACAAAGATCTCTGCAAGTGATATCACCTGTCCTTCAACCTGTATTATTAAGAGTGACTTTCAGGAAATGTGGGAAGACACCAACTTTATCCATACACATGCTTCATTTGTAATTTTGAGCTTATCATTGTTATATATCTACAAATTTGGATAAATTATAAGTATGTGGATAAAGCAGGTGATTGATTATTTGTACACATACTATGAAATGCAATCTATTGTTCTTGGATAGGTTACACAAAGACACATAAATTTTAGTTTCTGCATACATCTACATACATCCATCCATCCAGCCAGCCACCATATGATGCACTGCAGAGGGTATCCCATACCACTGTTAGTCACTCGCTTTCCTGTTCCACTTGCAAATAGAGTGAGTGAAAAATGGCTGTGTACACTTTTGTATGAGCCTTGATTCCTGTTAACTTGTCTTTGCAGTCCTGACATAAGATGTGTTGGTGGCAGTAGGATCATTCTGCAGTGTCACAAATGCTGGTTCTCTAAACTTCCTCAACAGTGTTTCACAAAAAGAATGCCCTCTTCCCTTCAGAGGTTTCCCCTTGATTTCGTAGAGCATTCTGTAATATTCACATGTTGATTGAACTTACCAGTAAAAATCTAGCAGCTTAAATCTGAATTTCTTCAATGTCTTCCTTTACTCAGACCTATTGGGGATCCCAAACAATCTAGCTGTTCTCAAAAATGAGTTCCAGAAGTGTTCTGTATGCAGTCTTCTTTACAGATAAACTACATTTTCCTAGAATTCTCTCAATAAACTGAAGTGGATCATTCGCCTTTCCTGCATCTGTTCTTACACACTTGTTCCATTTCACATTGCTTTGCAACATTATGCAGAACATTTTTATCTTTGCATTATGTCAGCGTTTCAGAAAACAATGACAAATTGGTTGACAAGTGTCAATTAGTAAAGAAGGTGTGTTTCATCTGAAGATGTCTGAGCAAAACAGTAAACTACCTTTGTTATGTGATAAAATGTGCATGTATTTGAAGATGTGTAGCTGCACAGTGAGTTACTAGGAAAGTTTGGTTTGCCTCAAACCACCTTTTATAAGACTGTAAAAGACAAAGGTTCCATGAAGTCTTGGTTCTCCGAGGGACACCGAAATACTTAGAGACTGTTAGTAAATATCCTAATGTTGAGAAGTATCTTGAAACTGGAAAAAAAAATTCATAAAAATATTCCTGCTCACAGATGAAAAACTTAACAATTCACAAAACAGGGAGTATCAAATTTTATAGCTAATAATGGTCGGTTTACAGGGAAAAGTAGGGGGAGGGGGGGGGGGGGGCGCACATACATTGCTTAAAAAAAAAAAAAAAAAAGAACCCATGTGAAATTGAAACACATGAATGGCATGTGTACTCAGTTAAGTGAAGACCAGCCAGTGCCTTTAGAAAGTGTACACTCCTGCAATGCAGACAACACTTAATGTCTGGATGGCAAACTTTTTCAACTAGCTCCCAGGTAAGATAAAACATTCACATTTAGAGGGGAAGAGCCTACAAATATACAGATATATCAAAACAAAGAAGCATAGGAAGCTGACAGAGTTCTAACAGTAAGCACACCATCTTACATATAAGTTATTACAGTATTTTACATTTAAACACATACTCTCTTCATGTTTCTCCTTTAAGCTTTACTAAGACACTTAGAGGTTTTCATTAATCTATGTCCAAATTCACTTCCAAATATAAGTGAGGAAAAATAAATCTCAGTCCCTTTAACGCTCTCATCCACGTTTCACTGTATCATAAAAAGAATCTTAGAGTCATTCGACCTGTGTGGTTAGATGACCACTAAGAGAGATCCCCTCTTTCACCCCTCCTCAAAGCAATGTTCACACACCACAAACATTTTAAAGCTAGTATTACACTTAGCCCACTGCAGTTTTTAAAAAGATTCTTCATGGAACGTAAGGAACACAAACAAGAGACCAGTCTACCAGAGTAACTGCCTTCATTGTGATGTTCTACATAGATAAAGAACATTTATATTTCATTAATGAAGTGTCATAAGGAGGAAATCTTTGATGCAGGACATTTCTTTCACCTTTTATTTTATTTTACATGGCTAGTTCCAGAGGACCAAACTAAGGAGCAAACCTCCCTGGTCATGCAGTGTTTCAGTACATGAAATTAACATCAGAAAAGTTAAAAACAGATAAAATTTATGTACCTCCTATGCAGATGATATCAAGATAGAATTTTTGGCATCAACAATAATTGTGATGGTTCCTCTTCTAAACGTCAGAGTAGCAGTCCTGTACTGTTTACAACATCACACATAATAAACTGGTCTATCCTTCAAACAAAAATGCTTTCGACAAAATTTCCAGTTGGGGTGATTAATGACAGCTAGTCCTAAATGTGGAACAATGTAAATTAATGTGGGTGAGTAGAAAGATCAAACACGTAATGTTCAGGTACAGTATTATTAGTGTCCTGCTTGACACAGTCAAGTTGTTTAAATATCTGGGCATAACTTTACAAAGCGATGCAAGATGGAACGAGCATGTGAGAACTGAGGTGGGGAGATGAATGGTCGACTTTGATTTATTGGGAGAATTTTAGGAAAGAGTGGTTCACCTGTTAAGGAGACCGTATATATGACACTGGTGTGACCTACTCTTCAGTACTGCTCGAGTGTTTGGGATCCATACCAGGTCAGATTGAAGGAAGATATCAAAGGAATTCAGAGGCAGGCTGCTAGACTTGGCACTGGTAGGTTCAAACAACACGTAAGTGTGATGGAGATGCTTCAGGAATTCAAATGGGAATCCCTGGAGGGAAGGCAGTGTTCTTTTCGAGAAACACTATTGAGAAAATTTACAGAACTGGTATTTGAAGCTGACTGCTGAATGATTCTACTGCCGCCAACATACATTGCGTATAAACCACAAAGATAAGATATAAGAAATTAAGGCTCATATGACGGCATATAGACAGTCGTTTTTTCCTCACTCTATTTGCGAGTGGAACAGGAAAGAAAATGACAAGGCTCATATGGAGTCATGTAGACAGTCGTTTCTTCCTCACTATTTGTGAGTGGAACAGGAAAGGAAACAACTAGTAGTGGTACATGGTACCCTCCACCGTGCACCATATGGTGGCTTGCATGCAGAGTATCTATGTAGATGTAGAGATATATCAAATGTAATTGAAAGCTCATTAGAATCCAAATAAACTTAAACAGTAAGTCTTTGGAAATACGGAAAGAAGTACCCTATAGCAATATGTTATATGGAGATCAATGCAATTTTAGTCCATTTATTTGATGATCCATGTATTTGATGATCTGACAGCAGTATAAAAGTGCCAACCAGATAAAAGTGCATGAATTCTGTCCTGTATCATAACATGTTTAATATAAAACTTGATGACATTTATAGTAATGAAACCAACTGATTTTCTATATACACAAACATAAACAGGCAAGAACTGACGAGTTCTCTAATGAAAAGTTCTAATGGTTTTGGCAACAAGAGACTGGATTGCTAACTTCACACTGCTCTCATGTAAATTGATTTTCTTGAAATGTTTAGCTGATCCTCTTCTGTGGGTAATCGGCTGCATCGATTTCCACAACTTTCTTCTCCGAAGAAAGAATGCTGGTTAGAGGAATTTAAATGACTCTCTCAATCTCTCTGCTCTTGAAATAATTTGGTACTCACATAATACTTTGAGTTCAGTTCTGGTATATTTTCATTTCCACAAAGAACAACGTCACAAGTTTCACATACGCATTCAAACTCTTGCAAGTCAACTGTGTCGTTAACCATTAGAATCTATTTTTTCCTCACTATTTGTGAGTGGAACAGGAAAGGAAACAACTAGTAGTGGTACATGGTACCCTCCACCATGCACCGTATAGTTACAATATCAAAGACAGGTCTTGCTTCTAGCAAGTATACACCAAGGATTAAGTAAGAGTCACTAGTCAAGTCCTGTCTCATTTGTCTATAATGATTACAATTATTCCATCACCAAGGAATAACACTAATTACTCCTACTTTGCATACAGCTTCTATGGTGCAAGCAGCAAACACTTGCAGGCATCGATCAACCGCCCCGCTTACAGTTTTCTCATAGCCAACTTCCCACCTGTACACACAAACTGGTGGGGCAGTAGATTCTTTTCCACTATTCCACACTCATACTTCAAATATCAGGTGTTCAAGATGAAGGAAAGACAGCCGCTGGTGAAGTATCAGTGCAGCAGCAGTGCAGTAGTGAGTCGCATATTTAGCTTTCATATTTGTTTTGTAGTTTGATTCTTAATTTCTTCCCGAGTGTTTGTGAGCTTGCATATTTAATTACACAAAATCCTTGCATATTCTCATATGTTAGAGGAGTAATATTGCTTATTGATAGCTGTAGAGTATAAATTCGCGGAGTCGTTAGATATCAGCAGAAGGATGGATAGGGTGTGTGCATGCTGCGAGCGGGCGCAGGAGGAACTGGCCACTGTTTGCGAGGAGCTGAGCGTGATGTTGGCCACGGTCAGCCGCATTCAGGCTGCTGCCTCGAGGTGCAGTGACGGCGGAGGGTCTGGCGCGTCGCTAGAGACACCCCAGGTGTCGCTTGGTGCGTCCGCTGACTCAGCCGCCGAGGCACCTTCTAGTGTACCCGGCACGTTGGGGCCGCCCTCACCTCAGGGTGAGTGGCGGACTGCAACGTGTTCGCGTCGCTCCGGCTGGCCTTGCACATTCATCCTGTCAGTGGGCAGGTGGCCGCTCCTTCAGCAGGGCCCGAGCATGCACACGGGGGCAAGGGCTTGCTGGTTATTGGGAGCTCCAACATTACGCGGGTGATGGAGCCCCTCAGGGAAATAGCGTACAGGGATGGAAAGGAATCCAACGTGCACTCGGTTTGTCTGCCGGGGGGCCTCATCCAAGATGTGGAGGCGGCCTTGCCTGCGGCTATCGAGCATACGGGGTGGAGTCATCTGCAAGTAATTGCTCACGTCGGCACCAATGATGCCTGTCGCTTGGGTTCTGAGGCGATCCTCAGTTTGTACAGGCGGCTGGCGGATTTGGTGAAGACCACTGGCCTCACACGTGGGGAGCAAGTAGAGCTCTCTTATTTGCAGCATCGTTCCCTGTGGTTGAACAGCGCAATTCGGAGAATGCTCAGGTAGCAAAGGCAGTTGCACTCATGGTACAAGAAAGATCGGGAGAATGAGGACATGCAAAAGTTAGCAGAGATTCGTGCTGCTGTAAAAAGAGCGATGCGCGAAGCATTCAACCACTACCACCGTCATACCTTAGCAAAAGATCTTGCTGAAAACCCTAGGAAATTCTGGTCTTACGTAAAATCAGTAAGTGGGTCGAAGGCTTCCATCCAGTCACTCACTGATCAATCTGGCCTGGCAACGGAAGACAGCAAAACGAAAATTGAAAATTTAAATTTAGCATTTGAGAAATCTTTCACACAGGAGGATCGTACAAACATACCGCCGTTTGAGTCTCGTACAGATTCCCGTATGGAGGACATAGTGATAGACATCCCTGGGGTCATGAAGCAGCTGAATAGGTTGAAAATAAATAAATTGCCAGGTCCTGATGGGATTCCAATTCAGTTTTACAGAGAGTACTCTACTGCATTGGCTCCTTACTTAGCTTGTATTTATCGTGAATCTCTCGCCCAACGTAAAGTCCCGAGCGACTGGAAAAAAGCGCAGGTGACACCTGTATATAAGAAGGGTAGAAGGACGGATCCTCAATATTACAGACCAATATCCTTAACATCGATTTGTTGCAGGATTCTCGAACATATTCTCAGTTCGAATATAATGAATTTCCTTGAGACAGAGAAGTTGCTGTCCATGTATCAGCACGGCTTTAGAAAGCATCGCTCCTGCGAAACACAACTCGCCCTTTTTTCACATGATATCTTGTGAACCATGGATGAAGAGTATCAGACGGATGCCATACTCCTTGACTTCCAGAAAGCGTTTGACTCGGTGCCCCACTGCAGACTCCTAACGAAGGTACGAGCATATAGGATTGGTTCCCAAGTATGTGAGTGGCTCGAAGACTTCTTAAGTAATAGAACCCAGTACGTTGTCCTCAATGGTGAGTGTTCATTGGAGGTGAGGGTATCATCTGGAGTGCCGCAGGGAAGTGTGGTAGGTCTGCTGTTGTTTTCTATCTACGTAAATGATCTTTTGGATAGGGTGGATAGCAATGTGCGGCTGTTTGCTGATGGCACTGTGGTGTACGGGAAGGTGTCGTTGTTGAGTGACTGGAGGAGGATACAAGATGACTTGGACAGGATTTGTGATTGGTGTAAAGAATGGTAGCTAACTCTAAATATAGATAAATGTTAAATTAATGCAGATGAATAGGAAAAAGAATCCTGTAATGTTTGAATACTTCATTAGTAGTGTAGCGCTTGACATAGTCATGTCGATTAAATATTTGGGTGTAAGAATGCAGAGCGATATGAAATGGGACAATCGTGTAATGGCAGTTGTGGGGAAGGCGGATAGTCGACTTCGGTTCATTGGTAGAATTTTGGGAAGATGTGGTTCATCTGTAAAGGAGACCGCTTATAAAACACTAATACGACCTATTCTTGAGTACTGCTCGGGCATTTGGGATCCCTATCAGGTCAGATTGAGGGAGGACATAGAAGCAATTCAGAGGCGGGCTGCTAGATTTGTTACTGGTAGGTTTGATCATCATGCGAGTGTTACGGAAAAGCTTCAGGAACTCGGGTGGGAGTCTCTAGAGGAAAAGAGGTGTTCTTTTCGTGAATCACTACTGAGGAAATTTAGAGAACCAGCATTTGAGGCTGACTGAAGTACAATTTAACTGCCGCCAACTTACATTTCGCGGAAAGACCACAAAGATAAGATAAGAGAGATTAGGGCTCATACAGAGGCATATAGGCAGTCATTTTTCCCTCATTCTGTTTGGGAGTGGAACAGGGAGAGAAGACGCTAGTTGTGGTACGAGGTACCCACCGTATGGTGGATTGCGGAGTATGTATGTAGATGTAGATGTAGATGTAGATGTTCCTAGAATTTACTCCGAAATTCTCGAAGCGCTACATATCCCTCCCCTCAGCCTGAACAAGCGATATTTTATACATAATCAATATGAACCTTAATATCATACATCATAACAATCTACATTTTAAAAATATTCAATTTCTACATAGATTTATATGCATATTTCTGTCATTCCGTATTACTTTTACTTGTGAACTGTGAGGACACTGACCTTAACTCCAATCATAAACTCCGGGTGTCATGGACACCTGAATATTTCATCCTTTATTCTAAAACTTCGTACTATGTTTTCTCAGTACGTACAAGTACCATTATTTATATCAGTCTGTAGCCTGGAGGAACTTTGGGCAAAATAAAACTGTTTTTGACACACCTAAAACCTAATAATGCTAGTGGTCTATAGAATCCAAACTTACCAGAATAATTCGTATCAAATTCTGTGAATTCTGTCACAATACTGTAATTTTTCCCTTTCGGGCCAGTACCTATACCTTACATATGGGTTGACCTTATGGGAGTCCCCCCTCCTTCCGTATCGGTAGGTACGCCCCTCTAATTTCCTGTTCTACTATGGTACAGGTCAATCCCCTTCTTGGTGACCCTGTCTTCACAGTATAGGTCAGCCTTCCTTCAGTCCGCCTATCTGCCTTTTATATTCAATAAATACTGGGTGTGCCCCTTTATCCTTCCTGAGTAGGCCTCATGGTTCATTGCCCTAGTATGCATCTTTATGTACACTATCATTAAATATTCTCTGGAAAATTTGAAAATCTACTTCACTTTTCACACTCACTCCTTAATACTTCATTTCATACCCTAGAGTTGCCCTTCACTTATCACTTCTATGTTTCCAGCATATACTTCATGCCTACATACATTATTCAATCTACAATATGCTTACTTAAGTTATAAGAGTCCCACTATCCTACAAGTCATCAGAATATTTGTTACTCTGACAATCCTTACTAATTATCACAATCTATTCCTCTCCAGCTTATGCTCTCCTTAATTTACTCATGCTTCCTTCTCAGGTGTACTTGATGTGTAGTTTATCTTTCTTACATATCTATGTATATGTACGATATAAAATCATCGTAGTCTTTACATATCTAAATATATTTCTTTACATACAGATACGCGATGTAGAACCAACAATGTGTTCATGTCTTTTGAGCCTCCTCCTCATGTATATCTGGTACAGACTTTTCATAGTAGATGTATACAGTATGACATAGAACCGTCACCATGAACAATGTGTGCATGTATCTCTAATGTACACATAGCTTTCCCCCTACAACCCTTGGCAGTTCTTACATCATTTCAATCTGTCCTTTTATTGTTTGTGTCTTCGTGTTTCATTGTGTGTATGCGTAAATGTGTCTATGTATCCTGATTCTTCGGCCTGCTTATATGAAATAAGTTGTAGGTTATTGGAAACCTCGGAAACCAAGAAGGCCTTCAGCGACAGAAGTGTTTAATATGAAAAGCGGGAAAGATAGGAAGGTACTTAAATGAGAAGTAAGAAAGGAAAAAGTAGAAATGGTTGCTAAGATTGAAGAAGTGAAAGAAGATAGCCCCAAAGACAGGAAACCCTTCCCATGGATCCCTACCTCATCGGTACTTTAGTGAGAAGCCAGAGGAGGTATGGTGTTAAATCATCTCCTACAGAACGGACATTCCCACCTTCACCCTTGAGGTCACCGAAGAAAATCTTAGCAACACTTACGGAACGGCAAATGGTGAAGAATCGGTCACACTTATCTGCGAGGGTTGTTTGAAAGGTGTGGTGTGAGTTTAGTGTTAGTTATGTCTGTACCTACATTACCCACCCCTTTCAAAATCGATACAAACCCTCCCATCTGCATTACATCTCATAAAATGTAAAAAATATTCTGTATTAAGTATAAAATTATGTATCACATTATCACAATTATTTAATTATTCATATAATATCACTTCTTCTGTTAATCTAATATCCTTTGCAGTTTCTTAGGACCCCTACACCGAGGTTTGCACAGAGAAAGTGGAGAAGAGATTATTTTCAAAGAATAGCTTAGGCAAAAATAAGACCTAACTATACATGGATGGCAGGAGAGACTGGCTGGCTAGACAAATTTAGTCTATCTTACCTCAGGGGCAATGTGCGCACCCATTCCCATCTCATGTCGTGGGATGAGTCATGAAGACAGGCAGGGGTGCCCCTGATATAACTGAGGATGGATAATGCCACAAAATTTCCTAGCAGGCACAACTCTCAAACAACCGAGGATGACTTAATCACTTTTCTTAGTGGGCACAATCCTCTAACAACTGAGGATGACTTCTTCAAAATACTTAGCAGGCACAATCCTCAAACAACCAAGGACGACTCAGTCACATACCAGGAGCAGTTTTGGGTGACATTATCACAATTACACACTGGTATGTTTCTCTATTAACTGTAAGCGATGGATAATAGGATAGTGTAAGAAGTAGGGGGATAGTGTAAGAAGTAGGGGGAATTCGGTGCAGAAAAATTTTATCACAGAAGAAACACCGAAAACTACTAGGGATCCGATGGTCGTCACTCTGCTCGTTAACACAGAATGGACAGTTGTGACTCCACCCGGATCCCATGGATCTGACATTAACCTCACTCGATTACTTACGGACGAATACTTCTAAATTAAATTTTGTGTGAAAGTCTCCCCACAGCAAAACAATTACCATTTTACTCGATAACACAACATCAGGTAAAGTTATTCTATTTTCTACTCTATTCTGGATAAATTTGAATTCTTCACATAGTTAATCTACATTTCTCTTAGTATCATTAAGTTCTGAAGCTAAATTTTGAGAAACTTATTCAGAGGTTACCCTCGCAGCCACTTTTCAGTCGATTATTTCCTGTACCTGTTCCTCCAGATTACTTATATTTATTAAGTCTGAAGTGACTAGTTTCTCCTTAAAGTCACGTTCCATGGTATCCAGTCGGGTACTAACACATGCGATTTGCGATTGGACTAAAGGTATTAATTTATCTTTTTTCCACATTTTCTTTTAAGGTATGCAACCTCTGCTTTACAGCATCAAATGTAACACTGCATACACTTTGAAAGGATCCTAACTTATCACCAAGTTCAGCTTCTACATTATTACATTTGCCATAAATATCAAAGTCTAACTTCTGAGCCAACTTCTGAAATTGGTCATGCTGCTTTTGGCTACGGTCAGTAAACATTTGATTCATCTGGATAGTTAAGGAATTACTTAACTCATTCTTTAAATCTAATTACAAACTTTCCACTTTATCATTTAAGGCATCCAACTTAGAATTTAAAACTTCACCTTGTGCATGTAATTTTTCACTTAAAGTAGCCATTTGAGCATTTGCAGCTGCTGAATCTGCCCACTTGGTTTTAATTAAATTCAATACTTCAGACCAATCTAGCATTTCCCTACTCACTTTAATAGCTGTGGTTGGTTCTGAAGCCAGTTGCTGTTCTTGATCCATAATAGAGTTCAATTATTCAACACTTTCTTTAACTTTACACTCAAACAATTATTGCTTTGAGCTCAAGTGGCATGGAGTTCTAGTTGCGTTTGTGAGCGGATGCGTAATCTGCACTGGTGAACAGCACAGGTGCTGGCAGTGTCGAAGGTTGGTTTCAGCATCTGTGTCAGTTAGCAGATGTAGAATCTGCACTGGTGATCGGCAGCTGGAGCCGGTGTCGTTGGTTGTTGGCTAGTTTCCACGTCCACTTCCCCGCGATGTGTGTGAGGGCTGCTTACTCTCAACACTGGATCTTTCTTGTCGAATAGATCTCGTTGTATCTCTTCTTGGTCTAATATGTTCAGAGCTTCCTTACGCCTTCTCTTGTATGGTATTTATTAATTTTCATCCTTTTTACCGTTCAGGCAGAATCCGACTCTGCGAAACAACTTCCCTGTCTTGTTACTACTGGTTGCTACGACAACTTACAATATCTTCTTATCTTGATTTCGTTTCAAAATTCCTCTTTCTTTGTGTCCTGTCCATGTTGTTCGCCATGTTCTAATCGGTTTTGGTGACACGAGAAGTGATGCAAGACTGGATTGCTAACTTCATACCACTCTCACGACAGTTGATTTAATTGAAATGTTTAGCCAACCCTCTTCTCTGGGTAGTCGGCTGCATCGATTTACACAACTTTCTTCTCCGAAAAACTAATGCTGGATAGAGGAGTTTAAACAATTCATTCTCTCATTCTCTCTCTCTCTCTCTCTCTCTCTCTCTCTCTCTCTCTGCTCTTGAAATAATTTGGTACTCTCATAATACTTTGAGTTCAGTTCTGGTATATTTTCATTTCCACACAGAACAACGTCACAAGTATCACATAAGCATTCAAACTCTTGCAAGTCAACTGAGTCGTTAATCATTACACTCTATTAAGTGTAGTTATAATATCAAAGACAGGTCTTGCTTCTAGCAAGTCTACACCAAGGATTAAGTAAGAGTCGTTAGTCAAATTCTGTTTCATTTGTCTATAACAATTACAATTATTCCACCACCAAGAAATAACAAGTAATTGCTCCTTGTACTTTGTATACAGCTTCTATGGTGCGAGCAGCAAACACTTGTTGGCGCTGATCGACTGCCATGCTTAGAGTCTTCTCATAGCCACAGAAACTGGTGGCGTGGTAGATACTTTTCCACTATTCCACACTCATACTTCAAATATCAGGTGTTCAAGACTAAGGAAAGACAAGTGTTTTTAGAATTTACTCCGAAATTCTCAAAGCACTACAAAGTGTAAAACTTAATACTTAATATTATGACTTAATTATGTTCCAATAGCATTCTGTGATAATCTTCAGAATGAATCTCTTCAGTGACAAGGTTCTGCCAGTGTTGAAGGTTAAAGTCTGTTCAAAATTAGTAATAGTAGCAATAAACATTGTGTTCCACAGAGGTTTCCAGCGAAAAAAGGCTATTGTAGTTCAAAGGGTGATTACTTTTTTTTAACAATTTACTCCATCCAAATGAAGTAGGTTTGTAATAAAAGCACTTATGCTCTTAGACAGGCAGACTGGTTAGATCCAGGATTTTACTGTACATACATGCACAATGGGGAGATTGGGTTCAACAATGTGGAAAAACGTGGTGACAACACAGCAGCACACATGAAACTAACGTCTGCTGTTTATGTTGATGTCTGAGGCTCCTGCCCAGACTTCTTTTTCTGGCCTCACAACCAGGGCTCAGTCACACAGTACTGTTTGCAACAATGGGTGCAATGTATAAAAACTCCAAGAGGAACTAAAAAAAGAAGAGAGAGAGAGAGAGAAGTAGAAATCCAGTTTATGCCAACTGATGCGAGACTTCAGGAACTCTACAATACAGGAAATGTGGGTGTTGATCCATAATTATCTAATTTGGGCTTGTGCACCATCTCTAATGAGCTTGTCTTAGATGAAACACTAGAGCCTGATCTTCCATCCTGAATTAAACATTACAATTTTTGACTTTCTCTCTCTCTCTCTCTCTCTCTCTCTCTCTCTCTCTCTCTCTCTCTCCACATGCAAGTTTGCCATGCTTTTTCACATATGATGACTCAGCTTGAAGGATAGGAATTTTCTACAGGAATACGCATGGTTTTGGTTCAGTATCCCACTGACAGCAAATTCCTTATACACAGAAAACTAGCTCGGATTGCCAAATATGGTGGAAGGAATCAGCAATGGCCAAACAAAGTGGAAAATCTAACTCAGGGTGCACAAGTGGAGATCTGAACCACCTCAATGAATAATGATTTCCTAATGGTGAAAAGCTTAGCTGTCAGAAGACACTTTACAGAAAGTGTTTGATGGGTGGTTTTCAATGATGAAGAGACATATGTGGTGTAACAGAAACTATCTTGAAAAAGTCAAATAAGTAGGGCTCTGAAGTTTTCTTAGTATTCTCTGTATTTTGCAGCTTGTGCAATCAGAATTCTGAATTCTAAGTAGTTTTTAAATATCTATTCCTTTCCTTTTGGACATGCTAATTTTTCTTTAATACTGTTACTGTACGCTCCCATAGTTTCTTTTTCCAGGCTTTTCACTGCTTCACTACAGACAAAATGTGACAGACCCATCTCACATGAAATTTAAACTTCAACTGTTCTAGATAATATTGGGTTGGTGCATAATTTTGTAGCACTTTTCCATAAGTTTAATATACACAACAGAGACACATAAAAGAGACTTTAATCATCAATAATATACTCTCCTTCACTATTCACAACAGCTACCAATGCTGGGGTAACACTTCCATTCTGAGACTGTAGAAATCTCATGGTTTCGAGGCAAGCTATGTTTGGACCAAATTACACTGGCCAACAATGAAAATGTTTTGGGCTGAAAAATAGTTAATTCTCACATATTTCCATCTGCTGAATTAAAAACAAATCACCATAAAAATGACAGATTAGTTCTTGCTTTGAAGATAAAGTGACATTTCATTTTTATAGTCAACATTTTCAGTTTGTGGGAAATTGTGTATTCGGAGCTGGCACACCTGTCCAATACAATGCAAACGCTCTGAATCTGTTTATAAGTCATAAACATTGATACTGTTGCTATGACTGTGAGTATCATATTGTTTCTGATATAACTAATGCAGAATTTCTGGTTCGAGAGTGCTTTTGTAGTCTAAAATTCGTAAAAATGCCATGAAAATGTGTAAGTAAGGTGAGTAATTTTTGTTACATTTGTGGTTTTCCTCACAGAAACGCAATCTGATGCCTCTTGTGAAGATCGCCTATCATCATTATTTCACTATGAAAGTAGGGGAACAGGATCAGTCCTGGGCTCCACATATATATTGCAACGCATGTTCAGTTTCACTGCAAGATTGGCTGAAAAATAAGAAACAATCTATGGCTTTTGCTGCAGCTATGGTTTGGTGGGAGCCTACAAACTATGCAGATGACTGCTATTTCTGCACGACTCCACCTATTAAAGTGGGATTGTCTAGGGAGAAAAGAAGAACAGTTCAGTATCTGAATTTTTGATCTGCTAATTGACCCTCTCTACATTCAGATAGTTTACCAGTTCCCACTCCACCCAAAAATTGTGTGTTCGAAGTAGAAAATGAAGACAGTGTGGAACAACAACAAGAAGAAGAAAAATGAAACAAGCCTCCCACATCCCGTGACCCTCATTTTGAGGGAAAAGGATTGAGTGATCTCATTAGAGACCTTCATCTGTCAAAGGAGAAGGCAGAAATTCTTGGGTCTTGACAACAGCAATGGAATCTTCTCGAAAGTGATGCCACAGTCTCACAGTACAGAAAACTGTCACATGAAACTGCTTCCTTTCTGGAGAATAAAAACAATCTTGTTGTTTGCTGTGACATTAATGGCTTGATGAGATTTTTGAATTTGAACCACGATCCAACTGAATGGAAGTTATTCATAGACTTCTCCCAGCTGGGTTTGAAAGCTGTGTTACTTCACAACAGCAATCTTCCTTCTATTCCTGTTGGTCATGCAGTTCACATGAAGGAGACACAGGCAAATATGACAGCCCTCTTGGACTCAACCCAATATCATGAACACAAATGGAAAATTTGTGGTGATCTAAAAGTCACTGCCATACTCTTAGGAATGCAACTGGGGTACACAAAACATTGAGCTTTTTATGTATGTGAGGCAGCATGGATAGGAAATCATGTTATATTAAAGCAAACTCGCCTGCAAGAAATCTTAACCCTAGTGAGAAAAATGTCACTGCCAAACCTCTTGTGGACGCAAAAGATATTGTTCTTCCACCCCTGCATATCAAGCCGGGTTTGATGAAAAATTTTGTCGAAGGTATGAACCAAGGAGGACGGGCCTATAAGTACACAAGAGAGGAATTTCCAAAATTAAGTGAAGATAGGTATTTTTATTGGGCTACAAATTCAAGAACTTGTAAAGGATCCTGTATTTGACAAAATTTTGGAAGGAAAGAAAAGGAAGCTTGGGAAACCTTCCAGAGAATTGTTTGTGGATTTTTAGGCAACAACTACGCTCAGTTGCTGACAGTGCTCCTGCAAAAATAACATAACCTTGGATGCAACATGTCCCTTCATTTTCTCCACTTCCACCTAGACTTTTTCCCTCCTAGTTGTGGAGCTGTCAGTGATGAACATGGAGAAAGATTCCATTAGGACATTTCTGTTGTGGAACAAAGATATCGGGACCACTGGAATGAAGCAATGCTTGCGAGTTACTGTTGGTCTTTGAGTAGGGATGCTCCACAACTCCATTACAAGATGCAAGCTAAAAGATGAGGATCTCATGCAGCCACCGCATGATTCTCTTCACACCGAACCATCTGTGAGGTATTCTTACAGCAATTTAGAACTCTTAAAATGTAACTACCATTTTTAAAAATTCAAATACACTTTCAATGTTATTTGCCTATGTAATTAAAAAGTATCTTTTTCTCTTAATCCTTTAATGTGAAATCTTCCACCTAGACTGTACCACAGAAACTAGAGCCAAGGAAAATGTTTTTCATTATCATATTTGTTTTGCTCAACCCAAAATTAGTAAGAATTGACAGAATTGACTCATGAAGTGCAGGCAACATTCAAAATCTGTTTTTTTGTGGGCCAGTGTTATCATTTGGAAAGGAAGTTCCTTGAAGGTTATTTGACAGAGTATGGAAAAGCTGAAAATCTGAGGTCACAGGATCAGGTGAATATGGAGGGCGCAGAATAACTTCCTAACCCAACTCCTGTTTACTGTTTTTTGTCAGTCTAGGAGAATGCGGGGCATTATCATGGATAGCATCACTTCACCCAGTCTTCCTGCTCATTTTTCTTAGACTGTGTATGCAAGATGTCTCAGTTGTTGACAATGAATATCAACAGTGATGGTTATACCTTGGGGAAGCAATTCGTAGAACATCACACTGTCGCTGTTCCACCAGATGCATAACATTATCTTTTGTGGATGTATGCAGGTCTTTGTACAGTGAGCTTCAGCTTTGTTTGGGTTCAATCATTCCTTTCTTTTCCTTATGTTAGCATGAAGACAGCATTTCTTGACACCGGTGAAAATATAGTATAGGAATGGTCAGTGTTGTTCACAAGCCAACTGGTGATGAGCAACCAGAGATGCATATATGGCCACCCGCTGATTTTTGTGATTTTGGCTTAGACCATACACCTGATTTTTGAACCTTTCACACTGCATGCTAATGTTGCACAATGGTGGAATGATCACAGTTTATCATGTGCCAGTTCTCGAGTACACTGACATGGCTCCTTGTGGATTAATGCATTTAAATGATCACCATCAATCCGTAAAGGTCTTCCTGAACATGGAGAGTCACTAAAGTCAAAATGATCCTCCTCAAAATGAGAAAACCATTTTCTTGCCGTGATCTGTCCAATGGCATTATCCCAATCCATAGCGCAAATGTTTCTGGCTGCTCTGCTGCTGTCACCCCTCTATTGAACTCAAGCAGAAGAATATGTCAGAAATGTTCCAATTTTTTCACCTGGCACTCCCTTTTCCAGCATCCACAGCTCCACTCACTATCTCCAAATGACAATATGTAAACTCAGATAGAGGCAATGAATGATAAACAAACCCACAGCAACCAGAATACCAACATTTAAAACAAAAATGCTATGAAATTATGCATCAACCTAAGATTCTATGTTTAAGGCTGTCACTGGTGTGTTTGATTTCAGAAGTACTAATGATGAAGCACCTAATCGTTTTAGTAGGTCTCAGATTCATTCCTTCCACTCACATGGGACACAGAATAGTCTCAGTGTAGACAGGTAAACTAATCTTACAAGAAGACGGCATGACAATCTGATTTTTGTATCCTTTTATATTTATGGTATGTGAAGTTAAGAACTCGTATATCAATTGCGATAAAACTCTCACAAATTCTTGAGGAGCTAGACTTAGAAGTTTTCCGACCATTTTCAACCTGCTTAAGTAAGGTGGTTAATTTCAAAAGCAGTGTGGCTCTGTGGTAGAACGCTCACATACTGCATGGAGGGGATATGGCTTCATTTCCCTGGGGCTTCAAATTTTTAAACAAAGCTGCATGTTCTACAAGCATTTCTGTGAAATATAAAATAATGATGGAAAAAAACTGGTACCACTCAAGACAGGTAATCGCTGGATCGTGTGTCTTTTTTTTTTTTTTTTGCATGCTTTTTTTCATTTTCTCCCTTCAGTTTCAATTCCTACATCATTCAAATATAAAATTCATCAAATATGTATTAATTAATACTTTTAACTGTCTTTTTAAAAAATGTACATCATCTTATTTCTAATGACATATCACACACAAAAATGCAGTTTTCATTGCAAATATAAATTCTCAATTACCAATCTTTTACAGAAGATTCTTAATCAAGATTGTTTAAATGAAAAAAAAATTCAATTTTTTCCCTCTGTGTATTTTACACTTCATGGAAATGTTAAGGAACATGCAGCTTCATTTAAAAATTTAAATCTGCCAGGAATCAAATCCAGGCTACGCAAGTATCAGGTGAGCACCATGCCACAGAGCCAAACTACTTGTCAAATTAATGATTTTACGTATGGATATTATAGATAGCCAGTAAACTTCAAACTCTATTTTCACGAGAATTTTTGACAGCTGCACTGAATAGCTTTGGTTAATGGATATTTGAGTTCTGAACTTCACATGCCATAAATTTAAAAAATATATATTTTACAAAAAGCTAATTTTGTTGGTGGTCTCCTTGTTAGCCTAAACAATAACAAGTTTAACAGTACAGTAAACTGAACATGATTAACTGCAGTTCGTGAGAATGAAATAGTTGCTGTTAAATGGTTCTATGGTTTTTAAGATACTCGTAGATGGCATCATACAAACACCACTGATTCTTTGCAAAACAGAATGGTCACCTTTAGTCTTAATTAGGGCAGATTAAACATAACAAACAGAAGTGACACACAGGTATGTCAGTGGAGAAAATCACAGCATCTGAGCCCAGAGATGCTAATAACTGAACTGTGAAGGCTGAGGTCAGAGTAATGGGCTCAGGACCTTTTCTATTTGACAAGTAATGATTTGTCTTTACATGCATAATTATATTCAGTTCTAGATTTTCCATCAAATTGTTTCTGTGGTTAATGAACATTATGCACATGTGGCGGCATGTTACAGTCGTGTTGAGATGTATAATCTCTGTTAGTAAAATAAAGGTTTGATACATTGGTACAATCAAACTGATATAACCATAAATCTTAAAATAGCTGGACCCTTTTAAGAAAATGGTATATAATTTTTCATACCTTCTAACTTCTGTGTGTGTCAATATAAACTTTGAAATACTTGCCATTTCTTCATTTAATATTGCAAAAAGTTTGCTAATTAGTAGGATCGCATTTTTAAAAATTAACTATTTTCACAGTATTGTAAAGTACAGAGTTTTTTCACACACACATAACAATATATTGCTTCACCAATTACAAGCAACAGAGGTGATTTAAGGAATCATCTTGTTCCTTATGTTACAGCCATTAGGTAACTTAATATAAGACCAGAGGTGAAATACTGTATTGGTGAATAATGTGTGTGAAGTAAAAAAATGTGCTTGCAAATGGGCCTCACAGATTTCGTTTTGTGCCCACAACAGTGTAGTGCCTAGAAGGTGCAGGACTTGACGAGCAGTGAGCTATATGGGCATCTGGGCAGAGGGGGGGCTCTGGCAGAGCACTAAATGGCCCAGTGGGTCTCAGTGCAGCTCCACCATCTGACCTGGCACTGCAAGTCGAGGCAGGCCTAACAGTCATGGCTACGGCCCTGGGTGGATTGCACACGCTCAATGCACACGTCTGGTGGGATGTGTTGTGGACACACTTTTCACCACATCTTCATGTAACAACAACCATCAAGCCACTCTCAACTGCACTGGTGGTGAAATGGAACATCCTACTACAAGAACTCTTCACCAACCTTGTCACCAGCATTCAGCACATTGCAGAGCATGTACTGCTGTCTGTGGTAACCAAACATCCTATCAAGTAACATGTCCCATCTTTTGTAATGTCCAGGGGACCATCACGAATTGCAGTGACTTCAGTGGAATTATTGTCTTTGAATAAAAGGGTCATTTCTGTTTGTCTGTTTTTTCTTACAGTTGCCTTCTTTACTAGACTATAGCAGTTCTTTCAATGTATGGACCATATTCACCATCAAGCTATGATAGTTGGGAGTGACATATATCATGTGAAACTTAGTTTTGTCCTGAAGTCTTGCACACCAGTGCATATTGTAACAATATCATATCCTCAAAACATTCTCATGATGTTGCAGGCATACTCAAAAACCTATCTTCATAACAGACTAGTTCAACACACATGCAATGATATTCCCTAAGCTTTCTCTTTTTATTGATGTCATGGATACAACATCCTCTTTTCTTTGCAGCTGCAATTTCATAGTGTTAATATGAGAAACAGTTGGTCCTCTCATCAAAGCTACTCATTTCTGCACAAAAGCTGTACCTTATAACAAAAATACAAAATTAAATTACAGTATGCAAACAGACCGGATTGCTCACACAAAGATATAGCATCCAGCATGATGCTACCAAATCATCTACTACCACAACAATCTCACAACACCATCAAGCTGCTACTGCAGTTTTGGCCATTTTCATAGTGTAACAAGTGACACAGCAACAGAAGTTGCTGTGGCCAGCTGCTCTTGACTGTGTGGCATCCCTTGCTGTTTAACACTGCCACCAATCACATGGCGTGCACCGCACCAAGCCGGACCCAAGTTTGAATCCTGCTGCTCCTAAATATGAGCCCAGAGCCTTAACCACTGTGTAATTTTGTTTGGCACATTAATTAAAAAGAAGGATATTCTGTAACTAGAACAGAACAGGTAGTGTGATATAGTATGTCTGTAAAATGAAGAATGACCATCAATCATGTTGAGACATGTGGCCTTTGCCAGAAAAATGCTATGGCTGCCATACAGCCATGTTAAGAATTTGTTTCCCTTTCTATCAGTAGTGCAGTATGTGGCAATTTATATAGGATCATATTTTTGTCCTTGTTACATTACTTTCTGGAATCAGCTACTTCCATTTATATACAATGCCTGACAAAAAAAGTGATGCACCCCAAAACATGTGCACAGATGTCAACTTCGTATATGAATGCACCATCAGGCGGTGTGTAAATGAAATTCTCTGGGACACACAGTATGGCCACCAGCGTGTAATAGTTTTGTTCGTATTTAGTGTTGTTACCAGACACAGTAGGGCCTGAAGTTGTACTGAATGGGAACATGAGGGTAGGCATATTTGTCATCAAGGTACCAGCTGATCCCATCTGACCACCACATGGGACAATTGCCGTATTATGCACCAAGCAAATCGTAGTCTCTTCACATCTGTGCCTGCCAGCCGAGAACCCGTAATGGATGCAACATTGTGTGTCATGCTGCACCAGTGCTTGGAAAATAGCAGCAGCCGAACTAGGGAATCACCATCCCAAGTGCAGGCTGCTGCTACACCACAGCACAACAGGCTGAGTTTGGAGTAATGATGTGACCAGAAAGCATAGACTGCTGATGAATGGCATCTCTCATCATGTTTGCATCAGTCACAGTTCTGTACTACTCAGAACAAAAGCATAAAGATATGCCATGGATAGCCTGTATCCTCATGTGTTACACCTCGTGCAACAATATCGTGGTGACATTTTCGAGCTGCACAGTGCTTGCCCACAAGTAACACTTGTTTCTGTGCACTGTCTGCATGATGCTGAGGGACTCACTTGCCAATAAGAGCCTCAAGATCTGTTCCCAATGGTACTTGTGTGAGACAAACTCAGACATCAACCTTGTCCCTGTGCCAGTATCCAGGATATCAAGGACCAGTTACAACATTTGTGGGCCAGCTTTCCTCAGGAGAGGATAAAGTTGCTTTAGGATACCCTTCCCAGCCAAATCAGTGTCTGCATCAAGGCCAGAACCGGTGAAACATCATACTAATTAGTGGGCTCATACTGCCAAGTTCTTGTACTTTTGGTTTGATTTTGTAATCACGGAAATAATATCGCATGCCCTCTTAACCCATGAAGTTTCATTTCTTTTCCTCCTCCTCCTCTTGGTGCTTAACTTTTATTGTCAACCAGTGCATATAATGAATTAGTTGTACTAATGAGAGCATACGATTATTTCTAATGTAATTAGTACTTTGTGCTACAGAGTTTACATAAAAGGAACTGTTGGGTACTATCTCAAGTCCTAATGAAGAGACTGTGATCCACAAAAATTACTTCTTGCTGTAAAACAGACTCCAGTCCTTAGCGGAGTTATGTTTTATACAAGATACTGCATGAAAGGGATTTCTCTGAAGGAGATGTGGAAATTAATGAAAAATGGTAGTAGAGGAAACTGGTATAATCGACTTACAATGCAAATACTTGATTACAGCAATAAAATTAATAGAAGTAAGGCAGAGAGGTTTCTCCCTTATCTATTAAACATAAGATGACAGCAATGTTACTTTCAGAAAATATGGCAGAATCTCAACATTGAAGCCACCATGACAGTGGAAATTACAGAATTATTGAGGCGAATACTTGAAATACTACAGAGTTTTTAACCAGTACATGGTCAATTTATGACCAACTGAATTATGAACTTTTTTCAACTTGATTATGAAGCAAATAATTCCTAACTTGTCACCAGAAAGTATTATTGTAACTGACAAAACTTCATACCATAACAATGCCTACATTCTTTTCCCCTCACTTATTTTTAACATGCTAATATGCTGCATACTGGATGTTGTCCTTCCCAACTCCCATATGGAGAAAGGGCAATTGCATTCCTTCCTTTTGAGAAAGACATCTTTGGGATAGGTTGGTTGGTTGGTTGAAAAGACGGGGGAAGGGACCAAACTGCGAGGTCATCGGTCCCTTGTTCCCAGTAAAATAATTACACAAGGGAAAGAAGAAAAGAAAGGAGACGTACAGCACAATCACAAGAGAAAGGAAGAACCAGAAGAACGACGGAAGGGCAACCGAACACTACTATGGACATAAACAGGAAAAGAAAACCACAGTGATAAGCAAGAAACAGGTAGAAGGGGTAAAAGCAAGAGAGCAGACGACCGTGGCTGGCCGACCACAAGAATAAAAAGGAAAAGCCAGCCACTCTGTGACACATTAAAACATCCACCCCAAAAGCATTACAGTGGAGAACACAAAGGGACAAACAACATGCCCTAAAACTTATATAGAATGATAAAACCCACTGTCATGTATAAAACGTAAAACTAAATTAGCCGATGAGGCGTTGTCAACTAAAATTAATGGCAACAAGTACGGTAACTGTAGAATCCATCGCAGGGCAGCCAAAAAAGGACAGCTCACCAAGATATGGGCCACTGTCAGCCGGGTAATGCACCAACACTGAGGTGGGTCATCATTGCGCAGGAGGTAGCCGTGTGTCACCCAAGCGTGGCCAATGCGGATCCGGCAGAGAACCACAGAGTCCCTGTGAGAGGCCTGCACGGGGGACTGCCACACATTCGTAGTCTCTTTAATGGCACACAGTTTGTGCATGCTGAGGTTATGCCATTTCGTTTCCCAAAGCCACAAAACCTTGCAGCATAGTACTGAATGCAAGTCAGTTGCAGAGAAACCAATCTCCATAAGTGGTTCCCGTGTAGCCTGTTCGGCCAGCCTGTCAACAAGTTTGTTGCCTGGGATTCCGACGTGACCTGGGGTCCAGATAAACAGCACTGAATGACTGGACTGTTCCAGGGCATAGATGGAATCCTGGATGGTCACTATCAAAGGAGGATGATGGTAGCACTGGTCGAGGCTTGTAGGTAGCTCAAGGGGTCAGTACACAGAAGAAACGCCTCCCCATGGCATGAACGGATGTGCTCAAGAGCATGAGATATAGCCACCAGCTCGGCAGTGAAAACACTGTAGCCATCGGGCAAGGAATGCTGTTCATTATGTCCTCCATGGACACACGCAAAGCCGATGTGAGCATCAGTCATCGAGCTGTCGGTGTAAACAACTCTGTTGCCTCGGTACTTGTCAAGAATCGAAAGGAAGTGGCAGTGGAGGTGCTGCCAGCACTTCCACTTAAGCTGACGAAGGTGAGGAAGTCAAGTCAATCGGGCATGTAAAACCAGTCCTGAGAATCAATAGGCCTTCACTACAGTGAGAGGATCATCATTAAGGTAAAGTTCTTGTTCTGAATGAATGGTACGATGCCGACAAAAGTGCATAACACATTACTTTGCAGCCGAAAACTGGAAACCGTGGGGTAGAGCCCAAGACTGCGCCTTGTGGATGGCTCCCAGCAGGCACTGCTCGGTAACACCAGTACTGGTGGAGTACTATGAAATGTAGAAGTTGTCTGCATACAGAGATGATGAGACTGATGGCCCTACAGCTGCTACTAGACCATTAATGGCCACTAAAAATAGACACACACTCAATACAGAGCCCTAAGTAACCCTAGTCTCCTGGATATGGGGGGAAACTATGGGAGGCACCAACTTGGATACGGAAAGTATGAAGCGACAGGAAGTTCTGGATAAAAATGGGGAGTGGGCCTCAAAGATCCCACCTGTATAATGTGGCAAGGATATGATGTCGCCAGGTCATGTGATACACTTTTCGTAAATCAAAAAGAGACAGCAACTAGGTGTTGGCCTCTGGAAAAGGCTGTTCGAATGGCAGACTCTAGAGACACAAGACCATCAGTGGTAGAGCGACCCTGGCGGAAGCCACTCTGATATGGAGCCAGTAGGCCACGTGACTCCAGGACCCGACCCAACCCAACCGCCGACACACTATATGTTCCAGCAGCTTACAAAGAACGTTGGTGAGGCTGATGGGCCGATAGCTATCCACATGAATTGGCTTTTTACCAGGTTTGAGCACTGGAATGATGGTGCTCTCCCGCCACTGCGATGGAAAGACACCATTGCACCACATCCGGTTGAAGATGATGATGAGTTTTCCCTTGTAATCAGATGAGAGATGTTTAATAATCTAACTGTCGATCCAATCTGGTCTAGGAGCTGTGTCAGGGCAATATGCAAGGGCACTGAGGAGCTCCCACTCTGTAAATGCGGCATTATAGGGTTCACTGTGGCATGTAGTAAACGAGAGGACTGTCCCTTCCAGCCACCGGCTGAGAGTGTGAAAGGCTCGGGGGTAATTCTCCAACACAGAGGCTCAAGCACAGTGCTCAGCAATGGCTTTTGCTTCAGTAGATAACACGCCATTTATGTTAAAACCGGGAACACCTGTTGGGGTCTTCTACCTGAAAAGATGTTTGATCTTTTCCCCAGACTTGGGAAGGTAATGTATGGCACCCAATGGTCGAGACATATCTCTCCCAACACAACTGCTTCTGTCATTTGATAAGTTGGCGAATGCGAGCACGGAGTCGTTTAAAGGCTATGAGGTGCTCCAGTGAAGGGTGCCGCTTATACCACTGTAGAGCTCGCAGACGCTCCTTAATTGCCTCAGTGACTTCCAGCGACCACCAAGGGACTGTCTTTCACCGGGGGTACGATAAAGAGAGAGGGATCGCATTTTCTGCACCAGAAACAACTGTGCTAGTCAGCTGCTCAACCATCACATTGACGATACTGTGTAGGGGAGATTCAGCGGTGACAGCGGAGGTGAAACTTTGCTAGTCCGCCTTCTTTAAAGCCCATCTGGGCAGGCGTCATGGGCTTGATGCCAGGCCAGTGGCAGGAAGATGGGGAAGTGGGGAATTAGAAAGATTCGAGCGCCCATGGAGGCTTTCTGGCAGTCGTTCTTCCCCCGAACCATACGCGACTGGAACAGGAAAGGGAGGTAATGACAGTGGCATGTGAAGTGCCCTCCGCCACACACCGTTGGGTGGCCTGCGGAGTATAAATGTAGGTAGGAATGTAGGTGTAGGTAGGTAGGAGGATGACGTCATCGTGAGACTGGGGAGGCATGGAACATTCAGTGAGGCAGTTTACGCCTCAGGGTCACCTGCTGACACAATACTTTTTGCCTGAGCAGTCTATATCCATTGTGTCTGAGGGTCTGGCGAGATCTAGGTCCTCAGCGGACACCCAACTCTCCACCCCATTCTTAACCGCAGAGCTTGTAGGTAGCTATGGTGCGGGTGCCACTGCAATTCCTTTGGTCTTGGGGACCTTCCTTTTTGGATCTCTCTCGCTGTTCCTTGGGTTTCCCTGGCTGGGAGGACTTCACCAATTCAGTCTCTGGGACTGAGGATGAGTGTGAAGCCCTCCGATCAGCTGCTTTTGGGCTCTTCTGCCAATGGCGGGTGTCATCTCTCCCACTAGCAAAAACCTGGGAAGGGAGTGACCAAAGGGACCCCTTCCTAGCGAGAGCAGCCGAGGAAGTTGTATGCTTCTCCGGCTTAGAAGTGGGGACGGACGTCCCCGATGGTTGGGGGTTGTTGCTCCTGAACTAGGTGGTGCAGGAGCAACAAGGAGCGAACTGCCCCTCACCACCAAGGTGGCAGGTGTAGTCTTCTGGCTCTGAGAGGTGACTAGGGTTGGCGGAGCTGATGGGGCTAGAACTGTTGTAGTGGCAGCGTAAGACGCTGTCATGCATACAGGATGTAAGCATTCAAATTTCCTATTAGCCTCATTCTAGGTCAGTCGGTCTAGGGTCTTGTACTCCATGATTTTCCTTTCTTTCTGGAGAATCTTGCAGTCTGGCAAGCTCCCCACAGTTGACACAGATGGGAGGAGGGGCACATGGAGTATTGGGATGTTATGGGCGTCCACAATCTCCAAATGTGACGCTAGAAGTACAGCGGAAAGACATATGACCAAACTTCCATCATTTAAAGCACCGCACTGGGGGAGGGATATAGGGTTTTACATCACAGAAGTAGACCATCACCTTGACCTTGGGTAATTTATCACCCTCGAATGCCAAGATGAAGGCACCAGTGGCAATCTGATTATCCCTTGGACCCGGGTGGACACACTGAATGAAATGTACACCTCGCCTTTTCACTTTCTCAAGTGCAACCAAGCAAACAAGTCCACTATTGACTTATGACCACAGCAGTTGAGTCCCATAGTGCTCAGAGCCATTTTTGAAGTCCACTATTATCATCAGTGTAGAAAACGATACTGCACAGGAGGGTGACCTCGCCCAACAATTGGAGAATGGGCATAAGTGCAGATCCACATTGACGAAGGATGCGATAGGTGTCAGTGCATGATGGACACGATGCACCATGTAAGGTGCCCTTCCCCAATTGGCTTGCTCTGCACGAAAATTTTAAAAAATGCAGGTCAAACCCTCCAGGGGACCATCACATAAAGGCCGAAATATGAGAGACTCCTTTTAGTCACCTCTTAGGACAGGCAGGAATACCTTGGGACTATTCTAAACCCCGGACCCGCAGGGGGTAGTAGGTGCTGCCTTTGGGTAACATCCAAGTGTTGAATCACCTGTTTGTGGATGGAATCCGGGCCCGGGGCTGTGTCATGTGGAGAGGTTTGAGCCTGCAAGAATTCCCATTCAATGTAGGGTTCATTATAGGGTTCAGCATGGTGCAGGTTGAAACAAGGAGGGGGGGGGGGTCTGTTCAACTTGGCGTTTCTGCTAGAGAAAGGCAGCGGGATAGGAAGAGGACAACGAAGCTGTCGCAAAGTGTGTCACGGGGTGTTCTGCAATGACCAATGGATCAGTGCACAGCGCACCAGTCTCGACAGCTGACTGTCGCTGGTGACCTAGAAGGCTACGGAGCTTGGGCCAAACCTGCGATGAAGAGGCATACATCCCCAGTGTGGAAACATAGTGCTCCCAGCATTGCTTTTTACTCTGCTTAGTAAGGTAACGAGCCTTAGCATGGAGATGCTTAAAAGTGAGAAGGTTGGTCTGTGAAGGGTGTCATTTAAATTGCAACAGCCCCTGTTGGCAGTACTGGACATCAACTGCTATGTTCTTGGTTCACCACGGTACACCCAACGATGAGGGGGACCACCTGTGGATATGGGGACAGCAGTGACAGCAGTGCCAGCAGCATGAAGAATAGTGGCAGGAGCACCCTGCACGACCGCATCAATGCAATTTGTGAGGGATGTTTCAAAATGCACAGCAAACTTATATAAAGGCCAACTGGCCCTGCAGAATGCCCAAGATGGGGCCTGGGTGTGGTAGAGGAATGACAGAATCACGGGAAAGTGGTCACTGTCACAAAACTCAATGACTGATAGCAGTAAAAGTGCCATGAGCAGCACTCAAGAAGGTAGGGGAACCATTATTGAGGAGACACAAATTGAAATCTGTAATAAGTTGGTCAATTAGGAGACCCCTACCTGCTGAAGTGGCACTGCCCCACAGGGGATGGAGGGAACTGAAGTCCCCGATGAGGAGAAACGGGGCAGGAGTTTCTGTATAACGGTAGACAGTTCAGCATAACGAAGTGGCTTACCTGGATGGAGGTAGACATTGCAAATGGTCTTTGCCAGTGTCGTTTGCACTCAAACCACTATTGCTTCCAGATTGGTATGAAGGGAAATCCAGTTACTAATGACATCGGAGCAAACCAAAGTGCGCGCGCGTACACACACACACACACACACACACACACACACACACACACTCCCCCCCCCCCCCCCCCCCCGATGCAATGTAGGGGCCAGAAAAGTTCTGACAAAATGCCTGATAACCACAAAATGTTGGAGAGTGGTCATCATGGAAGTGCATTTCTTGAAGAGCAAGACAGAACGCAGAATACGAGGAAACAAGACACTGTATTTCCGATAGGTGATGATAGTATCCGTTGGAATTCCACTGGATTATTGTCTGGTGAGAGTTCAGGTTAGACAAAGAAGCAGAGGCGGTCATGTCACTCGGTCAGTGGTCATCACCTCCAAGGATGGGGTGATCCATAAATAAGATGACAGACAAAGGTTGTGATGGGGGAGATGGCACCTTCCGAAGCACTGCAGAAGGGGGAGTGGCCTTGTCTTGGGACTTAAGTTTCTTCTTCTTCTCATTTGGAGGTGGAGGAGGGCAGGGCACAGAAGGAGTACAGGCGTCCACAAGATACGGAACCAAAAGAGAGCGGATGATCTTGGGGCGCACAGATGGTGTGTCTCATGGCCGAGCTGTGGTAGTAAGTTCTGGCCTGAGAGATGCCGAGAAAAGGGGTCCTGGGGGGGGGGGGGGGGACCATCACCAGTAGGTACCGAAGAAGGGGGGTACTTCTTCAGCCAGGGAGAGGGGGTGGCTCCTGGAGGGAACTGTATGGGAGGGGGAAGGGGAGGGGGACAGGAGAGGGGGATGGGACTGGGGTAAGGAAGAGGTAGGAATGGGAAAGGATGTAACAGAGGCAAAAGTTGAAGAAAGTGACACTGGATGGAGTGTCTCATATTTTTGGCAACCCTCAGCATAAGCCAGGCGATGCTGGGACTTGTACTCATATATCTTCTTTTCTCTCTCGTAAGCCCCGCAATCTGGCGAGCGAGGGGTGTGGCGGTCATGACAATTGACACACACAGGTGGCAGAACACAGAGGCTTCCCTCATGAAGTGGGTTTCCACAATCACCACACAGAGGGTCTGCCATACAGAGTGAATACATACACCCAAAACGCAAGCACCGGAAGCCCCTCAATGGGTGGTGGGACGTACAGCTTCATGTCACATCTGTAGCAAACAACTTTGACCTTCTCTAGGAGGGTATGCCCCTCAAAAGCCAGAATGGAGGTGTCGAGATCAGTGCGGTTGTCTTTGAGAACCCTCTCCCCACATCAAACAAAATGTTCCAGTTTAGCCCGGAGTTCACCAGTTTGCGGAATGAGGTCCCTATGAAAAATCACTCACTGGACCATAGTCAGAGATTGGAGGGGAGATAAAAGGCACCAGGGCATTGCAAAGTCGATCACAAGCACTAAGAGCTGCAGACTGGGCGGCAGAAGAAACTTGAATCAGCAGAGAGCCCGGCCGCATCTTACTGAAAGACTTCACTTCGCCAAACTTGTCGTCAATTTTCTCTACAAAAAACAATGGCTTTGTGGTGGTGAATGTGTACTGTACGTCCTAGTACAGATGAGGTAGTGGGGAAAGTGTTTCATCCCAAGATGCTGCTGAGTTGGGAGGTCGGTAAAAGGAGCCAATTATTAACCTAGCTCGGTTGTTGAGCGTAACCTCCACCCATAATAATTCACAGGAACTATCCACTTCTACTTCACTACAGGAAAAACTACTACTAACAGCGACGAACACTCCACCACCGGTTGCATGCAATCTATCCTTTCTAAACACCGTCTGTACCTTTGTAAAAATTTCAGCAGAATTTATCTCTGGCTTCAACCAGCTTTCTGTACCTATAACGATTTCAGTTTCGGTGCTTTCTATCTGCGCTTGAAGTTCCGGTACTTTACCAATGCAGCTTCGACAGTTTACAATTAAAATACCGATTGCTGCTTGGTCCCTGCATGTCCTGACTTTGCCCCACACCCGTTGAGGCTGTTGCCCTTTCTGTACTTGCCCGAGGCCATCTACCCTAAAAAACCGCCCAGCCCACGCCACATAACCCCTGCTACCAGTGTAGCCGCTTGTTGCGTGTAGTGGACTCCTGACCTATCCAGCGGAACCCGAAACCCCACCACCCTATGGCGCAAGTCGAGGAATCTGCAGCCCACACCATCGCATAACCGTCTCAACCTCTGATTCAGACCCTCCACTCGGCTCTGTTCCAAAGGTCCGCAGTCAGTCCTGTCGACGATGCTGCAGATGGTGAGCTCTGCTTTCATCCCGCTAGCGAGACTGGCAGTCTTCACCAAATCAGATAGCCGCCGGAAGCCAGAGAGGATTTCCTCCGATCCATAGCGACACACATCATTGGTGCCGACATGAGCGACCACCTGCAGATGGGTGCACCCTGTACCCTTCATGGCATCCGGAAGAACCCTTTCCACATCTGGAATGACTCCCCCCGGTATGCACACAGAGTGCACATTGGTTCTCTTCCCCTCTCTTGCTGCCATATCCCTAAGGGCCCCATTACACGCCTGACGTTGGAGCTCCCAACTACCAGTAAGCCCACCCTCTGCGACCGCCCGGATCTTGCAGACTGAGGGGCAACCTCTGGAACAGGACAAGCAGCCATGTCAGGCCGAAGATCAGTATCAGCCTGAGACAGAGCCTGAAACCGGTTCGTCAGACAAACTGGAGAGGCCTTCCATTCAGCCCTCCGGAATGTCTTTCGCCCCCTGCCACACCTTGAGACGACCTCCCACTCTACCACAGGTGAGCGATCAGCCTCAATGTGGGCAGTATCCCAGGCAACCACAGTCGTAGTCCGATCGGGGGATGCGTGGGACGAGCTGGCTGTCCCTGACAAACCCCCATCCGGACCCCCACAGTGATGCCCATTGGCAACAGCCTCAGGCTGTGTGACCGAAGCCAGCACTGCCTGAAGCTGGGAGCGAAGGGATGCCAACTCAGCCTGCATCCGAACACAGCAGTTGCAGTCCCTATCCATGCTAAAAACTGTTGTGCAAAGAACGTCTGAACTAATCTACAGAGAGCGCAAATGAATCGACACAAAATTTAAACGGTTATTTAAATACAAGATTGCCTAGTAAATGCAGTAAATGCTGCTACATGCGCACTGCTGACACACTGATCGGCGGCGGTAGGAGACTACGTGATTTTACACTATTCAGGTACTAAAACGCGATGCTACAACTCTCAAATACTATAATACGCCCGAAATTTATGAATTAAACAACGCAAGTACCAAAAACACGCACAGAAATTAAGAATTAAACTTTGTAACAAATGAGTGAGCTAGAAGTACATGACTTGCTACTGCAGCTGCTTATCCAACGGCGGCAGGGAGCACACTGCAACGTAAGTTGAACTCATAATTATTGTCCTTGATAAGTTAATGTGCAATGTAATGAAATTTGTCATGCTAAATGGACGAAAGAAGTAATTCTCAATTTAGATTTAACATGTTACACTTTTTAATTAACTATAGCCATTTGTATCACTAGAAAGTCTATCTGCTAACTCATTTGTTTTGTCTTAGTGTTATGTTCTTGTCTCTGAATAAAATAGTCTTTGCCACAATGTCAACATGTCAGGGACATCAGAACTAATTATTCTGGTAAAAATATGCCTCCCTGATGAGAATGAGAATGATGAAAGTTATGCAAATCCTCATTGCACTCAAAGAATACAGTAGATGTTGAGATATTGTAAATATGGTTTAGCTTTATATATCTAAAAAGAGTGATTAAGACTATTACTTTCATGCTATCAGAGGGCTTCAGGAGGAATAGTAAACATTTTACGTGGTAGTATGGTAGATGGTTGAAAGACTAAAGGTGTAGCGTCCAGGGACCTTGATGGCCACAAACTTAATTTGTTACTAAACTGAAAGTTGTGCTCTAAAACTGTGTGAAGACCACGGAAACCTAAGGTTAATGATAACAGAAACAATGAATTTCAATGAAAATCTTGGTGAGATCATAAAAATGATAACAGACCAATTCATGGTGAAGAACAATATGATGAACAAAGACTGCCAAATCAAGAGACACATAAGCTTAATGCTGCATGGGGAAATAAGCAGCAGTTCAGAATAGGACCCAGGAGAAAAGGGTCATCATTTTCACCAAATTATGACTGTCAAAATTTTATGAGCTAGAATCTCATCAATATACCAGTTTCTTGAGTGAAGGCAGATGCTGTAGGTACCGTAGATATCCATTCAGATTAACAATCTCTCTGTCAGCTTTACATCGAACTTTGGACAGTGTGTCGGGAGGAGAATTATTGAGTAAAATTATAATGTATGTAAGTGGATGGCATATTGGTAGCCAGAAAGATGTGGGAGGAACCCTAAAAGGAACTTTGAGAAATTTTCCAAAAATTTAGTAGCTGGTTAAACTTTGAATTCAAGTACATCTTAATTTGAATGAATTCTTACAAAGTTTCTGGGATACACAATCACACTTGATGGGATCTTCCTGACCCTGCAAAGATAGAATAAATTAAGGATTTTCCAACACCTACCAATGAGAAACCGTTTGAAGCATTTTTTTGGACTTTGAATGTTTAATCCTGTACTATGTAATGCTTAAAAGTGAAAAGAAAAAGCATAAGTGTCTGCTATGAAATAGTCGAGGCTGTATTTTGTAAAGTAAGAGGATCTGTAATAAGCAAGCTGAGGGTTGTTCAATAAGAATCTGATTAGAAACTATAAACTACCTGCAAGTGAATTAACAAAACTATACTTGATTGAAAAACTTATTTCAAGATAATCACCAAAGAAGCAGTGCATAATTTGGTCTAGACACACGGCTAAGACAATAACTTCCTGAATAACTGCTGTGCCTAACCCTTCTTACATTCATCCAATAGCCATAAATTTGAGTGAACCTTATCGTCTAATTCATTTTAGGGGGAGACTACAGTTTCCATTAGAAAAGTCATACACAGTATTTGTAAATACAGCCAACATGCTTACACTGTACAGTAGAATTGTACAGTAGAATTGGCCAATAAATCACAATCACAGTCTGAAAATTCGCTTTTGTTATCTCAATCACAAATTCACACACAACTTCAACTTCAAAACAAAAACTATAGTTGATAAATAAACCAATAGCAGCTTGAGTATCAGCTTGCAAAGGAAAGAACAACACTAACAGCACAGTCCAGTCGATGGGAAAGGAAAAAATAGACAAAAGGAATGTTGTGGTGGCTGGAGGGGAGAGAGGGGGGAGAGAGGGGGGGGAGAGAGGGGGGAGAGAGGGGGGAGAGAGGGGGGAGAGAGAGGGGGGAGAGAGAGGGGGGAGAGAGGGGGGAGAGAGAGGGGGGAGAGAGAGGGGGGAGAGAGGGGGGAGAGAGAGGGGGGAGAGAGAGGGGGGAGAGAGAGGGGGAGAGGGGGGAGAGAGGGGGGAGAGAGAGGGGGGAGAGAGAGGGGGGAGAGAGAGGGGGGAGAGAGGGGGGAGAGAGAGGGGGGAGAGAGAGGGGGGAGAGAGAGGGGGGAGAGAGAGGGGGAAAGGGGGAGAGGGGAGAGGGGAGAGGGGGGAGAGAGAGGGGGGAGAGAGAGGGGGGAGAGAGAGGGGAGAGAGAGGGGGGGGAGAGAGAGGGGGGGAGAGAGGGGGGAGAGAGGGGGGAGAGAGAGGGGGGAGAGGGGGGGAGAGGGGGGGAGAGAGGGGGGAGAGAGAGGGGGGAGAGAGAGGGGGGGAGAGAGGGGGGAGAGAGAGGGGGGAGAGAGAGGGGGGAGAGAGAGGGGGGAGAGAGAGGGGGGGAGAGAGGGGGGGGAGAGAGAGAGGGGGGAGAGAGAGGGGGGGAGAGAGGGGGGAGAGAGGGGGGAGAGAGGGGGGAGAGAGGGGGAGAGGGGGGGAGAGAGGGGAGAGGGGGGGAGAGGGGGGGAGAGGGGGGGAGAGGGGGGAGAGGGGGGAGAGGGGGGAGAGGGGGGGGGAGAGAGAGAGAGAGAACGGGGCACCCCAAAGGCACTACACATGTTGGGCACCAGAACTGCCGTCGACCCAAGACACAAGAAAAGGGGAAACAAAAAGGCAAAAAAGACGACAAAACATTGGGAGAAAACTTCACTGGCATAGAGGACAGGCCAAAGTCCTCCCAAACCAATGGAAATGCTAACCGAGGGCCTCCAATTCTGGAAGGAAATTCAGGTGTTTAAATCTGGAAGGACAAACCACTCATGAAGAAAACTGAGAATGGATGTAAACCATGCGAGGATCGTCCACTAAAACACAGTACAAGTAAGTTGGGAGGGCATGCTTTAAGCAAAGGGCCAAAAGGCAGGGGCAGTCCAGTGAAATATGGATCACAGTGAGGCGCGCCCTGCAACTACAAACGAGGGGAGGGGGAGCAGGGGCTCATTACAGGGTGAAAACCAAGGGTCCACCAGGTATGGCCAATAAAAAGAAGGGAAGGCAGAGGATTGTAGGTTCCCAATGGGAGAGGCAGAGTGAAGAACACTATGGGGTGGGAATCCCCTGGAACGCACAAAGTTTATTAGACAGGGCATGGTCCTCCAATAGTGCCCCACGACTGAGCCAGAAGGAATTTGATGTGAAACAACAAAGCCACCCCTGTAAGTGTTGCAGAGAATGAGGGGTAGGTGGCTGCCTCCCAGCCAGACAATCAGCAAGCTCATTATCTGGGATACCCACGTGGCTGGGAACCCAAAGGAAATCAACTGGACAAGCAGCAGGGTCCAGACAGGTGAGGTCATGGATGACACAGACCAAGGGGTGATGGGAAAAACACTGGGCAATCGCCTGAAGTTCACTCACTGAGTCCGTACAATGGAAAAACTAGGGTAAGGGAGGACCATTTAATAAAGTAGATGCCAAAATAGATGGCCATCAGTTTCAAAGCAAACACCCTACACGTGGCAAGCAAGAGACTGTGTTCCATGCCAACAGGCATACCCTACATCATTGGTGGATTTAGAGCCATCAATGTAAAAAACAATCGCATCCTGAAACTTCCGTAGGAGAGGGTGGAACAAACAAAGGAACATTACCTAAGCGATGGAGGCTTTCGGATCCAGGAAGAGATCCATCTGAATCCACAGCTAAGGAATTAACCAAGAGAGGGTGTCTGGGAGAAAACATAAGGAATGGGACAAAGAAGCAAGATGGAAATTGCGGCAGAGATAAGAGAAGTGGAACCCAACTAGTAAAGCCACCCAAAGGTGGGAAGTTGGTGATCCACCTCCCAAAGTGCGAAAAATATAGGATAAGAGGGGTGATCAGGGAAAGAGTATAGGCATAGGCATAGACATAGACATAGGAAGCCAGGAGCTGGAACATATGAACTGAAGGGGTTGGGGTTGGGTATCCCAGCATCAACCAGAGGACTGTCGACAGCACTAGTGCGAGAGGCACTGGTGGGTAAACTGATACCGTGATGGTGGATGAGGTTCAAAAGGGGCTGTGTGGAAGGGACAGCTAAGCCATAAACTTCACAACCATAGTACAGACAGGACAGAACTAAGGCCTGATAAAGGCAGAGAAGAGTCGAATGATCCAAACCACAAAAGTTGTGGGCAAGGAAGTGATCATCATTGAGTTTATGGAGACAGCCAATCTTCAGAAGCAGATATGGGGGGCACCCAAGTAAGCTTCTTATGAAAAAGAAGACCCAAGAGACAAAACTAAGGGACCACGGTCAGGCGTTGGGTGTTGCGGTAGAGCTCCGGACAGAATGGACCATAGTACGGTAGCAGGAATGCACCATCCACGATTTGGTGGAGGGGGGATTGAAAACCAGGTTAGTATTTCCTCACAGAAACATGATAAAAACCAGGTTAGTATTTCCTCACAGAAGCATGATGAAAACCTGGAGCAGTTGCTAAACAGAGGTCACCGAGTAGGAACTAGCCCAGATACAGAAATCATCCATACACAGAGCAGGGGTGACCCACTGTCTGACAGAGGCCATGAGTCCATTAATAGTGATGAGAAGAAGGAGGACACTTAATCCCGAACTCTGAATGGGAGAAGAACTGGCAAATAAAAATTGGGATGGGGCCTCGAAGACCCCATTCCTTAAGTGTAAGAAAGATTTGATGGTGCCAAGCTGTCGCAGACCTTATGAAACTTGCAACTGGCCAGTAACTATGAAGAGACAATGGATCCTTACCAGACTTAAGGACATGAACCACAATACTGCCTCTCCACTGAGGGTGGGGGGAATGCCTTGGAGCCAAATATAGTTGAACACCCAGGGGAGATATTGTTGTTGTGGAGGATTGAGGTGTTGAGGCACTGGTTATGGACGGAATTGGGGCCAGTGGCAGAATCGTGGAAAGAGGAGAGGACCAGAAGAAGTTCCCATTCGGTAAAAGGTTCATTGTAGAATTCTGCGTTACAAGGGGTGAAACAAAAGTGGGAAGCTTCAGCTTGCTGTTTCCAGAGGACGACGGTGGCTGGACAAAATGGGTCTCAAGTGTTTCGCGAGAACCAATGGACCCATACAAAGGCCACCCGAAAGAGCAAGGACAAGGGTGGAAGATGTGTCATTGGCAACCTCGGAGATTGCGGATCGTAGCCCATACCCGTGACAAAGGGACAGAACAACCAAGGGAGGAGAAAGTATTCCCAACACACACCCTTGCTCTGTTTGATTAAAAAGCTTCACTGTGAAGACATTTAAAGGTAATAAGACAGGCAGCAGGCAGGTGTCCCTTAAGGCACTGCCAAACCTGATGGCGATCACGGATGACAATGGCTGTGGCCATGCTCCACCACAGGACTGGCTGGCAGCAAAAGGGGCCTGATGAGTGGGGGGACAGCAATGCCAGTGGTGCGAATAATTGTATCAGGCATGTCACAGATGAATTCATCAATAGAACCTGACAAGGAGTGGGTAAACATGACGTGGGAAATATATAGGAGTGAATCACAGTGCAATGGAAAGCCCAGCATGATAACCTGGCCATCAGGAGGTGAGAAGGGAACAAGAGAATTAATGGGAAGTGCTCACTATCACAGAGGTCATAGTGCAGAGAATTAATGGGAAGTGCTCACTATAGCAGAGGTCATACTGGGGTAACCAGTGTAATGAAGGGAGAACCGAAGGGGAAGTGAGCAAAATATCTATGGCAGAGAAAGTGCCGTAAGTGGCACTTAAGTAGATAGGGGAACCATAATTCCGAAGGCGCAGGTTGTGGTCTGCAAGAAACTGGCTTACAATTACACACCAACTACATAAAGCACTGCCCCACAAGGGGTGATGGGTGTTAAAATCCTGATGCGGAGGAAGGTAGGGAGTAGACACTGAAGGAGAGAAGTCAGGGCAGCGGGTGTAGGTGTCCTGTCATGAGGGAGATAGAGACTGTAAACCATAACCGCAGAGTCCGATTGAACCTGGACGGCAACTGCTTCCAATTCGATACGAAGTCAACGAGTTGTGTAATTCTGTCATCAGCACTTTGAAAATCCTAGAGTTTTCTATGTCAGAGACCATGAATGTTATGATATTTGCTTTCTTTTTAATCTTACCTGTATCTCTCCATTTTCATGGAGAAAATAGATTGTGCTGGTTGAGATGCAGTGCACAACTGTTTGTCTGTTGGATTACAAAGACTAGCAGACATTTTCATTAGCAGTTATTACCATTAGTTTTGTGACAACAATTTTGTCAGAAGTAAACTCAGAAGTATTGGTACCAGCTTCCTTTGTTTCAGTTTGTGCAAATGTATTTACCTGTATAACAGGTGTTTAAGAGCTGAAGTAAATGTCAGTGTCAAGAAAATAGGAGTTGTGACACCAGCAGACATTCTTTGCTTGAGTACATTGTTTCAGACTTCAATGAGTGGTAACTTTATTTTGGATTAATAGATAACCTCAACAGTTCAGGCAGACTTTTACACAGACATTTTCCCAGTTCGTGAAGGTAGATATTGTCTTCAATCCATAATTTTTTCCAAGTCTCATGATTAGAGTCACATTGTCTTCTTCCTCTCACTGTCTCTGGCTCACAAATATACACCATATTTAACCTTCCTTCACTATTCCAGATTTCCACTAGAATTATGAGTCTTGGATTATTAACCAACAAAATTAATCAAGAAGGAAGGTTAGAGTGTAACATCTCAATTGCACTAACATCATAAGAAACCAAAGTGCTGCAATTGTTATTCATCTGTTCAGAAACTCCATAACTGATTTTAATCTAAAAGTACAAGGGACACACATGGAGACAGTAATAAATTTACTTGTAACATTACTAGACAGAACTGGCAGCCATTGCTTACCTTCAGAGGTAAAATATCAGTACTGCCAATAGGCACTATAAAAACACACCACACTATCTTAGCTTTTGGAACTTATAGTTTCATTCTCAGGGAGGAGAGAATAATTGTTTGGTGAAGGTTAAGACAAAAATGCAGGTCCCATAGGCTCAGAAAGTCTGAGTGACATGCCGTTCCTGTGTCATCTTCCCCAACCTATCTCACTCTCCTCTACCCAAGAATGGAACCATTAATTTCGAAAGCTAGGATAGTGTTGTGGATTTGTGTATGTGCTTAATGACAGTACTGCATATTTAACAATAATCCAAAGCTTGTAGAGTCACTACGACACTGAACACTGTTCTTATGGCTATCTTGGAAACAGAATACTCTCACTTACTGATACTATTCTCCATCTTGCAAAATTTACACTTGGATGAGTAGTGAACATATCCTCTTCCAACACGTAGTGGTTTGGTTACACTTTTACATAATGTCTGCCAGCTGTCGTATACTTCTTTACAATTAGCACACTTCACCTGAAATACACAATTGGAAGTTACTACCGTAAGAAGAGTGGTTCATCCACTTAGAAAATTATTTTAAAAATTACTATGTAGTAATATAACTCTACCAGTAACAAGAATGGTTTCCTAGTTGAGGGAGCATAACTCTGTGCTTATGTTGTCCTGTTTAATAATGTATGTAACAAAACGTGTCCAAAGTAAGAAAACAGTAAAATGAAGTTTCATATGTTAACAGACACAGCACCCATGTATAAAAGAAATGGATATTAAATCACCAATTTATTTATTTGTGACTACCTTCATTAGCATTGGAAATTATATAATGGCAATATAAACAAAGTTCTTTATATGTCTTACAGCAGAAAGAATGCCATTTAAAATTGTGTCAGTTCCACTTACATAATAAACACAAAATCCAGACTTGTTAACATAACACAATGTTGTCCACAGAAGGTACTGTATAGACACAAACTGTAGTTGACCACAGAATACGATCCACATGATGTACAGAAATGAAGCTTTGTCAGATAAGAGGTACTCATGTGTTTTTAATCCCTCATACATTCTTGTTTCCAATTAAAAAGTCTAACATCTTGTTAAGTCATAAAATATTAAGTAATACAATGACAGCGCGAGTTAAAAAAAGTCAGTTATGTAGATACTTGGAAACTATCATATTTTACGGACTATAAGATGCACCCTTTTCCTTCGAAAAATTGCCTTCAAAATTCAGGTGCATCTTATATTCGAAATTAAAACAAAAATGTCCAGTGTTTGATTTAAAATTCCCACCAGTCTTAAAAATGGCCATATATTCCATGCTGCAGGAAACCTATCTCTATCTGGCAACATTGGATTCAACTGGCAGCAGCAGAGCACCAATTCAACGAACACGAGTTGCGGGATTTACAAGCTTGCTAACACTGACTTCCTCCCACTCCACCACCACAAACCCAGAACACTGCCTAGCCTATGATGCGTCACTGCAGTTTAAGGTGCCACTGAATTTGAATTAAAAGTGATTTGTCTTATGTGCTATCAGGAACAGTACAATATTTTTGTTAGTAGCTAGTTTCGTGATGGAAAAAAAATAAAAGGTATTCATATGGTGCAGGCTATAAACTGAAAGTAATAGCATACGTAGAAGATCATGGAAACAGCAGCTGAGTGGCATTTCGGGCCCCACCAACAGAAAAAACCACTCACAACTGACAGACTGACAGGCTAGTGGAGAGAGAGAGAGAGAGAGAGAGAGAGAGAGAGAGAGAGAGAGAGAGAGAGAGAGAGTAAATGTGCAAATAGAGAACTGAATGCAAAATGGCCAAAACTGAAAGAAGACACACGGAAATGGATTCAAGAAAACTGCCAATATGGCATTGGAATTAATAAAAATGATTCAAATACACATTCATAAGCTACTGCTACAGTGGAACTTAACAGACTTTAATGGTAGAGTTGGCTCTAGCTACAGGGGTTTATGTAGCGCCATGGATTTAGCATGCGAATGAAAGCCAAAATATCTCAGAAAATGCAACAAGAGTATGAAGAGAAAATATTATCTTTTCATTGCTTTATTATTCAAAATCGAAAGAAAACCAGTGTGTAACTATGCTAAACAGCGAAAATGGACGAAACTCCTCTGACATTTGATGTGCCAAGCAACAAAACTGTTGCCAATAAAAGTGCTAAAACTGTAACTATACAAACATGTGGACATAAAAAATTCACTACATTGTTGTCCTTTCATGTTGTGCTGATGGCATTAAACTCAATCCAATGATCATTTTCAACAATACCAAAACCTTCTCAAATACCACAAGGTGATGGTGTTCACATACATGAGAAGGGTTGGATGGACGAGGCTGGTATAAAATTATGGATTAACAGAGTGTGGGAGAAATGGATAGGTGCTTTATTGAAGAAGAGTTCACTTCTTGTGCTAGATCAGTCTACTGATCATTTGAAAAATTCTGTGAAAGAGAAACTGAGACAGGGAAATAAAGAGCTTGCTGTTATTTCAGAAGAACTTACTTCACAATTGTAACCTCTTGATGTCTCAATAAATAAATCATTTAAAGTGTACATGAGAGAGGAATGGAACAAATGGATGATTCATGAAACCAAACATGAAGTCACACTGAAGGGAGCTTTAAAATTAACTACAATCAAAGAAGTGTGTCAGTGGATAAAACTGTCATGGTCTAGAGTGAGAGGAGACATTATTGTTAAATCTTTCAAGAAGCACGGCACAAGTAACGCTCTCGATGTCAGTGAAGACCATCTTATATGAGGCACTGAGAGCACAAGCAGACTAACCCTCACTTTTTGTGCATTTGAGGAACTGACATGATGTGCTAACAGTATACGATTATTATGCAATGCCTGTTGATCTGTTTGTTTATCTGAAGGGTTGTCTCATTTAGCAACATACACATTGCTGTTGCACTCAACTGCAGATAGACACTGTTGAGAGCAGGAGTGGACTATGTGTAATAGCGCATTTGTGCTCTGTGCTCTCTGTCCACTGTCACTGCAAGCGACACCAGCGAACGAAGGACTTGTGTATTCAGTGTGGAACAACGTGGTAGAGCATGCCAGTTGTTCAGCATGGAAGCCCCTGCAAAAAGTCTTGATGAGCAACTGCAAGGTTAGTTGTTGTTGTGTTCCTTTCTTTTGTTTGCAGATAACGTTGTCGAATGTACACTAATGTGTTCAATACGCGAAGATATACAGAGGTGTCTCAAACGGCGACTGCTCACAAAATGCAAGTTATTTTCGATACAAAAACACAATGAAATACAAACAATACTTTATTTATTGCTATATTGTGTACTCGAGTAACAATCACTTTTAATGTTGTGTGTTACAACAATGTTTTATCACCCGCTGAGTCGTGTTGCACAATTGATTCGCCTGTGGATACCAATGCCCACGTTGACCATTACTGTCATGTAGTTAATATTACATTGAGGGGTGGATATTTTTATTACAGAGATGTTTGCATTCGATAGGGTAGCACCAGGAGAAGCTTGAGCGAGCACGGCTGCAGCAACAACTTTTTCAGAGGACGTGCCAGAGACAAACGACGATGCCATGGTATGGAGCCGAGGAAAGATGCACCTTAGAAACGAAGATAAATGGCTTCGTAACGTTGGGAAAGAATGGAGAGCACTAGGTCAAGAGTATGCCAACCGTAAGGGTAACCTTGTACCTTGAAAGGACTTGTGGACAATCAGCGAGTGTTCGTGCTGGTATGAGTGCCACAAAAACATCAACGAAGAACGGCAGGAACAAGTATTCAATGAGTTTTATAATTTAGGCAGCCATGACCTGCAGTCGGCTTTCCTGTTTACCATGATTAAAGTTGTTGATAAAGCATGGTCTTACGTAGGTCAGCAACATTCACCCAGGGAGAAGACAAAATTGTATTACTTGCTCAATTCAAATGGGTGTGAAACTGGGGTGTGCAAAAGATTCTTTCAGAACACTTTAGCCATATCTGCTGGAAGAATTGATAGGGTACTCAAGAATAAAAGGGGAAAAGCAACCCCTCCTTGCGATGGTAGAGGTAAAGCTGAACCCGGTAATAAAACACCTCCCCACAAAGTTGATGTAGTAAAACATTTCACAGAAAAATTTCCCACTTATGAAAGCCATTATGCGCATCATAAAAATAACGGTAGAAAGTATTTAGGACCAGATTTAAATTTATCAATCATGTATTTATCAATCATGTATTTATCAATCATGTATTTATCAATCATGTATTCACTGTACTGTGCAGAGGAGCAAATGCCCGTTTCCCATTTTATTTTCCGCAAATTTTTTTATGAAAACTGCAATTTGTCATTTCATCCACCAGTGTCCAACTCGTTATCGAACATGTGATGCTTTGCAGGTAAAAATAACAGCTGCTGATAATGATATGTAGAGAATGAAGTCAATTGCAGAACATGAATTCCATCAGCAAAAGGTGAATATGCATGGGCAGGTTTACAGAGTGATCCTTTGCTTAGCAAATCAGATGGTAACGTTACAGTGATAACATTTGATCTGATGAAAAATTTTCCTACACCGCTCATCTCAACTGGAGTTTGCTATTACAAACGTCAGCTGTGGACATATTGCTTTGCCATCCACAATATGCACAATGATGATGCATACATGTTTCTGTCGAATGAATCCATTGCGTCAAGAGGGCCACAAGAAATTGGTTCTTGTTTGCCGTATTTCATACGCAATTTTGTCAGAACTAAAAAACTAATTATGTACTCTGATCAGTGTGGAGACCAGAATAGAAACGTAAAAATTGCTGTACTGTAACAATACATTGTAACCAGCTCAGAGTTCTCTGTGAAAGAAATATACCATAAACTTTCAGTTAGCGGACACTCGTACCTGCCCTATGATCAGGTTTTTTGCTCGATTCAGAAATGAAAAAAGTATTTTCCTAATATTTACCTTCCTGAACACTGGAATGATGTGGTAGTGAGTGATACAAATAGGAATTCGTTCAAGGTAATCAATATGAATGCGGAGTGTTTCTTTTCAACAAAACAGCTCAAAAGAAACGTCACGAATTGAAAAATATCTTGTGGCAATTATAAAGTACAATGGTTGAACACACAGTGGATGTGGTTTGAAGCAACCAACGGATTCAAAATATGGTATAAATACTCTAACCCAAGCCAAGAGCCATTTCAGGAAATTGATGGGGCCGAACGAACATCCACATGCATCAGCAATCTTGAACTGCTTTATCCTAATGGACATGTGATGACAGAAGCAAAAAAGAAGGATTTGCTCAGTTTGCTTCCGTATGTACCTCCACATCATCATGATTTTACAAAAATTTAAAAGTGTCATCAAACGCTGTACAAACATTCCCCGTGGGTGATTTTGAAATGCAACATAGCACTTAAAATTACTAACGTAAAATGTTACATGTAATGCATACAATGTATTATAATAATAATAATAATAATAATAATAATAATAATAATAATAATAATAATAATAATAATAAAACAGGAGAAAAAATTGAAAAATACATCCAACTGGCTGAGGAAGTCAAGGACATGTGGCATCAGGATAAAGTTGACATTATACCAATTATACTATCAACTACAGGAGTCATACCACACAATATCCACCAGTACATCAATGCAATACAACTACATCCAAACTTATATATACAACTACAGAAATCTGTAATTATTGATACATGTTCAACTACCCGAAAGTTCCTAAATGCAATATAACATATACCGTACAGTTAAAAGGAAGTCACGCTTGATCAAGGTCCGCGTCACTTTCCATTTTTGACCAGACATAATGTCTGAGAAAAGAAAGAAAGAAAGAAAGAATAATAATAATAATAATGTATCCTATTGTCACATGCAATCTGTGATGGACTTTGTGCAATGAACAGCACGAATAATCAGCGTACTAACGGACCTGTCATTGAGAATGTTGAACTGCTCAGAGCAAAAATGGACTAAGCCAAAACAAAACTTCTAATATTCTACTATATAATTAACATTTGCAATGTATCTATATCAGAATATTGTTCAATAAAACCACAGTTACATCATATGCATGTTAAAAGGCTGCAGTGCATCACGGAAAAACATTCTTTGAGAGTCCTTTTTATTAGGCCTATTTCCTCCATATTGAATTCCCCGGGTTTGGTCGACTTGTGCTCTCAGTGCCTCATATATGTAGGGCACAACAATGATGATGGAGGAGGAGGAGGAAGAGGAGGAGGAGGAGGAGGAGTTCAGATGATTTTTGTGGTTTTTAAAGATCATTTTGCTTTTATAAACTATGATTTTTTTATTCTGCCTTTGTAGTCTAATAACAAAAATGATAAAATTGGTACCGTTTTCAAAAAATTGCTTAAAAATTCAAGTGCATCTTATAGTCTGTAAAATATGGTATGCTTTGTCTCCAGTACACTGATAACTATTTTTCTGCGTGTTTTAAGTTTGATCAAGAGTGATGTCATCCAAGGCAGGGCCTAAGCCAGAACTGAAACGGAGCAAGGAATAGATTTTCTGTGGCTTTTTATGCTTACTTACCCCAATCTTCACCAGAAGGAAGCTAGTATTAATGTAGTGAAACTTTAATGGTTGTACTCGTGTCTGTCACTCCACCACTTTACCAATGAAAAACCTCACCTTGCTGGAAAATTTGTTGTCACACATTGTAATAATTCATAAGGTTGAAGGGAGACAACTTTCTGCTGTTCAAATTGAAAACCGTATTATCAATCATATAGTAACTAAAAGGATGCCACTTAATTTCTCATAAGCCATTATACAGAGAAACTTCAATAATGACAGAACAGAAGACTTGCACCACCTGAATAGCTATGCATGTTATTGCACCTCTTCTGGGACAGGGAGGTGCAGTGGACCCAGATCAAATCTGCACAGCAGATTTACAACGAGAGACAGTGTGCTGGCCAGTATGGATCCAGTTTTAGGATCCAGTTCCTCACATCCAACTAGATGAATAATGGGCTGGTACCGAAGTCCCACCTCAGTTACATGATTTGTGTATATTTAAAATATGTGTACTCACTGTCAAATAAATAACACTACAAGCAGACAGTTGAGGTACACATATTCTGTCCCAGAGAGGTGGAGGGAAAGGGGAGGAGGGTGAGTAACGAGGTGTTGACAGGAAGGGCATCCCTTACATTAAGCATGCCAAATCCAATAGTAAACCATGCTGACCCAATGTGGATACGGGACAAAGGCACAAGTAAAAGAAGATAAGACTGAAGACTCATATTTAATTGAGGGGTGGGAGTAATGTAAATTCAAAGTTTACACATCATGATGCAGGATTATTTAGGTTTCGCCTGATGGTCAGAAGTGAATGTCGGCATTGTTCCTTTAACAACAGCCAGACTCCTTCCATCATCTTTGGCCTAACTAGGATGGTGTTCACCAACAACTTCAGTGTTTTGAAACTTTCCTGTCAGATTAAAACTGTGTGCCGGGCCGAGACTCGAACTCGGGACCTTCACTGTTTGAAAACTTAAACCTAACACAGTCTGCACAAAGAAACAGCATTGTGTCACAGTTCATCCCACAAAATTTATATAGCAGATCACATTCCAGATCAGTCTCATTTCCTCAGGTTATTGACATTCTGCAGCTTGTGACAAATACTAATATCTATCAACAGTATTGTTTATGTCATGGATTAACATTTTGGTACAAAGATGCATGGAATTTATTATGGTGGCCTATTCCAACATACCAGCATTTACAAATACTTTACTTTAAATAAAGGTCACCACCCTTGTTTTCATCTGTGAAATGACAACAAAAGATCACTTCTATGCCACAATCAGCTGTGTAGCAAGCTGATTTTGTTAAGATCCAATTCCCTACCATTGAAGCGGAAACACACACATCACTACCAGTTTCCAATGAACACCCCCATCTGATGCCCTGTAATGGTTAAAACTCTCAGTACAGAATAATTTCAGGATCACAGTTCAAAAACAAAAAATCCAACAACCAGAGAAAATGAAATCTGCCAGTTCCCACAGAAACATCATTTATTTTCACTTTAACAAGTAACAACTGCTAGTTATTTACTGGATTCTGATACCTCCAACAGATAAGACCAGCTTCTTCTAATTACACTGTTCAACATTGGTTCTATTTCTGATATTAAAGTATGTGCTTCTAGGCCATTTTACCGTGGGAAATTCAAATATGTAAACAAAATATCGTTGTCAGGGATACTGTTTATGTAATATGTATATATATGTATATTCACAATTCATGGAAAACACAGAGACGTTATAGAGAAATACGGGTATGTTGCCGCATCCAGTAGTGATAGAACGTGATAATTTCTTGTGCAACAGCAGGTGGGAAGAATCAGACATCATTAGGTTATCCCCCGCCACACCTATGTCATTAAGACCACCTGAAACATCTCATTAACTCGAACGGCGACAGCCGTTCGCTGCGTCGGCAGTAAAGCTTCACGCCTCCTAGGGGCAGGTGCATCGAGTTTACAACAGTGGTGTTAGCCGTAATTTGTGTCAGTCTTAACGAGTAGGTGTTTTGGCTGACAAGTAACTGTCTGTCATATTTCCGAGCATGGTTGAATTTTTTAGTTCCTGTGTGTAAACTGGTTGAGCCTGGTGCTGAAGGTAAAACGACTGCTTGTTTTTACCCATCAGCTTTCCTCTAGTTCCCTACTATTAATTTAATACAGGTGTATTACCAAAGTGGTATTTTTAAATTTGCAGAAATGCCACGTCATCGTGGATGTCGATATAAGCCGGACAACTTCTGCTACATCTGTGGGAAGTTCACTTTTGCCAGAAATAGGAAGAAAATTTCTTCAGTCATAAAGAAAGCATACAAACATTACTTTGGAGTAGAGGTAGGAGACCAAGATAAAGAATGGGCACCACATTTCTGTTGGGCTACATGTTACTGCAAACTAATTCAGTGGTGGAAAGGTAAAGAGAATGTGGCATTGTTTGCTGTTCCCATGGTGTGGAGGGAGCCTAAGGACCATGTTACTGATTGTTATCTCTGTCTAACAAAAATTCAGGGTTTTACAAACAAAACATCGAAGAGGCACATTGTTTACCCAGATCTGCCTTCAGTGAGAATGCCAGTGCAGCTTTCCGACAACCTTCTAGTACCTTCAAGAGCTCGAGGTCAAATTCCGAGTGACAGTGAAATAAATAGTACTGAAGAAATCACAGATGATGATTCTTTATATCACTGCACAAGTGAGTCATCGCCACATTTGTTTACACAGGCAGATTTAAATGATTTAGTACGTGATCTAGGACTAAGTAAACAAAAGGCGCTGCTGCTTGGTTCAAGATTACCAGAGTATAATCTACTGCACCAAAGTACTAAAATCAGTGTGTTCGGGCACAGAGAACATGCCTTTATTTCTTATTTTTCAACTGACGAAGCACTGACATTTTGCAATGACATTGCTGGCCTGATGGAAGTGCTGAACTTCACTTATATGTAACAGGAGTGGAGACTTTTCATAGATGCATCAGAAACAAGTCTGAAGTGTGTTTTGCTCCATAACGGAAATAAAATACCCTCTGTTCCAGTAGCTTACGCTAGTTTTACAAAAAAGAATTATGAATTCGTACAAAGGATGCTAAATTCATTAAAATACATTGAACACAAATGGAAAATATGTGCAGATTTCAAGGTAATTGCTATGGTACTGGGGATGCAACAAGGCTACACAAAGTATGCCTGTTTTCTTTGCGATTGGGATAGTCGAGACTGAAATTCTCACTACGTCAAAAAGAAATGGCCTAGGCGAAGATGGAAAGTTGGCAAAAAGAATGTACAACGTGAAAGTCTGATAGCTCCTGAATATATACTACTTCCACCGCTTCACATAAAACTTGGCCTGATGAAACAATTCGTGAAGGCCATGGATCCAACAGGCTGTGGGTCTGCATATCTAGCTACCAAATTCTCCCGTCTTTCAGCTGCAAAAATAAAGGAAGGTGTACTTGAAGGCCCACAAATCAGGGAGCTGCAGAAAGATGCAAATTTTGAAGCACGTTTAACTGATAAAGAAAAAACTGCATGGAACTGTTCCAAGATGGTGTCGGAAAACTTCCTTGTAAGAAGAAAAGCTACTAACTACAAAGCAATGGTGAAGGATATGACCAAAGCATATCAGGATTTGAGGTGCAATATGTCTTTGAAGGTACATATGATGGACTCTCATCTGGACTACTTCACAGAGAGTTGTAGTGACGTATCGGATGAACATGGGGAAAGATTCCATAAAGACATTTCTACCATAGAAAGGCGCTATGAAGGGAAGTGGGTACCTTCTACGTTAGCAGATTATTGCTGGAATATCATTTGAGAGAAGAAAGATTCACAATACAAGAGAAAAAAGTGATGTGCATTACAAGGCAGTGGCTCATTGTTTGTCAATTTTCTGTAAATTATCATGTCAAATAAATGCTTCAGAGTGTATACACAAAGGTTACTGTGTTATATGTTAGATCCCACCCTCCATTAATGTGATGAACTTATAACATCATAAAGATGTGCATTTCTTTGTCGAATTTCACCTCACGTTTGCTGCACTATATCAGAAACTGAAAAGAGAAATAAAATTGTGATTACTCATAAACTATCCCTGACAGAAAAAAACCAAAAACATTTTTCAATTCAGCACTCAAAATACAACTAGGATCACAATATTTTTTATCAGAAATAGAATTCTTTTTAAGAACAGTGTTATCATACCACCCAACCTCTCCCCAAAACATGATATGATTATTAGCTTTCACTGTCAAAACTCTCACAAAATACTGAAGAAAAGTCATTTGGCATGACAGGCTGGGAGACCCCAAAGAGCAGCTTCAAGCGCCTGTGTTGGCAAGGTGTTTTCTACCATTCGTACTCTTAAGCACCTTTCCTTCATGAAGTATGAGTGTTATATGTTGAAGAGCTGTCAAATAGACTACTACTCTCAAATAGCACAGAGGGGGCCACCAAGCTTAACATCCCTAACAGGATGGATGGATCACCAACATTTCGCATGCCCTCATTTCACGAGACACAGTGGAGAGATTTTAGAGTTTTATCCAGGACATAACGCAAGGACTGGTGATTATAGACCTTGCACCACCACCCCTCCTCTCCCTTCAGCTATAAAGCAAAAGGGAAAATGGTTGACAGCGTGTGACATACCCGCACAATCACCCATCCAAGTACTGGCCACACTCAACATTGCTAAACTTTGCTGATCTGACAGGAACCAGTTCATCCACCACAACAAGGCCATTGACACACAAGGTACTGATGTGGGGCTGACAGGAGATGTATGAATCATATTCTGTATAATATGTAACATGAGGAACTCCCAGTCGACAAGTCTGAGATTTTGATCAGTTTAGAGGGCTATCCAAAAGCGAGAAATGCCCTATATTTTGGCACTTGCATACCTCACAAAGGCATCAGAACCCCAACATAATGAAAATGTCTCCCATTTTCAGTTAAATCAGTGGAACCAGCAGCTGAAACTACAGATAGCTCCGTTCACACCTTGGTCCACATCAGACCCACCAATTACTAACAGTAACTGCACTTTGACAGCTGCCAAACCTTCCACATCAAAAGATGAAGCCCATAGAGCGATGATAGACATATCTGCAGTATATGAGTACTCCCTCTCTCAGTATTCCAAAGGCCCCACAATGGCCTTTGCACACAGGCAATACCCTCCAGTCCTAATTCACAAACAGATCTCTCGTGCCATATCTCCCCCCCACACACACACACAAAATCCTCACATCCATCCCAAGAACTAACGACAAACAGGCACCCTCCTTGTCCCCCACCACCACCCTGGAGTGGAAGAACTGGACCACACCCTTTGTCAGGGCTTTGATTATCATTATGCCCTGAAATGAGGTACATCCTACCGATGACACTTTCAAACCCCTCCTAAAGTGGTGTTCCACTGCCCACCCAACCTCTACAACGTCCTAGTCCATCCCTCCCCCAGTCCCCTGCCACAGGAATTATAACCATGTGGAAGACCCAGATGCAGTGCCTGCCCAGTGCACCAACCCAGCACCACCTACTCCAGTCCTATCACAGGACTATCTTACATTGGTATGACAACCTACCAGCTATCAACTATAATGAATGGCCAGTGCCAAACTGTTGGACCAGTTGGAAACATCCCCCAGACTGTGGCAAAGCCATGTCTCCACAGTATACATTCTTCCAGGAGTGCTAGTTCTGCAAGTTTCATAGGAGACCTTCTGTGATGTTTGGAAAGTAGGAGACGAGGTACTGACAGAAGTGAAGCTGTGAAGACGGGTCATGAGTCATGCTTGCGTAGCCCAGCTGCTATAGCACTTGCCCACGAACGGCAAAGGTTCTGAGTTAAAGTCTTAGTCTGGCCCACAGTTATAATCTGCCAGGAAGTTTCATATCAGTGCACACTCCACTGCAGAGTGCACCTGAACACCTTGTGAATTTAACGAGGCATGCAACACAACAATCAGAGCCACTGAGAATTCATTCTGTATGTCAGAAGATGGGATGAAATTAATATCAGTGTTGCCCACTGAGCCATGTTCAGCTGCAAGTCTGTTCTAACAATTAAATTTCAACAATTCTCATATAAACATTCTGATAGCCTAGAGCAGGGGTTTTCAGACTGTGTGTCACATCTCCCAGGGGAATCACGACCTCACAGTAGGGGTGTCACACGGGTTTCATAAAAATAGTGATTTTGTTTGTTTATTTCCTGAGTAAAGAAACAACATGTAACATCCTACTTATGTGGTGTAGGTTTTTCCACATTGACAGTTGTCACCACATAATACAGATCACAAATGAATGTGCCAAAAATATATAAGTTGCAATTTCCAAGCTTGGGTTGAAATTTGAGAAACTGATGATGAAGAAGCAGGCTCATTCTTCCCATTGATTTTGTTGCAAGTATAAGATGTAATAATATTAAAATGTGTTCTGTCAACAGCTAATAAACAAATAACTAATCTTATTCACATTTTTCTAAACTTAAGTTTATTTACCCCCATATTTGAAGTTGGGTGTCATCTGTGAAAGGAGCCACTGGTGTTTATATTCAGGTCAAGGGAACCATGGACTGAAAAAGTTTGAAAACCACTGGCCTAGAGGAATCGTTAGTATGAAACCATCAGGAGCTAAATTAAAAACAAACTACGCCTCCTGTGATGCGCTGCATAAAAAATCTGCCCAATGTCCAGCTTGGTGAACTTCGTATTATCATTTTGGTTTGTCTTAAGTGTACTGTAAGTTGAAAAGCAATTCATTCATCAGACACATTTGCTTTAATCAACAAAGCATCAATGGTGGTTATATAATAATCACTGCAAGTACTTCATAGTTATCACCTGTTTATTATACACTGAAAGGATGTTCTCCTTCAGGATGACATTACTACTGGCAGTTTTTGTTCCTTTTTACATGCTCTAGTGACAAGTGCTGTTTCTTTAATGTTAGCAATGAACACGTTCACTGGTCTCAATTGGTTCATGGCTTTTTCAGATTGCTTTTTAGTGACTGTGCATGGTCTCTCTGCACAGTAGACTTTCCTGATTAGAAATTGTGTGTTACTTGTGGGTGATGAAATTTCTGTGGGTGTCTACATTTTGAAATTAGTGCTGCGTTGTTTTTTCATTTGTGGTGTTCTGTTTTGGGGGTACTGCTAATGAAAGCATTCTAAGAAACACTGTTTTCAACACTATAATAATCTAAAGAAATAAAAGTATATCTACTTGATGTTTACAATGTAATTGCTGATAGTGCCAAAGAAAGAAGAACAGCATCTCCTAAATAAGCTTTTCTGGCAATATACTTAAGTTAAGAAAAAACAAAAAAATGACAACAGTTAATGAAGAGAAGACATCCAAATACTTTATCCTGGGACAAGAGGGTCATTTCACATATGAGCTACAACTAATCTCATCTCCTATCGTGAATTATGATGCTGCATCCATTCCTGTCCATTGCGAATTCTGACAGACTTGGGCAATTCCAGCAGGACAGTGCAACTCTCTACACGACCCTAATTGCTACAGAGTGGCTCCAGGAACAGTCTTCCAAGTTTAAACTCTTCTGCTGGGCTCTCAACTTCCCAGACATGAACATTATTGAGCATTCTGGGATGCCTTGCAATGTGCTGTTCCGAACAGATCTCCGCCCTGTTGTACTCTTACAGATTTATGGACAGCCGCACGAGATTCGTGGTGTCAATTCCCTTCGGCACTACTACAGACATTAGTCAAGTCCATGCCATGTCATACTCTGGCACTTCCACATGCTTGCGGGGGTCCTACACAATATTAGGCGCAGGTGCACCTGTTTCTTTGGCTCTTCAGTATATATATCATAGGCTACACCTTTCTCGGTCTGGGTATTTTAATTTCCTGGTAATATGAGGCATATTCAAAACGGAAAGATCATTTGCTTGTATTTAAATGAAGGCAGCTCAGAACAAAGGTGCACGAGTGCAGTGTCATCTATTGATTGTTTATGAAGAAACAGTTTTGAGTCAGCAGCAGTACGACACACGACTTTAAAAAATCATTGCTCCCACCATTTGTAATATGCATGCTATTATTTAATTTTTGTATGTAAAAGAATTTACAGTGGCTCAAATTTACCAGTTGTATAAGTTTATGAGTCTGTAGTAATAACTGAAGGGAAAGTTAGACAACAACCCCATACAGTAAAAAAAAAAATTATATATATATATATATATATATATATATATATATATATATATATATATATATATATATATAATAGAGGGAAACATTCCACGTGGGAAAAATATATTTAAAAAGAAAGATGATGAGACTTACCAAACAAAAGCGCTGGCAGGTCGATAGACACACAAACAAACACAAACATACACACAAAATTCTAGCTTTCGCAACCAACGGTTGCCTCGTCAGGAAAGAGGGAAGGAGAGGGAAAGACAAAAGGATATGGGTTTTAAGGGAGAGGGTAAGGAGTCATTCCAATCCCGGGAGCGGAAAGACTTACCTTAGGGGGAAAAAAGGACAGGTATACACTCGCACACACACACATATCCATCCGCATATACACAGGCACAAGCAGACATTTGTAAAGGCCAAAATTTTTCAATGTCTGCTTGTGTCTGTGTATATGCGGATGGATATGTGTGTGTGTGTGCGCGCGCGCGCGCGAGTGTATACCTGTCCTTTTTTCCCCCTAAGGTAAGTCTTTCCTCTCCCGGGATTGGAATGGCTCCTTACCCTCTCCCTTAAAACCCAAATCCTTTTGTCTTTCCCTCTCCTTCCCTCTTTCCTGATGAGGCAACCGTTGGTTGCGAAAGCAAGAATTTTGTGTGTATGTTTGTGTGTCTATCTACCTGCCAGCGCTTTTGTTTGGTAAGTCTCATCATCTTTCTTTATATATATATATATATATATATATATATATAAATGGAACCACAACAACAGCCTCGGATAATGGGTGGAACATACAGAATGTGACTTCGGCAAAGAGATAGGACAGAAGGTTGGCTGTAACAACTAGCAATATACAAACAATGTTGAAACCTAAAAAAATGGGAGAAATAGCTGAAGAGATCATGAACTTTATGTACACTATTGTGACACTACAAGAAGTGAGATGGCAAGTGCAAGGACAGATAAGATACACCTCTGTATTCTTACCTGTATAGTGGACCAAAAAAAATATATGTCAATCTGGAACAGGCTTTATAACAATAAAAGAGATTATTTTGAAGTTTAAATCTATAAATGAAAGACTCAATAGACAGAGAATAAATGGGATATTCAGGAATATAACAACAGCTTACACACCAACAGAGGTAGTAGAAGAAGGAATAAAAGAAGACTTATGAAGACCTTAAGAAGTACAAGTAGTAAAGTATGAAACTACAACCTACTGCCAGTTTTTGGACACACTAATGCACATTTTGGGCAAAATGAATGTGGAAGAGTCTCAGAGAGATACACATTACAAGAAGAAAGAAACGAGAGTGAAGATATGTTATGTCAGTTTTCTGCTAGAAATAATTTAGTCATCATGAGTACCTGTTTTCCACGTAACAGAATTCATCTTGGAACATGGATGTCAAGTATAAGTGGAGTAGTGAACCAAATACATCATGTGTTAGTGCCACATCAGTCATAAATACATAGAGCTGTGGGGATCCAAACTGTGATTCAGACCACTATGCTGTAAAAGCTGAGAAAGGCTATAAAAATTAAAAAGCAAGGAAACAGTGGGAAATCAGATTAGATGAAACAGGATCCAGAGATTGGCAAAAGAGGCAGCAGAAGAAATAACTGTGATAAGAAAGGAAAGGTATTGATGATGAATGTAGATTAGCAACAGAACATATAAAGCAGAAAGACAGAGAATGCTACTGAGAGAGACAAGAAGAAATGTGGATGTGTATAAAGAATTAATGCCTAATGCTCACTGGATACATAAGAAAAAGATAAATAAACAGCTGGAAGCAAAATTTCAAGAAATAGAAGAACTAAAGGAACAGAATGAAATGAGAAAAAATTATTGTGCAATAGGAGAGATGAGAAAAAATGTTCAACTACCACAAAATGAATGTAAAATTAGAAATGGTAAAGGTAATCAGAGACAAACAAAAAATATTCCAGAGAGGGACAGAATATTTTGAAGATGTGCTCAATACCAGCTCAGACATGGATTCAGAAAATCCACAAGAAAAGGAGGAGAACATAGAGGCAAGAGAAGATGAAAGAAGAAGCAACAAGACCAACAATGCAGGAGGTGGAGTTGGTGATACACAAATTGAAAAATAACTGTGTCCCTGGTGAAGATGAGGTAGGTTCAAAACTTATAAAATTCGGCAGTCATCCCATAATATGTGAAATACATGCAATAATAAGTAAAATGTGGGAAAATGAAAGGATGCCTGCGAGCTGGAAAACTTGAATAATATGCCCTATGTGTAACAAAGGAGAAGAGTTACCTTGTGAAAATTATATAGGCATAACTTTATTGAATACAGCCTACAAGATACTTTCCAGGGTGCTGAATGAAAGGATAATAAAATTTGCTGAAAATATCCTCAGGAAATACCAAGGTAGTTTTCAGCCAAATAGAAGCACTTCTGACCAAAAGTTTTTTATTAGACAAATGGAAAAAATTTATGAATATGACACCGATCAATATCAGTTTAATGACAGAGTTGTTAATGTTACAAAAATTAAATTAATGAGCAATTATCAGACACTGTCAATGTCTTCAATATATTATCACTCCCAAACTGAATAGAAACAAAGAGTGATATCATCAGAAACAAAAGTTGCCATAGATGGATCAAAGGTGAATAAATTTAACTAAAACAGCAGTCAAAGTTAAAAACATTCTAAACAGTACAACACGACATGAACATCTTGAGAAGTAACTATATGTATACATTAAATAATCCTAATAAAAATCTAGGAAGAGAGAAAGCTATCAACACTATAGCCAAGGAAGGCAACACGACTTATTGTTTATGATAGTAAATACACACAGAAAACATAAAAATGTTCATTGAAAATGGCATTATTGAAGTTAAAGAGAGATCCAAAACAAAAATTAAACAATGACTTAAGAAAAACTTAGCTAGAACAAACATTTTACTTTCATAATCTGAAAATGTGGACACTCCAGTAATGAACCTTCAGATTCCAGACTGGAAGTTTCATGTTTAAATCCATAATCCAGAGAAATCTGTTCATCATATAGTGAATAACATCACATATCCATGTTGTAAACTTAACAGGCTTTTGAAAAACAAGCTAAAAAGTAAACACACATATCAGCCATCTTTCAGCATAAAAGAAAGAAAACAGCTTTAAGTTTAATAAATCAATGGAGAACATAAAATTCAAAATGATGCAATGTTAGCATCTTTGCACATTGCTAATTTTACAAAAATGTACCAGTCAAAAAACTATTCAAATTATAAAAAGAAGTCCATCAACACACAGAAAAAGAATAGTGAAGAAATAATTGAACTAGTTAAGATTTTAAAACTGGTTTTATCTTTCAATTATTTTACCTATAATGGGAAAAAACTATCAGAAGAAAGAGGGTCTCACAACGGAAAACAGTTTAGCAGCACAATAGCAAAAATAGTCATCAGCTATCTGGAGAAGAGAGTTTTTCAAAACTGCTAGCATAACTTACAAAGGAAACCTGTTTATAATAGAGAATATATAGATAATGCAATTCTCCTCTTTAAAGGCAATGAAGCAGACATAGATAACATTATACACTCTTTGAGCTCTATGCACCCTAAAATCAACTTCACTCTTGAACAAGAGCGTGGTAACTGTTAAAAGCCTGTACTTGGTTGTAACCAAAAAAATAAATGTTTTCAGATTTTACATAAAACCCACATGCACCAGTGTTATAATAAATGCCCACTGATGGCATTCTCAGCACTACAAATGAACATCTGTCAGCTCCACGATTTGCCGCCTAGCATGCCCACCATTACAACAAAATTAAATAAAGAACTTGCTATACTTAAACAAATAGCTGTAGTGAACCATTACAAAATCTCCACTGTCACTAACACTTACGGAAATATTTTAAAAAATAAATGAATCACAATGAAAAAACTGAGGTAAATATTTCACAAATGGGAACCAAGAAACAAAAACTAAGCATGTTGCTATGATGTATACTGGTAAAATGCCACAAAAAGTTAAGCACTATTTCAAAAAAATAAAATGTTAGAATAGGCTTTCAAGTAAACACTACCTTGAGAATCTCTCTGTCAATAACATTGGACCAAAACACAAGCTCCTGAATTAAAGCATATAGATGTAAAACAGAATATGGAAGTGCTATATGTGGCAATTAATTGAAGACTACTTGACTTGCTAGAGATAGTGGAAATCTTCAGCAATGAAAAGAGCTCTCCAGAACAGATTTTAAATCAACAGTGTGAATTTTTGTCAGAATTATTAACATTCTGGGAAGTTGCTTTAATGAGATAAAATGCTGATATGTGTTGAATTGTTATGCAGCAGAATACAGAAATAAGAGTGATCAGAAATCATATTCTCTCATACGAAACTGGAAGGACACTGAGACCGCTTCTTCATGGCCCACATTCACTCTTCCACGAAACATCAGTAACTGAGAAGGACACTAGGAAATTAGAACATGCCTGAAGAAACTGAATCCTACTGGCCACTGTCAACTTGTTGGCACTGCAATGTTCCCACTGTCTTTTTTACCTTGCATCTTATATTTTTCAAAGTGATTTCACAATTTATTGATGTACACCTTTAACCTTTAGTTATGCTTCCTGCTTGCTCATTTAGACTAAGTTATTTACCTTCTCCAATACTCTTCCCATATTTTATGACCATTCAGTTGCTGACATCACCCATAACTTTAGTTTTTAACACTCTTTATTGAATATTATGTTTAATTCCGTTTGATATGACAAATGTAAATGCATGTGCCATTGACCACTCTTGCAAATGGATACTAGCTTCTGTCTTTAAATGTCGTGTCACAGAATGAACAGTACGTTTGATGAAACAGTGTGTGTTCACACTGCATTCGACTGGTTGCTCACTGTAATGAGGTTTCAATGATACATTCTCCATTATTTTCTATATACCGTACATATTGTATGTAGTTAGAACAGTTTATGAATTTTGCTTTTTTCTGTTTATTGTAAGAGGGGCACTCAATAAGTAATGCAACACATCTTTTTCTCAGCCAATTTTGGTTGAAAAATGTAGAATCTGCTGCGGGACATGGTGGAATATTCCCGCTTCAGCCCCAATAGTTTCCGACAGGTGGCAGCACTATATGTAGCCTTCAAAATGGTGTCTTTAATGGAGGTGTTTTCCTAGCAGAGAGCTGTCACCAAGTTTCTTATGGTGGAGAACTGTAGCATAGCAGATATTCACAGGCACCTACAGAATGTCTACAGAGACCTGGCAGTGAACAAAAGCATGGTGAATCATTGGGGGAAGCACATGCCATCATAGCAACAAGGCCGTGCAAACTTGTCTGATCTCATGTGTACCGGCCAACCCCACCTGGCACAGCTGTGACTCCTACAATGTGGAATGTGTGGGTACTATCATTTGTGAAGTGCATTGTGCTACCCTCAGGAAACTGAAGAATGACTTCAGCGTGTTTGTCACCACAAAAATGCAAACAAATGTCTGTTTCTCCTTGGCAATGCAAGGCCTTACACAAGTCTGTACATTCGGGAGGAGCTCACAAAACTTCACTGGACTGTTCTTTCTCATCCTCTCTACAGCCTGGAGCTCGCTTCCTCCAATGCCAATGATGGTTGCACTCTGTGAGAAGTAATATGTGGATAATGGGGAGGTTATTAATGCAGTAAGATATTGGCTCCAATGTTGACCAGTAGGCTGTTCCCATGTAAGCTGGCATAATCCTGAATAAAACTCACCTGCTTTCAGAAAGAAATGTGTTGCATTACTTCAAAGACATGTTTACACCAGTGACTCAAACTTTTTATTTCCACTATTGCAATTTTGGCATTAGGCCATAACAAGTGCAGCTGAAATACAAAATGTTTATACAATATTTCACAAAAATCGTTGTGTATTTTGACATCCAGCCGATTACACAAAACGAAAACTGCAGCTATGTAACCATGTTTACTTACTTGTTTTGGCTTTAAGCCATGTCTACTTTATACAAGCTGACAGATTTGTGTGTCATCATTTGCTGTTATATACATTTGTAACGCTGCTAAGTAGTATGTATGTCCATATATCGTAAAACAGCAAGGTCTGTACATACATACGTTCGTTCCACCATCACTAGTAACTTTTGCACTAAACAACAGCAGTGAACTAGTGTTTACACGCTACTGGTAGTCGTTTTGGTGCATAAATGGATTACAGATATGATTTCTGTTCTGAGTACAGAGCCATTGCAATCCAGTGACTGTACTAGTTAGCATCGAGTTATGCACTCGTTTTACAATTATGGAACATACTATAATTTCTTACAAAACCTACTGTTAATGTTAGATGGATGGAGGAACAGGACATAATTTATTTCGTCATAGGTTTTTTAAAAACTTTGTAGCTAAAATACATGAAGGTTTTACATTGTTTAATTAAAACACGGTTGGCGTGACATTCTGCCAACTTTACACATATTTCAAGCACACAGATTGATCATCGACATATAGGCATAAATTCAGGTACCAGTAACTAAAGAATTTGTATTTTCCCACCACAAAAAGTTTCATTTTCAAAACAGAACAGAGTATAACAGCAGCAGTTTCATAACCACAGCAAAATTAGAATCTAAAAAAAAATAAAAAATAAAAAAAAATAAAAAAATAAAAATAAAGGAAAGGCAACCACTCACCTACGGCTGACTGATGTGAGGTGCATAGAAACACACAACAGAAACAGTGTTTATAATATTTTTGAGCTCTTGCTCTTTCTTTAGTAAAAGCACACATGTGCGCACACAACCACACACTCCCAAATATACATACCCGTGGCCATGCTCTGAGTGTATCTGTGTAGCAGAGTGTGTAAATGTATGTACTTCCACTAGAAAAAGAGCAAGAACAAGAACTTTGAAGAGATCAAAAATACTGTTTTCTGTTGCATATTTCTATGTGCCGCACATCAGTCAGCTATAGGTTAGTAGTTGCCTTTCCTTTATTTTAAATATTACTTGTACAGTAATTTCCATTGTTGTTTGAGAATAACAACAGTTGCACAAAATATAAAAAAACCTCGAAAATCAAAAAGGAACACTATCACAAATTTCAGAAGGCCTGCAATGTTAGATTTTAACTACTTTCATCACTGGAGTATTTCAAAAAGTTAAATGAATGAACACAAATACAGAAACTTGGAAACAAAAGTAAATAACTTATTTTCTTCCCAAAATAGCAAAAAAAGGGTGAAAAAGATGCAAAAACTTAAAAAGGTGACAACATTAAAAAGAGACACATGACTAAAGGTAAGAAATAGTATAAACTTGACTGTTGGTATATATCTACTCTTCAAATACTGCCTTGGCTCAGGTTTGAGACTGCTTTCCATCAAGGAAGAACACCATTTTCATGCTTCCTTCCTCCAATTATATCTCTCAAACCACAATACAATTAGTCTATTTTCAGCCATGTCATTCAGAAGCAGTTTACACAGAGCTACACAGGACAGCATATCAACTTCTTAAAATATTAATGCTTGAAGTCTTAGTAATACCATTAACTGTCAAAATACATTTAATTGTAACTAAAAGCAATAGGACTGTAATTACTAGTACTCTCGATTTATTATTTCCAGTTCTGGGTGAAATTAGCCCATCTTTTCAGGGGTCATTCGCCACTATATTCATTGCTTTGGGTTTCTTCCCAGCTGCGATCTTCCAAACCTATCAGCAAAACTGGTTCTTCTCTTAGTGCCATGTGGCATGTGAGATGAATCACACCATGTATTTCTCCATAGATTCCCTCTTAAATATTTCTTGGCAGACACACATTATATCTGTTCACTGTCCACCCCCCCCCCCCCCCAACACACACACACACACACACACACACACACACACGTTCTATCATGCTAAATAAGAGTTGCCAGACTTTCTACCCATGAAACACAGTTAACATGATCCATTTTTTTTATATCACTAATCAACGCCCTGTAGCAATCCATCTCAGATCTGACCACTTGATTGGAAAGCTAGCACCACAGTCACTGCACTGTCTACAACCGATTTATAATATGTCATCCACGAACAAAACTGGATAACAGTCTAACATTAAAAGAAAGAACGACACACACCAAAACACCACAAGTTTCCACTGGAATAAATGGAATTTATCATCTTCTGTGAGACCTCGCAAAGTGCACCTCAATGTTATCAAACAGTATCTCCAGCTAACTGATGTCTCCATATTCTAATATGAGACTTGTGTCCACCTAGCAAATTGTCAGCATTAAGTTGCTTCCATTCTCACAAAAACAGGAAAACAATCATATCAAATGCTGAGGATCATTCCCTCCCAACTTCATTTGTGTAAAAATTTGAAAACCTCAATACCACCTCCACATGGCCCCACAGCTCATCCTACCCTTGCGAGGGCCGCCAGCTGAGTATTTCATGAGCTACAAAACCACTCCACAAAATTATTTTAATGTGCAGATCCTTTGGTCAATCAGCCTCCAACAACATAATGTAGGCACTTCAATCGGCCATTTTCTGGATTAGCTGGATTAAGGCAAGACCGGCTTATGTCCAGATTGGAGACTAGCCCTTGTCCCCAGAAACATGAAAACCAGCACTGGCATTCACAATAGTGACCAGCACTAGCCGATAGGTGTGGCCCAGAAATGATACATCACAAGGTAGTATAGAGTAATGATAGGACTCAGATTCTTGGTCATTCCAACAAACCTATTTATGTGTAACCTAGTTTGCGGTAACAATACAGAGATAACTTTTTGGTGAATATCGATGTGAGCATTTTTATTTGTTACTGTCAACAACGTATTATGATACTTGCTATGAGGGTGAATCAAATGAAAACCTTAAATTTGTAATAAATCGAAATTTCGTGCCATTGACTCTTAAGTTCGTAAGCGTGCTACAAACAGCGTGCAGAATGGCCTCCAGGTGACAGCATAGTGCACATGCACACATACTGTCGCAGCACCAGTATAAAGATGGCCACCCCACTTGCGACTTGCACCAGGGAAGAACGGCACTCTGTTATTCCATTTTTGCGTAATGAAACCTACTGAAATTCATCAATGAATGAAGTTTCAGTACGGTGATGCATGTTTGTCACAGCAGCGGAGTAGGAAGTTTGCAAATGGTGTGACTTCAGTGGAAGATGCTGCTCATCCAGGTCAGGCACAACAAGTTGTGACTCTACAGAACATTGCAGCAGTTGAAGCCATAGTGAAGGAAAACCGCCGAGTGACACTGAATGACATTGCAGCATGTTTACAGATTAGTCATGGGTCAGCACACCACATTGTGCATGATGTGCTCCAGTTTCACAAAGTGTCTGCAAGATGGGTTCGATGGCAACTGACGCCTGAAATGAGAGAACAACGTGTTGATGCTTGTGAAGAACTACTTCGGCACTTTGAACGAGAAGGTGATGGATTCCTTGCAAGAATCATTACTGGGAACGAAAACTAGGTTCACTTCCACCAACCAGAAAAAGAGAGAAAAAGAGAGAGAGAGAGAGAGACAGAGAACCATCAGTAAGGAAGGTTATGCTGACTCTTTTGGGACGAAAAAGGTGTCATTTTGGAGCATTACATGCCCTGAGGGACCACTGTCACCAGTGCATCATACACAGATCCCCTAAAAAATCATCTGCAGCCTGCAATCAAATCAAAGCGACGTGGATTGCTGTCAGCAGGTGTCCTTTTGCAACATGACAATGCAAGGCCCCACACTGCCCATACAACAGTTGCAACAATCACAGACCTGCGTTTTGAGTGTCTTCCTCATCCACCATACTCACCAGACCTTGCCCCAAGTGATTTCCATATGTTTGGACCACTCGAAGACACAATGGGAGAAAAGAAGTTCCGTTCTGATGAAGAGGTACACCACGTGGTGCATGAGTGGTTGCACGGACTACCAAAAGGATTTTTTTCTAAAGGAAGTTATGCACTTTTTAAATGCTGGGGGACTTGCATTGAGCGTGGGGGAGATTATGTTGAAAAGTGATACAGCTTTGTACCACTTCTGCACAATAAATAATATTTAAAAAAATATTTAAGGTTTTCATTTAACTCACCCTCGTACCATTCATTTTACTAATGTCATATGAACAGTGTCAAAAACGCTACAAAATTAGGGAATAATTGATGTTTTAATTTTTTTCACCACACTTTTGCAACTTTCACATTCAAGTAAACTACCACGGGAGTTGCAAGTAACAGACAATAGCATGGATGATGATGATGATGATGATGATGATGATGATGGGTTTGTGGGGCACTCAGCTGCGCGGTTATCAGCTCCCGTACAAATTCCCAACCTTTGCTCAGTCCAAACTTGCCACTTTCAGGAATGATTATGAAAGGATGCGGACAACGCGAACACCAACTCATCTCGAGGCAGGTGAAAATCCCTGACCCCACCGGGAATCGAACCCAGGACCCCGTGTTCAGGAAGCAAGAATGCGACCGCGAGAGCATGAGCTGCGGACAATAGCATTGAGGAATAGTCTAGGAGGAGAAGGACGACACTCAACTTATGCATATTATGCTCTACCACAGGGTGGCCAACTCTGCTCTTGACTCCATTTTGACAGTAGTTATTCTTTCAGGTTTTTATGAAAGGTTGAGCAAAAGTTACAATTGAGGTGGTATATGATGTGATTGCTTTCAGATGTGGCATTGCCTCTGATAGGGTAGGATATGCCTGTGGTGGGATAGAAATAGGACACTCCTAACCAAAGACCTCACCATCAAATCTCCAACAAAAATTGACAAAAAGCCAAGGTTAAGACTTGCTCTCTAAGTTAATAACTCAACCCACTTGTGATCCTCCACACTCCCTGGTTACCTTATAGGAATTCCTTACCTACAACATGGCCTCATCCTCCTTCCTAAATCCTTTCCCAGAAACATAAACCTCTTTTTTAAAGAAAGAAAAGCCATTAACAATCTAAAGATAGACCCTGATTTGGTCATCCTCTCTGCAGACAAAGGATTCATCACTGACATGAGGAACTGTTGTGATTACCTAACAGAAAGTATCCATCAACGTCTGACTCTTCCACATACAAGCCATCCTGGATGCTTCATTGTAGTTGAGTACTTAACTCCTTGCCTCCAGCCTGGCTTCCCATAGACAAACCACTTCCATGATTGCCTCTCAATCATTCCTATTACCATCTGACACCCCTACACCTCAGTGTCGATCCTTCCATACACACCAACATCCCAGATACCTATGTGCTTGCTGTTCTCTAACACAATCTCTCCCAACATTCTACCACCTCCTAAGCCACCACCTCCTCCCTTATACACCTGGCACACTACTTTCTTACTTCTAACTGCTTCTCTTTTGAGGGGAAGATACACAAACCCATGGCACTGCCATGCGAACAAGCATTGCAACCTATTTGTAGGCCATCTAGAGGATACCTTCCTACCCACTCATGATCCTAAGTCCCTTGTATGGTTCAGATACAATGATTTCTTCATGGTATGGAAGCAGGGCCAAGAGACTCATTCCTCCACAGCCTCAACACCTTCTCCCCCACTCACTTTACGCAATCCTCCTCAGCCCTGTGGGTCATCTCCCTGAACAATGACCTATACCTCACTGATGATTCCATAAATATCACTGCCACATCTAGCTCACTGACCATCAACAGTGCCTCCATTTTGATAGTGGCCATCCCTTCTACACTTCATCAACAGTGCCTTCATTTTGATAGTGGCCATCCCTTCCACACTTCAAAGTTTCTCCCATTACCATCTGGGCACTATATATTGCACATGCGATATGACAAGCAAAATCCTGACCCAGTATGCTGAAGGTCATCACAAACAGGCATTACCCTTGAAACCTTGTCCCCAAGCAGATCTCCCATGCCATATTCACACATGCCCCTTTTCGTATCTCCAGCTCCATGAATCAGCAGCAAAGCAGCACCTCCCCTCATTATCCGTGTAACTCCAGAGTGGGATATCCTTCACTAGGGCTTCAAATACCTATATTCATGCCTAAAGTGAGGAACATCCTTACCACTAAACTTCCCACTTTTTCTAAAGTGTTATTCTGTAATCCACCCAATCTAAAATCTATCCTGGTCCATTCTTATGCCATACCTAACCTAACTCCTTGCCACATAAGTCATATTTCTGTGGACAACCTATGTGTGAAATCTGTCCTACATTCCCACCAAGCACATTCTATTCCAGTCTTGTCAAAGGCATATCCTATCCTATCAAAAGCTGTTTCCTTTATTCCTTCCATTATTTATATTTCACACAGGACTTTCAATTATGATACACCAAGTGAACACATGTTGATTCCCTGGTCTTCTACAAAGTAAACTATAATTGATGTGTAGATATTTAAAAAAACTTACCATTATATTCCAGACATACTCATCTGGATTGAAAAACAAAGTCTCCACATTCTCAGTTTCAGCTTTAACATATACACTAAATCTCTGCAAAAGATGAAATTTATTAGAATAAGACTAGGTACAATTGTTATATCACAATGAAGAAAATTTTTTTAACATTAATATCTTAGAACTTAACACTGCTTTTCTTTCTTAATAAAAGGAAAGTGATTACTGCACTACCATCTCTACAATTTTGTGAGCTTTCATATAGAAAATTCCCACTTGTTTAAAACCCCGACACGGAGTACCTTACTATGAACAAATACACGCAATTCAAGAATTAAATTTTATGTATATATTTGAAAAGCACCAAATTACCAATCTCTGAAACACAACAAGTTAACAGAATATAAAGTAGATACCATCTTCATATAGATAATGCTTACTGGCCAACGATCTTTCTCAGTGTGGATCCACTTACATTGCTCAAACTCTTATGGGAATCGGTAGACAGACTGCTGCGAGTAATGAGTATAGTGGACAGTAAGTTGGAAATGGGGGTCTCATGGGGAGCATGCCAGAGATAAGTCCCTGCAGTCGCACTATCCTCTGTGTCCTTGATAGCTCAGTTGGATAGAGCATCTGCCATGCAAGCAAGAGATCCTGGGTTTGAGTGCCAGTTGAGGTATACATTTTCAACTGCCCACGTTGATATTTATCAACACCTGTAAGCAGCTAACAGTCTGGATTTCACTGTAATTTCATTCTTGAATTTACAGTTTCTGAGGTTCTTTGGTTCACAATTCAAAACTATGATTAGGCAGGAAAAACTGTGAAGACAGTAAGTGGGCAGGTAGAGTAGTGACAGCCTCAATGGAAAGTCACCTCTAAGGAGACACCATTACACCCTTCCCCCATGGACATGTTTCTTCTCATCCTATCATTGTAAGACATTCTCGATCCAGAATTATGGTGAATGTAAGCTATTTCCTTATTATTCCTGTTGGTCCTTTTTCACTTGAGACACTGTCATAAAGTGAACATCTCCCTCTCACCTACCAGCATATATGAGGGTCATAGAGAAATTAAGTTTCCAACCTAGCTACTAGTAAAACTTCACTGGCAACAGATATAGCATATTTGAGGTATTCTCTCAACACAACCACCAGCAGATCTAAGACATTTGTCATTGTGGGATCAACTTTCGTATTCCTGTTTGAAGTCTGCTGACTACGAATGGAACCAATGTTTCACAGATGTTTTCATCTCTTTGGCATTGCAAAAATGCTGACAAAGAGGACAGAAGTCCTTGAGGTGCAAGGAAAGATGGAAATGCTGGGATCAATATCAGGACTGTATGGTAGATAATTGGACAGCTCCCAGACAAACTTCTTTAGGACAACTGTCACGTGACGAGCTGTATGTAGGCGAGCATTTTCGTGGATCAACACGACATCTGCGCTGAGCATTCCATGCCTCCCATTCTGAATAGCCCACTGCAATTTCTGCAATGTTTTGCAAAATGGTTAGTGTTCACTGTTTCAACACTGGGCAGAAGGCAATGAGCAAAATGCCCTTCCTGTCCCAGAGCACCAGGCATATCACTTTCCACACTGACAGTCTATTTGAACTTCATGTTAACTGGAGACCCACTGTGACACCAAGGCATCAACTGCCTCTATGTTTTTGGCATAAAATGAGCAACCAACACCTCATCACCCATGACAATCCTGTTGAGGAAATCACTGGCGTCATCTGGCACCTTAGGGACAAGTTCATCTAACAAGGACCACAATACCTGCACAAAAAGGCTGGCAATATCCATATTAGTGGAGTGAGCATTCTTCATAACATGCTGTCACACCAGCTTCGCAAGGTCGTCATTGATGAGGGACAGTCATCCACAGCCCTTTTCAAGTGGACACTGACAACCTACAGAAAATTGCCTACACCAGTGATGTATTGTTCGTTTATTCACTACATTTACCAGAACAATTGACACAGCTGCTGATAAATTTCAATCAGCACCACCTTTTGGGCACTGGGAAACTTTGTCGCACACCGAACCTCACATTCACCTGGAGAAAGAATAAGAATGTTAACTAAAATAGAAAAGAAAACTTGATTTCTGGGTGGCCCAAATATGTGTGTGTGTGTGTGTGTGTGTGTGTGTGTGTGTGTGTGTGTGTGTGTTTTGCTTTTGAGTGAGACAGGTTTAAACAGAAAAACTAAGGTTTGGTGGGCCAGTGGTTAAGGATCACATTATCGATCCACAGGCCTCTGGTTCAGTTCCCAGATATTCCTAGGATTTTGTCATGTATCATTTCTTTCACTTCTGGCAGTATTTCTTAATATGAAAATGTTGAGTTACACTGTGGTTTGGACTCAACCTTCAACTGTATGTCTCCCTGTACCTGGCTGGGTTAGACAACTCAAGAGTTGGAGGAAGGCTAAGGAATACCATTTCCAATAAGATCACATCTAGTAAAGCACTGTGGCACTATAACCAACCTTTGGGTTGGTGAAAGCTGTACTTTTTATTAACAGGTAACATGATATTAAAATTATTTGCTAGACTCAGATTATGTGTGTGCATAAAACATGCTAAAAAAAGAGAAGAAAGTATGATCCACCCGTATATTAAAATGAATTTACACAGTTGGCAAACTACCCAGAAGCAAACTAAATGCCAGAAACTTACTTATAACTACTATGGGGCAGACCAAACTTGACTATGAGGGGTGTTCAATAAATGATGCAACAATTTTTTTCTATGATAATTTTAGTTGAAAAAAGAAGAATTTGTTGTGGGACATCATGGAATATTCCTACTTCAGCTCCTATGGTTTCATCAAGTTTCGACAGGTGGCACTGCTATGCATAGCCTTAAAAATGGCATCTGCAACAGGGGTGCACTCAAAGCATATAGCTTGATTAATTAATTAATTTTTAGTGGGGTCAAAAGAGACTACACATGAAGGCCATCAGTACATTTTTCCTTTTAATAATTGAAGGCTAAAGGCTTCGAGGAGAAGAAAACGATGGCCTGCCAATTTGATCTTTGGGGCATCATCTGAAGCAGAGAGCCTGGTAAAAAGTAGAGAGAAGGACAGAAAATATCAAAAGATAAAGAAAGATGTGCTGGTCTGAAACAGTTAGAGAACTCCCCACGCCCTCATTTAGTCTATGGCAGGAGTTTAACTTCTGCACCTGTCTGGCAGTCACAGTATGATACTGGCTGAATGTTCACATCACAGAATCAGGAAAAAAGGAAAAAGAGACCATGGTGGCAAGTTTGAATGAGCTCATATAAACAACTCTCTCAAATAAAACATATCAGATCTGCCACTTGAACATCGCTACCTATAAGTAAAGACAAAGAGTTGTCAAGCTTCAGTGTTTGCAGCAAATCAGTGAAGTTGGGGCACTAACAGGATGTGGGCCAGCAACAAGAGGGGCACCACGATGCCAGTAGATTCCCTTCCAGAATAGCAAAGGGAAGATAACTATGCAATCAAAAATCCTTTTATGGTACCTAGCTTGTTTGTAGCGGCCATAGCAAGTCAACCACGTCAGCTCCCGGTATCCCAATCTCCACAATTTCCATCTCAGTATCTTCCTTCCCTAACTGATCTAAAAGACATGTCCCAGAATCCCTACATGGGGGGACAGGGGGGGGGGGCAGATTAATATAACTGAGCTTGTAGTAACATGTAGACATGTAAGCAGGAAAGAAGATAATATTCGGTCAAAACTCTACGAGTTCTCAAGATACCATTGGCTTATGGCCTGCAGGCTGCTTAGAGTGTCACTACAGATAGGAAATTTTCGCAAATGCAAGTACAAATGTAATGAAGAGCTTGGATAATGGCCTCTAATTCTGCTGTAAAAACACTACTGCATTCCAAGCATACAGCTTGATTAATTAATTGATTAATTGTTAGTGGGGTCAAAAGAGACTACACATGAAGGCCATCAGTACGTTTTTCCTTTTAATAACTGAAGGCTTCGAGGAGAAGAAAACAATGTTGTGTGCATTATTCATGAACCCAAAATGTGTCCAGGTATAGCAAATGTGATCGGCATTTTCTAAGCTGTCAATATAGATGTCTGTCACCAAGAACTGAGAGAAACACCGAAACATTGAGGGAATCTAACATTTATTTTTGTGCAATGGAAATATCCAGAGGGATCTTTGGATGAGGTACACACCACAGTGGAGGGGAAGGGTTTTCAAAACAAACACCGAAACATTGAGGGAATCAAACATTTATTTTTGTGCAATGGAAATATCCAGAGGGATCTTTGGATGAGGTACACACCACAGAGGAGGAAAAGGGTTTTCACAAAAGGTAACCTGATGAAAGGGTTCAATGGAGAGAGGTATAGGTCAGAGCAAAACGACTCCAAACAAACTGCTGTTAGAACACCAGGCCTGGTCCACCCTTGTGAGAGGTGAATCCCCCAGTCAGCAAGAGGAATATGGTGATCAGAGTGTTCAGGGTAGCTATGGTCACATATGGCATAATTTATTACTAATTGGTGACATCTGATCCATAAGGGATGGATCTGTGTTGACAGAAAGGCTGCCCATAGGATTCATCTTAGCCAGATCCTGCAGTTGTAGATCACGTCCATTAGCCTGTAATGTTGAGAAGACCACTGTCCTGTAATCCAGAAGCCTATAATCCAGTAGGGATACGAATAATGTTGTGTAGACATGCAAGAGGATGGAGCTGCACCTCAGGAGATGGGACTGAGACAGTGAAATGGGTTGAGTTTATTTTTAAGCTGATGAATATGAGGTGCATTCAAGTTCTAAGGCCTCCGATTTTTTTTCTAATTAACTACTCACCCGAAATCGATGAAACTGGCGTTACTTCTCGAAGTAATCGCCCTGCAGACGTACACATTTTTCACAACGCTGACACCATGATTCCATCGCAGCGGCGAAGGCTTCTTTAGGAGTCTGTTTTGACCACTGGAAAATCGCTGACGCAATAGCAGCACGGCTGGTGAGTGTGCGGCCACGGAGAGTGTCTTTCATTGTTGGAAAAAGCCAAAAGTCACTAGGAGCCAGGTCAGGTGAGTAGGGAGCATGAGGAATCACTTCAAAGTTATCACGAAGAAACTGTTGAGTAACATTAGCTCGATGTGCGGGTGCATTGTCTTGGTGAAACAACACACGCGCAGCCCTTCCCTGATGTTTTTGTTGCAGTGCAGGAAGGAATTTGTTCTTCAAAACATTTTCGTAGGATGCACCTGTTACCGTAGTGCCCTTTGGAACGCAATGGGTAAGGATTACGCCCTTGCTGTCCCAGAACATGGACACCATTTTTTCAGCACTGGTGGTTACCCGAAATTTTTTTGGTGGCGGTGAATCTGTGTGCTTCCATTGAGCTGACTGGCGCTTTGTTTCTGGATTGAAAAATAGCATCCACATCTCATCCATTGTCACAACCGACAAAAAGAAAGTCCCATTCATGCTGTCGTTGCGCCTCAACATTGCTTGGCAACATGCCACACAGGCAGCCATGTGGTCTTCCGCCAGCATTTGTGGCACCCACCTGGATGACACTTTTTGCATTTTCAGGTCGTCATGCAGGATTGTGAGCACAGAACCCACAGAAATGCCAACTCTGGAGGCGATCTGTTCAACAGTCATTCGGAGATCCCCCAAAACAATTCTCTCCACTTTCTCGATCATGTCGTCAGACCGGCTTGTGCGAGCCCGAGGTTGTTTCGGTTTGTTGTCACACGATGTTCTGCCTTCATTAAACTGTCGCACCCACGAATGCACTTTCGACACATCCATAACTCCATCACCACATGTCTCCTTCAACTGTCGATGAATTTCAATTGGTTTCACACAACGCAAATTCAGAAAACGAATGATTGCATGCTGTTCAAGTAAGGAAAACGTCGCCATTTTAAGTATTTAAAACAGTTCTCATTCTCGCCGCTGGCGGTAATATTCCATCTGCTGTACGTTGCTGCCATCTCTGGGACGTATTGACAATGAACGCGGCCTCATTTTAAAACAATGCGCATGTTTCTATCTCTTTCCAGTCCAGAGAAAAAAAATCGGAGGCCTTAGAACTTGAATGCACCTCATATATGTGGCAGCCAAATCAACCCAGCCTCCAAGAAAACTTGGAAAAAAAATATTATGACTTTACTACGTTGAGCAGTTCATTACGAAGGTAAAGTTCCAGATTTGGATGAACAATTCCAAGTCAGTGTAAGTGTGTAACACATGTCCTCACAGTGGAAAACTGGAACCAAGGGTGAGAGCCCAAGACTGCACTTGACTGATGGTACCTTGCAACTGGTGTTCACCAATACAGTACTGATGATTGAAAAACTGCAGTAAACACACAAGTTATCCACATGTAAGTATGGTGAGATCATAGGGCCCACAGCCTCTACAAGCCCATTAATCATCAACATACAAATGGTCACACTTAGCACAGACCCCGGTGACTTCTTTCTCCTGTATTGTAGGGTAGGGCAGGTTCTTATCCTCTACCTGTCTTTTGCGTAGATGGAGGAGTGAGGCATAGCTGTTGGATGCAGAAGCTTCAATGACACGTACCACGAACTGCTCTGCAATAACAGTACAGTCAGAATGGATATTGCTCTATGAGAGGATACTGGGAACTACTGGTTGCTAGCTAATACGGCACAACTGGGCCCATCACTTTCAAGAAGCCCTATGGTAGCAATAAACCTTTCCCAATATTCTTTCTTCTGGAGTTTAATAAGTTAACGTGCCTAGGACAGAGGCTTTTAAAGGCATAAGATTTTCCACCGACAGGTGACACTTATGTAATTGGAGCACCCACATGTTATCCTTGATTGCCTTAACAGTTTCCTGTGTGAACCATGGGAATGTTTTCTGACGAGATTTTTTCAAAGAAAGGGGAATTGTCAATTCTACTGTTTTTAGTGTTGAAGTAGTGTCCTGCAATAAATCATCACTATTCTTTAATGGAGTAGCATGGGATAATAGACCATCACTGTAAGTGTGCGAACTGGATTTCTTGAGGACTCATCATCAAAGGCACTCTGTTGGATAGCAATGAGGAAGGGTCATGACAATCTGGAAATAATCACTCTCACAGAGGTCGTCATGTACCCTCCATTTTATTGACTTTGGCCAAATATCTCTTGATATATCAGTTCCCTGTCTGGAAGGATGTAAGCACTATGGAGTTTGAAATCCATAATTGTCCATATTTGAACAGCCACAGCTGATAATGCTGTATTAAGTGGAACTTTTTTTATCTGAGAAGTTTTGTCCTCTGAACCCCAAACAACTATTTGATCCTGAGCTGGTCCAACATCTCAGTGATGATTTCCTCTTCTTGCACTGATCTGTCATCTGATCCAGTTGCAGAAACAGCTTTCGTCAGTTCAAAACCAAATCCTTGAGCGTTGGGGGGCTCGTCAAGTCCCTCAGTTTTTGTTTTGTTTCCTGTTTTCTCTTTTTTGATCCTGCAAGAATTGGGGATGTATCAGGCTAACAACACAGAGGCCAACAGAGTTCAAGGCTGCATGGATCGCACCTTGGGTGGGGTACCTGGCGAATTAGGGAAGAACTGTGGGAATTGAAGTAGAAGAGAGAGGGCATTGTGGGACACACTACATCTGGTTCATACTAGATCTGGAATAACTCTCAGCATCACACGAACATCCGAGCCTCTCCACATTGCAAGGTCAGTGCTACATTAAGGTAGTGAGTCCCAGAGAGCAAAACAAAAAGAACAGCAAGGCAAAGGATGGATTCCTAAAGATAAGTGGAGGGAATTAAAAAGTCTTGGACCTAAGCCCTACAACAGAAATCTGTCTCAGAATGAAGGGGGTTACACACACCCCTTTCTACTTCCAAGACAGTGAACAAGAGAACAAGGGAGTCGGCTAATACTCCCACTTCTCAGGATAATTGGATCCAGAAAAAACTGAAGCAAAAAATAAGGAAACAGAACCACAGCACTGCATTTACATTTTTCAGGATGGTAGTTATCAAATAGGGATATCCACTGGTCATTGTCATCTCACAGCAGGAGCAACTACAGTTCAGACGACTCTGAGAAGGATGACAAGACCAGGATTCAAATTCAGGAGGGTCTATCTGGAAATAGGTGCTCTAATATTTCTCTGTGAGGGGGTGCGAGCAGTGGATTGGCTTAAGGATTTGGTGCCTAAGATACCTCGGTGGGAGGACTGAAGCTGCTGGTCAGGGAGGTAGCTGAACTTTTCAGGACTGGAAAGGTATCAATTTTGGTACCGGAACTTCTTAAGGATGCTCCCCCAAAGACTCTGTGCAAGACAGTACAAGCACAGAACCAGGTCTTGATAGAGAACTTTAGGCTAATCAAGGATGTATCTGACAGCCAAACCTTTGTGGTGGAAGTCGGTGAAGAATCTCAGAGTGCAATGCGAGAACAGCACCTACAACTGTATGTAGAGTTCTCGCATGTTACCATCAGGATATTTAGTGACATCAAAAGTGATCATGATGGCAAGTTGGTGCAGACAAACCTGCAGGGCCAACTGCTGCCCAGTCATCTTCTAGGAAGGTGGTGGTCTTGGCCCTGATTCAGGAACCCTATATACACCCATCAAGGGGAGTATTAGGTCTCAATGGAACTGGAAGTAAGTTGATTTATGCTGGGGGGAAAAAGCTCCAGAACTTGCATTTATGTCAAGAATGGAATTTCATTCACCAACAGCAAAGGTAAGTACTTATTTGACTATCTATTCAAGAGCAACTCTGATATCTTGACTACGAGGTAGAAAATCCACTTCAGGAATACATGAAGGGAAGAAGTAATTGATGTACCTTTTGGATTCACCTTAAAGGATAATTGCATCAGTCAACAGCAAGTGGCATTGGGGCCATCCTTATCTAATCATGTGTGTATTAAGTTTTAGGTTGATGAATCCTAGGAAAACAGACTCATATAGGAAAAACTGAACTCGCGCTTATCTGAAGTCAGAACTCTCATAAGAAATCCAGTAGATCTTGGATACAGCACAAAAGGGAACATATCTTGGTCGGACAGTAATCTGGTATTGTAAAGGAAGCAGATAAGAAAACTCCTTTCAGGGCCAATTGTATAAAGCATTTAAAAATAGGTTAAAACATTTATGACCTTAGATCAAGGTTAACCTGGAAATCTTCATTGAATAAATGTTAATTCTAGATCATATCACTGTGAAGTTGGATCACAGCTGACTGGTGAAATTTTGTGGCTCAAAGTCTGGTTCAGCTCCAATTGCCGCCAGTTTACAGTGTAGTGGTGCTATGATTCATGTCATCCGTTTTTAGCAGATACCAATTGAAATAATCTCTTAACACCTCTTGGGAGACAACTCATAATTTATGTAATTAGTTCAAAGGCATTTTACAGGCATTTACCAGCAGAGTAAGAAAAGAAAATTCAAAAATATTTGCGGCCAACAGTTAACTATGGGAATTTTGACAGCAGTCGATAATGATTCAACAGCACCTATATATATTCTCTTTTGGCACGAGTAGCAGTAACTATGTAATTCGCATTAAATTTTTAGTACTGAATATGTCTTTAAATTGTTACAATTCCACGTGCACTGATAAATAAAATGTAAGTATTTTGAAATAAACTACCCACATAACTCTGTTTCATTAATTTTGGTGGCTCAGCGGTTGGGTTGCGGAATGCAGTGCAGAAAATCAGGAACCCATGTCAATTCTTGAAATTTTTTACTACTTTCTATACATTACTGGTTGTACAGATAATGATAACAACATTACCATGCTATCCCATACCACTGAAATCATATCAAACTCCATTTTCCAAGCATTCTGGACCACTGTTGGACAAAATTCTGTGTGCAGTAACACTATTCAATGTGACTTACATTGTTTCCTTTCTTTTACTTTACAAATATGTGAGCATCTAGATGTGTCCGCAGAGAATGATGATGACGAGCTCCCTGCATGTTCCGTGAAAGGGTGAACCCACTCTTGGACTTAAATAACAAGGCATTTAAGCTGAGGTTTTGTTTGGAGAAAAGTGCTCTAGAGCAGTTGCAACTAAAGCTCAGAGACTATCTGATAAAACCAAAAAAATGGCTCTGAGCACTACGGGACTTAACATCTGAGGTCATCAGTCCCCTAGAACTTAGAACTACTTAAACCTAACTAACCTAAGGACATCACACACATCCATGCTCGAGGCAGGTTTTGAATCTGCGACCGTAGCGGTCGCGCGGTTCCAGACTGAAGCATCTAGAACCGCTCGGCCACTCCAGCCGGCAATCTGATAAAACCAACCAACCACTGACTGCTATGTGCATACTGCAGTTAACCTTAAGATTTTATGCCACAGGAACCTTTGAAATAATGGTTGGTGATCTGTTTACAGCAGACATAGCAACAGATTGCAGAGCTGTCCAAAAGGTATCGGCCTTATGAGAGAAAGTCAACAGCAACTTCTCTCCACACCTTTACCTTGTTGGCCACAGTGACTACCTGGTCTGCCTCCCCCCCCCCCCCCCCCCCAACTCAGTTATATCTTTATACTGGCCCAACACAATTTCCAGCAGCAAATCTCTCTCATATTGGGAAAAGTTTGATGATTGCTTCTCTTTCTGTTTACTTGCTCCCATAGTTACAGCATGACACCTTTGATAATAAATGCTGCATATTTGCAATGTACAATAAACATCTGCTATTGAAGCTCAATAATTGTGTCAATAGCCAAATTTAGCTGTGTTGCCAAGCATGTTATGTGCTACTTAAGATCAAATCTGACTCTGCTTCACTGGATCCAACTTTAGTGTTATATAATGGAGCTGAGTCCCAAACACAGTTCAATTTCTGATCTAATGTCATATTTGGTCTCCAGTCAGCAATATTTATACAATTGACCATCAATGTTGCAAGTAGGATAGGACAAAGGGCAAAATATTGGGAGGCCCTTACCAAATACAACCTTGCAATTAAGCAAGCAAACTTATCATCCTGAGAGGCATTCTGTGACGAGATGGAAGGTACATCTACTTGCACGACTTCATAAAATCCTCCCTCAAATAACAACTAATCCAGACAGGATGATGGGGATACAAGGACAGCATGTGAGACACTGGGTATGCTCCTCAAGACCACCTTCTCACAATGCACACTGCCAGCTAACAGACCAAGATTCAGTCCTTGGGAGGTTCTGGTTTACTGGTAACCAAAGGGAGAACTGGGCATCTGCCAGAGAATGTGTTGCTCTCATCTGTTCAAGTCACCAGGCCCAGAATGGATCTTTTTGACTCTACTGCAACAGGCAGGGGAGGGATTAATTAGATTCATATGCAGATTATTTAGTCAGCCTAGCAGCACCAACAGTCACCCCTATTACTTGGAGGAAAGTGAAGGTTCCATTCTGAAGCCACGGAGAACTGACCATACCAAGGCTAAGGATATGAGACTGATCAGACTGTCCTCCTTCCTCCAAAGGACATTAAAAAATATTGATTACTGTGCACGTTATGGAAAGGAGGTTAACAAATTCCTCTACATGAAAACCAACATCCATATCACCCAAGCAAATCATGTCAAACAGCCCCTCACCAACTTGTTGGGATCTTCGTACATCCATAGTTGAAATGGAGAACAGTGGGACGTCAGCTGGTAAAATTTATATTAAAAATTAAGAAATTCCTCCAGCTGTATTTAAGGTTTCAATTTTATTTTGGCAACTAGTTTCAACGTTGTAACAATGTCATCTTCAGGCCCATACACTCGTTGACGTCAGCTGCGTGCGACTGATACTAGAAGTCAGTGGTGAGATATGGGCATGCTCCGTGCGGAAGGTGGGTAGTAACTAGTTGGGAAGTTGGAAATAGCTCTACACTGTCTGGAAATTGCTCTCTTCATCTTCCTGTATATTGAGTGAGCTTTTAACAATACAACCTCTGAGTCCATGGTTTGAGCCGCAAAAGAGCATGGCATTAAGACCACCATATATGCAGGTGGACGAAGACCATGATGAATAAACGAAAGGTAAAAGCTACCATGATGAATGCAAAAACTGATCAATGCAACAACAAGGTGTCTGTAAGGAGGGGTTTTGTCCTCACTACTGTGGAACCTAGTGGTGAGTGAACTCAGAGAGTAAAAACTAGAGGTTACTTTTGCCAAAGATACACAGACGATTTAGTTGTAGTAATACTTAACAAAATTTTAGTACCTTTAGAAGAATGGCTCAGTAAGCACTGAATATTCTAAAAAACTGGATGGATGGATGGACTGGTTGATGGGGTTAAAGAGATCAAACTATGAGGTCATCTGTATCAAGCTGGGAATAGTCCCCAGAGAGGAAGAACACAAAAGACAAATTGTGATTAACCTGACTGCATCTGAAAATCAAGAAAACCAAGAGACAGAAGCAAGTAGAAGGGAGAGATCAGTGAAAGGGTGAAGGTGGGAGAATTGCCCCAGCCAGAAAGCAGCTCAAGGCCCCTGAAAACATTATGTGACTGGAGAGACATCATCTGCTTCTGACTAGTGCTTGCACACCCCCATTACTACAAGAAAACTAGCTACATGGACAAGATAAAATCTCACAAAACAGAACAATGACGACGGGAAGGTAAACCAACATCAGACATAAAAGAATAAGAATTAAAAAGGTGGGATGGGCAGGAGCCAGGTCGGACCACTGAGCACAGGCAGCCATGTGCCCCCTGGGTTGCAGCAGGCAACGGGGCATCCCTCCAATCTCTCAAATGGCTGATGAGGCAAATGCGCCCTACATCAGAGAGAAGAGTAGAAACCACTTTCATGGTGGGTTGGGTGGTTTAAAGGTGGGAGAAAGGACCAAACTACGAGGTCATCGGTCCCTTGTTCCTAATAAAACAATGCCACAAGTGTGAGAATAAAACGGACAAAACATATAACACAAAACTGAAAGAAAGGAAAAGCCACAACAATGAAGGGAAGGCAACGAACACTAAAAGGAACAAAAGAGGACAAGAAAACAACAGAGAGACGCTAGAAACAAAAGAGAGTAAAACATGAAAGCAGATTACAGTGGCTGGCCAACCACGAGAATAAAAAGGGAAAGCCAGCCACTCTGCAACACATTAAAACCTCCACCCTAAAAGCATTAGGGTGGAGGACACAGAGAGACGAAGGACGCGTGCTTAAACCTACATAAAAGTATAAAACCCACGCTCATACATAAAACGTAAAACTAAAGCTGATGTGGAGGCATTGTTGCCCAACACCGAAGGCAGGGTGCTGGGAAAGTTAAAAGTCTGCTGCAGAGCGGCTAAAAGTGGGCAGTCCAGCAAGAGGTGGATGACTGTCATTTGGGAGTCAAAGCAACACTGAGGTGGGCCCTCGCGATGTAGCAGGTAACCATGCGTTAGCCACATATGGCCAATGCAGAGCCAGCAGATGACAACTAATTCCCTGCGAGAGGCCTGCATGGAAGACTTCCACACATTCATAGTCTCCTTAATGATACGCAGTTTGTTGTGCGTACTGTTATGGCATTCTGTCTCCCAAAGCCGCAAAACCCTGCGGTGTAAGACTGAACGCAGGTCAGCTTCGGAGATGCCTATCTCCGGAAGCAGATTCCACGTTGCCTGTTAGGCCAGCCTGTCGGCAAGTTCGTTGCCGGGGATTCCGATGTGTCCTGGGGTCCACACAAACACCATGGACAGCAGGTCTGTTCCAGGGCATAGATGGAATCCTGAATGGATGCTACCAGAGGGTGGCAAGGGTAGCACTGGTCGATAGCTTGTAGGCTGCTCAATGAGTCAGAACACAGGAGAAATGACTCGCCAGGGCATGAGCAGATGTACTCAAGAGCACGAGATATGGCCGGTAGCTCTGGAGTGAAAACACTGCAGCCACTGCACACTCCCATAGTCAATTCGAGATTGGACAAGGGCTCTGTAGAGCTGCTGCAGCAGCATACAGCGATCTGCACCCCAAATGGTATCGCTCAGGCAACGGAGGGCACTGAGGTGCTGCCAGCACTTCTGCTTAAGCTGATGAAAATGAGGGAGCCAAGTCACTCTAGCATCGAAAACCAGTTGTAGGAATTGATATGTCTCCACTACAGTGAGGGGATCATCATCAAGGTAAAGTGCAGGTTCCGGATGAATGGTACAACACCGACAGAACTGCATGAAACACGACTTTCCAGCTGAAAACTGGAAGCCATGGGTTAGAGCCCATGACTGCACCTTGTGGACGGCTACCTGGAGATGCCGCTCAGCAACAACAGTACTGGAGCAGCAGTACAAAATGCAGAAGTCGTCTGCATACAGAGAAAGTGGGACAGACGGCCCTACAGCTGGTGCTAGACCGTTAATGGCCAATAAAAATAGACACACACTCAATACAGAGCTCTGCAGGACTCCATTCTCCTGGATATGGATGGAACTATGGGAGTCACCAATTTAGACACGGAAAGTACGGAGCGACAGGAAGTTTTGGATAAAACTTGGGAGAGGTCCCCAGAGACCTTACTCATACAATGTGGCAATCAGGTGTTGCTGTCTGGAAAAGGCTGTTCGGATGGCAGACTCGATGGACACAAGATTATCAGTGGCAGAGCGACCCTGGCGGGAGCCGCCCTGACATGGAGCCAGCACCCCACGTGACTCCAGGACCCAACCCAACCGCCGACATACCATACGTTCCAGCAGCTTATAAAGAATGTTGGCGATAGCTATTCACATCAAGCGGGTTTTTACTGGGTTTGAGTAACGGAATGATGGTGTTCTCCTGACATTGCGATGGAAAGATACCATCGCAACAGATCCAGTTGAAGATGATGAGAAGATGTCGCTTGTAGTCGGATGAGAGATGTTTAATCATCTGGCTGTGGATCCGATCAGGCCCAGGAGCTATGTCTGGGCAATGTGCAAGGGCACAGAGGAGCTCCCACTCTGTAAATGGGGCGTTACAGGATTCACTGCAGCATGTAGTGAATGAGAAGACATTCTCTTCCAGCGACTGTTTTGAGTGTGTGAAAGGCTGGGGGTAATTCTACGTCACAGAGGTTCGAACAAAGTGGTCGGCAATCGCGATTGCGTCAGTACATAACTTGCCATTTATGATAATACCAGAGACAACTGTTGGGGCCAGGTACCAGAAAAGAAGTCTGATCTTTGCCCAGACTTGGGAAGGTGACGTGTGGCACCCAATGGTGGAGACATATCTCTCCCAACACTCCTTTTTCCTTTGTTTGATTAGGTAGCGAACATGGGCACAGAGCCATTTAAAGGCTATGAGGTGCTCCAGGGAAGGGTGCCACTTATGCCGCTGTAGAGCTCGCCGACACTCTGTAATTGCTTCTGCGACTTCCGGCGACCACCAAGGGATTGCCTTACGCCTCAGGCATCCTAAAGAGCAAGAGATCGCTTTTCCTGCTGCAGAAACAATAGTGCTAGTCAGCTGCTCAACCATCACATCGATGTTACAGTGTGGGAGAGATTCATCAGTGACAGCAGAGGTGGAAGTTCCCCAGTCCGACTTGTTCAAAGCCCATCGGGGCAGGTGTCTGTGTGCATGACACTGGGGCAGTGACAGGAAGATGGGGAAGTGGTCACTACCACACAGGTCGTCATGTGCTCTCCAGTGGATAGATGGGAGAAGTCCTGGGCTGGAAATTGATAAATCAATGGCCGAGTAACTACCATAAGCCACACTGAAATGTGTGGCGGCGCCAGTATTTAAGCTGCAGAATTGTGACAGTCAAGTTTCGACATCTCTGCCTCGGCCAGTAAGCATTGTACCATCCCACAAGGGGGTTATGGGCATTAAAATCTCCCAGAAGTAGGAAAGGTTTAGGGAGTTGATCAATCAGTGCAGCTAATACATTCATGGGTACTGCACCATCTGGAGGAAGATATACATTGCAGACAGTTATTTCCTGCATCTTCCTTATTCTGGCAGCCACACCTTCAAGAGGGGTTTGAAGGGGCACAGGTTCACTACAGACCGAGTTCAGGAGATAAAACACAAATTCCACCTGACCCTCGATTATAGTCGCTACGGTTCCTGTAATATCCCTTATAGCCACGGAGGGCAGGGGTCTGCAGTGCTGGGAACCACGTTTCCTGGAGGGCAATGCAGATAGTAGGTGTAAAAGTTAACAGTTATCGTAGCTCAGCCAGGCAGAGGAAAAAACCGCCACAATTCCACTGGAAGAAGGCATCGTGAGACTGGGAAGGCATGGAACATTCAATGAGGCAGTTTACGCCTCTGAGTCACCTGCTGCCACTGATTTATTGCCTGAGCAGTCTATATCCATTGTGTCTGAGGGTCTAACGAAATCTAGGTCCTCAGCAGACGCCAAAATCTCCACCCCACCCTCAGCCGCAGATCTTGTAGGTAGCAGTGGTGTGGGTGCCACCGCTATTTCCTTGGTCTTAGGGGTTTTCTTTTTGGATTTCTCTCACTGCTCCTTGGGTTTCCCTAGCTAGGACTACTTCACTAGCTCAGTCTCCGGGACTGAGGATGAGCGTGAAGCGCTATGACCAGCTGCTTTTGGTCTCTTCAGCCACTGGCGGGTGTCGTCTTTCCCACTAGAAGAAACCTGGGAAGTGAGTGACCCGAGGGACCCATTCCTAGCGAGAGAAGCCGAAGAAGGTTTACGCTTCTCCGGCTTAGATGGTTGGGGGGCGGGGGGGGGGGGGGGGGGGGGGTGTTGCTCCCGAAGTAGGTGGTGCAGGAGCAACAGGGACGGAAATGCCCCCCACCATCAAGTGGGCAGGTGTGTTGTTCCAGCTCTGAGAGGTGACCTGGGTTGGCGGAGCTGATGGTGCCAGAACTGTTGTAGCAGCGGTGTAAGACGTTGTCATACGCACAGAATGGAGGCGTTCAAATTTTTTCTTAGCCTCAGTGTAGGTCAGTCTGCCAGGGTCTTGTACTCCATGATTTTCCTTTCTGTCTGGAGAATCCTGCAGTCTGGCGAGCAAGGCGAATGGTGCTCTCCACAGCTGACCCAGATGGGAGGCAGGGTACATGGTGTATTGGGATGTGATGAGCGTCCACAATCTCGACACGTGACGCTGGAAGTACAGTGGGAAGACATATGGCCGAACTTCCAGCACTTAAAGCACCGCATTGGGGAGGGATATAGGGCTTTACATCACAGCGGTAGACCATCACGTTGACCTTCTAGGCCAATGTATCACCCTCTAAGGCCAAGATGAGGCACCAGTGGCAACCTCATAATCCCTCGCACCCTGGTGGACTCGCCGCACGAAAAGTACACCTCGCCACTCTAAATTGGCGCACAGCTCATCATCAGACTGCAAAAGAAGGTCCCTGTGAAATATGATACCCTGAAGCGTATTTAAGCTCTTATGGGGCATGATGGTTACAGAAACACCCTCAGCTTGTCACAAGTGAGTAACATCCATGACTGAGCAGAGGATGCTGTTTGGATCAAGACTGACCCAGATATCATTTTGGACAAGCCCTCCACCTCACCAAACTTGTCCTCTAAATGCTCAACAAAAATGAAAGATTCCACATCAGCTCTCGAGCATACAAGGTACCGGGGCGAATAAGATCCACTGCCATCCTTAGCCTGATGTTCCTGCCATGGTGTGGCCAGGGAGGGGAACGATTTGGGGTCATACTTCTGCGCGTTAAATTGAGCTCGTGATCGCTTAGAGACTGCTGGTGATGGACTACACTTCATCACGTGTCATCCGCCCTGATGCCACCCACTCCAACCAGGGGCCCTCCCCACGGCGGCCACCCAGCTGCAGCGAAGGCCACCTGGCAGGATGGCCTTTGCCAGGAGTCCCGATGCTCCAGGCGGATGGGCATCTAGCCCTTGGCATACGTGGGGAGTTAACGGCGCAAGCATCAGCAGAGCAATGCCTGTGTGGTCAGGGGGCTACAAGCAACAGGGTACATGGCAGCCCCACCACAACGGACTGGCTACCGTGCTGGGCATCAGGGGCAAATAAATCCATGGTCATTGTCCATGCATATAGTGACACTGCATAGTGCTTGGTGGATAACGCACCAAGGAAGGTGTCCTCGCCCAAGAGATGAGAATGAGCGGGACTGAAATGCGAGGATGAGAAAGTGGGCTAAGGATCTCCATGCACGATGGACACAATGGACCTTGTAAGGCTCCCTTCCCCAATTGGCTCACTCTTCGGGAAAATTTTGAAGAATGGAGGTCATACCCTACAGGGGACCATCACATGGTGTCCGAAACGTGTGGAACTCCTTTTAGTCGCTTCTTACGACACACAGGAATACCTCGGGCCTATTCTAACCCCTGGACCCACAGGGGGGACAATTCATTTAGACACATACTTAGGATTTAGTTACATGTATTACAATATGTGTGTTAAAGCTATATCTCAGCAGACCTTCATTTAACCCAATTTCAAGGGACTGAAAAATATTCAATTCAGTTTAACAAAGTTTGAATTAATGAGGTTTTCTGTAAAAATATATGGCTGTTGAGTTCATTTTATCTTGTTATGGGTAGCAACAAATAAGGATGCACTATCTGCAGGACTTCTACGAAAAATAAAAATAACTATACTGTGTATGTGCAACAGTATTTCTGGCCTTTGTTTAATTGTTGTGTGTGTGTGGGGGGGGAGGTCAAATTTGTGTGTCCCTCACAATAATACAATTACATACATATTGTGGAGCAATATTGTGCCCACTGAATTAGTGTGAATCTTAAGAAACACTTTAATGTACTGTTGTTTACAGCACTAAGTTTTGATCAGAACATGTTTTAGTTTACAGCAAAGTCTTGACAATTACTTCTATACATTAATTTGAAAACAAAATCATTAATTGTTTGTTGAACAGTTGGTCAAAATAATATGGTATTCTCTCAAGATACCACACAAAAAGCAGTCTAAATTGCCATGGATACATAAGAAAGGGCAGCCAATCTTTTGAGAACAGCAACTGCAACTTCAATGCCGGGTTGCAGTGCCATACCTTCACGTCTCTCCTCAGAAGACGACAGTAAAGCATTATCATTAAATTCTGCACATAAGCAACAGAACCGATGTTGGGTTCTTCAGCAACACAGATGTTGTCTTCCTGTGTCCATTCTTCAGTGTTGTCAGGACAAGTGGACACTCACCGGGTGTAAGCATTCAGAAGAGCAGCATCAGAACATGAAATTGTTTCTGCATTATGAGTATGTTCAGATGTTGGATCGTCAGCTTCCTCTTCAGTTTCGCCGGCATTATCAGTTGCTGCGCAGGACTTCTTAAAACAGTTAGTCATGAAACTTCCTGGCAGATTAAAACTATGTGCTGGACCGAAACTCGAACTCGGGACCTTTGCCTTTCGCGGGCAAGTGCTCTACCAACTGAGCTACCCAAGCACGACTCACGCCCCATCCTCACAGCTTTACTTCCGCCAGTATCTCGCCTCCTACCTTCCAAACTTTACAGAAGCTCTCCTGCGAACCTTGCAGAACTAGCACTCCTGAAAGAAAGGATATTGCGAAGATATGGCTTAGCCACAGCCTTGGGGATTTTTCCAGAATGAGATTTTCACTCTGCACTGGAGTGTATGCTGATATGAAACTTCCTGGCAGAAAAGTTTGGAAGGTAGGAGGCGAGGTACTGGCAGAAGTAAAGTTGTGAGGACGGGGCATGAGTCGTGCTTGGGTAGCTCAAGTGGTAGAGCACTTGCCCGCGAAAGGCAAAGGTCGCGAGTTTGAGTCTTGGTCCAACACACTTTTAATCTGCCAGGAAGTTTCATATCAGCACACACTCCGCTGCAGAGTGAAAATCTCATTCTAGTTAGTAGTAATGTCTGTTGTAACTTCATCCCATATAGCTGATATGTTGGAGATAGCTTGGGTAGTTTGATGGCACTGCTGGCAGCTTTAGCACATTGACATCCGTAATTACTCATCATTCAGGTGATTATTCCCTTAACCTATGGCTCCAGACACCTCGTGGTGTTAACTGGTAAGAAGACAACTTCTATATTTGGAAGTTCCTGGTCACTGACTTGATGTGCCAAAGAGTGTTCCAAAGTTATCAAAATATCTCTCTTTCTTGCAGCCATTTGTTACTGAACCTTCAGGAGACAGCTACGGAAGAGAGATTGCATATCCAAGCTTTGTTATTCTCATAGTGACATGGCAGACTGAATAGCCTGATGTTTTCAACATGCGGATTTCTGTATTTTCCAATCACTATTAGTTTGAGCTAATTAGTATCATCTGAATTTGCAACACAAGACCACCATCAGCCTCTCTTCACTGTGTTTTCCTTGACTTTTTCCAGGCACCAAGTTATAGAAAACTCCAGCTTCATTCATATCAACCACATTCCTTGGGTAATACATATGACAGAGCTTGAAATTCGCACCACAACTCATTGGCATCTTCCAAGTTTACTCTATGTGCCTCCCCACGGACACTGACAGTACTGATTTTATGCTGCCTCTGGAAATGCGACAACCAGTCCTCAGAACACACAAACCCAGAAATTTCCTTTTTCTGGTTGATTTCATGAGCCTTTTCTTTAAGTATGGGGGTGTAAAATAGAATTTGAAGTGAGGGCATGTGTTGGAACCATTCAAACAGTGAATCCTCCACTTCAGGTTTGGTTGGCCTCATGTGCTTGCTAGTGTTACTAAATGAACAGCTTGCCCAATTTCCCGCTATTTTCTGTCTTGAATTTATTATTGATGAGAGAGCACACTTCAGGATCTGGAACTGTTCTGCAACCTGTCGTCTCTTCATGGTCAACCATATGTAGAACTTGTTCCTCTTGTTTTAATGTCAGACCACTACAAGCTCGTTTCTGTTTCAGCACTGTACTGTAAATGATGGGGAAAAAAACCACATTCACTCTTCACAAGCAGACACACAGATTGCTCTGGATTGTTGCATGTCACGTGCTGCATGCTGTCTGCTGACCAACCCCTCTCTTCCCCTGCCCTTGCATCTTCTGCTGTGGAAGTGACAGATGAGCAGCAATCAAGCGATCCGCCCATTGTTGCGAAATTACAGCACAGCATATCAGACATGGAAATTTTAGTTTGTAGTACAAATTACCTGAAATTCAGTTTAAATGATGTATTTTTCGATGTAATTCAGCAAGGACCAAACAGTTAGTATGGGTCAACCAAGTTCTCAGTTTATCTGATTTCAAAATAATGATGGTCTACTGTAATATCAAAACTCTATGGAAAATGTATTGGGAAGGGGGGGGGGGGGGGGTGAGAAGGTAGATATTGCTGAGAAAGTACGTATGAAAATCTTGTCTCAGTTTACTTCATATGAAAAAGACACACACATGCTGTGAAACACACAAATGATTAGATGATGTGTTACTTACATATTTTAGTATACTGTTATGACTCTCCGTTTATACAGTGGTATAAACAACAATTTATATTCCATGATGATATTTTCTTGTATATAAATGTATGTACACTTATAACAATAATGGAAATTCCTGACTGGAGCAATGTGTAAAATAAAAGAAATGCAACCACTCACTCATAGCAGATTGATGTGTGGAGCACAGAAACACATAATACAAAACTGCATTCACGCTATCTTTCAAGTACTAGTTCTTTTTCTAGCAAATGAACAGACTGACCAGTCTTGCTGTGGCCATGGGAATGTGTGTTTGGTTGCTTGTGTTTGTGAATGTTTGCACTTGACAGTGATCTACTTTAGGTGAGTGGTTGGCTCTCTCTTATTTTATGTATATACTGTTATGGTTGTTTGGTTGTTATTTGAACATGTTCTCAATCACATGACTTCACATAAAAAAACAGTTTCTCAAATAACTGCTGATGATCTTATTTTGTTGCTGAGAAATTTTACCCGACTTTTTTTGACCCATTTGTCTACTAATTCTTATACTTCCAGCTCAGTCGTTTGTTTAGTATGTACCTGTTTTGTCCTGTGTGAGGAGAACCTGGTTCTGTGTTATAGATACCACAAAAATGTTGTAGGACAAGCTGATAATGATACAATGAAGTGAAAGACTGCTAATTCCTACTTGAGCAGATAGATACAATGGTGGACTGATAAAGAGAATGGGTACCCCAGTATGGACCATGACTACTGGTAAAAGAGAAGTCTAAAGAACTGACTGTTAGTCAAGGCTATAAGATAACACCATTCACTCTGTAAACATTTGCAACACTTAGTTTTGACAACATTTCTAATTTATTTTGCACCAACAAAAAACAAAATTTTTTTAGTAATGGCCTCTTACATCACAGCACTCTCACCCACAAATATTTGTATGGAATTCTGGATACATTATGTAATGTAATTGAGCCTAAGATACATTGTGAATCTTACAAAACCATAGAGTATCAATATCTCCACTTACAAAAAGAAAAGCTCATACAAAAACTATGTCAACTAAAATTAAATATTTATATTCCATGTCTTTAAAACAAAGCTGTAGTTTTTAACCAACAATTTTGTAGATTCAATTCTATTACATTTTGTTAAATATGTACTAGCGCTGTCTCTGACAAGGATGTAAACTTCTTGCTTTGTATAGTATCTATGTACTTCTTGATCACGAACAGACTTGGCAGGAGGTTGTGATTGGCAGAATGGTGTTGTAAATGGTGGTCAAGTCATTTTGTGAGGCTGCAGAAAGCAGGCATATTCTTTGAGTTATTAGCTAAATTGTGTCACAATGCACAAAGAGTTATAACATAAATCTTTAAAAGCTTTAGTTGTTTTACTTCATTTCCTAACTTAAGATTGACCACACATTCACAATCCTTACATCAGTTAATTTTCTACATTCTGGCCCAGCCTACACACATTATCACGTCTCTGAAAAACACAAGAAGCCAGCATCAAGACAAAATGTTGTATCTCAGTATGTGAATAAGTCCATTAATGCATCGCACTTCACTTCATAATGTCACATGTATGGTCTAACGACAAGTCATTCAATATGCAGCACTGAAGTGGTATATTACAAGTTACACAACATGACATCTAGTACCAAGTCCAGCATTTTGAGTCCTGTGTCACAGTTACCATATTTTGTGATTCAGAAGCAAATATGATGTTTATTTTAATGATATGAAGAGATTTTGATTGATTAATTGAAAGGGGTATGGGACCGAACGGTGAGGTCATCAGTCCTGTGAATCCAAGGTGAGTTACAGAAGAAAGAGTCTGCAAAAATTGGACGGATTCAGTCAGGGGAGTCATATTATAAAATAATGAGCATTAAACACACACAGTAAAAGCATGAAAGCTGAGACCAAATCTAAAAACTGGAAAAGGATGGGGGGGGAGGGAGGGGGGGGGGGGGAGCAGTCATGGGGCACAGACTGTGAAGACTGCAAAAGAAGTCCCAACCCCCAACCACAACCAACCTGCCCCTGCTCCAAAACTAAAGGAGAACCTTGTATCTGGAAATAAAAACCACTTTCACATAGTAAACTGAGGACCAGGTCAACCATCCGTGGTTCGTCTGGTAATATTAAACTAAAGGAAGTAGGAAGACTAAACTCAACACGAAGGGCTGAAAGAAGGGGACATGCCACCAATATGTGAGATATCGTCAGTCTAGTGCCACAACCACATTGTGGGGGTGGGTCGTTCCGTAGGAGGAAACAATGGGTGAGCCGGGTATGACGAATGTGTAAACGGCTTAAAACAGTGGACTCCTTCCAATAGGAGAGGAAAGAAGAGTGCCAAACTGCAGTAGACTCCTTGATTGTGCAGAGTTTATTACTATGAGCACTAGTGCTCCAGATGGCATTCCACTGTTGGGCAAAGAGAGATTTGATGTAGATCCGCATATCCGCAGCTCCGCAGCTGGAATCATGAAAGGAAAAGGAGTAAGTATCTGCTTGTCTGGCCAAACGGTCGTGGGATGTCCACGACTTGGGACCCAGAGAAAGATGACTGAACAGGCAGCACGTTCAAGGGGAGAGAGGTGGTCATGGATAGCAGAGACCAAAGGGTGACAAGAATAGCATCGATTGATAGCCTTCAGGCTGCCAGTGAAGTCGGAACAAATTAAAACACTGTGGAGGGAGGCCTGAGAAACAAAAAGGAGAGCCCTGGAAATGGCTAGAAGCTTAGCTGTGAACACACTACATGATCCTGGCAACAAATGGTGCTCGAAGCCAGTAGGAGACATGAAAGTGTATCCCACCTTATCATTAGTCTTAGAACCATCAGTGTAAAAGAGTAAAAGATAGTGGCACCCTGGAACTCTGCAAGGATGGCACATATAAGATGCCGGTAAACCATAGGAGCAACAGAGACATTAGGACCCTGGAATAGATCAGACCTAATCCATCGTCTAGGAGGAGGGAGAAATCTCTCATTGGTGAAGAGCACAGGGTACACAGAATGGTCAAGGAACTGGCATATGGCGATTGCGTAAGAGACAAGGAGTTGGCTCCATCGGATGTGTAGAGGGGGAATCAATGCTTCTGTGAGGAGACTATCAACAGGCCTAGTGCGAAAGGCACCAATAGCCAGACGCACCCCACAATGCTGGACAGGGTCAAGGCATTTGAAAGTGGAAGGAGCTGCTGAGCCATAAACCTGACTACCATAATCCAGTCTGGACAAGACCAGATGGAGAAGAGTGGAACAGTCTGCACCCCCAAGATGTGGGGGCCAGGAGGCGGAGAGCATTAAGCTTCCACATGCATGTAGCCTTTAGGTGGCAAATTTGGGGCAGCCATATCAGCTTGTTATCAAAAATAAGGCCCAAGAAATGGGACTGTGCTACAACATCGAGGAGCTGGTTGCCTAAATAAAGTTCTGGATCGGTGTGTAATGTGGGTCGACAACATGAATGCATTACCCACATTTTGGAGGGACAAAACTGGAAACCATGGGCAGTGGCCCACGCAGAGGCCCGTCGGATGGCACCTTTGAGCTCATGCTCAGCAGACGCTACCAAGTAGGAGCTGCACCAGATGCAAAAATTGTCTACGTACAATGCGGGGGTAACCAGAGGCCCAACGAAGGTCACTAGCCCATTGATGGCAATGAGGAAGAGTGTGACACTTTGCACAGAACCCTGTGACATACCATTCTCCTGAATCTGAGGGGCACTGAGTGAAGAGCCAACTCGAACCCAGAATAGCCGGTAAGATAAAAACCTGCGGATAAAAATCTGAAGGGGAGCACAGAAGCCCCAGTCATGGAGGGTAACTAAAATGTGATGGCACCAAGCCACGTGCCATACGCCTTATGTAGGTCAAAGAAAACTACGACAAGGTGCCAGCAGCAAGTAAAAGCCTGTCAGATGGCTGATTTCAATCTGAGTTTATGGTCAGTTGGAGATCGCACTGTCCAGAAGCCACACTGATACGAAGACAAAACGCCCCAAGATTCCAGTACCCAACATAAGATGAAGTTGACCACCCTTTCGAGCAGTTTACGAAGTACATTCGTAAGGCTAATGAGGTGGTAGCTGTCTCAAGATGTTGGGTTTTTCCCGGGCTTAAGGATGTGGATAGCTATACTGTCTCACCATTGTGATTGAAAAGCACCTGTGAGCCAGATTTGGTTGAAGACCCTGAGGAGCTGCTGCCTCTGGGGAACGTCCAAATGTTGGATTATCTGATTGTGAATGGAATCTGGCCCTGTGGCTGTGTCTTGTGAAGAGCTAAGACCCTGCACCAAATCCCATTCAGCGAAAGGTGCATTATAGGGTTCAACATGGTGCAGGAGAAATGGAGGGGGGGGGGGGGGGGTCTGCTCAAACTCTGCATTTCTGCTGAAGAAAGGTAGGAGGGTAGGAAGCAGACGATGTTGCCGTCATAAAGTGTGTCACAAGGTGTTCCGCGAGGACCAATGGATCAGTGCACAGAGCACCTTAGAGGTTCACAGACTCTGGACAGTTGACTGTTGCTGGTGGCCCAAAACGCTATGGAGCTTTGACCAAACCTGCGATGAAGAGGGATACATCCCCAGGGAGGAAACATAGCATTCCCAGCATTCGTTTTTACTCCACTTAATGAGGTAACACGCCTTAGTACGGAGACACTTAAATGTGAGGAGGTTGGTCTGGGAAGGGTGTCAAATCGCTGCAGCACCCACTGGCAGTCTGGGACAGTGACAGTGATGGTGACATCCTTGGTACCAGGGAGCCCTGTGGATAGAGGGACAGCAGTGCAAGCAGCATGAGGAAGAGCAGCAGAGATGCCTTGCACAACTGTATCAATGGATTTCGAGAGGGAGGTGTCAAAGTGGACAGCAGACATGTATAAAGGCCAATTGGCCCTGCAGAATGCCCAACGTGGGGGCCTGTCTGCTGGGCAGCAGGGGAACGATAGTATCACTGGAAAATGGTCACTGTCACAAAGATCATCATGGGATGACCAATGTAAGGAAGCCACAAGGGCAGGGGAGGAGGTCGTGAGGTTGACAGCAAAGAAGGTGCCATGAGCGGTACTGAAGTGGGTAGGGGAACCATCATTGAAGGGAGACAAATCGAGGTCCGTGGTAAGATGGTCGGTTAGCATACCCCTACCCATTGAAGTGACACTCCCCCACAGTGGTTGGTGGGCATTGAAGTCCCCATGGAGGAGAAACGGGGCGGGAGTTGCTGGATTACGGTAGATAGTGCAAATAATCAAGTGGCCTACCTGGATGGAGGTAGACATTGCAAATGGTGATTGCTGGAGTCGTTTGCACTCTAACTTCTATTACTTCCAAGGTGGTACGCAGGGGGATCCAGTCACTAATGACATTGGAGCGGACCAAAGAGCAGACGCCATCACATGCTATTCCAGGTACAGCACGGTTCCAACAGAACGCCCGATAACCATGTAAAGTTGGAGAGTGGCCATCACGGAAATGCATTTCTTGAAGAATGAGACAGAAGGCAGAATAAGAGGAGACAAGATGTTGCATTTCTAGTAGATGACGGTAGCATCCGTTGCAGTTCCACTGGATGATCATGTGGCGCGAGTCCAAGGCAGACATGGAGAAGCCGAGGAGGAGGTCAGGTCACTTGGTCAGTTGTTGTCACCGACAAGGATGGGGTGACATCCATAAACAAGATGTCAGACCCAGGTTGTGTGGGGGGAGATGGCACCACTGGGGGCACTTTGTCTTGGGATCTATGTTACTGCTTCTTCAGCTTCTGAGGTAGAGGAGAGCAGGGCACAGGGGGAGTACAGGCTTCTGCAAGATCAGGAACCGAAAGATAGCAGATGACCTTGGGGGCACATAGATGGTGCACCTCGTAGCCAGGTGCTGGTGAGAGTCTTCTGGAATGAGACACACTGGGGAGAGGGGTCCTAGGAGGGAGAAGAGATTTTGAGTTCATTATACACTGAAGTGCATAGTGCAAAATTTGATGATTGTTGGAGTGCAGGAAGGTGCAGACCACAACAGCACAAACTTCTAACAAACATATCACTCTTACACAGACAACTAGCTACCTATATTATGTTTACAAATGAAAATCATGCTCTTTAGTACTTACCACCATTTTGCTTCAGAATATATATATCTGCCTTTGGGGTGAATTATCTTAATATCTGAAACAAAGAAAAATAGATGTAGTACACACACACACACACACACACACACACACACACACACACACACACACACACACACACACAATGCCCTCAAGGAACAAATTTATATTTAAAAATACCAACCTACATTAGATTTATGAACACTTCCACAGTGATTCTTTATCAGTTGCCAAATTTTGAATTTGACATGGACGGAAGTGTGCAACGATACAAGTTCTTGATATGATATTTGTTGTTTCGTATTTATATTATAGTGTATGTACTGTATTCAGACATTCTTGGCTTATCCTCCAGTATATATTTGACATACAATGTGCATGTAAAAAATTGCTGATTCTTCAGAGTACATTAATCATTGTAACCCTGAAGGGATTACATCTGGAATATATGGACACTGCACAATGAGTCAAACTAAGAATCTGCATAACTGCTTTGCCATGTTTGTAGAAGGAATATGTAGACATCACAGCCAATAAAATGACATTGTAATAAAGTAATTCAAAACTCCTGGTAACATTTCTGTACTTTTGCTGCACAACTTTGTTGCCCATGAAAACAGAAAATTCCACATACGGCACCATTTTTTTTCTTCCAACCTTCTCCTCCTCCTACTCCTTCATTCTTCTATTCTTTGTACTGACAGTGCTGTTTACAGTACTGACATAGGCATCATTAATTGTTACAGAAAACTGATATTAAGTTAAGAAACCATCATCAAGCAACAAAGCACATATGGATACCCAATAATTTTCACGTTCCATACATGCCTACATGAAGGAAAACCTGAAATATTCAATAAGTCAATGAATGCAATAGTGTTGCTACACAGCAAAAAAAATTAATAATGGCCCTATTTTGTTTATTTTATTTATACTTAACAAGATAATGAACATCTAAGTCAGTAAATATTTTTTAAAAAATGCTATTCTCAAAATTCTGCTGCTTTTCCGTCTGTTCAGCCCTGTTTAGTTGGACATGTATTTTACATGTATTAAATATGTGGACTACAATTAACTCAAATCCACTGAGACATAAATTGAAGCTGCATGCAAGATTGTCTGGACAAGATTCAGTATCACGGGCGGGCAATGGATTCTATCAACCACCAGACTCACATCCTGATGCAACTGAAAAGTTCAGAGGTAACCTCGGTTTACTAGTGTGTAAGTTTCCAAATCATAATGTATTCAGCAGAGGAGACTTTAATAGTTCAACAATCAATCGGAGTAATTTTAGTGGTGAGCATGACAAGACACCCTGTGAGGCATTACTAAATGCCTTCACTGAAAACTACCTAGAAGTGATGGTTCAGAACCCCACAAACTACGGAAATATATTAGATCTAATGGCAACACACAGACCTGACCTCTTGCAGGATGTTTGCAATGACATTGAGACAGTTGTAGCACCAATGATTACCAAAGTACAAAAGAGTAACTAAACATGTAGAGAGTTGTGTATGCTCAGTAAACTCCAAAAAAGGCAGCAATCTCATATCTCAAAGAAGAATTTCAAACTTTCAGTCCAAGACAGAAGCATGTAGAGAAACAATGGCTCCAGTTAAAAACAATAGTTGACCATACACTGGATAGATACGTACTTAGTAGAACAGTTTATAACGGGAAGGTTTCTCCACAGTATACAGTCACTGCAGACAAACTTCTAAGGAAACAAACTACTGCATAACAGGCGTAAAATAAAGCATAGGGCTACAGATAGTGAGGCACTCAAAACAGACTTGCCTGTCAATAGGTCAATGCATGAAGCCTTCAATAACAATTGTAGCAGAATCTTACAGAAGCCTTCTCACAAAACCCAAGTAAATTCTGGTCACACATTAAGGCTGTCAGTAGTACAAGATTTGGTGTCCATATACACAAGGATGACAGGAACTGAAAATTTAGGGTACCAAAGCAAAAGCAGCTAACTTCATTTGAAAATGTATCTTTACAAAGGAACTAGGAGCACTGCCTCAGTTTAATTCTCACACTACAGGAAAGATGAGTGAAATAGTTATTTGTATCAGCAGTGTCAAGAAACAGCTGAAAATAAATAATGTTCTAGGACTTGATAGAATCCCTGTCTATAAAAAATTTAAGGCTGCATTAGTCCCACTTTTAACTATGATCAACCACAGATTTCTCTAATAAATAACAGTGCCTAGTAGTTGGAAGAGATCACATCCACCCATAAGGAGGATTGCGGAAACGATATACAAAATTCTTGTACAATATTTTTGACCTCTGTCTGCTGAAGAATCTTAGAACATATTCTGAGCTCAAAGGTAATGAGATAATTTGAACAGGACGACCACCACCATGCCAACTAGCATTGGTTCTGAAAAATATGTCATGCACCTGACACTTTTCTAACAGCCTAGACAATGAAGACCAAATGAAGGTCTAAAAGGGATAAAAAATCGCCTACTCACAAAATTTTGTACAGTGGTAGTATGTAATGTCAACAACATATTAAACATCCCCACCGCAAGGATGCATGCATGGTGGTGGGGGCCATTTAAAGGTCACTATGTTTTTCTTTAATACCTTCATAACTGCAGCTTATAGAGAAAATGTTTAGCAGTACAAAATTAAATTACATTAAATTCCCTACAAAAAAGGTCCAACTCATTTTTTTTTCTCTAGGACTAATAGTTCCCGCATTGCAGGTGATGGAAAAATTGCAGATTATTAAAAATAGTGTATTAATGGTATAACAATGTTTACAATGAAGTATCTTAAATGTGTGTATCATGTCTAAGTGCAGTAAAGCCGTACTAAGGGATTAATTCTATTCTCAGTGTGTAACAGGGTGGAGGAGGCAGGGGCAGGGAGGGAGGGTGGGTAGAAGTGTCAGGGAAGGTAGGTCAACGGATTGCAGTCATGCACACTGAAGAGCAATCATGTGATTCTACACACTGACATCACAATAAGCAACTACAAGGTGCTTCACAAAGTTATACGAATCCTCCACAACACGCCTTATGAATCACTGGCGATGGAGTGTGCAGACATGCCCAGGGGAGGGGGTTGAGGGGTGGAGCGGACCAAGCAACGAGGTCATTGGTCCCATTGGATTTGGGAAAGATGGGGAAGGAAGTCACCCATGGCCTTTCAAATGGACCATCCAGACATTTTCCTGGAGCGAATTAGCGAAATCACGGAAACCCTAAATCAGGATGGCCAGATGCGGGTTTCAACTGTCGTCCTCCCAAATGTGAGTCCAGTGTGCTAACCACTGTGCCACTTCGGTAGGTGGGATGGAAGTATCTTAAAGTCCTTAACACTATATGGAATACAGATTTAAGTTACTAATACTAATGCAAGAAACGCATATGGACAGAATCTATGTGAAACTCTACGCACTGATCTACACTGCTAGTAGCGAAAATGATTTTTAGTCACCTTGTACAGCAGCTGCAGCATTCTTCTGTAAAAGGTGAGTTCCCCATTATGAGAGCTGCTCAGTTTTCATTTTACAGATAGACTATACCTCCCCGTCATTTTCTGTCCAGTTCTCTTATTTAAGTAGACAAAATAACATCACTGAGCTGGTCATACAGTGGAGTTGTTTTCAGATTATTAAGTGAGTACTTATTTGCAGTTGTTAACTGAGCTATTACGTAAAAATGTTTTAACAGTTGGAGCCATTAACTGACTGCCATACTGAAGAGCCTGTCCTAAGTGAAACATGCTGTTAAAACGTATTTGACAATGTTGATTTTATTGATTCCACTACCACTGTCCGGAATACTTTGCACTGCTTGAGGGTATGGAATGTGTCACCCTGGTATAAGCTCTTCCAACATCTGAAGAGGCCCAGAGGCTTAAATTGTCTCCCTCTGCAACAGAAGTCAAGCAATGCATTACAGCAGATTACTGTTCTAAAGAGTCGTATACCATCAGACATATTCACAGCAACCTTGAAAGATACACTGCGGTTGTGTGGTATGGGGCTCTACTCCTTGCAGCCCACTCTACAAGTGCCAGCGCTTCCTGAATGGAAGATATTTATGCAGAGTACCAGTTGAAAGACGTGCAGTAAGTTTTTTGTCATTCATTAACTCAACAACTAAATGACTATGATACCTTTCCCGCCAACACTACAAAGGTCACTGACATCACCACACCTACAAGTTACACACTTCTCAGCCACTGTTTATAGAAATGTATTCTATATGAAAGCTCACTTAATGACTGCAAATAAGTTCTCATCCAATAAATTGAAAATAACCCTACTATGTAAACATGAGCTCAATGAAGTTATTTTGTCTATTCACATAAGAGAACTAGCAAGAAATGCTGGGGTGGAATAGCCTGTCTGCAAAATGAAAAGTGAGCAGCACTCGTGGTGGGAGAATGATGACTCAGACTCAATTTCCCCACTAGCAGTGTAGAACAGTGTGGAAAGGTTTATGAAGATTCTGTCCACATGCATTTCCTACAGTAGTATTATTAGTAACTCATTGGTATTCCTTGCAGTGCTAATGCAATTAACAACCCCCCCTCCCCTCCTCGGAGAACTCTGTGCACTGCATCACCAGTTATTCATGAAGTGCACTGTGGAGGGTCAGTATAACTTTGTGAAACACCTTGTAGTTGCGTCTGTAATCACCTGCTTGCTCTTCATTTTACAGACCTATGAAGGAGGGGAGTGCATGAGCAAAAGCCAGCAATCTACCTTCCCTGATGCTTCTACCTCCATCCCCAGAATACAATCTATCCCTTAACACAGCTCCACTGCACTTAATATGTGGTACACACATTTAAGATTTATTCTTAACTCATTTCATTTAACAAACACTATTTTTAATAATATATGATTTTTCCACTACCTGCAATGTGAAAATTATTAGTCCTAGAGAAAAAATTAATAGGACCCTCTTTGTAATAAATTTAATGTAGTTTAATTTTATACTGGGAATCATGTTCACAAGCAGCCGTTATTTTCAAGTGAAACATAAAACAGAATCCTTTAAACACCCCCACCCCCTCCACCCACCCACCCACACAAACACAAACACAAACACAAACACAAACACACCGCCACCAGCAGCAGCAGCAGCGGAGATGTTTATTGTGATGTTGACACTTCCTCCTATTATTGCACAAAAGTTTCCCTTCGCTGACTGGACTAAGTGCCATGGTCAAGCAACACACAACACCAAGGTTGTTTCCACTGTCACAGAAGTTTCGCTGGGAAGCCCTTCCACAACCTCCATACAGTCCCAATCTCTCCCCATGCAATTTTCATATTTTTGGAGCCCTGAAGAAAGACATTCATGGCCATCAATTTGCTTCAGACAATGAGGTGCACGCCTATGTAGTTAAGTTACAGACTGCCTTGTAACAATAAAATTTGGAGCCCTCTAGCATCAGAGGGCTGCAAATATGGAGACATGAAGAATAAAGATGTAGAATGTTAATTGTGTTTGTTTTCTTTAAAAAGCTCCAAGAGCTTTTACATAAAGTTTGCAGGCATTACCTCCCGGCATGACTTTGTAATAAACAATTGACTTACTTTTTTCCCTTCTGTCTTGCTTTCATTTGACTGCCCCTCATAGAAAAAATGTCTGGCAGAAAAGTTACAGGTCTTATTATTAATGTTGCTGCTTTGTATGTTTTATCAGCAAGTAAACAGGTTTTTCAGAACCTCATCAGCAAACTGAGGAATGATAAACCACATATAACACACTATTTTGTTACTGTACAAACAATTTTCCTTTCCAGAATCAGTTTTCACTCTGCAGCAGTGTGTACATCAATTTGAAGCTTCCTGCCAGATTACAGCTGTGTGCTGCACCAGGACTAAATCTTGGGGTCTCGAGAACTGGCTGTGAAAGCTAAGGTCCCATGTGCGAATACCAGCCTGGCATACAGTCTTAATCTGCAAAGAAGTTTCAACTCTCCTTTCAGCTGTATTATTCTGTTGTTCCAGTCATATAATGCTGGTTTTGGGGTAATCTGATTCATTTCCCATGAACCAGCTACATAATCAAAGTGCAATCAGCTTCCATGAAATATATTTCCTCAGATTTTCTGGATCCTTACAACAAAAGCTCATGGGCTCATAAGACACCTGGCTGCTGAGGCAATTGCTTGGGCTTATCCAGCTTGAAGCAGCTCACTTTTCTTAGTTTGGAATAGGAGCTGATACAGGATTATGAAACAAACGTTTATTTAAAGACTCTAGAAAATCTGCGGAAGACCAGTTAGGGGAAGTTGACTACACCACTCTTCTCACAGGTGCTCAAATACTGAACCATATAAGCCAGAATCAGTAGCAATATAAACTGAAGGACACAGGACACAGGACACAGCTGTAAGAAAAACTACTTATGCAGAAGTCACTAGAAGCTGGTGTTTAGGAGTCGTATACATGTGACATTTGTGAGATTCTGAGAATAAACACCAAGAAGAAATTTACTTGAATTACATTTCATTAAAATCATGGCCAAAAAAGTTTACAACAGGTGTGCAAACAGTTTGTCTTCAGTCTCATTACACACTCAGTACCAGGGTTTACACACAGGGTAGTTACGCCTGGGCCTATGGCACCGAGAGGAAAGGGAACCCAAAAGACCTGGATTGGCAATCGACTTTTCGAGGACGCTTCGTCACAAAAAAGCCTGCCATTTTGAAAATATGGAAGGCAAGCCATATACAAAGTGTGTATTTAGCTTATTTGGAAATGCACATAGGAAGTGAATGTTTTGGCAATGCATTTTATTTGGGAGGTGCTATTAACAAAGATGAGAAACCAACACCACTGAAGCTTTTGTCATTTCGGCTACAAAAAGAACTAAACCAATTATATTGGAATGTTATGGTTGCATTCAAAATGCACCTGTCAATGGCAATATCTAACTTTTAGAGAAAACATCATTTTCTGTGTGGAGGACCGAAAAAAATTAAAAATTATCTCTAAATTAATGTTTTGTAAAGACGACTATGTATTATTTGTACTGAAAATTGAATGTGAAATTACAAAATGGCTCTGAGCACTATGGGACTCAACTGCTGTGGTCATTAGTCCGTGAAATTACAAATATGATTAAATTGTGATGGCACTATTGATGACTTCACCAGAAAGAAGTCTTCACTAAAAGATTTGTAGGTTACTGTTTATAGTCATGATTTAACATTAAAATGCATTTACTTCTTTTCTTTTTGTGAATAAACTGAACCAAATCAGTTTGATTTGTCCTGTTATTCTAAGTTGAAAATATCTATTGCTTTTCCCTCCAACAAACCCCATTCCCATCCAAAACATGGCACTACATAAGTCATGCTTGGCCCATCCCTCACTCCGATACAAATTTCTGGAGAAATATAGCTGTAAGCACAAACATAAATTAAGTACAGAGTCTATGATATGTTTCTTTTAAGTAATTCAATTATTGACTACTTTTTTGTAAAATGGAATCTTAATTATGTAACATTTGAAAACAAAAATGCCACAATGTCTAGCCCTGCTCAGTACCTCCTGGAAAATGACCATCCAAGGCTGTTGAGCATGGCAGGATTTAATTTCATGCTTTGAACAATCACTGGATTGTTCCATCAGCTCAGATCTAGTGGAAACTGAAGTAACAAATCACCTATGGAAAAATTTCACTGGGGTGTTAAATCAGACTAATGCACCTGTCGTGCAGTAGATCCTGCTCAACATATTCAGAGCACCTTGAAGTCAACTGTTATCTGTAACCACACATCAACACCGGAATGTACAATCATGCTAGAACCAGAGGTGTTTGTGAATGTCAAGCAGTAATGCATTCAGAAGTTTAACATGTGCAGCAAACTACAGACTAATGATAAGCATGCTTGCAAAAGTAGAAGTCTTAGAAAATGGTTATCAGACACTTCAGTCCAAATGTTCACAGTAAACAGAACATATGGAAATGAATATTAGAGTCTGTGAGATCCTAGACACCACATAGAAGATCTATTCTTACTACAGTCCATGGAATAAAACACAGGGGAGGATGTGTGCCCTCTATGGGTGTAGGCAGGCACATTGTCATGGGGAACAAGATCTCCAAACGCATATCATTTACAGTTGCTGTCCAGTTTTCACACAATTAATTAGGAATGAATTTTGGGGTTCTGGAGAAACATTGTCTAACATGGATAATTAATTAGGAATGGTTGGTGGCATATCTTTAAACATTGGCTGCCTGTTGCTAAAACGACATCAACAATTGGGGTTCGTGCAGAAAGCACCAATCACAATTCTGACTCCACTACAGTGCTCAGGGTCTAGTAACCCTACACTGACCCATAAGTGACTCTCACTGGATTAAAATAAAAAATAATACTAGAATCTGTTGATCTCACTCCCAAGAAGTTTTTCTGAGGGAGTGTTCGGAGTTTAATTTTCATATACAGGTGGTCCTGAGGTGCTTTGTGAGGTAACCATGTTAGTTCACAGTCCAATAGCATTTCTAAAAAGCAATCATCATTTAACACTTCTAGGCTAAAAACTATACCCACAATCATTATAGGCCCATATCCATGTCTTCTGAATGGCCAATCAAAGATGAAGTTTTGTGAGTACAGGCAGAAGACAGTGACATACAAGGCCACTGATACATTTGGTCCCACAACAGCAGGTATTCCATTTAACAAGACTCATATCTGTGGAAAGTTACCTCAGATGCCCCACCCATGTAATGTAGATAAGATGTGGTGACACCATGTGGAAGTGGAGGTGCCAATGTGCAAAAGCATCACTGGCAGTAAAAAAGTCCAACAGGGGGTTGTGGATCTGGACATTCAAAACTCAAATTTCTTGTTCCCACTTTCTATCATTGCATAGGTATAACTCCCACATCCCAAATCTCGTTCAACATCAAAAGGATACTTTGCTAAAGTCACTAAGGTCATGAAGCATTTCATTATTTATGGGTTCTGCACCTGGGGAGGTATTCCTGCATTGTGCTAACGAACTGTTGAATTCCCAATCTGTAAAACTGGTCTTACCAGTCAAACGTTAAAAGATTGTATACTATGTTTGGTTAAAATATGTTGAGTAAAATTGGGTGAAAATTGTTTGAAGCTGCCATTTCAGCATAGAATATTCCCAGTAATTTGGCCATATAGAAAAGATTGGTATGAAGTACTCTTCAGCCTAGAACTCCAGACATTCCAGATTGGAAACGATCCAACACCTGGGCATCTGTTGTACATATTCACTGAAGCAGTATACTGTTCCTAACAGTCCAGTTTCTGTCGTTTCATTAAATAACGCGCTTTTACTCAGTCATTTATACAAAAATCAGACTACTCACAGAACGTTCTTTGTTTTTGATAGCCTTGGCTATTTCTTGAGATCACCACAGTACAGTCTTGGATCAACATGGTCTAGATGAGTAGGATATCACTTTATGCACTGTAGGGGTAGTCACATTCACTGTTTCTTGTACTATGTCTTCAGTGTCCTATTTTGGGGATATTGTGAAACTGGCTTGTAAGTTCATAAGCAGCTTAAGCTGGTATTACACTATCAACTTTCTTTGTAAAAGATTTGATCAAAGATGTGATAAAATATTCGTCATATATATTTGACAAAGATCTTTGACGTGGCGCTAAAAAGGGGTATTACACTGCCATCATATTTTTCATCAAAGTTCAAGATGAATGGCTGACAACAACAACTTGTTATTAACTGCAGCAGTTGCATGTACCACAATTGCACTGTACGCACATGCGGAAGAGAAGTGGGGGGGAAAAAAGGAAACATACCTGGATGAAGCCGTGGGTTTTACGACAACACGATAAAAGCATTCAAGAAAACTTGTTATGTGAGCTTATTGTGGAGGACGTCAAGTCGTACATCAATTACTTAAGAATGGATGAGCATACATTTCTGTGTGTGCTCAGTGAAGTGTATCCCCATATCACAAAGCACAATACTCACTTAAGAACTGCTATATCTGCAGAAGACAGGTTCACTGTAACACTCCTATTTCTTGCTACAGGAGAGATTTAGGTTAGGTTAGGTCTCATTAGGTTAGGTCTCCAATCTTCTTAATCTATTTTTTATTCAAGGTGCCTCACGTTGTAAAGTGCCTCATCAGCTTCATACATCTCTATTAATTTTGTAGTTGTCAGTACACACCAACTGTATTTAATGGCAATGTTTATAAAACACTACAGATGACAGAACGCTGCAGCGATGCTAGCACTCCACTTAGTAACCTGTCACACAGCAGTGATCAGAAGACAAGCGACTTCTTTGATCAAATCTACAGCGAGGCCCTAGATTTGATCAAATATCTGACGACATTTGACAAAGTTCCCTATTAAACCATCAAATTTCTTTGACAAGGATATTTGACAAAGAAATTTGATAGTGTAATACCAGCCTTATAAGCAGCAAACCATTCCCAAAGCAGACACCTGGATTCTAATAGCTACAGCCTCGAGTGTGGTGTCTACTAACACCTATTCGCTAATATTGTTAAATATTTTAGCTTTTACCTACTACTATAATTTTATAATTGTGTACCAGTTACCACGTTTTATTAAAATTACATGTTTATATCTGCAGTTGACAATGATATGAATACAGAAGTGATCTCTAGCAGCAATAAATGTGAACATGTTTTCTAGTAACTTTCACCACATGTCAGTTCAGTGGCATTCTTGTATCAGTGATGTACTCTGACTTTTAATATGGCATGGATGCATTTGGCTCATTTTTAAATACTGGTTGTAACTTTGACATGCCAATGCATCTTACATCAGTTATCCAGTTAATTAATATATGGATTACATTTATAGCTCTATCGGGTACTTGCACTATCCTTTACCAAGAAATATTTGATAATAATTCACCCTATGTATTATATTTATGACACTGTATGTTATTTTCCATAATTTAATATTTTACACGTACGTACATTATTCACAGATCAGATGATGGTAACAGTTTTACCAAAACCAGTCATCATAAATAAAAGCATTGCAAATACAATCTTGGCTCAGAAGCTGTCTTCCTTCAAGTTAAAAAAAAGTTCACTTTCCAATCACAAATGCAGTAATATTCTCAGATAAAGAACTCTGCAAGATTCATGAACATTGATAAACTTTAATGTACCTTCTTCTCTACATGACAAAATATATTACAACACAGTGTCAAACTGTGTCTGTTGTCTCTTCAAACAAACATCTGATTCATTTTCTCATCACCTCCTATGATAGCACTGTAGATGACCACAGGAAAAACACTAGCTGGGAGCTGTGATTTACTTACCAGTTAATCCGTTAACTAACAGCTGCCCCCCTCTGCTTCCAAAAGCTTCACTAAAACAAGTTAAGAGCGAGTAACAGAATGTTGGTGGCAAGGATGAGCCCACAGTCCAGCCACTGGTATTTGAGTTCGTTCAGGTGCTTATTTAGCACCACAAACAGTTTATGTAAAGCAAAATAAGTGGCAAGTCACTACCACCCAGGTGGTTAATTAAACTGCAGTCAGATCAACAAGAAAATCCACTGGGCAGCTAATGTATTGGCTAGGTGTCATTTAACATTTCCAGGATGCTCAGCAAGCAGCCATTAAAGCACAGGGTGAAGTCACCAGTACGTCATAGCTTATGACATAACCACGCAAACACGTTTAATACATTCAGAAGCCAGTCTTGATTCCTTTGTATGCTTGGTTAAGTGATGAAAAATACCAGCCTTGTTCTTATAGTGGAAGCACAGCCATTGCAGATTGTGTACTGTTTCCCACTATAGACCACCAATGCCCATATCTGCTGAACGGCCTAGAGAGTCTTATCAATGCTGCGGTAGTTTTCTTTAGATGTGCTGTGAGCTCGTGTTGCTGGGCTCTGCTGACTAGGTCAAGTGTACACTACACAAAGAAAGAAGTTAATTGGGTATTAAAGCAAGTATGACATGTTCCATAAAACTTTGAGTGTGCAGCCACATAAATTTCACTTCTTCTAATATTTCAACTGCATATCGTCCAGCCATCTTCAGAGTGAGCCAAGGTGACAGATGCTCCAGCACTTACTCTGTCCTTTTAAACAAGCGGACCGTGCTACTACACATTGATACACAAGCCGCCAGAGAAGTTGATCGTCAGCAAAGAGGTACAACATATGCGTGAAATTAGATCTATGGCTGCATGGTCCATCCACGCAGTGATATTGATGTATCACTGTGGTCTGCAACATCACGATGTCTTTGCAAGTTTATGACAGAAAGTGCTGGATTTCATGATTTGTCGAAGCTGAAGCCCCTATCTCTATTAATTAAATTCGTCACCAACCAAACTTCAGTTGTATCTTTCACTACTGAGTGCCAGAAAGATGAAGTCAAGGCTAAAATTTTGACATATCATATCACCACAGAGTATCCAGTGCTCTGCCACTACCAGTTTATTAGGTTGTAAGAGCCAGATGTACCTGCAGTGCTCTGAGCATCTCTCTGGGACTGTGTGTCGTCTGTCCGATGAATTAACAGCAACACTCACAGGGAATCTTTTAAACCCCAGGATTCCGAAGCACCAAATCATCTTTAACAGAACCCAGGAGTGCTGTCGTCTTTGGCGGTGGGCAAAAAATTACTTTCACCTTGTGTTAGCTGAGAATCCATCCTATTTTCCAACATATGGCCATAAAGCCACAGATTTAAAACTTTCTGTATCTTTTTCTGCATTCCTTATGCCCACTGCTGGTTTCATTTGAGTGCCTCACATATCTGCTGTGGAGAGTACCCGTTTGCTTCAAAAACACTTCTCAAGTGTAGAAGCTCGCCCTCCAGACTGCTTTCATCAGCAATGACATCTGCTCTGTGTACCAGAGTTCCGAGAACACTCGTCGTCTGCGAAGCACGGTAGCAGCTATTTGCACGTAAATATAAATCCGAATGGGTAAATTTCCGATATACTGCACGTCCCAAAGTGCAATCATCTTTGTGTCCTGCCAAAACATCCAAAAATGGAATGCACCCATCTTTTTTGATTTCCATCGTGAACTGAATTTGTCTAGGGATGGAATTGGGATGATTTAAAGTTCTTTTAATTTATCTTCACTATGGGGGCACATTACAAATATGTCATCAAAATAACTCCAAAATACTGTGACTTCAAGCTGCAGATTCCTGCACCTTCTCCTCAAAGTCCTCCATAAAAAATACGCCCACGGAGGGCAACAAAGGACTACCCACGGTGACACCGTCAGTACGTTCATAAAATTTGTTATCGAGTAAAAAATATGTCGAGGTCAAAACGTGTTCAAACAAAGCTGAAATCTTTCTATCAAAGGTTTTGCCAATGAGAATGATTCCGAAAGAGGATCCTTTGTGAACAACGACACTACATCAAAACTGACTAACATATCAGAACTGTTCAGTTTGAGTGATTTTAGCTTGCCAATGAAGTCCTCAGAGTTCGTATGCAATGAGCACATTTTCCCCACAAGAGGCCTTAATAACGGCACTAGGTCACAGTCGTAGGTCGGAGAGCCAGTGTTACTCGCTATCAGACACAGGTGAACACCATTCTTACGGATCTTGGGAAGCCCGTAAAGCCTCGGAGGAACCGCACCACTCGGTTTCAGTCTTCACACACATCTGGTGGAAAGAAGCGAAGCAGTCTTCCTTACCACCTGGTTAGTGGAGTCTTTACTGATCTCGAGGTATGTGCTATCACTCAGTAAACGATTCATTTTATCATGACGGTCATCATGAGACATTAAAACAGTGGCATTACCTTTATCAGTTGGAAGAACCACCATCTCGATTTAAGAGGATGGACCAAGTGCTGGAGCATCAGTCACCTCGGCTCACTCTGAAGAAGACTGGACAATATACAGCTGAAATATTAGAAGAAGAAGAAGAAGAAGAAGAAGAAGAAGAAGAAGTAGTAGTAGTAGTAGTAGTAGTAGTAGTAGTTTATGTAGCTGCATGCCTAAAATTTTATGGAACAGACACTGCGCTGCGAAACTATGGAGATGCACATGAAGTGCCTCTTCGGAGAGGAGATGGTTTTACGTGTTCACCGATTGGATAAGTTAAGACAGTTGAGAGCGAGGTTACTGAACTCTAAGTTTCTTATTAAGGTGCAATGACCATGGCATAGTTCCAAAGTTAGCCAGGTTAGTACATTTTATTTAGGTTGACTGTCGTAAGTAGGATTTTAAGCTGGTGCTGCTATCGGTAAGGAGAGGATCCACTTTACCCACCAAAAACTGGACCTGGCTTCTGAAGAACTTTACAGCCTGCATCTGAAGGTATCTGTGGAGTTACCCTACAACTCGTGGACCTGGATTGATGGTATAATGTGGGCCGAGTCAGACTGGGTTCGTGACGTAGCCACATCGAGACAGACGGCAAACTTTAGCCGGCACGAGATGTCTTCACAGCAAGAAATTATTATTCGACACTCCGTCATTAATATGACGGATAAAGATTTAGATGATGCTACAATGACGGTTTTAAGTAAAGGACTGAACTTCGCACCCACGTCAAAGTGTTTACCAATACCTGCATTCGTCAGTGCCGTTGAAGAAGCTGTTTGACCTTTTTCTGTGGAATCGGGAGAAGAAATAAGATGTGAAATTTGACTTGCAGTTATGAAGGTTCACTCACAAAAGGGTAACATATCTGTGGTAGAGGGGGCTGCATTACATAACCTCTGCTAGGATACCGAAACTAGTTCTTCCAGCTGATAAAGGTAATGCCACTGTTTTTGTGCATCGTGATGACTATCGTGATAAAATGAACTATTTACTGAGTGACAGCACATACATCAAGATCAGTAAATACCCCACCAACCAGGTGGTAAGGAAGACGAATTCACTCCCGAACAACTCACCCTTTCCACCAGAAGTTGTGCAAAGATTCAAAACCAAGTGGTGCAGTTACTCCGATGCCTTATGGACTTCCAAAGATCCATGTGAATGGTGTTCCTCTGCATCTAATAGTGAGCAACACTGGCTCGCCAACCTACGACTGTGCCAAACACTTATCCTCATTATTGAGGCCTCTGGTAGGAATATGCGCTCATGACATACATAACTCCATGGACTTCATTGGCAAACTAAAATCACTCAAACTGAACAGTTCTGGTACACTAGTCAGTTCCGATGTAGTGTCGTCGTTAACAAAGGTTCCTCTTTCAGTATCACAATTTCTCATTGGCAAATCTTTGATAGAGAGATTTCGGCTTTGTTTCAACATGTTTTGACCTCGACATATTTTTTAACTTTATAACTAATTTTATGAGCAGACTGATGGTGTCACCATGGGAAGTCCTTTGTCGCCCTTGGTGGGTATCTTTTTTATGGAGGACTTTGAGGAGAAGGCGCTGGCATCTGCAGTGAGGAGAAGGCGCTGGCATCTGCAGCTTGAAGCCCACAGTATTTAGGAGTTATTTTGATGACACATTTGTAGTGTGACCCCATGGTGAAGATAAATTAAAAGAATTTTTAAATCATCACAATTCCATCCATAGACAAATTCAGTTCATGATGGAAATCGAGAATGCTGAGTGCATTCATATTTTTGGATGCTTTGGTAGGATGCAAAGATGATAGCACTTGGGACATGCAGTATATCAGATACTGGCCCAACATTTATATTTATGTGCAAATAGTCGCCACCATCCTATGCAGACGATGAGTGTTCTCAGAACTCTGGTACATTGCTGATGAAAGCAGTCTGGAGTATGAGCTCCTACACTTTAGAAGACTTTTTAAGGCCAATGGGTACTCTCCACAGTAGATATGTAACACACTGCAAATGAAACCAGCAGAGGGTATAAGGAATGCAGAAGAGAGAACGTTTTAAATCCATGACTTTATGGCCATACATTGGAAGCCTATCATCAAAAATAGGATGGATTCTCATAAAACACAAAGCGAAAATGATTTTTCACCCTCCTGGGTTCTGTTAAAGATGATTTGGTGCTTCAGAAGTCTGGAGTTTACAAAATCCCCTCTGAATGTGGCTGTTCATACACCAGACAGACGACACACAGTCCATGAGATAGGCACAGAGCACCGCAGGTACATCTGGCTCTTACAACCTAATAAATCGGCAGTGGCAGAGCTCTGTGTTGACACTGGACACTATGGTGTATGGTAATGTCAAAATTTCAGCCTCTACTTCATCTTTCTGGCACTCGGTAGCGAAAGATGCAACTGAAATTCAGTTTGCGATGAATATAATTAATAGAGATAGGGGCCTCAGCTTGGACAAATCATGGATTCCAGCACTTTCCGTCAAACTCACAAAGTCATCCCGATGGTGCATCTCACAGTGATACATCAATATCACCATGTGGATGGACCATGCAGCCATAGATCTAATTTCACGCGTATGTTGTACCTCTTTGCTGTCAATCAACGTCTCTGGTGGCCTGTGTATCAGTGGCCACATGTGCAGTAGCGTGGTCTGCTGCTTTAAAAGAACAGAGCGAGCGCTGGAGCTTCAGTCACTTTTAAATATGAAGATGCACTCAAGTATGACGTACTTGTGTGGGCTGACACACACACACACACACACACACACACACACACACCACACACACACACACACACACACACACACACACACACACACACACAGTGTCCGTAAGTTACAGAAGTCTCACTATTCTCACCTTGAGTAGCAACCCATTGTCTTCATTACTCAATGGACATACAGTTTATTATGCCACAGTGCGGATACAACTACCACAGTTAACATTTTGTACTGCTGCTGTGACCTGTGCTTGTTATTACTAGCCTTCAGGTTTTTGACCAAGGCACCGCCTATTCGTGGACCTTTCTTCCTCTACTGTCTCTCACATATTCATCAATGTACTTTCCTCCCTTCTTCCTCTCCTAAGAGGGATATTGGAGTTGTCATTTATGTTCCAATGGAAGTTGTTATTCCTCACTCCCATCCACTACAGTTTGCAGAGAAATGTATATGCCTGTATTTTCCAGTAACTAACAATGTCATGATGTGAACCCTCTATTTCCCAGTTCTGCACAAGTTGCGCATCCCAGACAGCAGTCCAATTATCACATTTGTGTTGATTTTCCATATCTTTGTACATTGTATATGGCTAGCTGTCATGAACATCCTGGTCCATACATTTTACAGATGTGACATGGCACGTAAGTCCACAAATAAAAACCAGCCACCTGACACCCCCTGCACACACAGGCGTCTCTCACAGATACACGGTTAATCTGGAGTGAATGGAAATGACGTCCCAAGCTTCTGGACAGAGCGTAGGGGAACGATGCAGGAGACCCATACCGTCGGACTAGGAAAGGTCCTAATGGAGGTGGTTCGCCGTTGCCTTCCTCCGACTGTAATGGGGACGGATGATGATGATGATGAGGAGGAGGAGGAGGAGGAGGAGGAGGACGACGCCGACGACGACACAACACCCAGTCATCTTGGGATAGGTGAAAATCCCTGACCCCACTGGGAATCGAACCCAGGACCCCATGCTTGGGAAGCGAGAACGCTACCGTGAGACCACAAGCTGCAGACTTTGTAAATTTCTTTATAAGGTGACTGAGGCACAATATGTGTTGCAATTCAGTAGTGATCATTTCTGAGCACCCTTTGTGAAATATTATTTAACCACAAAAGTCCAATATAAATGTATTGCAAACACCAGTCAAATTTGGCAGTGCAGCTCCTCTGTTTGGTCCCAGAATTGCTGCTGCCACTTTTGGAGAATTATAAGAACTTTCTAGCTGTAGGTCACGACCAGAGGGACAATATTCTTACTATTGGGAGTTGCACAGCACCATATAAATCAGATGCGCCCTTGTCCCTATATTACAGATAGGTCAACAACATTGGCAGTGAGGAGACCATTGTTGACACCTGTCTTGGGTCACTCAACTGATACCACTGCTGCTAAGGGAGCAGTGGGGGGGGGGGGGGGGGGGCAATTTCTTGAAATTTCCAAAAGAGTAAGTAAGGTTGTTTCATCAACTGTATGCTTCCATGGCTGATGTTTCCTTCAGTTAAAACTTAAAACATGGCTGAAAGGCAGTTGTCGATATATGAAACTATTCCCTGATGTTTCGTCTCTGACTGCAAGACATCTTCGACAGTTGCAGTTTTATCTCCAAAGACGCCTCCCACAGAGACTAAATGTGGGGGAATAGTTTTATATACTGAGCATGACCTCTCAATCAGGAAGCTTTAACTGAACATATTTTGTATGTTTATATGCAGTAAATTAAATTTTCTCACATTGAGGATCAGTTCAAGCTAGCATCTGTCAGTCATGTAAATTTCACAACATTTTCTGATGATGTAACTTACCTGTATACAACTGCATCACCTGCTAATGACACTGTATGTCAGATCATTTATACAATTCACGAATAATATAAGAGACAATTTCCTCGAAGTACACTTACCTCCTGGCACTTCATACTCTTAAACAAGGAACTGGAAACATTGGGTAAGGAATTTATTAGGAAGTACTGGTCCTACTTGGCTATGGTAAGAATGCCAGCCTGCACCTAGCTGGGTCAACCAAAATGTGTGGTACTGGTTGCCAACTTTAACTTGTGATGTTAACAATACATGTGACATCATGGTTGCGCAGCATATGTGAAACGGATTGTGTCTGAACAGAGCATTCTGTCATGTGTGTTGGTGCGAGCTAGTGTTGAATGTTGATGTTTTGAAGTTGCTTTCAACTGTTTGGTGCAGTGAAGTGTTATCTGCCAGGTGTTTTATACTACTTCTGTAATTCATGTTGGAATTGTGTGTTTGGAGCTTTGTTAGTGAGTTGTTTCAGTAGTTTTTTGGTCACAGATTTGTTTTCAGCTTTGGGATTATTAGTTTGGCAGGTTATTAATGCAAAATCTATTTCTGCTTTTCTTCTGTTATTAGTAATGAATCTGAAAAGGAAAATCACTAGTAGACCATTGCACACCACCAGAGGTGATATGGTGACAAAAATAAAGTTCCTCCAGTCATACGTCTGCTGGCAAAGTATGTCAAGTACTAATGTTTGCAGGGAATTTATGAGGTTAAGCAAAGTTTCTGTGTTTTGGATCAGGGATAAATACAGGTGGCGCTAGGTGAACTACTCCATACAGTTTTTGGTTCGAAGATTCTATGCTGTTGTGATACTGCAGAGTTCTTCCTGCAGGTAGTCACCCATAGTACTTGGTAAAATTATGCCCCAGTGTTGCTGGTTTCCTACTGTTGAAGTTTGGGTCTCTGAAATCATATATATATTTTATGTTCCGTTACTGCCTGCAGATCCATACTGGATTGCAATGTCATAGTTAAGCCCTTTTCTCTGGTTGTTTGCTATGGCTACTCTGTGTGGGTTTTTAGTAGTTGTGGGCCAAGTTGAGGAGATGAACAAGGACCTGTGTGGTAGCAGCCAGTGATTTAGCAGCATCTTCAGCACTTAGATATGCTGGATTACCCTGAGCAAAACATGGATTCTCTTTGTCAGTTTTACTTGGAAAATCAGTGTTTTCACCCTCCATTCTGCAACTAGGCAAGGGTCTTGGTAAGGCAGCTCTGAAACTTTACATGGCACAAAAATGTTTAATTATGGATGGGTCTGTAAAAATAAATGTTGCTTGTTTGCTAGTGGTGCAAGGCAAATGTTGGTCCCAATTATTCCATCATCATCTGCAGGTTTGTTATGAACCCAGTTGTTGTGCAGGCCAGGTGTGGCAGACAGCAGGAAGAATTCACTCAACAATCACAAGGACTTGCTGAAAGTTAACCCTTCTACAGACCATTCACAGTCCTCCATTGCACTATGGAGTTCCCAGCAATAGTAATGAGTGTGTAAACCCAAGACCCAGTTGCAAGGCATAATACCAGGCTTAAGATGCACTTACATCTGTGTAACTTGTGCCTAGTCACCATGTGCCTGTGCAATTAGAGGCAAGTATGTAGGTGCATACCTCTTTCTCATCACATGCGCCCAAGTGATCCCATTCACACCTGAGTGTTTTTAGCACTGGGCCAGGACACGCAACTGCTTGAAGGAGGGAGGAAAACCCTTTCCCAATTTTCTATAAAAACAGTAAGTAACATAAGATTTTCACCATCACCACACTTAAACCTATACAAAAAAAAACATCTAGAAAATCAAAATTGGAATCAAAAACTTCCCTTGAGCTGTTATCCTTACATCTCCACATATAGCCGTCCCTGGTCCGAGATGCAGGAACTTTAATAAGCCTCATTTCCTCACGAGACACTGAACACTTCACATCAGCCAACAGGCCGAATAGCTGAAGAAATTTTATTAGAGACAACGCACTGTCCCACATCATCACCGACAACCAAAAACTGTTGACCTTGTCAGTCATATCCATACCTACTAAAGACATAAAGCAATTTACCAAAATTAACATACGATGAACAGAAAAAAAGTACATTAATGTCGACATAACAAAACCAAATTCGTTAACTCACTGAAAAATATTCCACTGAAAGCACAGCCACCACCTATTCCACACACGTGCGATGCTACCACGCAAATGAAATCCATACGCCACATAACACGCTACCCATAAACACACCACCAGAGAGAACCACCAACCGCAACAATACACCACCTATAAACACGCAAACTAAACCAAAAACATCACCTAACACACAAACACACCACCTGATAGCACCACCGATCACATCAAAACGACACCTACAAACACGCCACTCTCACAAACTAAACTCCGCGCTGTCGTGATGTCGCACACCACAACAGCCATACGTAACGAGTCAAAGCTGACAGGTGGAATCGGATGCTTCCGTTGACCCCATTTTTTAGCTGCATAACATTTCTCAATCGATTTTGAGGAAAGTATTTGGTTTAAAAATCTGATTTTTTCACATGTGGTAGTTTGGGATCTTAGCTTCTTAAACTAGTTACCTTTTTATAATTCGTAATGGTCATTATGAAATGATGCTATTTGTCAAGCACGTGTACTTGATTTACAAATCTTGTATTGGTAAAGTGTGATAGCATGTAGCCTACTGTTCACTACTTTTAGCCCACACATTACAGCAAGTGAAATACAGCTAAAAGTACAGAAGTGTGTTTGAAATGGTGGTGACACTGTTTTCTTTCACAAGTATATGTGAGTTACTGAAGGGCATCAATGCTGGGAGTGCAAGGTGACAATTTGTGCAGGTTTAGCATACAATTTTAACCATCTGTGTTCAGAAGACACAGATTAATTTTTCCCTTGGCAGCTACTGATCACATTGCAGTCATCTACTATGGTCATACAGCAGCCCACACCTCACATCATAAATAGCAAACAAGCAATTTTTGCCCACAGCTTAGAATTAAGTGGAATGTACATTTCATATATGAAACTAGAAGAGAATAAATTAATGTATGATGAGATTGTGGCGTGGGTTGACTATAATAAAAACCTGAGATTCTATTTAATTGCTTTCTAGCTGGAATGAAAAACACAGATGTCAGAAACAGAAGTACATTTACAGCTGCTTCTACATCTAAAGTGATAAATACACAAAGTTTTTCTCTCCAATATCTTCGCTTTTGTATTTCTGGGAGAATGCAATACCATCAGTTGGAGAATTACCTATCTCAACTTCACAGAACTGTACACAGCTCTTAGAAAAAATACTTTTGTAGAAAATCCATGATGAAACCAAGGCCTAGTGGAACTTACTTTCAATGGCCTTCTCTTTGGATCACCTGATCTCACACTGCAAATTTTTTTCAGGTTTAGGACTGTACTCTCATTCAGTTCAAACCAGTAGAAATGAAACCATGAGGTGTATTCCCACCCTTAGACAGCTGACATACACAGTAGCAGATACAAAGGCGCAGCCACCTCTTCACTGCTGGCCAGTTTGACCCATCTTACAGAAAAATGACTTCAGTGTTTTATTGGGTTAGGGACTCATCTCATGAACACTAACCAACATTTACCTATGTTTTTCCCTGACATGAACTAAACAACTTTTGTGAAAAAGTTATCCATATTACACATTGAACTGTAGTATACCTCACTATCTGCTGCAGCACAATCAAGAAAAATTCCAAAACCATAAATTTTCGTAGGAGTACAAGAGCAAAAGAACAATTGTGTATGACAAAGCAAGAGGAATTAGTACACACTGTTTTGAAGGAAAACTTTTCACAGAACTGTCCCATTCATTATACATAAGTGCTTGTATTTTAAATTTTACAAATGTCCTTGAAGGAGGAGGGCATTCACTGCACTCCCGAGACTCCTCGGAAAGGAACAAGAGTCATCATATTGGATGGAGTCTGTGTGCCTCCAAAGCCAATTCATACCTGAGCTGCTACAAGTATCTTTTCTTCTTTTATAATTATGTGATACACGATAGTGGTAATGGTTCATTGACTGGAGCTAATAATGACTTCTCAGAATGACCCTTTTGTGAAAGACAGATTAAAAAGCGAAATTTCTTGAGATAATCCCATTTGGCTCACTAGTTCTCTTTCCACTGACACGTAACTATGCACACAGGAGGTCTTGGCATTAAAATGTCTTAAGAAATTCGTTTAGTGCAGCCAAGGCCAAGTGGTACTGCATTTTGATGGATGTTCCCCCTGGACCAGCTAATCTCACTTTAGCAAGGGGTTTTTTTTTTATTTTTTTTTTTTTATCTGAGACTTTTCCCATTTTGATTTCACCATTTTAACTGAAATAATAAAAGGACATAAGAAAATATCGCTCTTTAGTTTCATATTGCTACAAGTCTATGAAAATAGATGGACTATGTACATGTTATTTTAATAATAAAAAACTTTGCATGTATCAGTACAATACTTGTAATTTTTCCCCACCATTCATAAAAAAATCCCCTGTGCAGTGACACTTTTGATAAGAACAGATTGGAGACATCTAATGTCTACTGCAGAAGCTGAAGTGTAGCTTCATCAGCTTGCTCTGGCTGCCACCTCACATCACATCAGAAATAGTAAACATCTTGAATGTTGCCAGCAAGGCACAGCCCAGCTGCCAATGTGAACACTGCCTAAAAGCCGCGAGAGGACTAGCAAACATACGGCTTACTCTGGGGAAACACTTGCTATATACTTAACATTTACAATGAATACCTCAAGAATATGCCATTGTGTGTATTTTATTTCCCTAAAATGTGAATCATAATGAATTCTGAACAGGAGATAACTTTATATTGAGGGAAAAATAACAAGCATCAAATAAAAATGGTTATAATGACCTTCTGTTTATATTATGAATATGTATTTTTGGTGCACTTTGAGAGCTCATGGAAATACGGATGCGTCCGATCCCGCACGTCTGCTTTGACCCATGAAGTCACAAATATGGCGGAAACGACCATAAACCACGATTCCAATATGGCGCATATAAAGTCAGTACGTACACATTATGAGGACGAAAATACATCGAAAAACGAACACACACACTTTCCACAAAAAGCCTAATGACACTAACGGGACAAGAGTGGGAAATGGGGTGTTTTTTTTTGGCGGCAGGGGGGGGGGCAAACTAAATATAAACAAATTTAGACACCCACCTCCATACAAAACCACACAAAACGACAAAAAAGAAGAAACCGACATCACAAAACTCCCCAAATACCACTAAACAAAATATCATCTGGCATCGGATACTGCCTTTGACCTATATAGCTCAACAGCAGCTCCCGATCCCATACATTAGGATCAAACACTTCCGTTGGCCTATATAGCTCAAAAACATCTCCCGATACCAATATCAACATACACAGCCACACATTGGGATCAAACACTTCCCTTGACCTGCACTCTGTTAATTTTATCCGTCATATCCATTCCTGAACAAAAACAACAACCGATTAATTTTACTAAAATTACCACACGATGTACAGCGAACAACACTAAATTAACTTTCACACAAAATCGTTAACTCACTGAAACAAATTCCACTACAAACACAGCCGACACTCGAAAAATTCTGGATAATGAGCAAAAGCAAACTAAGCCCATTACACCACACAAACGAAAACCTTGAACATACCACCAGAGAGCACAACAAGCCACAACACGACGACATCTACAAACACACCACACTCACAAACCAAACTCCGCGCTGTCATGACGTCACACACGACAACACCCTTACGTCACGAGTCAAAGCTGAAGTGTGGGATCAGACTCTTCTATCAACCCGAGCTCATAGACTGAGGCATTAGAAAGAGTCTGAAACATCATGGCATTTTATTGTTGCTGTGATGAATTCAATTTTCTGGCGAAGCCAGAGGTGATGATAGATGAAATTTGTGGAACATAGAGGGAAGTAGTTTCTGCAGTATATGGATCTGCAACAGACAAGGACTGGCTACTGGTCAATGAAGAAATGCCAGATACTAGATGTTGTATTTACACTTACATTTGCAAATCAAAGGATTTTATGAATGCATACTTCCAGTAGAGATTTCTGTGTTATTTTATTTGGTCTCTCCAATAAAAATTAATACTAAATGAAAGCAACTTGTAAAGCAACCAAGACAGCTTCGGCACATCAAAGACCCCAGAATCACTCCTTTTAACACATTTTCATCAGTAGGATGGACAAAAGTTTCTTTTGTTCTGGTTTGCCTTTGTTACATTCTGGTTATTTGTGAGAAACTGGACAGTTAATTAGCTTCACTCTGTCTTTACAATCCATGGAATCAACCAATCAGAAAAAAGGAAATACACAATAATGCTGTTCAAATTCCACGTGTTTCCCATTACACCACTTTGCCAAAGTGCTAAAGCAACGGCAAATTTGAATGCATGCAAAAATCAATTTTAACTGTAGGATGTAGTAAAACAAAACACCGAACAGGGAGAACAGCAGACATTCACCCAACTGTTGCACCTGTCTCCACATCTAGGATGGGGGAACTCCTGCACCAGTGCACAGTGGCTGATGCACACAAATCAGAGGCATGTGTGACTTTGCACCAGTGTATGTGCCTCCTTAGCTCTTCATGCAACAGCTGCATGCATTTAGTGGGCACAAAAAGTTGCACAAGCGTAAACTCACCTTTAAGTGAACAATAAAGTTTTCTTTACCATTCCATGAGATGCTATATGATGTGGTCATTTTTCCAAGGAGAATGCTTTACAGTTGCACCACAGTATGGAAAACCCCTATGTAATATTGCTGACCTTTGACGGATGTCACCTGATCCAGACAACTGAAATGTGCTATGCAAATGAACATAAAGAGACATGGGTCATCCTCTCCACTGCCTGTGCTTTTAGTGTTCTAGCCACCCAATAAGACAGTCCATCACTGTGAAGAAGTTAAGAGAAACAAGCAGGGTGTAGACAATATCTAGATGCAGGTGTACGAAACCTGCCAGTAGTAACCAAGTTGCCAAGAGGTGGCTATACATGACATTGCTTTGCACTTTTTGCAGGGAATGCTCTACAGGGTCCATGGTGGCAGTCTTCCTGCACACCACACAATACTAAGTGTTCTCACCAGTTCCCTTGTAGTGCATATGCTTAGATGACTATTTCCATACAACACCTCATATACACAGTGACATACGGATGTGGCTAAATACAACCATTGGTGGCTGCAGCTTCATTGCAGCACACAGCTACATCAGCAGCTGGCAGTGGCACTCACTACAATTGAAGGGCTGATGGTCCTTGCAGCATGACCCTTGCACTGCACCACGGAGAGGCCATTGAGTTCTATTGGTTAAGATGTGCTGCCAACTTGACAAGAGTTTAGCAAACATTTCCAGCAATAATGACATGCCTAATGCCAGTGGTGAAATGTGTAATGAAATTCAGATGGTTCAACTGGTCTGATTGATGGCTGTTAAAGGGCTATAAAAAATCAAATATCACCAGACAATGGTTGGTGTATATAGTGGAGAACTTCAGCCTGAAATATTTTCTGGCTCCATAGGCAGCTAGGAGCTCAGTATAGATTGGTGGCCAAAAGCACCATTATACTGCCAGCATTTTTGGAGGACCATGCTGCCGCAAAACCATACTCACAGAATGAGCTGAAGCATCTGCAATCTGGCACTCCAAAAATACAAGGAGAAGATGTGAGCAGCAGACCCTATGTTGTACTTACATGGCATGCTTTGAACATCTCCTGTGAATCATGATTCCGTGTGAGACATGTGAAACCAAAAGCTGTGTGACCATCAGGGGCTGTGTAGTGTGGCATCTGAACTTCAACAGCATGAGGTATATAGCAATGGTAAAAGTTTATCAAGTCTAGGGGTGGAAGCAGTTCTGGCACTGAGGTTGAAACCAAATACATACTCAGGGCGATGACTATTCTGGAGGTGAGCATGTGCTAGCAGCAGATATCTTAAATTTGACAAACATTGTTTCTGTAACACTAACAGCACGGTTGGTGGGATTCAGAGAAGTTCCATAGTTGATAAAGTGGCAGAAAACAACTCAGATACAACATTTGTGTTGATCTGGCCAAGGTGATGGCATCAGTACATCATCAATGTATGTGGAACAGAAGTCTAGGCCCTTAGCACATCATTAGGAAAGGGTGTTGCATTATGCAGCCTGTATGACATGTACGAACAGGTGTAGTTATAACCATTCAGTGTATGTCCTCTGGAGCCACTGGGATCTGGTCATAGCCACTGACAAGGCCCAACACGGAGAAAAAAGATATGCACAGAAAGATAACACACAAAATCTCCAATGTGTCTCATAGACAGAGGCTACGAAGTGTTTGAGCATTCGGTGCTCTATAACAACAACGTCTGCCCACTGACTGGTACCTTTGCTTCAAATTACAAATGAGACATCCATGTGCTTTCACATGGTCATGCTATGGCTGCCTGGACCACTGTGCTGAATTCGGAAATATGGAAGCGTCTGATCCCGCACGTCTGCTTTGACCCATGACGTCACAAATATGGCCGAAACGACCATAAACCACGATTCCAATATGGCGCATATAAAGTCGGTACGTACAAATTATGAGAACGAAAATACATCGAAAAACGAACACACACACTTTCCACAAAAAGCCTAATGACACTAATGGGACAAGCACAGGAAATGGGGTGTTTTTGGGTGGGGGCAAACTAAATATAAACAAATTTAGACACCCACCCCCATACAAACCATACAAAACGATGATAAAAAACCATCATCACAAAACTCCACAAATACCACTAAACAAAATATCATCTGGAATCGGACACTTCCCTTGACCTATATAGCTCAACAGCAGCTCCCGATCCCATAAGTTAGGATCAAACACTTCCCTTGGCCTATATAGCTCAAAAACATCTCTCGATACCAATATCAACATACACAGCCACACATTGGGATCAAACACTTCCCTTGACCAGCGCACTGTTAATTTTATCCGTCATATCCATTCGTGAACATAAACAACAACAGATTAATTTTACTAAAATTACCACACAATGTACAGAGAACAACACTAAATTAACCTTCACACAAAATCGTTAACTCACTGAAATGAATTACACCACAAACACAGCCGACACTCGAACAATTCTGAATAATGAGCGAAAGCAAACTGAGCCCATTACACCACACAAACGAAAACCTTGAACATACCACCAGAGAGCACAACAAACCACAACACGACGACATCTACAAACACGCCACACTCACAAACCTAACTCCGCGCCATCATGATGTCACACACGACAACACCCTTACGCCACGGGTCAAAGCAGATGCATGGGATCGGACGCTTCTGTCGAGCCCTGAATTCTACATTGGTGGACTGATGTTTGTCAGGAGCATGGCTCTGTGGTGGAAGACATGAGGGGTTGCTGTAGTACATATATGGTGCACTGTTGAGTGGTGTGTGGGGGGGGGGGGCTTAGAACACCCACTGATTATAGTGACAAATACTGTGAAGAAGAGCAAGAGTAAAGGTGGTCCTGTGACAAAATACAGTCAGAACCCTGCACTGAGTTAGCCCAGGATAACTGCGCCACAACTGAAACTAGAAGTCATAGGAAGAAACCACAGGCCCATAATAGAGTGGGTGGATTCAATAACAATAAATTGCCATTTAGAAGCTTTCCATAAGTGTAGGTTCAGATATGTCACCAGCTGTAGGTTGTTATGGAGGGATGTTGCCACTGTTTGTCAAGTTGCTGTTGAAGGCATGCTTGCCCTTGGGGGGGGGGATCTCTTTTCCTTTTCCTACAGTTATCTACATTGACATCCATTGCTTCCAAAACATCTAAGGTAGAAATATTCATCCCACTTTGAAAGGCTTAAATATTATGTTTAAAAGACCTGTTTCCACAATCTTGTTAAACTTCAGTTGGTAGATTTTGGTGTGTATCAATGGGGAGGGGGCTGACAGCAGGGTCATGGGTCAAAAAACTTCTGTTCTCAAATCTCTGACAGCAACGTGTGGTGCATTTCTGGCACACATGGCAGCCACAGGGGGCAAACAGCTTCATCAGACATTTTTGAACACTCCAAAAAGCGACACAGCAATGAAGAGGATTTTCTATCTCCCAGCTCCTTGTATGGTAGATAATTTACCCGTTGTATATGCATTAGCGAAAATGTCATGAGGTCACTTCACTTCTCTTTGCCCTTGGTATAAGTCTGTGCCTGGGAAGTTTCGTGACCACATCACTCCCTTAAAGGGCAGTCCAGCTGTCTAAGATTATTGTAGTGTGGATTTATTTCCTTGCATCTGTATTATGCCAGTGACCAGTTGAGATGAAATGGTTTGTGGCATTTAACCATAGGGCTGGGCAGTCTGTCCATGTAAGTTGGGTCCTAAAAGAGAGAAACTGCACTTCCGCACTTGGATGCCACACATAATGTGACTTCATCTCACTGACATTATCATTACACACAGGCAGTGGCAGACTTGTGCCGTCAATTGTTACGGGGACTGGTCCCACATCTATTGTGACACTTTGTTGATGGCTTAGTTATAAACAAGTTTGCTGCCCTGAGGAAATTTCAGCGTAGTACTTCTCAGGTGCTATCTGCTGCCTACTTTGGTATACCCTGTGTGTAACGCAGCAACCAACACCACTTGCTGTTGCTCTTACGCCCAGAGGAGATCTTGCTGGTGGTACACCAGTTGCCACTGCTCTTGTAGCTGTACATTCAGCAGCTGGTACTGGCATTGTAGTTGCGCCTGCAGCTGCTTGAAATACACTTCTGATGGTTGGCCACCAGTACTCGTATATTGCAGATGTTCAGTACTTGCACAGTGCACTCACTAAGTGTCAGGTTTTGCATTGGGTTTACCAAATGTGGTGCACAAATGCGCTTAGACTGTATACAGTAACTCACATGTTCTACTGCATACAGGGAAGTGCCAACAACTATCGTCACACCAGATGATAAAACTTAAACACCCGATACCGTACGACAGCTTTGACCACTGTCATCAAGGTGGCAGACATTGCCAATTCGCCCTGATGCAATATGGTGACCATGTTGTCACACATTCAAGGAGCAGGTGGGGAAAATGCCATTATACAAAATAATCCACAGAACAACACGAAACGAACGGGACCACCAGGTGAATCCGGAATTTTGAGTGGGGACAAGCAAAACATACAGCAATTCTAATTCATAGTACATACTCGAACACTAACTTAAGGAAAAATCTAGTAAGCCAGGACTACACGAAACTCACAATATTTTTATCATCAACTTCAACTGCCTTAAGTAGATAAACTGAACTCTACTATACCACCACATCCCAATCTACACGAACTGGTATCGGTAATTTCACTTTATCTACATAGATGAAGTACAGAATACAACGAACTAGTTCCACACATAAAAAAAAACTAGTATTTAAATTTCACTTGACCAATGTAGCTTACAAGTTCACCAATCCTTAATTGTCTCCAAAAATTGGTATCGATAACTTGACGTGACCTAAGTCTAGAAATATCAAGAAACCCCAACTCGTTCCAAAAACTAGTGTTGAAAACTTTAGTTATATAACAACGGCAAATTCAACAATAGCAAACCACCTTAATTAATCATTAACTGAACTAATGACGCAACCAACAAATTCATGAAAAACACCCTCTTCTGTATACAATCAAAAAATTGTCATGCGCGTAAACACTCACACCATACTAAAAACATCAATCGGGACACGATTTGCTGCAAAGATTGGATTTTAGTTAGATAGTAGTAGCAAATTTTCTGACTAGTCATCCACATAAGACATCTTGTACCAAGAAAGCATACAGAATAGCTGGTACAACTTCCACACTTACAGTGTACGACATACGTTATACGCAAGGAACTTTTGATATATGCAGTCACTGGCAACAAAACGAAATAGTATTATTCACAACAGAAGAGAGTATCGCAACAAACTTTAATGACATATGTTCTTCAAGTAAAACACATAGGAACAAATTCAACAATATCTGACACACCAAACGATTACAAGTAACCAATACAACGATTCTTTGCGTGAAACCCACTAAATGCACTCTACCCATAGCATGCAACACTACATCAAATCACATAAACAAAAAGCAACTACAGTTGACACTATAAACTTTGCAAAACAGTTAGTACTAACCTTTACAAGCACGTAAGAAGGTTGTCACATCTAAAATGAGCGATTTTACTAAGCTTGGGACGCCGGCAACTAAGCCACTCAAATACACACAACCTCTTCCTCTGCCAAACTGTGGCCAACTGCCGTGCCGTCACACTGAGCGTCTTGGTCAAAGATCATCATATTTCGATTCCCGAAAGAAATGCCGCTTTCCCCACATTAACTAAAGTGGCGCCACTTAACTTTAGCACAGTTTGATGACATAACAGTCGCGACACTTCGCCTCGATTTTGTTGCTTACTGCGCTAAAAGCGCTCCAAGCGGCCAGTAAGTTAAACTGTTGAGTTCGGTGCGATAGTGAAAACTTTAGCGAATAATACTTGTTTATTTTAGTTTGTACAATGGTTTTTACGAACAGGAGCGTACCGTAGCGCAATAAATTGCAGCAATAACAAAAAGAAGATACCACATCTGTCTTTTTATACTTATCCTAAGGACCCTGAGACGTATATAGCATCATGTCACTAAACTGCATCGTCAGAATTCGCTTGCAAATTACATGTATATTGATGATAAATGTTTCATTTTAGGACTATAAAACAGCTAGTGAATAGCAGAGGAGAAGATCTTATGGAAAAGGCCATGCTTACCTATATAATAATGTTAAGTTTTGTCCGCTACACATCGAACAAAACCAGCTCGTGAACGCAGACAATAATAAACTCGTGCGGAATGCAGTTAACCACATTGTTTGACATTCCAAATACGCCACCTCAACTGACGATGAAGAGGAGACTTACACAAAGGTTCGATAATTCGTCTAAAGGTGTAAAACACTCCTAAGGCACAAAAACAGAATGTTCAACTCTCCATATATCTGTGCCAGGTTCATCTAGTCGTCAACACAGGCCTGCTTTGAAGATGAAGTGCTAAAATTAAGCAGTTGTCTGTGTTTAGAAAACGCGAGTGGAGTATCAGAATTTGCAGATCGCTAGACTTCGTGCAAAACTGTAATGGGACAAGGAAAGTGACTATCATTTTAAGTACGGACAGCAACAGAAACTGTATCAGAAGGATCAACCGAAGAATTACGAACAAATTTTGAAGACTATAGGATCCCAATATTTGAAGAAAGGTGCCCTTGGCTTGTTATTAAGCCAGATTAGCATGCCATCTGCAAGATGGAGAGACAAAATTAAGCTGTTTGCTCTAAATTTATTATATTACAGCAGTCAGGCATAAAGGTTTTGTCAGAATATTTTATGTTTCCATCAGTGTGTACATTACAAACGTATGTGGAAGACATACAAATAAAATGTAATATAAGTGACAATCTTTTAATGCAGAAGGTACAGAATTTCTCCGATACTGATAAACTAATGCATATGTCATTCAATGAAAAATCTCTGATGGAAAATTTAACATTTTATAGCACTTCTGACAGTCTTATTGGCTTTGAGGACTTGGGGTTTACACTCACAGTATATTTCTCCCAGTATTTGGCAGTTGCTCGTCCCACTTAGAATAATATAAAGATGAAGGTCGTACTTGTGGCAACAGGTGACAATGACTAAAACGTAGTAGTATGGAACGATAAACGAGGCGTCGATCCCTTCTGCATGTAGAGGTACATGTTTGTGCTTCTTATGTGTGAATCTATGTGTTTATATTCCGTTAATATCAACGTGGTAAGCTGCAGTTCTATCCAACATCACAAGTGTTACTTCACGAATGTACTGTAACTTGCCACTGGATTCATGAGGTTTATCCCTACTTGCGCTCATTTTAGAATCATATATGCCTTCTGATATTACACAAACACTTGGAGGAAAAAAAATAAATCAAATATTTCGTAAATCACGTAGGAAAGGGATGCAAAAGAAACACTACTCTTACGACGTATCTGAAGTTCTCCTTTCTCGCCACTCGCTCCAGCTGTCAAACGGTAACAACTTTTACAGCAGTGAGAGTCGCGACTGTGACATTAGGCTGGGTTTAAACATGTAATTGAAGTCACACCACAGCAAGTGGTATGGCGGCAGTGGTGCCGTGTGCTCCTTGTTGCACACGGTCCTATCAAAATTCTAGTGGTACGGTTTTTAATATGGTGTCAACTGAGATTTATCAGATGAGTTTGCACATCGGCGACCAGATTTTTACCTGGTACTGTATTCAAGGTGGTACCATCTGAAATTTACATGTGTGTGTCAATGTTGTTGCTCAGATTGTAGCTCAAGACATCATAGAAATATTGCCAAAAAAAATGGTTTCAAACATACTGGATGTTGAAGTGGATTACACATAGATATCATTTGGGGGTCTCAAATAAGCTAACACAAGAGTTATCAATGAAGGATAAAGTGTTATTTGTAAAAAATTTGAATGAATAAATATGGTTTCAATTTCCTTTTAACCTTCATTTCCTTGTACATGTAGATGACAGATACATAAATGAGCAAAGCTGTTATATTTTCATTTATTTATTTATTTATGTCTGTGAACCATTCTGTACAATGTTATTGGACAAGTTTACATGATTTTTGAAAAATCACAAGTTTCAAAAATACATAACTACATGCATATATCAGTATCATCAAAAATAGCATCTAGATCTACATCTACATGAATACTCTGCAAATCACATTTTAGTGCCTGGCAGAGGATTCATCGAACCACTTCCACAATTCTCTATTATTCCAATTTTGTACAGCGCGCGGAAAGAATGAACACGTATATCTTTCTGTACGAGCTCAGATTTCCCTCATTTTTTCGTGGTGATCGTTCCACCCTATGTAGGTCGGTGTCAACAAAACATTTTCGCATTTGGAGGAGAAAGTTGGTGATTGGAATTACGTGAGAAGATTCTGCGCAACGAAAAACGCCTTTCTTTTAATGTTTTCCAGCCCAAATCCTGTATTATTTCTGTGGAACTCTCTCCCATATTTCGCGATAATACAAAAAGTGCTGCCTTTCTTTGACCTTTTTCGATGTACTCCGTCAGTCCTACCTGGTAAGGATCCCACGCCATGCAGCAGTATTCTAAGAGGATGGACAAGCGTAGTGTATGCAGTCTCCTTAGTAGGTCTGTTAGATTTTCTAAGTCTCCTCCCAATGAAACGCAGCATATGGTTAGCCGTCCAAACAACATTTTCTTTGTGTTCTTCCCACTTTAAGTTGTTCGTAATTGTAATACCTAGATATTTAGTTGACTTTAGGGCTTTTAGATTAGACTGATTTATCGTGTAACCGAAGTTTAACGACTTCCTTTTAGCACTCATGTGAATGACCTCACACTTTTCGTTATTTAGGGTCAACTGCCACTTTTCGCACCATTCAGATATTTTTTCTAAATCGATTTGCAGTTTGTTTTGATCTTCTGATGACTTATTAGTCGGTAAACGACGGCGTCATCTGCAAACAACCGAAGATGACAGCTCAGATTGTCTCCCAAATCGTTTATATAGGTAAGGAACAGCAAAGGGTATGCCTGGAGTCACTTCTGTTTTACTCGATGACTTTCCATCAGTTACTACGAACTGTGACCTCTCTGACAGGAAATCGCAAATCCAGTCACATAACTGAGACGATATTCCATAAGCAGGCAATTTTACTATGAGCCGCTTGTGTAGTACGGTGTCAAAAGCCTTCGGGAAATCTAGGAATATGGAATCGATCTGAAATCCCTTGTCAATAGCACTCAGCACTTCATGTGAATAAAGAGCTAGTTGTGTTTCACAGGAACGATGTTTTCTAAACCCTTGTTGACTGTGTGTCAATACACCGTTTCCTTCGAGGTAATTCATAATGTACAAGCTTATATATATATATATAATTACTAAAGATTAAAATTAGTTTCTACATGTTTTCAGAGTTACATATGAGACGTTACATTACTTTTTTGCTTCAAGGAATCATTTAACACCGCATGGACAAGTTTAAATCAAGTGATATTTTAGTGTACTTTTGAAAATAGACCTGTTTTCAATTATTTTTATATAATTTGGTAAACTGTTGTATGTAAGACATCCTGCTTTTACAGCCTCTTTGTCAGTTAATTCGAAATGGCTTCCTTTAGTATGATAATCATATTTGTTTCTTGTTTTATAGTTATGCATATCTCTGTTCAACATTGCAGCATGCTTATTTTTTACACAAATAATTGTTTCGTTCATGTATAGTAACTCTACTGTTAATACATTTAGTTCCCTGTATTTATTTCTGCAGGGATATCTAGGTGATAAATTTGTTATTCACCTTACAGCCTTCTTTTGTCGCTTTACTACTCTTTGTATGTGTACATATGCAGAATTTCCCCAGGCCAGGATACAATATGAAATTTGCGAATGGATTATCCTATAGTACATTGTTTCCAGTGTTTGAATGTTTATTAACATTAACAAATCGTTCAAATGGCACTGAGCACTATGGGACTTAACATCTGAGGTCATCAGTCCCCTAGAACTTAGAACTACTTAAACCTAACTAACCTAAGGACATTACACACAACCATGCATGAGGCAGGATTCGAACCTGCGACTGTTGTGGTCTCGCGGTTCCAGTCTGAATCGCCTAGAACTGCTCGGTAGCAACAGCAGGCTATTAACGTTAACATTTTTCTCGTAATAAATATACTTGAAGTTCGACAAATATTATTTACATGCTTCTCCTACGTCAAGTACCTATCCACTGTCACACCCAGGAATTTATAAGTTTCTGTCTCTTTTAGATCCAAGTGGTTTTATTTGTGTCTGTAAAAAGATTACTTCCTCTGAAACAGTTGTTTCCATTTTCCATATTTAGAGTAGCTTGCTTCTTTAAGTTATCTGCTGAAACACTACTTATATATCATTCACATGTAAAATAAAAAGTAGTGGGTCCAGCACTGGTCCTTCATACACTTCATATTTAACGAACTCAAAACCTGGGTAGACATTTGTAATAGTATAGTTGACATTTTGTTTTATATCTGCCCTCTGTTCTCTATTTTCCATGAATGATTTTGTGATATCAACTGCTTTCTGCTTTATATCAGAAAACTTATAACACTTAAGCTTTTTTAATAATGTATTGTGGCACTCACAGTCAAAAGCTTTTGAAAGGCTGAGAAACCTACCACAATGGTTCTTTTATTTATATAGTGCCTTAGTTACACATTCTACAAATTCAGCTATTGCTGTATTTGTGGATGGACCCCTTTCTATACCATTGCTGAGCATCATTCAAAGTATTGCATTTTTCTATAAAATTTACTATTCTATCTTTAATTATACATTCTATTATTTTAGATCAGACAGGTGTAATAATCATTGGTTGGTAATTACCTGGATCTTCCTTGCTGCCTCCTTTGAGAATAGAGTTCACTTACTCTTTTTAAACACACTGGAAATTCCTTCTTCCATGGCTAAGTTTACGAGAGAAACAGAGCCTTTACCATCTACCGCAGGCAGCATTTAATTAGTCTAGTAGATATAGCATCTAGTCCCTCAATATTTTTTCGTTTTTAATCCATGTACTGTTTTTACTAATTCCAGTTCATTTATTGGCAGAAGGAAGAATCTTTTTATCTCATTAGCAGTTCATAGTATGGATTTTGTCCACTACCACAGCATAATGTCGGTTTAAAAGATTACTGACTTCTTTAAGGTCCCTGATTTCTTTTCCATTTTTCTTTGTAGTTATGTTCCCACTGTTTTTCATACCTACGCCCTCTGTGTCTTTATGTGCGACCATATTATCTTTGTGACGTTATTAGAAGTTTTTATTTTGCTTATGTAGTAATTAGATCAGGTGTCTTTATTATTTTCTTATATGTTCTTTTCTTGTCCATATAGGCATAACACTGTGCTTGCATTGGAGTCATCTAAGATTTTCATACGTAGTTTTTAGCTCTTCCCTCTTTTTTTTTACATTTGGTGTGACCCAATTTCTACTGCACTTAACATTTGTATTCCTACATACTAATGGACATGCAAGATCTATGCAGTAGGATAATGTTTTGGAGAATCATTCCCATTCCTTATTTACGTTTGCTGTTTGGTATATATACCTTCAGTCTTTACATTGCATTAATCTTTGTAGCCTCCATAGATTTTCTTGCTTTGTTTATCACATTTTTTAAAAGATATTTTCTGACATTGCTATCTCATCGCCAAGGGGCCACGTGTTCGATTCCCGGCTAGGTCGTAGATTTTATTCACTCAGGGACTGGTTGTTGTGTTGTCCTCATTATCATTTCATCACCATCAGTGGAAGGCAATGGGAAACCACCGCTGGAATCACTTCCCAAGACGCTGATGCAGTGGACCTCCCTGATGAGGCTTCCCCTGTGCAAGACCTGCCATAAGGCAGAACACAAAGCTTTTTTTGTCTCATCTGATATCACTATTAATACCTCAGGGTGTTCAGCAAATGCTGAGTTTGTGACCTGTACTTTTGTCTGTATTGTGGAATATTAGTAATTACATGATCTATTAATGTCTCTGTGTCTTTACTGCACCTTGTGGAGCTATTTACTACTAGACTTAGATCGTAAGTATTGATTAAATTACTGTGGTGTAAATGTCGTGTGACTAGGGCCTTCCGTCAGGTAGACCATTCGCCGGGTGCAAGTCTTTCAATTTGACGCCGTGTCGGCGACTTGCACGTCGATGGGGATGAAATGGTGATGATTAGGACAACACAACACCCAGTCCCCATACGGAGAAAATCTCCGACCCAGCCGGAAATCGAACCAGGGCCCTTATGATTGACATTCTGTCGCGCTGATCACTCAGCTACTGGGGACAGATTAAATTACTAAAACTCCTTGAATAACAGCTTTATTTCAGATAGTTAATATTTAAATCACTTGCAACTATTATATATACAAATTGCCTAACAGCCTTGTCTTGCAGAACTTCTTGCTCTTTTAGAAAACTATTTACCTGACTGTTCTATGATATATATATATATATATATATATATATATATATATATATATATATATATATATATATATATATCACAGAACAGTCAGGTAAATTGTTCTCTAAAAGAGCAAGAAGTTCTGCGAGACAAGGCTGTTATATATATAGGGATATATACATATATATCCCTAATATGAAACGCTTTTCCACCTTTGAACGTTGTACTGATACTGATTCAAATAGCATTTCTGTACAGTTGTCTATTGTCCATGGTATGCAATCCCTCACTGCATTGTAACATATTCTGCAACTCCTACACCTTCATGTTGACATCTACAGAAGTACTACCACTTTCATAGCCCTATCACAGCACTCTATGTTGTAAACAAAAATTTCATTTTCTTTTAACCCATGCTCTGCGACAATAAAAGTGTATGGTGATTCTGTTGCTACTGGGACTTCAGTCTCATCTTTTTGCTTTATACATGCTGCACATTTTGATGTAAAATTCTTATAGTAGAAAAATTTATATTCGTTTCTAAATTTTTACTTCATATTTTTTCCCAGCTGCAGGTACATCCCAACTACTTCCCAGAACACTATTCTGATGGTCATTTATCCTGTGTGGGAGCAGGAAGACAATTTGTTTCACCATGTTGCTTGTAGAGCGGTTGGTTGTCTGCACATTTGTTGAAAGTAGCCCTACTATACTGCAAATTTTCCTGCTCTGGAGTAGAAAAAATTTGGTTCATTCTTGGAGGTCGTTTTGGTCTTAAGTTCACACTAAATTACAAATTACCCAAGGTATCAGCAACTGGGGAATTCATCATCACCATAGTATATGTACGGGTTCCGAAAAGATTTTCAAGATTTTATGGGAGATGCTGGAAACAAATTACAGTGCCCAGAAAGTACATCTGAAAGTGAAGTCAGGCTCATGCATGCAACAGATGCGACGCCAATGCTTGTGGCTTACTGTGGTGGCACTTTCAGCTACCATCCACACAGTATGACACAAATTCTGTGTCGTTGGACAACTTTCAACATGGTATCAACTGAAAATATATGAGTGGGTTTTAATGTTATAGTACAGGTTATGCCATTGGAGCTGTGACAAGAGTTAAATACAAGAAAGACGAAGCCAAACGTTATACCCGAAAATATTTTTAGTGCATGGGTATATCAAGAGCCATAAACACATGTACAAAAGAAATAACACTCAGAGACGAAAATGCTGTCTGGTATGGCAAACTAAACAACAGCTGGAATTAAAATATCATCTGCAGACATGCCAGTCTTCCAAGAAGCTTAATATAGTTTTTAATGTAGGCATACCTAACAACTAATTTTCAGTTTAACAGTCATATCACAGTCCTGGACTATTTCCCATACATAATTCACAATTTATATAGTGCTTGGTCTCACAAATCGCGAATTTTACACGACTTGCTTTTTTGTAACATGTTAAGTTTATTTATTTATTCATCAAAACATGTTTCAGGATTATGGTATAGGCCTACATTATTGGTTTGCAAAGATATACACATACATACATACACTCCCTCTCTCTCTCTCTCTCTCTCTCATACACACACACACACACACACACACACACACACACACACACACACACACACACTCATACAGCTACAGAAAATTAAACACAGGTTGTTGTTCTTGTAATTTCAAAATCTGCGTAAGCGTACCTGCCGACAACTGCTTTGACATTTTTCGGTAATAAAATGAAAACACCGAAATCGAATGGAGCACAGCACATTTACTCCATGATATATATATATATATATATATATATATATATATATATATATATATATATATTGTGAGGCTACAGTGAACATCTCTAACTCTCTAAATAAGTGTCTGCAGGATGATCTTGAATGAGCTCCAGCAATTACTCTGATTACACGCCTTTGTGCAATGAACACTCTTTTACCCAATGATGAGTTACCCCAGAATATGATGTCATAAGAAAGCAGAGAGTGAAAATAGGCGTGGTAAGCTAATTTACTAAGATGTATATCGCGAATATTTGCAATGACTCTAATAGCATAAGTAGCTGGATTCGGGAGGACGATGGTTCAATCCCACGTTTGGCCATCCTGATTTAGGTTTTCCGTGATTTCCCTAAATCACTCCAGGCAAATGCCGGGATGGTTCCTCTGAAAGGGCACGGCCGACTTCCTTCCCCATCCTTCCCTAATCCGATGAGACCGATGACCACGCTGTCTGGTCTCCTTCCCCAAACAACCAACCAACCATAAGTAGCTGAACTCAAACATTTCAGCAGATCCTCCGTGTGTTTTTTCCAGTTCAATCCCTCATCAATGCATTCACCTAGAAATTTCGAATATTCTACCTTAGCTCCCGATTTCTGATCGAAATCTACATTTATTAATGGGGTCATTCCATTTACTGTGTGGAACTGCATATACTGTGTTTTGTCAAAGTTTAATGAGAGCCCATTTGCAGAGAACCACTTAATGACTTTCTGAAAAACATCATTTACAATTTCACCAGTTAATTCTTGTCTGTTGGGTGTGATAGCTATACTTGTATCATCGGCAAAAAGTACCAGCTTTGCATCTTCGTAAATATAGAATGGCAAGTCATTAACATATGCTAAGAACAGCGAAGGACCAAAGATGGAACCTTGCAGCACCCAATTCTTGATTGTTCCCCAGTTTGAGAAATCAGCAGTTTTTTGCATATTATGTGAACTGATTATTTCAACTTTCTGCGCTCTTCCAGTTAGGTATGATTTAAACCATTTGAGCGCTGTCCCATTCATACCACAGTACTTGAGCTTATCTAGAAGTATTCCATGATTTACACAATCAAAAGCCTTTGGGAGATTACAAAAAATCCCAACAGGTGAGTTCCGGTTACTCAGAGCATTTAATATTTCATTAGTGAAAGCATATATAGCATTTTCCGTTGAAAAACCTTTCTGGAAACCAAACTGACATTTTGTTAAAACTTGATTTTTACAAAGGTGTGAAGCTACTCTACAATACATTAGTTTTTCAAGAATTTTGGATAAGGCAGTCAGAAGAGAGATTGGGCGGTAGTTACTGACATCAGATGTATCCGCTTTTTTATACAGTGGTTTAACAATGGCATACTTCAGTCTATCTGTGAAAATACCCTGCTTCAGAGAGCTATTACGTATGTGGCTAAGAATCTCATTTACCTCTTGGGAACAAGCTTTTATTATCCTGCTGGAAATGCCATTAATTCCATGTGAGCTTTCATTCTTGAGAGAGTTTATTATATTCCTAATTTCAGAAGGAGAGGTGGGTGGAATTTCAATTGTATCAAATGGTGTGGGTAAGGCCTCTTCCATTAACTGCCTTGCTTCTTCTAATGAACATTTAGATCCTATTTTCTCTACAACATTTAAAAAATGGTTATTGAAAATGTTGTTTGCCAAGTTTTCATTCGCTTTGATGGCAATGCCATCGTCCTGTACTGTTGGTTGCTCTGTCTCCCTTGTAATAATATTCCAAATTGTTTTGATTTTGTTATCAGAGGTATTAATCTCAGACATGATGCACATGCTTCTGGACTTTTTAATAACTTTTCTTAATGTAGCACAGTAGTGTTTATAATATTTGGCTGTTTCTGGGTCATTACTCTTTCCTGTTGTTAGATACAGTTCCCTTTTGTGCTTACAAGATATTTTTATTCTTTTAGTAAGGCATAGTTTTTGCATGGTTTCTTATAATTAGATTTAACTACTTTCTTGGGGAAACAGTTTTCAAATTCTCTTACAAGTGTATCATGAAATATGTTGTATTTTAAATTAGCATCGGAATCGTTGTACACCTCATCCCAGTCTAACTGACGAAGATTTTCTCTGAAATTTCTAATTGTTGAGTCATTAATTGAACATACAACTTTGGAGGGTAGTTTTGAATTACTGAATGGAGCTATGTCATATACTGTAACTAGCTGAGCACCATGATCAGAAAGGCCATTTCCAGCAGGACAAGAATTTATGTTTTTAAACTTATCTTGGTCTAAAAAAGTGTTATCTATCAATGTGCTGCTGTCCTTTACTACTCGAGTAGGAAAATTAATGACAGATGTCAAATTGAAAGAACCAAGCAAAACTTCCAGGTCATTCTTCCTATTACCCTCCTTCAGTGAATCAAGACTGAAGTCCCCACAAATAATAATTTGCTTTCCCCTATCTGACAGATAGCACAACATGGAACAAATGAAAGTTTCCTGAAGGGGACCTATATACTGTTACAATTATAAAAGAGCCCTCCTTCAGTTTAAGTAGACAGGCACATGCTTCTATATGTTGCTCTAGACTAAACTTTTTTGTATCTAAGCTTTTTACACAGTGATAACTTTTGACATATATGGCAACTCCTCCTCTCACCTTATTCTCTCTACTCATATGTGCAGCTAGTTTATAACCACTGATATTTACCTTTTCCATATCAGACACAATGTGATGCTCAGACACACATAGTATATCTATTACATTATCAGATTCAATGTCATCTAAACAAACCAGGAGCTCATCTAATTTACTCTTCAATCCTGGAATATTTTGGTGAAAAATGGTAACATTATTTTTTACTTTACCTTTGTGAGAATCTACTTTTTTCTTTAATCCACCAATATTTTCGTTAAATATGGCAACATTATTATTTGCTTTCCGGCTGTGAGAATGCTTGTGTTTCGAAATGGAGCCACCTGGGAGCTGTGGTGGATGGAAAGTGGCGTAAGAAAGTTGAATTAAGTTGAACTTTTTGTGGCACGAAAAAAGTTGAGTCTCTTAATTTGTGTCAGTGGCTTCCCTGTGTACTAAAATATCAAAGTGTTGTCTCTCCATTTCAATACCTGATGTGGGCCACAATATAGTGGTTGCATTGCTAGTCTCATCGTATCATCGTGTAACATGATGTACTGACAGTCTACCAAAGCGTTGTGAACGAAAATTAGTATTATGCTGTGAGATTTGAGTGACAGTATTCGTAGTCTCTGGATTAGCGCTGGTAGCTCCATAAATGTTGGTGGTTGTACTGGGGAGACGCAATCGGCTTATAAACAGCTTTCCATATAAAATCTCTACCAAAGAGGCATGGAGATCTTCTTTGAATGTGGAATGCACAGCTGAAAGAATCCTGGGTAAGGCCTTTGTCCACTGAAACCCCACGACACGTAAGTGCTGCTTTGAATGTTGAGTGCCAGCGTTCCACCAAACCATTTCTCTATCAATGGTAGCTTGTGGAAGCCCTGGACGCCGCAAATGTTATATAGTTCAGAGGATAATGTGGACTCAAATTCATGGCCTTCGTTGGCAGTGATGAATGCTGGGCTACCAAAACTCAAGATCAACAGTTGTACAAATGCTCTCTCACCGGTGTCCGCCATTATGTCTATCAAGGATGCTGCTGCAACCCAGCCTGTGATGCGATTGATTGCAGATAGAATATACTGGAAATCCTCTGACTATGGTAGGGAGATGACCAAGTCATAGTTGACAAGATGTACATATCCTTAGGGTATTTCATTTCGCCCACATTTTGGATGTGTATGTCGACCAGTCTTGCAACACTGGCAAGCCATGTAGTTTTGCATGCATGACTTGTAGTCTCGCTTCACATCTGTCCAGCAAATCGGTCCATAACAAGTTTAGTAGTAGGTGTCCTGGTTCTGACTGCCTACGCAAACTATCGATATTATGATTCCTCATAGTGAGTGGGACTAGTGGGTGGAGGCAATGTTTTTACACATCACACCAGACATGTGTTAAGGATCAAGGGATAGTGTGCTGCTCAAACTTCAAACCAGTCGTGGTATCTGGTAGGAAATTGCAGATTTATGTATCCCGATTTTGAATCTTGAGGAAATGGTTGCACTTGATGCCAACTGATAGCGCATTTATTCAAAATAGGTAATCAGCCATGGCATTACCTGTGCCCCTGAGATGCTGAAAGTCAGCAGTAAGTTGTGCAACATAATTAAGGAGGTGGAAAGTGTGGTGAACAGAATGTTGGTGGATTATGTATGGAATCTTTCGGTGGTGAGTGGTCCATGTAAGTGGTGGGTAGTCTACCCTTGATGTCATCCTTGAAGTGCGACACTACCTTAACACAGCGAGCAGTTGTCTATCATAAACTGAGCACTTACGTTGAGACTCAGTTATCTTCTGTGAAAAGAAGCATAATCGTTGTTATTCACCTGCCACTATCTGTTAAAGCGGAACTCTGACTGCAGTGTCACTCATGTCAGATTAATTGAAAGGAAGCTGTAGTGGTTGGCTAAGCTAACGTTGTAGCATGATATAAGCTAAATTTGATCGAATCCTTGTTGCATTTCAGGGGTCCAAGTGAGAGCTTACTTGCTGCATGTGTTTTTCCTAAACAACACGTCTGTCAGTATGCCTGTATGGATGCCGTTTTATGCAAGAGACATCTGTAGAAATTAATTTAATCATGCCAATAAATCGCCATATCTGATGACAATTCCTTGACTGTGTAAGCTGATGGATAAGTTCCGTGCTTTGTGTCACTGGTCAGATCCGATTTCGAGTAACAGAGTGTCCCAGAAACTTTACTTCTAATTGTAGAAGTTGGCACTTGTTGTCATATATCACTACACTGGTGATAAAAGTGAGGAAGATGTACTTTGTGTCCTTGCAGAGACGCCAAAATACTAAAATGTCTTTCAGGTATGCATAACAGAACGAAAATTTAAAGAGAATGTTATCAGCGAAGTGTTGTCGCGTTTGGGCTGCGTTTTTCAGATTGTAAGGGATGAACAAAAATTCATAGAGCCTAAACGCTGTTTTTATCACTGTTTTTGATATGTTCATAGTAGCTATGGGAATTTGCAGGTAAGTTTTTTTACAGTCTAGAATACTAAACACAGAAGCAAATGCTAAGGGTCAGTAAAGTCTTGTGTATTTCATGTCTGGTAACTATCAGCTACTGTGTGAGTGTTGAGGACCCAATAATCATACAGAATTTATATGTTCAATCTTTCTTGGGAACTAAGTGTATGGGCGAACCCAGTGAGCTCTGAGACTGATTGACTATGCCAAAAGCTTGGAACAATTCGTCGATCGCAGTTTTAACTCCCCATACTTTGTGACAGACTGGCAGACATGGTGTAGTATTAATTTTCACCACAGTGTCCAGGTAATGCCTTTCTCTTTAAGTACCACACATGTTGTCTCATGTACATGTGAGAGGGGGGAAGATATGTCGGAGATGCATGCACACTGTTAGAAAAGTTCACCATTCTGACCTGTATTTGTGACAAGTCATGAGCTTAGGTATGTGCCAACAGTATATCTGTGTCATTCACTGGTGTCATGGCAAGTACTGTCTCGTTCACATTGGGTATTTAGATACAGTGATGCTGTTCCCAGTTTAAGTGCTGCAGGTGAGAATGCACAGCATACAGTTCACCTCCCAATGAAAGTATTTTGGTGTGCAGTTCACCTAAGCTTCACGTATTTCGCTTCTTCCTAATTTGCAATCTACTTTAGTATTTCATATTCTAAAGCGTGATGGTCATTAAGTGGTTGCAGATGGGTGTTATGTGTAGAGACTGAGAGAAGTACTCTCAGAATAGTCTCCTCTGGAACTACCTATGGATGTGGTGGTGTGCTGTCAGTGATACGTAGTACCAACTTTCTACTGCTAGATTGCTTGAGAATACCTCGTGTTAGGCCTGGGGAGAGATTAAATTGGCAGAGAAAACCGCACCCAAGATCGGTTCTTGAACATCAGTGACCAGAAACTGCTATTGAAATTTTGTCATGCACACCAAGGCCCACAGTGCACATGATAGCTCCAAAGAGTTTGAGTGTATCAGGTGATGTGCTTAGTTGGACTGTAGGTGTCATATACTCCATTGTTGGTGCCTCTCTGTAAATGCTCCCCACTACTGAGCCAGTGTTGACGAGGAAATATTGATCTGTTGAGTCGTCTAACACATACAGTTGTCACTCATAAATGGGGCAAAACCAGTTTGGGTGACATGTTGTAGTTGTAGCGATACTTAAGTGAGAGCAGTAATGCGAAGCACCTGTTGCAGACCATGTCTTGTGTTTGTGTGCTTGTATGATATGGAGTAGTGGCCCAAGCGAGCGTGAAAGCAACATAACTGCAATGATGTCGGCTCATCTATGTGAGGATTGCTATTGTCAGTCATGGGCAATGCTGCCACAGCTGGCCAAAGTTCACAGTGGGGGCTAGAGATGTCTCTCTTGTAAGTCTACATAATCGCTCAGGTCGAGTTGGCTTCTCGTGGCTTTGGGCAGCATGTCCCACCAGGAATGTACTGGTGGTGGTCATTGTTATCTGTCATATCAGAGTATTGCCATTGCTGTAGGATCACATAGTCTGTCAGCCAGGACCAATCTGAATCTCATCATTTCACTTTCGTTCAAGATCTTGTATCTGAGGAGGAAGTTTGATGAGCCAAAGCGCCTGTAGCATGATGTCCGACATAAGAGTAGAGTTGATTGATGTAGGGAGAGGTCTCCAAAACTCAGCTGGTGTCCTGTTGTACGGTATTGTAAATTACTTATCACAGCTATAGTGTCTTGCTGGATCAGTGGAATGATGCTGCCTTCACAGCATCAAATTCATCATAGGCTGAAGGTGCTTGTATGACATCACTGCTGACATGGGCGTGCTCCCCGATGTTGCTTGATACGGCCATGAATTTAGAAGTATCATTTAATATGCTGCAGTTGCATAGTATGAAGTCGATGATTGTGAACCATATTGCTGGGTGTTCCGATTCGAAGGACAGTAATTGAGGGTGAAAACTCAGTTGTACAGACGCTGCACAGAAATTTTCTCGTTGATGTGGAGAAGCGTGTGGTCTGAAAGTGATGGTGGATTAGATCCCTGGGACCACACGCAATGTGGATGGCAACCCAAGAATCTTTGGTATAGCCCATCTGACTTTCTTGTGCCTGACACGGATGGACTGGTAAAACCACATGAAATGATGCTTTCTAGACCTGATGTAGTTGACGGAATATTGTCCTGTTGGTGTGAGGAAAGATTGAACTCATCAGCGAAATTCCCAAGGAGGTCGAAAGTAGTTACATATTGTTTGTGCGCACATTGTTCATTGTAGTCGATGGTGTAACATGTTAGAACGTCAATTTCGTGTTTCATGCATAATGTCTGCCATTATGGGTGGCAATTAACATTGTGAGAGTCACCGTGAGATTCAGCGTTATATCCAAGTGTCCAAGTAAATGTGATCACCATAGGACAGCTCCATTATCGAAGCAAACACAATACTATGAAGTACACTTATTACATTAAAACATTTGCTGCTGTTTGTTTCAGGACGCCAGTGTGGAAATTCCAGGTGGGAATGCTGACAGGAAGAAGCAGAACGCTGGTAAATACAATTAACGTACACTTTACTACTAAACATGGACATACAAAGAAATGTGTGTGCATGATGCAGTTCTTAACAACGAACTGAGCGAGTCACAGATATTCTCCCTGTCGGAGGCTAAAACTGCTGCCAAAGACTCTTGTTTTCTAATACACTGAAGCGCCAAAGAAACTAATATAGGCATGCATATTCAAATGCAGAGAAATGTAAACAGACAGAATATGGCGCTGCGGTCGGCGACGCCTATACAGGAAAATAAGTGTCTGGCGCAGTTGTTAGATCGGTTACTGCTGCAACACTAGCAGGTTATCATGATTTAAGTGCGTTTGAACGTGGTGTTACAGTCAGCGTGTAAGCGATGGGACACAGCATCTCCGAGGTAGCGATGAAGTGGAGATTTTCCCATGAGCATTTCACGAGTGTACTGTGAATATCAAGAGTCTGATAAAACATCAAATCTCAGAAATTGCTGCTGTCGGAAAAAAATCCTGCTAGAATGGGACCAATGACGACTGAAGAGAATCGTTCAATCTGACAGAAGTGCAACCCTTCCGCAAATTGATGCAGATTTCAATGCTGAGCCGTCAACAAGTGCCAGCATGCGAACCATTCAACGAAACATTATCGATATGGGCTTTCAGAGCCGAAGGTTCACTCGTGTACACTTGATGACTGAATGACACAAAGGTTTATGCCTCGCCTGCGCTCATCAACACCGACATTGCACTGTTGATGACTGGAAACATGTTCCTTGATCAGACCACTCTTGTTTCAAATTGTGTCAAGCAGATGGACGTGTACAGGTATAGAGAAAACCTCATGAATCCATGGACTCTGAATATCAGCAGGGGACTGTTAAAGTTGTTGAAGGTTTCTGTAATGGTGTAGGGCATGTCCAGTTGGAGTGATATGGTACCCCTGATATGTCTTGATACGACTCTGAGAGGTGACACGTATGGAAGCGTCTTGGCTGATCACCGGAATCCATTCATGTCCCTTGTGCATTCTGACGGACTTAAGCAATTCCAGCCAGACCATGCGACACCCCACACGTCCAGAATTGCTACAGAGTGGCTCCAGGAACACTCTTCTGAGTTTAAACACTTCTGTTGTCCATCAGATTCCCCGGACATGAACATTATCAAGAATATCTGGGATGCCTTACAATGTACTGTTCAGAAGAGATCTCCACCCCTCACACTCTTACGGATTTATGGACAGCTCTGCAGGATTCATGGTGTCAATTTCCTCAAGCAGTACTTTAGACAATAGTCGAGTCCATGCCACGTTGTGTTGTGGCATTTCTGTGTGCTCGTGGGGACTCTACACGATATTAGGCAGGTGCACTATTTTCTGTGGCTCTTCAGTGTATTATACATCAGTAGTGAGATCCCCACAAACTTTAAGTCACAGTTCATGAAGGAAAGGTGTCTGTGGGTGGGAATGATAGGAAACAGATTTCCAATTAGGGGACTAAATTTGTGCTTCAGGGTCTCCCAGCCAGTTACACTGTACTATTTTTTATCCCTAAAGAAGCTATACCTGTAAAACTGAGTGAAGTAAAAGCAATTATTCGTTTTTAGCAAGTATAGATGAGAGGTTAGTTACATTTGCATAGCCGTTTATAGTACATTGTCAGAAGTGTCGAATTCACAGCAGCAAATAGTCTCAAAACCACTGCCCATCAACTAATACAATGCGAATGTGTGAGATTGATAGATAGTACCACATACTGTCGCATTATTTCAGTGAATGGAAAACTACATACAAAAAAACCTTACCTGCACATAACGGACATGCTTCTTTTCAATTTCCATTACCTACACAACATATACTTGGGGAGTAAAATGATGGTGCATGATTATAGAATTAAAACAATACAGGGACTACTTCCTCTAGTGGGAATTCAAAGGGATATGAGAATGAGATCTCATAATAAAACACACATTGTGAAAAAGTAGGAACCAACTGAAGGTAAAAAGCAAAATAAAAAGAGCACTTAACAGAGCAAGTGTAGTGGAACCCCCTATTACCATAGAGATTCCAAACTATTATGGATTATGTTTGAAATAATGTAAATTACACATGATTATCTGGTATTTTGATTTATAGCTGACATTGTCAATGTTTCCAGAGAGCTGTATTTGGCGCTTGGTCTTTGTGCTAAGCAGTGGTTCCAGATGTGTTCAAACTTCCATTTAACCTTGGATGGTTTGAAGAGATAACACACGTAAGTGGGTAAGTTGAGTGCACTAGGACGTATTTCACTGAGAAAACTCAATCCACCCACAAAAAATAAATTTAAAAATTAAATTAATAAAAATAAACATTAAATGATAAAAATAAATATAAACATTTACTGACATAAAGAATTCCTGATTGTGAAGTTCATTATCATTATTTTTAAGTTTCTTCATTCCTTTATATCTTAGCTTAACATGACCTTCTTCAAAAAAGTGAATACTGCAACGAGTAATTAATATATTATATCTGTTTGCTAATATAATTTTAAATTTACTATCAAGTTCCATACAAATTTTCTCCCCATATCTCGTCTTTAAATACTCCCAGCCCATAATGTAATACAATTCATTTACTTTTAGCTCATTACTATTTTTAAACAAATTAGAATTGCTTGCATTATTAAGCTTTTCATCATAGCTTCCAATTATATAGAGTAAAATTACAATAAGATTAAAAAGTCTATGCTAAGAATTATATGTTAAATTTTTCTTGCTATACATGACTATGAAGGCAATTCATTCTTTCTGAATTTTGTTATTAAAAGAGGCAACTAATTTGATTGTAGTTTTCCATGTGGCTAACACATTCATTCTTCTAGATATGTTTATGAGATGCATAAGATAATTTTAAATAAAGCTGAAGGGATTTACATTAACATAACAATTCATTTGAGCCACTCTCTTAAAATCCAGCAAAGTATCATACACTTTCAGATAATTGTTTGGTGGATCTAGATTCCACATTTCGTCTATTCTTTATACAGATATTCCCTAATGATCAAATAAAGAAGAATCAATTAGCTGAATATTTTTTCTATTAGTTTGAAACACAACAAAAATAAAATAAGGGGTATCAAATTCTGAGGAATTATAATAATTGATAATATCTAGTTCAATATTTCTTTTTCCATATAATTTGGCAATTTCGACTGTTTGAGATTCAAAGGAAGAAATTCGAATTTTTGGATTTTTTTGTTTCATCTTCTAGCACCAGTGAATATGTTGCCTTCTTTTGGAGAAATATCTTTTATTTTAGCTCCAATATCGTTTTATCAACCCATGTAAGAGTAACATTTCAAATACTTTGACTCCAAGCAAAAATTACTTTTAAATCTCCTTCCCACATTATTTCTTTGTAATCTCTGAAAAACCTCCAAACAAATCTTGTGTAAAAAGTAATTCATTATTCTTACTTTTTATCTTTCCACTATTAAGGATTAACTCACGAATTACTGTCAAAGGCAGTCATACAGCGATAGCGGAAAAAATGGATGGATGTTCCATTCTACATAAATTATTCTTTCCTTTCTTTATGGTGATGCTCTCAATGAAATTGCCACTTAGTTATCAATTTATTTTTTATTGGATTTTCTGTCATATGTTGGATAACCTGTACCATAGGTTCCAATAATTCTAAACCTCATGTATGACTGAGTATGATTAGGATGAACCCAACTTCTCCAATATTTACATTAATCTACGTGTTCTTGTTGGGGTGATTTGAATTTTTTTGGTCTTCTCATTCACAGGGAATAATATTGGTAAAGTTTTTTCTAAAAAGGAACTGTTACATAAGCATTATTAGTCAGTCAAATTGTCATTTTCATTGGTTATAATTGTTTCTAAATCTTGAATAGGATGAAAAATCGGAATATATACAGGATAACATGGTTCATGACTTATTCGTAAACCAAATTTTACTTTAGGCTTGAATGATGCAGTAGTATTAGTTTCACTGTGAAAGTGATCATTATGTTTTAAGAACATTCCATCAGCTGGATTAAAATTTATATTTATTAATTCAGATGGAATAATTTTAGGTACATTATTAGCAACAGCCTTTTCATTAGCTCCAAGAATCTGGTTACTAAATTGTAATATACTATCAATACTATCTTTTATAACCATGTATAACTTTAAATCACTTTTGAACACAATTCTAATTAAAATTTCATCTGCCGTAATATGAATATTTGGATTTTTCGAATGAATAAACTTTTCTAAGTTTTCAAAACTGTTCTGACCTACAGGAAACTCTATTGTTTCTCCATTAATTAAAGTTTATTATTTTTCGATGTAATATTTGGGGTTACAAAAGTGAATGAAAACCAACCTGTGCAACATTACTAATGGTGTCTTTTATAGGTATAGTCTACCTTTTTTTGAGGACAGAACACTTACCACTCAATTGTAATAATCTACTCATTTATCAATAAATTTTTATGTTATTAAATGAAACCTGACAGGGAATGAAAATAATAATTCGAGAGAAGAAACCAAACAATAAACATAGTAAGCTTTTACCAAATTCTATTCAATGTCCAATAACAGGAACAAGTGGCTGTGAAGAAACTGCATTAATTAGTGACAACTATTTTCTGGGTAGAGAATGGTTGAACTGGAAAACAATTAATCATTTGTACATTTATTCTAAAGGTTTGGATCAGGTGAAATATCGAGAATTTATAAAAAGATGTGACAAAATAGAAGATAAGCATAACGAAAAAATTGCTACTTTTATTGAAAATACTGATGAAATTATGCTGGTAGACAAATGTAAATATAATTCTGTTCTAGTTTTTGATGACCTCATACTTGAAAAGTAAGATATACTCAGCGAATATTTTACTATAGGGAGATATAAAGGAATATTCATCAATATCAAAACAACTAGTCAGAGATAATCTAAATTTTTAAATATTTTCAGATGGGATAATATAAATTTACATCACATCTATCATGACTTTGTTTGTGGAGATTTAAAGTCTGACTATGTGTAGCAAATGTTGGAAAGATCAGTTCAGATTTTTTTATGCTAGACATGACAAGGAAACACAATGAGGGCTAGTGCAGCTGTAAAATCCAATCTTTCTTATGATTTGTTAAGGTTTTCTTATTCTTATTAAATGAGTACTTTAAAAGATGACCTGCACATCTGCTAAACCATGGTGACGATATTTGACATGAACATATGATTGAATTTGAAGAAGCTCTTGATTTTATAATCGAATATGAAAAAACAGAACCAAACTGACAAACATTATACTAATCGCCCATGTCCTAGTTACAAAGCTACAGATAGTGCAGATGATGTGGTGGTCATTTCTTTGATAAATGTATAATCAGATGCGTTTTCTTTTAAATTTTTTAGATCTATTGTACAATGTCATGAACATTAGACATAAAGTAAACTTAAAAAAAACACAAAATACTTAATGTTAAAAATGTTTATTTTAAATTTTTTTCATGTCTAATAAATGTTTGCCAAATGCACACAGAAGTTGTTAAAAAAGCTAGACAAAATACAAAAGTAAAGAAACAATTAAAAGAGGAATTTAAATAATGGAAAAACCAATCAAGAATGGAATATGAAAAATTTTAAAAACAAGCTCAATCAGTTATTTATGCTACTGAACAAGTAAAACAAGGAATCGACAGATACTTGCTAATGGTTCAAAAGCAAGTTGAAAAACAAATGGTTCATTATGCTCACCACCATTTAGAAGAATTTAATGATATTCATCAACACGAAAGTCTACAGCATGACTATACTTTAAGCAAATCAGAAGTACAAGATTTATTAACGAAATATTAAGAAGAGAGAAAAACTAATGGTGCTATAAAGGGGAGTGATGCTAGAAAAATAAATATAAGTGAAAGAATCCTAGAATATATCAAGCATGGTGAAGATGCAGTTTTCGGATTAAGACCTGCTGGCACATTTAAATTTGTTGGGAAATCACCAGTCGACTTCATGGGGGATAAATTAGGAATTGGTGATAGGACATATTAAGGTACAGCGACAGATGAATCCTTTAGCTAGGAAACAGATTACTGTGAAAGATAAGGGTAAAAATTTTAATGCTGTCCATTTATCTAATTATGCAGATATACTATACCATTTGGGACATTATATTCTTAAAAGAATCCAAAGAAAATAAAATCTAGTAGAGGTATTAAATATAGTGGTTTGATAAAAGAAATTGTTGGTGCCTATTTTCCGAAATTAGGGACAGAATTAAACTCAAGTATAAATGAGAAAACAGATGAAGGTTTAATTAAAAATATTCAGAAAAACCAGTGAATATGTCTGGATCAATGATGTCCATCAATTAATTCACAGATTAGCAGTAATTCATAGACAAGATTTAGCTGGATAAAAATTACCACAATGAAAAAGTGCTAATCGTGCAAATGGTGACAAATAAACTTAGTTATTTCATCACCAACAGTCCAAAAAGAATTACGTATTTGATCTAAATTCTGAATAATGTTCCACACTCATTTTGGAAAAGCGATAAGTATAGTAAAGGTTTAGTCAATTGGGTTTTAAATAATTTACCAATGTCAAAGATGCATCTACCAGGATATTTGTACTGTGGACCTTTTACTAATCTAGAAAAATGACTGGCATGTGGTGATAAAATGATAATTCCACTAGATGAAGGGTGTAAAAAATATGACATTACTTACAGAGATGGCAAAGATTCAGAAAAAAAGACTCGATGCAGATAAAGAACTTCTGTTAGCTGCAAAAGAAAGAATGCATGTTTCTGATGCTTCTTTAGGAGAAAAATTGCTGCAACTGTGGTTAGAGAAATAATGTTCGAAAGTGAAAATTAGGAATTGGATTAGGAATGGATGACAATGGTTGGGGAGTGTAAAAGTATTAATCCTTATAATTTTTTATCTATATAAATGTATAATTTTAGTATTGATTACACTTTGCTACCTAGTGGCAAAATTAAGCCCAAATCAATAAAATTCAAGCTAATAATGTTAAACTACACAGTGTTGATCACTTTTTAATTCATGTAAAAAAAAGATTGAGAGAAAAACTTGCCATAGTTTATTCATAGCTTTAGGTGTACCTGTTGTGATAAAAACTGTCGAAAATCTAACAAAAAGAAAGAAGGTAAAGGACTAACACAATACAAAGGTGGATTTCTTCCGATAGTATTGATTGCATTACCATATCTAACAACTATTGCTTCACTTGCTGGTGGTTCAGCACCATCCCAAATGAAAAAAATAAACAAGAAAAAATCTGAGGCAGCATTGGAAGAACAGAAAAGACATAATAAAACAATGGAGAGAAAAAGGAAAAGGCATAAAAAATACAAAAAAATATTTAGAAAATACAATAAACCATTATCAGATTTTGATATACAGAAACTTATAATCAATCAAAAATTAAGTACTTTCGTGGAGTAAATGTGATTGATGAATTATCATGACTTAATCTACAAAATATGAATGTCTAATACTAAATTTAGATACGTCTGACATATTGGTAGTCACTGCATTTGTTATTATAAGAAAATGATAAAAAATTGTATTTCATTCATTTTGTGGAAATATTCCGAAAGAATTGGTTAAAGTGTGAGTAAAACTATAGTATAATGGACAACGAATTCAGAATTTTAATGAAGTAATATGGGCCCATTTGTGCAAATTTGTGTTGAAGTTGCTCTCAGATATATACAAGTCTAATGATATTTTGAATTTAATAAATAGACATTTTTGGAAATAAATCGCAATCTAAAGGCTGCTTTGATAGCTGCCAGATAAATAAACAAAATAATGAAGAATTAGCATCAATTAAAGGAATTGATGTAGAATCAAAAATAGGAAATTTAACTAAACAGTTTTATAGAGAAGTATGTGTCATTTTTAAATTAACTGAAGTGTATATTGGTTTTAAAGGTAGCAGAATAGTAGATGTAAAAGATCCAATAAGTGATTATGATGAAGTTACCAAACAGTACTTAGAAAAGGAAATATCAGATCTTGTTTCAAAAGCTTAATATGCATGTTTTTGTAACACAATTCAATAATTATGTAAATAAAGAAGAACTAAAGGCCTCATTTCAACAAGTGAATATAGTAAGTTTCCCACAGATTTAAAGGAAAGAAATGGTATTTTTCGCAGTATCATAGAATATCGTAATAAAGAAATAAATATCATGATAACAAGTCGTCATCAAGCATTAAACAACAGAGGATCACTAGAAAGGAAACTTAAGTCACTAGATTCGCAAATTAATAATAGTTTAGACATGAGCATTGATAAAGGTCCATAAGTGCTGATATCTTTGGGATGAACCTATTAAAATTAAAAATTTAAAAAAAATTATCTATATAAATGGATGAACATACCTACTGTTTGAAGTGTAACAAATTTACTCAAACACATACTCCACACAGATTAACAACTGAGTATGGAAGACAGAATCGAAGGTCTTTTCAAAGTATACAAAAGTAAGAAGTTTGAATTCATAAAAAAATTATAGGTGAAGGAGTGAGTGATTTGCTCACTCGTTCTAATATTTGTGAAGAAATTATTAATGAATTACATAAACCAAAGAAAAAAATTTAAGAGAAAAAATGTCATTTCTTTTGGAATAGATGATTTTTGGCAAGATGATTTAGTCGAAATGGAATCTGAAAAATCAAAAGGAATTTCAAAAATAAACAAAGGATGTAAATATTCATTAACTGTTATAGAGGTTTTTCCCAAATTTGCTTGGGCTACTCCAGTTACAGATAAAACAAGTAAAAATATCGTTGATTCTTCAGAAAAAATATTTGAGTCAAGACGAAGTCTCAAGACTGCACTCACCAAAGCGAGAAAACCAAAAAACCTTTCAAACAGATAACTGTAAAGAGTTCTTAAACAAAGAATTTAAAGAACTAATCAAAAATATAATATTAAACATTATTCAACTTTTATAGAATTAAAATCATCTGTTGCTGAAGGATTTAACAGAACACATAAAGAAAAGATGTGGAAGAAATTATCTCTTCAAGGATATTATAAATGGGATGTTTTAGTTTCGAAATTAGTTTATGAATACAAGAATACAAAAATTCAACAATAAAAATGAAATAATTGAAAGTTACTGAAAAAATTATAAAACTGCTACTGTTGTGTCTAATGATAATCGATGTCACAGTCTGCTTTAGCTGACTCAGAATTGAAAAATGGAGAGCAAGTTAGAATCATTAAACTAAAAGGACTTTTTGAAAAAGGATATAGAGCCAAGGTCGTGTTACGACTCAAATTGTGCACAATAGGCTGCATGATGCGCAACTTCACTCCCGACATCCATGGCGAGGTCCATCTTTGCAACCTTGACACAATGCAATGCGGTACAGATGGGCCCAACAACATACAGAATGGACCGCTCAGGATTGGCACCATGTTCTCTTCACCAATGAATGTCGAATATGCCTTCAACCAGACAATCGTAGGAGACGTGTTTGGAGGCAACCCTGTCAGGATTAACACTTTAGACACACTGTCCAGTGAGTGCAGCAAAGTGGAAGTTCCCTATTGTTTTGGGAAGCCATTATGTGGGGCCGACATACGCCGCTGGTGGTCGTGGAAGGAGCCGTAACGACTGTGCAATACATGAATGCCGTCCTCCAATTGATAGTGCAACCATATTGGCAGCATATTGGTGAGGCATTCGTCTTAATGGACGACATCTCGACCCCCGTCTTGCACATCTTGTGAATGAATTCCTTCAGGATAACAACATCGCTCGACTAGATTGGGCAGCATTTTCTCCATACATGAATCCTATCGTACATGCCTGGGATAGATTGAAAAGGGCTGTTTATGGACGACATGAACCATCAACCACTCTGAGGGATGTACGCCGAATCGCCGTTGAGGTGTGGGACAATCTGGACCAACAGTGGCTTGGTGACCTTGTGGATAATACGCCATGACGAATACAGGCAGACGTCAATGCAAGTGGACATGCTACTGGTAGCAGTGTGTACAACAATTTGGACCACCACCTCTGAAGGTCTCGCTGTATGGTGGTACAACTGTACAGGTTTCAGAACTCTTTGAACTGAGGTGATGCATAATTTTTTGTATGTTATGTCATTAATAAATTCTTCTTGTGTATAGTCATCCAAAATATTAAAATAATTGCGTTGACAAGCAATTCTTAAAGTTTCTTTCATTCTTTGGTATAAATTTATTGAATTAGGCACATAATTCAGTTTTAACACTTTTCACAATTTGGATATCTATTTTGAATAGTGTGCAAATTATTTTTGCCAATTTTTCCTTGTGTTCTAATGACATAGTAAGTATAACCACATTCGATTATAGAATAATTTAAAAAAATTATTCTTAAGTTATGGTCTTCAGTTAGAGGAACAACATTAAATAACAGGACATTTATTTCTCTGTTTCTTCTGTTTCTCACATCTAAAGCCATATTAACTATTTCTTCCAAATTTTATATTGGTTTTTTCATCCAATTTTTCTTGTAAATAATTTATTTGATTTCTTTTCAATTCTTATATTCACCATGTTAATGAATTGTTGGTAAAACTTCACGTGTAACCCATTTTCTGCATGCTTTTGCTTCTTGCTTTGCCATTTAAAAATTAAAGAATATAAACCAGTTCCATTGAGAAATATTGATGATTTTTCATTACCTCTTAGTGCCAAGGTGGCTTTGGGGTTTAAATTTTCAAATATAATTCTATCTTCTTTATCAACATGTTGTCTAATCACGTAGTCAGTGTCTTTATACTCTAATATTTCAGCAACACCATTAGCTTCAAACCAAGGATTATTATTTTCATCAATAATCACAAATGTTTGCTTACCATTGTATGCAAACTTATTATTGGCAAGACCTATGATTGACTCCATTTATATCGAATAAAAATATATTACATATATTCGAATTCTATAGTGGGCACGTTCATAAATATTTTTTCTGCTCATTTTTTCATCAACTGTGTCATTCTTGTGTGATCTGAGGCTCTCCCGGCGAATGCGCTGTATCCAAGGTTCTCGGGTGTCCAGCCGGATCCGATCATCGAAGTTCCACGATATTTCGGCGAATAACCGTTCCGCCATCATCAGGTGGTGCTGATGGAATGATCTGTCTGCGCTGTGTCTGTGGTATTTATGCCCGCGGTGTCCCGAGTTGTACTCCGGCACGGACGGCCAGCGAGGCGCCACGTGGTGGGAGGTGTGGGGGTAGCTGAAGCCACGTCCGATGGTAGGCGCAGTTCATCTCCGTCCTCCGTGGCGGAAGGATCCCGCGTCCGTTCTCGCCGTAGCTCCTTGATGGTGTTTAATAATGGTTTCCAGGCCTTGCTAAGTTGAAACCCGGTGTCCTTGTTGATAAGGTTATCTGTTACTCGAATTTCTATGGCCTCCTTGTAGATACTGTCCCAGTAGGCACTTGTGGCCGTCAGGATTTTTGTCTTTCCGAAATTCGCTGTGCGTCCCGTTTCAATGCAATGTTCTGCTAGGGCCGAATGGCTGGGTTGGCGTAAGCGGGTGTGACGTTCGTGTTTCTTGCATCGGTCCTCGACTGTGCGAACTGTTTGGCCGATGTAGGATTTGCCACAGCAGCACGGGATTTTGTATACGCCTGCATTCTTAAGCCCTACGTCATCTTTTGCCGTTCCTAGTAGGTCACGAAACTTTGCTGGTGGTCGGAAGACTGTGTCAATCTTGTGTCGCCTTAACAGTCTCCCTATTTTTGACGACATGTTGCCAGCAAACGGCAGAAAGGCCAGAGCCTGTTCTTCATCTCGGTTCTTGCTGCACTTCTGTTGTCGGAAGGCCCTTTGGATTTGTCGGTTTCCATACCCATTCTTTCGGAACACGGACTCCAGATGTTTGAGTTCCGTTGGAAAGTTCCGTTCATCAGAGATCGAGTGTGCTCTATGTACCAAGGTGTTGAGCATTTCATTAAGATGCGCCGGATGGTGGCAGCTGGAGGCATGTAGATACAGGTCAGTGTGTGTAGGCTTCCGGTACACACTGTGATCCAGTGAGCTGTCAGACCTACGTTCCACTAGGACATCAAGAAAGGGTAGTTTTCCATCTTTCTCGGTCTCCATGGTGAACCGAATGCTACTGTGCAACGAATTCAGATGTTGTAGAAAAACCTGTAGGAGTTCCTGTCCATGTGGCCAGATGACGAACGTGTCGTCCACGTAGCAAAAGAAGCATACAGGTTTCTGTTCGGCAGCTTCCAGTGCTTCCTCTTCGAAACTCTCAATGAACAGGTTGGCCATCACTGGGGAGAGCGGGCTCACCATGGCTACTCCGTCGGTCTGCTCATAGTATTGACCATTGAAGACAAAGTATGTAGATGTTAACACGTGCCTGAACAGTTGTGTCAGTTCAGGCCCGAATTTCTCACTGATTAAGTTGAGAGACTCTTCCAGCGGGACACATGTGAATAATGAGACGACATCGAAGCTGACCATTCTGTCTGATTCTTGTACTGTCATCTCCTTCAGGCGGCCAATGAAGTCCGTGGAGTTCCGGATATGGTGCGCACATTTCCCCACATAAGGTCTTAGCACGCCCGCTAAGTGCTGTTCCAAAAGATACGTCGGTGCACCTATGTTGCTAACTATGGGTTGCATCCCTTCTTTGTGCACTTTTGGGAGACCATATATCCTCGGAGCTACCGCCGAAACTATAGATAGCAGTAATTTTAAACAAGGACCTCTTAGTAGTTATCCAAAAACATTTGATTTTGAAATAATTGAAGAAAAGCTAATTCCCACATTTGTTCAATACACAGGAAAATGAAAATTATATACGAGCAATTCCAGATACTCTATATAATTGTGTTAATGCTATGATGCCGAAAGATAGGAAAATGTTTGTCAAATGGCATAACTTCAGAGTTAAAAATGAAGAAAGAAATTAATGAGTACTTTAATTCTGATGTAGATATTTTGAGAAGAGGTTGTTTGGAATTAAGAAAATACTTTCTAGAGATATTGATCCATTCAGTAATTTAACAATAGCTGGTGTTTGTATGAGTATTTATAGGTTTAAATATTTACCTGTAATACAACCACTGTATCGGATAAAGAAAAAAAGAAAATTATAGTATAGAATCCATAGTTTGGTTAAACAGTTTAAACTACAGTAAGATGTCATATACTCTTAATGGCGGAGAACTAAAAACAGCTGTAGCAAAAGTTGATGGATTTCATAAAGAAACAAATACTGTTTGTTAATATCACGGTTGTTTTTGGCATAATTGTAAAAAAATGTTTTAAAAGTGAGAGCACTGACAATAAAAATAAAGAAACAATGAGTGACCTTTATCAAAAGACTTTTAAAAGAAGTGCTGAAATAGGAAATGAAGGATATAATTTAGTGGAGATGTGGGAATGTGATTGACCACCTCAGAGTATAAGAAGTCTAAAAAACTGAAAAAGTTACCATAAGTTTTCAAACCATGGAATCCAAGAGATGCAATTTATGATGGCCAAACAAATGCGATAAAATTAAGAGTTATAGCTGATGGTTTCAGCACAAAAATCAAATATATCGACGTTTGTTGTCTTTATCATATTATGTTATTTTATGACTTCTATCTCAAACATCTTCTGAGGAAAATATGTAGATGGAGATGTTAAACTAAAAATGGTATGGTATAATAAAATGTAAAATAGTGTCACTTAAAGGATTGTATCATTCTGTTTTTCCAGTAAGAATAAACGAAAAGCGCTTGTTTGCTTTGTGTGTCAAATGTACTCAAGAAAAAAAATTCAGTCACAATGATCAGGAAAGAGGTTTTATTGAAACTTGGATGCTGATGAAGTGAAGAAAGCTGTAGAGGAAGGACATAAAATTTTAGATATCTATGAAATATGGGGTTTTGAAACAAAAGCAACATGTTGTTTAAAAATTATACCGAAGATTTTATGAAAACAAAATTTGATACCAGCCTAAATGATTTTGAAACTGATGGAAAGTATATCAAACAGTTAAAGAGGAATTAGATATTGACTTAGATTCTGATAGAATAACCGAAAATCCAGGAAAATGAGATGTTACGAAGATATGTCTTAATTCATTATGGGGGAAATTGGGGCAAAATCAAAATATGATTCAAGCAGAATATGTAACAGATTTACAGCGATTTTATGAGGTACTAGTGGATGATTGATTATATAATATAGATATCAATTTTATTAATGACAATATGGTTGATCTACATCTTCTTCTACATTTATACTCCGCAAGGCACACAACGGTGTGTGGCGGAGGGCACTTCATGTGCCACTTTCATTACCTCCCTTTTCTGTTCAAGTCGCGTATGGTTCGCGGGAAGAACGACTATCTGAAAGCGTCCGTGCGCGCTCGAATGTCTCTAATTTTACATTCGTGATCTCCTCGGGAGGTATAGGTAGGGGGAAGCAATATATTCGATACCTCATCCAGAAACACACCATTTCGAAACGTGGCGAGCAAGGTACACCGCGATGCAGAGCGCCTCTCTTGCAGAGTCTGCCACTTGAGTTTGCTGAACATCTCCGTAACACTATCACGCTTACCAAATAACCTTGTGACGAAACGCGCCGCTCTTCTTTGGATCTTCTCTATCTCCTCTGTCAACCTGACCTGATACGAATCCCACACTGATACTCAGGAATAGGTCGAACGAGTGTTTTGTAAGCCGATGGACTATATTGTTGATGGACTACATTTTCTAAGCACTCTCCCAATGAATCTCAACCTGGCACCCACCTTACCAACAATTAATTTTATATTATCATTCCACTTTAAATCGTTATGTATGCATACACCCAGATATTTTACAGAAGTAACTGCTACCAGTGTTTGTTCCACTATCATACTGTATAATCATACAATAAAGGATCCTTCTTACTATGTATTCGTAAAACATTACATTTGTCTATGTTAAGGGTCAGTTGCCACTCCCTGTACCAAGTCCCTATCTGCTGCAGATCTTCCTGCGTTTGGCTGCAATTTTCTAATGCTGCAACTTCTCGGTATACTACAGCATCATCCACGACAAGCCACATGGAACTTCCGACACTATCTACTAGGTGATTTATATATATTGTGAAATTGGTTCAGATGAAGCTGAATTTCAAGGATTATTATATGGAAAATAATACAGCTACAAATATTTTTACAGCTGCATTCACTACATCAAATGCAAGGCTTACATTATATGATATGTTAGATACTTTAGGAGAATCTGTTACATATTTTGATACATATGGTATAGTATATACTGATAATGGTGGAATTACTGTGGAAACAGATTCTCTGTTAGGCGAATGGACTGATGAATTAGGAAATAACTGGAATACAGATTGGGCTTCAACTGGCCCGAAAGGTTATTGTTAAGAGAAAAACCATAAAATACAGAGATGAACATAAAGGGAATCACTTTAAATTATAAGAATATTCAAAAGCTGAATGACAAAAATATGATAAGGTTAATCAAGAGTTAAGTGAAAGAAAACATAAAATTAGAATACAATCAGATTGCTATAGATATTGGTTGTAAAAATCTAGTCAACAAACAGGTTAGGAAAGAATTCTCATTTCGGTATGATAAAAAAGTAGTTTTACAAAATTATCATATGCTGCCTTATGGATATTAAAACAACTTTTTCTATCTCTTGTAGTATATACATAAAATCAATACCACATTTCTTATACCAATAATATAAATTTATTAGTTGATTTTTATTGTATTCTCTATCTTCCATATCACTATTTATTAAGAGAGAAACTTTTAAAAATAATGAATAGGCCCTAATGTAATTTAGTAATATTTTTGGTAATTTATTTATTAGCAAATTAAATGAACTGTGTTTTACAGTCATAAAAAGAGAGAATCTTAATTTTCTATTTCTTTCCATATTTCTATATCAGTTTCATCATAACTATAAATATTCTTTTATATCCTTCTTCCCCATAAATTTGCTTTAATTCATTAATACTATCAGTGTGGTCCTGACTACTGAAATGTTCTATATTTAAAGATGATTTAAAGTATTCTTTGCAAATATTACATTCAACTTGTTTCTCTCTTGATTTATTTTTTCTATCAACAAAAATGTGACATTTAAATTCACCAAACACGTTAGTCATATTTACATAGTGAAACCTTCCCGTCTCCTCTATATCTCCTTTGTTACTCAACCTTCCCTTCTACAATAACTTTCCCTTAGGATTTCTATCTCTTGCTTAATAATAACAAATGAAATCTTCCCTTTGAAATTAATTCTCTTTCTCAATCTTCGCATACAAATTTAAATGCTGCTTATTAAAAGTGATTTGCTGATTATTTCGACGAAACATAGAATGTGTCATCACCGTGGTCCTCAGTTGTTACCTGCAAAAACCAAAAACTGTTCCTTACCTTTTCTACTGTTAGTGGATCGCCATCTGACTATTACATTGAACTGCGACATGAATATACTTACTCTGTTTTACTATACTCTATTAGCTGGTGGTGGGCTTTCATAATAAGTGGCTGTATTTATTACCAAAGCTGACGTTATTCTTTAATAGCAAAGCTGACGTTATTCATTAATTAATTTGACTGAAGTTATGTAATTCATAGTTAAACTTTTTCTTGACAACAATAAAAATTTTGCAAAGTTTTTTACGTTGATGGTGTTTGGGATAGATTATAATTAGAAATGCAATATTGATGGCAAAAGTTAATTGTATTCTGAATAAAATGATTTTACAAACGTTCAAATGAGACTTACTTTTTACAATAATCTTACAACTAGCAATGCGCAAACATACCTTCAGTGGTCTTCCATTTCTCCAAAAAATTAATTCCATAATATTAATTCCTCTTATTATAATAGTTAGCTGATGGCTCTGTACATCCGTTTATAATCTCTTGTAAATCATAGCTAGTGGCTGGCAGGCACACCGCTCCTCTCAAACTCTCGCTTCAGACCTGCTACCGACTCGCTTCAGTTCTCGCTTACTACTGACTTCCTACGAACGCTAAAGTGCGGTCTCCCCTGCCAACAATGCTTTCTGGTGCAGAGAATCCCTGCTACCATTACAAAATGTATCAATGCGCGGTCTTTCTCGCTCTTTTCTTAAAATGTATCCATACGCGGTCTCTCCCGCCCTTTTTAAAATTATATCAATGTGCGGTCTCTCTTGCCAACAATACTTTGGTACAGACATTACCTGCTACCACAATTATTTACAACATGACAAATATTAATTATTCCTACTTAATCCTATTAATAAAATATAAACATCTTTCATAAATTTTGGTTAGACAATAGACAGTAGAAATATACGTCTTACAATAGATTAAAATTTAATGGGGTTTTCAATTTTTTGAAGAGGGTAATTATTAGCTAAGATATAAAGTAGTTCATTATGAGAGTAAATTTTTATATTTATTTTTATTTATTTAATTTTTATATTTATTGTCCGTGGGTGTATTGAGTTTTATCAGTGAAGTACGTCCTAGTGCGCTCATCCTACCCACTTACTACTTACTGAGAAATGAAGAAAGATGTGCAAGGCCTTTGTGCTGCAATATTTACACAAGATCATTGATTCAGTTGAAGCCGTCAACCCAGTCCGTGTAATTGCTGCGTGTACAACTGACTCCTTTGATTTTAAAGAAGTAGCTGAATCATTGTAATCAATGCAGGATTGTAAGATCCCAAGTGCAGTGTGGGGAAGTCTCTCATACACATCCATCTCAGATAGCTGTATAAAAAAACTTGCACTCAAACAGAAGAACGAAGAAATGTCAACAAAAACACCATGGAACATGTATGGGATGCCATTATTCATCTGGAAGATCACTCATGTTTATCAGTTGCAAAACAGAAAGATCTATTGATGATGTCGCCATTTCTTCCTCAATAGCACAGGGTGCTTTGCAGTAAACTTTGCAGCATCTGATTCAGGAATTAAGTTGTGTAATGTACAGAAATCAGTACTGAAAGTATCTTTATCTTGAAATTAATTTTGTTATTCACTTGCATAATGAGAAATGGTTTTCGTTGACTAGAATTCTACTAAATAAACTGATATATTTCTGTAGTCATGTTGTTGTTGTGGTCTTCAGTCCTGAGACTGGTTTAATGCAGCTCTCCATGCTACTCTATCCTGTGCAAGCTTCTTCATCTCCCAGTACCAACTGCAACCTATATCCTTTTGAATCTGCTTGGTGTATTCATCTCTTTGTCTCCCTCTACGATTTTTACCCTCCACGCTGCCCTCCAATGCTAAATTGGTGATCCCTTGACGCCTCAGAACATGTCCTACCAATCGATCCCTTCTTCTAGTCAAGTTGAGCCACAAACTTATCTTCTCCCCAATCCTATTCAATACCTCCTCATTAGTTATGTGATCTACCCATCTAATCTTCAGCATTCTTCTGTAGCACCACATTTCGAAAGCTTCTATTCTCTTCTTGTCCAAACTATTTATCGTCCATGTTTCACTTCCATACATGACTACACTCCATACAAATACTTTCAGAAATGACTTCCTGACACTTAAAAAATGGCTCTGAGCACTATGGGACTTAACATCTGTGGTCATCAGTCCCCTAGAACTTAGAACTACTTAAACCTGACTAACCTAAGGACATCACACACATCCATGCACGAGGCAGGATTCGAACCTGCGACCGTAGCAGTCGCGCGGTTCCGGACTGAGCGTCTAGAACCGCTAGACCACCGTGGCCGGCCCCTGACACTTAAATCTATACTCGATGTTAACAAATTTCTCTTCTTCAGAAACGTTTTCCTTGGCATTGGAAGTCTGCATTTTATATCCTCTCTACTTCGACCACCATCAGTTATTTTGCTCACCAAATAGCAAAACTCCTTTGCTACTTTAAGTGTCTCATTTCCTAATCTAATACCCTCAGCATCTCCAGACTTAATTCGACTACATTCCATTATCCTCGTTTTGCTTTTGTTGATGTTCATCTTATATCCTCCTTTCAAGACGCTATCCATTCCGTTCAACTGCTCTTCCAAGTCCTTTGCTGTCTCTGACAGAATTACAATGTCATCGGCGAACCTCAAGGTTTTTATTTCTTCTCCATGGATTTTAATACCTATTCCGAATTTTTCTTTTGTTTCCTTTACTGCTTGCTCAATATACAGATTGAATAACATAGGGGAGAGGCTACAAACCTGTCTCACTCCCTTCCCAACCACTGCTTCCCTTTCATGCCCCCCAACTCTTATAACTGCCATTTGGTTTCTGTACAAATTGTTTATAGCATTTCGTTCCCCATATTTTATCCCTGCCAATTTCAGAATCTGAAAGAGAGTATTCCAGTCAACATTGTCAAAAGCTTTCTCTAAGTCTACAAATGCTAGAAACGTAGGTTTGCCTTTCCTTAATCTAGCTTCCAAGATAAGTCATAGGGTCAGTATTGCCTCACGTGTTACAATATTTCTATGGAATCCAAATTGATCTTCCCGGAGGTCGGTTTCTACTAGTTTTTCCATTCGTCTGTAAAGAATTCGCGTTAGTATTTTGCAGCCGTGACTTATTAAACTGATAGTTCGGTAATTTCCATGTCTGTCAACACCTGCTTTCTTTGGGATTGGAATTATTATATTCTTCTTGAAGTCTGAGGGTATTTCGCCTGTCTCATACATCTTGCTCACCAGATGGTAGAGTTTTGTTAGGACTGGCTCTCCCAAGGCTGTCAGTAGTTCTAATGGAATGTTATCTACTGCCAGGGCCTTGTTTCGACTTAGGTATTTCAGTGCTCCGTCAAACTCTTCACGCAGTATCATATCTCCCATTTCAGCTTCATCTACATCCTCTTCCATTTCCATAATATTGTCCTCAAATACATCGCCCTTGTATGGACCATCTATATACTCCTTCCACCTTACAGCTTTCCTTTCTTTGCTTAGAACTGGGTTTCCACCTGATCTCTTGATATTCATACAAGCGGCTCTCTTTTCTCCAAAGGTCTCTTTAATTTTCCTGTAGGCAGCATCTATCTTACCCCTAGAGAGATAAGCCTCTACATCCTTACATTTGTCCTCTAGCCATCCCTGCTTACCCATTTTGCACTTCCTGTCAATCTCATTTTTGAGACGTTTGTATTCCTTTTTGCCTGCTTCATTTACTGCATTTTTATATTTTCTCCGTTCATCAATTAAATTCAATATTTCTTCTGTTACCCAAGGATTTCTACTTGCCCTCGTCTTTTTACCTATGTGATCCTGTGCTGCCTTCACTACTTCATCTCTCAAAGCTACCCATTCTTCTTCTACTGCATTTCTTTCCCCCATTCCTGTCAATTGTTGCCTGATGCTCTCCCTGAAACTCTGTACAACCTCTGGTTTAGCCAGTTTATCCAGGTCCCATCTCTTAAATTCCCACCTTTTTGCAGTTTCTTCAGTTTTAATCTACAGTTCATAACCAATAGACTGTGGTCGGAGTCCACCTCTTCCCCTGGAAATGTCTTACAATTTAAAACCTGGTTCCTAAATCTCTGTCTTACCATTATATAATCTATCTGAAACCTGTTAGTATCTCCCGGCTTCTTCCATGTATACAACCTTCTTTTATGATTCTTGAACCAAGTGTTAGCTATGATTAAATTGTGCCCTGTGCAAAATTGTACCAGGCGCCTTCCTCTTTCATTTCTTACCCCCAATCCATATTCATCTACTACATTTCCTTCTCTCCCTTTTCCTACTACCGAATTCCAGCCACCCATGACTATTAAATTTTCGTCTCCCTTCACTATTTGAATAATTTCTTTTATTTCATCATACATTTCATCAGTTTCTTCGTCATCTGCAGAGCTAGTTGGCATATAAACTTGTACTGCTGTAGTAGGCGTGGGCTTCGTGTCTATCTTGGCCACAATAATGCGTTCACTATGCTGTTTGTAGTAGCTTACCCGCATTCCTATTTTCTAATTTATTATTAAACCTACTCCTGCATTACCCCTATTTGATTTTGTATTTATAACCCTGTATTCGCCTGACCAAAAGTCTTGTTCCTCCTGCCAACGAACGTCACTAATTCCCACTATATCTAACTTTAACCTATCCATTTCCCTTTTTAAATTTTCTAACTTACCTGCCCAATTAAGGGATGTGACATTCCACGCTCTGATCCATAGAATGCCAGTTTTCTTTTTCGTAATAACGACGTCCTCTTGAGTAGTCCCTGCCCGGAGATCCAAATGGGGGACTATTTTACCTCCGGCATATTTTACCCAAGAGGATGCCATCATCATTAACCATACAGTAGAGCTGCATGCCCTCGGGAAAAATTACGGTTGTAGTTTCACCTTGCTTTCAACCGTTCGCTGTATCAGCACAGCAAGGCCGTTTTGGTTAGTGTTACAAGGCCAGATCAGTCAATCATCCAGACTGTTGCCCCTGCAACTACTGAAAAGGCTGCTGCCCCTCTTCAGTAACCACACGTTTGTCTGGCCTCTCAACAGATACCCCTCCATTGTGGTTGCACCTACGGTACGGCTATCTGTATCGCTGAGGCACACAAGCCTCCCCACCAACGGCAAGGTCCATGGTTCATGGGAGGAGTCTGTAGTCATATAATCAAAAATATGTAATAAATTGGTGAAGACGGGAGTGAACTATGAGTGGTCAGTACAGCAGGAAGTAGCCTTCCAGTAATTTAAAGACAAAATAGGAAACTCACCGATTTTACAGTATCCTGATTTCTAGAAGCAAATGATAATCACCACAGATGCGAGCAAGGAAGCGATTGGTACCCTTCTGAGTCAAGAAGAACTAGGACAGATTTATCACTTCGCATCCAGGACATTGAACCATACCAAGATAGAACATAGTACGTTCACGTAAGAATTTCTAGCCATAGCATGGGCAAAAAAGCACTACCGACCTTATGTGTGCAGAAGAAAATTTATTGTGTGTGGTGATCACAAGCCGTTGAAAAGGCAGGTGCATGTAAGTGATCCTTCATCAAAATTAGCAAAATTCAGAATCAAACTGGCAAAATACGACTTAAAATATGGTAGCGAATTATAAAATTATTTATTTGTAATTTGTCTCAATAATATTTGCAGTAATGAGGTAGGCAGCATAATACTGTGGTATCAGAACACTTCCTCAGTTTTTGGGATACCAGTAAGCTATGTACAAAAAGAAGATGTATTGATTTTTATTCTCCAGATAAATGTGAAATTCAACATTTAGAACCTGTTGCATCTCCACTCGCCAGTTGTTCATTTCAAAGCAAAATGTTTTCATCATTGCCAAACAAAAAAAAAAAAAAAGAAATGATCGTGTAGCATTGTTTGCTGGGAGGCCCCATCTGAGGAAGTTCAGCCAGCGAAAGCAAGTCTTATTTCAGTCGACACCACAATGGTCAACTCGCGTGCCGGTGATGAGGATGAAATGATAATGATGACAACACAACACCCAGTCCACTAACAGAGAAAATCTCCAATCCAGCTGGGAATCGAACCTGTGCCGGCTGCATGGAAGGCAAGCACATTACCACTCAGGTAAGCAGGCGGACATCATCGCCAACAATATGCGTTTGCTTATTGTTTACATTGTACTTTCACTGCATTGGTAATGAACCAGAGGTGCTGTTGAGATTGTTTGAAGTAATGCTTGTGACACTTATAAGTTTATCACATATTTCAAGGGCTACTGACGCTAATGTGTGTTAAATTGGTTGTTAGTATTACATAAGTACAGAACACTAACTTCAAAATTTTTCTTGAGTGTAACTTCGGATCATGCCACATGCACGCTTACAAATTACCGTCACCTAGGTTAATAGCTCAGAGTTAAGCCTGCAGTGAACATATTAATGTGGAATAACGCATTCTACATGCATGAATGCTCTCCTCAATGGAGGCACTTAGAAGCACAATATATGACTAAATAAATTAATTAGAATTGAGATAACTTCTGTCTGTAAAACTAGATTTTTATAAATCATCAAATGTTACTCTGATTCTTAGTCATCCACTGTAGCCCTTATAAATCCCATAACACAACACCTTTTCTTTTGTAATCGAGCTTCTTTTGCTTTGCATAACTCCAGTCACTCAGTCGCATCTGTTAACGTACAGTATCTCTATTCTGTCTATTTCTGAATTAAATTGATCTCTTAGATTTCCAAGCACAATATTCTCTTGCTCATTCTTGATTTGCCATATGGTTTTTCTCATTGTCTTAACATAATAAGTTTTCGTGACTTTATGGGACCATATCACAAATATCTAAAAATTCTAGTGTCAAGAGATGAACAGAAGAATATAGCTACAAGAAAGGTACCTGTGGAGAATCATTGGCTAGCAAGAAATTTGTCAACTGATCAATGAAAGTAGGATGTACAAAAACGTTCAGCGAAAGTCACGACTACAACAAAATGTCACTTCAGAATAAAATACACTATGTGATCAAAAGTATCCGGATCCCCCAAAAACATACGTTTTTCATATTAGGTGCATTGTGCTGCCACCTAATGCCAGGTGCTCCATATCAGCATTCTCAGTTGTCATTAGACATCATGAGAGAGCAGAATGGGACGCTCTGCGAAACTCAGGGACCTCGAACGTCGTCAGGTGATTGGGTGTCACTTGTGTCATACGTCCATATGCGAGAATTCCACACTCCCAAACAACCCTAGGTCCATTGTTTCCGATGTGATAGTGAAGTGGAAACGTGAAGGGATACATACAGCATAAAATTGTGCACGCCGACTTCGTCTGTTGACTGACAAAGACAGCCGACAGTTGAAGAGGGTTGTAATGTGTAATAGGCAGACATCTATCCAGACCATCACACTGCATCAGGATCCACTGCAAGTACTATGACAGTTAGGCAGGAGTTGAGAAAACTTGGATTTCATGGCCGAGCGGCTACTCATAAGCCACACATCACGCTGGTAAATGTCAAACGACACCTTTCTTGGAGCAATTAGCATAAACACTGGACGATTGAACAGTGGAAAAACGTTGTATGGAGTGACGAATCACGGTACACAATGTGGCGATCCGATTGCAGGGTGTGGTTGTGGCGAATGCCAGGTGAACGTCATCTGCCAGCGTGTGTAGAGCCAACAGTAAAATTCGGAGGCGGTTTTGTTATGCTGTGATCGTGTTTTTCATTGAGGGGGCTTGCACCTCGTGTTGTTTTGTGTGGCACTATCACAGCACAGGCCTACATTGATGTTTTAAGCACCTTCTTGCTTCGCACTGTTGAAGAGCAATTCGGGAATGGCGATTGCATCTTTCAATGCGATCGAGCACCTGCTCATAATGCTTGGCCTGTGACGGACTGGTTTGCTGGCTTTCAAATTACTATGCACCCTCCGACTCAGAGTTGAAATATTAAAAGTTTTCGCTGGTTTCGTTATCTAGGGGCTGGGATACGTAGTTGCCGCATTAGAGGCCAATTATTGCTGAGTCTACAGTATATGATAAGAATACACTCATTAATCGAATGGTTGAAGGTTTCTATCACTCAGAAATTGCGAATTATGAAAGTAACATATAAATTTATAAACGAAAGATTGCAATTAAGTAAATTCTGCAGGTACTATCTCAATGACTTTAAATGATGAGTACGATAGTAGAAGTACTTGTGAGAATGCGGTATATTTCTGCAAAACACTTATTGGTGTCGATGGTCCAGCAATTAAATAAAATATGAGTTAAATAACAGGGAAACAATAGATTCCTACTACACATAATTAGGTATGAACGACAACGTAGTTCGCTAGATATTCACTTCTAAATGCACACTACGTCTCCACTGTAGAAGCCACGGAAATCTCACAAGTGCACAAGTCGGCACTCTATAGTTTTTCTATCTGCCGTGACCAACCGCAAACAGCTCCACACTCCAAGTCTCTCCTGCAACCGTGCATTCGTCGCGTCCCGCACCGTACTCCCCTCAACTCTTGACCCAAACTCGCTTCCATCCAGTCTCCCCATTCACGAGCGCTGTGATTGGCTAGAGCGCTCGCGCCATGTCTTCATGCCAACGCACCCACACAAACGTAATGAAACATATTCGAAGTACTGGATTTACATTGCAATAACTTGAAATTATATAAATATTCCTACAGCTGGACCATAAACACGTTCTAACACACATTATTATATACATAAACAAATTAAATGAACATATATCAAAGGAATAGCAACGAAAGGTAGGCCAGTAGCCTAATGTCTCTGTGCCTTCTAAAGCACAGTAAATATTTAACCAATTTCTTCATGAATAGTATATATCGGATATAAACAAAGACATAGATGAATAAATATATTTATAAGCAACTGCTACCGTTTTTTCGTGTAACTGTGGAGTACTTATGGCCAGACGCGATAGATAGTAATCAGCCACTTTGACCTCCAATAACTCATGTACTATTCACGTTACATGCCTGTAATTTATACCAATTTAGGTTTACACTAATAGCTTTCTAAAGACACATCGATCGACGAAATCGGATAAAGCGTTTAAATTTTGGAAATTCGTTGCTGGGTGTTACTTGTATAATTTACCATCAGATACTAAACTTTAAACTAATAAAGATATTCAAAATTTGATTACACCATCAGAATCATCGTGCAAATAATAGTAATGTACATGTTTCCTTTTGAGATATCATGATTCATCTGGCTACTATTAATTTCTATACAAACTGCGAAATGTTTGCCATTAAGATTTCTCTAAGTCCGCCATCTTTGGCACTCCCGGCATAGACATCTCCTTGATCGACACAAAGCACCATCCTCATCACAGCGGAATTCCCAGCAATGCGGCTGGACCATACACTGGGGCTACCTCTCTCAATCGGCAAACGTTCGGCACCACATGTTTGCTGCTGGATCGCGGCTTTGACGAGCGTCCTGTGCCGCCATTCCAACTCTGAACATATAATATTTCCAGGGCGCCACAACTGGCCCATTACCTCACAGGTTACACGACAATAACGTTCCTGTAAAGGACTGGAATGCACAGAGTCCTGACCTGAAGCCTATAGAATACCTTTGGGATGTTTTGGAACGCCGAGTTCGTGCCAGGCCTCACTGACCGACATTGATACCTCTCCTCAGTGTAGCACTCCATAAAGAATGGACTGCCATTCCCCAAGAAACCTTCCTGCGTCTGATTGAATGCATGCCTGCAAGAGCAACAGCTGTCGTCAAGGCTATTGAATTCCAGTATTACCGATGGAGGGCGCCATGAACTTGTAAGTCATTTTCCACCAGGTGTCCGTATACTTTTGATGACATAGTGTAGGCAGGAAATGCAGGGAAGCCTAGATGAGGTGGATGCAGGAAAAATATGAAAAAATTGAAGAAGAAATGGTTATTGGAAGGAATAATTCAGCATACAGAAAAGACAAAATAACCATTGGTGAAATTAAAAAGCGAAGGTGTCAACATTTAAAGTACAATGGGAATTCCCATGTGAAACGCTGATGAAGAAATGGTTTTGTGGAAAGAGTGCACATAACGCCTCTATGAGGAATAAGACTTGTCTAATGATATGATAGTAGAAGAAATGGGAGCTGGTATGGAAAACGTGGGGGATCTATTATTAGGGTCAGAACTTTGAAAGACTTATGATGAAATAAGGCTGAAAGGGTAGATATCATTCCTGTGGATTTCTGAAATCATTGGGGAAGTGGTAACTAAACAACTGTTCCAGTTGGTGTATAGAATGTGTGAGACTGAAGACATACTATCAGGCTTCTGGAAAAATACCATTCACACAAACCCAAAAATAGCGAAGGCAGATAAGGGCTACAGCTATCGCATTATCAGCTGAGAAGGGCATGCATCCAACTAGCTGACAAACATAATATACAGAAGAATGGGAAAGGAAATTTAGGGTCTGTTCTGTGACGATTAGTTTAGCTCTCAGAAAGGCGTAGGGACCTGGTGGAAAGCTCTGACATTGCAGTTGATAATGGAAGTAAGACTTAAGAAAAAGCAAGACATCTTTATAGGATTTGTTGAACTAGAAAAAGCAATTGGCAGTTTCAAATGCTACAAGATGTTCGAAAATCTGCAAAAAATAGGAGTAAGGTATAGCGAGATCAGGTAACACACACAGTCTTTTCTTCTTCCTTCATTTGCATTACATATCTGGGTGGAACTTGGCATTCTCAATAATTTTCTGTCATTCCTCTCTGGAATTCACCGTGGACTTCCAGTTATGGCAACCGACTTGGGCAGCATCCTCTCCAACCTCGTCGCTCCACCTCAACCTATGTCATCCTATTGCTCATCCTCCTCCAGGTTCACTGCAGCAGGCTTTCCTTGTGGGATCTGTCTCATCAAGTCACATTACATGTCCAGCCCATCTCAGTCTACACAGCTTTATGAACTTGACCACATCATCCTCTTTATAGCAGTCATAATGTTCGTCATTCCTTCGCCTTCTCCAGCTCCCATTTTCATATACAGATCCAAAACGCCCTCCTCAATATACTTCATTCATATTATCACAGTTTGTTTTCACCCTGCTTTGTAATTGTCCATGTTTCTGAGCCATAAGTAAGTACTGGGCGTATCAGCGTTTTGCAAAGTCAGCACTTAGTCCCTCGTGGTAGAAGCTTGGATTTAAAATGTCGCAACATTACAAAGTAGCACACGGTCCAGTCGCATTAATATAACTGCCTGTCAAAAGCGTGGATATTACACCACCGAATTCCAGGATAGTGTCAATGAGGTTCTAGAAGACACTGACAGGAATTTGGAACAATGGCGACTCGAGTACTGTGAAATAGAATTTCGTCCATTGCTGGATCATCATCATCATCATCATCATTATCACAGTCATGATCATCATCATCATCAGTTGCTGTGGCCTCTTGGAGTTGGCACATAATGTAGGATCCCTATAGTTCTTCTATTTCTGGGATCTTGAACTTTCTGTTGCCAGTTCACTCCGGATGTCTTCGTTAAGTCTCTGTCCAATCTGTCTGGTGGTTTTCCTCTTAGCTTTTTTTTTTTTTTTTTTTGTTAAACTGGGTTACAATCTAGTACCTGTCTTGACCACCAGCCATCTATGATTTGCCGACATGACCAGGCCACTGCCCTTTCAATGTATTCACTCTTTCCTTTATGTCACTGACGTTTGTTATCTGTCGGATACCAGCTGCTTTCTTTCTGTCTTTCTTTGTCTACCCCAACATTCATGTTTCAATTCCTCTTTGGGCTACTGTTCGTTTTCTGAGAACTCATTTAATGTCCATATCTCACAATCATTAGTGGCAGTATGCATTCGTCAAAGACTGTCTTCTTCAGCTTGGCCGACATCTTGGACTTCAAAACTGATGAGTATCTACCATAAGCTTGCCAGTCTGATTTAATACGAGGAAATTTTTCTGGTTTTAGGTCTTCTTTCATATTTAGTAGTTGACTCAGATAGACATATTCTGTGATTATTTGAAGTTGCATACTTCCAACAGATATACTGCCCTCGTGTGTCCATTTATTCATCATGAAATTGGTTCTATTATAGTTCATTTTTAGGCCAGCTTCAGAGCAGACTTATGCAAGTTCACTGACTAGTTTTTGAAGTTCTTCTGTACTATCTGCAAATAGAACAAAATCATGAGCGATCCTCAAGTTGTTTAATCTCTTTCCCGGAATTTGGATTCCCTTTGTTTTTCGTCGCTTTTTCGAGGATTGCTGGAAGTATAGAATCTCCTTTTTCTACTGAAAAATCATTGGTTTCTTCAAGTAAATTTACAAACGCTGTTGACGTTTCGTATATGTTGTATAAAACTGTAATATTGGTCTTTTCTATTCCATGCTGTTAAAGTCTCAAACACAGCTGGGTGACTGATTGAATCGAACGCCTTTTCGAAATTTATGAAGGGAAGACAAAGAGGTAGATGGTGCTCATTTGTTCTACTAACAGTTTTGGTGTAGAGTGAGGATATGATCGGTTGTACTGAACCCAAGGTGGAAGCTAGCTTGCTCAATGGATTGGGCCAGATTAAGTGTAGTGCTCTATCTCGAAGTCAAAATTCTAGTAAAAACTTTGTACAGTGGGGACAGGAGGCTGAGAGTTCTTTATATCTTTTGTTCTTCCTTTCTTGGGTACTATGATTACTATGTTTGACTTCTGAGGGAAGTATTTCTGGTATTTGAGAAACTGAGGCATCCAGTCATCTAGCATTAAGATATCATTACGAACTTTACTGTGCAGGTTATTATAAAAATTTTCAATATATTCCAATATTTCTCTCTTATCTGTAAGTCGCCCTAGGACTGTGTCTAACGCTATTAGCTGATTCATTCAGTGATAAGCTTCCGCTTGGCTGTCTTTAAACTAGACTTATGTTCGAGACTGGCTTTTAGCATATCATATAAATGAAATAAACTGTAATGCCACTGAATTTTTTCTACACGGCAGATAGCGGGCGAACAGTATATTGGAACTTGTGTAGTGGGTACATACCAAATTTACAACATGCACCGACTTTGGCGTATATGTCTGCGCAGGCAGATCGTTATGAGTTTACGACTCGAGTGAGTCTGATGTCTTTGATAGTAAATGCCTTGCAACTAAGCTAACAAGAATTTTGGCGGTAACTTGGATGTAGACGACGTTTGCGTCTTGCATACTTATTTATGTACACATAGTAGAAAAAAATGGAATGGCAGTACCTAAAAAACGCGGCAGTAAGCTCTTACATTAGATAAATATTTTATTTAAATCATCAGCATCCCAAATAGAGCAGCTTTTTTCGTACATCGTAGTGACCTGAAGTGCTAGTTGGAAGAATTGTATTCATTTATTTTTCTGATTTAGTATATTATGTCTGTTGTGTGTGTTGTTTCATGCTATATTACCTATGTAAGGTGCGACAATCCTATATCATTTTATGATACTGAGACACAAGGATGCTAAATAAATAAAAAATACCTGGCTCTGAATAAGAGGAGTGGTGAGCAGATTTGGCTATATCCGATAGTGAATATTATCTGTACGAGTTTTTATTTATCTTAATTATAGAGTATCATTTCATTATGTTTTGGAAACAATTGCTTTTGTTTCTCTGTTGCTTCTGAAAGCGCAGTTTGAGAAATATGTGTAACAAAATAAATCACTGAATAGGCGATAGAAAATAAGAATTTTGGATGTATTACTTGTTAGCGTTGGAGCAATTTAACGTATGAGCGAAATCTTTCCGTATTATTGGTGTCTATGAAATTAAATTTTATGTAATTCAGTTGTAGTAAACGAGCATAGCGCGTCGTGCGTTTAACGTTATTGTTGATCACTTGTTAACCTGTCAGAATTTCAGATTGTGATATGCCTACGTAAAGTTAAATTTAGGGGGGTCAAGGGAAGCGTCTCATACCACCGATCTGCTAACCACCGATCTGCTTTGACCCGTAACGTAAATGCGTTGTGTGACGTCATTGCGGCGCGGTGTGTTTGAAACGGGTCGTATTTGTAGGTGGTGTGGTGTTGGGGTGGATGTTCGTGACTTTGAGACACAAGGCTACAAGTCGTAAATGATACAATTTACATTTTTCAGACATATCTGGCTCCATTTAAACATTTACGTACGTAACACAAACTAGCGTAATAACGTCAGTAATCTTTGAAATATAAGTTTGACTATATCAGAAGTGGTGACTCGAACATGGCACACCGTTCTGATTAGTAAAGTTGCAATAAAATACCAGAGGTGTTACGTTCATTGTATTGACAGTTTTTACTTTGCTGCTGAATTGATTGAAGTGGCTGCACACTGCTGATTATGTGAACGTGAACATAACTGACCACACGGTTGACAGAACGTCGCTGTAGGACCGGAATTGTGTTTATATTGTCTTAGATGTACATACAAAATCTTCAAGGAACTTAAGATACCGGTTTATAATGTCACATAAATAAATTTCTAGAATTTTCTCGTACTATGGTATTGTTTTCTGCATAATTAACATTATAATTATTTAGTGTGATGATAATTTTTTTCTTTTGTCATTTGGCAAGGCTTTGAAAAAAAAATAGAAAATTATATTTTGCAATCCATTACATATACACACTGAAAGGGCAACATCACTGCATTAGAAGATGTAAGATTATATGACAACACTGCTTCTTGTTGGGAGTAACAAGGTTCTTTTAATCAAAGTGTTTATGCATCAAATCATCCACTTAGATAAAAGTAAGTAGCTTCTGCTAATGGTATAAAACATGTAATTAGGTACATAGCACTTGCCACTTCTCCACCCTTCACAGACTTCATTGTTGACACACAATATATGTTTATAAGATACACCCAAATTCTATTGTGTGCACACCTTTTTGATATTAACATTGCAGTTTATTATTGACAACAAAAGTGTGTTAAATCTTTAAGTGGATGTAGAACCCATGCTAAGCCATATATGAAATTATTACCACAATTTTTTTTACTACTCTGCACCACGTTTTTTCCTTCCAACCTAACCTAGACCTTGAGCTATATCACAAGGAAGTTTGGGTCTAACATCCCATTGATATCAAGGTTATTGGAGATGGAGAAAAAGCTCTGATTCTCTTGAAGATGGAGAAGGAAATCGGTGTGCCTTTTCTAAGGAAACATCCTGGCATTTGCCTGGAGCAAATTAGGAAAATCACAATAAACTTAAATCTGGCTGGCCGGATGTGATTTTGAACTGCTGTCCTCCCGAATGAGAGTCCAGTGTGCTAACCACTGCACTGCCTCACTTGGTGGCTATGCTACAGGTCATTTTGTCACTACAGGCAACGTTTTGAAGAGGAGGAGGATGTGGTGTGGGGAGGTGTGGCAACATTATCACACACTAATGCAAAATAATGCAAAATCTTGTTGGTGTAAATATCCATTTAGTTGACACGTTACACTTAAAAGTGTTACTATAACTGAACACAATAAGGTGTGATGAACATCGGTGAATAAATTGCTGTTGCACACTCGTAAGTGATGTGACAATCATGTGACAAAATGATGTAGCTAAAAGTCATACTTTTGTTTCTACATTTAATTCTTGAGAACAATGTCAAAATAGTTAAATAGGGGGGGGAAAACTGTTTCTTAGTGGGTTTAGTTTCCCGAGCACTTTTTCTGGCTCAACTGAAGCTACCCATAGTGGATCTTGGCTTCGTCCTGTGCTGTAAGGATTATGTGGCATGTTACACCCTACATATGCAAATGGGAAGAGAGCAGAACACTGACAGTATTATTTTTGGGATGCACATTATGGTGATGATCTGTAGTGTAGCCCATTGTATAGATCAGGTTGAAAGGTGACAGTTTGGTTTGCGTGTTGGTGAAGCTAACAAAAGTGAGAACTAAATCTTAGTTGTGTTGATATGCTGATCTGCAGTGCAGTCTGAGACCAAGATTAGATTGAAAGGTGGGAGTTTGGATCAGAGTCAGTGAAACAGTGTTGAAGACTTCAGTTAATTCCTTTTTCTAAGGTTCTACAGTATAGAGTGTACTAACAACCTATTACATTTTTCAGTTGTCAGTGATGCTTCGTTGTTTGAAGATGACGCTACATTTCCTAAATGTATCATAGAAAGCACATGAAAGATTGAACACTGACCTCTCAATAGTGTCAAACAATTTTGGCATTCTTTTAGAATTGAACTGAGTGAAGTGGCGCAGTGGTTAGCACACTGGACTCACATTTGGGAGGCCGATGGTTAGAACCTGGATGTGGCCATTCGGCTTTAGGTTTTCTGTGATTTCCCTAAATCGCTTCAGGCAAATGCCGGGATGGTTCCTTTGAAAGTTTACAGCCGATTTCCTTCCCGATCCTTCCCTAATCCAATTTTATGCTCTGTCTCTAATGACCTCATTTTCGACAGGACGCTAAACACTGATCTCCTCCTTCTTTCAGAATTGAACTTCTGAGCAGCTCTACAGTTAACATATTTGTCATTTTATGTATTCATCAATTTCTGTCTGACTGAAGATTGTGGTGCACAGTGTAGTGCTCAGGAACTACATGCAAACACCTCTCCCATGGCAAGCCAACTTCTGGTGATGAAACTTCTGGGAATTGTTTGACTGGCAATAGTTTACCTTGAGGGTCTAGGTTAAATTAAAAGGTTTGCTGTACTTTATTCTGTTCTTACAGCAATTTTTAATTCAAATACTCTAATCCATTTTATACAGAATAAATAATTTTCAGTGCTACTGAAACACGAGTAACATTTTTGACAGTTGACAACAGAACAGTGTGGCTAACACTTTACAGTTACTTTTTAGCCATGTTTACGTATACAACAACAAAAAATTGCTCAGACTGGACCAGTAAATTACACAGAATTACAAAATTCCTGTTACATTTTGAACACACCATATATAACCTGATCAAAGTTCCATTGGGTCATTTTTATTGTTTCACATGTTTATGTTCAACTGAGGAATGCAACTGAACTTATTTAGCTGATGTGTTTGCTTTCTTCTTCTTTTTCTCTCCCCAAAATCACATCCATTCTTCTGTTGACATTTCTCTGGCCCACTTCTGAGTGTGTGTTTCTTGACAAATGTCTTGGATGCAGATCTGTTGTGTTACATGTCATTTGTGATGCCAGTTATTTTGGATGCAAATCTGTTGTGTTACATGTCATTGGTGATGCCAGTTATTTGACGAACTTTTTCAGTTTCAAGCAGCCAGTAGTTCTTAACTGTCACTGAGATGACAAGAAAGAAATATTTTGGTCAGCCTGTCATCATCCATTTAAAGGATGTGGCTATAGAACTTAAATTGTTCCTTCCTGAAAGTGTCAGAGACTGCCACAGTTTGTTGACATAAAGATCTCTTTCTCACCTCATATCCAGAGATGCAGACTGAGGCATAAATTTTCCATACAGTTGTTCTTTCGTGCATTTCTGTGTCTTGAGTTACTGAACTGCCTCTAATAATCAAGGTTTCCAATGTGTTTAATGCTTGTGGTCTGATTACTGTGTTGTTGCACCTTACGAGGGATGTGTACACCCACCCGCAGATCACCTAGTCAATCTTTGTCTAGATAAGTTGCGCAGTGTCTCTAATATGTCTGTCGATCATGTCACTTAGTTCTTTTCAGTTCTGAGTGCACAGTGAGCATAGAAAGGTGTATAGAACGATAGTGCCTCCCACCAAGTGAGACGTGCATGCTGTCATATTTCTTCATGCTGAGACATTCCTGTTTTCATGCAGCTCATATGGTGTAACAGTCATGCATGGCGGGAATATGTGACAATGGTGCACGACTTTGAAGTAGGATGTACAAATATTCATCATGAGGCCTGTCAGGGAAGGAAGTGAGTGTCAACCGATGAACTCCTTCAGCGAGGGGATCAGGCAATTCCAGAAAATAGTCTGTGAAGAGCAATTCCGAACAAGTGAAGAGGAATGTTGTCATCAGGCATTGTTTTTTTTTTTTTTCCTGGCAATGCTCAGCTGCACATTGCAGCTTCAACAAAGGTGCTCCTGCAGCGTTTTCGATGGGAAGTGTTTGGTAACCCACCACACACCCCAGAGTTGGATTCGTCCAGTTTTCATCTGTTTGCTCACATGAACTGCTTGCTCTGAGGACAACAGTTTGCCACATATATTGAGCTACAGACCAGAACAGAGAATCAGTGACTCGATAGAGAAATAGCTGGAAGGTGTAGTTAAATGTTGCAAATAAAGTATTTTTTATTTTCTCTGTGGTTTCCATTTCAAACCATTTAAACCTTAAAAGAAGTAGCTCTTGTAAAATAGTGCAAACTAACAGGACTTTCACAGAAATATAGGAATTTGGGACATGAATGTTCTTGTTATTAACAACTTAAAACATATTAAAAACTTGAAAATATCGTAGTGCTGCAGGAAAACAGTGGTTATGATCAGTGATATAAGTGTAAGTGTAGAACACACAGCGTGTATAAAAAAAGTGCCCTTCTGCATTCATTGGCTGCATCAACTCGCAACCTAGCTATCAACTTCCAATTTAACTGAGAATTCAGGCTATGATACAGTTTAGTCTGTCACCACACCCCTGCACAAAAAATTTCTATACATGCATAGCATCATTCTTCTCAGTGGATTACCATCTCTGCCTGACCTACAGTGATGGACAAAAATACGTAAACACCACAAATACAATATATTACCATGCCTATTACAGTGTAGGAAAACCATTGACATTCAAAACTGCATTCCATCATCTCAGAATGGATAAATACAGATCCTTTATGGGTTTCAAGAGACTGTTACACCATTCTCCTGCAAAATAGTGGCAAGTTCAAGTAACGATGGAGGTAGATGGTGATAACACACCCTTGTCTACAAAGGAGACTGCAAAGGCTCAATAATTTGAGAGCTGGAGACTGTGGTGGCCATGGGAGAAGCAACAATTCATCCTCATGCTCGCAAAACCAGTCTTGGATGATGTGAGCTGCTTCATCAGGGGTCTTGTCATTTTGGAGAACAAACATTGTAGAATGTGATGAACCTGATCTGCTAAAATGTTCACATAATCCTTTGCAGTAACCTGTATTCGTAGGGCCCATGAAATATTGCAGTATGGCTATGGCTGCCAAAATCGTCACAGTTCTCCCCTCCCCCCCTCCCACTAATAAAAATCTTACACTCTTGGGATGTAAACTTGGCCAGAAGTTGGTAACAGTGCGAAATGAGTCGCATCAGTACAGGGTCGTCATAGTACTTAATGGATTTGATATGGTTGATTCAAAGGGTGGCGGGTGCCTTTCCTGTCACAACATTGTTACTCCCTGGGATGGAATGTGTGTACCCCAACTGTCTATTCATGTAACAGCATGTGAAAGTTTTCAGAATTTGTGAAATCATCTAACTGCAGTGGCACCTTGGTACTAGCCCCATTTTCACATATTGTCTAAAAACCTCATCCAGGAGGACTGGTACATCAATCCTTGTCAAACCGCCAGGCCCGTTCGATCCAGAGTTAGCACATTACCCTGTCCCAGAAGTGGCGCTTTAACACACATGGCTATCTTAGCAAATGTTAACTCTTATTTGCACTGGTTTTGCAGTATTGATAAGAAGCAGTTGTCCCCTATTCATAGAGTGGACCAAATGACATTCTTCCTATTCTGTATAGTCCGAGTTTTATGATCTCAGCACCGTGTTTTCCTGTTATGGGCATTTGCATCACTGATGAGTGGTTTTATAATTCCAGCTCTCATTGCAGTTCCCTGCTTATGGAGCTCCCTTCATGTTGTTTTACTGCTGACAGGATTTATGAGTGCAACATGCAGTTCTGCTGTGACTTTTGCAGCTGTCACCCTGTTATTTTTTGTCAGAATCATCTTCAATTATTGTCCATTATTATCACACAGCACACATGTTTGTCTGTGGTTTGACTTAGTGGATGACAAATTTCTTGGTTACTGAAGTACCCACCTTATGAGTATCAACAATTCATGTATGTTTAAATGCACTTAGCTTCAGCATCATTATCTGACAACTGTACAGAAGAGTGTTCTGACCATGACTGACACTGACATTGTATTGAAGACATTCTACCACATATGTCATTCATGGTGAAATATGAGTGTGCCAGAAAGTAATGCCTACAGATTTTTTATGTGAAAAACCTTAAAGTTTTTTTTATATAAAACAAACTTTTTATTGATATTGAGAACAGAATAAAAAATTTGAAGGCTTTACTTTTTACCATGCTCTTGTGCAACAGTGCAACCTCCAGGCTTGGCTAACATGTACATTTATGTTCAAGAATGCATTTCTTGCAGTGTTACCATATTTTTGTACAGCCACTCTAGTATAGTAAACATCATGATGAATACTAACATTCACAAATAATGAGCAGCATATTACAAAAAAAACGTGCAACATCTACAACTGGAACATACAAACGAGAACATACCGGCCACAGCTACACTATGTGATCAAAAGTATCCGGACATCCCAAAAACATAAGTTTTTCATATTAGGTGCATTGTGCTGCCACCTAATGCCAGGTACTCCATATCAGCGACCTGAGTAGTCATTAGACATCATGAGAGAGCAGAATGGGACGCTCCACGGAGCTCAGGGACTTAGAACGTGGTCAGGTGATTGGGTGTCACTTGTGTCATACGTCTGTATGCGAGATTTCCACACTCCTAAACATCCCTAGGTCAACTGTTTCCAATGTGATAGTGAAGTGGAAACGTGAAGGGTACAGCCCGACCTCATCTGTTGACTGACAGAGACCACCAACATTCTGAGGGAAGAAGATGGACCAGTATCCACCTGACAGGGGATTGAAACCAGCCACATGTAGCATTAATAACAATTCGACAGGTTTACCAGTTTATGGATGAGACAGTATTTCTATACAGTACACTACTTCATGGAACATTGACGGGATCCATCAAAGGCGGAAATAGTAGAATGAGACCCCACATCGTGCGTATGCTACTGTGTGATGGGCAACTGATACACACTATTAATGTGGCCTTTAATTCCACATGAAGAAAAGGTAGCTGATCAATGTGGGCAGCGGGAGAGAGAGTGCCGGGCAAGCGAATAAATGACACTGATTGAAGTTCTGTTTGGATGGAGAACTCTGAAAATTCTTGGAAACTGAACTGTGAGAGAGAAAGAACGTTTGGAAATGCGCGAAATCTCGCTGCCCCGTTTGTATGCGCCTAGCCTGTTGTGCTGAGGAGAAGCACGGTGGTGTAGCATAGCATGTTTACGTGAGTGGTCTGACGACACATTAGATTTCCTGTGCTTATGGGAAGTGTTTACTGCCATACCTGTGGTGACGGCAGACATTGCTGACTGAGCATCCCACTAGTTGTCTGTTCCCTGTGTAAATTCGAAAGCCTAGGCTTTTTTAAATACCTTTTACAGGGAAGTATCTATAAGCCATAAAGCCTGTGCACGCACTTGCTTATTGGGTTAATCTTGGAGGAATCATTCAGTCAGCATAAGATGTGCGACATTTTCTTCTGAGCACACAAAAGCAGAACTAAGACCCCAGAGGTCAGTGATAGTCTTTACAGGATTCTGACTGCTGTTTACAGTACCTGTAAAATTCCTGTCTAGCATACACTACATGGAATTGACACCCACAATGATCTGACAAAGGTTACAAAGCTCAGCAAAAGAAAATCAATCAGGATTTTTCATGTGTGTGGGGAGGGAGGCGGGGGGCAAATAATGGTGAAACTCCAACACACTATGTGAAAACCATGAAAAAAATGGTCATTTTCAATCTGAATTGGTTAACTTGTAAGCAGTGAAGTGATAGTTGAGGCCCTGTAATTATGTTTCCCAGTCATCAACACTATCCAGAAATAAAGGAAGCAGTGGATCTGATGAGGGCAACCTTGTTACCTGCTGGTGTAGTAAGGTCAACTGCTGTTGCTGTTGGTATCTGCTTCATAAATTACAGGTCCATATTGCCTAATATATCAATGCACTGCGAGTTCAAAAATACTCATCACTACTGTTGAAATCTGCAGTTATGAGCACAATTTATTGGGTGAAATTCCCTGATATGGTGGAAGCACACAGTTAATACAATCACATGTAAGTTCAGAACTACGTAAATAGAAAGTAACGGGCCATGCATAATCCGGAGTCAAAGCCAATATAGTCCGCTGACAGTGACCAGTCAAGTGAAAGTTTCATCAAGTGAGCACACGAGAGAATGAGTTCTCAGAGCTGTGGGGCACGGTTATAGCTGGTTGGAGGTCGCAGGGCTCCACCGGATGATGCAGTGTGCGCTCCAGTGCGGCTTCTTCCCATAGCATTGCTTGTGGTGACAGCTTGCATGTCGCGGTGCCACTGGTGGTGAGGGCTGCAAATAAAGGTCGATCTCCAACAGCTTTGATTGGTCCATGTTGCTGAGGGAACCAGCTAAATCATTTATGCTATGAGGCAGACAGCTAGGACGCTACTAACCAGACCCTCTGAAGTTTCTACTGAGATTTCATACTTATGACTTCACATAACCCCATAGGAATGAAACCCAATGATCTTGTTGTCTGTGGCACAGAATCTCCCATTCTAATCAAACAATGAGAGCATCATAAACTTCTTGTCAGATTAAAATTGTGTGCCAGACTGGGACTCGAACCCTGAACCTGGAACCTTTGCCTTTCACGGCAAACCTCTGAGGGTGGGTTGTGAGTTGTGCTTGGGTATCTCAGCCGGTCGAGTACTTAATGTGAAAGACAAAGGTCCCACATTTGAGACCCAGTCCAACACGCCAGTTTAATCTGTCTCAAGTTTCAAATAAGCTGCGCCACAGCTTTAAATGCTTGTCGGCAAGTTCCTGTAATGAGTAATGCGCTTAGCTTGTCAATCAGTCATGAACTGTAAATACTGTTGAACTTCACTATAGACACATCAAAAACTTATTTTTCCTCCCATTCCCAAAGTATCGTGACCAACATTGCTGTAGCAGGCACATGTTTGTTAAGGCACATACATTTTTAAATTGTGCCTCACATTCAGTGCTCATTGAAGACCTTGTAACATCTCAAATACTAATTTCCCACCATTGTTTCTTTATTTCAAAGTATTTGTGTTTAAGGTGCTATACCATGCATAAAATTTTGAATCTACAGGTTCTACTATGGACCCATCATGTTAAGAATACTTAACATATGTTGGCAAAAACATGCGCACAACATTGCAGTACAAGCATGTAACAAGTTCACTTTTTATTTAGATCAAAAACTGAGTGGGAACTCAATTGCTTTCTACTGACATGACCAGCTATCTGTTCATATCAAACTGTTAACTCTGTATTATACTGGAAAGTCTTAGATGGAATACAGTTGGAAGGAAAGACGATAACCATTCATCCTTTAGCATATGCATTGAGTGGCAGACAGGGAGTTGAATGTATGTGGCAGCAATTCTTGTGAAATAATGGGCCTTCTTGATTCAACTATTGACATTGTGAAAGAGGGGGTAGTGGCTCACCTGATATACAGTTATCTTTCACTCTTTTTTATAGTCCATTCACAGTGTTCCCATTTGTACTGTGTTCTTAAATGAAGCCCATTGGTCAGCATGGGAGCATACATATTAGGTGTTTTCTGTAGACCCTTATTTGTATCAATGTCCAATATAGGCTGTGCCTGACTACCACAGAAATATATTATACTGTCAGTAGTACCATTAGCAACTAGCAATGTTCCTTAACAGTGAGATGTGGATGTGACATGTCTTCTTGCCTGCGGATACTTTCACAGTCTTCTATCAGCTGATATTAATAATGATTGAATGATCACGTGGTCATTGCCATTTTGAATGATCGCGTGGTATGGAAATGGAAATGAGCGTTTGGCGTCATTGGCCGGGAGGCCCCTCGCGGGGCAGGTCCGGCCGCCTTGGCGCAGGTCTTATTACATTCGGCGCCACATTGGGCGACCCGCACGCCGGATGGGGATGAAATGATGATGAACACAACACAACACCCAGTCCCTGAGCGGAGAAAATCTCCGACCCAGCCGGGAATCGAACCCGGGCCCGGAGGACGGCAATCCGCCACGCTGACCACTCAGCTACTGGGGCGGACATCGCGTGGTCATTGCCATTTTGAAAGTATGTTTCTAGCTGTTGTGCCATTTCAATCAGAACTGTGTCAGAATCACTTTGTCACTAGCCATCTTCATTCTCATACAATATCTGTTCACTTTTCATTGACACACATACTCATATACAAAAGTTGAATCAGAAGCTTGTATCTAATATCCTGTTGTCCATGTGAAAATGAATTGAAAAACTTACATAATACAAAATGAGATCTTTTGGTTATTTTATATAAAATGTATGGGAACTGCACACTTACCTCTCTCTCTCTCTCTCTCTCTCTCTCTCTCTCTCTGTCTCTCCCCCCTCCCAACCCTAATGCCATTTCCATTATTAGTAAATGCTATCATTAAGTGCTACAGTCATTAAATATACCTGTTTCTTTGTTCCAGCATGAAAACTTTGAGAAGAATGAGGAAGTAACTATAGTTCTGGGCAATGAAACTTGTGATGTTGATTCTGCAGTGTGCTCACTAGTGTATGCGTATATAAGACAGAGCCTTAGCGCTGTGTTGCAAGAAACCAAACACTATATACCTGTGCTTAATATAAATGAAGAAGATAAAGTACTCAAAGCTGAAGTATTCTATTTTCTTGAAAAATATGGTGTACCAGTTGACTGCTTACAATTTAGGTAAGTACTAAATATTTAAAAAAAATGGCACAGTTGTGTCTTTTTGTGTGATCTCTTTGTATTAGCTACCTTCCACGGCCTATTTTTCTGGCCACATTATGATGGGTCTCTTAAATGAGCATGTTTCATGGAGTGTTGTGCCTTGTGGTACTGATATGTTGTTGATATGACGTATCTCAGCTATGCATTATTGGGAAAAATCTAAATATTTCACCTAAACACACCTGAGGTTATCTTCTGAAACATGTAGTGTGGGGAAAATTCAGTTCACTGGCAAAGGTCAAACATTTTGTTACTGCATATTTAACGTATGTTGGCAAAAATTTACATACAGTGTTGTAATACAAGAAGATAACAAGTTCCGTAAAGGAGAAGTATTTTTTTGTGTTTTGGAATTAAAGTAAACTCGCGATTATCCGCAGTAATTGGGGACCTAAAGACCATGGATAATCAAATTCAACAGATAATGCACAGTTAAAGTACACCATAATATATTAGGGTTGTTTGAAAATAAAAATTAATTACATTATCATAATTAAATTTGTTAATGTTTATAATAATTTCTACTTTAATCATTATAGTACAGGGTTATTACAAATGATTGAAGCGATTTCACAGCTCTACAATAACTTTATTATTTGAGATATTTTCACAATGCTTTGCACACACATACAAAAACTCAAAAAGTTTTTTTAGGCATTCACAAATGTTCGATATGTGCCCCTTTAGTGATTCGGCAGACATCAAGCCGATAATCAAGTTCCTCCCACACTCGGCGCAGCATGTCCCCATCAATGAGTTCGAAAGCATCGTTGATGCGAGCTCGCAGTTCTGGCACGTTTCTTGGTAGAGGAGGTTTAAACACTGAATCTTTCACATAACCCCACAGAAAGAAATCGCATGGGGGTTAAGTCGGGAGAGCGTGGAGGCCATGACATGAATTTCTGATCATGATCTCCACCACGACCGATCCATCGGTTTTCCAATCTCCTGTTTAAGAAATGCCGAACATCGTGATGGAAGTGCGGTGGAGCACCATCCTGCTGAAAGATGAAGTCGGCGCTGTCGGTCTCCAGTTGTGGCATGAGCCAATTTTCCAGCATGTCCAGATACACGTGTCCTGTAACGTTTTTTTTGCAGAAGAAAAAGGGGCCGTAAACTTTAAACCACGAGATTGCACAAAATATGTTAACTTTTGGTGAATTGCGAATTTGCTGCACGAATGCGTGAGGATTCTCTACCGCCCAGTTTCGCACATTGTGTCTGTTCACTTCACCATTAAGAAAAAATGTTGCTTCATCACTGAAAACAAGTTTCGCACTGAACGCATCCCCTTCCATGAGCTGTTGCAACTGTGCCAAAAATTCAAAGCGTTTGACTTTGTCATCGGGTGTCAGGGCTTGTAGCAATTGTAAACGGTAAGGCTTCTGCTTTAGCCTTTTCCGTAAGATTTTCCAAACCGTCGGCTGTGGTACGTTTAGTTCCCTGCTTGCTTTATTCGTTGACTTCCGCGGGCTACGCGTGAAACTTTCCCGCACGCGTTCAACCGTTTCTTCGCTCACTGCAGGCCGACCCGTTGATTTCCCCTTACAGAGGCATCCAGAAGCTTTAAACTGTGCATACCATCGCCGAATGGAGTTAGCAGTTGGTGGATCTTTGTTGAACTTCGTCCTGAAGTGTCGTTGCACTGTTATGACGGACTGATGTGAGTTCATTTCAAGCACGACATATGCTTTCTCGGCTCCTGTCGCCATTTTGTCTCACTGCGCTCTCGAGCGCTCTGGCGGCAGAAACATGAAGTGCGGCTTCAGCCGAACAAAACTTTATGAGTTTTTCTACGTATCTGTAGTGTGTCGTGACCATATGTCAATGAATGGAGCTACAGTGAATTTATGAAATCGCTTCAATCATGTGTAATAGCCCTGTATATGTGAAAATTCGGTACTTACAATGAATACTGTACAGTCCTATTTCACATTGCCTTACACTACTTTGAAACAAAATATAGTCCAGGTCTTGCAGTGTTGAAGCAGTACATTGTTTACTACACTCTTGTAGTAATGTGAGATTACTGCTCACTCACAAAAACTCCTCGGTTAAAGGAAAATTTTCAGCAGCAAAATAGTGGGAGAAATAGGCCAGGATAATCTGCAAAGTGTATAATCCACCCACGGATAATTTAGGGTTTACTGTAATAGATGTACAATTGCATAGTTAGTATTTTTGTTTTATATTCTAGTACCCTACAATAATGGCAAGTCTTGCTTGGAAAACAGAGTGAAGATTATACTGTTAATGTTTGCAGCCGTTTCTCCTCAGCTGTTACTTCAATTATGCTTTATTACATAGATAAGAAAAATTCCATCTTTTGGAAATAAATATTTTATTTAATAGGAAGGTCAGCTTTGGCTGTAATATTGATAAAACATCAATATTATGGCCAACGCTGACCTCCCTTTTAGTTTAACATATATGGTCGTTGTGCACACAGCACTCCATGGAGTTGCCAATCAATGTTTTATTTGTGTCCCAGTGCACATATCCATTGTACACTGCACAAGCTGTAAGGCATACAGCAGACTACCACAGCCTGTGAGCCATACCACGTGCAATTTGCAACACTATAGGGTATATGCAGAGGAATGTTAAAATGTGACCTGTCCATTGCAATGCTGTACTGTGTATTTCTAGTACCTACATATAGGACAACAGCGACAACAACAAATGTGCGCGCGCGCGCACACACACACACACACACACACACACACACACACACACACACACAAAACCGACCGGTGACTGACCAACCTAGTCAAGCTAGTAGTTGAAATGCTGTTCTGGCATCGTGACTTAGGTTTTCTGTGGTTCTTGTGACTCAGTATAGCTGAATATCGAGATGACTACTTCAGCAAGAATGTGAGTAATTGCATTCCAATCGTATCCATGTTAATCTGTTCCTCCTATTGCAGTTGTACTCCTGTTGACAAAAATGGGAAGAAAAGTGGTGATGCTTATACTTGTGACTACATTTGTTACATCTAGTGTGTGGTAATTAGCATACATGAGAAGTAGTAAAGGGCATCATCATCATCATCATCATCATTATCTATTTGCCCCATTAAATGATTTGCCCACTCCAAGTACTGAGCTCAGGTATGTTTGTAACTTCTTCTTTAATGAGCAACAGTCTTGGGCAAATTTCAGCCAGTTAACTCTAACAATCTTCCACAGGTCTGGGTCCATTGGTGATCATTTCTTCTGGCAACATGGCTGGCCCATTGCCATTTCTCCCCCATTGCCATTTCTTAATGGCTGTTCTCTTCAGTATGTCTTTGACATCAGTAACTGAGCTGATGCCATTTTTTGTGTTAATCCCAACATAGAGCTTTTCATGCTTCACTGTGCAGTTATCATTTTCATCCTGTATATTCACAAAGTGTCCAGCTCTCACAGCTGGGAGTCAACAAGGAGAGAGCACATTGAACAAAAACTATGTTTTACAGCCATATTTGACCTTAAAGATAACTGAATGTCACCTAAATGCTTGACAGAGCAGCTTGTTGTATACAAAGATTCCTGATCTTATGTCTGCGAGCATATTTACAAGCTGTCCAAGGTAAATGTATTCTGTGACAGTCTCCACTTATGAAACTATATTTCATATTTACTCCTGCTCTTTTTTTTAAATGGAGAGACATGCTTTTTCACTGGATCCTATATACACACACTTTGTCTTTTGTGTTATATTTTACTCAGCATGTAATGTGCATTGTACAAAATATTATTTACACCATTAGCACAGTGTATCAATATGAAATTTTATGGTACTTCCTGTTGCGGGTGTCGATGGTCAAACCCTGGACTCCAGATGGCCGAGCTGAAGCCGGGGCCCATCGTGCCGTTTCTTCTCAGGAGGCTGAACAAGTTCAATAGCGTCAAGGGGCAGTGCAGAGTGATATAGTGGTATTTGGAAGCATTGCTTTATTCACATAATTTACAGTACTTCGATGGGTGCAGCATAGTGTCAGCGTGTCGCCCGCAGCACTTTTCCATGAGTCCAGCCGGCTCAGCAACTCCTGGTATGCTGACGCCGCTGCTCCGTCATCAAGGCCGCTCAGCTGGGAGTCTGCCACGCTCTGCCCGGTCACTGCCCGCTGATTCGTCGCGTCTTGCATCACATAGCTGCCCACGATTCCGGAGACTGTTACAGTCCCTGGTCCCCAGTGCCCTCCACCCCGTTTAGCCTGCTCTGTCCGATCATGGGTCGAAGGTGGTCGTACTGGTCACCTGTGGCCTTCGGGCCGCTGCTGCTCTCAGGACAGGTCTGGACTCGAACCTATGGCCTCGTGGATGCTGTGCCGCAACTTGCCGCTAGTGGTGCTTGCCGGATGGCAACATACGCCGCTGTTCCTGGCGCCGCTGCAGCGCTGCCCCCCCCCCCCCCCCCCCCTCCCCCTCCCTGCGCAGTATATGCCTCGCCCGGACTCTGGTACACCAGGAGGGAAGCGAACGTGGCCTGTCCTGGACCCGCTGCAGACTGCTGTCACTGCCCTCCTTTAGGCAGATCATGCTGCCTCCCAGTACCTGGCTGCCATTCCGTCCTGCCCCGGTGTTGTGTCCCTGGAGGTTTAATACAGCCCGAACAAGGTACAGGTTTACACAGAATATTTACAACATCTTTGCCAGACTGGCCCCTATAAGCGCAGACCAGCACGGGTCCGAACCGACTCTCGACTGACCTGGCACACACCCTCTCAAGCTATAAGTGCCTGACTATTTATCCTTCTTCTCCCCTCACTTCTGACATAGTGTCAGAGAGAGACAGAAACTGTGGCAGGGGTAAATTCCCGTACATCAGCCACTTACACATCGCCACTCCCGGCTCTGGCCTACTGCCTCGCCTCATAAATCACAATAACTTAAAGCAATGCTGCAGTTCCCTGCCTCGCTGTTTCACCACTCCAAACAAATCATACATGCAATACACCGCCACAGCTCAGTGCCATGTTTACTCTGTCTGGCCTACTGGCTGCCGACTATTACCACACAGTGCCCCAGACCTTATTGCCCAACGGCGCCTTTACTGAATTTTAACAATATTCCCCTTTCCTACAACTAAGACTAATACTAGCGCAGCATTACTGCTGTAACAAATTATGTTCATGTTATCTTGGTTATAGAACCTTTCACTGATTACATCCTTGTTATGTTGCACCACCATATTGATAGTGGCTTACCGGGGTGCTAGTTTAGTTTTTTACTGCGTTTCATGGATCATGTTCACATCAACTCACCAAGATGTGAAACATATCAGTTGTTTCACAAATAAGATACATTTACCCTGTGAAAATATGGATACATGCTGTCCATTTATATAACTATTTTTGTTATTACTCTTAATTTACAACAAAATTTGATAAATGCAACCCAAACACATATATACAGCTTAGCTCAGAAATTTATCTACAATAGGTTTTTCCAGTTCATGTGCTAGCTGGGGAGTAGCCGGATACTCATAGGCACAGATGGGCAAATAGTTGACGCTCTGGCAGTAAGGCTGTTGGGCCATAGCTTGCGTGACATTTCTGCACCAGCTGAGGCCCACGTGCTGTGTTGGCCAAATGGTTTATGTTTACTCAGAAAGTGTGCAATAGGATCTCTTAGTGGGTAGCCTGTGCCAGCTGCACCTGCCGATGACCGAGCTGAGGGGTGGCTCGTGGTGCCTGTGCCCTATGGGGCAGCTTTGAGACAACTTTATCCATGGAATAGGAGTTGTGAAGTAATAAGGATTTAAATTTGTTCTTAAAACTTTCATTGTCTGCCAGCCTTTTTAATTCTCGAGAGAGGTGATAAAATATTTTTATGGTTGCATTCTTTGCAAGAGTAAAGCCTATCTCACACGGAGTAAGATTTGCTGTAAGTTTTTTTCCTGGCTCACGTGATGGCTGCCAAGTAAGCTCTGTTGTCTGCTAGGCTGCTACCTTGCTGGGAACTCTGCATGTTTTCTGTGATAGACCCAGTGCTATTTTTCTCGTAAAATGCTTTGAGTGCTGCCTGCCGTGGGTAATTGTGAGATGTTTCAACTTCTGACACCACGCCTTGAGACCCTGACCAGGATGCTTTTGTCACTATTCACTTTCATCCTGTTGTCTTTCATTGTGTACACATTGTATACAAAACAATGGCACCACAGTGGACCGAGGAAGCAACTGATGCTTTGATATGTGTGTACAGGAAGGAACAGTGTCTATACGTAGTAAATACAACAAAATAATATAATAAACACTATTGCACAGAACCACTCACAAGGACTGCAAATTGTGTGTGCCTCATTCATCCAAACGCTACAAGCAAGGATTGCTACACAAAAATGCATGGTTTGTGGTGTCAGTACAGTGTTGAACGCCTGAAAGTGAGGTCATCAAAGATGAGTGCCAGTGGGCTGAACGATGTAAGTACAAAATCATATACAGGGTTATTACAAATGATTGAAGATATTTCACAGCTCTACAATAACTTTATTATTTGAGATATTTTCACAATGCTTTGCACACACATACAAAAACTCAAAAAGTTTTTTCAGGCATTCACAAATGTTCGATATGTGCCCCTTTAGTGATTCGGCAGACATCAAGCCGATAATCAAGTTCCTCCCACACTCGGCGCAGCATGTCCCCATCAGTGAGTTCGAAAGCATCGTTGATGCGAGCTCGCAGTTCTGGCACGTTTCTTGGTAGAGGAGGTTTAAACACTGAATCTTTCACATAACCCCACAGAAAGAAATCGCATGGGGGTTAAGTCGGGAGAGCGTGGAGGCCATGACATGAATTTCTGATCATGATCTCCACCACGACCGATCCATCGGTTTTCCAATCTCCTGTTTAAGAAATGCCGAACATCGTGATGGAAGTGCGGTGGAGCACCATCCTGCTGAAAGATGAAGTCGGCGCTGTCGGTCTCCAGTTGTGGCATGAGCCAATTTTCCAGCATGTCCAGATACACGTGTCCTGTAACGTTTTTTTTGCAGAAGAAAAAGGGGCCGTAAACTTTAAACCACGAGATTGCACAAAACACGTTAACTTTTGGTGAATTGCGAATTTGCTGCACGAATGCGTGAGGATTCTCTACCGCCCAGTTTCACACATTGTGTCTGTTCACTTCACCATTAAGAAAAAATGTTGCTTCATCACTGAAAACAAGTTTTGCACTGAACGCATCCTCTTCCATGAGCTGTTGCAACTGTACCAAAAATTCAAAGCGTTTGACTTTGTCATCGGGTGTCAGGGCTTGTAGCAATTGTAAACGGTAAGGCTTCTGCTTTAGCCTTTTCCGTAAGATTTTCCAAACCGTCGGCTGTGGTACGTTTAGTTCCCTGCTTGCTTTATTCGTTGACTTCCGCGGGCTACGCGTGAAACTTTCCCGCACGCGTTCAACCGTTTCTTCGCTCACTGCAGGCCGACCCGTTGATTTCCCCTTACAGAGGCATCCAGAAGCTTTAAACTGTGCATACCATCGCCGAATGGAGTTAGCAGTTGGTGGATCTTTGTTGAACTTCGTCCTGAAGTGTCGTCGCACTGTTATGACTGACTGATGTGAGTTCATTTCAAGCACGACATACGCTTTCTCGGCTCCTGTCGCCATTTTGTCTCACTGCGCTTTCGAGCGCTCTGGCGGCAGAAACAAGAAGTGCGGCTTCAGCTGAACAAAACTTTATGAGTTTTTCTACGTATCTGTAGTGTGTCGTGACCATATGTCAATGAATGGAGCTACAGTGAATTTATGAAATCGCTTCAATCATTTGCAATAGCCCTGTATTTTCTAATATGTTATTTTTCAAAATTATAGCACAGCCTTGTGATAATGTTGCACTTAATAGTACTGTGTGATGCATATACAGAAAATAGGTAATATTATAGTGGATTTTCACTTCTGATTGTTTTTGAAAATACATAATCTTCAATGACCAATGGTTTGAAATGTAGTTTCCCCACCAGAATTTTATTGTGGTTAATATGAACTTACAATTTTGTAGATGTACAAAGTAGCTCTGATACTATGATAAATTACTGATCTTGGCAATCCATTTTCTACCAGTGCCTAGGTGGACAGTCCTTAGCAGTGAACTATGATGAAAGTAAATAGGTAAGTTACCCAACTATTTACTTAAGGCAAAAACTGAATTTTGTAGGCCTTATACACTGTGCATGTCCAATTAAAATTCTATGACAAAAAATTTGAATTAAATTTTAGAAATTGTCATAAAAGCTACCCCTGATTAGGGAACTACTGCTTACATTCTTTACAAAACTTCAGTATACTGAGCTGTTTTATTGCGATGTTTAGCATTTCATTCAGTTATAGTACTGCAATAAATTTCAGTATGTTCTGCAATTTGCACGCAAGCAGTGAGTCTTCGCATTCACAAAGTAGAAAAATGCAGCAGTCTCCACAACACTTTGTGGAGGAGTGCTGTAGACTGGATTTACATATACTGAATCCAGTGTGCATTGTTAAACAGATTGCAGAACCAGCAACAGTACCAGTAGAACCACCACCACCACCACCACCACCACCACCACCCACCACCACCACCACCACCACCTCCTACCCAGCAGACTCCTGAGTAGGAGAAACAGGAAGAGGTTTCGTGATAGTTAAATGGCTGTAGTCAGACTGATTGCACAAAAAATATATTTGAAACAGGCTCACCAACAAGCTGCTGCCAAATGTGCCATTGACAACCATGTGGTTTTCATTGGCTCGATAGCCAGAGAAATAACTGAAACAATAAGATTTCAATTAATGATTGCCATGGTTGAAAAGACAAAAGGCATGAGGATAACTTATAAATATTCATTTGACTTTCCTGTTTTCAATATTGAATTAGTTCAGGAAACAATGCATTTTTGTGTAGCAGTCATTAGTGAATAGTGTTTTATTCGTCTCATAACATGCAGTTTCTAGTCGGCCGGAGTGGCCGTGCGGTTCTAGGCGCTACAGTCTGGAACCGAGCGACCACTACGATCGCAGGTTCGAATCCTGCCTCGGGCATGGATGTGTGTGATGTCCTTAGGTTAGTTAGGTTTAATTAGTTCTAAGTTCTAGGCGACTGATGACCTCAGAAGTTAAGTCGCATCGTGCTCAGAGCCATTTGAATCATACAATTTCTAATCATATGATTAGTGTACAGGAGACACGTCAAAAAAATGGATAACACAACTTAGGTCTAATTGGTACAAATAATTTTAACATTAATATAAACTTTTATTTTTCTTTTCTCCCTTTTGTGAAGGACAGCTACATTTACACACAAGACTATATGTAAATTTATCCTGCTCAAATGTTCAGTTCATCCTTCATGAACTCCTCAACAATGTAGTAGCAGCGTTTGACAAGTGTATCATGAAGCTTTGTTTTCAGTGTCTCTAGGTTCATACTCAGAACATTCTTTCCTTTTAGCTTGTTATGAATTTTCATTGCCATATACTACATCTACATCTACATCCATACTCCACAAGCCACCTGACGGTGTGTGGCAGAGGGTACCTTGTGTACCTCTATCGGTTCTCCCTTCTATTCCAGTCTCATATTGTTCGTGGAAAGAAGGATTGTCGGTATGCTTCTGTGTGGGCTCTAATCTCTCTGATTTTATCCTCATGGTCTCTTCGTGAGATATACGTAGGAGGGAGCAATATACTGCTTGACTCTTCGGTGAAGGTATGTTCTTGAAACTTTAACAAAAGCCCATACCAAGCTACTGAGCGTCTCTCCTGCAGAGTTTATCTATCATCTCCGTAACGCTTTCGCACTTACTAAATGATCCTGTAATGAAGCGCGCTGCTCTCCGTTGGATCTTCTCTATTTCTTCTATCAACCCTATCTGGTACGGATCCCACACTGCTGAGCAGTATTCAAGCAGTGGGCGAACAAGTGTACTGTAACCTACTTCCTTTGTTTTCGGATTACATTTCCTTAGGATTCTTCCAATGAATCTCAGTCTGGCATCTGCTTTACCGACGATCAACTTTATATGATCATTCCATTTTAAATCACTCCTAATGCGTACTCCCAGATAATTTATGGAATTATTTGCTTCCAGTTGCTGACCTGCTATTTTGTAGCTAAATGATAAGGGATCTATCTTTCTATGTATTCACAGTGCATTACAGTTGTCTACATTGAGATTCAATTGCCATTCCCTGCACCATGCGTCAATTCGTTGCAGATCCTCCTGCATTTCAGTACAATTTTCCATTGTTACAACCTCTCGATACACCACAGCATCATCTGCAAAAAGCCTCAGTGAACTTCCGATGTCATCCACCAGGTCATTTATGTATATTGTGAATAGCAATGGTCCTATGACACTCCCCTTCGGCACACCTGAAATCACTCTTACTTCAGAAGACTTCTCTCCATTGAGAATGACGTGCTGCGTTCTGTTATCTAGGAACTCCTCAATCCAATCACACAATTGGTCTGATAGTCCATATGCTCTTACTTTGTTCATTAAACGACTGTGGGGAACTGTATCGAACGCCTTGCGGAAGGAGACTGCGCATATAGGTTTAAGCGATGAGTGGGAAGCATAAAATTGTCTTTGTTTATCGTGTTATACATGTGATTGAAACAGTTTTTCTCTAATAACTCTAAATTGCTATGTAGAAAGATGATAATATCATAGATGTATAAGGAGGGAACTGTTAATAACTGTTGTTTTTCAAACAGTGGGCGACATGATGTCCCTGGATGGGTAGTACACATGTTCCTTATTATTCTTTTCTGTAACTGTAGTATGCGCAATATATTGCTTGAATTACCCCCAAAAATAATACCATACCTTACAATTGATTGAAAGTAGCTGTGGTATGCATTTTTCCTTGTATTCATGTCTGTTGCACCAGCTAATATTTGCATAGCAAATGCAAAGCTACATAATTTGTTTAACAGGTAGTCAACATGTTTATTCAAATGGTTCAAATGGCTCTGAGCACTATGGGACTTAACAGCTATGGTCATCAGTCCCCTAGAACTTAGAACTACTTAAACCTAACTAACCTAAGGACATCACACAACACCCAGTCATCACAAGGCAGAGAAAATCCCTGACCACGCCGGGAATCGAACCCGGGAAACCAGGCGCCAGAAGCGAGAACGCTACCGCACTACCACGAGCTGCGGACCATGTTTATTCCAATTTTAATTTTTGTCTAGGTTTAACCCTAAAAACTTCACATAATCCACTTTTTCTATATCCTGATATTTATGAGTTATTTTAATTTCTTGGGGCTTTGACTGTTTTGTTCTGAATTGGACCATGTGGGTTTTGGGGATGTTCAGTTTTAATCCATTCAGTTGGAACCGTGTTTCTAGTTTGTTCATTGTGTTTGTTATGTAGCGAGGGATGTTTTCTGGCTCCTGGTTTTCAATTAATACAGATGTGTCATCTGCAAATAAAATGGATGGAGCATTTATTGTGGTGTCACCGCCAGACACCACACTTGCTAGGTGGTAACTTTAAATCGGCCGCGGTCCATTAGTACATGTCGGACCCGCGTGTCGCCACTGTCAGTGATCGCAGACCGAGCGCCACCACACGGCAGGTCTTGAGAGACGTACGAGCACTCACCCCAGTTGTACGACGACTTTGCTAGCGACTACACTGACGAAGCCTTTCTCTCATTTGCCGAGAGACAGTTAGAATAGCCTTCAGCTAAGTCCATGGCTACGACCTAGCAAGGCGCCATTAACCATTTCTAGAGAGAGCCTCACTTGTATCATCAAGAATGCTGTATACATATGATGGATTAAAGTTAAGTATTGCAGCAGCTACGTACTTTTCTTTATAGCATTCATTACATATCCTGTTTCAGACCTAAGCAAGCCGGCGTGATTTGACGCGTGCATTTCGGCCTCCTCTTGCAACGCAGTGTTGGCTCTTCTGCCAACACTACATTTATATTGTTCGGTAAATCATTAACATTGAACAAAAACAAAATAGGTCCTAGAATCGAGCCTTGAGGGATGCCTTAGGCTACTGTTTTCCATTTTCAATAGTAATTTGCTGCATTTGATGAGACAATAACTCTTTGTTTCCTATTTGATGAGTATGAAGTAAGCCAATTTAGAACATTACCCTTGATCCCATACTTGTCAAGCTTATAGATGAACAGTGCATGATTTACAGAGTCAAAGGCTTTTGTGAGATCACAAAACATTCCTGCAACTTTGGTTGTCTAATGATGCACTGATCTTGTTGATAAACTTGTTAATTACATCAATAGTACTTTTGCCATGCTGGAAACCAAATTGGGTTTCCGTAATAATAGCATATTTCTCCATTAAATTTCGAATCTGCATTGCAGCAGCATTTTCAAAGATTTTTGATAGGACTGGAAGGAGGGAGATGGGACGATAATTCCCCATATCCTCTCTTGACCCTTTTTTGAGCAACAGTTTTACTTCTGCATACTTCAGCACCTCTGGGAAGCTTCCTTGTTCAAAGTATTGGTTTATTATTTTAGATAGTGGGTATCCTATTATTTTACACACAAATTTAAGGAATTTTGCTGGTATTCCATCCCAACCTGCAGAATTTTTGTTTTTTAGTTTTGATATAGTTTTTTCTACCTCTACTGTTGAAACTGTTTTGAATTTTGTGAGGCATTCAGAATTATGATTTAGTCCAAAGGGACATACATTGTTCTCATAATCTGCAACATTAACCTCTGGTTTCACTACAGTAATGAAGAACTCATTGAGGAGCATTCTGAAATTTGAGCTTGCGGTGTGTGGACACATGAGGCACACTGCATTTGCAATCCTCATGAATAGTTCTGCATGAAAGTGATTGTTATAATAATTCGTGATTTCTCAATGAACAGATATGGCTACTCTGTATATGCACATACCAAAGCATCAAAATGTAATTTACAATAAATGAAATTTCCAATATTTTCCTCATTATTTACGACTTTATATATTCCTTTCTTAAATAGTGTAACCAAAATGCAGTCATTGCATGATAGTTTATATATAATTAATCCATATCATATCAGGTGTCTGCTGTGGAAAAGTGCACATTTTACAAGACGCAGTAATGCAGCAACTATTTTATATTCCATACTGTGCACTAATTGAGTATTTGGTGGTTTAAGGGTCCACAGGTTCTGGAAATGGTTATCAATTATGTTTGTGGTTGTTCAGTGATATTCAAGGTAAATTTATGTTGCACCACATCATATTGCATGTACATGGACAGAGGCTAAAGGTCAGGACAGTGTGGATATTAAATAAGTTTACATCTCCTTTTGTTTTCTGTGTATATTTCTATGTAGAAGTGTGACACATTTCTTCCACAGAAAGGGGACAGAAGAAACAATGCTTTGGCTGTGTTGTTTGTGCTCTGTATTGGGAAGTCAATAGTACTCTACAGATTTCGGTGGTAATTGATGTGATAGGCATATCTGTCTTTTTAGATTGTGTTTATAGATTCCCAAGAGATTACGAAAATTTGTTAAGACTCAATCTTCTTGAGTTGGTGCTGCCTCTGGTTAAAATTTTGTAGTGGCATTGCATTGTACATATAATATACTGGTTTGTATGATGTGTTGACTGGAATACTCTCTTTCAAATTCTGAAGGTGACAGGGGTCAAATACAGGGAGTGAAAGGCTATTTACAATTTGTACAGAAACCAGGTGGCTGTTACAAGAGTCGAGGGGCATGAAAGGGAAGTAGTGGTTGGGAAGGGAGTGAGACAGGGTTGTAGCCTATTCCCGATGTTATCCAATCTATATAATGAGCAAGCAGTAAAGGAAGCACAAGAAAAATTTGGAGTGGGGATTAAAATACATGGAGAAGAAATAAAAATGTTGAGATTTGCCAATGACATTGTAATTCTGTCAGAGACAGCAAAGGACCTGGAAGAGCAGTTGAATGGAATGGACTGTGTCTTGAAAGGAGGATATAAGATGAACATCAACAAAAGCAAAACACGGATAATGGAATGTAGTTGAATTAAATCAGGTGATGCTTAGGGAATCAGGTTAGGAAATGAGACACTTAAAGTAGTAGATGAGTTTTGCTATTTGGTGAGCAAAATAACTGATGATGGTTGAAGTAGAGAGGGTATAAAATGTAGATTGGCAAGGAAAGTGCTTGTGAAGAAGAGAAATTTGTTAACATCGAGTTTAGATCTAAGCGTCAGGAAGTCTTTTCTGAAAGTATTTGTATGGAGTGTAGCCATGTATGGAAGTGAAACATGGCCAATAAATAGTTTAGGCAAGAAGAGAACAGAAGCTTTCGAAATGTGGTGTGACAGAAGAATGCTGAAGATTAGATGGGTAGATCATATGACTAATGAGGAGGTAATGAATAGAATTAGGGAAAACAGGACTTTGTGGCACAACTTGACTAGAAGAAGGGATCAGTTGGTAGGACATGTCCTGAGGCATCAAGGGATCACCAATTTAGTATTGGAGGGCAGCATGTAGGGTAAAAATCATGAAGAGATGAATACACTAAACAGATTCAGCAGGATGTAGGGTGCAGTAGGTACTTGGAAATGAAGAAGCTTGCACAGGATAGAATGGCATGGAGAGCTGCATCAAACCAGTCTCTGGACTGAAGACCACAACAACAACATGTATGATGTAGCAAATTCATCTCGTAATCACTTAAAAATTTTCATATTAAGTGAGAGACTGCAGTACTTAATTTCATTTACATGGGTGGCGTCTTAAATCCTGTTTTAGTAGACATGTAAAATTTCAACAGATAACCAGTACTAATTAAACAACATTAGGCTTCAGGTAATTTAATGTTGCTCTTCTGCCTGACTGACTAGTTGATAGTATGGCAGTATAAAAATACAGGTTACTGTTGGGAATGCAGCAGGACAGCATAGGTTATCTTCAATCATAAAGATTCCAAACAATTAGTTATAAAATGGTATTTATTGAAGGTGAAGAAATACTTATCTTAAATGACACTGATTCTTGTGAAATGTCCAGTGCAATTACACATTTGAAATTATTACAAGTCCTCTAAAATATTAAAATCCTGTCACTGTGCCTCTGAGTGATGCCTACGTAGAGTTCAGAGCTGGACTAAGATGCCTATGGAGCCAAAGTCTCGAAGATGATGGATGAACACTGCAGTTTGTAGACTCTGTGGTAACTGGAGGTTGTACATGACTTGGGGCACTAAACACGACTGTCTGCCGTAGCATGGTGCAGTACCCTTTGAAGTTGTCACCACAGTTATTTCTTATAAGAAAGTAGAAATAGTATTCAGTCGATCCTGTAGGTAGCAGTACACTGACAACATTGCAAAATAACACCAGGAAATATTGTTAAAGCAAAATAAAGAACTACAAGCTATGAAAGGAAACTTCACTGCCAGCAACTCACCTAACAGCCTAGAATTGGGTCATGATAGTTATTAACACCAATTTTTTTAAAGATAATTAAATGCAGGAAGTTGTCAAAGAAACCTTGGTTCACAACAGGTATCAGTATCTTCACAAAGGAAAAGTGATGCATACAAAATAGTCAGACCAAGAACTGATCCAGAAAAACTTTACTGTTTAATATGGAATATTTTTAACATCTCAACTGCCACAAAACCATTACTGGCCACATGGCAGTCAATGTGTTGACAGAGAGAATTGGAAAGAAAGTGAAGATATTATTCAGTTTAGAGAGAATGAGAATATTGTAAAAAAACAATCCATGTGTAACACACATTTTTAATAATACCATATTTACCCAAGTATATGACAACCTTGAATATAAGATGACCCCCTTTTCTTAAGAGACTCTTTGAGAAAAACTATTTTTAACGTATTTGTGACTGATCAAAACTACAAACTGTGTTAATGACAAACTGTCTGTGTAAAAAGTTAACGTTCTTAACTTATGCCATTTATTGATTGTCTATATTTTGTTAATACAAGGAGAAATAAAATAAACAAAAAGAAATGGTTACATTAATTTTTATCTTTGCTACCTTTTTGCTTACTTAGCCTGTCATCTGTGGTATCATTATTTTTAATTCTCCTCAGCATAATAGTGTAGCTGCAAAATTTATATCTTCGTTGTCACAAATATTTGGCTGTTTCTTCCGAATACAATATGTTGCAAATTTTGAGGTTGTTGTTACAGTGGGACCTGAGGACACATCTCCTTTATCAGAATACATAGCGTATTTCACTTTTATACTGATGTGAGAATGTCAGATCTCTCATTGGCTGTGTACAACCAGCTGTTGACAGACACCATTTCATTCCCACCACGCCTTACGGTGAGCAATGACAGCATTGCGGCATGAAACTTGTAAGTATGCTATGGCCCCATCTGGACTTTAACTGTCTTCAGCTGAAATGTGTACTATTGTTGAGTATTTGTCCAATTTTAGTCATTTTAATTCTGACCACAAATGGATTCAGGAAAATTGCATTTTAAACGTGGTAGATGTTCATAAAAACCAAATCACACAGCATGGATTACCATGGTTGGCAGCATGATGAAATCTGTTTCCCATTCACCACTCCCCTCCCTGCACTCGTCCTGGTTCTCAGCCAAGCATGTATCACTGTTCCATTTCCAACACATTCGTAGTGCTGGGCTTGAGCAACTGTGAAACACAGACTGCAATATCTTCTAGGATTCATTTCATATGTAACAACTGCAACTAATATAAATAAAAATGTAAATGTCTATTTGTTCAAAATTTTAAATCTCCCAAATTTCAACAACTGTTTTAGAATTTTGACAAAGCATTGCATTCAAATACGTGTTAGTTTTTATATACCTACTGGACCACCATCTTATATAAATACATATTTAATATAGGAAGGGGAAACATTGCCAAAAAATCTTGAAAAGTACTTGCCTGTTTTATGAGGGTCATTCAATAAGTAATGCCCCAAATTTTTTAAAAAAGGCATTAATATACATAGACAAAGTTCCTTGTTGGTACTTCACATTTGTTGTTTGTTCTTTGTGCAAGTGAAGTTTTGAACCGTTCTGTGAGATCGCAGAGCCATAGTGCAGCGTCAAAATGGCGTCTACATGTAACTCACATTATAAGCAGTGTGCTGTTATTGAATTCTTGTGTGCAGAAAAAGAAACCATGGTGAACATCCATAAATGTTTGTGTGCGGTGTATGGCGATGGTGCAGTTGATATGAGTACAGTTGGGCAATGGATAAAGAAAGTTACAGCCTCAGGAAATGTAGAAACAGAGCTCCATGTTCAGCTATGCTCCGGACGTCCTGTCCCAGCCACTGCTCCAGACATGCTGAATCATGCGGATGCTATTGTTCATGCTGACTGCCACATCACAACTCGACAATTGCCTCTACAGTTGTCAGTCGGCTTTGGAAGTGTATCTGCAATTACCGAGACACTTGGATATTCTAAAAGGTGCTCACGATGGGTTCCACGAATGCTCACAGCAGACCACAAGATTCAAAGAAAGGCCATTTCATCTGAATTGTTGGTGCTTAAAGATTCTCTTTGGGGAACACACTTTGAAGATGATGAGAGTGTCAGTCATGCAGTGAAAACATGGCTATACCTACAGGACAACAGCCTTAACCTGCAGGAAATGCATGCTCTTCCACAATGTTGGTTTATGGTCATAGAACGTGATGGAGCCTACATAGAAAAATAGGACATGGACAAGACATGTCGACAAATGTTGTCCCCAAATTCTGACTCTTAACAATAAATATGTTCTGAGAAAAAGAATATGGGGCATTACTTATTGAACAAGTTGTTTGTGCCAAAATGATGTCTTTATAACCAGAGTTTCATGTGAGCAGTGATGAACATAGGAGGGAGCCAATTATCGGCTGTATTGTGGGTAATCAAACACTTCCCATTGAATACGCTGCAGGAGCATCTTCATTAATGCAGAATGTGGCTGAGAATTGTCTTGGAAGGAAGAAGCACATGGCGGTTATGTTATGTGGGCAGAATAGCTTCAGGCAAAGTCTCTCACCAGATCCACATACTTTGCAGGAGACACTATTGTTTTAGGCATTTTTACTGATCACTTTGTGCTCTGAACTGAAAAGAGCAATGTGAAGCAACGGCACGCACACTAAAGACACTGCCCAACACATCTGTGTAAAGCTACATTGCATTTTCACTGTGGTTTCCATTTTGTGCCAAATCGGACCTCACTTTCTGAATACCCCTCGTGGTATACATAAAGGGGAAACATTACCAAAAATATTGAAAATTTCTTGACCAATTTGCTTGATATTTTTACATGATAGTCAAATGAACATTCAGATGGACATAGGCTATATATTTTTTTAAACAACAAGTAACATGTCTTCTGTTAAAACCAACTAAGAGAAAGAAAATGCTGCGCTTTGCTCTGCCGTGAATATGTGGCGCTTTTTTTCTTTCCTTTCTCACACTGTTTCATCTACCACAGTAGAACATTTAAACTGTTAGCATAATTGTTTCTACCATACATGTTCTTTCTCATTATATATATTTTTTAAATAAAAATTGTATACACAACAGCGTGCTGTTTTGTTTTCTTCCTCGCAGGCAGTTTTCACAGAAAACAGAAAAATTGTATTTTTTGCTTGTCAACTTACGTTCACAATGCTATTACAGAATCCAAATTTGCAATAACAACTAAGAAGGCTCAATATCAGAGAGAGGGGGAGGAGTAGATGAACAAAGAAGGGATGGAGAAAATGGACAGAGAAAGAGTGAGGGGAGAGGGGACAGGACAGAGAATGGAGGGGTGATGGACAAAAGGAGGAGGGAGGAGTAGGAAGGAGGAGATTATGTCATACATCCCATTCCCATACGTAGTTAGTAATTGCAAAGCATTTTGGGTTTGCTAGTACATAAATAAAAGAGCAATCACGATTCAGTTCAATTTTCAAACTTTCACTCATCCTGTGATCTAATGACGTCTGTTCGTACTATCTCCACAATGATTTTTGCCGCTGTAATTTATTCTCGTGATAACAGTTACAGTCAGTTTAATGTGTTCAAATTCATTTGTTAGACATTTAATTCTGTATTAATTTTATTTCTTGCTTCACCTGAATGTCACCATCTTTTAAAGTGTATTAAAAGCTAGTAACATTTTTACCATGTTTTTTGCTTTGTAAACAGTGGCCGACTTTTTCATTTGCAACCTACTTGGTAAACCATTACAGTCTCTCATAACCAAATAAAATATTGAGTTGGGTTCAGACACGAGTAATGGTTTCTTAAGCTAACTTTTTTTCCTGTGAATGTTACCTTTACTTAGAACGAAGCATACATGTTTGTATGCGGTATCCATACATGTATGAGAACTCTTATTTCAAACCTGTTCAGGTATAAGAGTTTGTAAGACAACAGAATTTAACATTGTTTCCTCCTGTGTATCACAAAATTGTCAACATTTAAGCAGAGCAATAGATTGTTGTAGTAGTTACTTCACAGTGTCTTGCATATCCCTTTCACACGTGACACATGTGTCAAATGTTTTGCTATTGTTCTAGCAAGGCAAATATTGTATTGAGCACTTTGGTGTATTGGGAAATCTCTAGCCTGTTCGAATGTGAGTATCTTTTGCCCAGCCCTACCCTTCTACATTCTTCAAAATAAATCTGCACATGACCTCCATCTGTAAATGTATGGTGACCCCTACATTTATCTATTAAGTAATGTGAAAATGTTGACCCCAGCAGCAACAGTTTAATCTATGAATGTAAGATGACCTCATATTTTTTGAATGATGAATTTTGGAAAAAAGTCCTATAATTGGGTAAATATATTAGTTCAAAAGAGAAAGTAAACAGTACACTGAGGAAACAGGACAGAGGACATGTAGTGATACAAAAATTGATATCTCATCCCAATCTGAAAGAAAGATCATCATGACCATATAAAGTAAAGGCCCTCTAAAATTATATAGATATTGCATAAAAGCTTCACTCTCTAATATGCCATGTTCTTGGTTACTTCTGTGAAGCATTATTAAATCAGGGTATTTTACCAGAAAAAGTAAAATACGCCATTGTTAAGCCTCTGTATAAGATGAGTGACTACACTACTAACAATACCAACCATCCAGTGCCACTTTTTACATAATTTTCCAAAATTTTTGAGAAGGTAGTGTTGTTCAGGGATGACACCCACAAGTGTAGGAATGGGATATTTATCCAATCATAGTTTGGGTTCCAAAAGGGCCACTACTGAGGCAGATAATATATACATTTACCGAGCACGAAAAATCCCTAAGTGATAAAATGATACTAGTTGGAATCTTCTGTTACTTATTGGCCTGTCATAATACTTCATTAGAGAAGTTAGGTTTTTATGGAATATGTAGTTCAGCACATGCATGGTTAATTTTGTGTTTGTTTGTTTGGGAAATGAAGCACAGGAGGGCAGTAAGGTACTCTAAGCTGTTCGAGTGATACACAGAGGTACACCACATCATCAGCATCATTACAATGGGAATCCAACATGAGAGGAGAGGGTAAATATCAAAAAGTAAAATTTACAAAATGTTACGCACAGATATATAAGAAACAGTACTGGACTAGTCAGGAGTGGCATGTTGCCAGTGACCTTTTCAATGTAATCACCCCAGTATTCATTGTACCAACAAGGGGGAACCACAGAAAACCCAAGTAGGTATGACTTGGTATTTACTTCATAAACAAACAGTAAATAACATAACTAGAGGCTACAGTTAGCTCAGTACATTTACAAGAAGTGAGAAAATCAGTATTTTAACATGAACACTTCATTTGTACACTTCATAACTCTTAACACCTGTTCTTGAGCGTGATTTCCATCATATAATTGGTGTACTTGTAGATTCATCTGGTAAAGAGAGAACTAACAGCAGAAACATTCTTGTACACACACACACACACACACACACACACACACACACACAGAGAGAGAGAGAGAGAGAGAGAGAGAGAGAGAGAGAGAGAGAGAGAGAGTGGGGGGGGGGGGGGGTTGGGAGGAGTGAAATGTACATCTCATTCAGAAATTAGGAGACAAATGAAGCTACCAAGTTAATTCCAGTCAGTGTGGCAAAGGACTGAAACAAAATGAAAGAATGAATGAATTAGAAAATGCTTCAGAAACATACTAAACCACTATCTGTTACCTTCCTGAACACACCTTGTCTGCCAAGGAACTCTACATTTTGGGGAATATGCAATTGATTGCTTCTCACAAGAAGAAAATTATGTTGCAAGGAACATACTTTTATAATGAGCTCAGCTTTGGAAAACAGTTAGTGAGATGTTCTGCAGCAAAATTCTGAATTTGTTTGACAATATGCCAGATGCATGTTCTTGAGTGCTCTTCAAATTGTGGAGTTCTTTTTACAGGTGTCATCTCCCATGCACGATATGGTTCCAATACGTTCTCTTTTAATGCCAAAGCATTATCTGCCACAAGCATTTAGGGACACATTGTTCACTACCTGGGAGTGGAGACGTTTTTGGCAAATTTAGTGAGCTACCCATAGCTTCTTGGAAGAGAAAATCTCTGAATATTGTACCATCATACATTCTGCTATTTCTGCCAATGTTCATAAACAAAAATTTATAACTATCATCTACTAATGCTAAAAGAACAACGCTGTCATTGTCTTCGCAGTTTCTGAATGATGAACACTCAGAATGCATGGGCCTGAACTTGATATGTATCTCATTAAGTGCTCCAATACGATTAGGGAATTGCCAGAGTCTGTGGAACACATCTTTAAATATCTTCCATTCAGCAGGATCATGTGGACACAATATCACATTTTATTTCACTGTTGTACCATAACAAGTAGAAACTCTAAGCAAATACGTATTAGCAGTTATCTTGGACTTATGTTTATAGCCAAATCTTCTATAACACTTGTTACATCAAGCAAAGTCTGTAGTGTCATCCATGAAAGTGTACTGTTTGCTATTTGTGTAGAATGAACTAGATCTTTGTGTTTCTCATTGCTCAAAAAGCAGTATGACAGCAGGCTTAGAGATGCTTATTAAACATGTCTTAGAATTACACTCTAATAGAACTAAATTAGATGATAAATGAAAATTAAGTTTGTATTTTGAATATGTGTGTTACCAATAAGGCGCTTACCTTGTTGAGAGGCATAATTGCCTGACATGTCACTATATCTTTCTTTTGAATTAGAGGCAAAACCATAAGAAGCAATTCTTCAACTATTGGCAAATCCGTTTCTATAACATTTGCGAAGGATGAAGGACCTTCTACCCTATTAAGATGAAATCATATGTAACAGTCATTATTGGTATACTTTTAATGCCAAATTGTAATAAAACCATGATACTTTACAAATTGAAATAAGGTTTATGCAAATTAACCCCAATTCTCTATGAAGCATAGAGAGCCCACCTCCTCCTATATTTCTCCTCGTAATCCAAGTTTCTGTCCTTTCTTTCTTCTTTCTTTGCTCATTAGCATGGGCTTAGCACCAAAACAGCTAATAACTCTAGTTTGCACTGAATATGTACACTTGAAGTGGAAATGTTTGTTCTGTACACCAGCAGCAAATCATGATACAATTTGCAGCTGACCTTACACTATGTGAGAGGTTTAGCATTGGAGGTAACTGGCACCCCTGTCTGCTAACTGGCAGCCAAGTGCACCATCTAGCAAACTTATGGTGAATCTTAACTCCCAGTGAGATGGGCTTAAGGTTGAGTTGTTCATAGTGCAGGCTATTTCTGTTGTTGATGTTATATTTATCAATGCCGATACCATTTTCAAATAATGCTTGATTTTTTGCAACATACAAGCTGTTGCTAGTAGGCTTGATTTTTGAAACATTTGCCTACTGGAAGTTTGTTGCTAGACACCTGATATAATCCATTTTCTAATTTTTCCATCACCAAAGTCAGAAATTAGAGAAAAGAATGCTGTGTGTGACAGCACAGTCATGTACGCTTAGTGTACCAGCAGTGTCGCGTGCCACCGTCGAGTGTACCAGCAGTGTCGCGCGCCTCTGTCGAGTGTGCCAGCAGTGTCGCGCTCCTCCGCCGAGTTTGCCAGCAGTGTCGCGCGCCTCAGCTGTGAGTGCTAACACCACGTTGAGGGCAGTAACACTGTCGCTCGCACGAGTATTGTTGCCCATGCCGAGCATGTCAATACTGTCACCTGTGCCGTACTAAAACGTGCTTGCTGGGTCAAGCGCACCAAAATTGACGATTGTGCTAAAAATGTCACCTGTGCTGATTGTGCCGACGCAGTCATCCGAGCCATTGCAGTCACCCATGCCAAGTGCACCACTGCAGTCACGTGCACTGCACTCGCCAACAGAGTCGCCCGCACCGAGCACGCCAACGGAGTCACCCGCGCCGAGCACGCCAAGCGAGTCGCCCGCGCCGAGCACGCCAAGGGAGTTGTCCACGCCGAGCACGCCAAGGGAGATGCCCGTGCCGAGCACGCCAACGGAGTCGCCCGCGCCGAGCACACCAACACTGTCGCCCTCGCCAACAATGTTACCCCGTGCCAAGTGCGACAAAGCTGTCATCAGTGCCGACGCCGTCACCAGTGCCAACGCTGTCGGCTGCGCCATCACTGTCGCCTGTGCTGAGCGTGCCAGCACTATCGCCTGCACCAAGTACGCCAGCACTGTCACCCAAGCTGAGTGCGTCAATGCTGTCACCCATGCCAGATGCGTCAATGTTGTCACCTGTTCCAGATCCATCACCGCTGTTGCCTGCTCCAAGCACACCAACAGTGTCGCACGCGCCGAGTGCACCAACAGTATCACGCGTGCCAAGTGCACGAATACTACCCACAGATTGTTGAATTGCAGAAAGTTCTTCTTTCTGCTGCTCCTCCTCAGTCTTCTCTCTTTCTCGTTCTCCTTCTTCTACTTTTTTGCAGTGACCAGTGCTGACTCTTTGTTGACCAGCATACAAACAGTATATGGGAAGATTCCCAAGAAATGTAATCCGCCACGCTTGGACTTCATGCCATGCCATTTGGATGCTGGCAGTAACCAAGATGAGTGCTTCAGCTCATACTGAATCCACAAAGCCACATCGTGTGCAGCTCCTTACGTAAATCTAATCGTTTGTATTGGTGTGTACGTAATATGTGACATTAAATTCATGTCAGTTGCATTTGCCCTTCTTGGTGCTGTGATTTTCACATATATAAATGTATCTTTCTTCAGATGTGAAGGCTGTAAATTATTAATTTGTATTTTCTGTTCTGAATTGTCCATGGAAATATGATTTGGTACTTCTTATGAAAGATCTCACAGATGATTAATCGTTGTACTTGTAAAAGGTGTAGGATGGAGAAAACCAGTGTGTTACATGTTACATTAGAAGTTTGATCCAAGTAAGATTAATTAATTTAAATAGTTTGTTGCAGAACTTTTTCTGGATTTAATTGATTACCGACTTCACTTTTGCTTTTATGTGTGGTTTAATTCATGCTTACAAAGGGTGGTCAGAAACAGTACGAAAAGCTTGTAAGGGTGTTTCAAGGTAGGTCGTTCTGAGAAGTAATTGTTGAAGTAAAAGTTCTATACCTTGCGCCATTTCTGAGTGAGTTAGCATTGAAGTTTGGGAATCAGGCTGTTGCATGCATAAATTCAAGTGGCTCTCCAGATACAATTGTATCAGTTGTCCTCGTAGTGCGGATGATTGCATGTGAGACTACCGTTCCACGTCCAATTTTTGTTTCACTCTCTTGTTCACTTTTAGGAAACCAAACAAAGAGCACATTTGGTGACACCATCTGTGGCGAGCTGTTTAAGTTTGCGTGTGCAATGGCCTGATTGGCTAACTTCAGTGCTATTTAACTCAGAAATGGCACCGTTTTTCTTAACTATTATTTCCCAGTACAACCTACACTGCAACATTTACAAGTTTTTCAGACTGTTTCTGACCATCCTGTACAATGATTTTGTTTCATACATATATTCTTTGCATTATTTTCTTTGAAGGAAATCTTAAGTATCATGATATTTACGAAACTTTATTATAAAAATAATTTTCCTGCATATTGTTATGAGTTGTCTGATAGTTGGTAGTTTTAATTAAATATTTTCCTTCAATAATGTTGATTTTTCATTTATCAATCATAGTTGTATGAAACTTAATTACTTGTGAGTTTGTTGTTGTTCATGTGTGGGCATCCAACAATGATATTGTAACCAGAGATCAAGATATCTTTGTTCAATCTTTTCACCTCCATTTATCCCCTCGTGTTGCTTGTGATTTTATGTTTGCATTCATTTTTCTCTGGTAATTTGTAATTTATGCTATCATGATGTATTTGAAGATACTCTTCTTCAGAGCGAACTAACGGAAAGGTCTGACCTCATGTTAAAACATAGTTAAAATTTTAATTAATTAATTAATTAATTTTATTTAGTAGCAGAGAAACTTGCTGTTGCCCAGGTATTTACTTATTGCTGTGTGTGCATACCTCGAATTCTCTCATCAGTGGAGCTACACTTTTTTTGTCGTTGCTTGCAGTGTTTCGCAATGCAAAGCACTAGATTGGGAATTATTTTATGCATAACATGTCAACATTTATGCCTTGCTCCTGCCACTCTGGACTCAGATTGTGTAAGATTTTAAAGGTCAAACCAGACATTCCTGCACCGAAAATTGTTTTAAATCCAACACTCAGTTTGCAGTCAGCTTTGCTGATATGAGCTCTCCAAAACAATTCCATTGTTATCCCTAAGATAGCTAAATATGGTGATCATAAATTATGGATCATGATGAATTATCCTTCATGTCACCCAAACAAAACATTATCATCAAATATTGAGAGACCAACTAAAAACTACATAAAAAGTAAAATGTCACGCTCTATAGGATCTTCTTGTCCAAAAGAAAAAAATTAAGCTTTCGAGTTAACAGATAAATTCCAAAATTAATTAGGTTCATTTCCTGTCAAGTCTTTCATTTCAACCACTAATTAAGAGATTAATGATTATGTTGCCTTTGCACGGTCAAAATACTATAGCTCTTTAAAATTTTCTCCGTGGGCAGGCCAGACCACCTAATATTCTCAAGATGACATGTTTCTGATAAACAGGCAGAAATCAAATTTGCCTTTAACAAATTAACAATGACAAATACTACAAACAAAATAAATATACTAATTTCATCACAATTACAAAAATTTTAATCTAACATCTGGATAAAGCCAATTAAGTATAAAAATAATTTTTTCTTAAGAAACGAGGTATCTCAGGAAACAATTAACTCGGTAATAATTGTGATACATTAACTATAAATTTATCGTCAGTCTACCTAGTTGAGAAAGTAAATAAATACTAAAATTTTGATAAACTGTGAAACAAAAGGAACAATAAACCAAATTCACTTAAATAAATGTAACCTAATATTTCATAACCCACCTCCATTACAATTAAACTATAATATGCAAAATCAGTTCTGCAAAATATACTCAGACAAAAAATTGAATAAAAAGATTTCTGTTAAATCATATCCTGATTTGCACTGAAAAATTTTCAGTTTTTACAACATACATGCTTAATCTAGTAATAACTATCTAGTAATAACTATCCATAGAAAAAACATATGTAAGTTAAATAAGGAAAAATTACCCAAATAGCTAAAGAAGTTATTAAAGCAAAACAGGAGAAAAATAATAAAGCAAATAATTTGACATAACTGGAATATGCAGCCCCCTTACAAGCAGATTTAATTGCTTCACAATAACGTTGAGGAATACCAACAAGACCTACCTCATTAGGATCTTTTTGAATTCTAACATAACCTAAAATCTTTCCATTGTAATAAAGTTTAAAAAAAAGCTACACTAATTAAAACACAAATAACTAGAAGATGAAAATTCAAAATAAATATGAATAATTCATGAAGTATGAATGTGACTTGTAGATGATAAACTTTCTTGTCATTTGTTTCAGTGGTTTGCAAGGCAGAGTACTAGATCACTTATTATTTTATGCATAGTATTCTTTCTAAATATGTAAGGAATGCACACAATAAATACAAGAGGTGTAACATCTCAACATTTATATGCCCTCAACCTATTGAAAGAAAAACCGTAAAATATTTTGATACAGTATTCCAAACATGTACATTTTGTGCATCATTATCATGCAATTAGGTCAACATTTGACAGTCTTATATATTGTGGACCGACCTCAACTAGGCCAGAGTTAGAAATACACTGTCCTAATATCCGTATATTTCGACAAATGCTCCACATAAAAATTAGAATTTTTAAACTTACAATAGGAAACCTGAAAGTTTACTAGGGGCTTCAATGTAAAAAAGAATATACATATATATATGCTGTGATGGTACACACAACATTTTTGTGATTTGTCAGTAATAGTTCTCTCTGCCAATGATGTGCAAAATGCCACAGCTGAAGTACATTTGTTGTACTAAGTGCAATCTGAATTACCTGTACTTCTTGGTCAGTGTGAATTTAAACTGTGGCTGTAAGTGATACAAGATTTTTATGACATGACCAAGAATCTAAAAGGCAGAGTGCTTTGCACAAACTGGAAGAAAATTGTCAAGTATTAAAAGGTAACATTTTCCTTTCCCATTTTTACAGATTTTGATGAATCTGCCACAACATGTTTCTGCACAGAACATAGACTTCTGAACACATGGTCCAATTTTTATGGCTAATTCTTAAAGCAAACCATATCAAATAGTTAAAAATATACCACCAGACTTATCATAGAGTTTGAATGTATGCAGCAGGGTTCCCAAGTTTTTTTCTGAACATAATCAGGATTTTTTTTTATGAGGACTAGATAAAACACACACAGGCATAAAAATCAGAATACAGTGTAAGAAAGCACTGCACTTTCCCTTATTGATAATTCTGCTTGCTATTCAACCTCCTTTTTAATTCAGCTTCTAATGTAGCCATTGACAAACGATTTTTCTTTCTGGAGCAGCATTGGAATGAAGTATACAAAATACAAAACAGACAGCTTTGAACGGGTTTTCACAGTTTTCATAATGATGAAAGAATTTCATCCACTTCTCAGAATTCATCTTAAAAAAGTTCTCCCCTTCTTCTTTGAGAAAAGTGTTTAATTGCACGTATCATTCGAACGTCAAATCCTCTTCTATATGAAGTTCTGATCGAGAAATCGCTTGTATGACTTCTGAAAGTGAACACCGTGTCCCTGTTAATGAAAATGGTTTGAAACCTTTGTAAACACTCTCTTCAAAGTTAAATCGTTTGACAAGACAGTGTGTACCATGCTGCAAGTAATCCGCCACTTCTGCTTTGAATGTTTTGATGTTTTGACATGATCATCATTTACAGACTTCAAGATGACTGAGGGTGTGACAGAGCCAAAATGATCTACCTTTCTTCGTTTCAGAGAAGTTACAAAGTGGGTCATAGAGTCAAATTTGTTTGTCATACGTGCGTCATCAGATTGAAGTTTTGCGTTTAATTATGCAAAATAACCACTGATGTTCATTATAAATCCCAGATATGCCAAAAATAATGTGAGGCCTGAGTTTCTCCTGGCATATACAATGTTCAAATAACTTATGGGAAATGTAGCCTTGTGACACCGTCGCCAACTGCTGATATTTCAACAGGAGCACAACCTACCATTTTCAAGGCAAAACTGCAGCAAGTAAGTGCTATGCAAGGGAATTTAAAACCTCTGTTCTCAGAGAAACTCTAGAAAGATGACACACACACACACACACACACACACACACACACACACACACACACACACACACACACTGTAAACACTAGTGGCATCACAAACCAAAGATGTCAGACAGTAAGAAAATGAAACACTTGCAGCCGTCCTTAGGATGTCATTTATTGTGTAGCTGCCATTTTTGGCATTTCCAGCTCACCATCTTCAGGCCTTAGTTGATGTTGAAGGGTTTATACAGTTGATGGTTGGAGAGACGACATTACAGTTGTAGGTAGTCTGCGTAAACCAGTTACGTTGGCCACTGGTGCATCGTATATATGGATCATGATAACCCCTTCAGCATCAACTAAGGCCTGAAGATGGCACATTGAAGTGCCGAAACTGGTAGCTACACAATAAATGGCACCTTAAGTACAGCTGTATGTGTTTCATTTTCTTACAATAGTGAACGGCCGTAGTCCTCCAGACCTCCACCCACAAGGATGGACATACAAGAAGATGACTGATGTCAGAAGTTATCGATAGTAAAATTAATTATGAACAGGTGAGGTAGCATAAACTCTGTCCCTCTGTTTTTTGACAAGGGAGAGGGAGGACGATATCATGCAGAATTTAAACAAAACTACCATCTCTATTTATAAGGTTATTTGCGAGTTTAATTTCAACAGCTTCCTTAATAACAATGTCCCAATAGTTGGACATGCATGCAAGAATCTCCATGTCCTTATATGCCATGGGATGGCCAGTGCCAAGACAAGGTTCTACAATGACAGATTTCCTTGGCTGTTGTATGCATGTGTGCTGCTTAAGATCAGTGCACTGGCCCTCCACAGTCCTGATAATGCGCTGATCTTAGATGGTGGTTGAAAAACATACTTCAGATATTTCCCCAAAATGTGACACATACTGTTTGACATGCTTCATGAAGGCAAGAAGACTATCAGGACTGTGCAGGACTGATGTACAGAGCATAAGCAGCACACCTACTTACAACAGCTGAGGAAATCTGTCATTGCAGAACCTTATCTTGGCACTGGCCATCCCCTGAATATAACAAAATGGGGATTCTGGCATGCACATCTAACTACTGGGATATTGTTATTAAGGAAGCTGTTGAAATTAATTGGCAAATAACCTTGTAATTAGAAATGGTGGTCCTGTTTAAATTCTGTATAGAATCCTCCTCTCTCCCTTGTCAAAAAAACAGACGGACAGCGTTTATGTTACCGTATCTGTGTGTTATTAATTTCACTACTGATAACTTCAGACTTGGGTAATCTCTGGTTTGTGATGATGCACACACACACACACACACACACACACACACACACACACACACAGAGTGAGAGAGAGAGAGAGAGAGAGAGAGAGAGAGAGAGAGTGAGTCTATCTTCAAAAAGAAAATCTCTGAGTACCTTTAGTGTGTACTCTTGCGAGAGGAAGTAAGATTTGATTGATTTAAAGATTTTCACTATTCACTATAGGGCCAGAGTGAGAGATAGCCAGCTGTGCCACGTGGTTTAAAATCTCCTACCATTCAATGTCCATCAAAGCAAAAAAATTCCGTTTTCACTGAGTCCTTTAGTAGATCGGTGGAATCCATTATATATCTTAATAACAATGTGTTCTACATCAATTCAAAAGTGTAATTGCTGTGACAGTTACATGCCACTGCAGTCGAGTTTGGATTTACTTCATGTAGCTCGACTTATAGACTTTTATTCTTTTCAAAATTATCAAGGGCATTATCAGCAGAAAAACTGGTGACATTCTTCAGTGGTTAAGATGCTTTGGTAAGCTCACTTTTTATTCCTGCTGCAACTGAGTCAGATGTACAGGCGTGTTCTTCACAAGAAAAATAACATACCACAAGTGCAAAGGTTTTACTGTGTTATTTGTTGAATGCATCCAAAGAAACAGAATAATAAACAGAATTGTCCAACTGCTTAATTTTTAGCTCTTTTTGAATATGGATCCAGTACTGACGAAAGCATTTTCATTGCCTCCATGTTTCCACTTGTATATTTCTCAAATATTTTTCAATTTAGAAACAAATGTGGAAGAAAACTGTTGCAGCAGCCCCAGAAACATAACCATGCCTATGTTGAACTAGGTGCAACACAAAGGATGTTTCTGCAGCTATTACTTTTTCTTTTTCTGGGCTTCTGGTTACCATGGGAGGTAGAAAGAGAACTTACCTCCATTTGCGATTTCAAGGCTGACTATTGAACAGAAGCTCTGTGTGTTGCAGTGTTTGCATGTTTTTTTTTACGTCATTTTTGCCTCCATGAGAAACAGAAATATGAGGAGCACCCAGTACAGTGAACATTATGATCATCTTAACCTCTTCAAAACCATGAGTAAACTTTTGACCCTGCACTATGGAACTAAGTTTTCAATTTTTGTTTCTTTTTCAGCACTGACACTTCTTTTATTTTGCTGTCTAATGTTGAATCCGTATTTGTAAAAATGGTTCACAAAGGAAACTGCACAACACTACTTCGTTGTTTTTGCAGAGAATGACTAAGCACTGTTATGGTCATATTCTGAATTGCTACTCAAAAACATTGGCTGTTGAGTCCATTTTGCAAACGTTGCTCGCTGACTAAAACTAAAAGCAGAATTTTAAGTTCCAGTAACGTTTATGAGATTGCATCTCAGTTTTAAACCCATGGTGAACAATTTAAAGTGGTGACCGTAATATATGGAATATTGTCCATTTTTGTGTGATAGTGATTTTTTATCTTTCCTGACAAGGTTTAATCAGGAGTTGGGTTTGCAACTGGAAATTCGGGACAATCCTGCCTAATCCAGGATACCGGGCAGCCCTTATATGCAGGGGGATGTATGTATATTGAACAATTCATTCTGTACCTGTTCACCCTTGCAGGACATTGTGTTGGTGCACATTTATTTTTCAAAGTTAGTCTGATGTGCATTGTCTACATAAGATTCAGAAAAACCATTCATCTCCTCGGTTTCAATAATTTATTTTTTGAATACTTTTCCCTATAAATATTTTATTTTCCTAGATACAGACTTATGTGATATTTTAAAGTGTGTTATCAGACCTGGAGAAGGTGGAAAATCTCTTGCATCTAGAGCCCAGTCATGCAGGATAACATCAGTAACACTAAATGATTTTTGTCTGGCTGTAGAAAAAATGTCACATATCTCAAATTTAACATTGCAACTTTGTTTTCCTGGGAACACTGTTCACATTTACACTGCCCAAAATGAAATCGTTTTGAAGAATACTGACAGGTGAACATTTATCACCTTTGTTTAACCAATATGCAGTCATTTTTTTCAACTGATAGGACATCATCAGTTTCTAACTTTTCTTTAGGATATAATTGATTATTGGATGTAGCATATCACTTGCAGTTCCTTCAGGAATATAATTCCCTTCTGTTGCTTTTTTGTTGAAAGATTTGCACTAAGAGAGTTAAATTGTTTTCTCACATAATTATTAATTATTTAAAATTTCACCCATTGTTTCACAGATCAGGTAATCTGTGCATGTATTTTCCATTGACTGTTTCAGTTGGTAATTGTTGTAGCCCTCTGCAGTAAGCAGCTAAACATTTTCGTAGTTCTCCATCCCCTGCACTGGGAGATTCAAACAATTAAAAGAAACCTGCAAAAAGTGTTAGCTTCTGTTTATAACACAGCCTTGAATAATTTTCTTTTTAATTGCCCAGTAAGAATGCAGCATATTTTCATTCGTGCTTGTTTCGCTATCTGAGGTATCAGCTGCCTATCATCATCTAAAGCTATCATCTGCATCTACCGATTTCTTACTTTTACTTACTCCACAAGGAGTGGGGGTGGGAATTATCCCCAACCTCCATGTGCTGGTCCTTTCTGGTATGAATTGGTAGTTAAAAATTTGGCACGTTAGTTTTATATTATGTTAATTGCAAGAGACAAGAAAGTAGAACAGGTCTGGAAATGGCACATCAGACAGTTACCTTGTTTGATTAGTGTTATTATAGAAATTCTTGCCTTTTTGCTTTTTTTCTTCTGAGTACTTAGCAAGTTGTTGTTTTCATTTGGTGAGTAATGATCTTGCCTCATATACATAAATTTTTCCATACTATTCACACAAAATTTCCCAGAACAATTTTCTCCTATCAGCCATGTAGTCCTATTGCAGAGCACAAGAACATTGTGCAAGTAACATTTAATGTTAATTATTAATTTGAAATAAAGTCTCTGGTTGCGAATTTCATGGCATCAGCTGTGTTAGTTATAGATATACTACATATTAGCGAATTTTGAAAATTTTTGCATGACTGGGACTCAAACTAGGGTTTCCCACTTATTTCAAGCGGTCGCCTTAACCATTTCATCTATCTGTGCATGCCTTTCAGACTCACCCAAACTTCCATATTTCACACTGCTTACATCCCTATACCATGTCCCCTACCTTCATCACAGCACAGCTTTACTGTGTATTCCAGCACGAGTGAAAACGAGACTATGAGGGATCGAGACCAATAATATTAATGTAGATGTATATAATGTGACATGTTGAAGTTTGGGTCAGTCTGGGAGGTGTGCATGGATAGTGGAAGTGGTTAGGGCTATCGCTCGCTCTAAGTGGGAAATCTGGATACAAGTCATGGTGCGACACAAATTTTCACCTGTCATTGATAAGTAGTATATCCATACCTAACACAGCTGATACCAAGATATTTTCAGTCAGCGAATTTATTTAGAATTAATTTTGGATGGCCGCCAATCGTCATTAATGTCTGATCAACCAGATATGCAAGTATATGTTAGTTATACTTTAAACCAGAAGGTTTTGGCAACACACTATAAACGGGAAAAGTATCAAATTTAAGTATCAAGGAAGATCAAAAGGAAACTAATGAAAACAACCAGAAGTCGTCATTTTTATGAAAGCCTTAAATAGGATCCGGAAGACAAATGTGACAAGTAATAAATCCATATTTGTACTGCTTCTGGGCTCATAGTTACAGGGTGGCCCAAAAGTCTTTTAACATTCCAAACTTCAATACATCACAGAAAAATGTAAGTAATGGGGCAAAAATCAACACAGACATGCTCAAAATGACATGAGGTTTTATAGAAAAAAAAAAAATACCCAGAATGACCAACAGATGGCACTTCATATGGTACAAAAGCAATAATTAGCATAACAATTCATGCTTAGCAAAGATGATGTTCTTTATAACAAATATTCAACATGTCGGCCATCGGTCATCAACAGTACCTGAAGTCAAGGAACACTGTTGTGAATAGCACTGTGCAGCATATCGGTAGGTATAGTGAGAGATTTCAGTTGGATATTGTTTTTAGCATCCCTAATGAAGTTGGATGATTGCAGTAGACTTGCGGTATCAGGTAAACCCATAAATAATAATCAAACGGATTGAGGTCTCGGGTCCTTGGAAGCTAAGCATGATGGATGTAGTGGCTCAGCACGCAGTCCTCACCAAATTATGTGTGCAAGAGATCTTTCAAATATGTAGCAATATTGGGTGGAGCACCACCCTGCATAAAAGTTGTACCTTCCAGCAGGTGTTTCATCAGCCAGGCTAGGGATGCTCTGACTTCCTCTCTAATTAAAGTTCATTTTATACACAATTCTTATGTGGTGTCAGTGATGTGTTGCTGTCCAGCACTATCTGTTTTCCAGTTTTTGCAATGTTTTTTGGTTTGAATGAGACCCCACGTCATTTCAGGCATGTGTGTCAACTTCTGCCTCTCTACCTAGATTATTCTATGAAGTAGTGCATTTGCAAATGTTGACGGACTTTTGTGTTACCCTAAAATTGAATGTTTGGTTGGAGCCTAATGGATTTACAACAAAAAATTGTGCATAATCTTTGCAGATGGTTGATATATGACAAATTCTGGTGTTAAATGTTCACATTCTGCTTCAGTAAGGGCAAATCTGTTCAACAGAATAACAAACAGACCAGGCAAACCGACTGACTTTAGCACAAAAGATGGCTTAAAGATTCTTCCTAAAGGAAGATTTTCAAGTGAATTGTCAAATTAAATTAAAAGCAAAATACTTTTTGTTCTGCTTTGTGAGTATTATTGTCAAATGGAATTTTTTATATTAAAACAGTTGTATTACATGGATACCAGTGAGAATGATCTCTGATATATGGTAAGAAGTTGAGGATGTACATTTCATTTAAGTGTACTACAGTGAAATGACTTTACATCACTGTATTTCAGTGCTATTTCTAATTATACAGTAACCTAAAACATTGAATTAAAATTCTGCCTTTGAAGATACCAATGGAGTAGGAGGACTAGCACAATAAAAATTTCTTTAATACAATCATAAACTCTACTACAATGTCTAAATGACATTTAATGTGCTCTGGTAGGTTGTGTACCCATGTATATGGTTCCTTTCTGTACTAATGTTAAACCTTTGACTTCTTTGTAGAGATTGTTTTTGGTCCTAGTGTTATGTTCGCTGCGTTTCACAGCTAGAGAAATATGGCTAATGACAAAGGAGCATAACACTTTAGAGATGAGTGACATAGCTCCTATGTCCCATGGATTTACTCCAAAAAGATGAGCAACGTAGGGCCTACATGGACCTTTTGTCAGCTTTGTAAATGTATCCCATTTATTTTATGTCTGTCGTCTGTATAAGGGTAGTTTATGATGCTTGTAATACCATGGAAAAAATACAGTTGGCAGCACCTGTCACTTGTACTGGCGGGAAAGGAATGTTACCTACTTTGCAGCATTCCGATTCATCTTGTTACCAAGTGGAACACCTCACTAGGTCTCACGCAGAGTACAGGGTCTTGATTGTTGTCTATGTTGTCGATTTCACACTTGGTATTTGTCTTCAAGATGGTCTTATTTAATGATGAGATAGAGATTTTGTTGAACGATAGTGACTCATAGGTTGATGAACAAATTTCTAGTTTGGAAAGCAGTGATCGTAAGCTATTGGTTTGTCGAATTTTTTCTATAAGTTTATTCTACACGTGGAAGCTAATTTGTATGATTTATGCTCTAGAAGAAGAAGAAGAAGAAGAAGAAGAAGACATTTGTAATGATGAAGTGTCAGGGAGACCTCAAGATAAAACTGCTGCTGCTGATAATATATCAGACACACCTCTCTCTGAACCTATCAATCTGCTTCTTTCAGATGGTCAGTGGACAGATGATGGCATTACTGCTTCACAGCTTCTAGTTTTTGGAGAATCGTGTGGAATTCAAATTTAGATTGACCAGAACTCTTCTATGTTTGATTGTTTAGCCTACTTTTCTGATGAACTGCTGAAGATGGAAAAATGAGAGACAAACTGGTATGCTAGAACAACTACTGAAAAGCTAAATGCAACAGGGAACCTGAAGCAGCTCTCAGTTTGGCATAAGTGGAGTACTGTGAAACTCAGTGAACTATATAAGTTTTTGGTGTGGTTTTACATGTGTGCCTTGTTAGAAAATGGAAATTGACCAACCATTCTTCTACGAATTCTGTTGTGCAGACTTCCTTTGTAGGAAAGTATTTACCAAGAGATTGTTTTCTGCCAATTCTGCGAATGTTATGTCTTGTAGATACTGCAACTTTTATTTCAGAAAATCGAGAAGGACACAATCCTATTCACAGGGTGAAACTGATCTTTGATATATTAATGACAAAAGGTGAAAGAATGTACAAACCAGGTGAAAATCTTACTATAGATGAAGTAATTTGCCCCATTCATGGCAGACTTAGTTTCAAGGTCTACATGAAAAATAAGCCTAACAAATATGTTATAAACTTTCAATGTCATGTAAAAGTGGATATATTTTGAAATATGAAATATATCCTGGTAGTCAGGCAAATGCCAATAACAGCATTTTTCATGTAGTAAACAGACTGTGTGAAAGTTTCTATGGAAAGGCCATACTCTATGCAAATAATCATTTTTACATTAGCCCTTATCTATACGATCAATTATGGAAAGAAACTAAGACACAGTGGGTACAGTAATGGAAAATGGAAAAGGACTACCTAAAGATCTGGTAGCCCAAAGACTGGAGAAAAAGTTAAGTTTCATTTTGCATACGAGACCACTTGCTATTTGGCAAATGGAGATACACTAGGGATGTGTTTATTTTGACAACAAAACAAAATGACATCTTATCTAATGTGAGTGTCAGAACAAACTTTGCAATTATAGAGAAAATGAAACCTGATTGTGTTTTGGAGTGCAATAAAAACAAGGTAGATGTCGACCGCAGCGACTAGCTAATTAGCCACTACACTTTTGAGAGGAAACAAAAGGAAGAAATAATTTTTTTCCCATCTTTTCATGATGATGGTCATAAATTTGTATGTTTAATATAAAAAGTCAAGGCCTACCAATAAACATCAGATTTATGTTTCCTGAAATTACCTTAAATTGCCCAGGCAAATGTTGAGATGGTACATTTGAAAAGGGCATGACCAATTTCCTTCCCCATCCTTTCATATTCCAAGCTTGTGCTCCATCTCTAATGACTTTTTGTTGATGGAATGTTAAACTCTAAATTTTCTTTTTTATTTTTCCTTTCTACTACTTGCATTTCATTGTTTGAGGACTTATTTTTATAGCTTGTGGAGTCCTATGAGAAGTTCTGAACTGTATTTATTGTGTCTTGTTAAATTTCTGCGATAATCCATTTGCTTTATCCAATTGTAGATGTTTTTGAATGCCTCATTAACTAGCTTTTTAGTTAGGAGACTGCTACAGCTTTTTATTCATATACTTGTATCACCTGAAATAACAAAAGTTAAACCACCGCTTCAGAGTTATCAACATACTTATAACAGAATGAAAGTACTTCACGAAGAACCCAAGAGAATGTAAACAGAATGAAAGTACTGCGGCTAAAACAAAAGAACATGTAAATAACATCTTACAATAAACTCCACTGTTCTTCAACAGACCAAGAGAAATCATTATATCCCCCATGTGGGTTATAGAAAAGGCTTTGTGATAATGTATTACACAACTTGTTATTGGGGCTGTCAGATACTTATGGAGCCCACACAAAGATAAAAATTACTATCTACAGATACCGTCAGGTATTTGCAGAACAAAAATATACGTATTGACGGAATCCTGAATTGCCACAACACGAGAATTCAGAGATGATTCCAAGGAGTCTGTACCGATCTTAATGAGCAATGGTATAAAACTCAGCTAGTACAAATGCTGTAAATGATAATTTTTCTCTTTGTGGACAACTCAGAACTGTAGGCTACTTCCAGAGATTGTGGAGCTGGGAATGACAGATGTTTGAACAGGTACAAAAAGATTTCTAGTACTGTACAGATCCCATTTGAAGAGGAAAGTCTGATAACTGTTACTAATACATTTGCTGTCCAGTATTGTTAGATTTCTGAGGCATCAGGGGATCAGCAATTTAGTATTGGAAGGCGATGTGGAGGGTAAAAATCGTAGAGGGAGACCAAGAGATGAATATACTATACAGATTCAGAAGGATGTAGGTTGCAGTAGGTACTGGGAGATGAAGCTTGCACAGGATAGAGTAGAATGGAGAGCTGCATCAAACCAGTCTCTGGATTGAAGACCACAACAACAACAATATATTGCTAGGTTGTACCCTAATCTTGGGAAGTAGAATTTGCAGTTTCTCAAAAGAGCAACTCTGATAAAATAAAGGGTGTATCATTCCATATCCTAAATAGTAAGAATAATTTTGCAAATAAATAGTAATGGCAGTCATCAAACACATTCTTTGTTTACATCTAATTGAATTACTTTGGAATTGCTTTGTGTGAAAGACCCAATCATCAAAATTACAAAATAAAAAACCAGTCGTATATTCATTCATGTAAACATCGCTTCCAGTACTTCACTGTGTGGTGAAAATGGCAGGAAATTTAATGATAGGCTTTGAAACAACTAAATGGGAAATTTTATCATATGCTTCATGAACCCCATGTTGACAGATGATTGATTAAACATGTGAGACTATGATTGTGGTTTACAGACAGAATTTTTAAATTAGCAGTGTTATGGAGCATCACTGATAGTTACTTATTACAAAACAACTTTATGTTGTGTCCGTTGTAAACAACTTTTACAACTATTACAAGTATTACTTATTCTGACACAATCTTTAGATAGCCCTACTGTGGTTTTTAATCCATTTTGGGGACCTTGACTTCAGTGATAGTCCATTTCTCATCATCAGTTGCATGTTCAGATGTGAAAGTTTATTGGACACTACTTCTCAAGATGGATCAAGAGCCACAATGGCACAACCAGCAGAACTGGTAATAACTGTAAAAGTGTTTCTTTTTAATTGTGACTGTTAATAAATTTATTTCAGTATGTGCAGTAACTCTAGGATACATTTTGCCAATTCCAGATGTACCCAGCCTGAAACCAAAAAGTTGTGAATTTTCAAAATGACAACCATATAAGGTGTAGAATGTCACCTGAAATACTAGACATCACCACTAATGGATGAATTTTATTTGTCTAAGCTGACTATCTCTATGCACACACATTGTGAACTCATCGTACCAGTAAATTATGAAAAATGCATTGTAACAAGAAAACTGCACTATTATGAATCAGTGCTTAATGTTGAAAGTCACAAATTTCAAATCGTATAGTTCCTATGTGTAAGGCAATTGAACTGGTTGATGATAAAGCACAGTTGTTAAGATACACAAACACTGTTATTTACCCTTCCTTTATATGTTGTAATGGTGTACATGACTCGAAGATGGTCCAAATGACTGAAAATGATTGTCAGTAAATAAATAAATAAATAAATAAATATTACAGTAGCTATCAGTGGTTCTGAGATGCCATTCTGGAAGTACATAAAGATTTAGTTTGAACTGTATTTTGTTGGAATCCTCCCATATACCATTTCAGACACTGTAATTGTCCACAGCAATATTTCAAAATTTGCAGTGATGATCCTCAAAAAAGTCATAAGACTTTAATTATCCGAAATTGACAGGTTGTCTGTAAGTCCTTTCTCTACAACAGTGCAGGCTTTCGAGTGTATACTGAAGTAGTTTCAAAGACACTTTATTTTAATCTTTGATAGTGTATGCCCAGCTGGGTCAGTCGCCAAATACTTATATACAGAACTACATATCTAGGTACAGCCAGTGCAGCAGGGAAGTGGCTAGATTAGTATCTTTCAAAGGGAAAACAGCAAGTTGTACTGGCTAGTTGAGATGGTGGTGGTGATGTTTGGTTTGTGCGGATGAGAATAATGAAATGATGAGGATAACACGAACACCCAGTCCCCGGGCAGAGAAAATCCCCAACTCAGCCAGGAATCCAACCTGGGACCTTGTGATCCAGAGGTAGCAACGCTAGCCACTAGTGTTGAGAAGCTGCTCAACATCATCAGAATTAGGTACCATTACATGTGTAGTGCCTCAGGGCTCATTTATGGTCCCTCTGTTTTTCATTATTTTTACACTCCTGGAAATGGAAAAAAGAACACATTGACACCGGTGTGTCAGACCCACCATACTTGCTCCGGACACTGCGAGAGGGCTGTACAAGCAATGATCACACGCACGGCACAGCGGACACACCAGGAACCGCGGTGTTGGCCGTCGAATGGCGCTAGCTGGGCAGCATTTGTGCACCGCCGCCGTCAGTGTCAGCCAGTTTGCCGTGGCATACGGAGCTCCATCGCAGTCTTTAACGCTGGTAGCATGCCGCGACAGCGTGGACGTGTGCCGTTTGTGCAGTTGACGGACCTTGAGCGAGGGCGTATAGTGGGCATGCGGGAGGCCGGGTGGACGTACCGCCGAATTGCTCAACACGTGGGGCGTGAGGTCTCCACAGTACATCGATGTTGTCGCCAGTGGTCGGCGGAAGGTGCACGTGCCCGTCGACCTGGGACCGGACCGCAGCGACGCACGGATGCACGCTAAGACCGTAGGAACCTACGCAGTGCCGTAGGGGACCGCACCGCCACTTCCCAGCAAATTAGGGACACTGTTGCTCCTGGGGTATCGGCGAGGACCATTCGCAACCGTCTCCCTGAAGCTGGGCTACGGTCCCGCACACCGTTAGGCCGTCTTCCGCTCACGCCCCAACATCGTGCAGCCCGCCTCCAGTGGTGTCGCGACAGGCGTGAATGGAGGGACGAATGGAGACATGTCGTCTTCAGCGATGAGAGTCGCTTCTGCCTTGGTGCCAATGATGGTCGTATGCGTGTTTGGCGCCGTGCAGGTGAGCGCCACAATCAGGACTGCATACGACCGAGGCACACATGGCCAACACCCGGCATCATGGTGTGGGGAGCGATCTCCTACACTGGCCGTACACCACTGGTGATCGTCGAGGGGACACTGAATAGTGCACGGTACATCCAAACCGTCATCGAACCCATCGTTCTACCATTCCTAGACCGGCAAGGGAACTTGCTGTTCCAACAGGACAATGCACGTCCACATGTATCCCGTGCCACCCAACATGCTCTAGAAGGTGTAAGTCAACTACCCTGGCCAGCAAGATCTCCGGATCTGTCCCCCATTGAGCATGTTTGGGACTGGATGAAGCGTCGTCTCACGCGGTCTGCACGTCCAGCACGAACGTTGGTCCAACTGAGGCGCCAGGTGGAAATGGCATGGCAAGCCGTTCCACAGGACTACATCCAGCATCTCTACGATCGTCTCCATGGGAGAATAGCAGCCTGCATTGCTGCGAAAGGTGGATATACACTGTACTAGTGCCGACATTGTGCATGCTCTGTTGCCTGTGTCTATGTGCCTGTGGTTCTGTCAGTGTGATCATGTGATGTATCTGACCCCAGGAATGTGTCAATAAAGTTTCCCCTTCCTGGGACAATGGATTCACGGTGTTCTTATTTCAATTTCCAGGAGTGTATTAATGAAATGACATTTTTGTAAATAATATTTTAAATTAACTAGTTTTGCTGATGATGCTACGCTACTTACTGATTATTCATTACACAGACTAGAGGTGTCAGCTAATGAGATTTTTAGTGATATTGTGAACTGCTTACTGTTTAATTATAGTAAAAAAATTATATTCAATTTCATACAATCTCTAAAGATGAATAAATAGGAGAAAAGCTAGGTGACCAACAAATAGCTATGGTGGATGGTTCAAAATACCTGGGCTTACATATTGACAGCAAATTAACCTGGTCAACTCACATCCTTGATCTGTGCAAAAGACTGAATTCTGCAGCTGATGCGTTATGCAGTGTTTGCTCTAATAGAAATATGAAAGCCGTTGAATCTGCTTATTATGGTTTTTTTCGTGCTGTTACGGCATATGGAATCAAATTTTGTGGAAATCAGCCAGTAGCTAGAAAAGTGCTGTATGAACAGAATACAGCCATAAGAATCATGGGTGGAGTCCACCCTAGAGCCACACACAGAAATCTTTTTAAGGCACCTGAAATTCTCCCATCCACTGCAAGATATGTATTCTACCTAATGTTTTTCATAAGGGAAAATAGCTCAATTTCAAATCTAATAGTGTATATCTTGGTCATGATATTAGAAGAAAAGAAGACATCCAGTATGAAACCTGAGCATGATACAGAAGGGCTGTATATTAGTAGAAAAGAAGACATCCCGTATGATACCTGAGCATGATACAGAAGGGCTGTAAGAGTTTTTAATGTCCTCCCTTCACAAATTAAGTATTTAGTAGATAATGAGGTCTTGTTAAAAAGCCACTTAAGGTCCTATTGCAAGGGTCATTTTACACTACAGAAGAGTTCCTGAACCATAATGTATAGCAGCCATGTACCTGTAACTTTCAGATACATTCCCAGATCCTTATTTGTGGTCCGGTCTATTTATTATTGGAAAAGTATTTACTTTTCTATAATAAATTTTCTTTAATATTTATTTATCTGCAAAATTTATTTTTCCCTAATAGAATCTAAGCTGCAGATACTTTAATATGAAACTCATTAGTACTATTTATATAATCCCATAGCATGTAACTACAACGAACTTTTAAAACTGACATGTTTCATGTGCTGTGATATATTTACAACAAGGATCAACAGTACATGAAATAAGTAATGCTCTCTTTGTTCCTTGAAATTGAAATTGCCATAATAGTCAGAAGGTGAAATAACAGTAATGGCTATTGTAAGTGCTATTTAAAGTGAAATCTGAAAATTTTTGTAGCAGAATATCATTTTATGTTAGCTTTATGACAGTCCCTTTTCATACATTGGGAACATTGCTTGAAATGGAAGTTTGGTGCTGAATATACTCATGCTGACAGACTGACAGAATAAAAATCATTAGATTCCTAGAATGAAGACTTTGCTTTTGATATGTTTTCAGTGAAGGAAACCATACTACTCTTCCTGTGAGCAAGGTGCATCCATAAAGTAACTTTCCCACTTGTCCCATAGCTAGTGAACCATATGTTGCTTGAAGCAACTGTGTGTACACGATAGAGTAATGATGCGTATAGTGTATGCTGATGGAACTGCCAAAGACCTCACAGGCTTGTATTCCAGCTCCTGCTATGTGTAAAGTGTAGTCATTAATAAAGTTTTTAATACAAGAGAACAAAGCGCTGATTGAAATTCGTCAGCTGTGTCAGGTGTATGGGCCTAATCTCATGAGCAAATGGATGGCATGTTGCTGGTGCAGAGACTTTGCAGCAGGTTGACAAAATTTTCATGACCATCATTACAGGTGACCATGAAGCTTGTGCATCAAACCATGATGGAGAATCATCACTTCACAACCACAGAACTCACCAGTCTCTTCCCATGGATGCAGAACTCCTTGTGGCATGAAATTATCATGGAACACATCTTGTTCTTGTAATCGTGTGCTAGGTGGATGCCAAAGCAACTGGCTCCAGAACACAAAGCAAAGCACATGGGGGCAGCTTTGACTTTCTGCAGCAATTTTGTGATGACAGTGATGAGTTTCTGGACATGATTATCACAGGTGATGAGACATGGGTTGCACATAGTACCCCAGAAAAAAGCAGTAGTTAGTTCATTGGTGTCACAGTGGTTTTATTTCAAAAGAAAATTCAAGAAAACTGTGTCAGCAGGGAAAACGCTGTCTTCAGTGTTCTGGGACAGACGGGGAGTTCTCATCGAATTCTTGACCAAAGATGAAATGGTGAACACTGAGCATTACTGTGAAACAATGTGGCAATTAAGAGAGGCTGTTCAGAACAAGCAGTGCAGGATGCTTAGTGTTGGTGTTGTCTTGCTGCATGGTAACACTTGGCCATACATGGCTTGATGGATAACAGAGCGCCTGCGAATGTTCGGCAGTTAGGTGTCTGAGCATCCACACTACAGTCTGGAACTAGCTCCAAGTGGTTCCCATCTGTTCCGGGGCCTGAAGAAATTCCTGTCTGATCAGAGTCAGTGTGTCCAGACCGACAGGGAGTTGGAGATGGGTGTCACAATGGGGCTCCAGTCCCAGGCAGGCAGACTCCTGAGAAACAGGGATGCAGAAGTTGGTCCCACTATAATGCCCCACCCAGTCTCTTTCTACTTCAACAATAACTTAGACTGAAAATGTTAAAAAATAGTAAAATTTACTTTTATACTACAATGGATAATTGTGTTGATGTCAAGGACCTCAAACCAGTAGAGTCTTAGAAAATCATCTATTTTATAAATCCACACAATCATTCACGAATTCAACATTAGGAAATGCATATGAAAACTAAGTACCAGTTCATGTATATAAAATAAATAACTGATTAACAAAAAGCAGTTGGGTTTTGAAAACAAATACCTTGTACAGTAAGGATATATCTTTGTTCACATCAAATGACCCCTCTATGAGCTAATGGCATCATTACACCACTACAATAAGCAGATCTTTAAGGAGAACAAAACATGTTGACATTTTGGAAACCAAGAGTCTTTAGTGTAAATGTAATTCAGCAGTGATCAAACATTCTGTTGAAGTCTGGAGTTATGAGTACAATTTATTGGGCAAAATACACAGACAAACTATAGAGGCACAAAGTTAATACGAGCACTTGCAAGTTCTGCATAACACAAACACAATGCAGCCAGCCTGAAACAGAGTCCATACTGTGTCCAGAATCAAAACTTAAGTTGTCACAAATAATGGCTGGCTAGTTGAATGTTCCATGTGAGCAATCGCAGGAGAGAATGCTCACTGAGACCTGTGGGAGGACAGTTATAAACAGTTGGTGGTCATGGGATCCCACCGAGTTACCCAACTTGTGCTGCGGGTTGGTGTCTTCTTCTGAGAGTGCCACTTGCAGTGACTGCTTGCAAATTGTGACACCACTTGTGGTGAGGACTGGAGGTAGAGGCTGATACTGGACAGCCTTGATAGCTCCATGTCACTGTTGGAGCCAGTTACATCACATTTGTGACTTCAACAAAGTACTGATTGCTTCAGTTTTATCTCACTGATACCTTCCAACTCTGTTTGCAGCAATAATAGCTCCACTGTAATTATTTAGTGATTGAACAGTTCCTGTCTAGGCTTGCCGCACATTTTTCTCTTTCTTTCTCTCTCTCTCTCTCTCTCTCTCTCTCACTCACTCACTCACTCACTCACTCACTCTCTCTCTCTCTCTCTCTCTCTCTCTCTCTCTCTCTCTCTCACACACACACACACACACACACACACACACACACACACACACACTCTTCCTGTGCTTTCTGACGAAATAATCAATGTACGTAAATAGCATCTCTTATTAGATGTGAATCAGCAGGTAAGCTGAAAATGGCCTATTTTATTAGGTCAGTGCATAAGTTTGTGGCAGCTTTCTATAAGTTTAATAAACACAACAGATACCGATAACAGAGAATTTAGTCCTCAATAATATATTCTTTTTCTCTATTTACAACAGTCTGCCGATGATGAGGTAACTTTTAGATTCTGCAAATGTAGAAATCACGTAGTTTTGAGGCAAAGAACTCATTGAGCCATGGTCAGAGTGCATTTTTGGCTTGAAACGAAGTTCTTTGAAGGCTCTTTGACAAAGAATGGAAATGGTGAAAATCTGACAGTGCAAGGTTAGATGAATAAGATGGGTGTGGAAAGAGTTTCCAACCCAACTCCTGTAAAGCATTTTTTTTCTTTCTTTTTCAGTCCGGCAGAATGCAGGCGGGCTTTATCGTGAAGTAGCATCACTTTATGCAGTCGTCCTGGTTGTCGTTCTTTTATTGCATCTGTAAGATGTCTCAGATGTTAATAAATGTCAGCAGTGATGGTTACACTTTGGGGAAGCAGTTTGTAGTATACCACACCATTGCTGTTCAACCAGATACATAACATGTTTTTTTGTGGATACACACAGGCCTTTGTACGGGGAGTTGCTGCTTGTTTTTAGAGTCAACCATTACATTATTTTTCTTGTGTTCGTATACAGATAGAATTTCACGTCGCCAGTAGTGATACAGGATAGGGACGGTCAGTGTTGTTCACGAGCCGATTGATGACGAGCAGGCAGAGATACACATATGACCACTCACTGATGTTTGTCATTTTGGCTTAGAGCATGCGGTACCCGTGCACCCAGTTTTTAACCTTTCCCATTGCATGCAAATGTCACATGATGGTGGAATGATCACAGTTCACATTTGTCAGTTCTTGAGTGCACTGACATGTATCATTGTGGATTAATGTATTTAAATGATTGTTATGAAACCCTGAAGGTCTTCCTGAACATGGAGAGTCATTAATGTCAAAATTATCCTCCTTAAAATGAAAAAAACCATTTTTTGCCGTGCTCTGTCCAGAGGCATTATCCCCATACATGGCGCAAGTGTTTCTGTCTACCTTCGCTGCTGTCACTCCTCCAACAGAAAACAGAAGAATATGTCAGAAATGTTCATAATTCTCCACTTAGCTCTTCATTTTCTAGCAGTCACAGCTCCATTCACACTCTCCAACTGACAATATGTAATATCAAGTAGGAACAGTGAGCCACAAATAAAGAAATGTATCAATAAATCACCCCGTAGCAACTGGAATACTAACACACAAATAAAAAACACTACAAACGTATGAACCAATGTAATAGTTTGTGACAATAAAAGAATACTGCCTAAATGCAATGTCAAATAGTTATTACTCAGTTCTTAAGCACTGTTGAATGGGGTTTGCAATGAATATATTACACAGTACTGAGTCATGTTTACCAAAAAGTATGCAACTGGTTTATATCTATTTCAATAATAAATTTACAATGCACGCCATTACATTTTTGGTGTTGGAAGCAACTTTGTTTTACAAGTGGTTGAGATGCTTGGATTGTGCTGTTGTAATCAGGTTCTTTGTCTCCAGTGGCAATTTATTAATTCCTGACCACTAACTTCATTTCAGGTTCATCTGTTATTTATCCATCAAAACCACTATGCCAGTAGAACAATTCTTCGTGCCATTTATTCATTACACACACCACTCAACAATGCATATGCACCAACACATCCAAAATATGTGAGTCAAGATATGCATGGTACCAATTGCCACCAGTGAAAAGACAAAGAATACACATTTGTTTCAACATATTGTCCACAAAGAAATGATTATTTCTTACAAAATAATGGAACGAAAATACTTTCACCTCTGAATATCATTGAGATACCTCACCTTTATAAAATACAAGTAGATCAATCTAGCACAGTTTACCACAGTTTCAGTACTACTCTAACTCCCAGCCACTACAATTCTCATTCAGGTATTTGATATCCCATTATGTCATATGTGCCGGTAATTTATCATGTGTTCCTCCATATGGTAAAACATTTAATGAATTGATTAATCTATGTCATTTATATCGAGAAACAAATGTTTGTACTACAAATCTAAACAAACTTCTCATCCCCTCACACCCTACAACAGGAACAGAGTTATTACACAGTCAAACATCAAAGGCATAGAAGAGAATTTAAAATTATATATATATATATATATATATATATATATATATATATATAATAGAAGGAAACATTCCATGAAGGAAAAATATACCTAAAAACAAAGATGATGTGACTTACCAAATGAAAGTGCTGGCAGGTCGACAGACACACAAACGAACACAAACATACACACAAAATTCAAGCTTTCGCAACAAACTGTTGCCTCATCAGGAAAGAGGGAAGGAGAGGGAAAGACGAAAGGATGTGGGTTTTAAGGGAGAGGGTAAGGAGTCATTCCAGTCCCGGGAGCGGAAAGACTTATGGCGAAAAAAGGACGGGTATACACTCGCACACACACACATATCCATCCACACATATACAGACACAAGCAGACATATATGTTGTGTCTGTATATGTGTGGATGGATATGTGTGTGTGTGCAAGTGTATACCCGGCCTTTTTTCCCGATAAGGTAAAATAGAGGAAAACATTCCACGTGGGAAAAATGTATCTAAAAAGAAAGATGATGAGACTTACCAAACAAAAGCGCTGGCAGGTCGATAGACACACAAACAAACACAAACATACACACAAAATTGAAGCGAAAGGTCGATAGACACACAAACAAACACAAACATACACACAAAATTGAAGCTTTCGCAACAAACGTTTGCTTCATCAGGAAAGAGGGAAGGAGAGGGAAAGACGAAAGGGTGTGGGTTTTAAGGGAGAGGGTAAGGAGTCATTCCAATCCCGGGAGCGGAAAGACTTACCTTAGGGGGAAAAAAGGACAGGTATACACTCGCACACACACACATATCCATCCGCGTATACACAGACACAAGCAGACATTTGTAAAGGCAAAGAGTTTGGGCAGAGATGTCAGTCGACGCGGAAGTACAGAGGCAAAGATGTTGAAAGACAGGTGAGGTATGAGCGGCGGCAAATTGAAATTAGAAATTAGCGGAGATTGAGACCTGGCAGATAGCGAGAAGAGAGGATATGCTGAAGGGCAAGTTCCCATCTCTGGACTTCTGACAGGTTGGTGTTAGTGGGAAGTATCCAGATAACCCGGACGGTGTAACACTGTGCCAAGATGTGCTGGCCGTGCACCAAGGCATGTTTAGCCACAGGGTGATCCTCATTACCAACAAACACTGTCTGCCTGTGTCCATTCATGTGAATGGACAGTTTGTTGCTGGTCATTCCCACATAGAAGGCTTCACAGTGTAGGCAGGTCAGTTGGTAAATCACGTGGGTGCTTTCACACGTGGCTCTGCCTTTGATCGTGTACACCTTCCGGGTTACAGGACTGGAGTAGGTGGTGGTGGGAAGGTGCATGGGACAGGTTTTACACCGGGGGTGGTTACAAGGGTAGGAGCCAGAGGGTAGGGAAGGTGGTTTGGGGATTTCATCCTTTCCGCTCCCGGGATTGGAATGACGCCTTACCCTCTCCCTTAAAACCCAAATCCTTTCGACTTTCCCTCTCCTTCCCTCTTTCCTGACGAGGCAATCGTTGGTTGCGAAACTAGAATTTTGTGTGTATGTTTGTGTTTGTGCGTGTATCGACGTGCCAGCGCTTTCGTTTGGTAAGTCAAATTATCTTTGTTTTTATATATATATATATATATATATATATATATATATATATATATATATATTTATATATATATATATATATATATATTTGTGTGTGTGTGTGTGTTTAATGAAGTATCATAATAGATTATTAAGTCAACACAAATTCACCTACGATCTTGATCAATTTAGAAATTTATCACTCTCTAGGTCTTCTGACTTCCTCACACTTGCTTGTGGTACAAAGAAACAAATGCGTTCTGGTTTTATGGCAAAATCAAAACAAAAAACATTGTAACAAAGTGAAGTTTGCTGCTCTTTATATTGCTGATGTACTAAATGAGTAACAAGCTTATTTATTTCTCCGTGTTTGAATTCACAATGAAGAAATGCAACCTCATACTGTCAAACACCATTCCCTCTCATGCTGCTATGGCACTTGCCAAATGTGTCACTGGGCTTCAGTGGTGAAGTGCCATATTTCAGATCCAAAGGTCTCAGATTTGATCCCCTGTCAATTCTAGAATTGTTATTTGTCATTTATCACTTGTTTCACATCTGGCAGTGTTTGTTAATGTGAAAAATGCATCATGGTTCAGAGTCCATGTAAAAATTTAGGTCCTCCTATAACTGGCTGGACAAGTCAATTCAAAGACTGGAAAAGGCAACAGCATACAACCTCCAGTAGGTCGGTCCATGCTAATTAAAACACTATGACGTTCAAACCAGCCTTCAGGTTGACGCCAGCTTCTGGTATTTGCCAAGTGTTCACAGTTGTCTTTCATTTGAACTTGGCTGTGCCAATAATTTCCAAGGACTTACTACAGTGAAGTTGATGGCAGTTCCAAAGTTATGTTAAGCTCAGCTTAATCTCTCTGTATGAAGGCACGCCAAAAAGTACTACCTCCGAATTATTATGTGAAAACAAATGTTATTAACAATGTCCACTTATTTCCAGCCCTCTGCCACTAGCATGGTAGTGTGTAAGGTAACCATCTCAGCGCATTAGAAATATATAATTGAGTTGTTTGTACATACATGGAGCACCTCCTTCAGTGTGACAATGCTAGACCACATACAAGTGCGGGGATATCTATAACAATCCAGTGCCTTGAGTGCACTGTCTTCATTCATCCTTCATACAGTCCCGACTTGGCCCCATCCTATTTTTGTCTGTTTCCAAAATTTAAGGAAGCACTGCAAGCAGAGGTAAGGTTGTGGCTCCATCAAGAAAGTCAAACACTCATCAGTGATTGTATCAACATATTGGTCTCTTGTTGGGAGAAATGTGTTTGTCACTTGGGTGACTGTTGTGAAATAAATATGTAGATGTGAATAATAAAGATGTAGAATGTGAACAGTGTTTGTTTTATTTAAAAAACTTTAAGAGTTTTCTCACTTTTCAGCATGCCCTCATATTAAAGAGCTCATTAAAAATTAACTAGACTGTTATCAATGGGTAACTGAAAAAATGTCTTTAAGTTCAAGGACAATGCCTCTGCCAGTAAAAGAAGATCTAAATGACAAGCTCTGTCTGTGTGGTGATCTCAAGGCTATGATGTGCATGCAATCTGTTGTTGACATCTTCCCTGTTCCATGGATCAAAGAACTCTTATCAAAGCTGTCTCTCTCTCTCTCTCTCTCTGAAGTGTATCTTTAATTGAAATTAGTCACATTAACAATGATTGATGATTATCAATACAACCATTTGCTTTTGGCCGTACAGGTAGTTTCCATTTACTGTGGCCAGTGCCACAATTATATTTCTGTGCTTCATTGAGCCACTTATGCAAGTCATTCTGGCATTAGTAAACTACTGGAATGGCATTTTTGTTGCTAGTTCAGCATAACAGGAAAACTTCAACAGTTTCACCACTCTTTATCAACTTGTCTATCAATGCTAACAGTGTCTGGACTTAAAAACTTTACCAGACTGCATACAAACAAACAACACTTACGCTAGTATGCAGCAATTATATTCTAGCCAGTGAAATACAAACAGCAAACACAAACACTTATTTGAAAGCAGCTGAAGGAATCAAAATGGAAGGCCCTTTGTTGAGAACCATTCTCCGTTATTACTTTCAACCCCTACCCTTTACACTTTATATCTCTTGGCCAGGGGCTCTAAGTGACTTATCCTTTTGTCTATTGGTTATAGCACTTTCTTACACCTTTTACATTGCTCCTAATGAAAGGAGTCATTGTTTCTGAAACCTCACAATATACAAACTTACACAGTATTTGGTAAGTAAATGCTATTTAGCTTCCTCCATACAACTTATAGTCTTCATTACTTGACTTTCACATTTATACAAAAGCCAATTAATATATATTTCTTAATTTACCATTTAACTGACACAAGCAGTGCATTTTTGGAAGGCCTACTTCAATCATTAATTGCATTAGGAACATCATAGGTATTTCATGTACCTATCTACCAAAATTATTTCGAGTATAAACAAACATTCTGTTCACCATGTCATGATTTTGATTACCTGTTAAAAAAACATTCTTAATTAACTTAAATGTCTGTCTACTTTTGTATCTTGTGGATTGAAAGTTGCTTGTGCCTTTGTTCTTCTGTGAGTGAAATTTTCGTTTCATTGCAGGGATACAATAGACCTCAAACATATCAAGTCATCTACACATCTGGAAGTCATATTAGTTGACCAGCATACTTTATCAGAGAGGGATCTATGGCTGAAGTCACATGTGGCAGAAGTTATTGACCATAGACCTTTAGACCCAGACTGGGATTGGAAGAATACTTCGAAAACAGTTGAATCTGTTGCATCCTGTGCAACTTTGATAGCAGAGAAAGTTATAAATCAAGATGCACTTCCAGTTCCTCGCAGTATGCTCATACTGTTATATGGTAATAATTCTTGTTTTAACTTAAGCAAGTACTCCTATGCAATCAGTTAAATTGTACATGCTCCATAGTTTTAATTTTATTAGATTTTGATTGTTTAGAGAGTAGAGACATTGGTAAGACATGGAATTTGAAGGAGGAATTCCTTGAGGATTTTTGTACTAATGAGAGATTTCTAAGTATTATTTTAGGAGATGATTATAAATCAAATAATAAATAATCATGCAGTAAAAAAGAAAGTTTACATTGGTGGTATTTCGAGTTACACTGTATAAAGAAGAAAAATAGCATAGATTTATTACTTGGCTTTGTAAGTCATAAAGTGGGCCTCTGCAGCAATGACAACTAGTTTAAATGTGACCTGTATATTTGTATTTAGTACTAAAAAAGTTGATAGCAAGCCAATAGCTGTGAAAAATGTGTTGAATTCTGTTCAAGTTAGTATAAGCCATAAGAGAAAGTCAAAAGAAAAAAAAAAAAAAAGAAATTATAATGCGTTAACAGGACTCGGTACTAAAACTTTGGTATTAAAGAGTGCACTTCAGTTGTAACAACTGCATTTAGTACTTCTGCATATATCAAGATCATAACATTTTATGTGCTGTTAGGGAAATGCTGCTAGGGAGGTGGCTCACACAAAAGTGACCCATCTCTGATCAACTGTTCTGTATACTGTAGGAGACGATTCTTGTTTACTGTCAGCTCAGTAGTGCTGTTTCATTGCTTAGCGACCACAGGAAGCTGGCCAGTGATGCACAGCATTTGAGCAGGTAACAAGAGCCAAGCTGCAAAACAAACATGCATATGTGTTTGTTATAAGAGTGAGTCTCTTGCCTGTAATCAGTACTACAGTTTTGCTTTGTCTAACTAGAAGCATAGTACACAGTTTATTTTATTTCTGGTGTTTTTAGTGTTTATTCACATCTACTTGATTTTAAACCATGTCCAGTATGGTGCAAGCCCAATGCCTAAAATGAAAGAGAGGGAAAAAAGTGTGCTGTTCAACCAAACCCACAATTTTGTGTTCTCATTGTGAGGGAGTAGTTTGAGACAAAGAAGATGGAACCTCATTTCCTGTTGCTCAGGTTGTAAAGAGGACCACAGAGCTTTTAAAATAAACAAAAACACGGTCATAATGATAGGGAAAGAACTCTACAATATAGATTGTGATCAGAGTGACACAAGGCTGCAGACACCAGAAAAAATCTGCTAAGGAAGAAGCACACTTTTGGGAAAATCCTGTTCTTTGTGTAGCTTTTGAAAGCTGATCTCTTTAAAATCAGCACATTTACATTGCATACAGTGATCAAAGATATGGCCTGCAGCTATTCACTTATTAATCGACATAAAATTTTAATTTGAAGGACATATGTTGTTGCATGGTGGTTGTAGGTTGCTGTGGAGGATCGTGGTATGATATTCAAAAGTTTTCTGTGGCTAGATGAAACCTAGGTTAATGCTAGCAAAGCTCAAACAGTACAGAAAAAACTTTTAAAATCAGATTATGATGGCAATGTGAATTGAGGTTTTCCATTGCTGTATGTGCAGCACTCTCTGTAATTTAAGATGAGATCTTGCTGTTGACTGATTATCACATTGTGTATACTTCCTTCAGATTATAATTATTAATATACTTATTAATTATTCTGTTGCCCATTGTAGAAGAAGTTAAGAATGGAAATATGTAACAACAAAAAGGAAAACAATGAATGCTTGACAATATTGAAAAAAATAATTTGTATTTCTGATGTCAAGTATATCAAATGACTAGGATATGTCAGCATATTATATATGTAATAGCTTTACTCAGTTTTTCAAGTTTGTGTATTAAAGCAGTTACTGTAAATAAATTTATACGTACTGTCAGAAACTTCATAATGTTGCAATTTTTATTTTTGCCACTAGAGTATGTGAGGCACAGCAACTGGGGCACAGTATGCCACATTGAGCAACATTGCCACCTAGCCCCATGAACAGTCAATACCAACCATTTGTCTCGTAGACCATAAGTTGAATGCCAGTAAGCATTTTTGATCAAAAGGTGTCTGTCATTGGCCCACCTTCTGCACTTGAGCTGAAAAGTCAAGCACAGCCCACGAGGCCAAAGCTCACTCAAATTGATGAAGTTAGTGGGTGTGGGGTAATGAATATCATTTTTAGGCTACTGGAACTTCTTGGGAGTGCTAAACATTGGTCACATGTCAAAATTGATTGCAGATTTGGGGAATCTGTGATTTCAAATTTGGTTGATGGGAAACACTGTAAGTCTGCATTGTGTGCTGTGTGAAGTAAGAACTTTGGCTGAACTGCTCAACTTCTATATTACAAGTCTCTGTTTGCTACCCAGTATTATACAGTCCATCAGAATGAAAATCTGATGAACTGGATGTGAGCTTTACTGTAAGGTACCATTAGTCTCACAAGCAAAGCAAGTCATTAATTTTCAAAATATTGTATGTTTTAGAATATCATTGTAATCTGTTGTTGATTTGTCAGGTTCCTTTTGATTTTTCCATTCAGTCTGTTTGAATATACCCACACAAATTTTCCGAAGTAAATTGTCACCTGAAGTCATTAATACAGCAACATACACTGAAGAGCCAAAGAAACTGGTACACCCGCCCAACATTGTGTAGGGCCCCCACGAGCATGCAGAAGTGCCCCAACATGACATGGCATGGACTCGACTAATGTCTGAAGTAGTGCTGGAGGGAACTGATACCATGAATCCTACAGGGCTGTCCATAAATCCTTAAGAGTACGAGTGGCTGGAGATCTCTTCTGAACAGCACATTGCAAGGGATCCCAGATATGCTCAATAATGTTCATGTCTGGGCAGTTTGGTGGCCAGCAGAAGTGTTTAAACTCAGAAGAGTGTTCCTGGAACCACTCTGTAGCAATTCTGGATGTGTAGGGTGATTGGAATTGCCCAATTCCATTGGAATGCACAATGGACATGAATGGATGCAGGTGGTCAGACAGCATGTACAGTCCCCTGTTAACATGCAGGGTCCATGGATCATGAGGTTGTCTCCATATCCATACACGTACATCCGCTTGATACAATTTGAAATGAGACTTGTCCAGCTAGGCAACATGTTTCCAATCATCAACACGCCAGTGTCGGTGTTGATGGGCCCATGTGAGGCGTAAAGCTTTGTGTTGTGTAGTCATCAAGGGTATATGAATGAGCCTTTGGCTCCAAAAATCCATATCGATGATTTTTCGTTGAATGGTTTGCATGTTGGCACTTGCTGATGGCCCAGCATTGAAAGTTTCAGCAATTTGTGGAAGGGTTGCAATTCTGTCACATTGAACAATTCTCTTCAGTTTTCATTGACCCATGAGCTTGCAGAATCTTTTTCTGGCCGCAGTGATGTAGGAGATTTTGAGGTTTTACCAGATTCCTGATACTCACAGTACACTCATGATATGATCATATGGGAAAATCCCCACTGCATCGCTACTTCAAAGTTGCTGTGTCCCATCACTCGTGAGCTGACTATAACACCATGTTCAAACTCACTTAAATGTTGATAACCTGCCATTGTCGCAGCAGTAACCTATCTAACAACTGTGCAAGTCTCTTATTGTCTTATATATCCATTGACAAACACAGCACCATATTCTGCATGTTTACATATCTCTGTATTGGAATATGCATGCCTATACCAGTTTCTTTGGCACTTCAGTGGAAATATGTAATGACATTAAAAAGGAGGTGAGCACAATATTATTTTGATAGAGCACTGACAACATTGTAAATATTATTAACTGTGTATTGTTAGAACTTAGCATTTCATTTAATTTGCATTTTTAACAATTTTATTTAATTATTCAACTTTTCACTACATTCCTAAACATATGAGAGTATTTACATGTGAGATAACTTTTAAAGGAACGTGTTACCATCATCACTGTTCATTTACTACCAAAAACTATGTGTTTACAGAAATATTTATCACAGTTTCAAATTACTGTTATGCCATTATACCTTTACTGTTTTCTTCATATCTTTGCTTACTAGTTGTTAAGCACATTCACGAAAATTACCTGTTACAAAGACAGTGACTCAAACTTAAGTCCTAACAATAAATGAAAAGGAAATTAACAACACACTTTGTATGCCATGATTGCAGTATAGAAAATTCTATTGTTCCAGGATGACTGGTTTCAACATTCTTATGCTGCCCTCATCTAACCTAAGGGGAGAACATAATGTTAGTGGGAAATTTCATATATTATATGAAATACAAAATTTCACTTACCTTATGGATCTTGTTATAAAAGTGCCATGTTACATTACATTAATTCACAGCACAAAAGACAGTTCACACACACACGCACACACACACACACACACACACACACACATCGTGATAAAAACACATAGTTAATAAAATGCATACAGTTGATAACATCCTTGTACCATCCATGCACATCAGAGTTGGACATGACTCTCTCAGGCTTACTGCACTGTGCTGCAGCTGAAGTGTTAACATGCAGCTAGCAGGTCAGCTGCAAAGTTACCTACCTCATTGTTGGATGCCGTGAGTAATACACATTAAATGATCACATGCTGTGGCCATCCAACAGTGAGATAGATAACTTTGTAGTGGACATGCTGCCTCTATGTTAACACACTGCCTGTAGCTCAGTACTGTGTGGCAAGCTTGGGAGAGTCATCTCCAATGCTGATCTTCATGAATGATATGAGAATGTGATTAACTTTATGTGTTTATCAACTGTGTGTTTCTTCAAGATATGTATATGTGTTGAGTATCTTTTTGTGCTTTGACTTAACGTAATGTAATGTGGCACTTTTTACAAGTTGCATAAGGTATGTAAGATTTTATATTTTATATAATAGGTGAAATTAATTGTAATTTCCCCCCCCCCCCCCACTCTTTATCTTCATGTTCTCCCCTTAGGTCAGATGATGACAGTGTTAAGACTGGTCATCATAAAAAAATAAAAGTTTCTATACTGCAGTCATGGCCTATGAAGTGTGTTCCATTTGTGCCTTACAAAATAAAATAGAAGCAGAGTATTGTGTATATTCTACAGGATTAGTTTATGTAGTTAACCAGTTTTTTTGTCTACTAGGCCATCATCACACGTTAACTGATTATTGTCATCAAAAAACTTCCAATATTTGTAAACAATGTTGGAAAACATGTTACTCATCTAGACCGAGGCACAAACGCATAGTAAATGAAATCTTTGACAGAGCAGTGGTAATGCAATTAAAAAGGTGCAAATTGAACAATAAATAAAATATAAAGAGAATGAACCACTGAAATCATTAACACTAAACTCAAGAAACAGCACCTATGTCACAATTACATTAAATTAACAGTCCTAAGGAAGTAAAATTGGTGCTTTACAAGAATACTAATGAATAGCTTGGAAACAGGTGTTACATATGTAAAGTGACATAGAGACTGTCTAAAAGATAGAATTGACACTTATAACAACAGAAAAACATATATATCAAATAACTGAGCTTTTATTATGGCAGTATAGATACTCACCAGTATAGATACTCATCTAACTGACATTATTAATACTTATTTCAGGACAGGGGAGTTCCCATCAAAACTAAAACTCTCCATAATAAAGCCACTTCACAAAAGGGATAGTACAGCTGACATAAATAATTATAGGCCAGTGTCATTATTGTCAGGTTTCTCTAAAGTAATTGAAAGAGTAATGTATGAAAGGCTAGCTGACTTCCTGAATAAAAATAAAATACTGACAAATGCTCAAAATGGGTTTAGAAAGAACAGATCCACAGACACGGCAGTTTTCCAGTTCATGAAAATGGTTCTAAATGCCTTGGACAAGAACAAATTAAGCTGTGGAATATTCTTAGATTTATCTAAAGCATTTGATTTAACCAGCCATGACTTATTGCTTATGAAACTAGAATGTTATGGGGTTCGTGGACTTTCCTTTAAATGGTTCACGTCTTATCTCTCTGATAGACAACAGAAAGTACAAATATGTCATGAAGGCAAGCAGAGTGTCTGTAGGACAATAAATGAGACAGGAAAATGGTTTAGTGATAATGCTTCGATCATAAATAAGGATAAAACGGTATTTATGAATTTCAGTAATATTAAAAGGAAAGCTAGAAGAAGAGTAAAAGCTGGGTTGGGGAACTATGGTATTGCACTAGCCCCATACACAAAATTCCTTGGTATATGGGTGGATGAGCACTTGAGATGGGGAAAGCATCTAGAAGTTTTGAGTAAAAAATTAAGTATATGCTGCTATGTGCTAAGAATGCTTAGGGAATGCTGCAACACTGAATCATTGCTGTGTGCCTATTATGCTTACATGAACAGTTTGCTTAGATATGGTGTGATCTTCTGGTGAAATACAGGTACGGCAAAACGAGCTTTCAAACTTCAAAAAAGGGCTATTAGAATAATGAAAGGGGTTCCCTGCAGAGTGTCATACAGGGAAATATTTAAAGAATTTAAAATAATGACTCTTCCTAGCTTATACATTATGAATGTGTATGCTTTCTGAAAACTCACCAGGAATTTTCAACATTAAATAATCATGTTCATAACCATGAAACAAGAAACAGGGATGATTTTCACAGAGACACCCACAAAGCACTCTACCAAAAATGTGTAAACTACCAGCCCAAAATACTTTTTAGTGCATTGCCTTCTACAATAAAGAAAATTAAAGAATTTCATAAATTCAAGGTAGATCTTAAACAATTTTACTAACACATAATTTTTATAGCATTGAAGAATATCTGAATATGGAAAAGTAATATTATTTATATATACTCATATAAAATATTTGTATTTATTATCCAAGTTTTTGGAACAAATTAAAGATAAGAAACTATAATGTAATTGACTACATCCATACAGTGTGTATTGTTAACGGATGAATAAAGAGATTGATTGATTGATTGATTGATTGATCGGTTTGCAACATGTGGCCCGCTCAATGGTGGTTTACGTAAGCACTATTGCCAGATGCTACGCATTTAGTTCCTTGTATGCCTTTGTTCAACAGCCATGCATGTCTCACTCTTACAGTTTCAATGGACATTAGTTGTAATTACTGGATGTGGCTTCAGCTGGTTAGCTCATAATTCATGTAACACGTTTTAATTAATGTAACCAAGTAAGTAATGGTTTCACATTCCATTTTTAATTTTAATTATTTTACTGCATAATTGGCAGGTACAAATTATTGTTTGTCTTGTCATAATTTTTTAGGTAACACCAATGTACTTATGAAGAAGATACTCATAATAGTATCAAAACGTGGCTCAAGTTTAAATAAATAAACTTCTGGCAACTGTTTGGCTGTTTACTTTATTAATTAAAACACCAGAATATATGGAATACATAGGCAATCACAGTAAAATTAAAATAAGTAAATACAAGAAAAGAAAGGAATAGCATGGAACAAATGATGTGGGAAGTAAAGGAAAAAAAAAGGCTAAGTGAAGTTTAGAAGAGGGGAAATACTGAGCATGAGGGCATGCCGAAAGGTAATTCCTATGATTTTTTTTTAATGAAAATTCTTAAAGTTTTTTGAATAAAACAAACCGTATTCTATATCTTTATTCATCATGCCTACATATTTATTTCTCAGCATAGTCACTCTGGCAACAAACACATTTCTCCCAACAAGAGACCAGTTTGTTGATGCACTTGAGTGCCATAACTTTTGGCTTTGTTGATGGAGCCACAACTTCACCTCTGCTTGCACTCTTTAAGTTTAGGAAACAAATGAAAATCTGACGCGGCCAAATCAGAACTGTGTGGAGGATGATCAGGTACAGTGAACTCAAGGTGTTGGATTGTAGCAGATGTCACAGTGCTCATTTGTGGTCTGGCATTGTCATACTGAAGGAGAGGGTGCTTCATATGTGGACAAACTCTTTGAATTCATGCTTTCAGATTTATGAGGGTCTTACCGTACCTTGCAGAGTTTGTGATGGTGCCCTTAGGCCTTAATTCCAGATGCTCTACACCTTGAACATCCAAGAACAATGTGAGTGTGACTTTGCCTACTGATGGCATGATCTTGAATTTTTTTGGCATCAGTGATTCCTTGTTACGGAACTCCATTGATGCTCTTTTGTTTTCAGGGTCGAAATAGTGAACCCGCCTTTTATCACCTGTCACAGTCGTGTACAGAAACCCATAACTCTCGTGCTAAAAACACATAATAAATTGTTGACAAATGTCCAATCTCTGCAGTTTGAAATTTGATTACAGCATGTTCTTTCTGAAGCATCGACATACTTATGATGCACACTGCCATGTTACATGCTACAGTTCAGAGCCCTCTAGCAGCAGAGGGTTGCAACTTGTCAGTAAAGCAGGAAAACTGACTGAGTAATTTGCATGACATGTAATACCTTAACCAATATTGAGAAAAGAGTAAAAAATGTGGAGGCATTACTTTTCAGCGCACCCTTATAATATTAAACCAGGACTTTGTGCTAGATATGTGTTGATTTCAGGGCTTCCAACAGGTTGAGTTTTGGCCTTTGTTTGCTAAGTGAAGGACATGGGACTGTGGCTGGTAGCAGCTGCTCTCACTCATTACATGCTCAGCAAATGTGGAGTCATAATTCTGCAATCTGCAGTTGTGTTCATCTTCATCCAGCCTAATTTCTGTGCTTTTGTTTGACCAGTATAAAACTTATCATAATCAGGACAAGTAATTTGTATTTCATTTTTATTTTATTGTGATTGCCTATGTACTCCATTTATTCATTGTTACAGTTGTTGGTTCTATCTTTTACTCTGTTTCTTTATCAGTTCCTATATGTAATGCTTCTTCAAGCTATTCTTTAGTAGTCTTGTCAAGTACTAAATTTTATTTTATTAGAACTGGTAATTTAAAGTAAATAGTTATATATGAACTATTTTTTGGGTTTAGTGTTTATGTTTTCCCTGTTTGCTCCCTTTATGTCTTATTTATTGTTCAACTTTTAACTTTTTAATTGCATTACCACTGCACTATCGAAGATGACTTTTACTGTATGTTTGTGTCTTGGTCTAGATGAGTAACATCTTTCCAAGATATTTACAAATATTGCAACATCTTTTATGGTAATAATCAGTTAAAATCTAATGATGGTTGTGTAAGCTGAAAACCAGTTAACTAAGTAGATTAATCCTGTAGTACATACACAATATTGTGATGTTCATTTATTATTATTTTGTTCTACAAAGAAGTGATGGCAGAATGAATAAACATTATGTCATAACCACCTCTTTCATATACAAGCATATAATTATAACTGGTGACACTAACATAAATTTTCCGTGTACTAGTTCTTCCAGTGTGAAATTTAAACAGATGCTTTCTTCTTCAAATGTGTCAGTATTTCAGCTGGATCCTGTTCCTCATACAAACAGTTGCCATCCTCTCATAGATATATTTGCAATGAAATCCTCAAACAGAATAATGTGTATATCTCAAAAATCTGCACCTGGCATGTCTCCCTATGACATAATTTTCATGACATACTCACTAGAATGTTCCAGAAAGAACCCACAACTGACTGCATAACAATACTTCAAATGCATTAATTTATCTGAACTTGCAACTGAAACACAAGCAATATTTGGGGAATGTCTTCTATTCCCTTCATGGACATAAACAAAAAGCTACATGGATTTATTAAAAAAATGTACTCAGCTGTATGACAAATATGCTCCCCTAAAGACTGTAAAAGTAAGAAGGAAACCTGTCCTTTGGATAACTGAAGAACTAAAACAGCTCATGAATTCCAGCAGTGCTACACATTGGGCATACAAACTGTGCCCCACTCTTGAAAATCATATTGTGTACAAACAGAAGAGGAGCAGAGTCAGTCAAACTGTGAGAAATGCAAAAATCAGGCATGCCCATACATTAGCCGACAACAGAACTAGATCAGCTGTCCTATGGGAAAACCTACTTGTTCTTGGTATAGGCAAAGTAAAAGCTGCAGCAGATCCCATTGTCCCAGCTGAAGAACTAAACCAATGCTTCACATTACCTACAACCACAGCTGAACTACAAATGAAACAGACTCATTGAATACTTCATAGGCATAAACAAATGTAGCTATGAAACATCTAAAGCATGTTCCTTAAGAAAAGTTATCACGCATATCAGATCAGCATCTACTGGGCACGATGGCATCGCAGTCCAAATGACGAAGCTTGTTATTGACCCACTACTGCCCACTATAACAGATATCTTCAACCACTCTTTCACTATATAGTGCATTCTCTGTGGCCTGGAAATGGAGTAATTAAGCCTCTACCATAAATGACTTTGTGACAGCACCCTCTGATTACTAATTTATTTGCAGTCTTTGTGCACTGTCCATGGCCTTAGAATATGTAGTCCACAACCAGCTAACAAACTACCAGACTACAAACAACTTAGTAGACAGATACCAATCACGTTTCTGTAACCATTACAGCACAACATCTGGCTTAATAAAGGTTACAGATGACCTGAAATCTCATGTTTTTCTTCAACTTCAGCAAAGCCTTTGACACTTTCAACTTTGACATTTTTACTTGCCAAACTTACCAGCCTAAATTTCTTGCCAAGTGCAATGTAGTGGTCTCACTCACACCTGACAGAGCGCCATGTTCATGACAGTGGAGGCAGGTAGCATCAGGTGCCCCCCCCCCTCCCCCCAGTGTTTGGTATTAGTTCATATACTCTTTTCATTGCATGTAGGTGATGTGTTATCAGTTTTATCCTACTGCAAATACCACATGATCTGCAGTTGTATAGTGCAAAACCAATGAACCTGAAGACAGCTATCGAGAATCTCAGTACTGAGCTATGTGCACTATCAAAATGGATGCAGGATATAGGGTTAAAGCTCAACCCATCCAAAACCCAAGCAGTACTGGTTGGTCATTCTAGGCTTATTGTTCTGAAATCCTGGGAATCCCTACCATCTTTAACCTTAAATGGGACAAATATAAACTTCTTTCCTTCTGCAAAGAGTCTACGAGTACTAATAGATGAAAATCAAAATTGTACTGAGCACATAACTGCAAAATGTAAGAAGCAGCATCTCTCCGTGCTCTACAAAAATATGAAAAGCTCTTCTGTCTTGACCTGCAAAAGAAACTTGTACAAACACTTATAGTTCCAATTATTGATTACAGCAATGTTATTCTGTAAAGCTTTTCTCAGGAAAGCTCATGGTGCTTGGAACTGGTTGTGAATGCCTGTGTTCATAATAACTTGTTTGACTCTTTGATCATTTTCCACAATCACATACACAGCTATTCTTGCTATGTGCAGACAAGTGCAGAGATTTCCATACCTTCTGTCTTCTCTATTGTCTTGTAAATGTAGTCTCTCCCTTGACCATAAAAATCTTGTCTAAACAACACGGTAGAAACACCTGTTCCCATCAGAGCAGAATCCTTTCTGCCCACTCCATCATTCAGCCACAGCCTCGAAGTCCTTCTCAGTAGCAGGAACGCAGCTCTGGAATAAACTCCCACATTATATTAGAGAACTGAAAACATCTCCAGCTTCAAAAGATAGTTAACGACATCTACTAGAGCAACAATAATGATTAACATTGCCCTATACGCTCTCATTACCCTTGTTCATCCTGCTTTCCAGCCATATCTTCCTCATTTCCCAGTATTATTAGCTGGTGCAGTCTCCTTAAAGTTCCTTTCCCAAGAACTCATTATATCAGAAAACATCTATTTTGTACACCTAAAATTGCTTTTTATATCTGCCACTCTCATTATTATTATTATTATTAGTAGTAGTAGTAGTAGTTTTAGTATTAGTATTATTACAACCACTATTATCACTATTATTGGTAGCAGCTACAGTAGCAGCCAGTATTAACTTTATTAATTCATAGTCAGTATTGTTTATTCACATTGTCATTTTAGACATTCTAATCATTTCAGTGCTATTTGTCATATTAAAATTGTTATTTTCTAGGAAACTATCGTGTTAAAAGTTGCTGTATGTGTGAAACCATGTCCGAAGTAAGAGAGGTTAAGTAAAGATCAGGTTAAATAAATTAATAAATAAAATCTCCACACCACTTAGTACCCAATATTCTTTACTACTCATTTCATCATTACCTCACAAAACTCATCATTACCACATTATAATTATTTCTTAAAACTCACCATTTTTCCAGTAAATGCTCTTTCATTACTTCAGTCTTACATTATTAAACATAATATTACCTGCTTTGCCCTTATTAACAAAACTTATCTTAAAAAATAAAACTTCACAGTTACAAATATTATTAACTGAGTCTGACAATCATTAATCTACTTTGCATAATAGACAATATCAAATTAATCATAATATTACTCTTTCGAATTATGAGAGGTGTTCAGTAAGTAATGTAACACATTTTTTTTTCTCAGTCAATTCTGATTGAAAAAAATGTGGAATTTGTTGTGGGCCATTGTGGACTATTCCTGCTTCAGCCCCTATAGTTTCAAGAAGTTCCAGTAGGTGGTGACACTATACATAGACTTCAAAATGGCTTCTATAATGGAGGCATGTTCCAAGCAGATAGGTATCTTTGAGTTTCTGTTGGCAGAAAACCAGAACATTGCAGATATTCATGGGTGCTTGCAGAATGTCTATGAAGACCTGGCACTGAACAAAAGCACAGTGAGTTGTTGGGCAAGGTGTCCATTGTCATCACAACAAGGTTGCGCAAACCTGTCCAATCTCCTGCATGCTGGCCAGCTGCCCACTCTCAGGAAATTGAAGAAACAACTTCACCATGTTCGTCGTCACAGTAATGCAAACAAACTTTTCCTTCTCCGTGACAACACAAAGCCTCAGACACAATTGTGTGTACCTGACAGGAGCTCACAAAACTTTATTGGACTGTTCTTCCTCATCTACACTATAGCCCGGATCTTACACCTTTCGATGTCCATCTGTTTGACCCAATGAAGGATGCACTTCATGGGAAGCAGTATGTTGGTAATAGGGGTTTATTGATTCAACAAGACATTGGCTCTGATTTCAGCCAGTAGAGTGGTACCAGGTAAGGTGGCATAAGGCTGTTGCTTGAATGTAAATTACATTGAAAAACAGGGTTTTGTTGTCAAAAGAGTGGGGAATAATATGGTGTATTGGAATCTTGAATAAAACAAACCTGATGTCAGAAACAAAAGTTTTGTATTATTTATTGAATGCCCATTGTAATCTAAGCAAAAATCTTTAAAAACATTCCCAGAACACTTGCACAACTTGCTCAGAACTCAGTATTTGAAATCTGCTAGGTCATGCAGTTCTCCTTAAATAATGGGCCAGTAATTTCTGGCATGGAGCTGGTGCTTAGTTGCATCCCGTTTGTATTCCACTGGATTCAGATCATGCAAATTTGGTAACAGAGACATCAATTAATTCACTGTCTTGCTTCTGGGACCACTGTAGCACAGTTCTGGCCTTGAGACACAAACAGTTATCTGAGAGGACATAAAGCACTGCAATGAAGCTCATGTCACAGCATTTTTCCTTTTTTCATGTGTGTGTGTGTGTGTGTGTGTGTGTGTGTGTGTGTGTGTGTGTAATGTTTTCCCAGTTAATCCAAATTAACTTGACTGAAATTCCAATAGCTTCCATATTTTGAATTTCATATTTGCAAAGTCCAAAATTCAATTACATCTTAAACGCTGACACTGATAATTGATTCAGGATAGTAGAAGAAAATTAGTTTCCCTTACATTTACAGACTGGAGTGTGGAAAACGGAGAGCATCCCAAGAAATTAAGAATATGTTCTCCCAGCTGGAAAAGTAATATTCGTCAGATAATGTATTCACTGAAGAACAGTGAATGCTTAACTTTTATTATTATTGTTATTGTTATTATTATTATTATTATTATTACTCAGTAATGTCTCCACTCTGCTTGCAAGTGAAATTTTTTCCAATCACTGAACTAGATTTCTTTTTATTGCTATCGTACCTGTCCATTCTTAAACATTTCACATAGAATATTTCTCATTTCAGATCAATGGTATTTCTTAGAACCTGTAACTTATTAGATTTTGAGTATTGTATGGTATTGTATTCTACTGAACTGGGAAACTAGAAGCGACGGAGAGGCTTTGGCCCCCCCCCCCCCCCCCCTGTAGCCCTCAGTGGTACACAACCCCACAACAGGCTACAGCAGTCCACTGACCCCACCACAGCCGCACACCAAGCAACCCAGGGTTATTGTGCGGTTTGGTGCCTTTGAACCTCAAAATGATTTATGTGGTTCACCACAAGGGTATTAGGCTGTCAACAGTGGCTTATTGTATGGGTTCAGTTGCTAGCCTGTGTGCAGAGGCTGGTGAGTGTCCACTATCTATTCGACATCTTCTCCTCATGATACACCAAGGATGTATGGCTTTGTCCATTCCTAAATCACTAGCATTCAGCTATGTTGTGCAACTGCCCCTAGAATGACTCCTCATGATACACCAAGGATACTTTGTCCATTGCTAAATCACTAGCATTCAGCTATGTTGTGCAACTGCCCCTAGAATGACTCGCTGTTCAACCACCATCCATGGGCATTGAGGCCATTTGTGACCATTTGAGGGAGAGCCTTGAGTTATTACAGGTCATGGGCATTAAGACCCAAAGCTAGGGCTGGGGTAGGGCATTCCCTTGGCTACTAAAGACACCCAGATTACTTTTCTGATTGACTATTTACAGGAAGAGTTGTACCCCAGATTACATTTTTAAAATTAAATTTAATGAGATTTTACGTAGCTAACCAGATTTTATCACTTCTTACATGGGCAGGTCTAAGCAGGGAGAGTTTATCGGCTTCTCTCTCATGGTCTGCAACATTGTCCTCAGAATAGTGCTCCAGGAGCTATTTTCAATTTATTATGTCGAATTGTTTGCTATCCTGAGGACAGTGGAGCAGATAACAAAATTTTACGGCAGGAAATTCCTCATCTGCTCAAATTATCAAAGCAGCTTCTCACTATTGATCAGATGTAAGCAGCAGATCAGATGGTACAAGAAGTGCAGGACGCTCTCCTTGTTTTGCAAAGGCAGGAAAAGGAAATAATTTTCTCTCGGGTTCACGGTGGTCTAGTGGTTCTAGGCGCGCAGTCCGGAACCGCGGGACTGCTACGGTCGCAGGTTCAAATCCTGCCTCGGGCATGGATGTGTGTGATGTCCTTAGGTTAGTTAGGTTTAATTAGTTCTAAGTTCTAGGGGACTGATGACCACAGAAGTTAAGTCCCATAGTGCTCAGAGCCATTTGAACCATTTCTCTCGGGTTCCAGGGCACATAGGGATTTGGGGAAACAATCTCGCTGATGTGGCTGCCCAGAAGGTTTGCTCCCTTCTGTTTCCAGCTTACTGCTCAGTACCCCTGCAGGCTGTCACATCAATTGTGACCAAGAATACCATGTGTTGATGAGAGGCTCATTGGCTGGAAGTGAGGAATAATAAACTACATTTTATAAAATCTTCAGAATGGCTATGGCTTACCTCCTTCTGACCATGACAAGCTGAAGAAGTAGTCTTTATTTGGCTGTGAGTGGAACATGGCCCATTGACATATGGCTTTCTCTTACATCTTGAGGAGCCCCCATTGTTCACAGATGTGAGATGTAGCTGTCAGTAAAACATATTTTAATTGTATGTGTTTTATATGAGGCGTGATTTGAAAGTTTTAAGAATGGGCTTGTAATTGTACAATGGTGGTGCTTACATGCTACTGTGATGCATCTCCTTCAAAATAGTCCCCTTCTGACTGAACATACCAACTCCAATGGTGATTCCACTTTTGGAAACATTCCTGGAAATTTTTTTCCTGAAGTGCGTTAAGGACGTTCTCCGCATTTGCCTGGATATCTTCAATTGAGTCAAAACTGCTTCCCTTTCAGTGAAAATTTCAGTTTTGGAAACAGGTAGAAATCCACAGGGCCAAATCAGGGGAATATGGTGGTTGTGAAAGCACAGGGATGTTGAATTTGATCAAAAATTCAATGATGGAGAAGGCACGATGATTCGGAGCATTGTCATGGTGTAGCACCCAACTCCTGTCTTTCCACAATCCAGGCCTTTTCTTCCGCACCTTTTCACACAACCTCTCAAGGACACATTTGTAGTATTCCTGGTTAATTGTCTGTCTGCCAGGGGCAAATTCATGATGCACAATACTGGCAGAATCGAAAAAAATCACCAACATTGTCTTCACCTTCGACCGACTTTGTAGTGCTTTATTTGGTTGTGGTGAACCTGGAGTCTTCCACTGCAAAGACTGCACTTTGGTTTCAGGATCATATTCATATACCCATGATTTGTCACCTGTAATTACCCTATTTAACAAATGTGGGTCATTTTTAGTCGGATTACTCAGTTCTTGGCACACTTCAAGTCGGTATTGTCTCGGGTCACTTGACAACACTTGTAATGAATTTTGCAGACACACGATGCATGTTCAGATCTTCAGTTAAAATTGGCTGAACTGCATAGAAACTGAAATAAAATTCATCAGCTATCTCCCTAATTGTAAGTCTACAATCAGAGCACACTAAGTCGTGAATTTTCACAATATTTTCATTCGTTTTTGAGGTAGAAGGACAGTCGGACCATTGTTCATCTTCAAATGATTTGTGGCCATTTTTAAATCTGTTGAACCAGACAAAAACATTTGACTGGTTCATACAATTATCTCCAAAAGCTGTTTGTAATAGTTTGTAAGTCTCAGAAGCTTATTTCCCAGTTTTAAAACAAAATTTCACACAATCTCGTTGCCCCGTTTTTACATCCATATTCATGCTGACAGAATCCGGCAACAAGCCCTAACAGACCTGCACTCAACCAGCGGCCACAATGAACTGAATAAAGGAAACACAGTTTCCTGTCATAGGGTGTTCAAGGACAAGGCAATGTCTCACTCCCCACCCTCGTGTACCCGCCAGCCAAACTAGTAAGCTGTAGCGGATCCATTCTTGAAACTTGCCAATCACAGCTCGTAAGATGGCCGAAGGGCAGATCTGGCTGTCCCACAGAACATGCCCCCTATTTTCACTGATAATGAGACTAGTGTGGTTCACATTTGAAGCTTTTGTGTGATGTCAGGAATTCTTCCAAAAATGTTGGGTGTGGGATTTTAATGTCACAGAGTGACTTGATCACTCATTATTTCTAAACATTTGTCCAGCTAGTCATCTGCACCCTTTTTAACCACATTTGTTCTGATATTTTATCCATGATTTTATCTAGTTATTTTGCTGTGTTTTGTCAGAATTTTATTGAGGACTTTTCTGATGCTCACTTTATCATGATTTCCTCTCAATTCTTGTTCGAGATGGCTACTTGGTTTTCTGATTTATTGTTAGTTTTTAACAGATTTTGCTATGCTCATCTGTATATCATTCATGCAAGTGCACTGATGATGTTGCTGTTTAGCACCCTCACCCCCAAATTATCACCACCACCACCACCACCACCACCACCACCATCATCATCTGAAAAATGAAGAACAGGCAGGTAATTCCCCATTGTACCACACTTCATCACAAAAAGCAACTACGGGATGTTTCACAAAGTTGTATCAACACTTCCACAGCTTGCTTTATGAATCACTGGTTGTGTGGTGTGCTGGCATGGCTGGGAGTGTTTGTTTTCCACAAAGTGTGTTACCACTACATGGAATACAGATATGAATTACTAATAATCCCAATGTAAGAAATGGATATGGACAGACCCAATGTAAATCTCTGTGCACTGTTATACAGCACTACATGGGAAATTGATTCTTAGTCACCCTCTACCATAGCTGTAGTATTATTCCAGGAAAGGCAACTTCACTCACTATGAGTGCTGCTTGCTTTTCTGTTTACAGACAGACTTCCCAAGCATTTCTTGTCCAGTTCTCTCATGCAAGTAGACAAGATAACTACAATGAGCTAGTGTTTTCAGATCACTGAGGTTAAGTAGTCGGGCTTGACTTTGATGGGTAACCATCTGAGTATGCCGAGTGCTGTTAGCAAGTGGGATGCATTCAACCCTTGTGAGGTCAATTAAGGAACTACTTGATTGAGAAGTAGTGACACTGGTCATGAAAACTGACAATGACTGGGAGAATGGTGTGCTATTAACCACATGTCCCTCCGTATATGCATCTGGTGATGCCTAAGGGCTTGGATGACATGGGAGCTGATCGGTACTGATGAGCCTTCAAGGCCTGTTTGGGCAGTGCTTGTTCTTTTTTCATTTTTATTTTTTTGTGAACAAGTGTTTATATAGTGGTGTTATATTCAGGTTATTAAACGAGTATTTATTTTGCAGCTTATAAATGAGCTGTTATGTAAAGAAAAATTCATTTGTCTACCACACTGAAGAGCGTGCCCCAAGTGTAACATGCTGTCAGTATGTATTTCATAGTGTTGATTTCATTGTCTCATTTATCAATGGCTGGAATGTTTTTCTCTGGTTGATAGTACGAAATGTATCTCCCCAGCCTCAACTCATCTAACATCTGAAGAGGCCCAGAGGCTTGAATTGACTTCCACTGTGACAGAAGTAGGTCACCTAGGTGCTATGGAACTAAGACATTTCAACACAAATCAAGTATTACATTACAGCGGCTCCATTCAACACAACCCAGTCTAAAAGTGTCAGAAATTCCAGAGTGGAAGAGTTTATGTAGCCTACCAGTAATACAGTTAATGGTGTGAGAAGTGCAGCAACTTTCTGGTCATTCATTAATTCACCACCAAGTGACTACAACATGGTTACACAGCTCTGCAAAATGTTTTGGATGACAGACAGTATCAAGATGCTACATTTACCAATCCAATCCCTTTCCCACCAACACTACATATGTCACTGACAACACCATACTTGCAAATTAAGCACTTCTCAGCCATTGTTTATAGGAGCAAGTTTGACTTAAAAGCTCACTTAACAGCTGCAAGTAAGTACTCACTTCATAAACTGAAAATAACTCTACTATATAAACATGGGCTCAGTAAGTTATTTGTCTACTTACATTAGGGAACTGGACTGGAAATGTTGGGGAGGTATAGTTTGTCTGTAAATTGAAAAGTGTGCAGTGCTTGTGGTGGAGGAAGTCTGCTTTTCCAGAAGAACACTGCAGGATGTAACAGTGCAGAACGGCCTGCAGAGATGCTTTTCTTGTGTTTGTGTTATTAGCAACTCATATTTGCATCCCATGTATTGTTAACACACTTAAAAAAATACCACCATCAGGAGTGTCTCCTCATTATATCACCAATAATTCACAGGGTGTGCTGTGGAAAGGTTGGTATAACTTTGTGAAATACGAGGTGCGACAATAAAGTAATGAGACTGATGTGAAAAAAAATGTTGCTTACTGATTTAGTCCAGTTTAGTGTTGTCTCTTTCAAAGTTGTTCCCTTCTGATTGTACACCCTTTTTCCAGCACTTCTGCCATTGATGGTATCATTTCTGGAACTCATCTTCTGTAATATCCTCCAAGACCCTCGTCGCAGCTTTTTGGTCATCTTGTGTTGTTTGAAAATGGTGTCCCTTGACCACCATTTTGATTCTTGGAAATAGAAAAAAGTCGCACAGAGCGATATCTGGTGAATAAGGTGGCTGTGGTAGTACTGAAATTTGTTTTGAGGTTAAAAATTGCTGTAGTGACAGAGCAATATGGGATGGCACATTATTGTGATGCAGAATCCAGTTATCAGCAATGTTGGCATGGACACGAAGAACTCTTTTACAAAGTCTTTCTAAAATTTCTTTGTAGTAATATTGGTTAACTGTTTGTCCAGGAGACACCCACTCTTTATGAACAATTCCTTTGGAATCAAAGAAGCACACAAGCATGCATTTCACTTTTGACTTTGGTCTGGGTGATCCCTTTGAGCACCATTGCAAACTTTGGCATTTTGTTCCTGGATCTTACTGAAAAAACTAACTTTCATCACCAGTGATAATACGGCTCAACAATTCTGGATTGAATTCTGTTTGCTGTAACAGATCGCCTGCCACATTTTTCTGTGTTTCTGGGGGACCATTTTTCCACAAGTTTTTCTCATACCATTATCTTCAGTTATTATTATACGAACCATTTCTTGATTGATGTTCAGTTCTTCTGCAATCATTTTCATGGATAATCTTCGATCAGATTGTACGAGTTCAGGCATCCTGGCCAAGTTGACATCTGTCCGTGAGGTTGATGGTCATCCACTGCGGCCTTCATCTTCAATATTCGTTCTGCCTTCACTAAACATTTAATGCCAACGAAAAACTTGAGCTCTTGACATAACCTCCTCTCCAAAAGCCTTCTGAAGCTTACCGTAACTTGTTGTAGCATTTTCATCTAATTTAACGCAAAAAGAAATGGCATACCATTGCGCAATATTATGCAGTTCCATTTCCATGACGAGAGACACAAACACGTGTTAACTTATTACAGCACAACTCACGGCTGAGCAGTTGCATCAATGTGCCACATGGACTAGAAGCAGCTTATAGACCAAGGTCAAGGATATTGTGCCTATGCAAGCCTGCAGGGTTGCCACATCTTGCAAAGAAAATCAGTCTTATTAATTTATTGTCACACCTCATACACTGTGGTTGTTTTTTGTGAAATAGTGTGGTAGAGAGAATGGGGAATTACCTGCTCGCTCTTCATATTGCAGACCTACAAAGGAGGGAAATGCACCACAAAAATCAATGGCCTACCTTGTCTCATGCTTCTGACCTCTACCTGGCTTTCAACCCAGTTAAACCCTCAGAATACAATTTATCCCTTAATATAGCTCTACTGCACTTAAATGTGGTAAGCGAATTTAATATTTGTTCTTAATGCACTGCATTTAACTAAAACATCAGTTTTATATTTACAAAACACTATTTTTAATACTATGCAGTATTTCCATTCCCTGCATTGCAGAAACTATTAGTCCTAGAGAAAAAATGAATAGGATGCTTTTTGTAGGAATTTTTGTACAGGGAAAATTTTTACTAGATGCAGCAGTTTTTGAGATATTCAAGAAAAAACATAAAAAAGTGACATTTAAATGCCCTCCCACACCCGAACCCAAACCAACACCAACACCAACACCCACACCCAAACCACCACCCACACCTCCACCCACACCCACACGCTCACCCTACTGGTCAGGATTTTTAGTATGTTGTTTATGATACTGCCCCCCACTGCTGTACAAAAATTTGCGACTTCAAAAATTTTTTCCCTTGGCTGACATTTTTTGGTCTTCATTGATGTAAATGTGGTTCATGGTGTGGGTTCCTGTTGTCACATCCTAGTTCATGAACCATGGGCAATGTATGAGTGGCCAAGTAAGTGGTCCTGACAGTCAGGATACCAGTTACTTTGGAATAAGGCTGGGCATCTTGGACATATTCTGAGTCGTGGTCACCTTTGTGCTCAGACCGCCAAGACTATCAGATTCACCAGTTAGTCCCTCAACTGTTTGGGATAAAACTCAATGGAACCCGGGGCAAGTAAGGCTAGCAACCTGCTTCCCTGGTACTTTAAATATAATGCTGGCAACAGTCAGAGCAAAATGCCTTGGACCTTTGGAGGTGACAGAGTCCCACCTCTAATTGACAAACCAGGGACTCCTAAGATACGACTTGGCAAACGAATGGTAACGAGATGGGGAGCTATTAATATCAATGAGGGCTACTCTGGGAAGAAGGCAGAGCTGGCAGAGGCTGCAAGTAAGATGGGGTTGGACGTTTTAGCTGTTAGTGACATTCGGGTAAGGGGTGAGAAAGAAGAGGAAGTGGGAGAATACAAGGTCTACCTGTCAGGAGTCAAAACAGGAATAGCACAATGGGGTGTAGGGCTTTACATCAGGAAAGAAATGGAACCCAGGGTAGTTACAATAAGGTATGTGAACGAATGACTGATGTGGATAGATTTGACAGTGTCTAGCAAGAAAATTAGGATTGTGTCAGTATATTCGCATTGTGAACGGGCAGATCAAGATAAGATGGATAGTTTTTATGACGCAAAGGGCAAGGACAGTGTTCTGCTCATGGGTGATTTTAATGCCAGGATTGGGAATCGAACAGAAGGGTATGAAAAGGCTATGGGTAAATTTGGAGAGGATATGGAGGCCAACAGGAATCTACATCTACATCTACATTTATACTCCACAAGCCACCCAACGGTGTGTGGCGGAGGGCACTTTACGTGCCACTGTCATTACCTCCCTTTCCTGTTCCAGTCGCGTATGGTTCGCGGGAAGAACGACTGTCTGAAAGCCTCTGTGCGCGCTCTAATCTCTCTAATTTTACATTCGTGATCTCCTCGGGAGGTATAAGTAGGGGGAAGCAATATATTCGATACCTCATCCAGAAACGCACCCTCTCGAAACCTGGCGAGCAAGCTACACCGCGAAGCAGAGCGCCTCTCTTGCAGAGTCCGCCACTTGAGTTTGTTAAACATCTCCGTAACGCTATCACGGTTACCAAATAACCCTGTGACGAAACGCGCCGCTCTTCTTTGAATCTCCTCTATCTCCTCCGTCAACCCGATCTGGTACGGATCCCACACTGATGAGCAATACTCAAGTATAGGTCGAACGAGTGTTTTGTAAGCCACCTCCTTTGTTGATGAACTACATTTTCTAAGGACTCTCCCAATGAATCTCAACCTGGTACCCGCCTTACCAACAATTAATTTTGTATGATCATTCCACTTCAAATCGTTCCGCACGCATACTCCCAGATATTTTACAGAAGTAACTGCTACCAGTGTTTGTTCTGCTATCATATAATCATACAATAAAGGATCCTTCTTTCTATGTATTCGCAATACATTACATTTGTCTATGTTAAGGGTCAGTTGCCACTCCCTGCACCAAGCGCCTATCCGCTGCAGATCTTCCTGCATTTCGCTACAATTTTCTAATGCTGCAACTTCTCTGTATACTACAGCATCATCCGCGAAAAGCCGCATGGAACTTCCGACACTATCTACTAGGTCATTTATATATATTGTGAAAAGCAATGGTCCCATAACACTCCCCTGTGGCACACCAGAGGTTACTTTAACGTCTGTAGACGTCTCTCCGTTGATAACAACATGCTGCGTTCTGTTTGCTAAAAACTCTTCAATCCAGCCACACAGCTGGTCTGATATTCCGTAGGCTCTTACTTTGTTTATCAGGCGACAGTGCGGAACTGTATCGAACGCCTTCCGGAAGTCAAGAAAAATAGCATCTACCTGGGAGCCTGTATCTAATATTTTCTGGGTCTCATGAACAAATAAAGCGAGTTGGGTCTCACACGATCGCTGTTTCCGGAATCCATGTTGATTCCTACATAGTAGATTCTGGGTTTCCAAAAACGACATGATACTCGAGCAAAAAACATGTTCTAAAATTCTACAACAGATCGACGTCAGAGATATAGGTCTATAGTTTTGCGCATCTGCTCGACGACCCTTCTTGAAGACTGGGACTACCTGTGCTCTTTTCCAATCATTTGGAACCTTCCGTTCCTCTAGAGACTTGCGGTACACGGCTGTTAGAAGGGGGGCAAGTTCTTTCGCGTACTCTGTGTAGAATCGAATTGGTATCCCGTCAGGTCCAGTGGACTTTCCTCTGTTGAGTGATTCCAGTTGCTTTTCTATTCCTTGGACACTTATTTCGATGTCAGTCATTTTTTCGTTTGTGCGAGGATTTAGAGAAGGAACTGCAGTGCGGTCTTCCTCTGTGAAACAGCTTTGGAAAAAGGTGTTTAGTATTTCAGCTTTACGCTTGTCATCCTCTGTTTCAATGCCATCATCATCCTGAAGTGTCTGGATATGCTGTTTCGAGCCACTTACTGATTTAACGTAAGACCAGAACTTCCTAGGATTTTCTGTCAAGTCGGTACATAGAATTTTACTTTCGAATTCACCGAACGCTTCACGCATAGCCCTCCTTACACTAACTTTGACATCGTTTAGCTTCTGTTTGTCTGAGAGGTTTTGGCTGCGTTTAAACTTGCAGTGAAGCTCTCTTTGCTTTCGCAGTAGTTTCCAAACTTTGTTGTTGTACCACGGTGGGTTTTTCCCGTCCCTCACAGTTTTACTCGGCACGTACCTGTCTAAAACGCATTTTACGATTGCCTTGAACTTTTTCCATAAACACTCAACATTGTCAGTGTCGGAACAGAAATTTTCGTTTTGATCTGTTAGGTAGTCTGAAATCTGCCTTCTATTACTCTTGCTAAACAGATAAACCTTCCTCCCTTTTTTTTATATTCCTATTAACTTCCAAATTCAGGGATGCTGCAATGGCCTTATGATCACTGATTCCCTGTTCTGCACTTACAGAGTCGAAAAGTTCGGGTCTGTTTGTTACCAGTAGGTCCAAGATGTTATCTCCACGAGTCGGTTCTCTGTTTAATTGCTCGAGGTAATTTTCAGATAGTGCACTCAGTATAATGTCACTCGATGCTCTGTCCCTACCACCCGTCCTAAACATCTGAGTGTCCCAGTCTATATCTGGTAAATTGAAATCTCCACCTAAGACTATAACATGCTGAGAAAATTTATGTGAAATGTATTCCAAATTTTCTCTCAGTTGTTCTGCCACTAATGCTGCTGAGTCGGGGGGTCGCTAAAAGGAGCCAATTATTAACCTAGCTCGGTTGTTGAGTGTAACCTCCACCCATAATAATTCACAGGAACTATCCACTTCTACTTCACTACAGGATAAACTACTACTAACAGCGACGAACACTCCACCACCGGTTGCATGCAATCTATCCTTTCTAAACACCGTCTGTACCTTTGTAAAAATTTCGGCAGAATTTATCTCTGGCTTCAGCCAGCTTTCTGTACCTATAACGATTTCAGCTTCAGTGCTTTCTATCAGCGCTTGAAGTTCCAGTACTTTACCAACGCAGCTTCGACAGTTTACAACTACAATACCGATTGCTGCTTGGTCCCCGCATGTTCTGACTTTGCCCCGCACCCGTTGAGGCTGTTGCCCTTTCTGTACTTGCCCGAGGCCATCTAACCTAAAAAACCGCCCAGCCCACGCCACACAACCCCTGCTACCCGTGTAGCCGCTTGTTGCGTGTAGTGGACTCCTGACCTATCCAGCGGAACCCGAAACCCCACCACCCTATGGCGCAAGTCGAGGAATCTGCAGCCCACAAGGTCGCAGAACCGTCTCAGCCTCTGATTCAGACCCTCCACTCGGCTCTGTACCAAAGGTCCGCAGTCAGTCCTGTCGACGATGCTGCAGATGGTGAGCTCTGCTTTCATCCCGCTAGCGAGACTGGCAGTCTTCACCAAATCAGATAGCCGTCGGAAGCCAGAGAGGATTTCCTCCGATCCATAGCGACACACATCATTGGTGCCGACATGAGCGACCACCTGCAGATGGGTGCACCCTGTACCCTTCATGGCATCCGGAAGGACCCTTTCCACATCTGGAATGACTCCCCCCGGTATGCACACGGAGTGCACTTTGGTCTTCTTCCCCTCCCTTGCTGCCATATCCCTAAGGGGCCCCATTACGCGCCTGACGTTGGAGCTCCCAACTACCAGTAAGCCCACCCTCTGCGACCGCCCGGATCTTGCAGACTGAGGGGCAACCTCTGGAACAGGACAGGCAGCCATGTCAGGCCGAAGATCAGTATCAGTCTGAGTATCAGCCAGAGACAGAGCCTGAAACCGGTTCGTCAGACAAACTGGAGAGGCCTTCCGTTCAGCCCTCCGGAATGTCTTTCGCCCCCTGCCACACCTTGAGACGACCTCCCACTCTACCACAGGTGAGGGATCAGCCTCAATGTGGGCAGTATCCCGGGCAACCACAGTCGTAGCCCGATCGGGGGATGCGTGGGACGAGCTGGCCGTCCCCGACAAACTCCCATCCGGACCCCCACAGTGATGCCCATTGGCAACAGCCTCAAGCTGTGTGACCGAAGCCAACACTGCCTGAAGCTGGGAGCGAAGGGATGCCAACTCAGCCTGCATCCGAACACAGCAGTTGCAGTCCCTATCCATGCTAAAAACTTATGCAAAGAACGTCTGAACTAATCTACAGAGAGCGCAAACAGATCGACACAAAATTTAAACGGTTATTAAAATACGAGATTACCTAGTAAATGCAGTAACTTGTGCACTGCTGACACACTGCTCGGCGGCAGAAGGAGACTACGCGAATTTACACTATTCAGGTACTAAAACGCGATGCTACAACTCTCAAATACTATAATACGCCCGAAATTTATGAATTAAACAATGCAAGTAACAAAAACACGCAAAGAAATTAAGAATTAAACTATGTAACAAATGAGTGAGCTAGGAGTATACGACTTGCTGCTGCAGCTGCTTATCCAACGGCGGCAGGGAGCACACTGACTGTGACCAACCGACACTGGCCGTTCAAAACAAAAACAGAAGACAGACGACTACGCGAATTTACACTATTCAGGTACTAAAACGCGATGCTACAACTCTCAGATACTATAATACGCCCGAAATTTATGAATTTAACAATGCAAGTAACAAAAACACGCAAATAAATTAAGAATTAAACTATGTAACAAATGAGTGAGCTAGGAGTATACGACTTGCTGCTGCAGCTGCTTATCCAACGGCGGCAGGGAGCACAACTCTTTAATTTCTGTGCCAGTATGGGCTTAGTAATCAAAAACTCCTTTTTTAAACATAAGAACATTCACCGGTATACTTGGGAAGGCAGGGGAACAAGATCTGTCATTGACTGTATAGTAACAGATCAGGAATTCAGGAAGGCTGTGAGGGACACATTGTATTCAGGGGATTCTTTGATGACACTGACCACTATTTAATCTGCAGTGAAATTGGTATTGTGAGGCCAAAAGTACAGGAGGTCAGGTCCATATGTAGGAGGATAAGAGTGGAGAAACTTCAGGATAAGGAAATCAGACAAAAGTACATAACAGTGATCTCAGAAAGGAACCAGTTAGTTGAATGTAGTCAGTGTAAAGGTAGGATGAAGCAAACAGCTTGGTGGAATGACACAGTCAAGGCAGCCTGTAAAAGAAGAAAGAAGACATATCAAAAATGGCTACATACTAGAACTCAGGTAGACAAAGAAAGTTATGAAACTTCCTGGCAGATTAAAACTGTGTGCCCGACTGAGACACGAACTCGGGACCTTTGCCTTTCGCGGGCAAGTGCTCTACCAACTGAGCTACCGAAGCACGACTCACGCCCAGTACTCACAGCTTTACTTCTGCCAGTACCTCGTCTCCTACCTTCCCAACTTTACAGAAGCTCTCCTGCGAAACTTGCAGAACTAGCACTCCTGAATGAAAGGATATTGCGGAGACATGGCTTAGCCACAGCCTGGGGGATGTTTCCAGAATGAGATTTTCACTCTGCAGCGGAGTGTGCGCTGATATGAAACTTCCTGGCAGATTAAAACTGTGTGCCCGACCGAGACCCGCGAAAGGCAAAGGTCCCGAGTTCGAGTCTCGGTCGGGCACACAGTTTTAATCTGCCAGGAAGTTTCATATCAGTGCACACTCCGCTGCAGAGTGAAAATCTCATTCTGGAAAGAAAGTTATATTGAAGAAAGAAACAATGCCAAACAGATAATTGCAGCATCCAAGAGGAAATCCTTGGACGACTTTGGAAACAGGTTGGAGACTTTGGGTCAAGCTGCTGGAAAACCATTCTGAAGTGTAATTAGCAGTCTTCGAAAGGGAGGTAAGAAGGAAATGACAAGTATTTTGGACAGGTCAGGAAAACTGCTGGTGAATCCTGTTGATGCCTTGGGCAGATGGAGGGAATATTTTGAAGAGTAGCTCAATGTAGGTGAAAATACGATCAGTAATGTTTCAGATTTTGATGTACAATGGGATAGGAATGATGATGGAAATAGGATCACATTTGAGGAAGTGGAGAAAATGGTCAATAGATTGCAGTGCAATAAAGCGGCTGGGGTGAATGAAATTAAGTCGGAACTCATCAAATACAGTGGTATGTCAGGTCTTAAATGGCTACACAGGATAATTGAAATGGCGTGGGAGTCAGGACAAGTTCCATCAGACTGGATAAAAGCAGTAATCACACCGATCTTTAAACATGGAAACAGAAAAGATTGTAACAACTACAGAGGTATCTCTTTAATCAGTGTTGTGGGTAAAATCTTCTCAGGTATTGTTGAAAGGAAAGTGCGAGTATTAGTTGAGGACAAATTGGATGAAAATCAGTGTGGGTTTAGGCCTCTTAGAGGTTGTCAGGACCAGATCTTTAGCTTACGGCAAATAATGGAGAAGTGTTACGAGTGGAACAGGGAATTGTATCTATGCTTTATAGATCTAGAAAAGGCATATGACCGGGTTCCTAGGAGGAAGTTATTGTCTGTTCTATGACATTATGGAATAGGAGGCAAACTTTTGCAAGCAATTATAGGTCTTTACATAGATAGTCAGGCAGCAGTAAGAGTTGACGGTAAATTGAGTTCATGGTTCAGAGTAGTTTCATCAGGGGTTAGACAAGGCTGCAACCTGTCTCCACTGCTGTTCATATTATTTATGGATCATATGTTGAAAACAATAGACTGGCTGGGTGAGATTAAGATATGTGAACACAAAATAAGCAGTCTCGCATATGCGGATGACTTAGTTGTGATGGTAGATTTGATTGAAAGTTTGCAAAGTAATATTTCAGAGCTAGATCAGAAATGTAAGGACTATGCTATGAAGATTAGCATCTCCAAAACGAAAGTAATTTCAATGGGAAAGAGATATAAATGGATTGAGTGCCAAATAGGAGGAACAAAGTTAGAACAGGTGGAGGGTTTCAAGTACTTAGGATGCATATTCTCACAGGATGGCAACATAGTGAAAGAACTGGAAGCGAGGTGTAGCAAAGCTAATGCAGTGAGCACTCAGCTATGATCTACTCTCTTCTGCAAGCAGGAAGTCAGTACCAAGACAAAGTTATCTGTGCACCGTTCAATCTTTCGACCAACTTTGTTGTATGGGAGCGAAAGCTGGGTGGATTCAGGTTACCTTATCAATAAGGTTGAGGTTACGGATATGAAAGTAGCTAGGATGACTGCAGGTACTAGTAGATGGGAACAATGGCAGGAGGGTGTCCACAATGAGGAAATCAAAGAAAAACTGGGAATGAACTCTATAGATGTAGCAGTCAGGGCGAACAGGCTTAGATGGTGGGGTCATGTTACACGCATGGGAGAAGCAAGGTTACCCAAGAGACTCATGGGTTCAGCAGTAGAGGGTAGGAGGAGTCAGGGTAGACCAAGGAGAATGTACCTGGATTCGGATAAGAATGATTCTGAAGTAATAGGCTTAACATCAGAAGAGGCACCAATGTTAGCACTGAATAGGGGATCATGGAGGAATTTTATAAGGGGGACTATGCTCCAGACTGAACGCTGAAAGGCATTATCAGTCTTAAATGATGATGATGACGATGATGATGAAAATGATGATGATGATTGATGTAAATTGCATCCATCACTGTTGAAAAACAAGCAAGTTTGCGATTCACAGTCATGTGGACAATACAATGCTAATTTTACAGTAATTGTGATTTATGAAGCAGAGGCCACAAACATCTTTGTCGCAGGAAGAAAATTTGGTATAAGAGAAGCAAATGTTCATAGGTGGCTTCATATTACAGATAAATTAAATAATGACAAATGTTCATGGAGCTTGTATTTATCACAGATCTCTCAGCCATCACAAAGTCCCAAGTGACTGGAAAAAAGTGCAGGTGACTCCTGTTTATAAGACGGGGAAAAGAACAGACCCACAAAATTACAGACCAATATCCCTCACATTAGTTTATTGCAGAATCCTTGAACATATTCGCACTTCAAATGTAATGAATTTTCTTGAGACTGAGAAGCTTATGCGCCCAAATTGGCATGGTTTTAGAAAACATTGCTTGTGCAAAACTCAGCCTTCCCTTTTCTTATGGGATACACTGCGAACTATGGATGAAGGCCAGCTGGTGGATTTCATATTCCTAGATTTCCAGAAAGCATTTGACATGGTGCCCAATTGAAGACAGTGGATGAAGATATAAGCATATGAAATAAGTTTCCAGATATGTGAGTGGCCCTAAAACTTCTTATGTAATGGAACACAGTATGCTATCCTTGATGGTGACTGTTCATAAGAGACAAAGGTATCACTAGGAGTGCCCCAGGGAAATATGATTGGACTGCTATTATTTTCTGTATACATAAATGATTTGGTGGATATGGTAGGCAACAATCTGTGGGTGTTTGCTGATGATGCTGTGGTGTACAGTAGGGTGTGGAAGTTGAGTGGCTGGGAGGATACGAAATTTCTAGTTGTTGTGATGAATGACAGCTAGCTCTAAATGTAGAAAAATGTAAGTTAATGCAGATGAGTAGGAAATACATACCTACAATGTTTGGATACAGCATTAGTAGTGTCCTGCTTGACAAAGTCACATTGTTTAAATATCTGGAAGTAACATTGCAAAGCAATATGAAATGGAATTAGCATGTGAAGATAGTGGTAGTGAATGTAAATGGTCGACTTCAGTTTATTGGGATAATTTTAGGAAAGGAGACTACATATAGGACACTAGTGCAACCCATTCTTGAGTACTGCTCAGGTGTTTGGGATTAATACGAGGTTGTATTATAGGAAGACATCAAAGCAATTCAAACGTGGGCTACTAGATTTGTCACCAGCAGGTTCAAGCAACATGCAAGTGTTACAGAGATGTTCTTTTTGAGTAGCATTATTAAGAAAATGTAGAGAACTGGCATTTGAAGGTGACTGCAGAATGATTCTACTGTCACCAACATGTTTCATGTAAGGACCAGTTTGTGGTACTGGAATGGTTGTTTGGATCATTTGGTCTGGATATTTAATGATTACTTCCTGTTTTTAATGTTTGTGAGTATGATGGTTGTTCCATTTATTATTTCACTCTGTTACTACTTTGTGTGTGCTTTTGCATTGCTCAGTTGTTACTCTGTTGCAATTGATGTTATGCTACATAAGGAATGGCTTCAACTGCCACCTTTGTTTTTGTTTTAAATGTATGGTTTTGAGTCTGGTTCATTAGTGACTGGGAGGGGTTCAGTGTTGAGTTTCTCTGTACAAAGTGCCTTTTGGACGCACAATTTGGTTAGAATGGTGTTCCACTATCACAGTGTAGTTTAGGTGTGCAGAGTTTTGATATATTAATTATGCATTTTGTGTAATATTACTTTATGTGGATTATGATTGGGTATGGGATGGATGGCACCACCTTTTTCTAGGTTAGTGAGGACATGAAACAATGTGCTTGGTGCTTTTAATGTTTGTGTAAGTTATTGTCTGGTTTCCTCTTCTTAAGGACTCTATGGACTTCATTGTCTTGTTCTTCTATGTTAATATGTGTGGTGCCACCGCCAGACACCACACTTGCTAGGTGGTAGCCTTTAAATCGGCCGTGGTCCGCTAGTATACGTCGGATCCGCGTGTCGCCACTGTCAGTGATTGCAGACCGAGCGCCACCACACGGCAGGTCTAGAGAGACGTCCTAGCACTCGCCCAGTTGGACAGACGGCTTTGCTAGCGATGCTACACTGACAACTACGCTCTCATTTGCCGAGACGATAGTTAGCATAGCCTTCAGCTACGTCATTTGCTACGACCTAGCAAGGCGCCATTACCAGTTAATATTGAGATTGTAAAACCTGTACAGTCAAGAGCGATGTTCACCAATTATGAATTAAAGTTAAGTATTCCAGAAGCTATGTACTATTTTTGGCTACTCTAATTCCTTGTCATTTTCCAGACCTCACGCCAGCCTGCGTGAGCTTAAACGCGTGCCTTTCGGCTACCCGTTCAAGTGGATTGGCTGTCGGGTCAGTCCACTACAATATGTATGTGCCTCTTGGTTTATGCCATTGGATTTCCATATGGACATTTCTAAGTTCGTGATTCTGCATGTGAATATTACACATATGTAGCTATTGGTTTTACTGATTGGCTTCTACTAGGTTATTTTATAGGCCATTGTTACATAGAATTAGAGGATTTGCCATATGAGATATTCTCCAGCAATTGTTCACAATATGTGTTGTATATGTTACTTTTAATTCTGTGGGTACACATTGATGGTGGATGTTACTAATGTTGGCAACATTGTTTTGTCCAGTACATTTCATGGAATTAGAAATGTTGGTGACTTGTTTCTTTGGAGAAATTACTTATTTATGGGCTTTTACTTACACAAATTACACATTTGCTATGTCAATGTGCTCTTGGACCTTAGAGATATAACTGAGTTTGCTGTGTAGTAATAACAATAGAACATGTGTTTGTACTTTCTGTGACTTCAACATAATTTGTAGACTACATTTTAGACCATGACTTACATTGTTTAAGTACTGGGGTTCATTAGAGTATATTTGATATTGTTTTAATGGGTTTGCATTATGCAGTAAATGTTTGTTCATTAGTTTTTTTGTTGCATTTGTTTACTCAAATCAGGAAATAACTAGTAGTGGTACAGGGTACCTTCTGCCACATATCGTATGGTGGCCTGTGGAGTATGTATGTAGATGTAGATGAACTGAAGCAGGGAATGTTTCATGAATTAGAATAGCTGGTGGTTCAGTATGGGCAAAATAAATACAATGAAGGCTTTTTGATTACTCAAGAAATTGTCCAAATCAAGACCCTGAAGATAAAGAGAGTTTTCCAACTCCATGTTTTGTGGAATTCAAAACAAGCAGTGGCTGGTGCATGAGGATGATATAGAAGGTGACACAGAACAACAGTAGCTCAACAACCTCCCAAGATGTTTGATGCAAATCTATTTGTGCACCAGAGTCATAAAATCAGTCAACCTAAGAAAATGGCATGACTGCTTGTTAGGCCATATAAGAAATGCTGTTTATCTTGATATGCTGTAAAATGTTATTGTCAGTGTGAAGAGTGTTTCTATGATAAGTTCTAGCAATGAAAACATCAGAATAATAATAATGCTGGATGTGCTAACAGGTGGAAGGAAGCTGCCCCCATATGTGATTCTTCATAGGACAACCATACCATAAGAGAAACCGCCTGCAGGACTTATCTATAAATATCAATAAAAGGTGTGGTTGACTAATGACCCTATGTTAGATTAGTTGAAGGTTGTTTGGAACAGAATTCCTGCTTTTTGCTTAACAAAAGGAAAATGTTGGTGCAAGATCTTTGATTTGATTTCAGAGACCAATACTTGGATCTCACAACTTCATTTAATGGAAGTTGTTGTGAAGCTACCCTTTAAGGCTCAGGTCTGACAGCTTTACAGTGAGTTTCTTCTTCAAGGAGACCATGTCCTCACTCCATGAGGAATGTTAAAGAAACCCTCAATATCCATGCTGGGCCAGTGTCTCCTTATTTCCGAGGCTGAATCCCAATTGAATGTGTAATGAATGGAATAAAAAAGTGCTGCATATCAAATGCCATGGACAGCTCAGAAAATGGCATTGTATGGGAAGAGTGCCAGGAAGGAAGAAATGGCAGTAGACTTGTAAATGAAGCTGATGATACCAGTGGTGATGTTTAAAAATAGTGGTACCATAGACTGCTGATGTAAATAGTAAACAAAAAAGGGAGTGAAGATAAAAATTATTGCAAAGCATTTATTTATATGAAATGTATTCACAGATTGTGAATATGATATTAAATCAGCTGTGTGGTTAACTATAGAAACATGGAAATTAATATCAGACTGGGACTTGAACCCAGGTTTTCTGCTTATTGTGAGCAGTCACCTTAACCGCATCAGCTTTCTGTGCATGACTCCAGGACCGACCAAACTTCAGTATGTCATACTGACCATGTCCCATAGTCTGTATAGTTTGATGAAAATGTCCTTCAGACATGTCTGAACGACATTTACATCAAACTATGCAGACACGGCACTAACTGCATTTCTTTTTGTTTATTTTATTTCTCCTTGTATTTCCAAAACATGGACCATCAATAAATGGCATAAGTTTAGGCATAATGTTAATTTGTTTAGGTAGGTACATCACATCAGTACAATTGTTATTAGTAAGAATATGTTTAAGATTTCTCAAGGAGTCTCTTAATAAGGTCTTGTAGTTGGGTAAATATGGTATGTTTTTTATCATTTGGAAAACCTATGATACCATTCGTAGGCACAATATTCTCAAAAAATTTTGTCTAAAATGAGAAGTCAAGTGCAGTACTTCTTATTTGTCAATGATTTTTCAAATTTTTATAACTCCTACAGTACTCCAACAGCAAGTTATCAATAGCAAATCACAGTAAGGGGGTTGAACTAATGAGTTAAACATATGTGTTTCAGAATTTTGATAAACAAATACCAGTGCTTATTTAGGGTTGCAGTCAACTTCTGCTCTGGTAACTGAAGATACCAAGTATTACTATAGAGTTAATGATGTACAGGTTGACAGTACCTTTGGATGTGTTATCAACTCAATTTTATGACATTTCAAATGTTCTCTACCATCTCATTGGAATATTACCAGTTTCTCTAATCATGGAGACTCCTAATGACAGCCCTATTATTTTCCCTCGTTGTGTCCTCACACTTGATTTATCAAGCACATTTATTGTGGTCAGTTCAGAGTTACATTTTATTTTAGGGGCACAATACAATTGAACTGTGAAATTCTTCATCTGCCCAGAATTCCTGAGTAACTTTCAATTGGTACAGCCCATGTATTGAGAAAATAAACACGCACAGACTATTCAGGACAATCACCTCTGTCTACTAATGGTGGTGGAGGGTTTCCCATTCTTCTGGTTGCTGTAGTGCACCAGAATTCTGAGCAAAGACTTAGCAAATGTGGAAACCAAGAAAGCACATACTGAAGTTCCACTGGGCAGTTGTGCAGTCTACCTACATGCTATCACTTCACCACTGAGGTACAGATTCCTCTGTCAGTGGAAATAATAGTAGCTGGAAGTGATGGACAATAAGCTGCAGTTAAGTCAGCTTTTCAGCGGTGAATGGGACATGGCTTTCTGTTTTGACAAGAGAATCTTCTAGTGTGTGACTCTTGTGGCTTACATATTACAGTACACAGTGTTTTAACTGATTGTAGTCAAGGCTAATGGTTGATTTTCCAGCTAAAATGCTGTATATTTCAACAGACGAAGAGAAATAATAATAATAATAATAGTAATTTTATTGTCATTCGGCCATTACAGCAGTGGACAACGTCAGACATATAATACAATATAACTGTTAATTCAAAGAAAACAAGAGGCATGTCATTAATACTGCAAAATTATATTACATTTGAAATAATCATTTATGTTGTAGAATGGGTGAGCAACTATTCATTTTTACAGTTTTTATTTGAATGATTGTTCAGTTGTTCTTGTACATATTGTGGAAACTTATTAAATAATTTGTGCTCCACCTGTTCATAGCGGTTAAGTGACTTTGACAGTCAGGTAAGGAGTATAAGTGCATCTGCTCCTTCTCGTGTTGTAGAAATGTATATTTTCTCTACGTTTTGCTTCCAGTAGCTTATTTTTTGTGTGGAGTAAAACATAGTAAATACATAGGTTTATTACAGTCATGATTTTTTGTTCACAGAACAATAGTTTGAAGTGTGCTGTATATGGGGAACCAGTAATTATCCTAATGATTTTCTTTTTTAGTATCAGGATGTCACACACTGAACTTGAGTTCCCCTATAAAATAATACCATATGTTCGGATGCTTTGGAAAAAATGCAAAATACAACATTCAGACATAATTTCGAGATACACAGTCCACAAGTCCCTGTAGCAAATACATCACTCTAGACAGTGTACCACTAATATAATGTACATGTTGACCCCATTATAATTTTTCATCTGTATATACCCCGAAAAACTTAACACAACTAGGATCATCAGATGGAGGGTTGTCTTTTAGACTAAAAACCATCTTCTACGTTTTGTTATCATTCAGTAGGAAGCCATTTTCTTTAAGCCAATAGGATGCTTGAGCCATTGTCTGTGCAACACAAGCTTTGAGACTACTGAAATCATTACTATAATGAAGGAAAGTTGTATCATCTGAATATAGTACTGTCATGGACTTGATGAATGATGGCAGATCATTAATCATTATTAGGAACATAAAAGTCCCCAGTACAGATCCCTGTGGTACACCTGTTTTAACTAATTCATTACTGGACTTTTCTTTACCTACACAAACAGCTTGCTTGTAATCCTGTAGGTATGATTTTAATAGTTGAAGGCTTTTACCTCCAGTGCTGTAGTACTCCATTTTTTCTAGGAGTATTTTATGCTCTACATAGTAAAAATCCTTACTTAGATCACAGAAGGTGACCCGAGCAAATTCTTTATCTTCAAACACTTGATGGATGTGTTTGACTACTGAGTCTATAGCATCAACAGTTGACAAGTTTTTCCTAAAACCATACTGTGATTCGCAAATTATTCCTGCATTTTCGAAGTACACAGATAAATGTTGGTATATTACACATTCAAACACTTTAGAGAGAACTGGGACTATGGAAATTGGTCTGTAACTTGAAGGTGAGTCAGTATCTCCTTTTTTGTATATTGGGACTACCCTAGACACTTTTAGCTCATTAGGAAAATATCCCTCAGATATACACTTATTTATGCAGTATGTTAAAGGATACACAATACAATCTATTACTTTTTTTTAGAATGTTACAGGAAACGTCATATATGTCTACACTCTCAGATGATTTTAGATGTTTAACTATTTTTAGGACAAGACCAGGTGGGACCTGAGAGAAGCTAAACATACTTGTATTTACTAGTGGTTTACAGACATTTTTTGAAAGAACATCAGAAGAGCTAATGACAGGTTTGGTGATAGCAATTCCTACTTCTTATACTGATTTAATAAAGAAATCATTGAATTTCTGAGGGCATATACTGATTTTTTTTATTTCTTTCATTTTTAGTAACACTGTTTATTAGTTTTCATGCAGCTTTGCACTTATTTGTGGAATTCACAATACAGATGAAGTTCTGTGTTCTTTTGGTTTCCACAATGGCTTTTTGTACTTATTCCTACTTTGAACATAGACTGATCTGGCATGGTCGGTCTTCAGATTTTTATGTATACTGTGCAACAACATAACTTGGTTTTTGAGATTTGTTAGTTGTGCAACATACCATGGGTTTTGTTTGTTTATACCCTTGCCTTTGGTGCCTTTGTTGATTATTTTGCATTTCTTTATCAGAATGCTGTCATTAAATTGTGTCAAAACTGCTTTGAAAAACCTTTCTGATATTGGTTTTGCTGACAGATCTGTACAAAGACTATAATTTGTGTCACCATACCATTGGCCAAACAAGTCTCTGTTAGTAAGGGACTTACAAAACCTGTCTATTTTATCATTTGCGACCGATCTAGTGATTACCAGTTTTGGGACAGACTTATCAATGTTACTCTTATCAGCTCAGAACCTACTTATGTAATTTAATGATGCAGAATCATGATCTGAGAATGGGAATACTGCCACATCACATGATTCTTCTGTAGTATTGAAACTGACAAAGATATTGTCAAGACATGCTTCATCTCTTGTGGGTCTTCATCTCTTGTGGGTCTATTATTGATAAAGTGCTTATTGTACTGTCTTAGAAGATTATTGAGCTCAGTGACACTATGTTTGGCTGTTGTTACATCAAAATCTGCATTCAAATCTCCACCTATTACAATGTCATAATGTAACCATTTTGTCTCTCTAAATACATCTAACACCATGTCCAGTTTTTTCTAAAAATACACTAATGTTACCATTAGGTGGTCTGTATAAGGCTATTATCACTAACTTAAAATTGTCACTAACTATGCCAGTGGCTTCAAAATTCTGTTCATCACACAAATAGTCTAGATGCAACATATTAAGGGAGTGGCTGAGTGACTTGTTAGTATACAATGCCACCCCACCCCTTTTATGCACTTTTCTACAGTAACCATTTGCTATTTTATGGTATGTATGATATGGTATGTATTTGAAGACTGGGAAATGTTCTATCAGCTGCCTAATTATTAAGGAAGATATCTCAACATGTTATCAGGTGTTTCACTTATCGTTTTTGGCATGTGAATCACCACAAATAAATCTAAGTTTTTATTTTATCCTTGTCCCAGTAATTCTGACAGTTGCATATGCAGTATAAATGTAGACATAGAAACCTGTTGAAACCAAATCTCTGAAAAAAAAAACTGAATGTTAAGAACTACCACTCAAGATGATTCAAATGTGAAATTATGGTTTGTTGTCTTGGATTTTAACGTGGGTATTTCCTTCATACTTGGACAATCATATAATTTATTTATATAAAGTGTTTCTTCTTTTCAAATTAACACTTTGTTTTAGCTCTGAGTATGTCATACACAACTTTTTGAAAAGAGTTTTGTTATTGATGTGCATCATATTTTTGGCACCAGTGTAATTAGCAGTTAAGCCATCATTATGGTAGTGAATATACGAGGTGGAATCCAAAATTCTCGGGACTGATGCTGCCATCTGGAAAGTAGGAGTAGTAGATCTTTGCACAGCTAGGTGGCGAGATCTGCATATCTGATGAGTCAGTAGGGAGGACGTGTTGCGTGTCCACAGTGATTTCCATAATACTCTGTGTTTGGTGTGTAGCAATTTTACGATGGATCTGCAAACAGGACAGCGCGTGTATATCAAATTCTGTGCGAATCTCAGGAAAAGTGCTATGGAGACCCTATGATTCAACAAGTGTTTGGAGGGCAGAGCATGAGCCATAAGCATGTGTTTGAGTGGCATGCTTGGTTCAGTGCTGGCCGTACAGATGTCGAAGATGATGCTCACACTGGAAGGCCCATTAGCCGCACAGTGCAAGATATCGCAAACTTCAACAATTGGTTCATGCGTATTGACGCTGAGCCATTCAAGACCTTGCAGATGAAGTGGTTATTGGTTATGGGACATGCCAACGAATGTTGACTGATGAATTGGGCATGCATTGTGTTGCCGCAAAATTTGTGCCAAGGATCTCGGCTGCGGATCAGAAGGCACAGCGTGTTGAAGTGTGCACGGACCTTCGTCAGACCGCATCTGATGTTCCAACCTTCTTGTCATGGGTTATCACCAGTGATGAGAGCTAGATTTATGGCTATGACCCAGAGACAAAGCCACAATTGTCCCACAGGAAGAGCCCTAGCTCTCCAATACCCAAAAAAGCGAGACAGGTGAAGAGCAAATTGAAGAGCATGATCATCATTTTCTTTGATATCAGGGGAATTGTGCACAAAGAATTCGTCCCACCCAACCAAACAGTGAATTCTGCGTACCACTGTGATGTTTTGTGATGGCTCTGTGAAAATGTGTGGCGACGACGGCCTGAACTTTGGTGTCAAGCGAACTGGCTGCTGCATCACGATAATGCACCCTGTCACACGTCCTTGCTCACCAGGACCTTTTTGGCAAAAAACAGCATGGCAGTTGTACCCCACCCACCATACTCACCAGACTTGGCACTTTGCGACTTCACGCTATTCCCAAAACTGAAACTCAAGTTGAAAGGCCATCAGTTCGACAGAGGATTCAAGAAGCATCACCCTCAAAGAACAGGACTTCCAGAAAATGTCTGACCAGTGGCAGAAGTGCTGGGACTGGTGTGTACATATGGATAGGAACTATTTCGAGGATGATGGTGACCTTTGGTCCAAAGGTAAGGTTTTCAACAGATGGGAGCACCAGTCCCAAAAATTTTGAATAGCACCTTGTATACCTGTTATGAGTAAAACTGAAAGGGCTAAACATTTAACATTTTCTGTTACTTCTCGGTTATTTTCAGGTGCAATACTTTTAGACACGTGGTGTTTTGCAGAAAATCCCAAATTATATACTGAGAAGGATAAAATAATTGTGGAGGAGCTATACAGAAAAATCAACTACCCAACTTTTGTGGGTCTTTTGAAGGATGAAGAGTTAATTGATGGTGACCATTTATTTGAAGACCTTTTGTCTATTCGTTGCAATTTAACACACTTGACAGTACCGCAGATACTGAAGAAAGACTTAAAAATTTCATGTGGAATACCAATTCCTGTGCTTCCTGTTCTAGTTCAGGTTAGTCTCCTGTAACTTACACAATACTGAATTTTACTTTAAATATGGCAGAACCATGAAATGTAATTTCTGCTTGTGTATGACAGTAAATTGGTCATTTTAATAAAATTTGTGGTCTACAGCCTTCTGCCAGGCATCACATCTTGTCTACCTTAATAAATGTAACTGGCTGAAGGTGACCCACTTAATGGGACATATGTAATATGGCAACTGTTCATGTAAATAATCAGCTAATATGACATTTAGAAGTGTTCAGAGATGTGACTATCATATATCAGACTGGACTACTGGAATATGATAGTCTAGTGAGTGGAGGTAGCGTTTTAGGCTCTACTATTATATTAAAGCTGCTAAGATACCACTGCTACAGAATCCTGATAGACAGAAAGTAGTCAGTATTTGAAAGAAATTGGACTGAGGTGAACACATGTCATGTGTTTAAAAAAAGAAGTCTGGTATGGAGAGATTTTTGTGCACCTTCACACTTCCTGCACAGTGTTTATGTAAAGCAAAATACTATGGATTGCAAAGATCTAAGAAGTTCTTCTAAGATGTATGTAAGTACTGTAGACTGTAGAATGGTAAGGACCAAACTAAAACAAACAGAAAGAAATGGTACATAATTGGATATATGGCCAAAGTAAGAAATAAGCTCAAATAACGTAATAGTCAAGACAGGTACAGAACAAGGATAATCTGTAGCATTTTTTATGTGATCAAGTAAAATTGTTCTCAGCATGAAGATTTGTTTGAATACCACTCTGGTCTATGAGGCATAGTCCTGTTGGAGGTGGGATGCCTTTGCCTTGCTTTCATCAAGTTCATATTTTTGTCATACTCAAACAATTTCCAGAAGTGAAAGAATGGTTGAGTGACACAAAATAGTCCCTTATCTTACTGACGATTGAACCTCAAATTCCTGGATTTGTAATGACTCACTTAGTCACACAGGTTTTAGTTACAACATGAAAACTAAAAATCAATTAAGTGATACTGAAGGTTTCTCAGGTGGAACAGCAATAATTTCATTAAAAGTACATAGAAGAAACTGATATGAAATAACAGAACAAAGGGGATGCAGTCACGAACAGGCTCAAAAAAATAAAAAAATGATGCACATTTGAGGCTGTTAGGATATGAGTTTGTCTTCCACAAAAGTGACATACATGAATGTTTGACAAGTTGTTCACAAGGTGCTGATGTGTACTAAAGTTTGATTTTAATGCAAGTACAATGTTGTTGTGGTCTTCAGTACAAAGACTGGTTTGATGCAGCTTTCCACACTACTCTATTCTGTGCAAGCTTCTTCATCTCTAATTAACTACTGCAACCTACATCCTTCTGAATCTGCTTACTGTATTCATCTCTTGGTCTCCCTCTATGATTTTTACCCTCCATGCTGCCCTCCAACACTAAATTGGTGATGCCTCAGAATACAATACTGATTGAAATTTCTGTATACTGGAATACTTAGATGCATACTTATCTACATACTTGCTAACATTAATTTTCTTGTACACTTTATTCCACATCTTCAGTCTGATGATGAAATTTTGAAATTCATAACACTTAATAAAGAATTGTGCAATTAAGACATTTCTATATTTTAAAGTTGTGTCAAATCTGAATGGTCACCTGCCTCTACCATCGATGTATCTCTCCATCAAGTACATCTACATCTACATCTATACTCCGCGAGCCACCTTACGGTGTGTGGCGGAGGGTACTTATTGTACCACTATCTGATCCCCCCTTCCCTGTTCCATTCACGAATTGTGCGTGGGAAGAACGACTGCTTGTAAGTCTTCGTATTTGCTCTAATTTCTCGGATCTTTTCGTTGTGATCATTACGCGAGATATATGTGGGCGGTAGTAATATGTTGCCCATCTCTTCCCGGAATGTGCTCTCTCGTAATTTCGATAATAAACCTCTCCGTATTGCGTAACGCCTTTCTTGAAGTGTCCGCCACTGGAGCTCGTTCAGCATCTCCGTAACGCTCTCGCGCTGACTAAATGTCCCCATGACGAATCGCGCTGCTTTTCGCTGGATCATGTCTATCTCTTCTATTAATCCAACCTGTAAGGGTCCCATACTGATGAGCAATACTCAAGAATCGGACGAACAAGCGTTTTGTAAGCTACTTCTTTCGTCGATGAGTCACATTTTCTTAGAATTCTTCCTATGAATGAAGTAATGTGTGAGTTGCATTTTGTGTGTGTGTGTGTGTGTGTGTGTGTGTGTGTGTGTTTTGTCTAATTCAGAAGAAGGCCTTTTGTCTGAAAGCTTACTTGTTTAGCAGTCTTTTTGTTGTGCCTGTCTGTGACTCAACATCACCTCTGTATGGTGAGTAGCAATCTGTCCTTTTCATAATATTGCCTTAATTCAAACTTAATTCTTCTTTCTTCTGATATTCCTATGGTGTTAGTTTTGCCATACTTTTTTAAAGTCCAATTGTCAAATGCTGTGTTCTTTCATGATATTTTCATCTGTGGTTGCAGTTTTGGGGTGTCCTTCACATGATCAGTCAAAGGGAAGTACATGTTTGGACGCTGCCACTTAATTATTGACAGTGGTACAGCATACTCCTTCTGCCAACTTTGGATGATAGGTTGTCAGTGAGTAGTCTTTGAAACAAAGAATTTTGTGAATAAACTATATTCCAGTTCCTCCATTAGAATGATATACGTAACATGATTCTACTTCGGAAACTGTACAAACAAAATTCTTTCGCAGATCATTTTAACAATTGACTTTATAGAACTCTGTGCCAATGACCTTGCCACAGTGATAACAGCTGGTTCCTGTCAGATCACCGAAGTTAAGTGCTGTCAGGCTGGGCTAGTGTTTGGATGGGTGATCATCTGGTCTGCCAAGTGCTGTTGGCAAATGGGGTGCACTCAGCCCTTGTGAGGCAAACAGAGGAGCTACTTGATTGAGAAGTAGCAGATCCGGTCTCGGAAACTGACATATGACCGGGAGAGCGATGTGCTGACCACATGCCTCTCCATATCCATATCCAGTGATGCCTGTTGGCTGACGATGACACGGCGGCTGGTCGGTACGGTTGGGCCTTCATGGCCTGTTTGGCAGGAGATTAGTTTTTTTTTTTTTTGTAGTTTTATAGAAGCCCGTACATATATAAAGGATTCTGTATTGTCTGGAAAAATATTTTAATTGTGTTTGCATTGTAACTATTTGTATGTTGTACTCTGTCAGAGTCACCTCATCAACAGACAGGTTCCTGTGGGAAGGGGGGTTCATGATGTTCCCCAACTCTGAAACATTTGGTCGAAGTGCTTCTATTTTTACATACAGCAGTTACCAAATTTCTCAGCTCACTTCTGGAGAATAAAGTGGCATGCTACTCATGTCTGCTTCCAGTGACAAGTCTGATACTGTTCCAGAGACCACAGGTAGGACTGGCAAACGACAGGAAGTTGTGTAAGGATGTAGGGGAAATTGGCCACTGTCCTTAAAGAGCTGGAAGCTGTATTGGCCACGGTGGACAGGCTTCAGGCTGCTGCCCAGCACTGTGCTGGTTTTGTGGCACCTGAGATGAATGCTTGGCTAAAGACTATGTGTCACCTGGCATCCCTGATGTTGCAGCACCTTTGATTTGCACATCCTGGCTGGTTAATACTTACTTTACTATAACTGGTGAATAGTGGAAAGGTCACGAGTATCTCAGCAGAAGGCAAAAGAGGATACTGGCTGCACGGTTGTCACCCTATGCATTCAAAACAGTTTTGACAGTTTTGAGGTATTGGCTACTGCTAAAAGTACCTCTGAACTAATATAGGAGACCTTGTTTTGTGGGACAGAGGCTAATCTTCCAGAAAGGTCCAAAGAGGATGGGATTGCTTATCATTGGGAACATCATTGTTAGACAGGTTGTGGAGTCCCATAGGAAATAGCAGGCACATCAGGAAAGAAGGCCAGTGCATTCTCTGTTTTCTTGCTGGGGGTCACATCAAAGAAGTGGATGTGTCTTTGGTGGCAGTGACTGAGGACATAGGATGCATCCATCTGAAAACTGTGGCTCATGTTGGCACAAACGATGCCTGCCATCTCAGTTGAGAGGTCTTCCATGATTCCTACAGATGGAGACAACTAGCCTTGCTCGTGGGGTGGAAGCAGAGCTAGCATTTTGCAGCAGTGAGGATCTTGGATGAAAATTTCTTGACATCTGCTATCGGGTGGGGAATTATAGAGCCCCTCCCACCTTAATATGTCAGGCATGTACTGCATGCAGAAAGCTACTACTAGGGTAATGGACTATGTGTTGCATGAACGTGTCAGATTTTTAGACAGAGAAATCTCTCCAAAGGCCCAGTAAGATAAGTTACGATTTCAGACGAGGAAGAACACTGTCCTCATTTATTAAAGATAATAGCATTTCTCATTGCAGATTTGAGAACATAAATGTTAGTTTAGTATTGATTAACTGTAGAATTGTCTGTGCCAAGATCCCATAATTAGTCTTACTTATAATAGTAATAATGCCAACAAACCGCTGGGGACATATACCTGGCCGAAACCAGATGTTAATAACAATGAAATTGTAAATTGAGATTGGACTGTATATTGCAAAGATAAGCTGAACACCAGTGGTGGAGCCATGTTTATAGCCAACTGAAATGTATACTGCAAATATATGTTGAATTCTGGTGGCGCAGGCATGTTTATAGTCATGAAAAATATGATAATATCTAGTGAGATTAGTACAGATTCAGAATGATAAATAATTTGGCAGAAGATAGGTATTAAAGGTGGGTCAAACATGGTCATCAGATACTTTTATAGACCCGCCTCAGTAGCAGTAGTGGCGGAACATTTGAGGGGAAATGTGGATAATATTTCATGTAAATTTTGTGGTCATGTATAGTTTTAGGTGGAGATTTGAACTTACCAGCTATAGACTGGGAGACTCGGATGATTAGGGCAAGTTGTAAGGACAAGGAATCACGTGACATTGTTCTAAGTGCTTTATCTGAAAATTACCTTGAGCATTTAATTAGAGAACCAGTTCATGAAGGTAACATTGTAGATCTGCTGGTAACCAACAGACCCGAACTTTTCAATTAAGTTAGCACAGAACAGGGAATCTGTGATCATAAGGCTGTTGCAGTATCACTGAATATGGCTGAAAATAGGAATACAAAGCAAGGTAGGAAGATCTTTCTGTTCAGCTAGAGTTACAAGAAACAAGTTTCAGGTAACCTGACAGATCAACATGAAAATTTCATCTCCAGCACTGACGAAGATGAACATTAATGGACAAAGTTGAAGAGCATTGTACTATATGGTTTTGGCAGGTATGTGCTGAGCAAAGTTGTGAGGAATGGGAAAGACTCATTGCAGTTTTACAGTCATCTTAACAAGCTGCTACAAAAGCAAAGAGAGCTTCACTGCAAATTTAAATTCAGGCAAAGCCTCACAGACAAACAAAAACTGAAGGAAGCCAAAATTAATGTAAGGAGAGCAACGTGTGAAGTGTTTAACAAATTTGAGAGTAAAATTCTAGTGACTTGAAAGAAAATCCTAAGATGTTTTGGTCTTACATTAAATCATTAAACAGATTGAAGCCATCTTTCCAGACACTCTATGACTCTGATGGCACTAAAATGGAGGATGACACAGAAAAGGCTGAAATACTAAACATCTTTTCTCAAAACTGTTTCACAGAGGAAAGTCTAACTTTAGGTCCTCCTCTGGATTGTTATACAAGTTACAGAATGGCATATGGAAATAAATGACCATGAGGTAGAAAAGCAACAGAAATCACTCTACAGAGGAAAGGCCACTGTACCTGATGGAATACCAATGTGATTCTAAATGCAGTATGCAAAAGACCTTGCCCCTCATATAGAAGCAATGTACTGAAGGTCCCTGCAGGATTAAATTATTCCTAATGATTGGAAAAAAAGCACAGGTCATTCCTGTTTTCAGGAAAGGTCATTGTACAAATGTACAAAACTATGCACCTGTATCTTTGATGTAGGATTATGGAATGTTTTATGCTCACGTATTATGAAATTTTTGGAGACAGAAAATCTTCTTTGTAGAAATCAACAATTGTGTGAAACCTGTCTTGCTCTGTTTGTCCATGAGACCCAGAAACCAATAGATACAGGTGCCTAAGTAAAGGGTTTGTGTTCTTTGACCTCCGGGATACATACAGTACAGTTCCGCACTGCCAATTAATGAACAAAATATAAGATACAGGACATCACACACACACACACACACACACACACACACACAAATCCAGTAGATAATGTCGGAAGTTCCATGGTGCTTTTTGCGAATGATAGTGTTGTACACAGAGAACTCACAACACCAGAAAATTATAGTGACATTCAGAAAGACATGCAGGGGATCGACACTCTGTACAGGGAGCGGCAGTTGACCCAAAACTTGAACAAGTGTAATGTATTGTGTATATGAAAACATAAAAACCAATTATTTTATGATCACACAATTGCAGAACAGTCACTGGATGCTAAGTCCATAAAACATCTAGGAGCATGCATGCAGGGCGATTTGAAGTAGAACTACCACAGAAAATTAATTGTGTGTAAGACAGATGACAGACAGATTCATTGGAAGAATGATCATACAATGTAAGCTTTCACAGCTGGTATTGTCTTCACTTAAAACTTCCAGGCTGATAGGCCTTGGTCGAAGTATAAAACTCTCCCCTGACGTTTCGTCTTCGACTGCAGTCAGAGATGAATCGGCAGGGGAGAGTTTTATACTTCGATCACGACCTATCAGCCCGGAAGTTTAAAGTGAACACATTGGAAGAATCCTCACAAAATGTCCATCAACAAAGGAAGTAGCTTACAAAATCCTTGTCTGACCAGTATTTGAACATTGCTCGTCAGTCTGGGATCTGCACCAGATAGAACTGGTAGAGGAAATAGAGAAGATTGAAAGAATAGCAGCAGCTTTAATTATATGTTTATTTATTAAGTGTGAAAGCATTATGGAGATGCTCAACCAGTTGCAGTGGTAGTTAGTTAGTTTGTTGGTTGCATGTTCCATTGATCAATCGCACAGTATGGTAGCCGTTATGATGTGGAACGTGTCAAGTGCACAAGAAATGCACATATGAAACTATGAAACAAGATGTTTTAGTGTGTGTGTGTGTGTGTGTGTATCAGTACAGTGTTAAAGATTATTTTTATTATTTACCCCATTCCCTTAAATGGCACAACGTGCATATATTATATTCATAGATTTATTTATTCCTATTCAAGAATTCATCTATGATATAGAAGGAGTTGTCAAGGAGATATGATTTCAATTTATTTTTGAAGCTATTACTGCTGTCTGTCAGACATTTTATTTCATGTGGTTGTTGTTGTTGTGGTCTTCAGTCCTGAGACTGGTTTGATGCAGCTCTTCATGCTACTCTATCCTGTGCAAGCTTCTTCATCTCCCAGTACCTACTGCAACCTACATCCTTCTGAATCTGCTTAGTGTATTCATCTCTTGGCCTCCCCCTACGATTTTTACCCTCCACGCTGCCCTCCAATACTAAATTGGTGATCCCTTGATGCCTCAGAACATGTCCTACCAACCGATCCCTTCTTCTGGTCAAGTTGTGCCACAAACTTCTCTTCTCCCCAATCCTATTCAATACTTCCTCATTAGTTATGTGATCTACCCATCTAATCTTCAGCATTCTTCTGTAGCACCACATTTCGAAAGCTTCTATTCTCTTCTTGTCCAAACTATTTAACGTCCATGTTTCACTTCCATACATGGCTACGCTCCATACAAATACTTTCAGAAATGACTTCCTGACACTTAAATCTATACTCGATGTTAACAAATTTCTCTTCTTCAGAAACGCTTTCCTTGCCATTGCCAGTCTACATTTTATATCCTCTCTACTTCGACCATCATCAGTTATTTTGCTCCCCAAATAGCAAAACTCCTTTACTACTTTAAGTGTCTCATTTCCTAATCTAATTCCCTCAGCATCACCCGACTTAATTTGACTACATTCCATTATCCTTGTTTTGCTTTTGTTGATGTTCATCTTATATCCTCCTTTCAAGACACTGTCCATTCCATTCAACTGTTCTTCCAAGTCCTTTGCTGTCTCTGACAGAATTACAATGTCATCGGCGAACCTCAAAGTTTTTATTTCTTCTCCATGGATTTTAATACCTACTCCGAATTTTTCTTTTGTTTTCTTTACTGCTTGCTCAATATACAGATTGAATAACATCGGGGAGAGGCTACAACCCTGTCTTACTCCCTTCCCAACCACTGCTTCCCTTTCATGTCCCTCGACTCTTATAACTGCCATCTGGTTTCTGTACAAATTGTAAATAGCCTTTCGCTCCCTGTATTTTACCCCTGCCGCCTTTAGAATTTGAAAGAGAGTATTCCAGTCAACATTGTCAAAAGCTTTCTCTAAGTCTACAAATGCTAGAAACGTAGGTTTGCCTTTCCTTAATCTTTCTTCTAAGATAAGTCGTAAGGTCAGTATTGCCTCACGTGTTCCAGTATTTCTACGGAATCCAAACTGATCTTCCCCGAGGTCGACTTCTACTAGTTTTTCCATTCGTCTGTAAAGAATTCGTGTTAGTATTTTGCAACTGTGGCTTATTAAACTGATTGTTCGGTAATTTTCACATCTGTCAACACCTGCTTTCTTTGGGATTAGAATAATTATATTCTTCCTGAAGTCTGAGGGTACCTCGTCTGATTCATACATCTTGCTCACCAGATGGTAGAGTTTTGTCAGGACTGGCTCTCCCAAGGCCGTCAGTAGTTCCAATGGAATGTTGTCTACCCCGGGGGCCTTGTTTTGACTTAGGTCTTTCAGTGCTCTGTCAAACTCTTCACACAGTATCGTATCTCCCATTTCATCTTCATCTACATCCTCTTCCATTTCCATAATATTGTCCTCAAGTACATCGCTCTTGTATAGACCCTCTATATACTCCTTCCACCTTCCAGCTTTCAGCTTTCCTTTCTTTGCTTAGAACTGGGTTTCCATCTGAGCTCTTGATGTTCATACAAGTGGTTCTCTTATCTCCGAAAGTCTCTTTAATTTTCCTGTAGGCAGTATCTATCTTACCCCTAGTGAGATAAGCCTCTACATCCTTACATTTGTCCTCTAGCCATCCCTGCTTAGCCATTTTGCACTTACTGTCGATCTCATTTTTGAGACGTTTGTATTCCTTTTTGCCTGCTTCATTTACTGCATTTTTATATTTTCTCCTTTCATCAATTAAATTCAATATTTCTTCTGTTACCCAAGAATTTCTACTAGCCCTCGTCTTTTTACCTACTTGGTCCTCTGCTGCCTTCACTACTTCATCCGTCAAAGCTACCCATTCTTCTTCTACTGTATTTCTTTCCCCCATTCCTGTCAATTGTTGCCTTATGCTCTCCCTGAAACTCTGTACAACCTCTGGTTCTTTCAGTTTATCCAGGTCCCATCTCCTTAAATTCCCACCTTTTTGCAGTTTCTTCAGTTTTAATCTACAGGTCATAACCAATAGATTGTGGTCAGAGTCCACACCTGCCCCTGGAAATGTCTTACAATTTAAAACCTGGTTCCTAAATCTCTGTCTTACCATTATATAATCTATCTGATACCTTTTAGTATCTCCAGGGTTCTTCCATGTATACAACCTTCTATCATGATTCTTAAACCAAGTGTTAGCTATGATTAAGTTGTGCTCTGTGCAAAATTCTACCAGGCGGCTTCCTCTTTCATTTCTTAGCCCCAATCCATATTCACCTACTATGTTTCCTTCTCTCCCTTTTCCTACACTCGAATTCCAGTCACCCATGACTATTAAATTTTCGTCTCCCTTCACTACCTGAATAATTTCTTTTATTTCATCATACATTTCTTCAATTTCTTCGTCATCTGCAGAGCTAGTTGGCATATAAATTTGTACTACTGTAGTAGGTGTGGGCTTCGTATCTATCTTGGCCACAATAATGCGTTCACTATGCTGTTTGTAGTAGCTTACCCGCATTCCTATTTTCCTATTCATTATTAAACCTACTCCTGCATTACCCCTATTTGACTTTGTGTTTATAACCCTTAGTCACCTGACCAGAAGTCTTGTTCCTCCTGCCACCGAACTTCACTAATTCCCACTATATCTAACTTTAACCTATCCATTTCCCTTTTTAAATTTTCTAACCTACCTGCCCGATTAAGGGATCTGACATTCCACGCTCTGATCCGTAGAATGCCAGTTTTCTTTCTCCTGATAACGACATCCTCTTGAGTAGTCCCCGCCCGGAGATCCGAATGGGGGACTATTTTACCTCCGGAATATTTTACCCAAAAGGACGCCATCATCATTTAATCATACAGTAAAGCTGCATGCCCTCGGGATAAATTACAGCCGTAGTTTCCCCTTGCTTTCAGCTGTTCGCAGTACCAGCACAGCAAGGCCGTCTTGGTTATTGTTACAAGGCCAGATCAGTCGATCAACCAGACTGTTGCCCTTGCAACTACTGAAAAGGCTGCTGCCCCTCTTCAGGAACCACACGTTTGTCTGGCCTCTCAGCAGATACCCCTCCGTTGTGGTTGTACCTACAGTACGCCTATCTGTATCACTGAGGCACGCAAGCCCCTCCATGGTTCATGTGGTAATTTTTCAAAAATTTTTATAGCAGCGTATTTTACCCCTTTCTGTGCCAAAGATGGGTTGATTAAAGGATAGTGTATGTCTTTCTTTTTTCTGGTATTATAATCATGAATGTCACTGTTGTTTTTAAACTGGTCCATGTTGTTGAGAACAAATTTCATTAGTGAGTAAATGTACTGTGAGGCTGTTGTAAGAATTCCCAATCTTTTAAAAAGGTGCTTACAAGATGTGTGACTATGAAACCCACACTTTATTCTAACTGCTTTCTTTTGAGCAATGAATACTTTTTGTCTAAGTGTTGAGTTACCCCAAAATATTATTCCGTATGAGATCAGAGAGTGAAAGTATATTTCTATATAGTCACTGCAAGAGGGCATTCTGCATAACGCTATGGTTCACTGTTAAAATTGTGAGAGCATACATTCCTAAAAGAGTCAACTAATATATTGCTGCCTCTTACATATCTTTCATGACAAGACTATGAAGATAAAGTTAGAGAGGTTAGATTAGAGATCCACAGACCATTTGCAACTGGAACAGGAAAAGTGGAAAGTGACAATGGTACACAAATTGCCCTCCACCACACACAATAAGGTGGCTTGTGAAGTATAGATGTATGTAAAAAATACAATAATATCTAGTGAGCTTAGTACAGATTCTGAATGCAAAATAATTTGGATGAAGATAAATCATAAAGCTGGCTAAAACATGGTTGTTAGAAGCTTTTATAGACCCCCTGCCTCAAGGGCAGTAGTGATGGAACATTCAAGCAGAATCTTGGAGAATAATTCATGCAAATTTTGCAGTCATGTTATAGTTTTAGGTGGAGATTTCGACTCACCAGCTTTACACTGGGAGACTCGAGTGATCAGGAATCAGGGAGGGCAGTAGGGACAGGGAATTATGTGAAATTGTTCTAAATTATTTTAAGCAGCTAATCAAAAAAGGCATGAATTAGATCTCCTGGTAACCAGCAGGTCCAAATTTTTTGACTCATCTGGCATAGAGCAAGGAATCAGTGATCATAAGGCTGTTACAGCATCATTTAGAACAGCTGCAAATAGGAATATACAAATGGTAAATTGGTGTTTCAGCTTAACAAGAACGATACAAAAAGCAGATCTTAAATTACCTGAGTGGTCAACATGAAAATTTCATCTCCAGAACTGACAGTGTTTAGCATCAATCAACAAAGTTCAAGAATATTATACAATACATTGCAGACAGTATAATCCTCTGTGTAATATTTTCAGATCTACCTAAATATACCAAGTTCAGAGATACAAGAATTTGACTTCACTTCCATTTCAAACATTTATCTATATTTTCATTGAAATTGAAACTTTTATAGCTGGGGGCACATTATCCACATGCTTAAATGTGAATATATAACAACAAAGAGTTATACTCAAAGCATTCATTATGTTTCCCAACATATTAATAAAAACCAAAATTACATGTATTTTGATAACTATTGTACTGAGTGTGACAGAAATTGAAATACTGCTGGACAAGGACTGCACTCAAACTGAAAAAAATTACATACATTGTGAGCTTCTGCTAATTGTACAGAATCTTTTACAATAAATACAATTTCTAGTCTCTAGGGACCTGAAAAATTCACACTTTGCGATAAATGCGAATTGCATCCAGATGAACCACTTCATCAAAGGTAGTTTGAAATACATTCATCTTCTGCATATAAACATCAAAAATTTAACTAAGTTTCAGTTTCTGGTATTGCACATCAGTTGCAAAACCGAATTTGGAAAGATGAAATGCATAAGAACATGTTTGCAAAATACAGGGTGCATGAAGGCCATAACATATCAGTGAGCTAGATGCTCCCATGACACGCCAATTGAGGACTGTCAAATGGTCTGTATAAGATACATGCCATGAAATATTGCATCATAGGACTGTACTGTGTGACTTAGCATCTTAGAACAAAGAAACATGTAAGTATTTCTGTTAGCTAAAGTTCAGAAGATGGTATAATGTGGACATTTTAATGTGACTGTTTTAGGCACTGGGTGTTTCAAACGTGGTTGCATCAAATATCAGTCGAGGTCAGGCCACAACTTCCTTGATTATAACACTGCTTGCCTAAGCAAGCAATTGCAGAATAGCCATTACTGAATGCTTTGTGGTGTGCATTTCTTGTTGTCATATTTTCTTATTTCAAAAAAAGTGAAGTGCTTAATCCTGGACCATCACAAAGTTTGATTATGACTCAAACAACACCAGAAAGGATTGGTGGTCCCTGCATCCCTACCAAGCAATGTGGCATGATGATTAGCACACTGGACTCACATTTGGGAGTACAACAGTTCAGATCCATGTTTGGCCATCCAGATTTAGGTTTTCTGTCATTTCCCTAAATTGCTCCATGCAAATGCCAGGATGGTTCCTTTGAAAAGGCATGACCCATTTTCTTCCCTATCCTTGTAACATTCCAAGTTTATACTTCATCTCTAATGACCTTGATGTTTTTGTTAAAGCATAGTCATACTTCCTTTTTCCTGTGACCATATGTCACTTCAGATTTCACAGAAACACACAACATGCATGTAGGCTAGTGGCCCTGCAAGAGGGAGGCAGAGCTTGTTTCACTGCACTGCCACCCTTCTGGCAGTCAAAATTCTATATGTTTATGTTGGTGGCCGACTCCTGTTTAATGTGTCCACATTCTGGACTATAAGGACTGGAAAATGAAGTCAGTCAACTTATTTTGACCACACTGAAAGTCTTCTCTTAATGTGGAAATAGAGATATTTTCGGTTCTACTTTTACACTAAGTACCTTGTTAATTCTATCTGTAGCGTTGCCAAGTATGAATCACATGCCTGTGAATGTCCATGAAAGACCAAAATCAATATTCTGCAGATTTTGTAATTATCAAATCAGTTGGAAAAAGAAAAATAATGTGGAGGAATAGTTTAAACCAGAGAACCCCTCGGAGGTGGTAAAATGCTTCTGGTTCTCTAAGGAACAATCATTTGTTGAAAACCTAAGTAGAGCCAACATAAGAAAACAACCAAAAAACATTCTGTAAAAAAAACAGTTAAAGTTTTTGCAAAAGCAAATATTCCAGTTAAAAAGCTCCCTGATCACCACTTAAAATAGTCAGTTTCAAAGCAATAAGGCTTCATGTTCAGGTACATAACATGACAACCTTTTAAATTTATATGTTTGATCATTAAAAAAAAAAAAAGAAATTAGATTTCAATTTTGCCAAAAACAGATGATGCAAATTTTTCTAACTTTTTTATGAAAACAGATCACCTGTTATTTCTTAATAATGGTTATACTTGATTTTTCAATTGGAAGGTTCTTACTTAAAGTATTTCTTTGGTAACAGGATTTCAGCATTTGTGTATAAAGTGTGTTCTTTTACACATACACTGTCCAGTCACATTAATGTGACCACCTGTCAAAAGCCTGGATAACCACCTTTTGCAGCACGCACTTCTTTGAGACTTACAGGAAGAGTGTCAGTGATGTTCTGGAAGTTACTGACAGGGATGTGAAGCTATGCTAACTCAGGTCCCATGGCAAGCTGAACTAGGTTTCTTGGCTGAGGATCCATGGCACGAATAGGCTGACTGAAGTGGTCCCACAGATTTTTGATTGGGTTTAAGTCCATGGCATTTAGTGGTTGAGGGAGTACAGTATACTCATCCTAGTGCTCTTTGACCTAGTGCTCTCGGAATCACTGATGCACACTGTGAGCTGTATGTCATGTCACATTGTCCTGCTGGTATATGCCATTTTCCTGAGGGAAAATAAAGTGCATGTGGGGACGGACATGGTTCCCAAGGATAGATACATACTTGTGTTCATCAACTGCACCTTTCAGAATGATGAGATCAGCCAGTAAATCTCATGAAAAAATTCCCCGGACCATAATGCTCCCTCCTCTAGCCTGGATCCTTCCAATGATTGTTGCAGGGTGTTTGCTTTCAGATGTTTCACGCTGTACACACCAATAGCCATCTGCTGATAGAGAAAAAAGTGTGATTCATCTGAAAAGGCCACATGTTGCCACTCGGTGGCCTTCCAATTGCTGTATTGGCATGCAAATTCCAGCCTTTGTCACTGATGAACAGCAGTCAGCATAGCTGCATGAACCAGTGGTCTTCCAATTGCTGTATTGGCGTGCAAATTCCAGCCTTTGTCACTGATGAACAGCAGTCAGCATAGCTGCATGAATCAGGCACCTCCTGCGGAGGCCCATATGCAGCAGCAATCATTGGGCAGACACTGTTGGTAGCCCCTTGGTTCATCTGGGTGGTCACTTTCTCAATAGTTGCACATCTGTTCACTCATAAACATCCCTGCAGCCATTGTTCACCACAGTCATGTATGGCCTGTGGTGCACCACAGTTGCTTCGGTGCCAGTTTTGGATAGTGTCATTCTGCCATGCATGGTATACTTGAACCATGGTGGCATGCAGACAGTTTACAAACTTAGCCATTTCGGAAACGCTTTCACCTTTGTCTCGAAATCCAGTGATCATGGCCTTATATACAAAATATATCAACATGAAGATAAGTGTGAAAAAATATAAGGGACAGGCAAAAGCAAACAAGACTGATAGAAGGCAGTATGGTGAGTGCCTTCATGGAAAAATGTATGCAGTTGCCTATGGAATAATAATTGTACCTAGGTGTGCACCTCTTCATCTAAAGCAAATTGTGTTTGCCATACAAAGAAGACATTTGGGTATAAATTCCAATTCCTGACACTCCCTCCACAGTCAAAAACTGCACTACACCTCCCTGTTCCTCTTTCCAAATCTCCATAGTGAAGTCGGATGCACACACAACTCATTGAACTAATGTTGAGCATGTCCAACAGACAAATGGCATAGAAGTGAACATTTGTGCTGTTCCTTCGTGATTCCCAGTGGAAGGAATTTCTGTACATACACCTATCCTGTGTTATCAATCTGTAATCCTTGCTCTCTTGTTTTCATTTTCATTTAAGAGACAAACTAAGTAGCCCTCTTCAATTGTTTGCGGATGATGCAGTCATTTACTTCATAGTAAAGTCATAAGAAGATTAAAACCAATTGGAAAATTGTTTGGGCAAGATATCTGTGTGTTGCAAAAAGTGGCATTTGATTCTAAATAATGAAAAGTGTGAGCTCATCCACATGAGTAATAAAAGGAGTCCATTAAATTTTGGATACACAATAAATCACACAAATCTAAAGTCTGTCACTTCAACTAAATACCTATGGATTGCAATTATGAAAGACATAAATTGGAATGAACACATAGATAATGTTGTGAGGAAGACAAACCAAAGAGAGTGTTTTATTGGGAAAATGATGCAACAGATGTACTGAAGAGACTGCCTACACTACAGTTGTCTGTCCTGTTCTGGAGTTCTGCTGCACAGTATGGGATCCTGTTTTTCAAATGAAAAGTGTAATTCAGGCAATGATACATACAAAAAAGAGATTGATATTAAAGCTAAACAACTTATTTACTGTTCATTTGTAAATCTGTGTGAGAGAACACAAAAATTATTTTTCAAGTCTACAAATATATCCACATTGTAGTAGTATTATCAGGTTGAACATTTTAATGTTGAATTTCATTCATTTTCGTTCTATGTCTAACTTATTACAAAGATTACCGAGTACAGGCATATTTAATCAAAGAATCATAGTCAGTGTACTAAGTTTGTATCTTTGAAGTATGTTTTCATTTTACCTACATTTCTTTACTGACAGTATTATTTTTCACAGCTGAGTTTCTCCTCTAACCTACATAGTTAATATCACGTACAAAATAAAGGCTAAAAAAATCAACTAAATACGAAAGTCAAAGTGTTATTGCAAAGTTTTGGACAAAGCCCTTGACATGGAACATTGCTTTCTATCTCTCGATCTCTACAGATAAGTGGAAAACAGTGACGGAAGAAGACATCATTCAGAAAGTAAAATCTCAAAAAAACAGTGATACTGTATTGCAACAAAACAATGTGCACATATCGAATGTGACAAATTATGGAAGAAAACCATCTAACAAAAGTATGGTGCAAAAAAATATAACTAAACAAAAAGGGGTGTGCACAAACAGTTATAGTGTGTTAGTGAAAAATAACGGCCAAAAGCATGCAAACAAATCCAACTTGCCTCACAATAATCTCAAAGTGTCGCACTCTCAAAGAAAACATGAACCTAACATGATATGCAAGAACAGATTCAGTGTGCTAGCAGAAACAACAAATGGACTAAGTGATGCAAATATTCAACCAAAAGTTTCAAAACGAAAACAACAAACAACAGTCAGTGTGTGAAACAAGATGCTGGCATTATTTATCTGTTTGCTGATAGTCATAGAAAATGACTGACAGAAATTATGAATGAAAAAATAATAAATCAAAGTATTGTTGGATTTGTGAAACTAGGTGCTCCACTAAGAGAAGTTACTCAATATATCGACACATGCATCAAGCAAGGAAGTTGTAACTCTTGCATTATTATAGTTGGAGCAAATGATGTCTACAAAAACGAGGCAAAGTTTGCCTTGAGATCTTTGAGGGAAGCATTGGAAAAGGTTACAGACATGAAAGTGTTTGTAACAAGCATACCTATGAGACATGACCTCATGAAAACATCGTGTGTGAATGCAGAAATTGAAGCAACTAACCGAAAGATCAAAAAAATTTGTAAGTTTCTCAGCAATGCAAAATATATGAACACAGACAGCCAAATAAGGGAAGACTTCACTACCCATGGAATGCATACAAACATGAAAGGCAAAGAAGCACTATGCACTGTAATACTGAAACAATTGAATCAAAATTAGCCTGGCTTAATGCGACCTACAATTATAGCAGCAGCAACTGAATCGTCAGCTTCAGCTGAAGAACCAGATACTCCAATGATGCGAGACAAAGCTGAAGAAATAAGAACAGGATCTCCAACAAGTTTAGCTATAGTGCCCCAAGTTAAAATTTCAAAAATCACATGTGAAACGCCAACTCACTACACATCAACCCACACCATTCGTAAAAGGAAAGAACCACAACATTTTTTATGGTGAATGGTTCCTGAGAAATGTTACATCAATCGTGTAAAACATTGCTCTGGAAAAAAAACTTCAACAGTAAAAGTGAAGGGAGCTATTCAAGGGAAGCCGGCCGCGGTGGTCTCGCGGTTCTAGGCGCGCAGTCCGGTACCGCGTGACTGCTACGGTTGCAGGTTCGAATCCTGCCTCGGGCATGGATGTGTGTGATGTTCTTAGGTTAGTTAGGTTTAAGTAGTTCTAAGTTCTAGGGGACTGATGACCACAGCTGTTAAGTCCCATAGTGCTCAGAGCCGTTTGAACCGTTTTATTCAAGGGAAGATGTGTTGTAAACTATAAGTAAGTGTAAAGCTTCATTCCTAATGCGCTGGAACATGGCCTAAATGCAACATATCCTCACGATAAAACCACAAAATTTGACAAGCTGCAAATTATTCTTTCACAAGGAAGAAATATCAAAGTTGTTTGCCTAAATGAACACTGGGTCACGAAAGATTCAATCACAGTTTTAAATAAGTTAGAAAACTTTAGAATAGCCAGTGGTTTCTATAGGCAAAACAGTACTCGTGGAGGCTCCTGTATATTGATCAACAATTCGTTGGAATATAAAGAAAGAGATAATTTTAAATTTCTAAATGAAGAGCATGTATTTGAAAGTTGTTGTGTATAGCTAGAACAGCAGAATATCATCATCATCTCTATATACAGAATTCCAGGTAGTGATGTAAATACATTATTCTTAGATAAATTCCAGTGTTTCCTATATAAACTCACCAAAGAAAATAGGAAAAAATTGTAATTGCTGCTGATTTTAACATAGATACAGCAAGCAAAACAAGCTCATCAACTAAGTTCATTGATGTAATTTAAGAATATGGCTTTAGACTAAATTTCACTGACTTCACCAGAGTAAATGAGCGAACAGCAACATGCATAGACAATATTTTAACAAATTATACAGTTGAGGACACTGCCAAATTCTCTTTAAACCTCTATATTTCAGATCACTCTGCTCTGCTTATAGAATTTAAAAAAAGGGGGGGGGGGGGAGGAGAACCATCTCACAGGGAGTACCACAAGGCTCAATTCTGGGCCCAACCCTCTTTCTTTTTTTATGTAAATGAATTACCGATAAATATAAATTATCATTCAGTTTTGTTTGCTGATGACACATCAGTACTGGTAGAAAATAAACACACAGAAGAAATTCCTGAAAATGTCATAGAAACTCTATAAAACCTAGATGTTTGGTTCCCTCTAAATGGCCTAAAGCTAAATATTAAAAAAAAAAAAATTAAGACAAAACAATCTCAAATAAATGATATTCACATTATGCACAGAAGCCAGGAGCTAAATGAAGCTGAGCATGTTAAATTCTTAGGAATGCAATTAGACAGAAACCTATCATGGTTCTCACACACAGATTATCTAAGAAATAAACTAAACAGCCTGGTGTTTGCTATGACAATCTTAGCCAGTGTCACTAGTATAGACATAAAAAAAGTAGTATACCATAGTTACTTTGAGTCAGTAGTGAGATACAGTATTATCTTCTGTGGGAATGCTAGTAACATGACAAAAATATTAACTTTGCAGAAACAAATTATCGGAAACATATGCAGTGCAAAGCCAAGAGAATCTTGTTGGCCATTATTAAGCATTCCCTCATTGTATCTGTATGCAATAATTCTTTTCACAAGTAATAACCCTAAACTGTTTTTGTCAAATAATTTCCAGCATCGTTATGAAACTAGAAACAAAGAACGCTTCATGCTGCCTACACACAGGCCTAATCTTTTTGTAACCATAATTAGAAAATCAGCAATCTATAAAAAATATTTAATAAAAATTAAAAATCAGTCTTGATTGCATAAACACATTTATTTAAAAATAGTCATTGGTTTCAGTTAGTTATAGGCCATGATCAAACCATAATCTGCAATAAGAGTAAATTTAGAGACTTACAGGGATGCCTACACAAGAATTGCAATGTAAATCTAAAAGTAACAATGGTAATTAATTGTTGATAGATACCATTATAAAGAAACAATAAAAGATATATTCCCTTTCAAAACACAAGAAGAATTCTTCACTACACAAGTATCATTAGATTTTCCATTAGAGCAGTGTAAAACACTTTGAAAGTAACCTTGTTGATAAAAAAAAAAAAAAAAAATTCTTAGATAGATCCAATAGAACACAAATTTCATTTCAAAAACATAAAAATTTCAATTCTCAGGCAAAACAGTAAATATCCTTTTCATTAACACACTGTAAGACTACACGTAAGTTTTCTGTGTTTGTGCAGTCACTACCTAAGGAAGAGAGGTTAACATCACAGCAGAAGATAACTTGAAAGGTTTACAGATAAGTCAGAGAAACAGTTTAGAAAAGGAGAATGAAAATTTGGAAAAAATGCTTCATATCTCAGGGTCCTATGATCACCAGTCACATACCATGAATAGAGTTCATGATCTCCTGGGGGCACAAAAACTATGGTGCACCTGAATCATGGCTGTTTTCAGTGTCACTTTTAACATGCGTTTGTTTAAATGTTCTTGTTTCGATGTGATATTGTACATATGCCTACACTGAAAAATGGGAAAATGGTATAGAAAGGACTTTTAACTTTATGCATCTCTTAATATAACTGTACTGTAGACAACTACTTTTCAGATTGGCATTCCATGTACTCAAAAAAATGTGACTTCCCCATGACAACATTGCTAGTTTCCTTAATCTTTTAGGAAAACAGACACTTTTCAAAACGGCATACATTTGAATCAAAATTTTGATTAACTGTTTGAATGTCTTTGTTAGCAAAATGCTTTATGTGCACATTAGCCAACAATTGACACTTGATTAAATACCCTTTCTTTACTACAGTTTTTTTGACATTTTATTACCTATACAGAACATTCAATACTACTTTTATTAATATTTTCACAAATTAGTGGTACAACATTGGTAAAATTTAGAATTCTGTTCATGACATCTGAAACATTATCTTTACATAAACTGTCAGCTATTGCCAACCCTTCAACATTGAAAATTACGCTTGTGATTTCATCCAACCAAAGTTCAACTTGTTAATTGATTCCTCAGTCACTTCTTACTGAAATGACATAATAATAAATGAAACGCATTATATTGCTTATGTCCTCCAGGATTAGAACATAAGTACCATAGCACCTTTAATATAGTAAAACTTCAGCTTTTATGATGGAAACATTTTCAGCTTCCATTAAATCAATATTTTTAGTCAAAGTTTCAATACATTTATCTAGTCTGTTCATTATTCTATTCATCTGAGTGTTAAATTGCTTGTGCCCTGCTTCAACTGTGGATTTCAGTTGGTTAAGTACCTCTTTTGTTTTCAGGATCTGAATACTTTTGTTTAAGAGGTCAGTTTTTAATTCAATGATCAAAGTATCAATTCTACCATCCAGATCATTACTTAGCTCATTTTTTAACTTTTCATGTAAGAAAAGAAAATGTACAGATTCAAGTTCAGAACTAACTACTCACATGACGACAATACACAAATATATCATGAAGTACAAATTTTCATAATAAAGTTGAATAACTAGCTGAAATTTATGGGAAAATGAAATAAAAGAGAAAATAAAGTTGTCACACAAATAAACATATAAATAAATGAAGCAGCAAATGCACACAACATGAAAGTGGAATACATTACTGCGGTATCAAATATGCCAGCTGATCTGGTAGTACAGTATATATTACCCCAGTCTGCCATGTTACAATACGTATATGCAGAGCAACATTGTGGGAGATGTGAAGGACCTGCTGTGGTTTGACAGCCATGTTAGAATGCTGCTGTGAAGGCAAAGAGAGCTTCACTGCATATTTACATAGGCCAAAGCCTCACAGACAAGCAAAAAGTAAAGGAATCCAGATTAGTGTAAGGAGAACCATATGTGATGTGTTCAGTGAATTCGAAAGTAAAATTCTGTTTACCAGCCTGACAGAAAATCCTAAGAAGTTGAACGGTTCTAACCAAATGATGCAGACACACTCTGACCCTAATGGCACTGAAACAGAGGATGACACAGAAACGGCTGAAATACTTAAGGTCTTTTTCCAAAACTGTATCACTGAGATAAATCGCTCTGTAGTTCCACCTTCAAATCATCATATGAATGACAAAATCAGTTATCAAAATAAGTGAGTGTGGGATAGAAAAGCAACTGGAATCCCTCAACAGAGAAAAAGGCCATTAGACCTGATAGGATACCAGTATGATTCTAAATACAGTATGCAAAAGAACTTGCTCCTCTTCTTTCAACAGTGTACCATAAGTCTCTGAAGGAACAAAGCATTCATAATTATTGAAAAAAAAAAGAAAAAGAAAAAAGCACAGATCATTCCCATTTTCATGAAGGCTCATAGAAAAGATATACAAAATTTTAGGCCTGTATCTATAATGCTGGTCTGTTGTAGAATTTGGGGATATGCTTTGTGCCCATGTATTACGACATTTCTGGAGACCGAAATTCTCATGTGTTGGAATCAACATGAGTTCTGGAAACAATGATCATCTACATCTACATTTATACTCCACAAGCCACCCAACGGTGTGTGGCGGAGGGCACTTTACGTGCCTCTGTCATTACCTCCCTTTTCTGTTCCAGTCGCGTATGGTTCGCGGGAAGAACAACTGTCTGAAAGCCTCCGTGCACGCTCGAATCTCTCTAATTTAACATTCGTGACCTCCTCGGGAGGTATAAGTAGGGGGAAGCAATATATTCGATACCTCATCCAGAAACGCACCCTCTCGAAACCTGGCGAGCAAGCTACACCGCGATGCAGAGCGCCTCTCTTGCAGAGTCTGCCACTTGAGTTTGCTAAACATCTCCGTAACGCTATCACGGTTACCAAATAACCATGTGACAAACTCGCCGCTCTTCTTTGGATCTTCTCTATCTCCTCTGTCAACCTGATCTGGTACGGATCCCATACTGATGAGCAATACTCAAGTATAGGTCGAACAAGTGTTTTGTAAGCCACCTCCTTTGTTGATGGACTACATTTTCTAAGGACTCTCCCAATGAATCTCAACCTGGTACCCGCCTTACCAACAATTAATTTTATATGATCATTCCACTTCAAATCGTTCTGCACGCATACTCCCAGATATTTTACAGAAGTAACTGCTACCAGTGTTTGTTCTGCTATCATATAATCATACAATAAAGGATCCTTCTTTCTATGTATTCGCAATACATTACATTTGTCTATGTTAAGGGTCATTTGCCACTCCCTGCACCAAGTGCCTATCTGCTGCAGATCTTCCTGCATTTTGCTACAGTTTTCTAATGCTGCAACTTCTCTGTGTACTACAGCATCATCCGCGAAAAGCCGCATGGAACTTCTGACACTATCTACTAGGTCATTTATATATATTGTGAAAAGCAATGGCCCCATAACACTCCCCTGTGGCATGCCAGAGGTTACTTTAACGTCTGTAGACGTCTCTTTTCATGTGAAACCCAGCTCACTCTGTTTGTCCATGAAATCTAGAAAGCAGTAGATACTGGTGCCCAGGTTGATGCCTTGTCTCTTGACTTCTACAAAGTGTTTGATACAATTCTGCACTGACACCTAAAGAACAAAACATGAGCATATGTTCTGTCTCAACTAAGAGAAATCCTCAGATGCAAAATTTACTTTGGGTTTACCACAAGCAAGTGTTATTGGACCATTTCTTTTCTCTGTGTACACAAATGGCAATGTGGATGACCAGAAGTTCCATGATGCTTTTTGCAGCTGATGCTGTTGAATACAGTAAACTCACAGCACTAGAAATGTGTAATAAAATGCATAAAGATCTCCAGAGGATCAACATATGGTGCAGGGATTAACAATTGAGCCTCAGCTTGAACAAATGTAACTTACTTTACATAAATCGGGAGAATGACCTATAATTGTATGCCTACATGATTGCAGAACAATCACTGGAAATAGTCAAACTCATATAATGTCTAGAAGTATGCGTATGGAGTAATTTAAAGTGTGAACCACCACATAAAACTAATTGTATGTAAGGTAGATAATAGACTGAGATTCATTGAAAGAATCCTCAGGAAATGTTGTCCACCCCCATAGAAGGTAGTTTACAAAATTCTCATTTGACCAATACTTGAATATTTTTCATTAGTGTGGGATCTGTACTAGATAGGGTTCATATAGTAAATAGAGAAGATCTGAAGAAAATCTGTGCTCTAATATGTGCAAAAGCATCAGATACATGCTTTGCCAACTCCAGTGGTAGACACTACAAGAGAGGCATTCTGTATCTTGTTGTCATTTACTGTTAAATTCCTGAGAGAGTACATTTCTGGAAGAGTCAACCAATACATGGCTCCCTCCTATGTATATCTAACAAAAAGACAATGAAAGTGAAATTAGAGAGATTTAAGCTCAGATGGAGACTTACCGGCAATCGTTGTTCCTGTGAACCATTCACGACTGGAAAAGGAATATGAGGAAGTAACAGTGGTACACAAAACATCCTCCACCACACACCATAAGTTGCTTTGCAGAGTATAAATATAGATGTAATGCTATGGAGGGAAACATAATCTTTTAAAATATAATATCTACCATTATACAAGATGAATATTTGGAGTGATGGCAAGAAATACCATTGGGCTCAAGGGCGACTCCAAGTGCTCTAAATTGTGGTTATACTGAACAGTTCAGTTGTGGATCAAATGTGTGACTTTTGTGATGTGGACTATGTCAAGAATTTCAAAGTCAGTATGTTGAGTTAAAAAGTTTAACTATCAAATACTCCTTCAGTCACGACAATGATTACCATATCAGATCAGTTGTAGCTTTCCTGTAATGCATTTTTGTTCATTTACATCAGCATTAGAGTTACAAGTAGTGCTAGGAATTCTCTCAGATAATGGTTTGTTCCTGGATCTGTAGCTTTACTGAATATGTTGTCTAGTAAACATATCTAGAACTTCATCTGCAGGTACCTTGTTCATAATGCTGGACTGGCTAGCCAGCACTATGAACTTAGAAATTGGATAGAAACTATTTGAAATTCTGCTCCTCAGGGGTCTTCAAATCCATTTTGATACAATATCAAGAATGTAGAGGCTGCTATTGCAATACAAGTCCTTTTCTCCAAATATTGATTTTTGAAATACAACAATGGTTCAGTACTCATGTTGATCACATCACAACTCAGTCTGTGACATTCTCATTGAGCATTGTTGTATTGGAATGGGGGTTGAAGGGGTGGGGGGATTCTTAAATAAACCTTGCAGTGCCATGTGAGGGTAAAGTTTTATTTTGGTGGTTTGTCACTGCCTTCCTTGGACCTATTAAGAAGTGGTGAGTGTGTGTTTGTAGTAGATGGATGAACATGATGAATGCTAGTTCAGTGCTTCCATGATATTGTGCTTTTATTGTGGATGGGTGTGATATTAAAAATGGAGAGAATGAAACCCAGTACCAGTATACGACTTAGTCGTCTCAAATAGTGCCAAGGGGGACTGCTCAACTTAACATCTCCCATCTTGTAGACACATCACAAACAAGATAACATGAACTCACTCCTGGCGATACTACAGAGTGGTTTAGAGTTTAATATAGGACACTGATACACAGTCTAGTCATTTAAGACTTGATGCTACTTAGTTTCCTTCTTTTTCCCACCAAGTGCTGGAATTGAAAACGAATTTCACCATCAGGATTATAAAGTTAAATCTTGATCAAATACTCCATTCTACTCTGTATTAACAATCATAGCTTTAGAGAGCAATGTTGGTTACATGTAAACTAATTTTCACTTATTTCTTATAATTACTTCATTATACAGGGTGCCTCAGGAGGAATGGTCAATATTTAGTGATATGAGAGGAATGATCACTCTAAGCAAAAAAGTCAAGTAAACCTGGCTCTAAAATGCGTATCATAAGAGCTGTGAACACTCATTTTTCTTCACTACTGTGAAACATATCTCTTCTACTGACCAGGTGCTTATAGCTCTTAAGGTATGCATTTTGGAGTGCATGTTTACTTGAAAATTTTTTCTTGTCTTGGTCCATACTACCTCTTCCCAAAATATGGAAAGCAAAAAGCTAGCAGTAGAAGAGATTTGTTTCACATTATCAAAGATGAATTAGTGCTCATAGTTCTTAAGGTATGCTGTTTAGAGCCAATGTTTGCTGGACTTTTTTGCTTTGAATGATTCTTCCTGTCACACCCTTGAATATTGACAATTCCTCTTGGGACACACTGTATCTTTATAGTACCACATTATAAGGCTCCATTCTTCCAGAATTAGTTTTAGCCCTGTATTCTCACAATTAATATTAATAAGAGACCTCCAAAACTGTAGTTACATACCTTTATTATGTCATGACTGGTGTCTTTTGAAGGAAAATGATCAGGTTACCTGCAGCTGACCAAAATAAAAACTATGATTACAGCTACAGTAACGTCTACATCCACATCTACATCAGGGCCTGCTCCAAAGATTTTGCTGCTCTGTGCAAAAATTTTAATCCCCTGTCGACTGCACCATCTTGTATTTTCAGACATATTCAACCTTTTTCAATGTCATTTATCCATGACATCTTATTTTCACATATCACCTCTACTTGTATGTCTTTTTGATGTGAATGCATCTTGAAAAACGAGAGCCAAGTATTGGACAACAATCAGCAAAACTGAAGTGAAACGTTTACAGTGTATTACATTTTGAGTTATAACACTAAATTAATTGCCAACTAAAGTTAAGTTATGTCACTCACAGAGTCCATAACTAAAATCTGTTCAGTTTTTCTCATTCCCTGTGTAGAGAGGAGCATGTAGTGCACTGAATATTGCATTGTCAGCTATATCATCGAAGCTCCTGCTATACAAAGTGGAAGGTCATAGGACAGTGAGTGACTTTCAGATACATGCTTTATTTATCAGAAAAAGAAAACAGTGGATAACTTGCCAGTGCCTATTTAGTGTCTACACAGTACTTAAAGGATAAATGGCTTTGACTGGATATCGAGAAGGTGTGCTTTCTGACATGTCACAACCAGTTTTCAAAGCACTTTTATTTATTGTTGTGAATGGTAACAGCTTAATCCTAAATAAAGTTGTTGAAATTGAAGCAGTGTGAAATATGACAATACTGGAGAAATGCAGTTTTGTTGCTTAAGCTCCAGAATATGGTTTGACAGTTTTTTTCCATTTGATCTTAACATTACTATCTATTGACAACAGTTTCAACACTGAGAAGGAAAAGAGAATGAGGGAAAACTTTAAAAAAGTTATGTACAAAGCAGAAAAAATTAATTTAGAGGTGTGTGGCAAGAAGATGATGATTGTAAATGGTGTTAATGTCAAATTCAAAGGAGAGGGAGTTGTGGGGAAATGATACCATGCACCTTTCCACATGTAAATACTACTTAATCACAATTTCTGGATTCAAAAATCTATGGTATGTGACTCACAGTGCTTGTTTTGCTTATTCCTTATTGGTTTATTACGAAGTGTTCGTGTTAGTGATACTGCTATAGGTTAAAGGCTGCTGTGTAGGAACTTTCAGGCCATTATATGGTGACATTTTTCTTTGTTTCCTTATTGTAAAGTTTGTCGCTTCTGTAGGGGCTCCCAAGCTGGCACTGATACTTTTCAAGTGTTGTGCAGGCAAATGGTAGAAACTGAGTTGGCAACACTGCTAGATTTGCTATTTTGAAAGATGCATCCAAGATGACCAACTCCAACACTTCATTTGTCATCTGTCCGACAATACTGAAGACAATTTCCAGTAATACCATAGCTTTTATTAATATTTGTAATTCTAACTTATTCACACACTTGTTCATTTATACAAAACTTTCATTACCATGTTAATTTAATCCTGTTGGAAATATATTAAAATTTAAGATTTTGCTGTTCCCAAAAAACTCTGCAGTGAATTGTGGCATAGTTGTTCCCCTCCCCTCCCCTCCTGTGATCTACATACATGCTCTGCAAGAAGGTACCGTGTGTGACTACTGTTCATTTCCTTTCCTGTTCTACTCGCAGAGAGAGTGAGGGGAAAACCACTATCTATATGCCTCCATATGCACCCTAATTTCTCTTATCTTTGTGGTCCGTAGATGAAATGTGCAATTGTGGCTGCAGAATCACCCTGCAGTCAGCTTCAAATGCCAGTTCTCTAAATTTTCTCAAAAGGCTTTCTTGAAAAGACAGTTGCCTTCCCTCAAGGGATTCTAATTTGAATTCTTGAAGCATCTCTGTAATATTTGCATGTTGATTGAACCTACTGGTAACAAATCTAGCAGCCCACCCCTTAATTTTTTCAACCTCTTTCTTTAATCCAACCTTGTGGGGATCCCAAACAAACAAACATTTCTCAAGAATGGGTTACACTAGTTTTTTTTTATATGTGATCATCTCCTTAACAGACAAACTACACTTTTGTAAAATTCTCTCAATAAACCTAAGTTGACGTTTTGCCCTCCATGTTTGGGCAGTCACTGTGAGTCCTTACATGCTCATTACATTTCAGATTGTTTTGCAACATTATGCCTAGATATTTAATTGACATGACTGCATCAGGCAGGGCAACAACTAATGCTGTACTCAAGCATTATGAGATTGTTTTTCCCAATCATTTGCATCAACTTACATTTTTCTATATGTAGAGCTACCTTTCATTCATCACACCAGCTAGAAATTTTGTCTAAGTCATCTTGTATTTCCCTACAGTCACTCAACAGCAACACCTTCCTGTACATCACAACATCATCAGGAAACTGCTGCACCTTGCAGCTCACCCTGTTTGTCAGATCATTTATGTATACAGAGAATAGTAACAATCCTACCATACTTCCCTGGGGTACTTGTGACTTTACCCTTGTCTCTGAAGAACACTCATCATTGAGGACAATGTACTGGTTCTATTACTTAAGAAGTCTTCAAGACACTCGCATGTCTGGGAACCTATTCCGTATGCTTATACCTATATTAACAGTCTGCAGTTGTGCACAGTGTCAAACGCTTTTTGGAAATCTGTGAATATGGAATATGCCTGTTGAACTTCATCCATGGTTTGCAGGACATCATGTGAGAAAAGGGCAAGCTGAGTTTTGCACAAGCAATGCTTTCTAAAATGTTGCTGATTTGTAGACAGACTCTTTTCTATCTCAAGGACATTTACTACATTGAAGCTGGGAATATATTCAAGAATTCTGCAGCAAACCAATGTCAAGGATAATGGTTTGTAATTTTGTTTGTCTGTTCTATTACCATTCTTATATATGGGAGGCTTGATCATTTTTCCCGTAGCTTGGGTCTTTGTGCTGGATGAGATATTCACAAGAAATGCGAGCTAAGGAGCTAAGTAAGGGCCAATGCTGTAGAGTACTCTTTGAAAAGCTGAATTGGGATGCAATCCAAACCTAGTGACTTATTTGCTTTCAGCTCTTTCAATTGCTTGTGTGCACCAGGAATTCCTATTACCATGTCTTTCATATGGGAGTCTGTACAATGGTCAAATGCCAGTATGTTTGTATGATCGTCCTGTGTGAACAATTTCTTAAACTCAAATTTTAAACTTTCGCTTTTCTTTTGCTATCTTCTATTGGTGTTTAGGTGTGGTCTGTTTTTCATGGCGGGTCTTGGACTCCTTGTTGTTTTGTGTGGCACTATCACAGCACAGGCCTACATTGATGTTTTAAGCACCTTCATGCTTCTCACTGTTGAAGGGCAATTCAGGGATGGCGATTGAATCTTTCAACACAATTGCACACCTGTTCATAATGAACGGCTTGTGTAGAAGTGGTTACATGACATTAACATCTCTGTAATGGCCTGGCCTGCACAGAGTCCTGACCTGAATCCTATAGAATGCCTGTGGGATGTTTTGGAACGCCCACTTCAGGCCAAGCCTCACCGTCCGACATCGATACCTCTCCTCAGTGCAGCACTCCATGAAGAATGGGCTGCAGTCCCCCAAGAAACCTTCCAGCACCTGATTGAACGTATGCCTGTGAGAGTGGAAGCTGTCATCAAGGCTAGGGGTGGACCAACAACATATTGAATTTCAGCATTATCAATGGAGGGCGCCACAAACTTGTAAGTCATTTTCAGCCAGGTGTCCAGGTACTTTTCATCACATAATGTGTGGAAAGAAACGTGGCTCTCCTTCCACTATGAAAACAGTTCTGATATGTTAGCTACATTTTGTATGCAGCAATGTATGACCAAACATAAATTGGCCATTGACTACATTTTTTACTGTAACTTCTATGACATATATGTGGTGAGTTACTTAATTTTGAATTACCACAATAACTGTGAGCAATAACAAAAAGAGAGCCAGTTTATTTGCAAGCTGCAATGTGAGAGTTTAAGACACAAGGGAATCATTTTTTAGTGAAGAGATCCCAAAAGTCCAGAGACAGTGCTTCTTATTTTTTTTATTCAAAAAGTTAAAGATTTACTGAGAAATTAACAACAGGGACAGGTACAGCGTTGCGTGTTTTTCATAAATAATTTTTTTTAGAGAGACAGCAGATGACTCAATGTTTGGCTCTCCACATTCTGTTCTGGAAGCTACCCAGGATCGCAGGATTCTGCGTCTCGCCACAGTATGTCTCCCATTGCAGGAACATTCTTTTTGTGTGGCCCCAGGCTTAAGGCACTGTTCTAGTACAGCACTGCTGGTAGAGTGTGTGCAGTATCTACTCTGATTCAAATATAAGTGAACCACTTCATTGACTTAGAGCTTATCTTACCATCACACATTTGCCACCAGAGGCATCAAATAATAGGTCTACATAGCTTAACTTTCCATTTCTTTGTTTATTGATACTAATGCTCTTCATTGTGTATAATATGAATACAAAATTTTAAGTATGTTATTTGTGTTTTTATACTTATTAAATTTTATTTTACTACAGGAATTTTTGAAATTACATGCTATTGAGGAACTGCAGAAGTTCAAAAACGATTTTGAATATAAAGGCATTATCTTAATAGGAGTAACATTTTCAAATGGCATATATGCGCAAGACATAGCAGTATTCTCAACAGACAAAAATTTCTTGGACTTGGTATGTAATTTTGAAAACCTTTCTTTCTATGTTTATCTAATTATTGGAGATGTCCTCATTCCATTTCCTTCCTCTGAAAATGGGAAACTTCTAAGGAGATAAATATACTTATGTTGTGTTCCATAGAAAGCAAGTAAATATTTTGAAGCACTGTACTACTAACAAGTTAGCTACATGGCAAAATGTTTCAACACACATGGTGCAAGTGCATTACAAAATATATATTCAGATGATATCGAATGCTTGAATCTGCAATGAAGAATAGTTAATCTAAGGAATGTATTTTAAATGGTAAATGTTGACATCACACCATCATTCAGTATATGAGGTGCTAAAGGAGCTAAGATATATAACAGGGTGTTCCTTCTGTGGGTGAACTCTGATTAATATTACATTGATAACTTCTTGTCTTTTTTTATTTAAAGCAAATAATATATTGCTGAGCAAAGGTGTGTAATAATAGTTACTCATGATGAGGAATATTTTTAAAAAGTCATAAATATTATTATACATTGCCTGAAAAAGAAAGTGAAGCACTAATAAATGGAAGCGGAAACAAAATAAAATTTCACAGGTTGAGAGGGTATGTTATGTTATTCCAGTGATTGTAATATTGAGTCCAATTTACAGAGAAGTTGGCAGTATGAGTCACTTATCAGTGTGATGTTGTACCCCTCTGGCTTGGATTCATGCATTGACTTGGCTAAATACTAGCACTGGGATGGAGTTCACATCTGAGCTGGTCTAACATAGATACTATCAGGGACAGAGCTGGGGATCTTTCTGGCCACAGGAGTACTTCAGCATCATGCAGACACTTCATAGATGCACATGTCGTGTGTGGATGAGCATTGTTGTGTTGAAAAATGGCACCATGATACTGTTGCATGGACATTACACATGAGGATGCAAGATGTCCATGACTATCCATTGTGCCATCAGAGTTCCCTCAGTCACTACCCACTGATAACTTCACTGTTGAGTGTGTGGTAGCACCAACCAACCAACCAACATATCAGTCACTGCCAGCCATGACCTGAAGTCATACCCAACGGCTGTCCTCACCATGGTGCCAGGAGTAACAGTGAAGTGCCTCCCCAAAACACTGGAAGAATGTGACCTCTTCCCAGGTCACTTCCATACTCACTGATGTTGATCATTTGGGGTAGTGCAAAACAGTGATTAATCACTCAACACAATGTGATGCCATTCGTCAGTAGTCCATGCTTCCCGGTCATGGCACCACTCCAAATGCAGCTGTTTGTGCTGACATGTTAATTGTGCAGGAGGCTCATAAGATGAAGTGACACAGGAAGCTATCCATGGGAGTGTTTTTATTCCATGACAGTGCCCCAGCTCATTCTCCACAGGACACAGTCACACGTGATACTTCTTTGGACTGTCCAATTTTGACTGTTGACCGCTTTCTGTAGTCTCTTAGCCTGGCCCCCAGTTACTTCTTCCTCTTTCCTCAGACCCAGGAACCATTGTGTGGCAGGCATTTCCAAACTGACTTATGAGATGGAATGTTTCCTGAAAAACTAAAATGCAGACTTTGACAACCAAGGTCTATGCCAAGTCGTGTATAGTAGGGAAAAATGTTGTCAACTTGCTACTAGAAGCAAGTACAAATCTGAAAGTAAAGTCACCAGTGAAGTACCGCACTTATCATTGAAAACACTTTCATTACAAGCACCATTGTACAGCCAGAACAGAACAGAAATACCTCCTGAATGTAGGGTACTGCTGTTTATACAAACATTGAATATTCCAGAATATCGAGCATAAGAAATTTCAAGAACTTTCCAGAAATGATAGATACTAAATAACAAATAACTGCTGCTTGTTGCATTTGAAATGGTGACCTTTAGCACACCAACCAGTAACAGTAACATTTGTGCCACAGTGCGTGCAGGACAGCTCACAGCATTGCTCCCTCTCCTGGAGAAACAGTGACCAGCTGTTGTAGAAGTTCTCATTGGAGTTGACTACAGCATCCTGGATCTAGATCTTGTCAACAGTCCTCTGAATGACTGCACTGGCAGATCCTCACATTCTGGTCATGTGCACTATGACAAGCAACAAAGGTAGCATCTGCCATCAGAGTTTTGCTGTCATCAATCAGATCTTCAGTTTTCGTGAACGAGAAGCCTCCATCATTGATTTGTGCTTCAGGACTGTATTAGGGCTTCATACAGAGGACGTGGATGATATGTGCTTTGGCTTCTTTATGAAGACTGATAATGACATCACAGATAACATTTGACAAACGATGATGTATATGCTATGGCCCAAAGTAGCACTTTAGTAACTTTCCTAATAGTCCCACTTTCCACCTAGGTGTAAAAATCAACACCAAGCCTCCTGGGCCATATCTCAGTGGCCAGTGCTTGGCATTATAGTGCTCTTGATCTTTCTGCTGGATGTCCAGGATCCATATGTGACTCAGCTGTCTTGCTCCTTCAGTCCTGGTGATAAGGTGTTACATGTAGCCATCATGAGTGTGGTCTAGTTGAAATGGGAACAGTGTATCCATTGTCGTTTTGGATTTGCGACTACAGAGCAGAAATAACTGTGTGAAGACAGTAGTGTCATGTCTTGCTTCATTGTGCAGTACGAGGTGCATTCAAGTTCTAAGGCCTCCGATTTTTTTTCTAATTAACTACTCACCCGAAATCGATGAAACTGGCGTTACTTCTCGACGTAATCGCCCTGCAGACGTACACATTTTTCACAACGCTGACACCATGATTCCATGGCAGCAGCGAAGGCTTCTTTAGGAGTCTGTTTTGATCAATGGAAAATCGCTGAGGCAATAGCAGTACGGCTGGTGAATGTGCGGCCACGGAGAGTGTCTTTCAATGTTGGAAAAAGCCAAAAGTCACTAGGAGCCAGGTCAGGTGAGTAGGGAGCATGAGGAATCACTTCAAAGTTGTTATCACGAAGAAACTGTTGCGTAACGTTAGCTCGATGTGCGGGTGCGTTGTCTTGGTGAAACAGCACACGCGCACTCCTTCCCGGACGTTTTTGTTGCAGTGCAGGAAGGAATTTGTTCTTCAAAACATTTTTGTAGGATGCACCTGTTACCGTAGTGCCCTTTGGAATTTAATGGGTAAGGATTACGCCCTCGCTGTCCCAGAACATGGACACCATCATTTTTTCAGCACTGGCGGTTACCCGAAATTTTTTTGGTGGGGGTGAATCTGTGTGCTTCCATTGAGCTGACTGGCGCTTTGTTTCTGGATTGAAAAATGGCATCCACGTCTCATCCATTGTCACAACCGACCAAAAGAAAGTCCCATTCATGCTGTCGTTGTGTGTCAACATTGCTTGGCAACATGCCACAAGGGCAGCCATGTGGTCGTCCGTCAGCATTCGTGGCACCCACCTGGATGACACTTTTTGCATTTTCAGGTCGTCATGCAGGATTGTGTGCACAGAACCCACAGAAATGCCAACTCTGGAGGCGATCTGTTCAACAGTCATTCGGCGATCCCCCAAAACAATTCTCTCCACTTTCTCGATCATGTCGTCAGACCGGCTTGTGCGAGCCCGAGGTTGTTTCGGTTTGTTGTCACACGATGTTCTGCCTTCATTAAACTTTTGCACCCACGAACGCACTTTCGACACATCCATAACTCCATCACCACATGTTTCCTTCAACTGTCGATGAATTTCAATTGGTTTCACACCACGCAAATTCAGAAAACGAGTAATTGCATGCTGTTCAAGTAAGGAAAACGTCGCCCTTTTAAGTATTTAAAACAGTTCTCATTCTCGCCGCTGACGGTAAAATTCCATCTGCCGTACGGTGCTGCCATCTTTGGGACGTATTGACAATGAACACAGCCTCATTTTAAAACAATGCGCATGTTTTTATCTCTTTCCAGTCTGGAGAAAAAAAAATCGGAGGCCTTATAACTTGAATGCACCTCGTATGCAAAAGTCATGATGGGCAGTATTGTATTCCAGTCGTTCTGTTCGACTTCAGTGTACATCGAGAACATATCTGCCAATGTCTTATTAAAGTGTTTTGTCAGATGATTCATCTGTGGGTGAAAAGCAGTTGTTATCCTGTGGGTAATTCCCCTACATGAAATTATAAGGTTCAGTCAAATGAAAACAAGACAGATAGAAAAAAGTAAGTAAACTCTTTATTACTTCAAAATTTATCACCATAACTGTTAAGATATTCATCCCCTGTGAAACAAGATGGTCATTGTCTTTATGGAAAAGTGTTCGTGGTTGCCTATGGAACTATGATTGGATCAAGGTGTGCACCTCTTCATCTGAAGCAAATCGAAAACCATTAATGCCGTTCATCGGAGCTCCAAAAATATGGGAATCACATGGGGAGAAATTGATACTATTTGAAGGGTGTGCATGGGCCCCCCAGTGAAACTTCTGTAGCATACTCGAAACAACCTTGGCAACATGTGGGTAGGGCAACATATTGCTAAGGTTGTTTCAAGTACACTGCAGAAGTTTCACTGGGAAGCCCCTACCTGTCCTCCATACAGTCCCAACCTCTTCTCATGTGATTTCCATATTTTTTCAGCCCTGAAGAAAGACACTGGCAGTCAGCCCACATGTAGCCTAGGTTGTTTCAAATATGTTGCAGAAGTTTTGGTGAGAAGCCCTTACACATCCCCCAGACAGTCCCGATCTCTCCCCATGTGATTTCCATATTTCTGGAGTTCTGAAGGAAGTCATTACTGGCTGTTGATTTGCTTCAGATGAAGAGGTGCACACCTGGGTACAAGGTTCCATGGGCAACCACAAACATTTTTCCATGAAGGCACTGACCATCTTGTGTCACAGTGGGATAAATATATTAACAGTTTTGGGGATTACTTTTGGAATGCTAAACAGTTTATGTACCTTTTTCCATCTGTCTCTTTTTCATTTGATGCCTCTTATAAATATCTACATCTACATCTACATACATACTCCACAATCCACCATATGGTGCGTGGCGGAGGGTACCTCGTACCACAACTAGCATCTTCTCTCCCTGTTCCATTCCCAAAGAGAACGAGGGCAAAATGACTGCCTATATGCCTCTGTACAAGCCCTAATCTCTCTTATCTTATCTTGGTGGTCTTACTGCAAAATGTAAGTTGGTAGCAGTAAAATTGTACTGCAGTCAGCATCAAATGCTGGTTCTCTAAATTTCCTCAGTATCGATTCATGAAAAGAACGCCTCCTTTCCTCTAGAGACTCCCACCCGAGTTCCTGAAGCATTTCCGTAACACTCACATGATGATCAAACCTACCAGTAACAAATCTAGCAGCCCTCCTCTGAATTGCTTCTATGTCCTCCATCAATCCGACCTGATAGGGATCCCAAACGCTCAAGCAGTACTCAAGAATAGGTCATATTAGTGTTTTATAAGTGGTCTCCTTTACAGATGAACCACATCTTCCCAAAATTCTATCAATGAACCAAAGACGACTATCCGCCTTCCCCACAACTGCCATTACATGTTTGTCCCACTTCATATCATTCTGCAATGTTACGCCCAAATATTTAATCGACGTGACTGTGTCAAGCGCTACAGGATTCTTTTTCCTATTCAACTGCATTAATTTACATTTATCTATATTTAGAGTTAGCTGCCATTCTTTACACCAATCACAAATCCTGTCCAAGTCATCTTGTATCCTCCTACAGTCACTCAACGACGACACCTTTCCGTACACCACAGCATCATCAGCAAACAGCCGCACATTGCTATCCACCCTATCCAAAAGATCATTTATGTAGATAGAAAACAACAGCAGACCTACCACACTTCGCTGGGGCACTCCAGATGATACCCTCACCTCCGATGAACACTCACGATCGAGGACAACGTACTGTATTCTATTACTTAAGAAGTCTGTAAAACCAAATTGGAGTCCCATCAGGACCTGGTGGTTTATTTATTTTCAACCCATTCAGCTGCTTCACAACCCCAGAGATGTCTATCACTATGTCCTCCATACGGGAATCTGTATGAGACTGAAACGGCGGTATGTTTGTACGATCCTCCTGCGTGAAAGATTGCTCAAATGCTAAATTTAAAATTTCAGCTTTCGTTCTGCTGTCTTCCGTTGCCAGACCAGACTGATCAGTGAGTGACTGGATGGAAGCCTTCGGCCCGCTTACCGATTTTATGTAAGACCAGAATTTCCTCGGTTTTCAGCAAGATCTTTTGCTAAGGTATGACGGTGGTAGTGGTTGAATGCTTCACGCATCGCTCTTTTTACAGCAGCACGAATCTCTACTAACTTTTACCTGTCATCATTCTCCCAATCTTTCTTGCACCGCGAGTGCAACTGCCTTTGCTTCCTGAGCATTCTCCGAATTGCGCTGTTAAACCACGGTGGGTCTTTTCCATCTGTAACCCACTTTTTTGGCATGTACTTGTCAAATGCGTGATTTACAATGTGTTTAAAATTTGCCCATAATTCTTCCACATCCATCGTACCGGAAGTAAATGAAGTCAATTCACTTACTAAGTGGGATGCTAACAACTGCTTATCTGCTCTTTCTAGTAAGAATACCCTCCTAGCCTTCTTGACCGACTTTTTAACTTTCATAACCATAGTCGTAATGACAACATCATGATCACTAATCACTGTCTCAACACTGACACCATTGATGAGGTCTGGTCTGTTCGTGGCTACCAGATGTAAAATATTTCCATTACGCATTTGCTGTTGATTTAGCTGCTCAAGACAGTTTTCGGATAATGTGTTCAAAAGTAATTCACATGAAGGCTTGTCTGTACCACCTGTAATGAATCCATAGACATCCCAGTCTATACTAGGTAGGTTGAAGTTGCCTCCGACTAATATAGCATGATCCGGGTACTTCTGCCATACAGAATGTAGACTCCCTTTTAGTGATTCTAGAACTGTCATGGTGGAACCTGATGGCCGGTAGTAACACCCCACAATTAACTTTATTTCCCCTAGCCCTGTTAAACGTGTCCAGATAACTTCACAATCACACTCTACTTCGACCTCAGTAGACACAATATTTTTGTCAACTGCAATGAAGACACCACCTCCTACAGTGTCTAATCTGTCTTTCCAATACACGTTCCAACCCTCACTAAATATTTAAGAACTTCCTATCTCAGGGTTCAGCCAGGCCTCAGTCCCGAGAATAATTTGCGCACTACACACTTCCTGGAGGGAAGTAAATTGAGGACCTTTATTCCGAACACTCTGAAAATTTACTGCTAATATCTTGATAACTGAAGTGTCTTTACACTGAGCGTGTCCTGATTTCCCTGCCTGCACGTCGACTGGTGAGTGTTCATCAGGACACCTCGCACTACTGCCTAGCCTAAAAAACCCCCATGTGCACGCCACAAGTACTCTGCTACCCGAGTAGCCTCTTCTTTTGTGTAGTGCACCCCTGTCCTATCTAGGGGCATCCTACAATTCCCCACCCAATAGCGCAAGTCTAGATATCTACAGCCAAGACCGTCACAGAGTCGACGAAGCCTCTGGTTGAGACCCTCCACTAGGCTCCAAACCAAAGGACCCCAATCCACTATGGGAACGATGCTGCAAATAGAGAGCTCTGCTTGCACCCCACGTGCGAGGCCAGTGGTCTTCACCAAATCCGCCAGCCGTCTGTACGAACTGAGGATCGCCTCAGAACCCAAGCGACAGGCATCATTGGTGCTGACGTGAGCAACTACTTGCAGATGACTGCACCCCGTAAGCTTGATAGCCGCAGGCAAGGCCGCCTACACATCTCGGATGAGGCCCCTCGGCAGACAAACCGAGTGCATGTTGGATTTCGTTCCAGCTCTGTATGCTATTTCCCTAAGGGGCTCCATCACCCGCCTAATGTTGGAGCTCCCAATAACCAGCAAGCCTTTGCCCCCGCGAGCCTGCTCAGGCCCTGCTGAAGGAGTGGCCACTTGCCCACTGACTGACTGGTAATTGAGTTCAAACTGGTGAGATGCAGCATGCCCATGTACAACACTAACTGCTATGCCACACTGCATGTAGCACAACTCACAACGATTTGTGACAATGAAGAGTGAATGTGTAGAGATGGGAAAGCAGAATCACATTCAGGTGAATGTGCGGGTACTCTGATTGTTTGAGAAGGATGTAACAGCTGCTGCTAGACATCATACTCCCAGTACCTCTGTATGGAGAAATGATCCTTTACACAAAGATTGCTTTGTGATTTTTCCAAATTGAATGTTACATCATTCATTTAGGAGTGTATTCATTTGCACCATCAGATAGTTGTTTGTTAAACTACTATCGCCAACAGATCCTCATTATGGGAGCAGTTTTGCTGGACATTTATTATAAGAGTGTTATTTGTGCATTATCATTATCAGCAGTTCCATATCCAGTTTAAGAAAATATCTTGTATTTAGCTACATGTAATGGCCTTTAGATTCTCAGAACCTGAACACAAATTTTGAGCTGTTGTTGTACCCACATTACATGGGAGCAACAACATTCAAAACTGAAATTTTTCAGCTCTTGGCAGTGCGTTGTTTGTCCTCCAACAAACACATTTTATACCATAGGAAACAACATGAAATGGGGATTAGACCACTTGAGGCACTAGGATTGTACACTGTAACATTTGGCCCATTTCTCTCATAATTAAGAAAGCCAGTGGAGCTGTGCAGTTGTCTGATGGAGGAAGTTTTATGATCCTGTTGATGCTTGACAAAATGTTTATCCACAACCGCTACAGCAACTTACATTTCACAGCAGCCATTTGTAAGGGCAAGGTCAACAAAGTTTTCAGCACTCAGTGTACAGTGAACTGCAACAGACTCGTGTGATATCTGTAAAGACTATATGTTAATTTGAGTCATACCAAGATGGCAAATGCTGTTTGGAATTTATGCATAAGCTCTCAGCATTGTATGATGACCACAGCAGTTGAGTCCCATAGTGCTCAGAGCCTCAACAAATGATGTAAGGAACTTCTTTTGTATACAGTGTAAAACTGAAATGGAAATTTCTGTTGTTTATTATTACTATTAGAAAACACACTGTCAGGCTATTTTGGACTGTTGAAATAGTAATATTTGCATCCTCATTTTGCAGTACCTTCACATCAGTGTATATTTAAATGAATTGCATGTAAAAATTACCACAGAGGGTAGGAAAAATTGGAATACTGCTTATATGAAATTCAGTTTACACTGTATTTCTTTGTCATTATAACTCTACATTATTATCTAGGAATTATTGTTATTCATAATTATTGTTTCTATTTGTATGCCAGATGACAGATACATTGGTTGCCTCAAGAGACCCTGACCTTCAGCTGAACGAAGTGACAGTCTACGCTAACATGGAGTATATAAAAGTCTTCACACAACAGAATTTTAAGGCAACTAGGAAACAAATTCTGCCCATTGTGAGGGAATGTATGAAACATTTCCTAAGTCCTCCAACAGAAGGTTGAGTCTCGTGCCTTCATTATAGGCAGGGATGTGTGTTTTCATTTTGTTTTTCCATTTAAGAACAGATATGTTGATTTTCTTTTAGTATTGCTACTAATGCATGCCAAATTAGTAATATTGTAGAGAGACATTGAAAGTAAGAATTGTACTGTAATTTGTATCCCTATGTACCTTAAGTGTTTTTCTTTTTCAGTGTTGGCATGTTAGTTGTATTGTGTTAATGTAGTGTTACCTTGACTCTCATCTCTCTATGAACAAGCCTTTTTAAAAATTTTCATTGACTATAGCATCAGTGCCTTAGTGATCCCTTAGTTTGCTATTATTACACAACATATATAACACAGGTACAGTAAATATTAACTATGACTGCATAATATTGCAGTGCTAATATGAATTATGTGATAACCAAATGCATTAGTTTTAAGAACTCCTGTCTGGACATTCTTCAATGGTTTAGAAATAATTGGCCGATAGAATGTTTTTAACTTGCTCTTGAAGTTCACTGTAATACACAGAATATATTTAAAGTGCTGTGTTAGATTGTTAAATACATATGTCCCAATTTATGTGATATTATGTACTAATATTGCAACTTTGAAGACTTTGTAGAAAGTGATTTTGGCTGTAAGATTGTGAAAATACTTTGTACTATGCTTTTACAAGAGAAACACTGCATTACTGAGTGTATGTATTGTTATTGTCTGATAGTGTTCAAAATACCAAGCTTTCTAAAGAGTTCTCTGCAGGGCATCATGAGACTATTCACAGGTCCTATTCCCCCCCTCTCTCCACCTCCCTCTACCCTTACCATCCCCTTCCCCTTCCCCCTCCCATCCCAGGACAGTTTGCATACATGTATGCAGAATGATCCATCTTCTTTGTTTCATCACCTACATCTGTAATCACGCAGCTGAACTGCATTGAGTCTAGGGTGTGTTTTTTTCCAATTCAGGTTGTGATTTGTCTGTAGTCCTAATAAGGGAATTCCATCTACTGCCCGTATTTTGTTGTTTGAGTAGACTACAACAAGGTGGTGCATTTTTATGCACATATAGATCATGTTTTGTATTTTAATTGAATCTTTTTTTATTTAAGCATACAATGTATATTCCATCAAATCTGACCCACTCTCTGAGTAAATATAAAGCAAGGATTGCGTACAAAAAGAAGATAACTACACAATACACTTGATATGGTCACATATTCACATTCTGAAAATAAGTAATCACATACTTTTATAAAACTGTTGCACATTACTTGTACTGCAGAAGATAGATTTGTAACATAGGCATTGAAAATCAAAATTAAAGAGAACATGAAACTTCTTATCTGATTCTTAGTAGCATGCTGGAGCACACCATCCACCCAAGTGTTAACAGAACCGTGTGTGATCCACTGTGCACATATAAGTTACTTATTTATGACTGATAAGCAACCATTGATAAGATGAAACACACAGAAAGGAAGGTCATTGTTTCTATACAGCAACAACATACTCAAAATTCTTTGTTATTACTACACATCACATACCAAATTTAATCATATATTTACCCACTGCCATGCCAGTCTTGCCTTTTTCAGTACTCTCAGATTTCCTACATAAAGCTTTTCACAAATAATTATCGTATTCTTGTTGTTTTCTAACCCACTCATCTATCATTAACTTATCATTACATCATCATCATGAATTATGTCACTGTTGGGAGTATAATCACAACAGGTTCTATCTATTCAGATCTCACTCTGGACAGATCAATAGTCAGAGAGTTGTTTTGATTGATACATAGCATAGTAGAAGATTAGTAAACAGTGCGGAAAGCTGAAGAACGAAACAGTACTGCAGCAGCTTGGTGCCCTATGAACGTCACTGCACGCTACACTAAAGGCTAGTGAATTCCTTGAGGTGTGTTTTCTCACAGCTGATAGCTTCTCTACTAATATTTTTGAAGTTCACTTTTTTCTTCCCCTAATGGGCCCTATATTCACAGTCTTTATCAGAGTTTTCATTTCCACCGACAGTGTAGGCTTCAATATTTTTAACCAAGCATCCTCCAATGTTTTCTCCAATATTTTGTCTAACTTCTCTGTCATTTCTTTTTGTGATTCTTTAACAGGTACTACATTATCTGCCACAATTTAAGATTTTGCCTGTGCCTCTTTTAGTGATTTTCTAACTTTTTCACCAATTTCTTCCATTTTCATTAACAGATATTGTAACATACATTGTGCTCCCTTTTTTTCACGTAGTTCTTTCTTTATACATGGTTCTGATTTAACTGAACTATCTTTTACACTTTCTGTAACAGGTTTCATTTCTTTGTCTCCCACCTGTTCACTTCCTCGTGTTTGGAAAATAATGTTCTTCATGTTTGATTGTCATACTGCAGAAAATTATATATATAAGTTTATTCATTCACCGACAATGTACATTGAATGGATATTGTCAAAGAACATAGTATAACAAAAAATAAGTTAAGGGTGTACAGTTTCCTACATAATACAATGGTCCATTGTACCCATCACAATATTTTTGGGCAATATGACTTTGATTACTGTAATAATATAAAAGTATGAGCAGGATCTCTTACATGAAATACATTACAAGTAAATAATTCATTTAACACTTTTGTTCGGGACCTTTTACATGGAATACATTACAAGTAAGTAATTGATTTAACACTTTTGTTCAGAAAAATTAACATTGAGGCTGTGGCAAGCATTTGATTTATGGTATTATTAACATATAGTATGAATGTAGTTACTTGCTACAGGGTTACTGCAGATATTCATTTATACTATAATAACAGTTGGTTATTAAGAAATTAAATGTTGCTTCCTTGAATGTTGACAATGTTTTTATTTCTTTTAGCTGAGTTGAAAGTTTGTTGTACAAAATAGTACCTTGATTGTTGGTTTGTTTTTGTGTTAAACCCTTGTTTACTCTTTTTATGTGGATGTCATTGCATATTCTTGTATTGTAGAAATGAAGATCTGAGTTGGTTTTATAATTATCAATGTGCATTTTTATATTAACAACACTTTTTTATATAGAGGCATGGCAGGGGTAGAATATTTAGGTGTTGAAATAACTGTTTGGAAGGTGTTAGCCTTGTACTCTTGGAAATTATTCTAACAGCTAGTTTTTGTAAGGTGAAAATGGTTTTCATGTTTGCCCAGACGGTTAGGCCATAGGTCATAGCAGAATGGATGCAAGCAAGTAGGCAGTTCGGCTACACTCTCTACTAGACACAGTACTAATTATGCATAATGCAAAACAAGCAGAGCTTAACTTGTTGGTGAGGTAGAGAATGTGGGCTTTCCAGTCTAAATTTTCATCAATTTGCACACTAAGAATTTTGTGCCAGCTACCCTTTCAATTTGTTTATTTTGCACATTGAGGTTCACATCATGATGAGACTTTGTTGTCGTGTAATGTATGTAATTAGTTTTTGAAATATTTAAGGTTAGCTTGTTCAGTTCAAACCAGTTTTGTATGTATTCCAAAAATCTGGTTGCAGATGTTAGCAATACCCTATTTATGTCTGGTACAACAATATTTGTGTTATCAGCAAACAAAATTTCTACTCTCTGTTTTCTATTGTGGAGACATGACTGAAACCATTTTAATGCAACTCCTCGTATACCTGTAGCTTCTAGTTTGTCTAGCAAGATATCATGACCAACAGTATCGATTGCCTTTGATAAATTCAAGTTTATTCATACTGTATTGTCATTTCTGTCAAGTCCTATTACAATGTCTTCGATGAACTGGGTAACTGCTGTTTCTGTACTCATGCCTTTGCGAAAACCATGTTGGTTTACTGACAAGAGCTTAAATTGTTTGAGGTAATTTGTAAGACCCACTGTGGTTTAACAGCGCAATTCAGAGAATGCTCAACAAGCAAAGGCAGTTGCACTCACGGTACAAGAAAGATCGGGAGAATGAGGACAGATAAAAGTAGAGATTCATGCTGCTGTAAAAAGAGCGATGTGCGAAGCATTCAACCACTACCACCATCATACCTTAGCAAAAGATCTTGCTGAAAACCAAGGAAATTCTGGTCTTGCGAATAATCACAGTCTCTATTATTTTTGAAAATATAGATAACAAAGTTATTTGTCTATAGTTTCCCACTTCATATATATTATCCTTTTTATAAAATGGTTTTATTATTGAAATTTTTAATCTTTGTGGGAACGCCCCTTCTGTTAATGATATGTTTATGATATGTGAGAGTCTTTCTGCTACGACACTAGCACATTTAATTATGACTGAACCTGGTACCTCATCAATTCCAGAGGACATTTTATTCTTCATTGTTGTTATTATCGTAAGAACTTATAATTTATTTGTGGGACATAGCAATATTGAATTACCACTTTGCTCTCTTTGAACTGTGGTACTACTATTTCTAGCTAAATTTTTACTCAGATTGACTGGAATGTTTATGAGATAGTCATTTATATAATTTGCTAGAGTACCATTTCTGAGTAACATACCATGATCATCTTTTTATACAGTGTCATCTTGCTTTTTAACAATTTTGTTTGTTTCCTTTTGTACTATATTCCATATTGCTTTTGACTTTTTTGCCGTCCCTATGATTACTTCGTCATTGTGCATTATTGTGGCTGTTTTCATTACTTTCTTATAAATTTTCATATATGTTTTAACATATTCTGCAAAGTGTTGATCTTGGTTGCCTTTTCTTCTTTGATTGAGAAGTTTTGGCTTTTGACTGGATGCTCTAATAGCAGGTGTTATCCACTGGCTGCTGTTTCTTCGCATAACATTAATTCTTGTCAGTTTTTTTGGAAAACACATCTCAAATATGGACATGAAAGTATTATAAAATGCATTGAATGATTCATCAGTTGATGATTTTGAGTACACATCTTCCCAGGTTTCTTTTGCTAACGACTGAATAAAAATATTAAACTTTTATGGGAAGAAGTGCCTTTTATATTTCCACTTGTATTTAACCACTTCAGGTACAGAAGAATTTATGCATGTTACTATTGTGTTGTGGTCTGAAAGACCTAAGTTTACATTTTGTGCCTCAGTAACATCATTTTCAATATTTGTATAGACATTATCTAATAGGGACAAAGATGACTCTGTTATTCTAGTAGCGTCCGTGAAGAGTGGTTTCATGTGAAAGCTGTTTATGATACTCAAAAGCTGTCTTTTTTCTTCATTTTCAATTAACAGATTGATGTTAAAATCCCCACGTAGTAATAAGTTCACTTCATTGTTATACAAAATGTTTAGCACTGCTGCCAAATTGTTAAAAAATATGTTTTTGTCACCTAGTGGTGACCTGTATATTGATATGACAGTTAGTTTTTTACGCTTCTCCTCAGATTTTAGCTCTATGGCACATGATTCAAAATGTTTCTCGATATTTAGATGGGATGTTTCAGATCTAACTTTATACTGCAGCCCAGCCCTAGTGTGTATGCATATTCCACCGTTTTTACAAACACTGTGGCAATAATGAGATGCTAATTCAAAATTTCTTACATTTATAAGACAGTTCACTGACCCTGCACCAATGTTGTGATAGACAAATACAAGAGATATGTATAAAGTTGTTTATGGCGACTACTAATTCTAACACTTTATTCTTGAGACACTGAATGTTTTGACTCCTTATCTTGAAAGTTTTGCAAATATATGTTATTTTGTCAATACCTGGTGAAGTGCTACTTTGTTGCTGATTTTTGACACTTATCTGCAACTTTTCAGCCTGATTTGTCACAATCTCTTCCTTTTCTTTGTTTGGTGCCATAAAAAATCATCACTAAGTGAAGCAGCTGTACCTAGCCTTTGGCTCCTCATCAGGCAGTGTTGATTAGTTGCTACTGTTGTTGGAAGTTCAGTGGCTGCTGCTGTTGGTGCTGTCGGTGACATAGTTTCTTGTACAATGACTGTGTTTGCTTTTTTTACTGACACTGTTTCTGCTGGAGGTGGGGCTGCTGATGTCAGTTTTTCCTCAGCTACTGATGGTTCTTCTGCTGTTGATGTAGGTTTAGTTATTATTGATGTTTCTTCTGTTGTTGTTGTTGTCATTGGTTTTGTTGACGTTGTCATTGTTGGTGGTGGTTGGGGGGGGGGGGTATTTTGAGGGAGGAGACCAAACAGCAAGGTCATCGGTCTCATTGAACTAGCGAAGGACAGGGAAGGAAGTCGGGCATGCCTTTTCAAAGGAACCATCCCGGTATTTGCATGGAACGATTTAGGTTAATCACGGAAAACCTAAATCAGGATGACCAGACGCAAGATTGAACCGTCGTCCTCCCGAATGCGAGTCCAGTGTGCTAACCACTGCACCACCTCGCTCGGTGGTGGTGGTGGTGGTGGGGTTAGTACTGCTGCTGCTGCTGTCATTTTTGTTGTACTTGCTACAACTGGCTTTACTGATACTGCTGTTTGCAGGTGCCTCTTGATTTTTTCCAGTAATTTCTGGATCACAATTTCCTTTCCTAGACTGCTCAAGTGAACGCCATGTGATGTGTGAAACCTGCACCCAATGTCGCTAATATCAACAACATCAATGTTTTTGAATTGCTTGCATATATCAGAAAGAAGGTCATTGGCAGCTCTGATCTCCTTTTTTACACAAGACCAATGTGGCAAATCATAGTGGTGGGGAATGGTCACAAAGAAAACGTTTATGTGTGTGATATGAAACAGTTGTTTCCTTAATTCTGATAAAGCTGTGGATGATTCGTTTCTGTATATGTCGTTTGAGCTGCCACACAGGGCTATAAAGTCACCTGAAGATAACTCCATGATTTCTTATAGTGGTTAGCACTCATTATTTCTGAGAGGGGCGCTCCTGGCTTGACAAAGCTCGTGGCTATCACAAGTGCTGTCTCATTAACACGTGATGCGATTCCGCCTCCATGACTATCGGCTGCCATCAAGCGATGACGAATTTTTTGCTGCAACATAGGTACATGTTGTTGTAATTTGCGAGTCTTCAGGGGTGCAGAAACGGCTGGTTTAGGTATCTGAATGTTTACAGCAGCATTTTCTGATGCAGAGTCGTCACTTACTGTACTTTGGACGTCATATCAGTTTTTTAAAGGAATTGGTGAATTTGGTAACTCTCTGCTGTTACCAGTATACATTTCCACTCTGATGTTTTGTTTTCGGCTGTTTTTGCGCTATGCGGTTAGAGGCGCTATGTCACTAATGGCGCGGCCTCTCCCGTCAGAGGTTTGAGTCCTCCTTCGGGCATGGGTGTGTGTGTTGTTCGTAGCATAAGTTGGTTTAAGTAGTGTGTAAGTCGTGACCTCAGCAGTTTGGTCCCATAGGAATTCACACTCATTTGAACATGTTTTTGTTTTTTGCCACGGACTAAGGTTTTCGTACCATAAACTGAGCTCTCTTCCGCATACAATGCATATGACGCCACTTTTGCCACCTCTCGTAGTGTTTAAACACACTATATATAACTTGTTTTAGTGTTGATACAAGTTCTTGTATCTGAGTTAAATTTATCATAGGATTTACTTGTGTTCTGTTGCGTGCCTTTGTTACTGTCATGTTTGAAAACCTTTATTTCCTCCAATAGCACTGAGATAATTTGATTTGAACAGTTTTTTTCCATTAAGTTTGTGAACCAAATCATCTGTGAGACATTTTGAGCAGAACCATATCTTATGTTTTGGATCTGTATTTACACATTTATAATGGAACACAGTTTTACATACCGCGCACATTACACCTTTTGCTGCACGTTTCTCGCAGAGTCAGGGGTCATTATTTCAATTGATTCATCGTATGACGATGTGGACGCTCCATGTGCGAAGTTTTTTTCATACCTTCTTCCTGCTTCATTGTTCTTTTGATGATGTAGCACGAAAAACATAAATACTCAAGATATACATTGATACTATTACACATTGCACACTTTTCCTTGTTCTTTTTGTACTTTTGTTCATACCTTCTTCCTGCTTCATTGTTCTTTTGATGATGTAGCACGAAAAACATAAATACTCAAGATATACATTGATACTATTACACATTGCACACTTTTCCTTGTTCTTTTTGTACTTTTGTTCGGAGCTAGTGTTCTGCCAATCTACACTCGGCACCATATCAGAGTCCACTCACTAAAATCGAACCCACAGACTTAAAGATTTCAAAAATACAGAATTGAAAACAAAAAATTCCCAAATCTGTGATCAGTACCTTCATTACCTTAGAAACTTGGTTTCAGCTAAATGGGTTGAATCTAAACATATCTAAGACTCACGTGATACAGTTCAAAACCAGACAGTTAAAATGTGAGCAGATTAAGATTGTACACAACAACCAAGATATAGAAGAAGTTGACTCAGTCAAATTCTTAGCTTTAAATATTGATAAAAATTTGAGCTGGCAGGCACACATTGAATAGGCTATCTGCCAAAGAAACTGAGAAAATGGTTGAAATGGCACTGACCACTATGGGACATCTGAGGTCATCAGTACCCTAGAACTTAGAACTACTTAAACTTACCTAACCTAAGGACATCACACACATCCATGCCCGAGGCAGGATTCGAACCTGCAACCGTAGTGGTTGCGTGGTTCCATACTGAAGCACCTAGAACTGCTCGGCCACACTGGCTGGCGAAACTGAGCAGCTTTGCATTTGCAGTGCAAATATTATCAACTACAGCTGACATAGACGCACGAAAAGTAGCATATACAAGCTACTTTGAATCCATTATTGGGTTTGGTATTGTTTGTTGGGGTAACTCGACAAACATAGTGCGGATACTAAAAATATAGAAAAAAAAATCGTTCGAAATACGTGCACCGAAAATCACAAAGAATCATGTTGACCATTATTTAGAAATCTTAAAATATTAACTCTGCTATCCTTATACATATATCAATTTACTATATTTTTGTACACCAGATATTAATTATTTGTGGGAAACCATTTTGTCCATTCATGTACGTCATGAGATGAATAAAACACAATTCACAATACTGTCCTGTCACTACATGGCACCATATGTAACGTAACATGACCCCCCCCCCCCCTTCCCCCAATATTACTCTTACCAGAAATGACTGTGCTCATATAATGGAAGTGGAGGAAACCTAATACATTTCTTATGAAATATACTCGTGAGCTCGTTAACATAACTAAAACCATATAAATTAAACTGTTCTCAGAATTAACTAAATATTACACCCACTCAGAATGAACCAATTACTGATATTCACCAGACAAGGAAGCAGGGCACCACAGTGCTTATGGAATACTATAGTATGATGAGTACTTGTATTACACCCACTCAGAATGAACCAATTACTGATATTCACCAGACAAGGAAGCAGGGCACCACAGTGCTTATGGAATACTCTAGTATGATGAGTACTTGTATTTAAACAAATGCTGTGCAATACCCATCTATCAGATTCAAAGTTTCCATGCAGTCTAAATACACTATGAATGAAAGTGCACCTACTCTTTTCTGGTTGGTAGCACCCTACTGACTTCATGGCAGACACTGTACAACATGCATAGTTCTTTATCACATTGCAATAAACAGCACAAACTTTGTTGTATAATTCAGTTAAACATGGAAAATGCATCAGTAATGCTCACAAATGCCGGAATTACACATTTATATGTAGCAAAAGATTATGGAAATGAAAACAGGATAATTTTGTATCATTGCTGATTAATTCTTAGTAAACATAATGCTACAAGTATAAAAACATTGTCAATAGATAGTGTTTAGAAAAGTACAATATTTGCTACAAAAAGTCATCTAATAAAGGACATTAATTTTGGTTTAAGATTTTGAGGTACTGGTAACTGTGTTATTTAAAATGCTTGGGAGTTTATTTATGTCATTAATATAAGAATAATCAGAAGTAGCAAACGTAACTTCAGCACAAATGATAATTTTGTTACAAAAATCTTTCGGACATTAGTCCACGACAGAAGAGCTACCCAACATTTACAAAGTCCGGTGAATACTGACTTAGCTGATGTCACTGGTGCATTGTCATCCCACGCTGCCAGCCCATAGACGATAAATGTAATTCATGTAATAATTGCTGCTATAATTGTCCTCTTGAAAATCACCGCTTTTGTGATGTAGATGCAGCAGGAAAGTGCGATATATACATTATACTCTTGGTTGAAGTACCAACACTCAACGATATAGACCATCCATGCTTCACCCAGCAAACGTGATGTTTACCGATTCCACTGCACTTATTAAGGGAATTCTCGACATTATAGATTACAAATTAGTTTAAGGCAAGAAGCATTTCATATATCACGGTCCACAATGTGCATCAAATACAGTTTACTTGTTAAACACATTGCTTCACAGTCTAGCATCATAGTCTTCTCGTTATTGTTTCATGATATGTTAGTCTACAGAAAGCAGTTAATTTTGCTACCAGTCTGCAACGTTCACTGAAAGCATTCAACTTTGTATAATTGTCTCTTTACTGTCCCAGTCGATAACTTTCAACTTATTAGTTTATGACACCATGGGTTATAATGTAATCACTATAATCCAAATGGTCATTAAGATCATAAATCACACTGTGTAACAAAAATCATCCACTTGGCAAACAGCCTAGTGAACCATCCATAGTCTGTACTTTTCAAGTTCGCTTTGTGAGATGACACTCCATGATGTGAGAGTACTATAAAATATTTGTATTTTAAATTTTATTTTAAATTCACTGTTCATAATTTGCTTAGAAACTGTTTGTGTTATGCACACCAAAAACCTTCCTGTCTGCAGCCACGAGACTCCACTGGTTCAAAAATGGTTCAAATGACTCTGAGCACTATGGGACTTAACTTCTGAGGTCATCAGTTCCCTAGACTTAGAACTACTTAAACCTAACTAACCTAAGGACCACACACATCCATGCCCGAGGCAGGATTCGAACCTGTGACCATAGTGGTCCCACGGTTCCAGACTGTAGTGCCTAGAACCGCTCGGCCACTCCGGCTGGCCGAGACTCCACTGACTGCACATCATATTGTCAAGTTTATTCCTCAAGATGTTAGTTCACAAAGTGAAACAATGTAATATGTTTAGTTTTGTCCACGGTATGTACCAAAACAATATGCTGAACGCCAAAACAAAAGTCTTGAAAGGGTGGCCACGAACACAATGCTCCCACACTCACATGTGACACAACAACCAGTCTCTTGCTTCTTATTTCCAAAACCCTTTATTTCTGTTTCATCTATCAATCTTATGAAACATCTTTTAAAGCTTAATCATCGTCCCATAGCATTATGCAAATACAGTACTCAAATTCTGAAGTGAAATTACACTTTTATTTTATGTTCATAGAAATAATTTAAACTGCATGTTAATAAATATGTAAGTACAGAACATCAGAAAAAAGGAAAAATTACAATTTCACAAACAGCAACTACAGAACTTACATAGGAACTAAATTACAAAACAGTTATAACTTTCTCCCAAACATAGGAACTAAATTACAAAATAGTTATAACCTTCTCCCAAGTACAAAGGAAATGTGAGGAAAAGAAAGCAGTAACATTACATTGTATTATAACAATGTACTTACATGCAAAAAACCTGCCTTAGGTCAGTATGCACTGAAGATCTGTCTAAATAGTATTGTATTGATATGGGAAGTCATTTTCAAGCACCTTGTTAAACGAAATTCAATAATTCTATTTAACTTTACATATTTCATACTACTTTTGAATTACAGTTAAAATTTATTGAGTGCCATGCTAATTAACTGCTAATTGTACTGCAAAATTAATCTTACATGTACATGTCTAAATTCCGGCTTTCCAGTTCATTATGCAAATTTTGTACTATTAATTTGTGTTTAGTATTTGAACTGTGTAATGGATCACTGAGATATTTTGGTCATTCGTAGGTGAGGACAGTAGCAATCAGTTGAAATGAAGTAGGCACATCTAAGCCCTGCATATAGCTCTATTGTTCAGCCCATTCGATGTGCTTCATGTCCCAACATTACATCCTCCTCTTTCCATTTTAATGACAGGTTAATCTGGTAGTTTATCTGCTGCCATTGGCTGTCACATCACACCTCTCATTCTCTCCACGTACTCTAATAAACTGCTCTACAGCAAAGCTGCTGCATCAACAGGACAACCAGCTTTGCATTCCCCATTCACCAAATGGGATTCTGTGGTCACTCCCTCCACATGTTCCACCCCACTGCTCAATTATGAATTGTACTTGCAGAACCCCAAAATTGTGTTAACTGTTTACCAAAAATAATTCCGTGACCATTACCACCACCTGCTCCACTCCCACTGCTCAACAGCTAGGTAGAAGAATCTACAGAACAACCAGATTTGTATTCCCCATCCACCAAACAAGGTGGAGCAGTGAGTCGTGTTTGGGTAGCTCAGTTGGTAGAGCACTTGCCTGCGAAAGGCAAAGGTCCCGAGTTTGAGTCTCGGTCCGGCACACAGTTTTAATCTGCCAGGAAGTTTCATATCAGCGCACACTCCACTGCAGAGTGAAAATCTCATTCTGGAAACATCCCCCAGGCTGTGGCTAAGCCATGTCTCCACAATATCCTTTCTTTCAGGAGTGCTGGGTCTGCAAGGTTCGCAGGAGAGCTTCTGTTAAGTTTGGAAGGTAGGAGGTGAGGTACTGGCGGAAGTAAAGCTGTGAGGGCGGGGCGTGAGTCGTGCTTGGATAGCTCAGTTGGTAGAGCACTTGCCCGCGAAAGGCAAAGGTCCCGAGTTCGAGTCTCGGTCCAGCACACAGTTTAAATCTGCCAGGAAGTTTCATATCAGCACACACTCCGCTGCAGAGTGAAAATCTCATTCTGGAAATATCCCCCAGGCTGTGGCTAAGCCATGTATTTGCAATATCCTTTCTTTCAGGAGTGCTAGTTCTGCAATGTTCACAGGAAAGCTTCTGTTAAGTTTGGAAGGTAGGAGGTGAGGTACTGGCGGAAGTAAAGCTGTGAGGGCGGGGTGTGAGTCGTGCTTGGATAGCTCAGTTGGTAGAGCACTTGCCCGCGAAAGGCAAAGGTCCCGAGTTCGAGTCTCAGTCTGGCACACAGTTTAAATCTGCAGTCTGGCACACAGTTTAAATCTGCCAGGAAGTTTCATATCAGCGCACACTCCACTGCAGAGTGAAAATCTCATTCTGGAACCAGATTTGTGTTCCTGGTCCATTCTTTTGTGTGACTGGGAGGGAGCTATACCTGTAGAACAACAGATTTGTATTCTTTATCTACTAAACAGGAGTTTGTGCTTGCTCCTGCCACCTGCTGCATTACACTGCTCAGCTGAAGTGCAGTTTGTTCTACAAACAACCAGAGTTGTCTTCCATATCAATTACACAACTCGATCATGCGTTGACTGTATCTGCAAAACAACAAATCTATTTTCTTTGACCACAAAATAGGGTTTTGCGGTCATTCCCTAATTCGGTTCAATTCCTCTGCTGGACTGAGAGATGTCTATATCTGCAGAACCAATAAATTTGCATTCCCTCTCCACCAAACAGAGTTTAGTTATTGTTCCCTATACCTATTCCATTCCACTGTTCAACTACAATTTGGCTGTATCTGCAGGACTACCTGATTTACAGTCTCCGCCCTTCCCATTGATAGAGAACCATATCTGCATAACAACAGGTTGGTTTTCCCTGTGCACCGTACAGTGTTCTGTTGTCAATACTTTTCTCTGCACCATTCCTTTTGTCCAAGAGGGGGCTGTATCTCCAGAACAACTGCATTTGTCTTCCCTGCATATTCCAATGCTCAGGTGGGGGAGGGGGGAGAGGCTGTTTCTTCAAAACAACGAGATTTTTATTACATGTAATCATACAGAGTCATCTCCTCTGTATGTTCCATGCCATTGGTCAACTGTGAGGCAGCTGGCTCTGTAGAGTAAATATTCCTCGCCAAACAAACGGAGGTTAGTGACCATTCCCTCTGCCTTCTCCATACAACTGCTTGACTGAAAGGTGGTTGTATCTGCAGAGTGACCAGAATCATAATGCCTGTCCAATCTACTGCTTGACTACAAGAGCTAGAACTGACAGATTTGTATTCCCCCTCTGCCAAACATTGTTCATGGCCATTCTCTCCATCTCCTCCATTATACTTCTTGGCTTAGAGAGTTTACAAATCCATTAGATGTCAAACTCTTTAAAACTACAATGTACTTCCATACTGTAATGCCTGTTGGCCTTCTGCTATCATATAGTCCGCCCCGATAGCTGAGTGGTCAGCATGACGGATTGCCGTCCTATGGGCCCGGGTTCGATTCCCGGCTGGATCGGGGATTTTCTCCGCTCAGGGACTGGGTGTTGTGCTGTCTTCCTCATCATTGCATCCCCATCCGGCGCACAGGTTGCCCAACGTGGTGTCGAATGTAATAAGACCTGCACCAAGGCGGCCGGACCTGCCCCGCAAGGGGCCTCCCCGCCAATGATGCCAAACGCTCATTTCCATTTTTTTCCTATCATATACACTGATGAACCAAAACTTTATCACCATCTGCGTAATGGTTTGTTGGTACACCTCTGGAAAGCCATACAACAGCGATCTGCATAGGATGGATTTGACAAGTTGGGGTTGGGTTGTTTCGGAGAGGAAACCAGACAGCGAGGTCATTAGCCTCATCGGATTAGGGAATGACAGGGAAGGAAGTTGGCCGTGCGCTGTCAAAGGAACCATCCCGGCATTTGCTTGAAGCGATTTAGGGAAATCACGGAAAACCTAAATCAGGATGGCCGGACACGGGATTGAACTGTCGTCCTCCCGATTGCGAGTCCAGTGTGCTAGCCACTGCATTTGACAAGTCCTTGGTCACTTTCTGGAGGTATATCACCACAGATGTCGATGCTCATGTCATGTAGTTCTGTAAATTGTTGGTCAGTAGTTAGCTGGCACAGAACTGGCACCTGACAGCATCCCAGATGTATCCTGTCAGGTTGAGATTAGGTGAATTTGGTGGCAAAGACATCAATCTGAGTTCTCTGGCACCTGGATGACAGCATATCCGAACATGTCTATCGACACAGTGTAACAAGAAATGTGATTCAATTGACCAGTTAAAGATTTTTATTGATTCATGATCCTATATCAGTTCTCTTGCCCCTGCAACCGTGATTAACGATTCTGTTCGGTTATCATGAGAAAAGGTAGCAATAGTCTGTTGCGGAGCCCCATGTCCGACACTGTGCACAAAAAGGTGTGCTCCAAAATTGTATCGCTGCCTATCCTGCTTTACAGATTGGGCAAACCTCCACATTCTGTGTTGAGGAGTGGACACCAGCACCTCGTTATAGACTCATGGTTTCACTGTCCTTAAGCCTCTGTCCATAGAGGCTCACAACAGTAGCACGCGAACAGCCGACCAGCTTCATCGTTTCTGAAATGCTCGTTCCCAGGTGCCAGTGTAGCGATTTGTCCATAGTCAATTATGTTAGTGGATTTTCCCATCCGTAGCGGGCGCCCGCATGGGGATTGAGTGGGAGGGGGCACGGGGAGCAGTTGCCCCTGGTGGCAATTCAGTTAGTTTACGAAAGTAAAAAGGGACCTGTAAGCACAGGGACCCGATATTTATGACCTGCAAAATTATCGTTAGAATGACCTGAAAATATAAATAAAATGGCTTAAAAATGTAATAAAACGTGTATAGTGACATAAAATGAACTAGAATACGACAATGAAAAATTTTATAGGAGGTTGTAACTGAAATTACAAGAAGGACAATTAATTTTAAATCACCATGTTTTTCATTAACAGACGTCATTCTCTGAAGACGCACAAAAATTGTTGTATAACCATCTCGGAGCTGCGGTTCCGGAAAGTGCGGGAACGTCTGCCGTCAGACAAAAGGTTCTTGTAGTCGGAAAATCTTTCATCATTTGCTAAAACAACTGATGCATGTTCTTTGATATTTTCATTTAGTTTCAAAATAGAATCAAAAAAATCGACAGAGGAATATTGATATTTCGCAAATGCATATTACGTTTGGTGCAATACTGATACAAAACATTGATATTTTGTTTTCGGAACACATGCCTGGTACAAGTTAACAGCAGTAGACCTAAGTGACACGAAAATGACAATAACCAGATGAACCTTCAATTTATTTTTAACATGTAGGAACTCATCCTCAGGCAACACTTGCGTTTTTCCTACAGACATGTGAATTATTCTTTCTTGACGGCACTGAAAGAACGAATTCTTCTATCATAAATGGACGTTAAACACCCTACAACATGAAGTAAAATCTTGAAAATGACGTCATCCTTGAAAAATTAAACATAGTACAGTATCTATACGACGAAAAATGCAAAATTAAATCTACGTTTGTGTAGCCAGACTATTCTGAATTTTGATACCTACAAACAATGCAAAGCACTCGAGGAAAAAAGAGATTACATGTCAACTAACTTCAGGTGTTTCTCATACATGCATCCCTACATATTATAAAAGAGGATGAACGTATGCATGTATGTATATCTTTTCCATATCTCCTCCTAAACCAATGGACCGATTTCAGCCAATCTTCGTGCACGTGTCACTTACTGTTCGGAAAGAATTGCTGTGGGGGTAAGACTATCTACCTACCAAAGGGTGAGAATGACATCACTTGCGTCGTGCAACAAACTTTACACATAATTTAAACGTTTATGAGCCGCACAGTCTTGGGCGCCTTGCCACAATTCGCGCAGTTGCCCCCGACGGAAGATCGAGTTTTCCATCGGGCATGGGTGTTTGTTGTCCTTAGCGGAAGTTAGTTTAAGTTAGAATATGTAGTGTGTAAGCCTAGGGACCGATGACCTCAGCAGTTTGGCCCCGTAGGAAATTACCACAATTCCAATACCAAACCTTTGTGAAACTTTTTTTCACTGACAACCTCCACTACATGATGAAAGGAAAACCGCTTATTACTTACTACATTTTCGCTGTTCATGCAGTAAAACTGCCGCGTGAAGTATGACGTTTTAATTTATTACTTCTTCATCACTAACTGTATTCGCGCCACATTTTGCAGACGATATTCACATGCACCACTGAATGTACCAGCAAAATTATGTCATTATACGACACATAGTTCAGGAGATATGATCTCATAAAGACTGAGATGCGCGGAAAACTGCCGCAGTACGCGCGACGTTTTAGTTTATTACTTATTTACTGCCAAATCTATTCACAACACATTTCGCAGGCAGTAGCCACATATACCATTCGATGTACCTGCAAAATTGTATCGTTCCACGACGCATAGTTAAGGAGATACGACGTCTTAAACATTGAGATGCGTGAAAATGATACTGCAGGGCAATATTCGCTAGAGACATAGGTGAAATATGTGTACAAATACGTGCGAAATATGTTAAATATATGTTTAACACACATACGGAAAAAAATCACAAGACCAAAAAGTAATTACTATTGAGTAGTGAAATTTCGAGGACACATTTATCTAGGTAACATATTTAAGTGATTAATATTGCAAGGTCACAAGTTAACGTAAGCGCGAGATAAGCCATTACAGATGTGAAATGTGGTACAATAACAACAGGTGTAACCAGCAGAATGTCGAGTACAAGCATGCAAACATGCATGCACTGTGTTGTACAGGTGCCGGATGTCACTTTGTGGGATGGAGTTCCACGCCTGTTGTACTTGGTTGTTCAATATCCGAAAACTGTCTTGAGCAGCTAAATCGACAGCCAACGCGTAATGGAAATATGTTAGATCTGGTAGCCACGAACAGACCAGACCTCATCAACGGTGTCAGTGTTGAGACAGGAATTAGTGATCATGATGTTGTCATTACGACTATGGTTACGAAAGTTAAAAAGTCGGTCAAGAAGGCTAGGAGAGTATTCTTACTAGAAAGAGCAGATAATGAATCGACTTCATTTACTTCCGGTACGATGGACGTGGAAGAATTATGGGCAAATTTTAAACACATTGTAAATCACGCATTGGACAAGTATGTGCCAAAAAAGTGGGTTACGGACGGAAAAGACCCACCGTGGTTTAACAGCGCAATTCGGAGAATGCCCAGGAAGCAAAGGCAGTTGCACTCGCGGTACAAGAAAGATCGGGTGAATGAGGACAGGTAAAAGTTAGTAGAGATTCGTGCTGCTGCAAAAAGAGCGATGCGCGAAGCATTCAACCACTACCACCGTCATACCTTAGCAAAAGATCTTGCTGAAAACCCAAGGAAATTCCGGTCTTACGTAAAATTGGTAAGCGGGTCGAAGGCTTCCATCCAGTCACTCACTGATCAGTCTGGCCTGGCAACGGAAGACAGCAAAACGAAAGCTGAAATTTTAAATTTAGCATTTGAGAAATCTTTCACGCAGGAGGATCGTACAAACATACCGCCGTTTGAGTCTCGTACAGATTCCCGTATGGAGGACATAGTGATAGACATCCCTGGGGTTGTGAAGCAGCTAAATAGGTTGAAAATAAATAAATCGCCAGGTCCTGATGGGATTCCAATTCAGTTTACAGAGAGTACTCTACTGCATTGGATCCTTACTCTACTGCATTGGCTCCTTACTTAGCTTGCATTTATCGCGAATCTCTTGACCGACGTAAAGTCCCGAGCGACTAGAAAAAAGCACAGGTGACGCCTGTATATAAGAAGGGTAGGAGGACGGATCCTCAATATTACAGACCAATATCCTTAACATCGGTTTGTTGCAGGTTTCTCGAACATATTCTCAGTTCGAATATAATGAATTTCCTTGAGACAGAGAAGTTGCTGTCCATGCATCATCACGGCTTTAGAAAGCATCGCTCCTGCGAAACGCAAGCCCGCCCTTTTTTCACATGATATTTTGCGAACCATGGATGAAGGGTATCAGACGGATGCCATATTCTTTGACTTCCGGAAAGCGATTGACTCGGTGCCGCACTGCAGACTCCTAACTAAGGTACGAGCTTATGGGATTGGTTCCCAAGTATGTGAGTGGCTCGAAGACTTCTTAAGTAATGGAACCTAGTACATTGTCCTCGATGGTGAGTGTTCATCGGAGGTGAGGGTATCATCTGGAGTGCCCCAGGGAAGTGTGGTAGGTCCGGTGTGGTTTTCTATCTACATAAATGATCTTTTGGATAGGGTGGATGGCAATGTGCGGCTGTTTGCTGATGATGCTGTGGTGTACGGAAAGGTGTCGTCGTTGAGTGACTGTAGGAGGATACAAGATGACTTGGACAGGATTTGTGATTGGTGTAAAGAATGGCAGCTATCTCTAAATATAAATAAATGTAAATTAATGCAGATGAACAGGAAAAAGAATCCTGCAATATTTGAATACTCCATTAGTAGTGTAGCGCTTGACACAGTCACGTCGATTAAATATTTGGGCGTAACATTGCAGAGCGATATGAAGTGGGACAAGTATGTATTGGAAGTTGTGGGGAAGGCGGATAGTCGTCTTCGGTTTATTGGTAGAATTTTGGGAAGATGTGGTTCATCTGTAAAGGAGACCACTTATAAAACACTAATACGATCTATTCTTGAGTACTGCTCGAGCGTTTGGGATCCCTATCAGGTCGGATTGAGGGAGGACATAGAATTCAGAGGCTGGCTGTTAGATTTGTTATTGGTAGGTTTGATCATCACGTGAGTGTTACGGAAATGCTTCAGGAACTCGGGTGGGAGTCTCTAGAGGCAAGGAGGCGTTCTTTTCGTGAATCGCTACTGAGGAAATTTAGAGAACCAGCATTTGAGGCTGACAGCAGTACAATTTTACTGCCGCCAACTTACATTTCACGGAAAGACCACGAAGATAAGATAAGAGAGATTAGGGCTCGTACAGAGGCAGATAGGCGGTCATTTTTCCCTCGTTCTGTTAGGGAGTGGAACAGGGAGAGAAGATGCTAGTTGTGGTACGAGGTACCATCCGCCACGCACCGTATGGTGGATTGCGGAGTATGTATGTAGAAGTAGAAGTAGATATACAGGAACGGTTAATGCTGGTTGTGGATGACGCTGGAGTTTTCATCCGATGGTGTCCCATATGGGTTCGATTGGAGACAGATCTGGGGATAGAGTCCGCCAAGACAACTCTGTAGAGCACGTTGGGTTGCAACAGCGATATGTGAGCCAGCGTTATCCTGTTGGAAAATACCCCCAGGAATGCTGTTCATGAATGACAGCACAAAAGGTCGAATCACGAGATTTACATACAAGTTTGCAGTCATGGTGTGTGTGATAACTCAAGAGTGTTCCTACTGTCATACTAAATCGGATCCCAGGCCATAATTCCAGTGCATCTAGCATGCAGAGAGGTTAGCTGTGGGCCCTCAACTGGCCTCCTCCTAACCAAAACACAGCATCACTGGCACTGTGGCAGAACCAGGTTTCATCAGAAAATACATCAGTCCTCCACTCTGCCCTCCAATGAGCTCTCGCTTGGCGCCACTGAAGCCACAACCTGATGGCTAATTTGTATGTCCATCTGGTGATTCAATCTATTGTGCTGCCATTCATGAACAGCAATGTTTTCAAACAGGATATTGCTCACTTACAAATAACTGTTGTAACCCAACATGCTCAACAGAGTGTCGACATGTTCCCTTGGCCTGCTCGATAAGCAGATCTGTATCCAGTTGAGCACATATGGGACATTGTCGGACAACTCCGTGTCCTCTACATACAGCACTAATAGTCACTGTATCGACCGACTGAATGCATCAGGCATGGAACTCCATCCCACAAACTGATATCCAGCACCTGTACGACACAATGCATGCACGTTTGCGTCTTGGGTTTCAAAACTGAAGAGTATCTTCCATAAGCTTGTCAGCCTTGTCATATTACACCAGTGGTGTGTCTGTTTTCATTAATGATGTATAAAATATTCTACCAAGAACCGACGCAACAGTCAATCAATGCAGTTGCGTATTAGGATTGTCTTGGTTTTATTCGAACCTCTTGGTAATTTTCTACTGTGCAGACAGTTTGAAAATATTTTATCAAATGCATTAGAGATACCTCATCCATCAACTTTAAAATATCAACTGAGAGGTATCGCTAACTGGAGCAGTTCCTTTTTTCGTCTTCCATAGAGCATGTTTGACTTCTGAGAGGAGTGTATCTTGGATTGACTATGTAGACCTTTCCCGGTGTATTAACAGATCACATTGTTGTCAGGTCGTCAGCCATATGTTACTGTCATCTGCGAATACAGGGTGGCGCACGAAATGTGTTACCATTTTGTTTTTGAGTATAAACTTTATTGTCAATACAATCTGAAAGGAACATATACTAAAATTAAGGGCCGTCCATGGAGATTTGCTCTAACTCAGAACATGCTCAATATGTCCACCATTTCGTTTCCTAACTTCCTTCAAACGAACACTGAAGTTAGTGATTACCCTACGGCACATGTCTTCCATAATTTCACTGCAAGGTTGAAGACTAAGTCTCCTGAGCTCCATTAAATCACGTGGACGTTTCGGGAAATTTTTTTCCTTTAGGTACCCCCAAAGAAAAAAGTCACATGGATTGAGGTCTGGACTATTGGGGGGCCAGTTTTGTCCGTCATTGAAACGACCTGGAAACCTGAGTGAAATGATCCGCATGTCGAAATGCTCGTGTAAAAACTCCAACACAGTGTTTGCAGTATGTGGCCTTGCTCCATCTTGCAGGAACCACTGCGTGTTGAAGGGCAAGGCAGTAGCAAGAAGCTGTGGAATGAAGCTATTGCAAAGCATGCTCAAATAACGCTTGCTGTTCACAGTTTCTTCAAAGAAAAAGGGTCCAATAAGTCCGTGACTGGAAATTGCTGCCCACGCTGTAATCCTCGGAGCATAATGTTATCGTTCATGAAGCACTTGTGGGTTTTCAGTGGCCCAAAAGCGTACATTTTGTTTGTTAACCACACCGTCTAAATGAAAATGCACCTCGACTGAAAACCAAACGTTATTGAGAGTTTCTTCCCCATTCTCCGACCACTGAACAAACATTAGTCTCTGCTGCTTGTGTTCTTCAGTGAGCTTCTGTGCACAGGTCATCTTGTATGGGTACATATGGAGGTCACTTTTAAGAATGCGTTGAACGGAGCGTCTGGATATTCCCAGTTGCACTACTGCCTTTATACACGATTTCCCGGGACTTCTCTGTACAGCAACTCGTAGCGCTTCAATATTCTCCGGCGAACAAACAGGCTTAGGCCGAGGTCGCTTCGCTTCCAATACAGTTCCTTCCTGTACAAATTTATCGTACAACCTGTGGATGGTCTTCTTGCAAGGGACCCATCGTGTGTTAAACTGTCGTCGAAAACGCCTCTGAGTCACAACAAGGATTTTCGTTTCATGAAAATGTAACACAATTGCCGATCGTTGCTGTGTCGTCAGTCTTCCATTGTCAGCCATTGCTGCTTACTAGTCTCCTAGCGGCAGTATCGTGAATTACACGTCATTTCGTAGCTTATTTGTTTTTCCAAGCTCTGCTGGTACTGCTGTAGAGATACTAGCGGGGTATTTAATGTGCATCGTAAATTGTCAGAGCATGCTTCAGAAACATAGGCAACAAAAAGGCGCCTGGCCCAGACAACATGCTACCTCTTCAACTGAAACATCTACCTCAAAACGCACTAGAGTTTCTAACAGCAATCTACAACGCTTGCCTAACCTTACAGTATTTCCCCATGGCTTGGAAACAAGCAAAGGTGATAACTATACCAAAGCCAAACAAGGACCACCTTTTCCCGCAGAACCACAGACCAATTTCTCTACTGAGTTTCCTGGGGAAAGTCCTAGAAAGGTTCATCTACAAGGAGCTCCAGAAATTCAGCACAGAAAACAACATCATCATACAGGAACAGTTCGGCTTCAGGGGTGAACACAGCACCATTCACCAATCGATGAGACTGACTGATGAACTATGCAGAGCTCGAAATATCAGGCACAGCACAGGGGCAGTCTTCCTTGACATAGAGAAGGCCTTTGATAAGGTCTGGCACCAGGGCCTTATGTACAAGCTCAATCTCCAAGGCTGTCCCAAACACATCATTCAAATCCTGGCATCCTTTCTTAGGAACAGAACTTTTTATGTAAAATTACCAGGTGCCCAAAGTAACATCAGACAAATAGAAGCTGGAGTGCCCCAAGGTTCAGTATTGGGCCCAGCTCTTTACTCACACTATGCAAACGATGTACCAAAGCAACCAGGGGGCCACCTGTCACTGTTTGCTGACGACACTGCGGTGTACAGGAGCAGTAAAAACTTACTGTTCATCGCCAGGAAACTCCAGGATCACCTACAATTAATCCAGAACTGGGCAAACCTGTGGAAGATAACCATAAATAGTGCCAAAACACAGGCTATTATGTTCACCCACAGGTGAATGAGCCCCAACATAGCCATTAGATTTAACAACGTAAACTTAGAATGGAATGACCATGTAAAATACTTAGGCGTAACATTTGACAAAAGACTAACATTCAGCGAACATGTTACCCAAATATGCAACAGAGGGTCACAGCACATATGTACATTGTACCCCCTCCTCAAAGGAGAAGGACTAACAGTAAATACCAAGCTAAAACTATACAAGTCAGTAGTGCTACCATCCATACTATACGGTTCAGAACTCTGGTCACTGGCTTCAAACAAGAACATCAGAAAAGTTCAAGCAGTGCAAAATAGATTCTTGCGCTTGGCACTAAATGCGTCCCGCTATTTGCCAAACAGACATCTGTACCTATTGGCAAAAATCGAGCCCATCTCCAAACTCATCAAAACAAAATCAGAAAAATTCTTTGCCTCAGCCTCCATTTCTAATCATCCAACCATCAGAAGCTTAGGAATCATTCCCGACAACCCCACAGCAAAATACCCGAAAATGACGCTCACACGACAATTTCACGTCTAAAAACAAACAATCCGACTAACACTCAATCATGAAACACTACTCATTACGTATATCAAACACATCGCTTATCATCCTACCACTTCGTCACGAAACACTACTCATGACGCACTCCAAACCCATCATTCCAATCCCCCCATCTCAGACAGAAGGTATGGGCTTCAATCAGTCCCGGTCCTTCGAAACAAATTAGGGGTCCAGAACCCATCCGACACTCCACTCTGAAAGAAACAGTTGGTAACACATTTAGTGCGCCACCCTGTAGCCTTAGTGCTGTGCAAATGGAGCAGTGGATAGCGTTCTGGGTAAGCATGCGGGAGATCGAGTGTTCGATTCCGCCTCGTGGATTGTTTGTTTTCATTTGCTAAAAGTAGTCTGCGTGGTACGGTATCTGGCGTCTTAATCGTCATACAGAGATTGCAGTTGGTCTTCTAAAAACATTTACAGTTTCGTATTACGAACACAGAAATGGAAATACAATCGTTTGCATTGGTCAACTTTTAAAGAAACCTTTTACATTTCATGGACCCGAATTGTTTCCTCTCCCCCAACGGTCCCATCGATTAATACCAATTATTATTCTTGCCACGTTCAGGTCCATTGAAATTCGTTAGAGCCTTACGTCACCAGTAGGGCTAGCAACATGCTTAGCAAATATTTGCGATGGGACCTTTGTGAGAGGGTACACAGAAAACAGGTTTGAAATCTTGTAGAGGCAGTGGCGCGAAACAATTCGCGTCCACGATGTGCAAAAGGCTTCTTTAAAAGCTAACCATTGAAAACGATTGTACTTCCATTTCTGTGTTCATAGTACGTAACTGCAGGTGTTTTGTAGAAAACCCACTATAATCGCTGTATGATGCGTAAGACGCTAGATACTGTACCACGCAGACTACTTTTAGCAAATATAAACAAATATGCCTCAACCCAGAATCGAACCCTCGACCTCCTGCATGACAACCCAAAACACTAGTTGCTGCACCAACTGCACAGCTTTGCTCTATTTGCTGACAGATGTAGTTACCGTACATGTGATTACAGTGTTGCCAGATTACCCATCTTTAACATCCATTTACTGCCCTAAATATGCGCAGTACGAAATCTTGTGAGAGACATTTTTGTGTTGCCAGAATGTGAAGAATCGCCCTACGAACTCCGAGTGCACGAATTTTTCTTCACCCTGTGTAATCACATCCACACTCACACCCCTTACTGGCCAGATAATGTGGTGAGAACTGTTTTGTGTTCCAGTTCGAAGTAGCTGTTTCCGAGATAAATGAGACCACACAAGAACTAGTAAACGACCTGGACCACCCATGACAGTCCCGTCTATACAGGGTGTAACTAACTTCCCTTAACAGACTTTGCGGACGGGTTCCTTACACCAAAAAAAAAAAGGTCTAGTAAACATGGACTCCAAAATGCTTACCTTAAGAACTAAGAGCACTTCTTCATCTTCGATACTTTGAGACACATCTCGTGTTTTGGAATCTTCTGCTTTTCATATTCTGGGAGGTGGAACTACGGACCAAAACAAGAAAAAAAAATGACCTAGAAACATCGGCTCTAATATGCGTACCTTAAGAGCTATGTGCAGTTGTTCAATAGAAGAGATGTATTTTACTGTAGCGTGGATGAGCAAGTGCTCATAGCTCTTAAAATTGCGACAAAACTAATAAAATTCCTGAACTTTCTGTTGCTCTCATCGCCATTTTCATCAGCAGTGAAAATACTAGTTGCCGGGATTGGCTGTCGTCTTTTTTATGAACGAGACCTTTGTAACCTCCAACACCCTCTCATGCATACTTGACAACAGTGCCAGTGACAGCGACTAGAAAGCCAATAAGATTTTGTCTTAGTTCTATCAAAAAATGTAGGGATGCTGCAACCTCCCTCTTAACAAAACCTGCTACGAGAATAACAGTTTCTCTGCAGTCGCTGTGCTCTATGAACTAGGTCAACTGAACTAGAGGAACAGAGGGAAGTTACGAACTATTCAGTCGCTTCCATCCACAGATTATCTGCTTCTATTCGATTGCAGTTTGGTTTTACATGAGAAGGGACAGGTGACTTTTAATACAAAAGCGAGTGAACTAATTTATGAAAGATGCAGGCTTGCTTTAAAACACGAAATTTTTTAGTATGCATCCCGTGTATGTGTGTGTGTATGTGTGATAAGTTCAGACACTATATAAAAACCTAACTTAGCGTGTATGTGTGTGTGTGTGTGTGTGCGTGCGTGTGCGTGAAAAATTCAGACACTATATAAAAATCTAACTTAGCTAGTCACAGCAGGTCACCTGTTGCTCAATCGACTCATACGACCCATCACATGTGGGAACAAACTAGCTTATTCCTCTACACCTGAGTCTACACTGTGCAATTTTCCGTGCGCCCTAGATGCATTTGGTCGTTGCACGAAGAGGCAAGGTATGTGCTGGCGCAAATTCACGTGTCTGATTAGTGCACACGGGCCGCCGTGAGCAGGCTCAAGTCTCTCCATCCCAGACGGGGAGACACGTGCTACAGCTGCGCGTCTGTACCTGGTTCTCTCCGTTTCGTACTTTGTTTTATTGCTCTCATTGTTAATATTCGGATTTTTAGCAAGCATTAAAATTGTCCTTTGCGTTACCACTTTGGCCGAATGGTCTAACGAGATAAACATGGAACTTGAAGAATATTATCGCGTATTTCCTTTTCTGGCCAGTTAATTCAGCGAATTATAAATACCAAGTGAAATGAAATGACTGTTTACAGTTTATCAGCAACCTGGAAACAACAAAAGCAAACCCAAACAAAGTAAAATGTCTTCGTTCGTGCATCCGACGAATACATGTTGAAGAAGAGGAGTGATTCTGTGGTTCTTGAAGCCCCCCTGGTTCCTTTACGAGTCGCTTGATTCATAAACAGTTTGTATTCAGGGAAGCAAAATACTTACTGTTGTGAATGAATAGTTTTTGTAAAACACTGTCTCAAAAGAAGCTGAGTAGCACCGTGGTGTAGTGGTTATGATACTAAACTGTTGTATGGAGGGCCGTCAGTTCAAAACTCACCTGGCCTGTACAATTCTAGTTTCTATATTCGGTTCGAGTACATTCTAGAAGTATCCACAAATGTCAAGAATCATTGTACTGGAATGTTCTGTAGCTGTATGTATAATGTATGTGTTCTGGCCGGAGGCAGTTCTCTCCGCGCTCTTGTATGTGCAAGCGCTGAATAAACCTTCGTTAAGTGAAGTTAGTGTTCGTCATTCATATAATTACACCTTCTTCTACGTGACATTATTCTGGTGGAGGCGCTGGGTATTGGAACTTGTGATAGCGCACATTATCGACGACACAGTGGCTCCCAACAGGCCACGACAGAGCCGCCGTTTATGTGGCGAGAAACCCGAGTTCGATCACTATTCAACAGATCGCAATCTATCGGAGACAGAAGAAGAAGAGGAGGTCACGATGACAGCTACTGTGCGCCACCACATGAGACATCCTTCCGGGTTCTCTGGTGACGATGGCCAAGATCCAAACACGTGGCTGAAGGTATATGAGCGTATAGCCAAATTTAACAAATGGGATGACAACGTGTGTTTGGCTAACGTATTTTTCTACTTAGAGGGCACTGTCAAGCAATGGTATGCGAACAAGAAGTTGTAGTTCACAAGCTGGGAAGTATTCCAGGCAAACTGCGCAAGTGTTTCGGCGACACACAACGACAGAAGTGCAAAGCTGAAGATAAATTAAAGTGCAGTGCACAGCAGTGTGAAATAGTGGATCCTAGAATGACGGAGGAAGATAAGGTTGCACATCTCATGAAGGGTGTTGCCTAGTCCTGAAGAAGGTTTCGACAGCAGACGACTTCATAAAATGGTACCAGTATATCGAGACAATGCATCAAAAAAGAATTACACGCAAGAAGTTTGAACGCCTTCTCTCGTCCTACACTTCCCTTTAAAACGTTAAAAAAGTCAAGACACAGGCGGAGTTACGTTCCTACAATGCCACATGAGGAACCTGTTTGGGCACCAAGGAAGACTGACGTCTGGAGGACACAGGATAACCAACCAGTATGTTTCCCCTGTGAACGACCGATATTTGATGACGCCTGCTCCAGAAGACAGCAGACTGATCTTAGCCGACCCCAACTCCAGGACGACGAAGATGAACAAGAAGATGTGGGTGCAGGACGACATAGGTCACCATTGCTGCAAGCTAGCGGGTGGAGAGGACTCTCCCCAACACGCTGATCAAGGTCTCCATCGCCGTTTAGAAGCTCCAGCCGATCACCTATCCGCCGAAACCTGGAAAACTAAAGGGTGCGACCTTCCTTGGAGGTGAGGCCGCCGAAGAGAAAAATCCTCCACCATCGATCACTACAAAAATGATAGGAAACTACGTCGATATCCTCATGGATGGCCAACCAGCCCAAGCTCTTGTGGACTCTGGAGCATCGTATTCAGTCATTTCGGAGAAGTATCGTAGCCAGTTGCAGAGAGCCGTATTTGTCGACAACAAAACATCTCTGCTGAAGGTGGCTAATGGGAAATATGTAAAACCTGCAGGAAGATGTGTCATTTGTGTGGGTATAAGTGGCCATACACAGCCCTTAGAATTCATCATCTTACAAGAGTGTAGTCATGACGTCATTCTCAGATGGGCCTTTTTGAAAGCTTCTCAGGCAATTATAGATTGTTGTCGCTCGAAGATTATGCCAGACAAGATGAGATACTGTGGACAGGAAGATGCGCATCCGAGTGTGTTGAGACTATGTGTGCTGGATGAAGTGATCATTCCTGCAGTCAGCGCTAGAAAGATAACTGTCACGTGTCATGCCATGCATCAACCCATGGGTCTTGTAGTGGAATGTAAGAGAAGCATACCACTGAAGAGTAAATTGGTCATCCCAGCCTCTATCGTCTCATTTAAGAATGGATTCGGTGAATTGTGGATAGTTAACTGTCGCTGAGAACTGCAGATCCTTCCAAGACGCATGTGCATAGCAAACACTGAGCCGTATGAGAGGTGGCATGAGCCCCCTCTCATTTTCTATCTTACGATTTTCCCCTCTAATTGCATGCAGTGCACACATGCGGACTTCCCACGCAGCGTCTCTCGTCACCCGGGTGGTCCGGTGACAGGCGGGCTCTGCTGATCTGGAAAGGGTTAAGCCGACGGGTGTGAGGAAGTCGAGTGAATGCTTTGCAGACGCCGACATTGTCAAAAGACACGCCCGGAGGGGTCTGAAGTAGCGGCTGGGCTAGAGGTTCCGTTACTTCGCAGAAACTTAGCGAAAACACTTTCTGGCAGGCTACCAGCGAGGCGTGGGAATGACTTGTTTACCCGCGCTTTCTGCAAAATTGTAACTGTGATTGGCTTGCTCAGGGCATAGCTCCGTGACGTAGCAAAATCAGCGCAGAAATTGGCGCCAAGAATCTCCATTGGTGGAATGGTAGTGCTCTGGCAATAGAGTGGAATTTTCCGCCGGTTTACGAGTTGCTGATTGGAACGTTTAACCATGGCCACTGTCGTGGGGGCGGGAATCTTGTGTGTTCTGCCTGTACGGGTGCTCGGGGTAGTCGGCTCTCGCCTTTCGGTCGAGGACGTCGAAGCAACCAGCCATCGCCTCCGGTACGCCAGATCGTGTTCTGGCAGTTAAGAAGACAGTTTGGTAACGTATGTCCGCAGCACCGGCAGATAGGGATTTTCCTAGGTGATAATCAGAGCTCAGCAGAGCGCGCCTGTTCGTCTTTTTCTAACTTTGTTCTGTCTTGAGTAGCAGCAATTAATGTTGGGTTAGCTGTGTGTCTCTCTTAAGATTTGAGTGGCAAGGAATTGGCTCCACATACCACTTCGTCTTAAACCTCACAATCTAGTTTAGGGACAACTTCACCTTCATTATCCAATTTGAGCCAATTTGATGTATTATAAATGTTTCATGTGTTTTTGTTTATTATTTTGTGTTTAGTCTTAATAAATCATATTGTTATTTTGGACAGAACTTTCATTCTGTTAATCGGTAGAGCAACCCATCATTTCTCACTACGTTAATGAAACCTTCCTTTATTTAACTTATTTATCAAATGAAATTATTGCAGGTGCCAAACTCTTTTCTACTCCACTTGCAGGGTTGATTACAGTCAGTTCGCGTATATTTTTTAATCCATGTGCAACAGCAAAGGTCGGAGTTAGAATAGGGGGGGCTTAGAGCATCATTTACATATGGAGATTCTAGAAGAATTTAGTGTTAAATACACTGCTAGCCCCGGCACCTCGCATAAAATGACGACCCTGCCAGGATCTTTCCTGTGAATCACTGATTAACAAACAGTAATCTTAATAGGAACATTCAATTTTTTTGCTCTACTATTTTTATTATTAGTACCCAAGTTCTTTTTCTTACAGTTCCGCGATTAGTTTTTATTAGCGGCGCATGATTACAGCTTTTGTTTTCAGTGTATATATATTTTTGTTTGTTCATTGCTTTTTTGTGTTTCTTTTATGTTGTGTCCGTACCACATCACACTTTGTCCGGTTTGTGTGTGGTTTCTGTACCACAACAAATCATGCATGTAATTATAGCGTTGGAACGACGTTTTTGAAATTTTATGTTTATGTGTAAAAATATTGGGAGTAGATTATTTTTATTGTGCATTATTAGATAAATTTGTTTTTCATGAATGATCACGAGAAGGAAGGCACGACTATTATCGAGCATAGCTAAAACGAAAGAGGATAGCATATGGATAAGGGGCAGTTTACTGACGGGGATAGGTTCGGAGATGAGATGGGCACATTTTTAGCAGGTCAGGACGAAAGACTCATTGATGAGGAGGGTCATTTGGACGCGATCATAGAGCAGCGTCGCGGCCGTGGTTATCATAGTGAGGTAGAGGATGAAACAGAGACAGGCACACAGGTCGAGACGGTAGCAGAAGTTTATAATCAAACGAACGAGAGCAGACAGGGGCCAGCTCGGCCACGTCAAAGCTCTAGCGCCCAGGTGTCCAGAGTTACATCGCTCATGTTTGAAGAGGATCAAAAAGATGACTTAAACCCAATACTGAGCTTCCTACGATCAATGAAAGAAGAAGCTGACAAACAGCGTAAGAAGGAGAAGGAAGAAGCTGAAAAACAACGTAAGAAGGAGAAAGAAGAAGCTGACGAACAGCGTAAGAAGGACACTGAGGCAATAATTTCGCATATAGGGGAAATTCGTGGGGAATTATTAACAATAAAGAAAGAACGTGGAGAAGCAAAACAAATGTCAATGGTAGCACAAAAAGTAGCAGGCCTAGCCAAAACTGCAGCAACAGGGGCAATGAAAATCGCAAGAGTAACTTCTCAACTCGCAGGGCGCTTGCGACGTGCGACACAAGTCCACTCAAAATCCCTAGCGGCCTTAAAGACTCAAGGTAATATTGCGGTTACGAACATCACGAAACGAATGAAAGAAGTAGAGAGTCGGATACCAAAACTAGAGCGAAACGGGCACACGAGCACTGCGCGTTCGGATACCAATGATGGAGTACACAGGATTGTGTCTCCGAGGAAAAGCCCGCCGTGTTCTAGCCCAGTGACAGCGTGCGGAACGAACAATGCACACGCAGAAACAGCGAGTAATAGCTCCAATAATTGCAGCCCACTTAGAAGAGTGAATGCTGAATGCCACTTCCACTGTGATACAGACGTAGCACATCACAGTTATCAGCAAGATAGATCAGGACACTCAGCAGACGTGCAAGTATCGGAAACGAGTGACAACACCAGTGCGAGGATTGGACAGAATTTTGATCACAATCACTTCCTGTCGATACTAAAATTCCAGAAATTCAAAGATAATGGAGGGTCGATGCATCCGAAGAGCTGGGTGATGCAATTTACAAATTCATTACCGTCGTCATGGCCAACCCAGGCCAAATTAGAATTCATGTGTGGACACATCGAAGGACAAGCTGCGGAAAAGATGCGGGGCGTGGCAGCGACGTGTCGGACTTAACAGGAATTTGTTGGTGCATTCCTGCGGACCTACTGGTCAAAGGAAACGCAAGACAGGATTAAAGAGGAAATAATAATTTTGTCCTGAACTAGAAGTGTCCGGGCATAGAAGCGCAACCAAATTTTTTGATGATTTACTCAAGAAGAATCAGTTTTTAGATAGTCCATATAGCAACGGAGAAATCATCAAATTTTGCTTTTCCAAATTGCCAGTTAGGTATCAACAGACACTTGTCGGGAAGTGTGGATCTGACATAGGTGCATTCAAGAGTCTACTGCGCGAACTCGAAGTAGTCTTCAATAAACAAGACGCAAAGGACAGGAAGAAGGCGCAAAATAACAAATACCACGGGCCAGCAAGGGAAGACGACAACAGATCGCATAATCGCACTGGTCAGTTAGGAAATCAGGGTTACGGAAATCAAGGTTACGCTATTCAAGGTTATGGAAACCAGAGACACGGAAACCAGAACGTCAGGGAACAGGGTCAATCTAGACAATCAATCTGGGACAGGAGGAATGACGAACGGCAAAGCGACCGTAATTGGAGAGAGCGAAATCAAGGACAACAGGAGAACCAGGAGATTGAAATTAGACCTCCAAATCCTAATGCACGTCAGAAGAGGGGGAGTCTTAGAAGGGATTGGCGCTAGTCCATAGGACTCCACCACTTCTCTCACACAAAGACGTTCGTGGAATAATAGTAGTTTAAGTCGTGTACATAGTAGAATAGGCAAACATATGAACCTTTCTTCGGGGAACAATAATCGTTGCATTAATAGATTAAGATTGTTAAACTATTAACACGCTGCGTTATCTCACATAAGAATTTACTGCTGCTTTCCTTTTTTTTGTTTATGTTCGCGACTTACAATGATGATGGAGTAGGAGGCACTACCTTTCCATGAGCAATGTTTTTGTCCTTTCCTATCTTGTGTCCATGTTAAGGGATAAAGATGAGTGACGAGATGTCGCACAAACAGGCGCATACAAGAACGTGCTCTTAGAAGCGTTCTGAGAAGTTGTGATACGCTCCATAGCGGCCACAACCAGTTCGTGAGACGTTCATACCAATGCTTGCAGGCACGCGTCAGTGCACTGCAAGATTGTGGTATATTGCGTGATTTCGAGGATGAATATAGGCAGTATAGTTTTTTGCAGAGCTGCGCCAGCATCGTTGTCTTGCAAGTCGGGGTGAACCTGTGAGTGTTTGACTCCAATGGTGCCCTAGACGAGAGAAATGCGGGCTTAAAGCCTACCATGCCAATGTGCTGGTTGGGGATTTAGCGTGCTGCTTGTGACTGTCACATATGAATAACCAGGGACTTATACTTGCATATTCGTGACATACTGTGTAGTTGGCGTGTGTTGGGCGACTGAATCCTCAACAGGAACCGGTCCTGGCTTGGTCATATTACATTGCTTCTGGAAAGGTGTGCTTTGATCGCGAAAACCGCATCACATAGAGAAGGAAGTTGCAACTATAAATTTATTGTCGTGTATAGCCATGGCTAACCCAGTCTCTGGAGTTTCAGTGAGGCGTACTGAAAACTCGGAGGTCATGTCGTACGGCGCGCACATCACTGTCGGCAATAGCCGCGAGCAGCGAGACATCTCAACGTAACAGGAATTATGTAAGAGTGTTGTATAAGGTAAACAAAAAAAAAAGGTACGATATACTGGGATAAGTTAAACTGTAGGATTTAACAATAACTAGATTAATATTGTGGGGGTTTTCTACCACAAGTGTTTCGCGCGCGCCTGTTGGGATGTTATTTTTCAGGTCATCAAATCACAGACCCAAGATGGAGGGACGACCGGCGAGCGAACGTAGAATAGTTGCTTGTTCTTTATTAGCTCAGTAAAACTTCGACCTGCATAATAACATAATTTATTCAACAGATGTAGAATGTAGATCGTTGGCAAATGGTAGTTAATTCTTGAGCAGGTCTACTGTCGATCTATATAATTAATATTAATATTAGTGCGGGCCCGCACATTTAGCTGCTCATCCAGTGTAGCATCACACACCATGTACAGTAGTGAGACCGGTCTCTACACAAATATCAAGATAAATTATTTCCATGTCTAAATTTGATACACCAAGATTTTGTTATAATGATAGCCATAGATTAATAACTATAAAAGTAAAATAAGAGTGTCTGAAATGACAGACCATCAATGTGTCATTATGTAAATTTATTATAACATAGCAGGTCATGGGAAAAAGTTAGGCATAAGATTTTTGTCAGAACTGTGCAGATGACGGGTATCGTGGCAATGCAGAGGCCAGCCAGCGCAAAAACAAGAGGTCTTCGGCTACCTGCAAGAAGGCGAGCGTCCGGTCCTGCAAGCTGACAGTCACCGGGCCGTATACCTCAGGGATTAGGCGGTATCCTCGCCGGGCCACAAGCGAAAGGGAGGCTGGCTGTTGACACTGACACATGACCCACACGCGACAGCCTGCTAGCTCTCCGGATGCGGCAGTCGTTTGGAGGGATTCCCTGCGGCAGACCACGTTGTCATGAGTACACAAAGATTATCACATATCGTATCAGAACATGCGCCTCCTGTGCCTCAGGACAGAAAGGGACGCTATATACTCACCTGTTTGGGTTTTTACAACTCACTAGCATTGGCCGATCTGCATACACAAAGCAGTATCGTGCCACACTAACAAATGTATGGTCTCATTTCTAACTTCTCCTCTCTATTAGAGAGCAGTTTTAGCAATCGTCGCTCCTAGTTCAATCCTGTATGGATGACCTCACACGCTTGTGGAGTCACTCCACGTGCCATCATCCCTCGTTGAACTGCAATATTGGGAAACGTAAAGTACTGTCCAGCGAGAGAAGAGACCTAGACTAGTGATGTATCCCAACAAGTAGACCTCAGAGACAATTAATCGACGTGAGGAGAGCCTATCACTGTGTCTTCCTACTGTACTGCCGTGATCATATGCGTGGGTCTAGGTGCAATCTCAACAGAGTACTGCAGATGCTCCAGCACACCCTATTGCCGTTGCAACAACGTAGCAACAACACCCGACGTTTAGCCCTATGTAATGTCAGTATGGTGGAATTTGTGAAGTGCTTCGAATATTTCTAACAATGTGATTTAGTGCCTCATTCTCAGCACAGTCGTGAACTTTGTCCAATGTGCACACACAACTTGATGCCCCATGAACCTTGTTTTTTTTCTTAAATTTCTTTCTCTAGTGTCGCTTTTGTAATGTATGTTATACCTTGTATGTGTTTGTGTTTTACACTGTAATTCTTATTACAAATTACTGTATTGTTCTCCACACCATGTTTTTTTTGTATTTTGTATTTATTGTTGTGTGTATGCAAACAGTGTGCCTGAAGTCCCCATAAACTGAAGCGGATACCACCTCTGTCATTGTGAATGGACCATCAATTCAGGGAACATTTTGTAAAGGTTAATCTTGCTGCAGGGAGACAGAATGAATCAGAGGTTGTAATTAGATTCTGAAAGCTCACAAAGAGATTGTTAACTTAAATAGTATCATGTGTGGGTGAGTTCAGGTTAGTTTAATGATTAAAATTGTTGTAACATCTTGGGCATTTAATTACGGAGCACTCCAACTCTGATTGTAAAGAATAAATTGCTCCATATTTGGCTCACATGCCCGGGCCATATTTAGAGAGTGAATGTCTGTGTGAATCGGTGTTTGGAAGGGGCTCCCTGGGTATGGATGTGTGATGTGAGTGTTAGTGTTCCACATTAAGAAGGTGAAGTTGGCTACATCATAAATAATCCTCCCTCTATGAGCTGCATTTTTCAGTTGCAGTGATTTTCTTTATAGAGTGCGGTATGTGCAGCCAGTTTGCGAGATTGTTCTTGGGCGATTGACTCACTACCTTGCTCCTAAGTGTGCCAACCGCTCACCAATTACAATCTAAAATGGCGTAGGGGCTATGAGATGTGGCATGAGCCCCCTCTCATTTTCTATCTTACGATTTTCCCCTCTAATTGCATGCAGTGAAAAGTCGCTATTCCTTCACACGCGGACTTCCCACGCAGCGTCTCTCATCACCCGGGTGGTCCGGTGACAGGCGGGCTCTGCTGATCTGGAAAGGGTTAAGCCGACGGGTGTGAGGAAGTCGAGTGAATGCTTTGCAGACGCCGACATTGTCAAAAGACACGCCCGGAGGGGTCTGAAGTAGCGGCTGGGCTAGAGGTTCCGTTACTTCACAGAAACTTAGCGAAAACACTTTCTGGCAGGCTACCAGCGAGGCGTGGGAATGACTTGTGTACCCGCGCTTTCTGCAAAATTGTAACTGTGATTGGCTTGCTCAGGGCATAGCTCCGTGACGTAGCAAAATCAGCGCAGAAATTGGCGCCAAGAATCTCCATTGGTGGAATGGTAGTGCTCTGGCAATAGAGTGGAATTTTCCGCCGGTTTTCGAGTTGCTGATTGGAACGTTTAACCATGGCCACTGTCGTGGGGGCGGGAATCTTGTGTGTTCGGCCTGTACGGGTGCTCGGGGTAGTCGGCTCTCGCCTTTCGGTCGAGGACGTCGAAGCAACCAGCCATCGCCTCCGGTACGCCAGATCGTGTTCTGGCAGTTAAGAAGACAGTTTGGTAACGTATGTCCGCAGCACCGGCAGATAGGGATTTTCCTAGGTGATAATCAGAGGTCAGCAGAGCGTGCCTGTTCGTCTTTTTCTAACTTTGTTCTGTCTTGAGTAGCAGCAATTAATGTTGGGTTAGCTGTGTGTCTCTCTTAAGATTTGAGTGGCAAGGAATTGGCTCCACATACCACTTCGTCTTAAACCTCACAATCTAGTTTAGAGACAACTTCACCTTCATTATCCAATTTGAGCCAATTTGATGTATTATAAATGTTTCATGTGTTTTTGTTTATTATTTTGTGTTTAGTCTTAATAAATCATATTGTTATTTTGGACAGAACTTTCATTCTGTTAATCGGTAGAGCAACCCATCATTTCTCACTACGTTAATGAAACCTTCCTTTATTTAACTTATTTATCAAATGAAATTATTGCAGGTGCCAAACTCTTTTCTACTCCACTTGCAGGGTTGATTACAGTCAGTTCGCGTATATTTTTTAATCCATGTGCAACAGCAAAGGTCGGAGTTAGAATAGGGGGGGCTTAGAGCATCATTTACATATGGAGATTCTAGAAGAATTTAGTGTTAAATACACTGCTTGCCCCGGCACCTCGCAAACTGTCGCTGAGAACCGCAGATCTTTCCAAGACGCATGTGCATAGCAAACACTGAGCCGTTAATTGAAGAACAGCTGAGCATCATAGAAACCTCCCATGCCGAGTCTGTGGGTGAAATTAGCGCTACCACTATGAGACAAATCACCAGATCTCACTAACGAACAACAGAAGATCCTACTTGCCATGCTTCAAGAGTTCTCTGAATGCTTCAATCCACAGGTGAAGAGCAAATTAGACAAATAAACCGTGAAGCACCGGATTAGCACTGGACACCATTAACCAATAAGCCAGAGATCACACCGAGTGTCAGCAATTTAAGATAACTAAAAAGGACGTTTACCCTTTCTGTGAATTGACGATACACTAGATTGTCTGAAGGGGGCTAAGTTTTTTTCAATCATGGACATGTACTCGGGATACTGGCAAATCGATGAAGATGAGCCTGACCATGAGAAAACTGCATTCATCACCCCTGAGGGCCTATATGAGTTTAAGATAATGCCGTTTGGTTTGTGTAATGCACCACCGACTTTTGAACGGATGATGGATACTCTTCTAAGTCACCTGAAGTGGACGATATGTCTATGTCATTTAGATGACATTACAGCGTTCTCAGAGACATTTGATGAACATATAAAAAGACTGAGGACCGTTCTTAAGTGTCTCCAACAAGACGGACTGAAACTTAATCCAAGAAAGTGTCCCTTTGGAGCGTAAGAAATCAAAATACTTGGGCACGTTGTTTTAAGCGAAGGTGTGTGGCCAGACCCAGGAAAGGTGAGATCTATAACGGAATTTCCTATTCCTAAAAGTATTAGAGATGTGATAAGCTTCCTCAGATTATTTTATCATTACCGTCGTTTTATCAAAGACTTTTGCATCAAAGCTAGGTCACTCCCAGAGTTGTTAAAAGCTGATGTTAAATTTATTTGGGTGGTGCTCAACAAGATTCTTTCGATGTGCTGCAAAAAGCTCTGACGACTGACCCTGTACTTGGTCTGTATGATGAGAAACGACCTACAGAACTACACACAGATGCCAGCGGGTATGCGATTGGTGCTTTTCAGATGGAAAAGGGAAGGTTATAGCCCATGCTTCCAGGACACTTACAAAAGCCGAGAGAAACTACTCAACTACAGAAAAAAAAGTCTTGCTGTGATCTTCGACAATATCTCTATGGAAGGCCATTCACAGTTGTTAAGGACCATCATTCACTTTGTTGGTTGACAGGTCTTAAGGATCCAACAGGACAGTTCACCAGTGGGTACTACGTCTTTAAGAGTACGACATACCATAGTGTACAAAAGTGGAAGAAAACACCAAGAAGCCGACTGTCTCTCAAGAAACCCTGTGCAAGACCATCAAGACATTGATGAAGATAGCGACTGTCTCGCTGCACTCCAGGATCTCTCTGCTGAGCAGAAGAAGGACGCTCTCTGCTGAGCAGAAGAAGGACGCCAAGATATCTCAATTTATGCTTACCTTAAATTGGTCAGAGGGTGTGAAAGGGCAATTTAAGGTAGTTAGTGGATTACTTTGCAAGAAAAACTTTGATCCGTTTGGAAAGAGATGGCTACCAGTGATTCCTAAACACATGTGCTTAGATGTTCTACAGAAATTCCATGACACACTGAGGCCGGACATTTAGGATTTATTAAGACATACGATAGAATCTGCAAGAGATGCTATCAATGTTCGCCAATGTTGAGCAGAGCAACTGGGATGAGGTGCTACCTTTCGCGACGTTTGCCTACAACACCGCCAAACAAGACACCACAGGATTTACGCCATTTTTCCTGGTGCATGGGCGTGAGGCGACTATGACGATGGACACTGTGTTTCCATTATATCCTGATGACGTGGACGACGACTACATCGCCCAGGTGTTAACCAGAGCTGAGGAAGCGCGGCAGTTGCTGGAATCCGCATGCTGCAGGCTAAAGAAAACGATCGCTGAAGGTATTACATGAGCCACCGTCCTGTTGTCTACCAGCCTGGTGACCTCGTCTGGACCTTCGCTCCTGTTCGGATGGTTGGTCTCTCTGAGAAGCTACTCAGGCGCTACTTTGGACCTTATAAGGTTGTAAGACAGTTGTCTGATGTTACTTATGAAGTTGAAGATTTCGACCCTAACACAATAAAATGAAAGATCAGAGATACGGTCCACATCTTTTGAATGAGGCCGTATAAGGATCCTGCCACCTAGGGTGAATTCGAAACTCCAGCGACAGGCAACAAGCGTAAAGGTGACGAAGAGTGTAGCAGCAAAAGAAGTTCTAAGAAGATCACCGCCAGGACGAGAATTAGTCATCAGGAGTCGGAGTATGCAGGGGCGGGGGGGGGGGGGGGGGTGACTTGTTCCTGGACTAGGAGGACGTAACACTGAGACGCTGTTCCCTTAAGGAGGGAGCAATGTTGCAGAAGAAGCTGAGTAGCACCGTGGTGTAGTGGTTATGATACTAAACTGTTCCGTGGAGGGCCGTGAGTTCAAAACTCACTTGGACTGTACAATGTATTACATACCTTACATGAAGCTATTGGGTATTTATGTTGGTAGCTAGTCTGCTTCACAATCTACAGTTTTCATAGCAAGCGTGGACATAAGAAGAACTGCAACGCCATAAGATGATTATGTCCGGTATTTCTTCTTTAGTCACCAACCAGTCCCTGTATGTTGCAGATCCAATTACTGCAGAAACGGCTCCGTTCTATGCTTTACAAGTTTCAACTCCCAATGTATCCGGCTTAGCCAACGAATCGAATTCATCTCAGCAACAAGTAAATTGTCCATATGTTTCAGACTCTTTCTAATGCTTCAGTCTACGAGCTCTCCAACTGAAGCAAAGTATGCAATTCATAACATAAACTGAATAACTTTACAAGCATGTATATCTGTTCCTTTTTGTTTTTAATATAAAGTTGTCTCGTATTTAGAATTCATCGTTATGATTATAGCTTTTGCGAGATAAATAAAATACACATATTTTATTCTTGACCAGTTCTTTGCAAATATTAAGAAAAAAATAGTTCAAATGGCTCTGAGCACTATGGGACTTAACATCTATGGTCATCAGTCCCCTAGAACTTAGAACTACTTAAACCTAACTAACCTAAGGACATCACACACATCCATGCCCGAGGCAGGATTCGAACCTGTGACCGTAGGAGTCGCGCGGCTCCGGACTGAGCGCCTAGAACCGCTGGACCACCGCGGCCGGCACAAATATTAAGAATCTAGCACGTGTTTTGTTCCTCAAAGTAAGCCATAGAAGTAATGTTACGTGCTCATCAGCTTTCATTTAGCCAGCATGTTAATGCTGCAGCTTCACTGGCGCATATTGCAACCACACCAGGTTGGCTCTGATAAATGAACCCACAGCCAACTGCACAAGTGCGTGTAACCTGCGTTTACACCTTTATCACTTGAGTGGCGTCCTGTGCATGTTTCTCTCCAGGTGTGAGTGGAATCATTCATATGCACATGTCGAGAAAGATGCATGCATCTACACGCGTGGCTTCACTTGTGTGTGGGGCAAGCACAGATGACTAGGTGCAATGCCCACAGGTGTAAAGGCACCCAACAAGCTCCATGGCTCTGCATCGATCCATACTTCGCCTTGGATTTACCACTCTGATCTCTGATACCCGAGTGTGGCTCTTCAGAACCCCCCTCCCCTCCTTGCCTCCTCCCTGTAGGATTTCCGGCTAAAATCAACTGTGCTGTGCCAGTTCATCTGTTTTCCCACTCAGGGTGCAGCTCGACTCGGTTCTGACCAATTTGTCAAATTCCATCGCTTGTCTGTGATGGCCTAGAGCAGGACCTGCCATAGCATGCCAAACTTCATGCATGCCAGAACTGCGTGTGGGCCAAGGCTCTCTGCCTGACTTGGCTTTGCTCGGTCCTTCTCGGAGTACCCGCTACAGTGTGTCATTTCATTTAGTATTGCAGTGAGACATTTTTCAGTCGGCACAGCACTCTACATTTCGGCAGCGCTGTTTACCTTTCGATACTTGATTGTGGTATGAAGGACCTTCACGGGTGCCATGGCTGTCTGCACAAAAAGAGGCAGGGTAGCGATCTTTCGTCAGAAGCCTTTAAAAAGGAAGGGGAATAATGGAAGAGAGGAAGGAGAATTCTCAATATACAGGGTTATTCTAAATGATGGACCCATTTTCAAAACTTCGTATTTATTCAAGTAGAAATCCAAAATGTACATGCTTTATACCAATGAAAAGAGGAAGTTCCAAAATTCTTTTTCATAATGTTTGATATCAATTTAATAAATTTAATAATTTCTAATTAATTAGTTTTAATAATTATTTCATAATTAGAAATGTGATAAATGTTCAATGTGGCCTGGCTGCATGGCAACCATCGACATGGTAGCCAAATTCGTCCCACACACGCGAAAGCGTATCTGCTGTTATTGAATGCATGGCAGCACTGATCCGGTTCCACAGATCGTTCAGAGTGGTTGGTAGAGGCGGGACATAAACAGCTTCCTTCACATAACCATACAAGAAATAGTCGCAGGGTGTGTGATCAGGATATCTCAGTGGCCAGAACTGCAGAGCCAAGTCCTCAAATCCGCTGCGACCGATCCAGTGCTGAGGAAGGGAGTCATTCAAAATGCCTCGTACATCACGGAGCAAATCGGGCAGAGTCCCATCCTGTTGGAAAATGAACTCTTGGGAATCTTCCATAACTTGAGGGAACAGCCATTGTTCCGACATGTCCAGGTACGTAATTCCCGTTACAGTTATTTCTGCAAAGAACAGTGATCCATAAACCTTTGTGCAGGATACGGCACAGAACATGTTGATCTTCGGTGAGTCTTGTAGATGTACATAGGATTTGGGAAAGGGAGAGGCAGTTGTTACATGTGCCTCGTGACGACAGGGTGCAGGAGATCGAGCGGTCAGGATTAGAGTGTGGGCATTCAGGGCTGCGTTAAATAACAAAACAGGAAATTAGTTACAATAAAGAGGATGTATTTCAATGCACAGTGTACAAGGGGCGCCCCTGGGGTCGGAAGTTACCAGGTTTAGGCCAGTCTAGGAGGTCGCACAATTAATTGAAATGGACAATGGCAGGGGAAGCGGTTCATGTTAACTTACGTTGGTGGTCGGGCGTGAAAAGCAGAGCCAGAGGCTCTGCCTTCCGAAAAGACGTCTGTTCTGCTGGAGGTCTGGATTACAAGATAGAGAAGCAAGTGTGGTCTGCATCGCAGGACGGTCCGGCGTCCACACACGTGATCGGTATCCCGCACACGCTATTGGATAAAATCAATGGCGTGAATTCGCTAGCAGTTTCAGCAGAGGTCTCAGGGCGTCTCCTGTCAGCAGCTTTAACTGGACAGTACTGCCTCGGTTTTGAAAGACAAGCGACTTGTGTCACTTAGACATGGCGTGCATTACTCTGGGAGAAAACTTGTAAAGATTCCACTGGGCCTTTGAAATGAATTTCTTAAACCAATTCCCTAAAATATTCCTTGACTGGCTGCCATCCTGTACAGTCTCTTTCGTTTCGCAATGATGAATGTGGATTTTCCAAACCCCATACGCGAAAATTGTGTCTATTAACTTTTCCGTGAAGGTGGAACGTCCCTTCATTACTAAAAATTACACGCTGTAGAAATGCATCATCCTCCGTCTCTGCTAGCACGTAACTACAAAATGCGAGATGCTTCTCTTTGTCATTGGGGTTGAGAACCTGCGTAAGTCGTAATCGGTAGGACTTGTACAGCAAACGCCATCTCAGAACTTTCCATACAGTTGGCTGGGGTATTCAAAGTTCTCGACTGACTATTGGTAGATTTCCTGGGACTGCACACAAAACTTTCTTGAATCGGTCAGACATCATCCTCTGACACACGCTGTCAGCCTGTGATTTTTCCTTCGCACACACTCCGCTTAAACCAACGGCCAATGCTTTTGCGAGTTGGTGGTTGAATACCGAATTTGGTACGAAATGCCCACTGCACTACAATTTGCCACTCACTTTTCGCGAACTCAGGAACTCAGAAAACCTTGTGCTCCACAGTCACCATCTCACTCACAGCTGACAGTGAAACGGGATGACGGCCGTATTGCCGAGTGAACTCTACCGACCGCTTCTGAAACCACCACGCGCCCGCCACTACGCGTGGCGGATTTAAAAATTTTGCGTCCCTTGGCACGCCATATTATATGCACCCCAAAAACGTTTCATTAATAACTATTACCCGGTCACTTCACAATCGCTGTTTTGGGTGGGAGTGCTGTGAGCTGTTTCCGTACTCTGTTATTCGTTGTTCCGAAGGACGCGTCAGCGGTCTAGTCGCGCTCAATCAAAGTGTAATATGGTTCCCGAACTGTACTTGGTGTACGGCAGCGGGTAAAACAAATTTAAAACTACATGGTGTTAACAGATTCTTCTGTCGAAAGACAACAGAAACGAATACAAGGAAAAATAACTTTCCTTTTATGGCCTAAAAATTCAGCAGAGCGTGTAGGAGACAACGGATTTTTGTTATTCATTTTTAGTATGTTCTTTTACACGAAATTGTTGAAAACGAAAATAAAAAAGTTGTGTTACGATTTAAAAATTGAAGCCAACATGTCATACATTAGAAAATTAATACGTACTTTTACAGAGATGCGTTCAAAATTAAAATGTCGATTTTTGATCTAATAACTTGAGTGTAGAAGATGAAAAATGCGCGTTTGGTATTAATACGTGAATCTATAGAAAAGCGTACGAAATGAAAATGAAATAGAGATTTCGGTGCACGAATTAATAACTAAATACAGACGAACAAACACAGAACTGGATTTGCTATTACATAATTTTACAAATGGTTCAAATGGCTCTGAGCACTATGCGACTTAACTTCTGAGGTCATCAGTCGCCTAGAACTTAGAACTAATTAAACCTAACTAATCTAAGGATATCACACACATCCATGCCCGAGGCAGGATTCGAACCTGCGACCGTAGCGGTCGCTCGGCTCCAGACTGCAGCGCCTAGAACCGCATGGCCACTCCGGCCGGCCATAATTTTACAGATTTGTTTTATAATCTAATAGTTAACATGTAAAGCATTAGGGTTTGTGTATCTACATGCTGCATAATAAGTGCACACAATACGTTTAATCCATGTAAGGAGTGAACCATAGCTCGTTCTAACGATATTAGCAAAGCATTTACGTATTTATCGACAGAACTGAATTACGTTATTTATTAACACTTTTTCATGTGAGCGCACTCTCCAATAACGTATATTTCCGCGATAACTATACATTTCAACAGATACCAAGAATACGCATCAGTTGGAATATACTACAGTATCAGTATGACTTGACTGCACAGCGCTGAGCGTCCTGGGTCATTCCGGTATTGCTTAATATTGTCAGGCGCCTTCGGTCAGGTTTGCACGTAAACGAGGTTTAGTTCCGCGTTCTGCCATCGGCAATTGTAAAATAAACAGGTAATACGTAGTTTTTAAATCCAATGAATGTGCCCTAAATTATAATGAAAATCACATTGTAATCTTAAATATTTAAAACTAATATGAATAAATAAACAAACTCACCGGTCAGCAAAGTTTGCGTTTGGCTTTGACGGAAGAAAACTTGTTTATCATTTCTTCATTGCTCAGACGGTTATCAGTTACTAGGTCGGCTTCGTTGTGAAGAATGGGCAAGACGTTCAAGCTCTCTTCAGACAACATAGAACGTAGGTAAGATTTTAGTCTTTTAAGAGCCGAAAACGAGCGTTCTGGTAAACAATTTGTAAGTGCCATACATAGAAATATTCCAAGAGCAATGTCAACATTCGGAAGCACGGACTGTAGCCTCTCTTTTAGTAAAAATTTCCTCATTTCGGCTGATATATCACTAATCTCAGAAGATTTCAAAAGTACCATGAAATGTAAACATTCACTAGGGGAGGTAGGCTCTTAATCTGTGTCATATTGCGCTTGGAGTTTTGCTGCACGTTGAGCAATATCGTCAGTTGAACTGTTCTTAAGGTCACTGCAAACTGTAAAGGAGTCCAACAGTGTTCTATAGCTTTCCTTCCTCCTCACTAATTCAGCGGACAAGTTGTTGACTACTGGGAGAACTCTAAATTTTTCCCTTCCAGTCCGCTTCTTCGTCATCATGAAGTTTGCGTTTTCGTTATCTTTTATAGGTGCATTCATAGTCTATATCAGTCACAATCTCTATAGATTTATTTTCCAAACTGTCATCATGAATACTGTTTTTAGTCTGCTGAGTTGATTCAATAAATCTGAAGCCTCATTTCGCACAAGTGGTTTTTCAAACGTATTATTGGCAGTATGGGTGGGGGCATTGATAGCGCCCTCCCAGAACTTACACAGGCTTCCTGTCTTACTGACCAACGTATTTTTGACAAACTTTTTACCGTTTTGCTTCCTGGCTTCATGAAAGAAAGAAGTTTATCCCACAGTTATGTATAAGCAGAGAAAAAATTATGAAGGTTTTGCACTACATTGAAAAATGAACATGCTTCCCGACAGCAGATTGCTGCACTAGTGCCAACTAAATTCAAAGAATCTCCTGCACAAGGCACATGATGCCCTCTCGGATTTCGTTCTTTAATACGTGCCTGCAAACCAGTGTAGGTTCCTGACTTATTGCTTGTGTTGTCATATGACTGGCCTCTACAGTCAATAATGTCAATGGAATCCGTAGACAAGACTTTTAGTACGGCCTCACCTAAGTTTTCGGACTTGTGTCCCTGGTTTGGTAAAAACAGAAGGAAACCTTCAATAGGTTCACCATTCTCGTTCACATATCTTAATAAGAAAGATAATTGATCAATATGTGAAATGTCAGCAGTAGAATCTGCTATTATAGAGAAATATTTGGCCTGTTTTATTTCACTTATGATAATTCCTTTTATTCGTTCAGAAAGAAACTCTATTATTTCATCACAGATTGTTGAAGAAAGATAACTTTATGTCCCTGCCCTGGATTCCATATCGTTCAATGTGCTCTGCGAGAAAAGGATCAAACTCGGCTATAAGTTCAAGAGACATAATAAATTAACCATTATATAATGAATGGAATCCTTCAACGTGTCCACGTAGGGGAAGTCCACGAGTTGTTAGCTTCTTCACTACTGCAAACACCGTTTTCAACACACTGTGCCAGTACATTTTTCTGTTTCAAGATATGACTCGAAATGGTTATCTATTGTTTCAAGTGACTTTTTCCTTGTTAAGAGTGATAACTCAGAATTTTTGTGTTCAAGTGAATTCTCATGATGAGATAAAGTATTAGAAATATTTTTCCAATCTGTAGTACCATTAGTAGCAATCGCAGCCTTACCTCGAACAATATACATGGTGCACAAAAAAACAGCACCGATGCTACAGGAGTATACTAGAAAATCACGCAAAGTTGATTCACCATTTAAAAGTTTACAGTAGAATACACTTCTGTTCAAATATCTGGTTTTTAGCCTATTGATCTTCTTGAATTAGAAAAATCGTTTTGATTAATGCCACGTTGTAAGAGAATGTCGATTGTTGATTTACTGACACACCATTCTGCAGGATCATCACTAACGAGGTTATTTCTTTTTGTAATGTCTCACTCGACACTTAGTTTTTCGTGAAACTCGAAATCAGGAACAATTTGCTTTCCGTCATTTTTAACCTTTGTTTTGTCTGTATTTACTTCTTTTACAACAGCTGCAGTGCCAGAAATATCATCCACACTACTTGAAGTCGAACCAGCAACATTTTTGTGAAAAATTTATCTACTCTGTCAAGCTTTTTTATAACATTGGCTTCTCGTTCTCGCCTTTCCTTCGATAATTTCCGAAATGCCGCCTCAATTAATTTTGCACGTTTGCTTTTTTCACTGTTATTCATGTTAAGGTACTTACAAAATTGTCAACCAACAGTCAAAACAAATGAAAATAGGAAAGAAGCAAATTGTACTACACTGCACATGAGCAAAAAGCTTTCTTCTTTAAACACGGCACACAAGCACAAAAATTTTTCCTTTAAACACGGAGCGATGAACTGACCAAGTCGGATTACGCGACGTAACTGTGCTATGAAAGAACGACAATGTAGAATAATTTAATTTCATTGTTGCCGTCTCTCTGTTGTCAGTGAACAGTGGAAGAACACCTGCTGGCTGGAATTTGCCTCGTAAAGAAAATTTGACACTTCCTTTTTTGGCTTCTGTTTCCCGCGTCGCCGGAATTTTAGCTGGGACGCAAATATGTTCTCAATATTCTTGACAATGTCTTTCTAATTTAAAAAGGAAATAATTTCTGCAATTTCTTGCAGTGAGGTGTGCTGGATCGACTCTTCTTCCACTTATTCTTATACCATTTTAGCGGTTTCTGTGGGCAGAGAAAACAGACTACAAAGTTTAAGTAGTCTTGTTGGCAGTTGATGTGGTGTGTTGTCATTTGTGTGAACACTGTTGTCATGTCTACATCTAAATGCACATTTTGTTCCAACATAAAATAAAAGTAACCTTTCCTTGAAGAAAAAAAGCTTAGTTACGAAGTTTCATATAAAATTGGCAATGCCATGTGCTATTCAATTGCACAGAGTGGGAACTTTGATATCGTGCAGGCTGCAGAACAAGAAATGAGACAAACGAAAGTTGCGGTTTCTTCTTCTTTTTTCGCCAAAAAAAGTAACTAAGTAAATAAAAGAATAAATTTTTAAACTGTTGTGAAGTGTATTTCACACATTATTAGATATTCTGCTTATGTTCTTTTCGTATAAACATGTGTTTAAAAATGTAAAACATTCCCAGTATCAACATGTTTTGTTAAATGGGTGTCATTAAATCAAAGCTCAGATAGTGAAGAACACAGAGCTTTCACCTTAATTACAGTAATGGAGGACTGACTTGATACTTCCCTGCAGTTTCTACAAGAAATTTAAGTAGTGTCGGGTTATACATACTGACACTCACACATGTTCCAGTATTTAAGAAACTGTTGATTAGTTTATCACAGCTTTAAAAGGCCCTGGTATTTTCACGGGGAAAATATGGTAGGGTTAAGTAGAAGCTGACTAAAGTAGTGGGACAAGGGTGATACAACCCCACAGTCCATTGTTGCCAGATGTATCCAAGATGGTGGCGATGACGTCATCCAAGATGGCGTCGTGTAGACTTGGCAACAGTGCATGACATCATTCAAGATGGCTGATTTTGGTGGGAAGATAGTTCAATTGGGCTACCTCCACTAATCCCCCCTTCCCCCAGAAAAAAGGCGGGAAGCTCTAATTCCAAAAGGATAATGCCCCACATCCCGTTTATCTCTACTAAGCAAAGAAAATCGCGGGAAGATAGCTCACTTGGAGTACCTCCACTAACCTAAGTCACTCGACCGCCACCTCCTCCTAAGGATTCGTGGGAAAAGGACTTGGGCATAAGTCATTATTTAAACAATTTCATGCAGGTGTGTTTGCCACGAGGTCCAGACTCCAACTGACTTAGTACACAGCGCCACCCCCAGAGAGTGCTCTCATCTGTGACATAATCTGAGATGGTGATTCCTAGTGAGTCCACCATGAGGTCTAGAGTCTACTCCATGTCGCTGCCACAAGAGAGTGCCACCGTGATGTCAGATCATGACCCAAGTACAGTTATTCAAGATGGCTGCATCCACTCTGTCCACCACCACGAGGTCCAGAGTCTACTTCATCTCGCTGCCACCAGCAAGCGCCATCTGGACATCAGAACATGATGTGTGTACCGTTATTCAAGATGGCTGCACCCAGTGTATCCACCACGCTGCGATGTTGGGTGATGACTCAAGATCATCAGCTTTCTCTCTCGCACTGCTGACGTCACAGCCTGGGCCTTATACTCATGCCGGACATAATCTTCTGGAAATATTCTCTGAGATTATGATCATGCTTTTCTTCAAGCATAAAATATGTACTTGTTTTCTTCATGTAGTCAATATAGCTCAATTGGTTAAGTGATGGAACTATACTGACTACACACAAAAATACTATTATTACCCTACCAGGTGTATATTCTACATATAGGTCAACAACATGACCATGCATGACTCATTTAGTATAATGGTGCGCTGTTTGAAGCACCCTTGCCACAAGGACTTTGTTGTCGGTGACTGATCATGTGAAGATTCAAGTGAAGTGCTGAAGAAGAAGAACAAGAAGAACGGAATTCTCCTTCCCGATAATATACGAGCAATTATTGTAGGTCCATCCAACTGCAGCAAGACTAATGTCCTCATGACTCTGCTAATGCATGTAAACGGTGTCTGATTCGAACATGTCTGTGTATTCTCAAAAACGCTCTTTCAACCCAAGTATCAGCTATTGCAAGAGATATTGTGAGGTGTAGATGGTGTTACATACACAACATTCAGTGAAAGTGGTGATATCCCCCCCCCCCGCCTGAAAAAGCAAAACTAAACACCGTCTTCATATTTGATGATGTTGCCATGGAAAACCAAGACCAAATTCGAAAATACTTCTGTATCAGGCGTCATACGGGTGCTGATGTATTTAAGTCAAACATATTCAAGAATCCCCAAACAGCTTGTTAGGGATAACGCAAATCTCATTATAGCCTTCAAGCAAGACAATCTCAATTTAAAGTACATTTACCAAGCACATATGGGAATGGACATGTCATTCATTTTGTAAACATATGTGCAGATTGCTGGAACCATTCACAGTATGGATTTCTCTTTATTGATAAAACAAGAAAACTTAATGATGGAGGGTATAGGCGAAACTTTCAGGAGTTTTTGCATACATAGTACGATAAGAGAGGTTAGTACATCAGTCTATGCCACACCACGGACAAATTCGCGCTTATGTCCACCTCTCAACCCGAGAGGATGGGTGTACACAGGCAGAACATTCGCTTCTACTTGGATGCGAAAATTTAGGCTATGGCGCATAAAGTTGCAGGTATGCGCAGAGAGCTAGAGACGTATTACCAGACTCTTCTGAGAATGGTGAATGCGTTAAATGAGCTAGTTAAACAAGTCAGTAAGAAAGTAACCGACTTAACTGAAACGGTTGATGCTATTCAAGGGAAAATAGATGTAGATTTCCTTGTTGTTGAGAAGGGCGATCAGGATCATAGTAAGAGGAGGAAGAAAATGACTGGATATATAAAGCCTCACGCTGTGAAGATGTCTGATTAGTATACACTGAGATGTCAACGAAGCAGAAAATGATTCAAGCGCAGAAAGCAGTTTGTGAGAAATTACGGTTGCTAAGGTTATGGCATATGGTTTGACAGCAAATGCTAAGAGAGAGACCTTTAAACTGGTTACTGAATCTCTCTGACAACTTTCAGCAAAAACAAAAACACACGATAATGATGGTGTTGCCATTGATGAATTCATTATCCGTCATGTCCCTGGTCAGATAGATATAACATTTGGCGTTAACAGGGGAAGATCGTACTTGTTGGGTGCGCATCCCATAACTGTAACTGAAGACAAAATACAGATTGGTGATAGGCAGTTTGACAGAACACCCGGCTTAATGAATCTTATTTTTCTAAGACCTACCAAACAAAACATAAATTATTCAGTTAATGATAAGGATATGTGCTGTGAAATACTTTATGTGACTGGTGTACACAAGATCACGAAAAGCCTCAACAACAGGAAATATAAAACCACTATAAAACCAATACTTGAAGACGAAAACATCAACGGCGGCAGCAGCGGTGATGGTATTGACATTGGGCTTAAGGCAGTGAACAATCGAGTCTCGCAGTATGTATACTATGATGACCCCAACGAACTAGTAGATCGACTATTGTTTGGTCATGGTATCAGCTGCTGCAGGTAATACAGCTCATTCAAATTAGGTTGTTTCGATAATCTCTGAGCTTCGAGAGAGAGATATCATCGAATAATCCAGCATGAAAAACATACCCTTGCAGGCATGTTATGATTAAAGGGCTGGATGACTTGTGGCAAGCCGATCTTGTAGATATGTGGCAATATTCACTTGAGAATAATGGATTCAAATACATTTTAAAGGTTATTGACACATACTCGAAATATGCGTGGGCATTACCGGTCAAGACAAAAACGGGTCCAAATGTCGCTGATGCTTTTGAATGTTTGCTACAGACAGGAACGAATCGATGCCCAGACAATCTCCAAACCGATCATGGCGGGGAGTTCTACAATAGGTATTTCAAGACGGTGATGCAGCAGTATGGAATACACCACTACTGAACATTCACTCTCCTGAAGACGAGTATCGTGGAGCGCTTGAACAGAACAATAAAAGGTCGAATGTGGATGCATTTTAACCTTTGCGGCTCATACAAATGGACAGATATCCTCCCAGAAATAATTGCTCAATATAACAGAACCAAACATAGCACAATAAAAATGTGTACAATCGATGTTCGTGATAATGGACTAATGGATACCGTATACTTTCACGTTAAGATGCTGGATCCACGGAAACAGAAATTTAATTTAGGTTATTTGGTGTGTATCTCAAAACACAAGACCACATTTGAGAAATCATACCTACTGAACTGGTCAATTGAGATATTTACTGTTTCAAAAGTGCAGCGAACGAATTCTACAACCTATATATTGAAGGACAGTAAAGGTGTAGAAATTGCAGAATCCTTCTACACCGAGGAGATCCAGATAAGCTCAGAACCAGATGTTTTTCTCGTGGAGAGAGTCATAAGACGATGGGGAAATAAGGCACTAGTCAAATGGCTTGGTTTTCCTGCTAAAAAAAAAAAAAAAAAAAAAAAAGGCACATTAAAGGAGGGGGTGGTGTTCTAGACAAACTACCTGTGGAATTACACATCCCTGGCTATAACTACTGCGGGCCTGGGACAAAGCTTCAGGAACGCTTGGCGCGAGGTGATAAGGGAGTGAATCTGCTTCACAAAGCGTGTATGGAACATGACATTACATACGCAGCAAATAAAGATCTATCAAGTCGTCACATTGCAGATAGGATTTTAGCTGACAAGGCTAAGGTGATACGGAAAAGAAGAGATATTGGTATAGGTCAACGCATTGCAGCATTTGCTGTTGACAAAAACATGTGTGGAAAAATCAAGTGATGAATTTCAAGCGAGTTATGAACGCTGCACGTTGCGCACTAAACAAGAAGAAGAAGAACAACAACAACAAGAGTTGTTTGATGAATTGCATCCTGACAGTGATTTATGCAGCTAAAAACGCAATGAAGCACAAAGATTCCCGAACAAGAAGAACAAGTGGATCGGTTAAAACACCTCGTGTTCTACCAATACCTAAGACATATGGTGGTTCTATTCCTTTTCTCATCCCGGCCCTCTCCGCACTCTCAGCTGTAGGGTCCCTCGCCGGTGGTGTCACAGCAATTGCTCGAATGGTCAATAATGTGCAAACCTCCCAAGTGCAGTTAGAAGAGACAAGACTACATAACCGCATGATGGAAGCCGCAGCCATTGGTAAAGGACTATACTTGAAACCGTTCAGGAAGGGCCTTTGGTCTATTCATAAATAAAAAAAGCCCGTTAGCTGTCCTACCAGATCGACCACTAACAAATACAGACCGCCTTAAGATTGTTAGACATAAATTCAAGATACCAAGATTCCGTGGTGTTTTTATGCCCCACACATTACCGAAGACTATGTGGAAAACTGGTGAATGTGGTATTGTGAATTTAGATGTTTCTGGAGGTCCCGGCACCCACTGGGTGGCATACGTTATGAAAGACGCTGGGACAGTGTACTACAGTATTTCGGCTCACTTGGCAGCCTGCAGCCACCCGAGGAATTAAAGCAATACTTCACTCACAGAAGATATGTACTCTACAATTATCGACGCTATCAGGGCTTTAATACGCACCTCTGCGGACATCTATGCATCGTGTTTCTCTTGACATTCACAAAGAAGAAGAAGCATGCTATATAAGGAGTATGTTTAAACATTCATTCATCACTTGAGGTTCAGATGCAATGTCGTACACTTTGACGTTAAAAGGACGGTCATCTATACTGCGAGCAAATTACTTCCCGCCAACTGATTTGAGTGCTGGTCAATGGAGTGTTGCATTGATTGGACTGGAGACGTACAAAAGCATCCCGAATGTCACCGAGAGTAACAATAAACTGCATCTCGATATTAATGGTGAAAAAGATATTTTGGAAATAGAACCTGGTGCATACGATATTGACGATTTAAACGACGTCTTAAAACAGTCCGGAAAAGGTAGTGAACTATGTACAAACATCAATACACTTAAATCTGAAATAAGAACTGTAAATGCATCGATTGACTTTAACCAGAAAGGTTCAATAGGACGCCTGCTTGAATTCACAAAAGGACAGATTTTGAAGAAGGATCCAACTAAATTTTACAAGTCGAATCAGACAGTAGACATACTCCCAGGCAGTACAATACGTGTCGAGTGTAACATTGCAATGAACTCCTATCTCAACGATACTCTAATTCACACTATTTACGGATTCTTCCCTTCAGTTGCAATGGAGTATAAAATTGTTGAGACCCCGGCCAATGCAATATACCTTCCAGTGACAGCTCGAACATTGGACTATTTGGAGTTGCGCGTTGTGGATCAGAATAATCAACTTGTTGACTTTCGCTGTGAGAAAATCATTGAACGATTACATCTAAGACAAGATGGGCGTTTGGTATAAAACAAGTGCACGCAATCCACAGCACGCCACTTCGCTACCGAACAGCAAAGTGATAACACCTGCGAACTATGAGTTTCTTAAATCTGTTGGACTCAAACCGCGCAATGACGTCATCACACAATATAACCAGTCCAGTAGAGTATGATGAGAGAATTATACGTCAGGAATACTTCTCTAAATAAACCTTATGCCTCAACCACATTTAACAAGAATGATGAAATCAGACTTGTCATACAGCATCAAGACGCAGTCATGCTTCCGTGCATGAGTTTCATATATCTCAAGAGGTTATTCAAGAAAACTGAAGGCAGCGATACAGTGGGATCCAAGCTGACATGCAACACATTGGCATTCCTCTTCCAAGAGATTCGCTATGAACTGAACGGTTATGAGATCGATCGTACATGCAATGTTGATCGTACATGCAACATACGTCTCGGCATCACGAGCAGATCTGCATAGCTTAGAAAATGCAGGATGGTTCTTAGACGAGCCAGCAGATAGAGCAGCTCAAGAGTACAAGCGATTTACTGCATGCGTACCTCTAAAAATGCTTATGGAGTACTTTGAGGATATGAGACAGATTATTATGAGCGCTAAACAGGAACTCATTCTGGTGCGGAGTGCGACGGACAGTAACTCATACATTCAAGGAGCTCAAGAAGAGAATATGATCACGATCAACAAGATAATATGGAAAATGCCTCACATCAGTGTATCCGACGATAAGCGTTTGAAGCTTTTAAAAGTCCTGAATTCAGGTACATCTCTCTCACTGACATTCCGCTCATGGGAGATATTCGAGTACCCAGTGTTACCGACCGTGAGCAGACACACGTGGGCTATTAAGACCTCCAGCCATCTAGAGACACCCAGATTCATCATACTTGCGTTTCAGACTGATAGAAGAGCAAATACAGCAAATGATTCCACTGTGTTCGATAACTGCAAGTTAACTAATGCCAAAGTCTACCTTCATTCAGAATTCTATCCATATGACAATCTACATCTGCAATGGAATCAAAATGTATACAGCCTGGCGTATGACATATATGCAAGGTTTTGTCCTTCTTACTATGAAATTGCTGAAGGAGAGGGAGGGTGGTGTTTTCTAAGTCCGCGTAAGTTCAAAGAGCTTTCACTGATCATTGCAATAGATTGCTCTAAACACAATGAGATACTTAAGTCTGGGCCTATAGACATGCGAATTGAATTTGAATCGTCCACAAATTTTCAGAACGCACTGCTGCACATGCTTTACTTCTACATGACCGAGTAATCAACTACTGTCCGCTCACATGTGTTGTGCAGCGAGCTGTATAAATGAATAGGTACTGCCCTGTGCATTGATCATTTAACGATGGCGTCTCAGCAAGTGAAGGTCATTGTAGACGTTCAGGGATTCTGTGATGGAGAGAGTAGGCAGTTCGTATTTAAAGATGATGCTTTTGTAGCTTACAAACAACTCACAGGAATAATTCAAACCTTCTCTGCAAATATTGGATTACCAAGACTGTTCAAGCAAGTGATGTGCTGAAAAACACGGAACAGTGCAAAGTGGTTAACTAATTTTTATCATGGAATTCACTGGGATGATCCTGGCATACCCTATAAAGATATGGTGACTGCACTTACACTACTGCCCATTAAAATTGCTACACCAAGAAGAAATGCACATGATAAACGGGTATTGATTGGACAAATATATTATACTAAAACTGACATATGATTACATTTTCACGCAATTTTGGTGCTTAGATCCTGAGAAATCAGTACCCAGAACAACCACCTCTGGCCGTAATAACGGTCTTGACATGCCTGGGCACTGAGTCAAACAGAGCTTGGATGGCGTGTACAGGTACAGCTGCCCATGCAGCTTCAAAACGATACCACAGTTCATCAAGAGTAGTGACTGGTGTATTGTGACGAGCCAGTTGCTCGGCCACCATTGACCAGACATTTTCAGTTGGTGAGAGATCTGGAGAATGTGCTGGCCAGGGCAGCAGTCGAACATTTTCTGTATCCAGAAAGGCCCTTACAGGGCCTGCAACATGCGGTAGTGCATTATCCTGCTGAAATGTAGGGTTTTGCAGGGATCGAATGAAGGGTAGAGCCACTGTTCGTAAAACATCTGAAATGTAACGTCCACTGTTCAAAGTGCCGTCAATGCGAACAAGAGGTGACAGAGACGTGTAACCAATGGCACCCTATACCATCACGTCGGGGGATACGCCAGTATGGCGATGACGAATACATGCTTCTAATGTACCTTCGCTGCGATGTCGCCAAACACGGATGCGACTCTCATGATACTGTAAACGGAACCTGGATTCGTCCGAAAAAATGACGTTTTGCCATTCGTGCACCCAGGTTCATCGTTGAGTACACCATCGGAGGCACTCCTGTCTGTGATGCAGCGTCAAGGGTAACCGCAGCCATGGTCTCCGAGCTGATAGTCCATGTTGCTGCAAACGTCGTCGAGCTGTTCGTGCAGATGGCTGTTGTCTTGCAAACGTCCCCATCTGTTGACTCAAGGATCGAGACGTGGCTACACGATCCGTTACAGCCGTGCGGATAAGATGCCTGTCATCTCGACTGCTAGTGATACGAGGCTGTTGGGATCCAGCACGGCGTTCCGTATTACCCTCCTGAACCCACCGATTCCGTATTCTGCTAACAGTCATTGGAACTCGACCAATGCGAGCAACAATGTCGCGATACGATAAATCTCAATCACGATAGGCTACAGTCCGACATTTATCAAAATCGGAAACGTGATGGTACGCATTTCTCCTCCTTACACGAGGCATCACAACAACGTTTCACCAGGCAACGCCGGTCAACTGCTGTTTGTGTATGAGAAATCGGTTGGAAACTTTCTTCATGTCAGCACGTTGTAGGTGTCACCACCGGCGCCAACCTTGTTTGAATGCTCTGAAAAGCTAATCATTTACATATCACAGCATCTTCTTCCTGTCGGTTACATTTCGCGTCTGTAGCACGTCATCTTCGTGGTGTAGCAATTTTAATGACCAGTAGTGTAAATTATTCGATCACGTGGACACCATGCTTTACGTGAAGGGAAAGGACAAAATCTCATGGATGCGTCGAATATTTAAATTTGCTTCTATTCAAGACCTTGGATGGTACGGATAGATGCCTGCCTCACAGCTGCCGTCGAAAGTCGAAAGTGACAGCTGGCGCGAGGGCTGAAAGAGAGTGGTGAGTCGCGCTGTGTGTTTGCGATCGCCAGACCAAGTCCAGCACTTGTCATTTAAAATACATGTGTTTTTAAAGCAGCAAGCCTTATAGGTCTGTGAAGTGCAATGTGGATGTATCCACGTTGTGTATACACACACAAAAATACATTTATCATAATTTTTAATGAAAAGAATGATGATAATTGAGGGGTGAAATAACAATGACATTCGACATTCTTTTTACATTAAAATAGGTGAATTTATTATTCAATTGAGAATTTTTTAACAGTGTTTACGAAATATCATTTTACTGTAACATGATTCAGTTTTTCACACCAGATCGGTTTACAGGTACATGATTGGTTTTTGACGAAAAATATCATCCTTTTGCTGTTTGCAGATACGTTTTCTCAGACTTTACATTATTCAGAAATATCAACATTCTGCTCAGATAGTGTAATTACTTTGTAGTAGTTGTACCTCTGCATTAGTTGTTAACTTATATATATATATATATATATATATATATATATATATATATATAAGTTAATATATATATATATATATAAGTTAACAACTAATGCAGAGGTACAAATACTACAAAGTAATTACACTATCTTACACCAGTGAAGTTCCACCCAAAAAAAGAAAAGACTTTTAACTAAAGGCGAATGTATTTGTTTGAAGTGCGTGGCTCTAAACATTTTCCACTACAACAAGCAAGTGAACATATTTCATTGAAGTCGATTGCTCTAATCATTTTCCACTACAATAAGCAGGTGGATATATATATACAAAGAATTTAATTGGTGGAACTCACACACTTAAAACTGGTTCTAACTGGATGGCTAGCAGCAGCTGAAACTTACAAACTAAAATCTAATCTCTATAACCACTCACATCGAAGCACATATGAAGTGCGAAAGGTTTATTTTTTCCTTGATGTAGAAGGTCCAGGTTAAGTGGGAAAGTTTTTTTTTCATATATTACGTACTAATACTGGTGAAAAATATTTACATAGAAAGACTTTTTTTCTAAATAATTTTTTCCAGTTTTTAAATTCTTTTTATCATTTTCTGTGGCAAAATAATTTATATATATATATATATATATATATATACACACTTAACACAAGCTCCAACACTCATTCTCACACTCAGACATACATGGAAGCACGTAGACTGATACACACCACACAAAACTCTCATACATTATTTACACTATGATAAAAGGGTCATACTACTACTCTCCCCCCCCCCCCTCCCCCATGAACCATGGACCTTGCCGTTGGTGGGGAGGCTTGCGTGCCTCAGCGATACAGATGGCCGTACCGTACCGTAGGTGCAACCACAATGGAGGGGTATCTGTTGAGAGGCCAGACAAACGTGTGGTTCCTGAAGAGGGGCAGCAGCCTTTTCAGTAGTTGCAGGGGCAACAGTCTGGATGATTAACTGATCTGGCCTTGTAGCATTAACCAAAACGGCCTTGCTGTGCTGGTACTGCGAACGGCTGAAAGCGAGAGGAAACTACAGCCGTAATTTTTCCCGAGGGCATGCAGCTTTACTATATGATTAAATGATGATGGCGTCCTTTTGGGTAAAATATTCCGGAGGTAAAATAGTCCCCCATTCGGATCTCCGGGCGGGGACTACTCAAGAGGACATCGTTATCAGGAGAAAGAGAACTGGCGTTCTACGGATCGGAGCGTGGAATGTCAGATCCCTTAATCAGGCAGGTAGGTTAGAAAATTTAAAAAGGGAAATGGATAGGTTAAAGTTATATATAGTGGGAATTAGTGAAGTTCGGTGGCAGGAGGAACAAGACTTTTGGTCAGGTGAATACAGGGCTATAAATACAAAATCAAATAGGGGTAATGCAGGAGTAGGTTTAATAATGAATTTAAAAAAATAGGAGTGCGGGTAAGCTACTACAAACGGCATAGTGAACACATTATTGTGGCCAAGATAGACACAAAGCCCACACCTACTACAGTAGTACAAGTTTATGTGCCAACTAGCTCTGCAGATGATGAAGAAATTGATGAAATGTATGATGAGATAAAAGAAATTATTCAGGTAGTGAAGGGAGACGAAAATTTAATAGTCATGGGTGACTGGAATTCGTCAGTAGGAAAAGGGAGAGAAAGAAACATAGTAGGTGAATATGGATTGGGGGGAAGAAATGAAAGAGGAAGCCGTCTGGTAGAATTTTGCACATAGCATAACTTAATCATAGCTAACACTTGGTTTAAGAATCATAAAAGAAGGTTGTATACATGGAAGAATCCTGGTGATACTAAAAGGTATCAGATAGATTATATAATGGTAAGACAGAGATTTAGGAACCAGGTCTTAAATTGTAAGACATTTCCAGGGCAGATGTGGACTCTGACCACAATCTATTCGTTATGAACTGTAGATTAAAAATGAAGAAACTACAAAAAGGTGCTAATTTAAGGAGATGGGACCTGGATAAACTGACTAAACCAGAGGTTGTAGAGAGTTTCAGGGAGAGCATGAGAGAACAATTGACAGGAATGGGGGAAAGAAATACAGTAGAAGAAGAATGGGTAGCTTTGAGGGATGAAGTAGTGAAGGCAGCAGACGATCAAGTAGGTAAAAAGACGAGGGCTAATAGAAATCCTTGGGTAACAGAAGAAATATTGAATTTAATTGATGAAAGGACAAAACATAAAAATGCAGTAAATGAAGCAGGCAAAAAGGAATACAAACGTCTCAAAAATGAGATCGACAGTAAGTGCAAAATGGCTAGAGGACAAATGTAAGGATGTAGAGTCATATCTCACCAAGGGTAAGATAGATACTGCCTACAGGAAAATTAAAGAGACCTTTGGAGAGAAGAGAACCACTTGTATGAATATCAAGAGCTCAGATGGAAACCCAGTTCTAAGCAAATAAGGGAAGGCAGAAAGGTGGAAGGAGTATATAGAGGGTCTATACAAGGGCGATGTACTTGAGGACAATATTATGGAAATGGAAGAGGATGTAGATGAAGCCGAAATGGGAGATAAGATACTGCGTGAAGAGTTTGACAGAGCACTGAAAGACCTGAGTCGAAACAAGGCCCCGGGAGTAGACAACATTCCATTAGAACTACTGACAGCCTTGGGAGAGCCAGTCATGACAAAATTCTACCATCTGGTGAGCAAGATGTATGAGACAGGCGAAATACCCTCAGACTTCGAGAAGAATATAATAATTCCAATCCCAAAGAAAGCAGGTGTTGACAGATGTGAAAATTACCGAACTATCAGTTTAATAAGTCACAGCTGCAAAATACTAACGCGAATTCTTTACAGACGGATGGAAAAACTAGTAGAAGCGGACCTCGGGGAAGATCAGTTTGGATTGCCTAGAAATGTTGGAACACGTGAGGCAATACTAACCTTACGACTTATCTTAGAAGAAAGATTAAGGAAAGGCAAACCTACGTTTCTAGCATTTGTAGTTTTAGAGAAAGCTTTTGACAATGTTAACTGGAATACTCTCTTTCAAATTCTGAAGGTGGCAGGGGTAAAATACAGGGAGCGAAAGGCTATTTACAATTTGTACAGAAACCAGATGGCAGTTATAAGATTCGAGGGATATGAAAGGGAAGCAGTGGTTGGGAAGGGAGTGAGACAGGGTTGTAGCCTCTCCCCAATGTTATCCAAGCTGTATATTGAGCAAGCAATAAAGGAAACAAAAGAAAAATTCGGAGTAGGTATTAAAATTCATGGAGAAGAAATAAAAACTTTGAGGTTCGCCAATGACATTGTAATTCTGTCAGAGACAGCAAAGGACTTGGAAGAGCAGTTGAACGGAATGGACAGTGTCTTGAAAGGAGGATATAAGATGAACATCAACAAAAGCAAAACGAGGATAATGGAATGTAGTCAAATTAAATCGGGTGATGCTGCGGGAATTAGATTAGGAAATGAGACACTTAAAGTAGTAAAGGAGTTTCGCTATTTGGGGAGTAAAATAACTGATGATGGTCAAGGTAGAGAGGATATAAAATGTAGACTGCCAATGGCAAGGAAATCGTTTCTGAAGAAGAGAAATTTGTTAACATCGAGTATAGAGTCAAGTGTCAGGAAGTCGTTTCTGAAAGTATTTGTATGGAGCGTAGCCATGTATGGAAGTGAAACAGGACGATAAATAGTTTGGACAAGAAGAGAATAGAAGCTTTCAAAATGTGGTGCTACGGAAGAATGCTGAATATTAGATGGGTAGATCACATAACTAATGAGGAGGTATTGAATAGAATTGGGGAGAAGAGGAGTTTGTGGCACAACTTGACAAAAAGAAGGGACCGGTTGGTAGGACATGTTCTGAGGCATCAAGGGATCACAAATTTAGCACTGGAGAGCAGCGTGGAGGGTAAAAATCGTAGAGGGAGACCAAGAGATGAGTACACTAAGCAGATTCAGAAGGATGTAGGTTGCAGTAAGTACTGGGAGATGAAAAAGCTTGCACAGGATAGAGTAGCATGGAGAGCTGCATCAAACCAGTCTCAGGACTGAAGACCACAACAACAACAACTACTACTCTCCAGACACTCTCTCTGTCTCTCTCCCTCCCTCCCTCCCTCTCGCTCTCTCTCTCTTTCTCTCTCTCTCTCTCTCTCACTCTCTCTCCCTCTCCCTCTCTCTCACTCAATCAGAGTCCCCCACCCTTTCTCTCGCTACAAGTGAGTAGTGTGAGTATGGGTTAGTTTCAATCACGTCATCCAAATGACCCTTTTATCGTCATGAGGCGACAGACCGATTTTAAGACTGTAGCACAGTGTACACCTTGTGTACTATCGATCAAATACTGGTTTGCAGTACCATATGCGGTAGTTGCGGTGCAGCACCGCAAACACCCCCACGCAGGCATTGCAAATAGTCTTCGATAGATAGGGCTCTTGATGACATGCGACACACACCCTTAACCTGCCTCTGGGTGGCACCTTCCAATGTGCGATATGCATACATTTTTGACCGAAGACCTACAAACTCCACAATCATCAATCCATTCGTCTCCTCCTTCATGAGACCAATAACCTTCTTGTTCTGTGGAACAATACCGTAAGGATTATCGTCCGCGTAAGAAGACGTGTCGAATTCATTACCGACACCTAATTACTTCATATGAATCACAGTTCTTTACCCAATAGATGAAGCTATCTGTATCCATATAAAGTAATTTAGGATCTGCGAAATGAGATTTCGCGAACTCATAATGAAAGCGGTACATGTGGAGTTTGGATAGGTCTAGTATGCACATCCCCACATAGATAGGTTTAGTAAACTCTACTGCAGTCTTCGACATCTCCACAGCAACAAAGTTCTTATTGAATATGGTGGCCCGCTTAAAATTTGGTCTGGCAATGCATTTTCTTACGCCATAACGCCCATCCCAGTCCGTTCTAATAAAAATTTCACTTCGCCCCCTCAAATTCTCCATGGTTTTACCGAAAATTGAATTGTTCAGTAATTTATATAAATCTTTCTCAAAGTCACACGTTGAGGAAGCTCTCTGTCTGGTATTCAAATCAATATACTCCTTCAGCCAGGGGGACTGCTTGAAGAAGATGGCCCGGTTGACTTTAACCAACTCCGTACCCAAGCTGAGGCATTGCTGGAGATTACGATAATGAATAATACACATCTGCATATCCCCCAGTGTTGTCATCAGTTTTGGTGTGGAACCTGCTCGCGGAACTAGTTGCTCTGGACACAACGGCAAATCGGTATGCGCGTCATGCAAACTAGTAGGGCATGTGAGTTCTGCCTCTACCACATACCCTACATCAGAATCAGCTGCCATACCCCCCATGATTTTCCACCTAGTCCCTTACATTCCTCTTCGGACAGCCATCGAAACTCCCCAATCGGCAGTTATTGCTGCATGGCGTGCCCATATAAGTTATTCACATCGAGGTAAATTATATAACTTGAATCAAGGAATGTGTTGAACCTGTCACCCATCCATGTGTTATTTGCTTTTGCATGCCTATGGACACATTGGCAAAGTCCCCCATGGACCCCTCGCTCAAAGAAAAGAAGCATGTCAGGATCAGTCAATAATTCGATGCTACATTTAGTTTTCTTGAGCATTGTGTCCCAAAACAACCCAGGTGCCGTGTAATAAAAGGCGGGGTCCAGAGAATACGTGCTCATACATAGACTCCGCAACTTCTCGAAAACATCCACAAGCAAGCGCACGTCTGTGTCCATGTAAAGCTGTGAGTACTCTCCTAAAGGGGAAATATTGGATTCCCACCAGACATTCACGGCATGCTCATACTCTGCCTTCGTTATGGCGTCGCCTGTGAGGTTGCTGGAGAATGCAGTTATGTTGGGTAGTCTGGTTTCATTGAGTTTCACAATACTATCTACATACTCATATGGAAAACCCCCTTCCAAATCACAAGTTGAAACTTTTCCTTTTTGGGAAATGCAGCTTGAGTGATATGCATATCCCCCAGAGGCAGAGTCTCAACAAGTTTCTGTAGTGGTGCCTACATAAAACGTAGCGTATCTAGGAAGCGGAGCGTAATTCTTGGCATCATTCATTTGGAGAATGAAATATACTTCTGGACGCTCTCAGGTAGGACACTGACCTGATTTCTCTCCCATCCGAAATCGGCCAAGTGCTCAACTAGAAAGTGAGCATCATACCCACTTAAATTGTGGAAGAAAATGGGTATGTGTCTAGGTAACTGGTACTTCAAATTGCATGCGTTGTGAGCTGCGGCACGGAATTTCCCCATAAGATGACAGTGGTCACTACGAGAATTTTCCACTTTTCTGTTTAAAGGCAGCCCACAAATATGACAATCAGTGGCGTTATTATAGAAATATTCATTCTCCTTCGGTTTGGTCATGGGAACGTTGCCGCTGTACAGCTTATCAACGTCCTGTGAAAATTTTTCAAGCTCAGAAAGCAACCAAACTGAGGGATTATCCCCAACATAAGATTTGTATCGGTTAAGGTTGGAGTCGTATGACGATAGAATTTGGTATGCTGCCGCATCTGGTACGTGTTTCTCTGTAAAGGTATTGTGTGAGGCTGTAGGGTCACTTTCACAACGGGTCACAGGAGTGAGGAGGCATTCAAAATCGGCGTACACTACAAATGGGCATCACTCCTGGTGGTGTGCATTCTTAAACTTTATTAATTTTTTTTCCTCAGTAGGCATAATAGCACGTACCGGATCCTTCGACGCACAGTCTACTAGATGCATAGGTAATAACTCTTCTGAGGAGAAATAATTGAGACACCTTAGACAAATATGCTTTTTACACTGTTTGTCACTTAACTGGGAACAAAGAAGGCGGAACATGTCCTTCATCCAAACATAGTGATAATTGTCACCTTCAGAGAAGAGCAGCATGTTTACATGCAGCTCTCACTCACCGCGAAATTTTGAGAAATGGAGGGGGCTGACGACAATATGCTTGTCTTGCTCATCTGACATGCTTTTCTTCTTCTCCAGGCCATAAATGTGAACCCATATGCCGGTATTCTGCGCCTCAAATTTGGGTATGTCCTGGATCTTGACAGGGAACTCTATACCATCAAAGTTATAACACGAATGAATAGTATCACCTACATTGTATGTATTGGGTCGCTCAGGATGATCCCTTCGATCATACTTTCTTTTGCAAGCCAGGATTGACCATGCAAAACAAGCCTGATCTTTTCTATTTTCGACATTAATGTATGCTTGCTTCTTCTTAATATCATCAGGGAGCTTGGTATAGTTAGACCCTCCATTTACTGGATCGTGGACATGTATGTGGATGTCCAGGTGTAGAATTCTGCTGAGTGCTTAAGCTGAGCCGTTCGCTTCCATCTCGGAAAACCGGCCCAATATAACACTCAAGACGCGACTTTGGGGAGGTGGGGTGCGATAATTCATTGCAGAGCACTGCACTGCATTTAATGGCCGGATACCGCAGATTATTGACTACCATGAGGAGCTCTGTTTCCAAGACAGGAAGGCATGAGCTTAGAAATCCAGCAGGATTGTGGTACCACCCTGCCGGGTTTTTGATCCTAGTGAAGGAGATTCGCTCCTCAAAAGCATCAGCAATTGCGGAGTACTGCAACTGCGGTATGGTCTCACTGACCTGATGTCTTTCACTAAAAGGACGAGGGAGAGGACTGCCACTAGCCACAGGATCATCACTAATAATACTTCCACAACTAGCTGGTACACCCTGTACATCACATGACGGTGCAGGAGGAGAAGCCTGCGAGCAAGCAGCAGCCCGCGGATGCCTGGGCGATGGCGCAGTGACCGGCCCCCAGTGAGACCAGCAGGGATGGGGTCGGGTCCCGGTGCATGAGCCGTGACTGCTGTGGCGCGCTTTTCCCATGCGGCAACTAACGGTGCCCCAACTGACGACGCATGTCTTTGCGGACGCCGCTTCAATTGGGGTTTAGCCGCCACCAGTGGTACACCCGCGACGCCACCATGTTGGGCGCGACCGCTGAAGAAGATGTAGAGATAAAATAAATAAGTACATTGTCTACCGCTGCTGGCGAGGTGAAGGAAAATGAATTCTATCACACACATGGTTTTATATATATATATATATATATATATATATATATATATATATATTCACGGTGTTCTTATTTCAATTTCCAGGAGTGTATATATATATATATATATATATATATATATATACACACATAACCATGTGTGTGATAGAATTCATTTATATATATATATATATATATATATATATATATATATATATATACACTCCTGGAAATTGAAATAAGAACACCGTGAATTCATTGTCCCAGGAAGGGGAAACTTTATTGACACATTCCTGGGGTCAGATACATCACATGATCACACTGACAGAACCACAGGCACATAGACACAGGCAACAGAGCATGCACAATGTCGGCACTAGTACAGTGTATATCCACCTTTCGCAGCAATGCAGGCTGCTATTCTCTCCCATGGAGACGATCGTAGAGATGCTGGATGTAGTCCTGTGGAACGGCTGGCCATGCCATTTCCACCTGGCGCCTCAGTTGGACCAGCGTTCGTGCTGGACGTGCAGACCGCGTGAGACGACGCTTCATCCAGTCCCAAACATGCTCAATGGGGGACAGATCCGGAGATCTTGCTGGCCAGGGTAGTTGACTTACACCTTCTAGAGCACGTTGGGTGGCACGGGATACATGCGGACGTGCATTGTCCTGTTGGAACAGCAAGTTCCCTTGCCGGTCTAGGAATGGTAGAACGATGGGTTCGATGACGGTTTTGATGTACTGTGCACTATTCAGTGTCCCCTCGACGATCACCAGTGGTGTACGGCCAGTGTAGGAGATCGCTCCCCACACCATGATGCCGGGTGTTGGCCCTGTGTGCCTCGGTCGTATGCAGTCCTGATTGTGGCGCTCACCTGCATGGCACCAAACACGCATACGACCATCATTGGCACCAAGGCAGAAGCGACTCTCATCGCTGAAGACGATACGTCTCCATTCGTCCCTCCATTCACGCCTGTCGCGACACCACTGGAGGCGGGCTGCACGATGTTGGGGCGTGAGCGGAAGACGGCCTAACGGTGTGCGGGACCGTAGCCCAGCTTCATGGAGACGGTTGCGAATGGTCCTCGCCGATACCCCAGGAGCAACAGTGTCCCTAATTTGCTGGGAAGTGGCGGTGCGGTCCCCTACGGCACTGCGTAGGATCCTACGGTCTTGGCGTGCATCCGTGCGTCGCTGCGGTCCGGTCCCAGGTCGACGGGCACGTGCACCTTCCGCCGACCACTGGCGACAACATCGATGTACTGTGGAGACCTCACGCCCCACGTGTTGAGCAATTCGGCGGTACGTCCACCCGGCCTCCCACATGCCCACTATATGCCCTCGCTCAAAGTCCGTCAACTGCACATACGGTTCACGTCCGCACTGTCGCGGCATGCTACCAGTGTTAAAGACTGCGATGGAGCTCCGTATGCCACGGCAAACTGGCTGACACTGACGGCGGCGGTGCACAAATGCTGCGCAGCTAGCGCCATTCGATGGCCAACACCGCGGTTCCTGGTGTGTCCGCTGTGCCGTGCGTGTGATCATTGCTTGTACAGCCCTCTCGCAGTGTCCGGAGCAAGTATGGTGGGTCTGACACACCGGTGTCAATGTGTTCTTTTTTCCATTTCCAGGAGTGTATATACAGGGTGTTACAAAAAGGTACGGCCAAACTTTTAGGAAACATTCCTCACACACAAAGAAAGAAAATATGTTATGTGGACATGTGTCCAGAAACGCTTACTTTCCATGTTAGAGCTCATTTTATTACTTCTCTTCGAATCACATTAATCATGGAATGGAAGCACACAGCAACAGAACGTACCAGCGTGACTTCAAACACTTTGTTACAGGAAATGTTCAAAATGTCCTCCGTTAGGAGGATACATGCATCCACCCTCCATCGCATGGAATCCCTGATGCGCTGATGCAGCCCTGGATAATGGCGTATTGTATCACAGCCGTCCACAATACGAACACGAAGAGTCTCTACATTTGGTACCGGGGTCGCGTAGACAAGAGTTTTCAAATGCCCCCATAAATGAAAGTCAGGAGGGTTGATGTCAGGAGAGCGTGGAGGCCATTGAATTGGTCCCCTCTACCAATCCATCGGTCACCGAATATGTTGTTGAGAAGCGAACAAACACTTTGACTGAAATGTGCAGGAGCTCCATCGTGCACGATTCACATGTTGTGTCGTACTTGTAAAGGCACGTGTTCTAGTAGCACAGGTAGAGTATCACGTATGAAATCGTGTAACGTGCCCCATTGAGCGTAGGTGGAAGAACATGGGACCCAATCAAGACATCACCAACAATGCCTGCCCAAACGTTCACAGGAAATCTGTGTTGATGACGTGATTGCACAATTGCGTGCGGATTCTCGTCAGCCCACACATGTTGATTATGAAAATTTACAATTTGATCACGTTGGAATGAAGCCTCATTCGTAAAGAGAACATTTGCACTGAAACGAGGACTGACACATTGTTGGATGAACCATTCGCAGAAGTGTACCCGTGGAGGCCAATCAGCTGCTGATAGTGCCTGCACACGCTGTACATGGTACGAAAACAACTGATTCTCCCGTAGCACTCTCCATACAGTGACGTGGTCAATGTTACCTTGTACAGCAGCAACTTCTCTGACGCTGACATTAGGGTTATCGTTAACTGCACGAAGAATTGCCTCGTCCATTGCAGGTGTCCTCGTCGTTCTAGGTCTCCCCCAGTTGCGAGTCATAGGCCGGAATGTTCCGTTCTCCCTAAGACGCCGATCAATTGCTTCGAACGTCTTCCTGTCGAGACACCTTCGTTCTCGAAATCTGTCTCGATACAAACGTACCGCGCCACGGCTATTGCCCCGTGCTAATCCATACATCAAATGGGCATCTGCCAACTCCGCATTTGTAAACATCGCACTGACTGCTAAACCACGTTCGTGACGAACACTAACCTGCTGATGCTACGTACTGATGTGCTTGATGATAGTACTGTAGAGCAATGAGGCGCATGTCAACACAAGCACCGAAGTCAACATTACCTTCCTTCAATTGGGCCAACTGGCGGTGAATCGAGGAAGTAAAGTACATACTGACGAAACTAAAATGAGCTCTAACATGGAAATTAAGCGTTTTCGGACACATGTCCACATAACATCTTTTCTTTATTTGTGTGTGAGGAATGTTTCCTGAAAGTTTGGTCGTACCTTTATGTAACACCCTATATATATATATATATATATATATATATATATATATATATATATATATATATATATATATATATATATAGTTATTACCTTTCTGGCTCTGGCTCCACGGCATAAATAATTTGTCAGGCGACTCGGCTGTGCCGTCAAAAAGTTGTCGCAGCCATTGAATAGGAGAGAGAGATCTCCTTGATCCTCGCCTGGAACAAACAAGATATATATATATATATATATATATGGATTTGTTAGAGAAAAATAAACTGACTATAATAGTACTGCTGCTTCTAGAGAAAAGTAATGTTTTTTTTAAAAAAAGTTACATTATCTGGAGCTAGGGGATGAACACAATTATGTAGGGTATCAGCACTACATGGAACATCCCCCAGCTCCACTTCCAACTGAAGCTGAATTTGCCTTAAGTGATCTAGAAAGAAAGAAAAAAATAAGTACAAAATAAGAAAAAATTTTGAATGACTAATATAAAAGAAGTACAAATTAGAGTGAAAATTATACTCACAAGGCAATTGCGACTGTGCCTCGATCACATGAGGCTGCTGCAGTCCAGCCCGTTCCTCAGACTCGAGGATGAAGTCTACGAGTTACACTATAACAAGGAGATACAATTAATAACGGTGATGTGAAATAAAGATGAAAATTCACACTCAAAATAGAAATTATTTACTCACTTGGCAATCCTGTATCCTGGACTCTAAGTCTCTTGCCAGTAGACTCTGAGGTGTTGCCGCTGTAAAATCTCTTCATATTAACTGAAAAACGAACTAGGTACAACACACACGCAACAACACGTGAACAATGCAGTGGACAAAGTATGATTGAGAAAGCGTACCAGAGAGTGACTCCTTATATAGATATGGTGACGTAGTATCACATGATCTCAGTATGAACAAATGGGCATTGAGGATTTTAGGGGGTGGTGTTTGAGCTCACTACCACCCTAGTGACTGAAAGCTGAACTAGTCAGATGGTTCCAGCACCTGGAGGAGAGTTGAGCATATAAGATTTTATCAAATTACAGCCAAATAATTCATACTGTGAGTGAAGATGCTATATGGAATACACACTGTATGATATTGAATTCTGCCTTTGAATGTGGAGTCATTACAAACTGGTGTGAGGAGAATGAAATTAGATATATTCTTGATCAGGGATTTATTTAAGTGAGGTTAGTGATTTTTTTCGAATGTGAATGCTATATTGATGTAATTCTAGGCTGCTGGTATTAAGAGAAATGTTTGTTAGATTTAGTTTAGTTTCGTAAACGCTGAAGGAAATAATTTAGAAAGTGCTGAGATGATAAAATAGAGAACCTTTTTCGTATTTAGGCATGGTGTACAGCAGAAAAGATGAAATTGTAGTCTATTTTTTGGGGACAGAGTCTATGTTGGGGTTGAAATTTTTCTATGGGGGGTGGGGGGTGGGGTATCAATAAAGGGAACGTTAAGTATTTGTGGAACAACATAGAATTTCGGAGAGTTCGACTTGGTTCTTATTTTTTCTATTTGGAAACTTTGTTAGATCAACCTGCGGCGGCAGGTAGCTATGAGCGCGTGAGAGAAGGCATTACAGCATATCTCCCTCTCTCAGCGCTTAACCTACAGGTGGGGCGAGCTATGTTCTCGGCTTACATAATGCTAGCGTGCTCTAGATGTGTCCTAGTCAATGTGGATTGAATAACAGTACTCACGTCATAGTTTAGTTAGAATATTTATAGAAGACTATGTCCGGCGCAAGCATAAGGCCCAGGCTGTGACGTCAGCGGTGCGAGAGAGAAAGCTGACGATCTTGAGTTATCACCCGACGTTGCGGCGCCGATACGAACTAGGTCAACACCACGTGGTGGATACACTGGGTGCAGCCATGTTGAATAATGGTACACGCGTCATGTTCTGACGTCCAGGTAGCGCTCGCTGGTGAAAGTGATATGAAGTAGACTCTGGACCTCATGGTGGTGGACAAAGTGGATGCAGCCATCTTGAATAACTGTACTTGGGTCATGATCTGACATCTCGGTGGTGCTCTCTGGTGGCAGCGATATGAAGCAGACTCTAGACCTCGTGGTGGATGTACTGTTTGCCACCATCTTGGATAACGGTACTTGCGTCATCCTCTGACGTAACGGTAGTGCCATCTGGTGGTGGCGCTGTGTAGTAAGTCAGTTGGGGTCCAGACCTCGTGGTGAACACACTGGGTGTCGCCATCTTGGATTACATCAGAGATGAGAGCAGCCTCTGATGGTGGCCCTGTGTACTAAGTCAGTTGGAGTCCTGACCTCGTGGCGAACACACATGCATGAAATTTAAGTAAAGACTTATGCCCAAGTCCTTTTCCCATGAATCCTTAGGAGGAGGTGGCGATCGGGTAACTTAGGTTAGTGGAGGTAGGCCAATTGAGCTATCTTCCCGCGATTTTCTTTGCTTAGTAGAGATAAAAGGGGTGTGGTGCATTATCCTGTTGGGGTGGGGGTTAGGTTAGTGGAGGTAGCTCAATTGACCTATCTTCCCGCCGAAATCAGCCATCTTGAATTACATCATGCCCTGTTGCCAAGTCTACACGACACCTTCTTGGATGACGTCATCGCCGCCATCTTGGATACATCTGGCAACAATGGAATGTGGAGCCATGTCCCCCTTGTCCCCCTACTGACAACATTCTCAGAATAATAACGTTTCGAACATTGTATTGTAGATTGCCTTCCTGACAGCTTACTTCAGAATATTTTGAAAAATCATGAAGATGATACCAGACAAAAACCCAATGCAAAATTTCCATTCAGTCACCAAGTAAACTACGTATATTTCCAAGCTTGGATTGTCGAATTTCGTTCTTAAGGCATATTTAGGCTAGCAAGCTGTTTAACAATATTAAAAATTTTGTCGTTTGAAAGTGCAGTTATTTTAACACATAAAAGATTAAAATGAGTACAGAGCAAAGAATGCCATCCCCCTTAAAGACGCCAACCCTAGGCCCGTGCCTAGTGGGCCTATTTGTAAATCCACCACTGGCCGCCACCTGCAAAAGGCTTTGAAACTTCATCTTTTCATTGGTATAAAGCTTGTTCGTTTTGGATTTGTACTTGAATGCATACAAATTTATGATAATGGGTCCATCATTTAGAATAGCCCTGTATATTATGCAGTCGCATAAGCAACAGGTACTGCAAATTTTCTTTGAAACGACATTACAATACCACAAAGCAATTTGAAGACTGACAAAGAAAGAGAAAAAAATTACAACGATTGACAGATGGGATTCACTGTTCTGTGCATCAAGAAGCACTTTGTGCTAAATTTGCAAGGATCCAGCATGTGAATAAATCGGTGTTATAAATAATAAAATTTCAGAATTCCACTGTCAGTTGCAACAGGTTTCGATTTAACTCAATGAAGATTATTAGTAGAAAGTGCGTTGGTTAAGTTAAGGGGAATGCCTGGAACGGTTTTTCGATTTAAAACTCGCTATTGCTGAATTTGTGAAGGAGATAGGTGAGCAGGAGCGAAAATTACAACATCCGAAATGGATTGGAGACACATTTTAAGTGGACTTAACTGCACTGTGTCCACATTAAGACACTGCGAGGCGAGGAAAAGCTTCTTTCTGATTTGATGGGGATACATTTAAAAAGATGGACACATTCTGACAAACACAGTCGATTTCCTTGAACTTACTGGCCTTAATAAAACGCGAGGTTTGAAGAATTCATTGTGACCTTGAAAGAATTACAAGGATAGATTGGGAAACGTTTCAATGACACTGCCAATCTTACATCTGATTTCGAGCTGTTTTCAAGATCGTTTGCTGTTTTAGTCGAAAGCGCCCCTGTGCTTGCGCGGATGTAACTAAACTTCAGGTTAATTCCCGTTGTAGAGACAAATCCTTTTACGTTAAAATTGACCAGGACATCTGATTGCCTTCCTCATGTAGAGTTTCCACCTCTCCATAATGAGGCTGCGAAAGTGCTGCAACATTTCGATCAATATACGCGCGTGAAAGACTTTTGTTCGATTATGAAACTAAAAAATTCTCGATTAAGTGGAAACCTGCATGCAAAAGCTAAAATTACCTGCGCCTGTCCGTATGCCGAGAGTTTATACCAGATACAAATTGTATTATGTCTTCAGCGCGGCAAAAATAATTAATTAATAATGAAAATTTGTTTTGTTTGCGATCTTTGTTGTCGAGAAACGTGAAATATACTGTAAAACCAAATGGTATGCAATGCGACTGCACTACGATTAAAATGCGGCGCGTTCTCAGTTTCTCTCGTCCCCCTCCTCATACTCAGACAGCATGGCATGGCCGTGGGGAAGTGCCCAGTGACGCAGCGTTTTTCTGTTCCATGCATATGTTGCGCAACATGTGCTCAGCACATGTTGCCTGCCATTTTGTCTATTGTTTCCAGTTACCTGTGATATCTGCAACATTTTTATAGAGGTCTGGTGAGCAATCCTGTTTTTACAGTTAATCAACTCAGTTTTTCTATGCTGAATCCTTTTAATGACTCACCTACATAGTTTCCAAAACATATATTCCCATACCGACTTTTATTCACAGTAGATGCGACCACATCATATGCTTGCTTGAAATTTTTTCCAAGGTCAAAACATTTTGAGTGGAGCACGTTTGTTCTGTCGTTTCTTGTGACTTAGTCCACATGGTTCTGAAAGATGTTTCTGGAGTTCATTTCCTTCCATGACTTAATTTTAGTTACCTGAGAGCGATCTTCCAAATATGATTTAATCCACCGATTTGGCACACCTCTTACACCATAGCTTCCTCAGTAGCACAGAATGATTTATCACCTCAGAAGCTTTTGTTAGGTTCATGAATAACCCTGAGATTTTTCTGTTGTTGTCCACTGCATTTAAGACATGGTTTATCAGGTTGAAAGTGTCTGTTTCAATTGATTGCTGTGGTCTGAAGCCACGTTGACATCCAGATATAGTATTATTCTTGTTGAAGAATGTAGTTGGTTGTGAAAGGAACACTTTTTCAATAATTTTCGAAAACTCTGACAGTAGTGACACAGGCCTATGGTTACCCATACATTGCTGATCACCTTCTTTATAGGCCTACAGAGGTTATTACTTTTGCCATTTTCGGTTGCTGTGGGAAGACACCACATGATAAGGATGAATTGCATATGTCTAATAAAGAGAGACTACGTGTCTTGCTGTTATCATTCTAATGTAATCTGGAATATCATCAATACCAGTTGATAATTACTCTTCAGCGAATTAATGCTATTTAGGAGCTCTGTTGGGCCTCTTGTACTGAGGAAGATGGATATATTATTTATTTCAATAGATGAAAGTTCTTTCAGTGTTTATTTGGTGGATTACCAAATGTTTCCTTCACTAATTTTCCAGTGACAGTTGCATAATAAGAATTGAAGCTGTTTGCAATCGCCATAGGGTCAGTGACATTCTTGCCATTGTGCAATATCACAATATTTTTGTGAGTTGTCTTCTTCCCTGTAAAGATCCTGCACAGCTTTCCACATGGACTTAGTTTTATTGGATGGCTTCATAATATATTTGCCTCTTTTATGACACATTTCAAAACTAGCTGGAACAGGGTGTACATAAAGTGTGGGAACGCTTTCAATTATTTATTGCACAAGAACTAAATATTGTACAGATGTCATACATATTACATTTTGAAGAGAAACTCTGAAAGTTTTTTTTCTTTTTTTTTTTTTTTACAAACATTCGATATGCGAACTGGGAGTGACCCGGCAGATGTCAATACAGTAATCGAATTCTTGCCGTACATGTCCCAGCATGGCATTGTCGATTGTGGCAGTCACTTCCCTCGTTCTCGCCCGGAGCTCTGTTACAGCACGTGGTAGAGGTGGTACATACACCAGATCTTTAATGTTTCCCCACAGAAAAAAGTCACACAGAGTGTGATCTGCTGATCAGGGAGGCCATTTCATGAAACTGCTGTCCCCTTCTGTAGCACGGCCGATCCATCGATGTGGCAGCTCCATGTTCAGGTTTCCATGAACTTCAAGATGAAAGTGGGGTGGAGCCCCATTCTGCTGAAAGATGAACGGAGAGTCCTATTGCATTTTAGGCATCAGCCATTGCTGCGACATGTCCAAGTAGGAATATCCAGTGACAGTGCTCTCGGCAAAGAAGAATGGCCCGTACAGTTCTCAATGTGAAAAGGCACAAAAAAAAATTATTTACCTTTGGGGAATCACACTCAAATCCAATGCTTTTGTGTGGATGCTTTGTACCCCAGTTTGACAATTATGCCTGTTCACTTTCCCATTAGTGTGAAAAGTGGTTTGATCGCTAAAAATTAAGCGATCAACAATGCACCCCCATCTTCATTCAGTTATTGCAACTGCAAACAAAACTCAAAATGCTTGTCTTTATTATTATCACCGAGCTTCTGCACTAGCTCCAATTTGAATGGTTTCATAGGCAGCTTCTGTCAAAGGACTTTCCACACTGTCATTGGAGCCATTTCGAGTTCACAGGATGCACAAAGAACCAATTTCTTTGGACTCCTTATGAATGTCTCTTGTACGTGCTCCACATTCACATCACTCACACTGGGACGTCCCCTTCTCTTTGCCTGGCACAAGCAACCCCTTCGTAGAGACTTTGTTGTGCCAGTGGTAAATGGCCTTACTTGTTGGTGACTTCTTACCGTACTTGGTTCTAAACATTCACTGAACAGTTGCAGCACACTTGTTTTTGTCAAACTCCAATACACAAAAACCTTGCTCCGCACCAGAACTCACCATGTTTGCGAATAGCACTGACTATCAGCAAATTACCAAACTACACTGTGGCGGTATACATGAAAGAAAAAAAAATACTTTCATGGTTCCTCTTCAAAATGACATACGTATGATATCTGTACAATGTTTGCTTCTTGTGCAATAACTAATTGAAAGTGTTCCCGGATTTTATGTACACCCTGTATTTTTTGGAATAAGCAAGAAATTCTGGACTACTATCAGTTTTTGACTGCATAAAAAGTTCCTGCTTCCCTTTACAAGATATTGTAATGCCTGACGTGAACCAGTTTTTGAATCTATCTGTGCTTCTGGAAATCACTTTCCTTTGTGGAAAAACTATGTCAAAGTTTTGCTTGAAAATGTTCAAAAAATTTTCCATCTTTTCATTGGTAATAGAGGTATCATACTTCTCTCCAAGTTTGTTTGCTGATTAGATGCTGGAAGTATTCAATATTTTTTGACTAAATCGTTTTATGGATAATATTTTGTACACTGGTCAAAATGTGATTTACAGGTATGGTCATATAAAAAGTATCAAAGTTTTCTGATGTACAATTGTCCATGTTTATACATACCTGATCAAGGAGAGTGCCACTAGTTTTTGTTGCATGTGTTGGAGAGCTAACATTCAGACAAAGATTGTAGGGTTTTATGATATTTAAGAACTTTTCCCTGTGTGGTCTATGGCTCAGAAAGTCAATATTAAAATTTCCACACAGTACCACTGTTTTCCCAATTGTCTTGAGTTTGCCTAAGGCAAGGTCCAGTTTTTGGAAAAAAAAAAAAAGAAACACTTACAGGGTGTTTCAGAAATGACCGGTATATTTGAAACGGAAATAAAAACTAAACGAGCAGCGATAGAAATACACCGTTTGTTGCAATATGCTTGGGACAACAGTACATGTTCAGGCGGACAAACTTTCGAAATTACAGTAGTTACAATTTTCAACAACAGATGGCGCTGCAAGTGATGTGAAAGATATAGAAGACAACGCAGTCTGTGGGTGCGCCATTCTGTACGTCGTCTTTCTGCTGTAAGCGTGTGCTGTTCACAACGTGCAAGTGTGCTGTGGACAACATGGTTTATTCCTTAGAACAGAGGATTTTTCTGGTGTTGGAATTCCACCGCCTAGAACACAGTGTTGTTGCAACAAGACGAAGTTTTCAACGGAGGTTTAATGTAACCAAAGGACCGAAAAGCGATACAATAAAGGATCTGTTTGAAAAATTTCAATGGACTGGGAACGTGACGGATGAACGTGCTGGAAAGGTAGGGCGACCGCGTACGGCAACCACAGAGGGCAACGCGCAGCTAGTGCAGCAGGTGATCCAACAGCGGCCTCGGGTTTCCGTACGCCGTGTTGCAGCTGTGGTCCAAATGACGCCAACGTCCACGTATCGTCTCATGTGCCAGAGTTTCCACCTCTATCCATACAAAATTCAAACGCGGCAACCCCTCAGCGCCGCTACCATTGCTGCACGAGAGACATTCGTTAACGATATAGTGCACAGGATTGATGACGGCGATATGCATGTGGGCAGCATTTGGTTTACTGACGAAGCTTATTTTTACCTGGACGGCTTCGTCAATAAACAGAACTGGCGCATATGGGGAACCGAGAAGCCCCATGTTGCAGTCCCATTGTCCCTGCATCCTCAAAAAGTACTGGTCTGGGCCGCCATTTCTTCCAACGGAATCATTGGCCCATTTTTCAGATCCAAAACGATTACTGCATCACGCTATCTGGACATTCTTCGTGAATTTGTGGCGGTACAAACTGCCTTAGACGACACTGCGAACACCTCGTGGTTTATGCAAGATGGTGCCCGGCCACATCGCACGGCCGACGTCTTTAATTTCCTGAATGAATATTTCGATGATCGTGTGATTGCTTTGGGCTATCCGAAACATACAGGAGGCGGCGTGGATTGGCCTCCCTATTCGCCAGACATGAACCCCTGTGACTCCTTTCTGTGGGGACACTTGAAAGACCAGGTGTACCGCCAGAATCCAGAAACAATTGAACAGCTGAAGCAGTACATCTCATCTGCATGTGAAGCCATTCCGCCAGACACGTTGTCAAAGGTTTCGGGTAATTTCATTCAGAGACTACGCCATATTATTGCTACGCATGGTGGATATGTGGAAAATATCGTACTATAGAGTTTCCCAGACCGCAGCGCCATCTGTTGTTGAAAATTGTAACTACTGTAATTTCGAAAGTTTGTCTGCCTGAAAATGTACTGTTGTCCGAAGCATATTGCAACAAACGGTGTATTTCTATCGCTGCTCATTTAGTTTTTATTGCCGTTTCAAATATACCGGTCATTTTTGAAACACCCTGTATATTGTTAACAGAAGAGGTACACACACATAAAATAATAGTTTTTTCAGACATTAACTCAACAGGTGAGATTTCAAAGTCTCTTTCACAAGCTGTACTCGTATAATCTAAATTTTCTTTTACATATATAGAAGTTCCTCCATATTTTGATTCCATTCTACAAAAGCAGTTTGCCAGATTAAAATGCAATATTTTTAAGTATTGAAAATACTCATTTTGTAACCAATGCTCACAAAAACAAAAAACTGAAACATCTCTCCATTCACTGTTGAGGAGTATATTTATTTCATCAACTTTGTTTGTTAATGACTCTACATTCTGGTGAAAATCTTCATTGTGTATTTGCAACTTAATTCTGCATCACATTTTTTTATGATACAGTGTACTTTCCTAAAAAATGCCTTTCGCCCTTTTTATAAGACATCGCATCTTTCACATTTGTCCGAAGTACTTTGGATTGCTTCTACACTATGCCTGTTGTGACTCAAATTTGCTAAATGACAGATTTCTTCAACCAAAAATTGTTTCCCACTGTGATTTAAATGAAGGCCATGGCTGGTATGCATAGATCTATCTATTGTGCTTACATTTATTAAATTCACATACAGAAATTTTTTGCATGCTTCATCTATCTCTTTGTTTACTATTCCTATTAATTTATTTACACATGACCGTGGAGGTAGGTCATATGTGTGTGGCTGATTTACAACAGCTACATTTGTGTTGCCTAATTTGGGTAGCACACTTTCAATAACAGTGATGAGTTCACTACCTTTATCTCCAGCAACATCATTTGCACCTGCACAGCTTGACAAAGGCGCGGACACTTGCGTTACTTTGTGTATCTGCCACCTTTTCTGCCATCTGATGTCCATGACTATTGGCAAAAATTAAGACTTTTCTTTCTTTTTTGCACACTTGAGTCCAGGAAACTGATTTTTTAATCACATTTCTTTGTTTACGGTGCAACATGTGTGAAAAATTTAAAGTGCACTGTTGTTGTTGTTTGTAATTATTATCTGGACTCATATGTTTCTGAGTGATGTTATTTGTAGAACCACGTTTGTCATTACAGCCATTTGATGCACTTACTTTTATATTTCCAAGTTTTGTGCTGGTTTCCACTGTCGTTCTTCCTCTGTTTATATCATTGGTACGCGATATTTCTTTGAGGTTGAGTCGATGCTCTGTTTGTTGAGTTTACAACCAAGGTTTTGCAGCTGTTTCTCCAGTAAGGTTACAGTCATTTTAAGTTAATTGATTTCAGTGTTTTTTGTAGTCAAAATGACACGAAAGTCAGCGCAATGTCTACATAAAGATGTCATGGAATTTACATTTGCCACTGTTTTTTCAGTATATTTTGATCTTGTATTTGTGTGTTGGTTGAAGAGATGTGGTAAATTGCGAAACATTCCTGTTTGTGATCTTTGACCCCCAGAATCTGATAACTGATATAACTTGGTGCATTAACTAGGTGCTTGGGTAACTGCATTGTTTGCTTGCATTTCTTTTATGCTATTAAGGGACCTTGTTTATGTTTAAGAATATTTTTTTCATAGACTCATGTTCATGTCTACCTTCTTAGTACATATAGTGGTACATAATATTGCTTCTGAAGAACAATTTCACGTGTGTCTTTATTTAAGGTTTTCTTGTACTACATATGGTTTTTATACTGTATGGTCCAACACCAACTGAGCAGTCATGGTGTCATTAATAACCTTCATATACAACCATTATTTTGTATGATTTTAAAAAAAGTTTTGTAACGTGATTAAGTGTCATGTGTCATTAAATGCTTTGCACCTTTCTTGTCTTTCATTAAGAGCAATTTGTTTACACTTGCATGGTAACTGTTGTCGACTTTGTCTAACACTTTGTGTAGCAGTATTCTTATGTAATAATATTATAGTGTTGGTTTTATTCCAGTGAAAACCTTAGTCAACTCTTTCCATTCTGTTAGATATATATGTTTCTAAAGCAGGTAATATTCTGCAGAGAGGAACTTTCCTTTTAACACTTATTGCCTCCATGTAGTCGCTAACCATTGTTGCTACAAGATTATCATCACTGATATGTCTCTACATAAGGACTTGCAAACAACCATCAGGACTAATAATCTCTGATGTACATGAATGCCCAAACATTTTTAGATATACTCCATATCACTCTTTCAGAGTTGTGTAGTGAGAAGGAACATTGGAAATGCAAATGTGTTAGTTTGTTTTAAAGTCCTTTGCAGATGCTTAACAGTTACTGGCAGTACTTTCATTTAACTGGGGACAAGAAATCTTTATTTTAAATGGCCATTTTATATATTAGTAAAAGATGCCTCAGCAATTTTGTTAATGTAACAAGGTAGTCATACTGAAACTGAAAGCTAGAAAAGTATTTTGTGCAGATATCACAAATTTTTTTCTATGTAAACAATGAACTCAGTAAAAGAATTTAAATTTCACTGTGTCACTCTGTATAACTGAAAATCATTAGTAGTGGAATACTTCTGCTTTTTCTAGACTAATAAAATGCTCACAAACATGAAATATGATATGAGTCTTCAGAATTTCATGATAAAGTATAAAAGTACTCATTAATATATCTAAAAACAAAGATGATGAGACTTACCAAACAAAACTGCTGGCAGGTCGATAGACACACAAACATACACACAAAATTCAAGCTTTCGCAACAAACGGTTGCTTCATCAGGAAAGAGGGAAGGAGAGGGCATACACTCGTACACACACACATATCTTAGATCTCTGCCCAAACTCTTTGCCTTTACAAATGTCTGCTTGTGTCTGTGTATGTGCAGATGGATATGTGTGTGTGTGTACGAGTGTATGCTTGTCCTTTTTTCCCCATAAGGTAAGTCTTTCCGCTCCCGGGATTGGAATGACTCCTTACCCTCTCCCTTAAAACCCACATCCTTTCGTCTTTCCCTCTCCTTCCCTCTTTCCTGATGAAGCAACCGTTTGTTGCGAAAGCTTGAATTTTGTGTATATGTTTGTGTGTCTATCGACCCGCCAGTGCTTTTGTTTGGTAAGTCTCATAATCTTTGTTTTTAGATATATTTTTCCCACGTGGAATGTTTCCCTCTATTATATTCAAAGTACTCATTAATGTATATTTAAGGTTGACTTATCATTATGCAAGGCATGTTAACAGTTCTGCTCTCATTTGTCCCTTTATCTCAATCAGAATATGCCATTTACCTAATCACTTCAAAATCTGTTTGTTGCGTAAATGAATAATTGTTCGCATCAACCATTTTGTATATACTGTAATACTGCCACTGATCAGTAAATTAAATGGACAGCATGTGATTGCATCTCATGTATTCTTAAACACAAGCAACACCAAACTATAGTAACAGTGAACGTAAACTGTTAATGAAAAACACCATCATAAACCATCAGAAGCTGATATTTAGTCAGTAATCATTGTTAGCCATTAGTTCTGGTCATGAGACCATCTAAGAGAAATATATCATCATTACAAATCCTTGCATAAGAAATTTCATGTTCACAGACACACACACACACACACACAACAGTCATATGCAGTTGCTTACTGTCACAATACAGGATCATTTGAGCAGCTGATAGATAATTGTAAACTGTCTACTTTGAGATAAGGAACTAATGAAAGGAAATGAATACTTTATTCCTTATCAAATTAAAAAACTAACACTTTATACAAGGGTAATCCCAAAAGTAAGGTCTCCAATTTTTTTGTAAGTACATAGACCTGTTTATTTCTACAATGGTTAATATCAGTTTACAGCTTCAACATTTAGCTATTTTTTGACATAATCACCATTTCTGTCGATGCATTTCCGTAGACGCTGTGGCAGTTTTTGTATGCCCATGTCATACCAGCTTGCCGCCATGCTGTTCAGAAAGTTATGAACCTCTTCTTTTACCTTGTCATCAGAGCTGAATCGCTTTCTGGCCAAATGTTCTTTTAACGTAGGGAATAGCTGATAGTCACTGGGCACCAAGTCAAGACTATAGGGTGGGTGGGTGATTATGTTCCACTGAAACTGTTGCAGGAGAGCAAGGGTTTGCCGAGCAATGTGTGGGCGAATGTTGTCATGGAGAATGTGTACGCCCTTGCTCAACATTCCCCTTCTCCGGTTCTGACTTACCCGTTTGAGTTTTTTCAGAGTCTCACGGTACCTGTCAGTGTTAATTGTGGTCCCAGCAATTCAGCTCCGATGACAAGGTGAAAGAAGAGGTTCATAACTTTCTAAACACCATGGCAGCGAGCTGGTATGACATAGGCATACAAAAACTGCCACAGCATCTACAAAAATGCATTGACAGAAATGGTTATTATGTCAAAAAATAGCTAAATGTGCAAGCTGTAAACTGATGTAAACCATTGTAGATAAACAGGTCTATGTACTTATAAAAAAATAGGACACCTTACGTTTGGGATTACCCTCGTACCAACACTTAAGCTTGCAACAACTGTTCAGTGTTATGACTGATTTCTAACTGTAAGCATTATAACAGCACATAAAGTACACTTGTGACGTTTGCCTGCTTTATTTCCTTGTTGATAGTCCTCAGTGTTGACATATAAGTTGTGATACTGGCTGAAAACTGGGAGGGTGGAAATTCAATACTGACTACTGTAAATGATGTAGCTGACAGGTGCACAGTTGTGTTTCACAGTTCTTTATTTTCACTGTTCACAACACCTCAATTTACACAATTAATATGGCCAATTCCCTGTTGGTTAACTTTCAATAAGCCTCATTAATAATTTGCAGGCAAACATCAACAAACTGCTACAATAGTTTACTGTTGAACATCTGTGAGCAGTAAAACAACTAACCAAATGTTTCACAGCCTTTCAAATAAATTGAACAGACACTGTCATTGTTTTAACACATGACCTATTGGTGTAACCCCTTGTCTGAAACTCAGCCGTGGACTGATTGACTCGGGACAAAAAATTGAGCCCTTATACATCATCACTGAAACTACACATTGTTCGATGTTTAATTTACAGAAATTACAATTAAAACTTAACTCATTTAATTAATTGAATCCATCAAAAAGGAGTTAGGCTGAATTATTCATTTAAATGATGAAATTAACAGATATAGTTACACAAATAATACTTTTGACAAAACTGGTAATTTCTTTGGAACTAATTAAGGGCTAGCTTTGCTAACATGTTCTCAAATAGAACCAAATAGATCCTTTAAGAATACTATTAGTTGTTCCTCCAAATGTTTATAATTAAGTTACGAAACAATTACTGATTTCACCTTTTAACAAAAGTATTACTGAGGAATTGGTGAAATAAATTATAAAATCACTTACATACACAAAACTAAGCACAAAATTATATCTGGTGGTATATTCTTTAAGACTGAGGGCCAATCTTTCTCTTTTATGGAAATACAGATTATAATCACGTACATTAACAGTAATTACACAAAAATTAAAAAAAATGAGTTTTAAGGAGTCAGATGACAAAACAAGTGGGGAAGTAAAAATTATCCCACCACACTATCCCACCACACTATCCTGGATATCACTGTACTACCTCATTGTTGAAGCCTATAGTTATGAGCACTATTTATTAGATGAAATACACTAACACAGTAGAGGCATGCAGTTATTACAATCACGGGGTCCTGCCAGGCGATGCATTGTGTGCTCCAGGGGTGCGGTTTTTTCCCAGAGTGCCTCTTGTGGTGACAGCTTGCAGACTGTGTTGCCACCAGTGGTGAGGGCTGCAAGTAAGCGTCAGTCTCAGAGAGTTGTTTTAATTCCGTGTCCCTGTCGGGAGTATGAGTCTACCACAACTAGCCACTCTCGAAAAATACCAGTGAAGTTGATATTGAGGTGCTCCTGAGGGAGTGAGAGGGCGTCAGAGCATAAACAATTTGGGTGGTGCAGATTGCTGCTGAACACACACAGTGCAACACCGGACAGCGGTCTCGATGTCCTTGTCGGTGGCTATCCAGTACGCACGACAGCTCGGCAGCTGCTTCATACGAGATATGCCCCAGTGACCTGTGTGTAGGATCACAAGTACTCTGGGGTATATATGACATAATGACACTAGGCTGTTTGTGTTCTGTTCATTTGAGAACACCATTGTGGAGGAATAACCTGTTCTTAAGGCAAGGAACATTTGAACTAGATTATACGCTATTGCAGATATGTGCTGAGGGTACCCTTGCTTAATGCATTTGGTAACTGTACAGAGAATAGGTCTGCTCTTGTATGGGTTGCAACCAATGCAGCATCAAGGGGAAAATTGTTAGATACCAACAAAGAATAAAAACCCAGCTGAGATATAACGACTTCCTGGGTGTCAAATTCAGGATCTGGGCTGGTAACCAGAACAAAGCATCAGCACTGATGTAGCAGCTTGTTGGCTTATAGATGATGTTTTAAGTATATGCCAATAAGAAGAACACCTGCCATTGTAGCCTTTGTGCTGTCCTGCCTGGAAGGCTAGAACATGGTCCAGACAATGTGATCAATGGCTTGTGGTCTGTCACCAACTGGAACTTCACACTATACAGATAGGTATGAAATTCCTTAACCGCATAAATGATAGCCAACACCTCATTTACAGTGTGTGTGTGCGGGGGGGGGGGGGGGGGGGGGGGAGGAGTAGTTGTGTTGGGCAGTGTTGAGTGTCTTGAAAATGAATGCAATAGGCACTTTGGTGCCATCAGCTTCCTTCTGTGACAGCACCACACCCATCCCATGCAGTGAAGCATCTTCCCTGGTGAAAATGAGATGTGGCACCATGTTGATTGGAGGGTTCGTTTAAGTTGGAGAGAAGCTGTGTTGCACCCTGGAGATAACTTGAATGTAGCCCCTTCTTCCGGCAATGCATTGAGTGGGTAGTATATTTTTGCGATATGGGGAGTCGACAGTTGACGGTTGGAGTGCTGACACATTATCTGCGAATCCAGTAGTGCTGACAACTGATGAGTCATACACGGGGATTGTATCAACCCGTACCACATCAAAACAGCCTGAAGATGATGCAATGAAGCATCAAAACTGGTAGCGACAAAATATAATAAAATCATAAGTACGGCTGTAAGTGTTTTTATTTGTCACGATAGTGAACAGCCCCAGAGGCATCCTGCTAAAAGGATGGACAAAAAAAAAAAGAAAAAAATGAAAGTTTCCTTGAAACATTTTGATAAGAAATTTCTGTAGAAAAAACACCTTTCACATGTATGTCATAGTCATTATATGCAGTTACTTTCCTATTAAATGGTTGCAGTGGGGGAGACCCTAACACAATGGAGGTAGTACTATTTGTAAGGGAAGAAGATGGACCAGTATCCACCTGAAAAGGATTGAAACCAGCCACATGTAGCATTAATAACAATTCGACAGGTTTACCAGTTTATGGACGAGTCAGTATTTCAATACAGTACACTACTTCATTAGGTGAACATTGACGGGATCCGTCCGAGGCGGAAATAGTAAAACGAGATCCCACACTGTGCGTATGCTGCTGTGAGATGGGCAGCTGATACGCACTATTAATGTGGCCTTTAATTTCACATGAAAAAAAGGTAGCTGATCAATGTGGGCAGTGTGAGTGTGTGCCAGTTGAAACACTGTGGACCAGCGGATAAATGACACTGATTGAAGTTCTGTTTGGATGGAGAACTCTAAAAATTCTTGGGAACCGATCTGTGAGAATGAAAGAATGTTTGGAAATGCACGAAGTCTCGCTGCCCCGTTTGTAAGCGCATAGCCTGTTGTGCTGAGGAGAAGCACAGTGGTGCAGCATAGCATGTTTACGTGAGTGGTCTGACCGTACATTAGATTTCCTGTGCCTATGGGAAGTGTTTACCGCCACACCTGTGGTGACGGCAGATATTGCTGACTGAGCACCCTCCTGGTTGTCTGTTTCCTGTGTAAATTTGAAAGCCTGGGCTATTTTAAATACCTTGAACAGGGAAGTATCCGTAAGCCATAAAGTCTGTGCACGCACTTGCTTATTTGGTGAATCTTGGAGGAATCATGCAGTCAGTATAAGATGGGTGACATTTTATCCTGAGCACACAAAAGCAGAACTAAGACCCGAAAGGTCAGTGATTGAGTCCTTACAGGATTCTGACTGCTGTTTACAGTACCTGTAAAATTCCTGTCTAGCATACACTACATGGAATTGACACCCACAAAGATCTGACAAAGGTTACAAAGCTCAGCAAAAGATAATCAATCAGGATTTTTCATGTGTGTGGGGAGGGGGGCGGGGGGCAAATAATGGTGAAACCCCAACACACTATGTGAAAACCATGAAAAAAATGGTCATTTTCAATCTGAATTGGTTAACTTGTAAGCAGTGAAGTGATAGTTGAGGCCCTGTAATTATGTTTCCCAGTCATCAACACTATCCAGAAATAAAGGAAGCAGTGGATCTGATGAGGGCAACCTTGTTACCTGCTGGTGTAGTAAGGTCAACTGCTGTTGCTGTTGGTATCTGCTTCATAAATTACAGGTCCATATTGCCTAATATATCAATGTGCTGCGAGTTCAAAAATACTCATCACTACTGTTGAAATCTGCAGTTATGAGCACAATTTATTCGGTGAAATTCACTGATATGGTGGGACCGAGCGAGATGGCGCAGTGGTTAGCACACTGGACTCGCATTCAGGAGGACGATGGTTCAATCCCACGTCCGGCCATCCTGATTTAGGTTTTCTGTGATTTCCCTACATCACTTCAGGAAAATGCCGGGATGGTTCCTCTGAAAGGGCACGGCCGATTTCCTTCCCCATCCTTCCCTAATCCGAGCTTGAGCTCTATCTCTAATGACCTCATTGTCGACGGGACATTAAACACTAATTTCCTCTTCCTCCTCACTGATATGGTGGAGGCACACAGTTAATACAATCACATGTAAGTTCAGAACTACGTAAATAGAAAGTAACTTGCCATGCATAATGTGGAATCAAAGCCAATATAGTCAGCTGGCAGTGACCAGTCAAGTGAAAGTTTCATCAAGTGAGCACATGAGAGAATGAGTTCTCAGAGCTGTGGGGCACGGTTATAGTTGGTTGGAGGCCGCAGGGCTCCACCAGATGATGCAGTGTGCACTCCAGTGCGGCTTCTTCCCACAGCATCGCTTATGGTGACAGCTTGCATTTTGCGGTGCCATTTGTGGTGAGGGCTGCAAATAAAGGTTGATCTGCAACGGCTTTAATTGCTCCATGTTGCTGTGGAAACCAGTTACAACATTTATGCTATGAGGCAGACAGCTAGAACTCTTCTAACCAGCCCCTCTGCAGTTTCTACTGGGATTTCGTACTTATGACTTCACATAACCCCACAGGAATGAAACCCAATGATATTGTTGTCTGTGCCACAGAATCTCCCATTCTAATCATACAATGAGAGTACCATAAACTTCTTGTCAGATTAAAATTGTGTGCCAGGCTGGGACTCGAACCCTGAACCTGGAACCTTTGCCTTTCACAGCAAACCTCTGAGGGTGGGTTGTGAGTTGTGCTTGGGTAGCTCAGCCAGTCGAGTACTTAATGTGAAAGACAAAGGTCCCACATTTGAGACCCAGTCCAACACGCAAGTTTAATCTGTCTCGAGTTTCAAATAAGCTGCGCCACAGCGTTAAATGGATGTCAGCAAGTTCCTGTAATGAGTAATGCACTTAGCTTGTCAATCAGTCATGAACTGTAAATGCTGTTAAATTTCACTATAGATACATCACAAACTTATTTTTCCTCCCTTGCCCAAAGTATCATGACCAACATTGCTGTGGCAGGCACATTTTTGTTATGACACATACATTTTTAAATTGTGCCTCACATTCAGAGCTCATTGAAGACCTTATAACATCTGAAATATTAATTTCCAACCATTGTTTCTTTATTTCAAAGTATTTGTGTTTAAGGATCATAAAATTTTGAATCCGCATATTCTACCATTGATCCGCCATGTCAAGAATACTTAACATATGTTGGCAAAAACATGCCCACAACATTGCAGTACAAGCATGTAACAAGTTCACTTGTCATTTAGATCAGAAACTGAGTGGGAACACCATTGTTTTCTATTGACATGACCAGCTGACATCTGTTCATATCAAACTGTTAACTCTGTATTATACTGGAAAGTCTTAGATGCAATACAGATGGAAGGAGATAAGATAACCATTCATTCTTTAGCATATGCATTGAGTGGTAGACAGGGAGATGAATGTATGTGGCAGCAATTCTTGTGAAATGACAGGCCTTCTTGATTCAACTACTGACATTGTGAAAGAGGGGGTAGTGGCTCACCTGATATACAGTTATTTTTTATTCTTTTTTATAGTCCATTCACAGTGTTCCCATTTGCACTGTGTTCTTAAATGAAGCCCATTTGTCAGCATGGGAGCATACATTTTGGGTGTTTTCTGTAGACCCTTATTTGTATCAATGTCCAATAAAGGCTGTGCCTGACTACCACAGAAATATAGTCTACTGTCAGTAGTACCATCAGCTACTAGTAATGTTTCTTAACAGTGAGATGTGGATGTGACATGTCTTCTTGCCTATGGATACTTTCACAGTCTTCTATCAGCTGATATTAATAATGATTGAATGATCATGTGGTCATTGCCATTTTGAAGGTATGTTTTTAGCTGCTGTACCATTTCAATCAGAACTATGTCAGAATCACTTCTTCACTAGCCATCCTCATTCTCGTACAATATCTGTTCACTTTGCAATTACACACATACTTGTGTACAAAAATTGAATCAGAAACTTGTATGTAATATCCTGTTGTCCATATGAAAATGAATTGAGAAACTCACATAATACAAAATGTGATCTTTTGGTTATTTTATATAAAATGTACGGGGACTGCACACCTCACCCTTTCTCTCTATCTCTCTACTCCCCCTCTCCACCCTAAAGCCATTTCCATTATTAGTAAATGTTATTAAATGTTATCATTAAGTGATACAGTCATTAAATATACCTCTTTCTTTGTTCCATCATGAAAAGTTTGAGAGGAATGAGGAAGTAACTATAGTTCTGGGCAATGAAACCTGTGATATTGATTCTGCAGTGTGCTCACTAGTGTATGCATATGTAAGACAGAGTCTTAGCGCTGTGTTGCAAGAAACCAAACACTATATACCTGTGCTTAATATAAATGAAGAAGATAAAGTACTCAAAGCTGAAGTATTCTATTTTCTTGAAAAATATGGTGTACCAGTTGACTACTTGCAATTTAGGAAAGTAATGAATATTTAAAAAATGGAACAGTTGTGTCTTTTTGTGTGATCTTTGGTGTATTAGCTACCTTCCACGGCCTATTTTTCCAGCCACATTATGATGGATCCTTTAAATGGGCATGTTTCATGAAGTGTCGTGACTTGTGGTACTGATATCTTATTAATATGACGTATCTCAGCTATGCATTATTGGGAAAAATCTAAATATTTCACCTAAACGCACCTGAAGATAGAAGTTATCTTCTGAAACATGTAGCGTGAGGAAAATTCAGTTCACTCACAAAGGTCAAACATTTTGTTACTGCATACTTAATGTATGTTGGCAAAAATGTACATATAGTATTGTAATACAAGAAGATGGAGAAGTATTTTTTTATGGATAAAATTTTTTTTGGAATTAAAGTAAACTCTCGATTATCCGCAATAGTTGGGGACCTGAAAACCATGGATAATCAAATTCAACAGAATATCCACAATTAATATACACCATAATATATCAGGGTTGTGTGAAAATAAAAATTAATTACATTATCATAATTAAATTCAATAATGTTTATAATAATTTCTACTTTAATCATCGTGGTATATGTGAAAATTCGGTACTTACAATGAATACTGTACAATCCAATTTCACATTACACTACTTTGAAACAAAATATAGTCCAGGTCTTGCAGTGTTGAAGCAGCACATTGTTTATTACACCCTTGTAATAACGTGAGATTACCGCTCACTCACAACAACTCCTGGGTTAAAGGAAAATTTTCAGCAGCAAAATAGTGAGAGAAATAGGCCCGGATAATCTGAAAAGTGTATAATCCACCCATGGATAATTGAGGGTTTACTGTAATAGGTGTACAATTGCATAGTCAGTATTTTTGTTTTATATTTTAGTACCTTACAATAATGGCAATTCACGCTTGGAAAACAGAGTGAAGATGATACTGTTAATGTTTGCAGCCATTTCTCCTCAGCTGTTACTTCAATAATGCTTTATGATATAGATAATAAAAAATCCAACTTTTGCAAATAAATGTTTTATTTGTGTCCCAATGCACATATCCACTGTACACTGCACATGCTGTAGGGCATACAGCAGACTGCCACAGCATGTGAGCCATACCATGTGTAGTGTACAACACTATATGGTATAGGCAGAGGAATGTTTAAACGTGACCTGTCCATTGCGATACTGTACTGAGTGTGTCTAGTACTTACCTACAGAACAACAACAACAAATCAACAAATGTGCATGCACACGCACACACGCACATGCACACACACACACACACACACACACACACACACACACACACACACACACAGAGAGAGAGAGAGAGAGAGAGAGAGAGAGAGAGAGAGAGAGAGAGAGAGAGATTGACCGACTGACCGACCAACGACTGACCGACCTAGTCAGGCTAGTAGTTGAAATGCTGTTCTGGCATCTTGGATTAGGTTTTCTGTGGTTCTTGTGACCCAGAGCCCAATATCAAGATGACTACATCAGCAAGAATGTGAGTAACTGCATTCCAGTCTTATCCATGTTAATCTGTTCCTCCTATTGCAGTTGTTTTCCTGTTGACAAAAATGGGAAGGAAAGTGGTGATGCTTACACTTGTCACTACCTTTGTTACATCTAGCGTATGGCAATTACCGTAGGTGAGAAGTAGTAAGGAACACCATCATCATCATGCATTTTTCCCATGTAATGTGAATTGTACAAAATATTATTTACACCATTAGCATTGTGTATCGATATGAAATTATGTGGTACTTACTGCATTTATATAACTATTTTTGTTATTACTCTTAATTTATAACAAAATTTAATAAATGTAACCCAGACACATACATACAGCTTAGCTCAGAAATTCATCTACAATAGGTTTTTCCAGTTCATGTGCTAGCTGGGGAGTAGCTGGATACTCATAGGCACAGATGGGCAAGTAGTTGATGCTCTGGCAGTAATGGTGTTGAGCCATAGCTTGTGTGACATTTCTGCACCAGCTGAGGCCCCCGTGCTGTGTTGGCCAAGTGGTTTATGTTCGCTCGGAAAGTGTGCAATAGGACCTCTCAGTGGGTAGCCTATACCAGCTGCACCTGCCGATGATCAAGCTGAGAGGTGGCTGGTGGTGCCTGTGCCCTATGGGGAAACATTGGGACAACTTGATCCATGGGTTAGGAGTTGTGAAGTAATAAGGATTTAAATTTGTTCTTAAAACTTTCATTATCTGTCAGCGTGTTTAATTCCCGAGAGAGGTGATAAAATATTTTTATGGTTGCATTCTTTGCAAGAGTAAAGCCCATCTCACACGGAGTATGATTTGCTGTAAGTTATTTTGATGGCTCACGTGATGGCTGCCAAGTAAGCTCTGTTGTCTGCTAGCCTGCTACTTTGCGGGGAACTCTGTATTTTTTCTGTGACAGACCCAGTGATATTTTGCTTGTAAAATGCTTTGAGTGCTGCCTGCTGTGGGCAATTGTGAGATGTTTCCACTTCTGACATCACGCCTTGAAACCCTGACCAGGATGCTTTCGTTGCTATTCACTTTCATCCTGTTGTCTTTCATTGTGTACACATTGTATATAAAACAATGGCAACAGTGAACCAATGAAGTGACTGATGCTTTGATATGTGTGTATAGGGAGGAACTGTGTCTACACGTAGTAAATAGGAAAAAAGTAATATAATAAACGCTATTGCACAGAACCACTCACGAGGACTGCAAATTGTGTGTGCCTCGTTCATCCAAATGCTACAAGCAAGGATTGCTACACAAAAATGCATGGTATGTGGCGTCAGTCCAGTGTTGAACACCTGGAAGTGAGGTCATCAAAGATGAGTGCCAGTGGGCTGATTGATGCAAGTACAAAATCATATATTTTCTAATATGTTATTTTTCAAAATTATAGCACAGTCTTGTGATAAGTTGCGTTTAATAGTACTTTGATGCATATACAGCAAATAGGTAATATTAAAGTGGATTTTCACTTCTGATTATTTTGAAAGTACATAATCTTCAATGACCAATGGACTGAAATGTAATTTCCCCACCAGAATTTTATTGCGGTTAATATGAACTTGCAATTTCACAGATGTACATACTAGCACTCTGATACTATGATAAATTACTGATCTTGGCAGTCCATTTTCTACCAGTGCCTAGGTGGACAGTCCTTGGCAGTGAACAATGATGAAAGTAAATAGGTAAGTTACCCAACTATTTACTAAAGGCAAAAGCTGAATTTTATAGGCCTTTCACACAGTGCATGTCCAATTAAAATTCTGTGGCAAAAAGTATGATTTGAATCTCAGAAATTGTCATAGAAGCTACCCCTGATTGGGGAACTACTGCTTACATTCTTTACAAAACCTCAGTATACTTAGCTGTTTTATTACAATGTTAAGCATTTCATTCAGTTACAGTACTGCAATAAATTGTAGTATGTTCTGCAATTTGCAGGCAAGCAGTGAGTCTTTCATTCACAAAGTAGAGAAATGCAGCAGTATCCAAAGCACTTTGTGGAGGAGTGCTGTAGTCTGGATTTACATATACTAAATCCAGTGTGCATTGTTAAACAAACTGTAGAACCAGCAGACTCCTGAGTAGAAGGAGAAACAGGAAGAGGTTTTGTGATAGTTACATGACTGCAATCAAATTGATTGCACAAAGAATATATTTGAAACAGGCACACCAACAAGCTGCTGCCGAATCTGCCATTGTCAATCACGTGGATTTCATTGGCTCGATAGCCGAAGAAATTAGAACTGAAACAATAAGATTTCAATTAATGATTGCCATGGGTGAAAAGACAAAAGGCATGAGGAGAACTTATAAATATATCATTTCACTGTCCTGTTTTTGATAATGAATTAGTTCAGCAAACCATTCATTTTTGCTTAACGGTCATTGCTTGTTGTGTGTGGACACATGAGACACATTGCATTTGCAGTCCTCATGAATGGTTCTGCATGAAAGTGTTTGTTATAATAATTTGTGATTTTTCAATGTACAGATATTCATCCTCTGTATATGCACATATCAAAGCATCAAAGTATAATTTACAATAAATGAAATTTCCAATATTTTCCACACTATTTATGTATTTATATATTCCTTTCTTAAATAGTGTAACAAAAATGCAGTCATTGCGTGATAGTTTATATGTAATTAATCCATATCATATCAGGTGTCTGCTGTGGAAAAGTGCACATTTTACAAGATGCAGTAATGTACCTACTATTTTATATTCCACACTCTGTACTAATTGAGTATTTGGTGGTTTAAGGGTCTACAGGTTCTGCAAACATGTATGTTTGTGGTTGTTCAGTGAGATTCAAGATAAATTTATGTTGTACCACATGATATTGGATGCACGTGGACAGAGGCTAAAGCTCAGGACATTGTGGATATTAAATAAGTTTTCATCTCCTTTTGTTTGCTGAGTATATTTCTATGTAGGAGTGTGACACACTTCTTCCACAGAAAGGGGCTAGAAAAAACAATGCTTTGGCTGTGTTGTATGTGCACTGTCTTGGGAAGTGAATAGTACTCTAACTGGTAAGAAGTAATTGATGTGATAGCTAGATCTGTGTTTATAGATTGTAAATACTTGATTCCAATAACTTAATCATGAGGAAAGAGGTTTAAGAACATTTTTATATGTGAAGACCTGCATTTCACATAATTTGAAAACCACAACTTTCATTTACAAAGAAAGGGCTTCAGGTGTACATTGGCTCTAACCATTATTTTATCTGATGCAAATCAGTTAATGGGTGAGGATTTTTCTTTTTTTCTTTTTTTTTACTAGAGTAATTCCAATTCCCAAGATATTGTGAAAATTTGTTAAGACTACCTTCTTGAGTGGGTGCTGCCTCTTGTTAAAATTTTGCAGTGGCATCACATTGTACATATAATATACTGGTATGTATGATGTGTTGACTGGAATACTCTCTTCAGATTCTGAAGGTGGCAGGGGTCAAATACAGGAAGCAAAAGGCTATTTACAATTTGTACAGAAACCAGGTGGCTGTTACAAGAGTCGAGGGGCATGAGAGGGAAGCAGTGGTTGGGAAGGGAGTGAGACGGAGTTGTAGCCTATCCCCGTTGTTATTTGATCTATATATTGAGCAAGCAGTAATGAAAACACAAGAAAAATTAGGAGTAGGAATTAAAATCCATGGAGAAGAAATAAAAACTTTGAGGTTTGCCAATGACATTGTAATTACATCAGAGACAGCAAAGGACTTGGAAGAGCAGTTGAGTGGAATGGACTGTGTCTTGAAAGGAGGATGTAAGATGAACATCAACAAAATCAAAACACGGATAATAGAATGTAGTCTAATTAAATCGGGTGATGCTGAGGGAATTAGATTAGGAAATGAGACACTTAAAGTAGTGAAGGAGTTTTGCTATTTGGGGAGCAAAATAACTGATGATGGTCGAAGTAGAGAGGATATGAAATGTAGATTGGCAATGGCAAGGAAAGCGTTTCTGAAGAAGAGAAATTTGTTAACATTGAGTATAGATCTAGGTGTCAGGAAGTCTTTTCTGAAAGCATTTGTATGGAGTATAGCCATTTATGGAAGTGAAACATGGATGATAAATAGTTTAGACAAGAAGAGAATAGAAGCTTTCGAAATGTGGTGCTACAGAAGAATGCTGAAGATTAGATGGGTAGATCGCGTTTCTAATGAGGAGTTATTGAACAGAATTAGGGAGAACAGGAATTTGTGTCACAACTTGACTAGAAGAAGGGATCAGTTGGTAGGACATGTTCTGAGGCATCAAGGGATCACCAATTTAGTATTGGAGGGCAGCATGTAGGGTAAAAATCATTGAGGGAGACCAAGAGATGAATACACTAAACAGATTCAGCAGGATGTAGGGTGCAGTAGGTACTTGGAAATGAAGAAGCTTGCACAGGATAGAGTGGAATGGAGAGCTGCATCAAAACAGTCTCTGGACTGAATACCACAACAAGAGCATGTATGATGTAGCAAATTCAGCTCATAATCACTTAAAAATTTTCACATTAAGTGAGAGATTGCAGTACTTCATTTCATTTACATGGGTGGTGTCTTAAATCCTGTTTTAGTAGACATGTAAAATTTTAACAAATAACCAGTACTAATTAAACAACGTTAGGCTTCAGGTAATTTAATGTTGCTATTCTGTCTGACTGACTAGTTGACAGTGTAAAAAACAGGTTACTGGTGGGACTGCAGTAGGACAGCATAGGTTATCTTCAATCAGAAAGATTCCCAACAATTAGTTATAAAATGATATTTATTAAAGTTGAAGAATTACTCATCTTAAATGATGCTGATTTTTGTGAAATGTCCAGTGCAATTAGACATTTGAAATTATTACAAGTCCTCTAAAATGTTAAAGTCCTGTCACTGTGCCTCTGAGTGATGCCAACGTAGAGTTCAGAGCTGGACTATGATGCCTACGGAGCCTAACTCTCGGAGACGATGGATGAACACTGCAGCGTGTAGATTCTGTAGTAACTGGAGGTTGTACATGACTCGGGGCACTAAACACAACTGTCTGCCGTAGCTCAGTGCTCCGGTATTTAACGAGGCACCACACACGTGATGCCCACGGGTAGGAAGCTGTGGCCCCCTGGCGGACCTCGGTATGGTTTGTACTGCCAACCCATACAGCTACTGTGTTCTGAGTGTTTCGAGTGTGGCTTATTGATTGTGGTGCAGTACTCTTTGGAGTTGTCACCACAGTTATTTCTTATAAGAAATAACTTCTGAGCACACTGACAACATTGAAAAATAACACCAGGAAATATTGTTAGAGGCAAATAAAGAACTATAAGCTATGAAAATTTTAAAGAAAAGGGAAACTTCACTGCTAGCAAATCACCTAACAGCCTAGATTAAAGTCATGAAAGTTATTAACACCAGTTTTTAGAAAGATAATTAAATGCAGTACTTGAAAGTTATCAAAGAAACCTTGGTTCACAATGGAACAGTGATGTGTACAAAATAGTCAGACCAAGAACTGATCCAGAAAAATTTTCGTGCGAATATGGAATATTTTTAACATCTCGACTGCCACAAAACCACCACTGGCCACATGGCAATGTGTTAACAGGGAGACTTGTAAAGAAAGTGAAGATATTATTCAGTTTAGAGAGAATGAGAGTATTGTAAAAAATAATCCATGTGTAACACACATTTTTAATAATTGGCTTTTAAGAATAGTGTAGAAAATTTGCACAAATACCGTATTTGCCCAAGTATATGACAACCTTGAATACAAGACGACCTTGAATATAACACAACCCCCTTTTTTTAAGAGACTCTTTGAGAAAAACTATTTTTAATGTATTTATGACTGATCAAAACTACAAACTATCCGTGTAGAAAGTCAACATTATACCTATTACAAACTTATGCAGTTTGTTGATTGCCTATATTTTGTTAATACCAGGAGAAATAAAACAAACAAAAAGAAATGGGAGAGGTTGAAAATACCGCTTCAGTTGTAAATTTTCTTTATTTTCACACGACCGGTTTCGGACCGTTATGAGCCCAACTTCATGTATCGTGGTACTGGAAAAACCAAAAGAGGGGAGATAATTTTCACACGCCGCAACACACATAAAAAACAAACAAAAAATGTGATATTGCTGCTAGTTATTAATTGGCATATTACTTTCTGACAGTATATACTGTAAGGTTTCCCTACTTTTCTTGATCAGTAACGAGAGCTTGCAAATAGGAGCGGCACATGCACATACTATTCTTTTAACTGATGGCTGTGGCGCGGTGTTTCACGGTGCCACTTATATATCCCCACTAAATTTAAAACTTGTTTGCCACTCATGTAAAAGGAAAGTTTCATTGCGCTTTACAGCATATATAATAATTTTATTCGCACCTTACACTCAATTTTACTAAAGTTCTGTACCGAAATGATCAAGACGCTCCTTTACTACTTTTAACTTTTTTCGTGTACTTTTTATGTATTTTTTGTTTTTTCTTCATTTTAAGTGTAAACCACTAAATTCAAATTGTGAGCGGCCGGGCTAGTGGCCACGTGCTCTTCTCTCCGTCAATAGATGGCAGCACTATCGCCAGTGTGATTTACCAATTTGCTTCTGCATCGGCTACTCCCTCATAGGTAGCACACCGCGCCTGGAACACGCGGCGTTCGGGGACCACAGCACAAGGTAAGTGTCGTGAAATCATTGTATATTTCCCTACCCAGGCAGTCGTCCGTAGTACTGCCTGGTGCTACTTTCGCATTGACATAGGTTTCACAGCACCTAGCCCGATCGGCGGTTTCGAAATGTTTTTTAAAAGTTTATAAAAATAATTTTTTATGTGTGTTGCGGCGTGTGAAAATTATCTCCTATCATTTGCTATTTCCAGTACGATACCGGAAGTTGGGCCCATAACAGTCCGAAACCGGTCGTGTGAAAGTAAAGAAATATACAACTGAAGAGGTATTTTCAACCTCTGCAATAATGCTCGGTTGCGGATTTTCTCCCTATGAGATTGTTTGCAAAAAGAAACGGTTACATTGATTTTTGTCTTTGCTACCTTTTTTCCTTACTAAGCCTGCCATCTGTGGTATCGTTATTTATAATAATCCTCAGCGTAATAGTCCAGTTGCGAAATTTATATCTTCGTTGTCACACATATTTGGCTGTTTCTTAAGAATACAGTATGTTGCAAGTTTTGAGGTTGTTGTTACAGTGGGACCTAAAGACGCATCTGCTTTATCCAAATACATAGCGTATTTCTCACTGACGTGAGAATGTCAGATCTCTCACTAGCTGTGTACAACCAGCTCATGACAAAAACCGTTTCATTTCCATCATGCTTTACGGTGAGCAACGACAGCATTTCGGCATGAAACTTGTAAGTATGCTATGGCCCAATCTAGATTTTAACAGTCTTCAGCAGAAATGTATACTATTGTTGAGTATTTGTCCAGTTTTAGTCACTTTAATTCCGACCACAAATGGATTCAGGAAAACTGCATTTTAAACGTCGTAAATGTTCGTAAAAGCCAAAGCACACAGTATGGATTACCATGGTTGGTAGCTTGATGAAATTTGTTACCCACTCATCACTCCCCTCCCTTCACTCGTCCTAGTTCTCAGTCAAGCTTGTATCACTGTTCCATTTCCAACACTTTCGTAGTGCTGGGCTTGAGCAACTGTGATTCACGGACTGCAATATCTTCTAGGATTCATTTCATATATAACAGCTGCAACTAATATAAATAGAAATGTAAATGTCCATTTGTTCAAAATTTTAAATCTCCCAAATTTCAACAACTGTTTTAGAATTTTGAGAAAGCATTGCATTCAAATACATGTTAGTTTTTATGTACCTACTGGACCACCATCTTGCATAAATACGTATTTAATATAGAAAGGGGAAACATTGCCAGAAATCTCGAAAAGTAGGCCTACTTGTCTGATTTATGAGGGTCATTCAATAAGTAATGCCCCACATTTTATTAAAAAGCCGTTAATATACATAGACAAATGTTCTTGTTGGTAATTCACATTTGATGTTTGTTTTGTGTGCAAGTGAAGTTTCGAACCGTTCTTCAGTTGGCAGAGCCATAGTATATCGTCAAAATGGCGTCTACAAGCGACTCACATTTTAAGCAGCCTGCTGTTATTGAATTCTTGTGTGCAGAAAAAGAAACCATGGTGACCATTCATAAATGTTTGTGTGCGGTGTACGGCGACGTTGTAGTTGAAATTAGTACAGTTGGGTGATGGATAAAGAAAGTTACAGCCTCAGAAAGTGCAGAAACAGAGCTCCATGATCAGCCACACTCTGGACGTTCTGTCCCAGCCACTGCTCCAGACATGCTGAATCGTGCGGATGCCATTATTCGTGCTGACCGGCACATCACAACTCGACAGTTGGCTCTACAGTTGTCAGTCAGCATTGGAAGTGCAGCTGCAGTTATCGAGACTGTCGGATATTCAAAAAGGTGCTCACGACGGGTTACATGAGTGCTCACAGCAGACCACAAGATTCAGAGAAAGGCCATTTCATCTGAATTGTTGGTGCTTAAAGATTCTCTTTGGGTAACACACTTTGAAGATGATGAGTGTGTCACTCATGCAGTGAAAACATGGCTATGCCTACGGGACAAGAGTGTTAACCTGCATGTGGAATACATGCTCTTCCACAACGTTGGTGTATTTCCATAGAACGTGATGGAGACTACATAGAAAAATAGGACATGGACAAGACCTGTTGATGTATATTATCACCAGATTATGACTCTTAACAATAAATATGTTCTGAGAAAGAAAAGTGTGGGGCATTACTCATTGAACGACCCTCGTAATTCAAATTTTTACTTGATACTCTATTGAACTTTTGGTCACACATTCCAGCTACCTCTCTAAGTAATTGTCGCCCTGACATAGACATTTGTTGTGGCGTTGGATGAACTTTCCAGTAACCTCTTCACAGAAAGCATCTGCTTGTCCTTTCCACCAATTCTCTAAGCTGGTCTGCCTTTTGTTGTTTGTGCCAAAATGTTGTCTTCGTAATCAGAGGTTCATGGGAGCAGAGATGAACATTGGAGGGAGCTAATTATGGGGTGTATTGTGGGTGATTAAAAACTTCCCATTGAAAATGCTGCAGGAGCGTCTTCATTGATGCAGAATTTGGCTGAGAATTGTCTTGAAGGAAGAATCACATGACATTTATGTTATATGGGCAGCACAGCTTCAGGCAAAATCTCTCACCAGATCCACATACTTGGTGGGAGACACTATTGTTTTAGGCATTTGTAAGTGATCAATCTGTGCTCAGAACTGAAAAGAGCTATTTGAAGTGATCGGCACACACATGAAAGACACTGCCCAACTCATCTGTGTAAAACTACGTTGAATTTTTACTGTGGTTTCCATATCACACCAAATCGTACCCTCCTTTCCAAATTCGCCTTGTAGTATACATAAAGGGGAAACATTATCAAAAATGTATAAAATTTCTTGACCAAATTACTTGATATTTTTACATGATACTCAAATGAACATTCAGATGGACATAGGCTGTATACTTTTTTAAACAACAAGTAACATGTTTTCTGTTAAAACCAACTAAGAGGAAGAAAATGCTGCGCTTTGCTCTGCCGTGAATATCGGCGGTTTTCTTTCCTTTCTCACACTGTTTCATCTACCACAGTAGAACATTTAAACTGTTAGCATAATTGTTTCTACCATACATTTTCTTTCTCATTATACATATTTTTAAACAAAAATTGTATACACAACAGTGTGCTGTTTTGTTTTCTTCCTCGCAGGCAGTTTTCACAGAAAACAGAAAAATTGTATTTTTGGCTTATCAACTTACGTTTACAATGCTACTACAGAATCTAAATTTGCAATAACAATAAAGAAGGCTCAATATCAGAGAGGAGTAAATGGACAAAGAAGGGATGGAGGAAATGGACAGAGAAAGAGTGAGGGGAGAGGACAGAGAATGGAGGGGTGATGGACAGAAGGAGGAGGGAGGACGAGGAGAAGGAGGAGATTATGACACATATCCCATTCCCATACATAGTTAGTAATTGCAAAGCATTGTGGATTTGCTAGTATGTAAATAAAAGAGCAGAGTCACGATTCAGTTCAATTCTCAAACTTTCACTCATCCTGTGATCTAATGACGTATGTTGGTTCTATCTCCTTGATGATTCTTGCCGCTGTAATTTATGCTCATGATAACAGTTACAGTCAGTTTATTGTGCTCAAATTCGTTTGTTACACATTTAATTCTTTATTAATTTTCTTTCTTGCTTCACCTGAATGTCACCATCTTCTAAAGTGTATTAAAAGCTAGTAGGAACATTTTTACCATGTATTTTGCCTTGTAGATAGTGGCCTAATTTCTCATTTGCAAACTCACTTAGTAAATCATTACAGTCTAGCATAACCAAATAAAATACTGATTTGGGTTCAGACTCGAGTAATGGTTTTTGAAGCAAACATTTTTGCCTGTGAATGTTACCTTTACTTAAAAAACAGCAAACATGTTTGTATGCAGTATCCATACATGTATGAGAACTCTTATTTCAAACCCATTCAGATACAACAAGAGTTTGTAAGACAACAGTATATAACACTGTTTCCTTCTGTGTTTCACAAAATTGTCAGCATTTAAGCAGAGTAGTAGATTGATGTAGTAGTTACTTCATACTTTCTTGCGTATCCCTTTCACATGTGACACACGTGTCAAATGTTGCTACTGTTCTAGCAAGGCCAATATTGTATTGAGCACTTCGGTGTATTGGGAAATCTTGAGCCTGTTCGAATGCAAGTATCTTTTGCCCAGCCCTACCCTTCTACATTCTTCAAAATAAATATGCACATGACCTTTACCTGTAAAGGTATGGCGTCCCCTACATTCATCTATTAAGTAATGTAAAAATGTTGACCCCAGCAGCAATAGTTTAATCTGTGAATGTAAGATGACCTCATATTTTTTGAATGATGAATTTCGGAAAGAAAAGTCCTATAATTGGGTAAATATAGTAGTTCAGAAGAGAAAGTAATCAGTACACTGAGGAAACAGGACAGAGGACATGTAGGGATATAAAACTTGATATCTCATCCCAATCTGAAAGAAAGATCATCATGACCTTATAAGTAAAGGCCCTCTAATATTGTATACATATTGCATAAAAGCTTTACTCTCTAATATGTCATGTTCTTGGTTACTTCTGTGAAGCATTATTAAATCAGGATATTTTACCAGAAAAAAATAAAATATGCCATTGTTAAGCCTCTCTATAAGACGAGTGACTACACAGGTAACAATAAGAACCATCCAGTGCCACTTTTTACACAATTTCCCGAAGTTTTGAGGAGTGTACTTCAGGGATGACACCCACAAGTGTAGGAGTGGGATATCTATCCAATCATAGTTTGGGTTCCAAAAGGGCCAATACTGAGGCAGATAATATATACATATACCGAGCTCAAAAAATCCGTAAGAGATGACATGATACTAGTTGGAATCTTCTGTGACTTATTGGTCTGTCATAATACTTCATTAGAGAATTTAAGTTTTTATGGAATATGTAGTTCAGCACATGTATGGTTAATTTAGGAGGGTAGTTAGGTACTCTGACTGTGTGGAACTGTTTGAAAAACTGGATATCCTTACTGCACGAGGCGAGTACATTTATCCATCTATGGTGTGCATATCATGAAAAACAACAGGAAACAGAAAAACAATGACAGAACAAGGGCCAGTATGTATTTATGTTCACCAAGGAAAAGCAGAAAACAGAATATTGGATAAAATTGTAAAAGAAATTGCCCAAAGAGATTAAAAAGATTACTAAAACACATCTATTCAAAATGGAGCTAAAATGTTCTCTATAAGTAATGCATATTACAGAAGGATTACCTAGAGGATTCAGAGTTATGGTTAATAAAGGAAGGGGCTAGTTACAATACTCACATTTTAAAACTGTAATGCTTTTCCAAGAAAAGCATGTGCCAAGACCTATAGTGCAGATATTGATGTCTTGTCATTCTCCTGACACCAACATCTCACTCATGTTGGGATATTGACTCAGGACATAGAGACAAGCTTGGGGAATAGTAGTGTGTTTACCGGTCTGGAGACAGTTTTACAAACTCATGGCAGTTAGTGCAAGGGTTATAACAGTGAGTTTTTGGTTCTGGAGTCACCAGCAGGTGTGCTTGATGTGTTCGGTAATGAAGAACAAAACTGTGTTTTTATTGTAAGTTATCTGCAACAAATTGTGTGTAAATCAAAATAACATTGTAAAATAGGAGCCAACCATATGAGGCAGTACAGCTAGTAAGACACAACCCCATATTCGGGTGGATGGTGCGTGCCCTGTCTGGCCATTCTGGTTTAGATTTGCACTAATTTTCCTAAAACGTGGTTCCTTCATCAAGGCCACAGCTGAGTATCTGTTGTAACCTCAAGGCACACATCATATTTATGTGTATATATACTGGGTGCACAAAATCTAGGGATTGATCAATGAGAGGATATGGAACAAAAATGTCTAATGAATTATGTCATAAAGACAAAAGATTATCTCATAATAGTGGCTCTCAACATACGCTGGATCTGATCTCTCTCTCTCTCTCTCTCTCTCTCTCATGAGCACGCGCGCATACACACACACACACACACACACACACACACACACACACACACACTCAGAGAGAGAGGAAAAGGGGGGGGTGAAATGTTCATCTCGTTTGGAAATCAGAAGACAAATGAAGCTGCCAAATTAATCTCTGTTAGTGTGGCGAAGGACTGAAACTAGCAAGTAGAAAATTATTTAGCAAGGAACATACTGTTGTAATGAGCTCAGCTTTGGAAAACAGTTAGCGAGATGTTCTGCAGCAGAATTTAGAATTTGTTTGACAATATGCCAAATGCATGTTCTTGAGTGCCCTACAAATTCTGGAGTTCTTTTTTCAGGTGTCATGTCCCATTCAGGATATGGTTCCTGTACACTCTCTTTTAATTCCAAAGCATTGCCTGCCACAAACATTTAGGGACGTAATGTTCACTACCTGGGAGGGAAGACTTTTTTGGCAAATTTAGTGAGCTATCCATAGCCTCTTGGAAGAGACTATCTCTGTATATTGTACCATAATACATTCTGCTATTTCTGCCAATATTCATAAACAAAAATTTATAACTATCATCTACTAACCCTAAAAGACCAATGCTGTCATTGTATTTGTAGTTTCTGAATGATGAACACTCGGAATGCATGGACCTGAACTTGATATGTATCTCATTAAGTGCTCCAATACGATTAGGGAATTGCCAGAGTCTGTGGAACACATCTTTAAATATCTTCCATTCAGCAGGATCATGTGGACACAATATCACATTTTATTTCACTGTTGTACCATAACATCTACATCTACATCCATACCCAGCAAGCCACCTGACGGTGTGTGGCGGAGGGTAGGAACTCTAAGCAAAAATGTATTAGCAGTTATCTTGGACTTATGTTTGTAGCCAAATCTTCTATCACACTTGTTACAACCATCAAAGTCTCTAGTGTCATCCATGAAAGTGTACTGTTTGCTATTTGTGTAGAATGAGCTAGATCTTTGTGTTTCTCATTGCTCAAAAAGCAGTATGACAACAGGCTTAGAGATGCTTATTAAACATGTCATGTCGTTATCAGAAGAAAGAAAACTGGCGTCCTACGGATCGGAGCGTGGAATGTCAGATCCCTTAATCGGGCAGGTAGGTTAGAAAATTTAAAAAGGGAAATGGATAGGTTAAAGTTAGATATAGTGGGAATTAGTGAAGTTCGGTGGCAGGAGGAACAAGACTTCTGGTCAGGTGACTACAGGGTTATAAACACAAAGTCAAGTAGGGGTAATGCAGGAGTAAGTTTAATAATGAATAGGAAAATAGGAATGCTGGTAAGCTACTACAAACAGCATAGTGAACGCATTATTGTGGCCAAGATAGACAGGAAGCCCACGCCTACTACAGTAGTACAAGTTTATATGCCAACTAGCTCTGCAGATGACGAAGAAATTGAAGAAATGTATGATGATATAAAAGAAATTATTCAGATAGTGAAGGGAGACGAAAATTTAATAGTCATGGTTGACTGGAATTCGAGTGTAGGAAAAGGGAGAGAAGGAAACGTAGTAGGTGAATATGGATTGGGGCTAAGAAATGAAAGAGGAAGCCGCCTGGTAGAATTTTGCACAGAGCACAACTTAATTATAGCTAACACTTGGTTTAAGAATCATGATAGAAGGTTGTATACATGGAAGAACCCTGGAGATACTAAAAGGTATCAGATAGATTATATAATGGTAAGACAGAGATTTAGGAACCAGGTTTTAAATTGTAAGACATTTCCAGGGGCAGATGTGGACTCTGACCACAATCTATTGGTTATGACCTGTAGATTAAAACTGAAGAAACTGCAAAAAGGTGGGAATTTAAGGAGATGGGACCTGGATAAACTGAAAGAACCAGAGGTTGTACAGGGTTTTAGGGAGAGCATAAGGGAACAATTGACAGGAATGGGGGAAAGAAATACAGTAGAAGAAGAATGGGTAGCTTTGAGGGATGAAGTAGTGAAGGCAGCAGAGGATCAATTAGGTAAAAAGACCAGGGCTCTTAGAAATCCTTGGGTAACAGAAGAAATATTGAATTTAATTGATGAAAGGAGAAAATATAAAAATGCAGTTAATGAAACAGGCAAAAAGGAATACAAACGTCTCAAAAATGAGATCGACAGGAAGTGCAAAATGGCTAAGCAGTGATGGCTCGAGGACAAATGTAAGGATGTAGAGTCATTCATATCTCACTAGGGGTAAGGTAGACACTGCCTACAGGAAAATTAAAGAGACCTTTGGAGATAAGAGAACCACTTGTATGAACATCAAGAGCTCAGATGGAAACCCAGTTCTAAGCAAAGAAGGGAAAGCAGAAAGGTGGAAGGAGTATATAGAGGGTCTATACAAGGGCGATGTACTTGAGGACAATATTATGGAAATGGAAGAGGATGTAGATGAAGATGAAATGGGAGATACGATACTGCGTGAAGAGTTTGACAGAGCACTGAAAGACCTGAGTCGAAACAAGGCCCCCGGAGTAGACAACATTCCATTGGAACTACTGACGGCCTTGGGAGAGCCAGTCCTGACAAAACTCTACCATCTGGTGAGCAAGATGTATGAAACAGGCGACATACCCTCAGACTTCAAGAAGAATATAATAATTCCAATCTCAAAGAAAGCAGGTGTTGACAGATGTGAAAATTACTGAACAATCAGTTTAATAAGCCACAGCTGCAAAATAGTAACACGAATTCTTTACAGGCGAATGGAAAAACTAGTAGAAGCCGACCTCGGGGAAGATCAGTTTGGATTCCGTAGAAATACTGGAACACGTGAGGCAATACTGACCTTACGACTTATCTTAGAAGAAAGATTAAGGAAAGGCAAACCTACGTTTCTAGCATTTGTAGACTTAGAGAAAGCTTTTGACAATGTTGACTGGAATACTCTCTTTCAAATTCTAAAGGTGGCAGGGGTAAAATACAGGGAGCGAAAGGCTATTTACAATTTGTACAGAAACCAGATGGCAGTTATAAGAGTCGAGGGACATGAAAGGGAATCAGTGGTTGGGAAGGGAGTGAGACAGGGTTGTAGCTTCTCCCCGATGTTATTCAATCTGTATATTGAGCAAGCAGTAAAGGAAACAAAAGAAAAATTCGGAGTAGGTATTAAAATCCATGGAGAAGAAATAAAAACCTTGAGGTTTGCCGATGACATTGTAATTCTGTCAGAGACAGCAAAGGACCTGGAAGAGCAGTTGAAGGGAATGGACAGTGTCTTGAAAGGAGGATATAAGATGAACATCAACAAAAGCAAAACGAGGATAATGGAATGTAGTCGAATTAAGTCGTGTGATGCTGAGGGAATTAGATTAGGAAATGAGACACTTAAAGTAGTAAAGGAGTTTTGCTATTTGGGGAGCAAAATAACTGATGATGGTCGAAGTAGAGAGGATATAAAATGTAGACTGGCAATGGCAAGGAAAGCGTTTCTGAAGAAGAGAAATTTGTTAACATCGAGTATAGATTTAAGTGTCAGGAAAACATTTCTGAAAGTATTTGTATGGAGTGTAGCCATGGATGGAAGTGAAACATGGACGGTAAATAGTTTGGACAAGAAGAGAATAGAAGCTTTCGAAATGTGGTGCTACAGAAGAATGCTGAAGATTAGATGGGTAGATCACATAACTAATGAGGAAGTATTGAATAGGATTGGGGAGAAGAGAAGTTTGTGGCACAACTTGACCAGAAGAAGGGATCGGTTGGTAGGACATGTTCTGAGGCATCAAGGGATCACCAATTTAATATTGGAGGGCAGCGTGGAGGGTAAAAATCGTAGGGGGAGACCAAGAGATGAATACACTAAGCAGATTCAGAAGGATGTAGGTTGCAGTAGGTACTGGGAGATGAAGAAGCTTGCACAGGATAGAGTAGCATGGAGAGCTGCATCAAACCAGTCTCAGGACTGAAGACCACAACAACAACATTAAACATGTCTCAGAATTACACTCTAATAGAACTAAATTAGATGATAAATGAAAATGAAGTTTGTATTTTGAATATGTGTGTTACGAATAAGGCACTTACCTTCTTGAGAAGCATAATTGCCTGACATGTCACTATATCTTTCTTTTGAATTAGAGGCAAAACCGTAAGAAGCAATTCTTCAACTATTGGCAAATCCGTTTCGATAACATTTGCGAAGGATGAAGGACTTTGTACCCTATTAAGATAAAATCATGTGTAACAGTCAATATTGGTATACTTTTAATGTCAAATTGTAATAAAATCATGATACTTTACAAACTGAAATAAGGTTTATGCAAATTAACCCCAATTCTCTATGAGCATAGAGAGCCCACCTCCTCCTATATTTCTCCTCGTAATCCAAGATTCTGCCCATTCTTTCTTTCTTTGCTCATTGGCATGGGCTTAGCACCAAAACAACTAATAACTCTAGTTTGCACTGAATAAGTGCACTTGAAGTGGACATGTTTGTTCTGTACAACTGGCAGCAAGTCACGATACAATTTGCAGCTGACCTTACACTGTGTGAGAGGTTTTGCATCGGAGGTAACTGTCACCCTTTTCTGTTAACTGGCAGCCAAGTATACCATCTAGCAGACTTATGGCAAATCTTAACTCCCAGTAAGATGGGCTTAAGGTAAAGTTGTTCATAATGCAGGCTATTTCTGTTGTTGATGTTATATTTAAAATGCTGATACCATTTTCAAATGATACTTGATTATTCACAATATACAAGCTGTTACTAGTAGGCTTAGTTTTTAAAACATTTGTCTACAGGAATTTGTTGATAGAAACCTAATGTAATCCATTTTCCAACTTTTCCTCACCAAAGTCAGAAATTAGAGCAAAGAATGCTGTGTTTGCCAGCAGTGTCGTCGCCTGCCCTCGCCGAGTGTGCCAGCAGTGTCGTCGCCTGCCCTCGCCGAGTGTGCCAGCAGTGTCGTCGCCTGCCCTCGCCGAGTGTGCCAGCAGTGTCGTCGCCTGCCCTCGCCGAGTGTGCCAGCAGTGTCTTCGCCTGCCCTCGCCGAGTGTGCCAGCAGTGTCGTCTCCTGCCCTCGCCGAGTGTGCCAGCAGTGTCTTCGCCTGCCCTCGCCGAGTGTGCCAGCAGTGTCTTCGCCTGCCCTCGCCGAGTGTGCCAGCAGTGTCTTCGCCTGCCCTCGCCGAGTGTGCCAGCAGTGTCGTCGCCTGCCCTCGCCGAGTGTGCCAGCAGTGTCGTCGCCTGCCCTCGCCGAGTGTGCCAGCAGTGTCTTCGCCTGCCCTCGCCGAGTGTGCCAGCAGTGTCGTCGCCTGCCCTCGCCGAGTGTGCCAGCAGTGTCTTCGCCTGCCCTCGCCGAGTGTGCCAGCAGTGTCGTCGCCTGCCCTCGCCGAGTGTGCCAGCAGTGTCTTCGCCTGCCCTCGCCGAGTGTGCCAGCAGTGTCTTCGCCTGCCCTCGCCGAGTGTGCCAGCAGTGTCGTCGCCTGCCCTCGCCGAGTGTGCCAGCAGTGTCTTCGCCTGCCCTCGCCGAGTGTGCCAGCAGTGTCGTCGCCTGCCCTCGCCGAGTGTGCCAGCAGTGTCGTCGCCTGCCCTCGCCGAGTGTGCCAGCAGTGTCTTCGCCTGCCCTCGCCGAGTGTGCCAGCAGTGTCTTCGCCTGCCCTCGCCGAGTGTGCCAGCAGTGTCTTCGCCTGCCCTCGCCGAGTGTGCCAGCAGTGTCATCGCCTGCCCTCGCCGAGTGTGCCAGCAGTGTCTTCGCCTGCCCTCGCCGAGTGTGCCAGCAGTGTCTTTGCCTGCCCTCGCCGAGTGTGCCAGCAGTGTCTTCGCCTGCCCTCGCCGAGTGTGCCAGCAGTGTCTTCGCCTGCCCTCGCCGAGTGTGCCAGCAGTGTCTTCGCCTGCCCTCGCCGAGTGTGCCAGCAGTGTCTTCGCCTGCCCTCGCCGAGTGTGCCAGCAGTGTCGTCGCCAGCCCTCGCCGAGTGTGCCAGCAGTGTCGTCGCCTGCCCTCGCCGAGTGTGCCAGCAGTGTCTTCGCCTGCCCTCGCCGAGTGTGCCAGCAGTGTCGTCGCCTGCCCTCGCCGAGTGTGCCAGCAGTGTCTTCGCCTGCCCTCGCCGAGTGTGCCAGCAGTGTCGTCGCCTGCCCTCGCCGAGTGTGCCAGCAGTGTCGTCGCCTGCCCTCGCCGAGTGTGCCAGCAGTGTCGTCGCCTGCCGTCGCCGAGTGTGCCAGCAGTGTCGTCGCCTGCCCTCGCCGAGTGTGCCAGCAGTGTCGCCCGCCCCTGGTGAGAGTGCCAGCACTGTCGCCCACCCACATTGAGTGCAGCAACACGAGTACTGTCGCCCGTGCAGTGCATACCAACACTGTCACCTGTGCTGCATGCTAAAACTTGTCTACTGGGCCCAGTGCACCAAAACTGTGTGCTAAAAATATCACCTGTGCCGAGTGTGCCAATGCAGTCACCCACGCCAATGCAGTCACCCGTGCCAAGTGCTCCACCGCAGTCGCTTGCACCGCACTCGCCAACACAGTCACCCGCTCCAAGCATGCCTACTGAGTTGCCCCCACTGAGCATGCCAATGCAGTCACCCGTGCCAAGTGCTCCACCGCAGACACTTGCACTGCACTCGCCAGCACAGTCGTCCGCTCCAAGCATGCCTACTGAGTTGCCCCCACCGAGCTTGCCAATAGAGTCACCCGTGCCAAGTGCTCCACCGCAGTCACTTGCACCGCACTCGCCAGCACAGTCGCCCGCTCCAAGCATGCCTACTGAGTTGCCCCCACTGAGCATGCCAATGCAGTCACCCGTGCCAAGTGCTCCACCGCAGTCACTTGCACTGCACTTGCCAGCACAGTCGTCCGCTCCAAGCATGCCTACTGAGTTGCCCCCACCGAGCATGCCAATGGAGTCACCCGTGCCAAGTGCTCCACCGCAGTCGCTTGCACCGCACTCGCCAGCACAGTCGCCTGCTCCAAGCATCCCTACTGAGTTGCCCCCACTGAGCATGCCAATGGAGTCACCCGTGCCAAGTGCTCCACCGCAGTCACTTGCACCGCACTCGCCAGCACAGTCACCCGCTCCAAGCATGCCTACTGAGTTGCCCCCACTTAGCATGCCAATGGAGTCACCCGTGCCAAGTGCTCCACCGCAGTCACTTGCACCGCACTCGCCAGCACAGTCGCCCGCTCCAAGCATGCCTAGTGAGTTTCCCCCACTGAGCATGCCAATAGAGTCACCCGTGCCAAGTGCTCCACCACAGTCGCTTGCACCGCACTCGCCAGCACAGTCGCCCGCTCCAAGCATGCCTACTGAGTTGCCCCCACTGAGCATGCCAATGGAGTCACCCGTGCCAAGTGCTCCACCGCAGTCGCTTGCACCGCACTCGCCAGCACAGTCGCCCGCTCCAAGCATGCCTAGTGAGTTTCCCCCACTGAGCATGCCAATAGAGTCACCCGTGCCAAGTGCTCCACCACAGTCGCTTGCACCGCACTCGCCAGCACAGTCGCCCGCTCCAAGCATGCCTACTGAGTTGCCCCCACTGAGCATGCCAATGGAGTCACCCGTGCCAAGTGCTCCACCGCAGTCGCTTGCACCGCACTCGCCAGCACAGTCGCCCGCTCCAAGCATGCCTACTGAGCTGCCCCCACTGAATATGCCAAAAGAGTTGTCCACACCAAGCACGCCAACAGAGTCGCCCGCGCCTAGCATGCCAACAGAGTCGCCAGCACTGAGCATGCCGACGGAGTTGCTCGCACCGAGCATGCCAATAGAGTTGTCCATACCGAGCACGCCAACAGAGTCGCCCGCACCGAGCACGCCAACGCAATCACCCGTGTCGAGCACACTGTTGCTGTCATCCTCACCAATGTTATCACCCTTGCCAAGTGTGACAAAGCTGTCTCCAGTGCCATCACTGTCTCCAGAGCCATCGCTGTCTCCGGTGCCATCGCTGTCTCCGGAGCCGTCGCTGTCTCCGGAGCCGTCGCTGTCTCCAGTGCCGTCACTGTCTCCAGAGCCGTCGCTGTCTCCAGAGTTGTCACTGTCTCCAGTGCCGTCGCTCTCTCCAGAGCTATCGCTGTCCTCGGAGCCATCGCTGTCTCCAGTGCCCTCGCTGTCTTCAGTGTCGAGGCTGTCACCTGCACCATCACTTCCGCTTGTGCTGAGCGCACCGTCATTGTCGCCCACGCTGAGGGCCCTGCCACTGTCGCCCTCAGTGAGTGCACCATCTCAGTCATCCACTTTAAGTGCACCTACACTGTCACCCATGCTGAGCGCACCGACACTGTCACCTGCAGTGAGCATGCCAAGACTGTCGCCCGTGATGAGTGTGTCAATGCTGTCACATTCACCGAGCATGCCATCACTGTCACCCGCGCTGAGTGCGCCAGCACTGTCACCCGCACCAGGACTGTCTCCCCTGCCGTGTGCGCCAATGATGTCACCTGCATTGTCCGCTACCACTGTTGCCTGCACTGAGCACGCCAAGTCTCACAATGGTGTCACCTGTGCCAATACTGTCACTCATACCGATGCTGTCGCCCATGCTGAGCGTGACAGTGCTGTCGCCTGTGCAGAGTGGGTCAACGCAGTCGCCCGCAGTGAGCATATCAATGCTGTCACTCGCACTAAGTGCACCAACACTGTCATCCGCACTGAGCCCGCCAGCACAGTTGCCCACGCAGAGAGCACCTCCACTGTCACTCGTGCCGAGCGTGACAGCACTGTCACTCGGGCCAAGTGCACCAACACTGTCGCCCGTGCCAGGTGCGTCAAGTCTGTTGTCCGTGCTACGTGTGTCAACACTGTTGCCAGCGCCAAGCACACCGACAGTGTCACGTGCGCCGAGTACACCAACAGTGTCACCCGTGCTGAGTGGATGAACATTGCCCACAGATTGTTGAATTGCAGAATGTACTACCTTCTGTTGCTCCTCCTCTGCCTTCTTGTTCTCTTTCTTGCTCTCCTTCTTTTTCTTTTCTGATTGCCCACAGATTGTTGAATTGCAGAATGTACTACCTTCTGTTGCTCCTCCTCTGACTTCTTGTTCTCTTTCTTGCTCTCCTTCTTTTTCTTTTCTGCAGTGACCAGTGCTGATCCTTTGTTGACCAGCATACAAACAGCATGTGGGAAGATTCCCAAGAAATGTAACCAGCCACACTTTGCCTTCATGCCACAGCATTTGGATGCTGTCAGTAGCCAGGATGAGTGCTTTAGCTCATACTGAGTCCACAAAGCCACATCGTGTACAGCTCTTTATGTAAATCTAATCGTTTGTATTGGCATGCACGTAATATGTGACATTAAATTCATTTCAGTTGCATTTGCCCTTCTTGGTGGTGTGATTTTGACAGATATATGGGTAACTATCTTCAGATGTAAAGGCTGTAAATTATTAATTAGTATTTTCTGTTCTGAATTGTCCATGGAAGTATAAGATTTGGTGCTTGTTATGAACGATCTCACAGATGATTAATCGTTGTACTTGTAAATGGTGTAGGATGGAGAAAACCAGTGTGTTACATGGTCGATTAGACGTTTGATCCAAATAAGATTAATTAATTGAAATAGTTTGTTGTAGGACTTTCTGGATTTAATTGATTACCAAATTCACTTTTGTTTTTGTATGTTTTCATTCATGCTCACACAGGGTGGTCAGAATCAGTACGAAAAGCTGGTAAGGTTGTTACAAGGTAGGTTGTTCTGAGAAGTAATTGTTAAAGTAAAAGTTCTATACCTTGCACTGTGTCTGAGTCAATTAGCATTGAAGTTTGGGAATCAGGCTGTTGCATGCATAAATTCAAGTGGCTCTCCAGTTACAATTGTATCAGTTGTCCTCGTAGTGCGGGTGATTGCTTATGAGACTACCGTTCCATGTCCAATTTTTGTTTCACTCTCTTGTTCACTTTTAGGAAACCAAACAAAGAAAACATTTGGTGACACCATCTGTGGCGGGCTGCATTGCATTTGCAATGGCCTGATTGGCTAACTTCAGTGCTATTTAACTCAGAAATGGCACAGTTTTTCTTAACTATTATTTCCCAGCACAACCTACGCTGCAACATTTACAAGTTTTTCAGACTCTTTTTGACCACCCTGTATAATGATTTTGTTTCATACATATATTCTTTGCATTATTTTTTTTAAGAAAATCTTTAGTGTCATGATATTTACTAAACTTCATTATAAAAGAATTTTCCTGCATATTGTTATGAGTTGTCTGATAATCAGTAGTTTTCATTAAATATTTTCCATCAATAATGTTGGTGTTTCATTTATCAATCATAGTTGTATGTACTTAATTACTTGTCAGTTTGTGTTTGTTCATGTGTGGCATCCAACAATGATTTTATTACCAGAGGTCAAGATATTTCTGTTCAATCTTTTCACCTCCACTTATCCTCTCCTGTTGCTTGTGATTTTATGTTTGCATTCATTTTTCTGTGGTAATTTGTGCTATCATGATGTATTTTAATATACTCTTCTTCAGAGTGAACTAACGGAAAAGTCTGACCTCATGTTAAAACCTTGTTAAATTTTTTATTTATTAATTTAGTTCATTTAGTAGCAGGGAAACTTTGTGTTGCCCAGGTATTTACTTATAGCTGTGTGTTCATACCTTGAATTCTCTCATCAGTGAAGCAGTGAAGCTACACTTTTTTTGTCATTGTGTTACAGTGTTTTGCAAGGCAAAGCACTAGATTGGTAATTATTGTATACATAACATGTCAACATTTATGCCTTGCTCCTGCTGCTCTGGACTCAGATCATGTAAGACTTTAAAGGTCAAACAGACATTCCTGCACTGAAAGTTGTTTTCAATCCAACACTGAGTTTGCAGTCTGCTTTGCTGATATGAGCTCTCGAAAACAATTACACTGTTATCCCTAAGGTAACTAAATATTGTGATGATAAATTATGGGTCATGATAAATTATCCTTCATGTCACCCAAACAAAACATTATCATCAAATATAGAGAGACCAACTGAAAACTTGATAAAAAGTAAAATGTCAAGCTCAATAGGATCTTCTTGCCCTAAAGAAAAAATTAAACTTTTGAGTTAACAGTTAAATTCCAAAATTAATCAGGGTCATTTCTCGTCAAGCCTTTTATTTCAACCACTAATTAAGAGATTACTGATTATGCTGCCTTTGCACATTGAAAACACTATAGCTCTTTAAAATTTTCTCAGTGAGCAGGCCAAACATCAAAATATTCTCAAGATCATATGTTTCTGATAAACATGCAGAAATCAAATTTTCCATTTCCTTTAACAAATTAACAATGACAAATACTACAAACAAAATATACTAATTTCAATATTATTACAAAAATTTAAGTCTAACACCTGGATAAAGCCAATTAAGTTTAAAAATATTTTTTCCTTAAGAAACTAGGTACCTTAGGAAACAATTAACTCAACAATAATTGTGATACATTAACTATAAATTTATTGTAAATCTACCTAAGTTGAGAAAGTAAATAAATACTAAAATTTTGATAAACTGTGAAACAAGAGGAACAATAAACCAAATTCACTTTTATGAATTTAACCTAATATTTCATAACCCACCTCCACTACAATTAAACTATAATGTGCAATATCAGTTATGCAAAATATACTCAGACAAAAAATTGAATAAAATTATTTCTGTTAAATAATATCCTGATTTGCACTGAAAAATTTTCAGTTCTTACAACATACACGCTTAATCGAGCATGACATAAAAAATAACTATCTGTAGAAAAAAAACATATGTAAGTTAAATAAGGAAAAATTACCCAGATAGCTAAAGAAGTTATTAAAGCAAAACAGGAGAAAAATAATAATGCAAATAATTTGACATAACTGGAATCTGCAAAATGCCACAGCAGATATAATTGCATCACAATAATGTTGAGGAATACCAACAATACCTACCTCATTAGGATCTTTTTGAATTCTAACATAACCTAAAATCTTTTCATTGTAATAAAGTTAAAAAAGGCTACACTAATTGAAACACAAATAACTAGAAGATGATAATTCAAAATAAATATGAATAAATCATAAAGTATGAATGTGACTTGTAGATGATAAACTTGCTTGTCATTTGTTTCAACGGTTTGCAAGGCAGAGTAGTAGATCACTTATTATTTTATGCATAGTATTCTTTCTAAATATGTAGAAAATGCACACAATAAGTACTAGAGGTGTAACATCTCAGCATTCATGCCTTGAACCTATTGAAAGAAAAATTGTAAAATATTTTGATACACTATTCCAAACATGTACATTTTCTGCATCATTATCATGCAATTAGGTCAACATGTGACAGTCTTATATATTGTGGACTGACCTCAACTAGGCCAGAGTTAGAAATACGCTGTCCTAATATCCATATATTTTGACAAATGTTCCACATAAAAATTAGAATTTTTAAACTTACAATAGAAAACTTGAAAGTTTACTAGTGACTGCAATGTAAAAAAGAATCACATTTTTGTGATTTGTCAGTAACAATTTTCTCTGCCAATGATCTGCAAAATGCCACAGCTGAAGTACATTTGTTGTACTAAATGCAATTTGAAGTGACTGTATATTTTTGTCCCTGTGAATTTAAACTGTGGCTGTAAGTGTTACAAGATTTTTATGACATGGCCAAGAATTCTAGAAGGCAGAGTGCTTTGCCCAAACTGGAAGAAAATTGTCAAGTATTAAAATTTAACATTTTCCTTTCCCATTTTTACAGCTTTTGATGAATCTACCACAACATATTTCTGCACAGAACATATACTTGTGAACACATGGTCCAATTTTTATGGCTGATTCTTAAAGCAAACCGTATCAAATAGTTAAAAATATACCACCAGACTTATCATAGAGCATGAATGTTTGCAGCAGGGTTCCGAAGTTTTTTTGAATGTAATCAGGATTTTTTTTATGAGGTCTAGATAAAACACACATAGGCATACAAATCAGAATACAGTGTAAGAATGCACTGCACTTTCCCTTATTGATAATTCTGCTTGCTTTTCAACTTCCTTAGTAGGATTTTCCCTTCTTCCCCATCAAGAAAATGCCTAACTGTAGGTAAACAAATGAGTAAGTCATCTTCACCATTAATTCAGCTATTAATGTAGCCATTGACAAACAGTTTCTCTTAGCTCGCCAAGTCTTCATCAAGAGGCTGAAAATTCTTTCTGGAGCGGCATGAAATGAAGTACAGAAAATACAAAACAGACAGCTTCGAACAGGTTTTCACAGTTTTCATAATGATGAAAGAATTTCATCCACTTCTCAGACTTCAGCTCAAAAAAGTTCTCCCCTTCTTCCTTGAGAAAGGTGTTTAATTGCACATATCATTAGAACATCAAATCCTCATCTATATGAGGTTCAGATCGAGAAATCACTTCTATGACTTCTGAAAGTGAACACTGTGTCCCTGTTAATGAAAATGGTTTGAAACCTTTGTAAACACTCTCTTCAAAGTTAAATCATTTGACAAGACAGTGTGTACTATGCTGCAAGTAATCAGCCACTTCTCTTTTGAATGTTTTGACATGATCATCATTTGCAGACTTCAAGATGACTGAGGGCGTGACAGAGCCAAAATGATCTTCCTTTCTTTGTTTCAGAGAAGTTACAAAGTGGATCATAGTCAGATTTGTCTGTCATAAGTGCATCATCAGATTGAAACTTCGCATTTAATGATGCAAAATAACCATCAATGTTCATTGTAAAGCCCTGATATGCCAAAAATAATGCGAGGCCTGAGTGTCTCCTGGTGTATACAATGTTCAAATAACTTATGAAAATGCAGCCTTGTGACATCATCGACAACTGATGATATTTCAACAGGAGCACAACCTACCATTTTCAAGGCAAAACTTCAGCAAGTAAGTGCTATGTAAGGGAATTTAAAACCTCTGTTATCAGAGAAACTCTGGAAAGATAACACTCACACTCACTGTAAACACTAGTGCCATCATAAACCAAAGATGTCAGATTGTAAGAAACTGAAACACTTGCAGCCATCTTTAGGATGTCATTTATTGTGTAGCTGCCAGTTTTGGCATTTCAATGCACCATCTTCAGGCCTTAATTGATGCTGAAGGGTTTATACAATTGATGGTTGTAGAGGTGACATTACAGTTGTAGGTAGTCTGCATAAACCAGTTACATTGGCCACTGATGCATCGTATATATGGTTCATGATAACCCCTTCAGCATCGACTAAGGCCTGAAGATGGCACATTGAAGTGCCGAAACTGGTAGCTACACAATAAATGGCACCTTAAGGACAGCTGTATGTGTTTCATTTTCTTACAATAGTGAATGGCCGTAGTCCTCCAGACCTCCACCCACAAGGATGGACATACAAGAAGATGACTGACGTCAGAAGTTATCGATAGTAAAATTAATTATGAACAGATGAGGTAGCATAAACTCTGTCTCTCTGTTTTTTGACAAGGGAGAGAGGAGGATTTCATGCAGAATTCAAACAAAACTACCATCACTATTTATAAGGTTATTTGCCAATTTAATTTCAACAGTTTCCTTAATAACAATATCCCAATAGTTGGACATGCAAGCAAGAATCTCCATGTTATTATATGCCATGGGATGGCCAGTGCCAAGACAAGATGTGCCAAGACAAGGTTCTGCAATGTCAGATTTCCTCGGCTGTTGTACACATGTGTGCTGCTTATGCACCGGTCCTCCACAGTCCTGATAATGTGACTAATGTATGACATGCCACAACTGCAAGGAATGTGGCAGACACCTGCCTTATGCCAACTGAAATCATCCTTTTGGAATCAAAAGGGACGCTGATCTTAGATGGTGGTTGAAAAACATACTTCACACATTTCCCCAAAATGTGACAAATAATGTTTGACATGCCTCATATCTGAGCAGGACTGATGTACTGAGCATAAGCATCACACCCGCTTACAACTGCTGAGGAAATCTGTCATTGCAGAACCTTATCTTGGCACTGGCTATCCCATGGAATATAACAAAATGGGGATTCTGGCATGCACATCCAACTACTGGGATATTGCTATTAAGGAAGCTGTTGAAATTAAATTGGCAAATAACTTTGTAATTAGAGATGGTGGTCTTGTTTAAATTCTGCATGAAATCCTCCTCACTCCCTTGTCAAAAAACAGGGGGACAGAGTTTATGTTACCACATCTGTTTGTTATTGGACGTGAGTCATCTCTGGTTTGTGATGATGCTAGTTTTCACACACACACACACACACACACACACACACACGGGGAGAGAGAGAGAGAGAGAGAGAGAGAGAGAGAGAGAGAGAGAGAGAGAGAGAGACAGAGCCTGTCTCCCCAGATGCACTGAGAACTGGGATTTTAAATTCCTTTGCACAGCACTTACTTGCTGCAGTTTTGCCTCGAAAATGACAGAGTGTGTGCCTGTTGAAATATCAGCAGCTGTCGATGACGTCACCCTGCATGGCAAAAATAATTCATCTTCAAGAAAATCTCTGAGTATCTTTAGTGTGTACTCTTCCGAAAGGAAGTAAGATTTGATTGATTTAAAGTTTATCATTATTCACTGTAGGGCCAGAGCGAGAGAGCCAGCTATGCTATGTCGTTTAAAATCTCCTACCATTCAATGTCTATCCAAGCAAAAAAAGTCCTTTAGTTCACCAAGTCCTTTAGTAGATTAGTGGAATCCATTATCTATCCTAATAAGTACCTAATAAGTAATTGCTGCTTGGTTTTTGATGTTATTCAAGAGAGGACAGTTACATACCTCTGCAGTTGAGTTTGGATTTACTTTCCATAGCTTGACTTATATACTTTTATTCTTTCCAAAATTAGCGGTTGCATTATCAGCAAAAAAATTGCTGACATTCTTCAGTGGTGAAGATGCTTTGGTAAGCTCACTTTTTATTTCAGCTGCAACTGAGTCAGACATACAGGTGTGTTCTTCACAAGAAAAGTAACATACCACAAGTGCAAAGGTTTTACTGTGTTATTTGTTGGATGCATCCAAAGAAACAGAATAATAAACAGAATTGTCCAACTGCTTAATTGTTTGCTCTATTGAATATGGATCCAGTATTGTCAAAAGCATTTTCATTGCCTCCTGTTTCCACTTTTATATTTTTTCAGATATTTTTCAATTTAGAAACAAATGTGGGAGAAAACTGTCGCAGCAGCCCCAGAAACATAACCATGGCTATGTTGAATTGAGTGCAACACAAAGGATGCTTCTGCAGCTATTACTTTTTTCTTTTTCTGGGTTTCTGGTTACCATGGGAGGTAAAAAGAGAACTTACCTTCATTTGCATTTTCAAGGCTGACTGTTGAATAGAAGTTCTGTGTGTTGCAGTGTTTGCATGTTTTTTACGTCATTTTCGCCTCAATGAGAAACACAGAAATATGAGGAGCACACAGTACGGTGAACATTATGATAATCTTTACCTTTACAAAATAATGAGAAAACTTTTCACCCTGCACTAGGGAACTTAGTTTTCAATTTTTGTTTCTTTTCAGCACTGACACTTCTTTTATTTTGCTGTCTAATGTTGAATCCGTATTTGTAAAAATGGTTCACATAGGAAACTACACAACACTACTTAGTTGTTTTTGCAGAGAATCACTAAGCACTATTATGATCATTTTCTGACTTGCTACTCAAAAATGTTGGCTGTTGAGTCAATTTTGCAAATGTAGCTCTCTGACTAAAACTAAAAGCATAATTTTAAGTTCCAGTAACTTTTACAAGATTGCATCTCAGTTTTAAACCTATGCTGAACAATTTAAAGTGGAGACCATAATATATGGTTTATTGTCCATTTTTGTGTGATTGTGATTTTTTCCTTTCCTGACAAGGTTTAATCAAGAGTTGGACTGGCAACTGGAAATTCGGAATAATCCTGCCTAATCCAATATACCTGACAGCCTTTATATGCAGGGGGATGTATGTATGTATATTGAATTATTCATTCTGTACCTTATCGCCCTTGCAGGACATTGGTCTGGTGCACATTTATTTTTTAAAATTAGTCTGATGTGCATTGTCTATATAAGATTCAGGAAAACCAGTGATCACTTTAGTTTCAATAATTTCTTTTTCGAATACTTTTCTCTGTAAATATTTTATTTTCCTAGACACAGACTTGCGTGATATCTTAAAGTGTGTTATCAGACCTGGAGAAAGTGGAATATCTCTTGGACTTTTATTGTTCGCTGCATCTAGAGCCCAGTCATACAGGATAACATCAGTAACACTAAATGATTTTTGTCTGTCTGTAGAAAAAAATGTCATGTATCTCAAATTTAACGTTGCAACTTTGTTTTTCTCGGAACACTGTTTGCATTTACATGGTCCAAAATGAAATCGTTTTGACAACTACTGACATGTGAACATTTGTCACCTTTGTTTAACCAATATGCAGTCTTTTTTTTTCAACTGATAGGACATCATTAGTTTCTAACTTTTCTTTTGGATATAATTGATTGTTAGATTTAGCATATCAGTTGAAGTTCCTTCAGGAATATACTTCTCTTGTGTTCTTTTTTCGTTAAAAGATTTGCACTAAGTAAGTTAAACTGTTTTCTCACTTGTTTATTAATTATTTAAAATTTCACCTAAAAGTTCAACCATTGTTTCACAGTTCAGATAATCTTTGCATGTATTTTCTGTTCACTGCTTTAGTTAGTAATTGTTGTAGCCCTCTGCAGTAAGCAGCTAAACATTTTCTGAGTTCTCCATCACCTGTACAGGGAGATTCAAAATACAAAATATTTTTAAGCTTTATCTTTTGTGGAGAATGATGTATTACAGCAATTAAAAGAAACTTGCAAAAAGTGCTAGCTCCTGTTTATAACTCAGCCGTGAATAATTTTCTTTTTAATTGCCCAGTAAGACTGCAGAATATTTTCATTCATGCTCATCATGCTATCTGAGGTATTAGCTGTCTAATATCATCTAAAGCTATCATCTGCATCTACCCATTTCGTACTTTTACTTACTCCACAAGGAGTGGGTGTGGGAATTATCACCAACCTCCTTGTGCTGGTCCTTTCTGGTATGAATTGGCAGTTAAAAATTTGGCATGCTGGTTTTTACATTATGTTAATTGCAAGAGACAAAAAAGTAGAACATGTTTGAATTTGGCACATCAGACAGTTTTCTTGTTTGATTAGTGTTATTGTAGAAATGCTCTCCTTTTTGCTTTTTTCTTCTGAGTACTTAGCAAGTTGTTTCCTACTTACATGTCTGCAGCTCAACACTTCTATTTAGTGAGCAATGATCTTGCCTCATATACATAAATGTTTCCACATTATTCACACAAAATTTCCTAGAATGATTTTCTCCTATCAGCCATGTAGTCCTTTTGCAGAGCAAAAGAATGTTGTTCAAGTACCATTTAATATTAGTTATTAATTTGAAGTAAAGTCTCTGGTTGTAAGTATCGTGGCGTCAGCTGTGTTAGTTATAGATATACTACGTGTTAGTGAATTTTGAAAATTTGTGCCTGACTGGTACTCAAACCAGGATTTCCCACTTATTGCAAGCTGTCGCCTCAACCATGTCATCTATCTGTGCATGCCTTCCAGACTGATCCAAACTTTCACATTTCACCATGTCTGCATCTCTATACCATATCCCCTACCTTCACCACAGCACAGCTTTTCCCTGTATTCCAGCACCAGTAAAAATGAGACTATGGGGGATTGAGACCAATGATATTATTGTAGATGTATATAATGTGACGTGGAATTTTGGGCCAGTCTAGGAGGTGTGCGTGGATAGTGGAAGTGGTTAGGGCTACCACTCACTCTAAGGGGGAAATCTGGATGCAAGCCATGGTGCCACACATATTTTCACCTGTCATTGATAGATAGTATATCCACACCTAACACAGCTGGTACCAAGATATCTGTTGTCAGCAAATTTATTTATAATTAATTTTGGATGGCTGCCAATTGTCATTAATGTCTGATCATCCAGACATGCAAGTATATGTTAGTTATACTTTAAAGCAGAAGGTTTTGGCAACACACTATAAAAAAGAAAAGTATCAAGCTTAAGTATCAAGAAAGATCAAAAGGGAACTAATGAAAACAACTAGAAGTCATCCTTTTTATGAAAGCCTTAAATAGTATATGGAAGACAAATGTGACAGATAATAAATCCATACTTATACTGCTCTGGGCTTGCAGCTACAGGGTGACCCAAAAGTCTTTTAACATTTCAAAATTCCATACTTCACAGAATAATATAGGTAGTGAGGTAAGCTGGCCGTAGTTCTAGGTGCTTCAGTCTGGAACTGAGCGACCGCTACGGTCGCAGGTTTGAATCCTGCTTCGGGCATGGATGTGTGTGATGTCCTTAGGTTAGTTAGGTTGAAGTAGTTCTAAGTTCTAGGGGACTGATGACCTCAGATGTTAAGTCCCATAGTGCTCAGAGCCATTTGAACCATTTATCAGTGAGGTAAAAATGAAGATACACATAGTTGAAATGATGTGAGGTTTTACTGAAAAAAAAAAACCCAAAATGACCAACAGACAGAGCTTCATGTGGTACAAAACAATAACTAGTGTAATTATTCATGTTTAGCAAAGATGATGTTCTTTATAACAAATGTTCACCATGTTGGCTGTCGGTCATCAACAGTACTGAAGTCAAGGGACAATGTTGTGAATAGCACTGTACAGCATATCGGTAGGTATAGTGAGAGATTTCAGTTGGATATTGCCTTTTAGCATCCCTAATGAAGTTGTATGTCTGCAGTAGACTTGCGATCTCAGGTAACCCCACAACTAGTAATTACACTGATTGAGGTCTCGGGAACTTGGTGGCTAAGCATGATGGATGTAGTGGCTCAGCACGCAATCCTCACCAAATGATGTGTGCAAGAGGTCTTTCACATGTGTAGCAATATTGGGTGGAGCACCATCCTGCATAAAAGTTGTGCCTTCCGGCATGTGTTTTATCAGCCAGGCTAGGGTGCTCTGACTACCTCTCCAACTAAAGCTCATGTTATACACAATTCTCTTGCAGCATCACTGATGCATTGTTGTCCAGCACTATCTGTTATCCAGTTTTTGCAATCTTTTTTTGTTCCAATGAAACCCACATCATTTCAGGCATGTGTGTCAATTTCTGCCTCTCTACCTAGATTATTCTATGAATTAGTGCATTTGCAAATGTTGACAGACTTTTGGGTTACCCTATAAATTGAATGTGGGGTTGGAGCCTGATGAATTTACAACAAAACGTTGTTTATAATTTTTGCAGATGCTTGCTATATGACAAAAGAGATTCTGGTGTTAAATGTTCACATTTTGCTTCAGTAAGGGCAAATCTATTCAACAGAATAACAAACAGACTAGACAAACCGACAGACTTTAGCATGAAAGGTGGCTTAAATATTCTTCCTAAAGGAAGATTTGCAAGTGAATTATCAAATTAAAATCAACATACTTATTGTCCTGCTTTGTAAGTATAATTGTCAAACGCATTATTTTTTTATATTACAACAGTTGTATCACATGGATTCCAGTGAGAATGGTCTCTGGGATATGGTAAGAAGTTGAGGATGTACATTTCATCTAAGTGCAATACAATGAAATGACTTTACATTACAGTATTGCAGTGCTATTTCTAATTACACAGTAACCTAAAACATTGAATTTAAATTCCGCCTTTGAAGGTACCAATGGGATAGGAGGACTTGCATGATAAAAAGTCCTTTAATACTATCATAAACTCTACTACAATGTCTAAATGACATTTAATGTGCTCTGGTAGGTTGCTGAATACATGTGTACACATTGTACACATGTATATGGTTCCTTTCTGTGCTAATGATAAACCTTTTTGACTTCTTTGTAGAGATTGTTTTTGGTCCTATTGTTATGTTCCCTGCATTTCACTGCTTTTCATGACTAGAGAAATGTGGCTAATGACAAAGGAGATTAACATTTTAGAGGCGAGTGACGTAGCTCCTATGTTCCACAGATTTACTCCAAGAAGATGAGCAACGCAGGACCCACATGGCCCATTTCTTACATGTGTAAATGTATCCCATTTGTTTTATGCGTGTTGTCTGTATAAGGATAGTCTATGATGCTTGTAATACCACAGAAAAAATACAGTTGGCAGCTCCTGTCACTCGTACTGGTGGGAAAGGAATGTTACTTACTTCGGAGCATTCCGATTCATCTTGTTACCAAGTGGAACACCTCACTAGGTCACACACAGAGTACAGGGTCTTGATTGTTGTCTATGTTGTCGGTTTCACACTTTGTATTTGTCTTCAAGATGGTCTTATTTAATGATGTGAGAGAGTTTTTGTTGAATGATAGTGACTCAGAGCTTGATGAACAAATTTCTTGTTTTGAAAGCAGTGATGGTAAGCTATTGATTTGTTGCATTTTTTCAATAAGTGTATTGTACACCTGAAAGCTAATTTGTATGATTTATGCTGTAGAAGAAGAAGAAGAAGAAGAAGAAGAAGAAGAAGACATTTCTAATGATGAAGTGTCAGGGAGACCTCAAGATAAAACTGCTGCTGCTGATAATATATCAGAGATACCTCTTTCTCAACCTATCAATCTGCTTCTTTCAGATGGTCAGTGGACAGATGATGGCATTACTGCTTCACAGCTTCTAGTTCTTGGAGAATCACATGGAATTCAAATTTAGGTTGACCAGAACTCTTCTATGTTTGTTTGTTAACATACTTTTCAGATGAACTGCTGAAGCTGCAAAAACGAGAGACAAACAGGTATGCTAGAACAATTACTGAAAACCTAAATGCTACAGGCAACCTGAAGCAGCTCTCAGTTTGGCATAAGTGGAGTACTGTGAAACTCAGTGAACTGTATAAGTTTTTTGTGTGGTTTTACATGTGTGCCTTGTTAGAAAACGGAAATTAACCAACCATTCTTCTACGAATTCTGCTCTGCACACTTCCTTTGTAGGAAAGTATTAATCAAGACATTGTTTTCAGCCAATTCTGTGAATTTTATGTCTCATAGATAATGGAACTTTAATTTTAAAAAATCGAGAACCACACAATCCTATTCACAGGGTAAGACTGACCTTTGATATATTAATGGCAAATGTGAAAGAATGTACAAACCAGATGAAAATTTTACTATTGATGAAGTAATTGGCCCATTTCAAGGCAGTCTTAGTTTCAAGGTCTACACGAAAAATAAGCCTAACAAATATGGCATAAACTTTTAATGTCATGTGAAAGTGGATATATTTTGAAATATGAAATATATCCTGGTAGTCAGGCAAATGCCAATAACAGCATTTTTCATGTAGTAAACAGACTGTGTGAAAGTTTCTATGGAAAGGACATACTCTATGCAAATGATCATTTTTACATTAGCCCTAATCTACTCGATCAATTATGGAAAGAAACTAAGGCACACTGGGTACAGTAATTGAAAATAAAAAAGGACTGGCTAAAGATCTGGTAGCCCAAAGACTGGAGAAAAAGATAAGTTTCATTACGCATACACTAGGGATATGTTTATTTTGACAACAAAACAAAATGACAGCATATCTAATGTTAATGTCAGAACAAAGTTTGAAATTATAGAGAAAATGAAACCTGATTGTATTTTGGATTACAATAAAAACAAGGCAGGTGTCAACCGCGGTGACCAGCTAATTGGGCACTACAGTTTTGAGAGGAAACAAAAGGAAGAAATAATTTTTTTCCCATCTTTGCATGATAATCATCATAAATTTATATGCTTAATATAAAAAGTCAAGCCTTACCAATAAACATCTTCTTGAATTCATTACTGATCTGGCAGAGGTATTGGTGAACAAAGGTGGCCCTGTTGAATCAACTTCCACCAAAAACATTTTACTTGTAAATAGATTCTTTGGAAGACAGTTCCCTAAATTAATTCCTGCTTTGCAAAAGTCATAATGGCCTCAGAAGAGATGTGAAGTTTGTGCAGAAAGAAGCAAGGAAGATGGGGAAAAGTGGGAAGGAAAGATGTTGTTGTTGTTCTGGTCTTCAGTCCAGAGACTGGTTTGATGCAGCTCTCCATGCTTCTCTATCCTGTGCAAGCTTCTTCATCTCTCAGTACCTACTGCAACCTACATCCTTCTGAATCTGCTTAGTGTATTCATCTCTTGGTCTACCTCTATGATTTTTACCCTCCACGCTGCCCTCCAATGCTAAATTGGTGATCCCTTGATGCCTCAGAACATGTCCTACCAACTGACCCTTTCTTCTAGTCGAGGTGTGCCGCAAATTTCTCTTCTCCCTAATTCTGTTCAATTCCTCCTCATTAGTTATGTGATAAATCCATCTAATCTTCGGCATTCTTCTGTAGCATCACATTTCGAAAGCTTCTATTCTCTTCTTGGCCTAACTATGTATCGTCCACGTTTCTCTTCCATACATGTCCACACTCCATACAAATACTTTCAGAAACAAATTCCTGACACTTAAATCTATACTCGATGTTAACAAATTTCTCTTCTTCAGAAACGCTTTCCTTGCCATTGCCAGTCTACATTTTATATCCTCTCTACTTCAGCCATCATCAGTTATTTTGCTTCCGAAATAGCAAAACTCATTTAGTACTTTAAGCGTCTCATTTCCTAATCTAATTCCCTCAGCATCGCCCAATTTAATTTGACTACATTCCATTATCCTCATTTTGCTTTTGTTGATGTTCATCTTATATCCTCCTTTCAAGACACTGTCCATTCTGCTCAGCTGCTCATCCAGGTCCTTTTCTGTCTCTGACACAATTACAATGTCATCAGCAAACCTCAAAGTTTTTATTTCTTCTCCATGGATTTTAATTCCTACTCCAAATTTTTCTTTTGTTTCCTTCACTGCTTGCTCAATACACAGATTGAATAACATCGGGGATAGGCTACAACCCTGTCTCACTCCCTTCCCAATCACTGCTTCCCTTTCATGCCCCACTCTTATAACTGCCATCTGGTTTCTGTACAAATTGTAAATAGCCTTCCGCTCCCTGTATTTTACCCCTGCCACCTTCAGAATTTGAAAGAGAGTATTCCAGTAAACATTGTCAAAAGCTTTCTCTAAGTCTACAAATACTAGAAACATAGGTTTGCCTTTCCTTAATCTATTTTCTAAGATAAGTCATAGGGTCAGTATTGCCTCACTTGTTCCAACATTTCTACGGAATCCAAACTGATCTTCCCTGAGGTCAGCTTCTAACAGTTTTTCCATTCGTCTGTAAAGAATTCGTGTTAGTGTTTTGCAGCCGTTGTTTATTAAACTGATAGTCTAGTAATTTTCACATATGTCAACACCTGCTTTCTTTGGGATTGGAATTATTATATTCTTCTTCAAGTCTGAGAGTATTTTGCCTGTCTCATACGTCTTGCTCACCAGATGGTAGAGTTTTGTCTGGGCTGGCTCTCCCAAGGCTGTCAGTACTTGTAATGGAATGTTGTCTACTCCTGGGGCCTTGTTTTGCTATGGTTGCAGGTTTGAATCCTTCCTCAGGCATGGATGAGTGTGATGTTAGTTAGGTTCAAGTAGTTCTAAGTTCTAAGGGACTGATTACCGCAGCAGTTAAGTCCCATAGTGCTCAGAGCCATTTGAGCCTTGTTTCGGCTTAGGTCTTTCAGTGCTCTGTTAAACTTCTCATGCAGTATCATATCTCCCATTTCATCCTCATCTACATCCTCTTCCATTTCCATAATATTTTCCTCAAGTACATCACCCTTGTACAGACCCTCTATATACTCCTTCCACCCTTCTGCTTTCTCTTCTTTGCTTAGAAATGGGTTTCCATCTGAGCTCTTGATATTCATACAAGCAGTTCTCTTTTCTCCAAATGCCTCTTTAATTTTCCTGTAGGCAGTATCTATCTTATCCCTAGTGAGATATGAATGACTCTACATCCTTACATTTGTCCTCGAGCCATCCTTGCTTAGCCATTTTGCACTTCCTGTCAATCTCATTTTTGAGACATTAGTATTCCTTTTTACCTGCTTCATTTACTGCATTTTTATATTTTGTCCTTTCTACAATTAAATTCAATATATCTTCTGTTACCCAAGGATTTCTACTAGCCCTCATCTTTTTACCTACTTGATCCTCTGATGCCTTCACTATTTCATCCCTCAAAGCTACCCATTCTTCTTCTACTATGCCTCTTTCCCCCATTTCTGTCAATTGTTCCCTAATGTTTGCCCTGAAACTCTCTACAACCTCAGGTTCTGTCAGTTTATCCAGATCCCATCTCCTTAAATTCCCACCTTTTTGCAGTTTCTTTAGTTTTAATCTACAGTTCATAACCAATAGATTGTGGTCAGAGTCCACATCTGCCCCTGGAAATGTCTTAAAATTTAAAACCTGGTTCCTAAATCTCTGTCTTACCATTATATAATCTATATGAAACCTTTGAGTATCTCCAGGCCTCTTCGATGTATACAACCTTCTTTCATGCTTCTTGAACCAAGTGTTAGCTATGATTAAGTTATGCTCTGTGCAAAATTCTACCAGGCAGCTTCCTCTTTCATTTCTTACCCCCATTCCATATTCACATACTACATTTCCTTCTCTTCCTTTTCCTACTACCAAATTCCAGTCATCCATGACTATTAAACTTTCATCTCCCTTCACTATGTGAATAATTTCTTTTATTTCATCACACATTTCATCAATTTCTTCGTCATCTGCGGAGCTAGTTGGCATATAAACTTGTACTACTGTGGTAGGCGTGGGCTTTGTGTCTATCTTGGCCACAATAATGGGTTAAATATGCTGTCTGTAGCAGCTTACCCACACTCCTATTTTTTTATTCATTATTATACCTACTCCTGCATTGCCCCTGTTTGATTTTGTATTTATAACCCTGTATTCACCTTACCGGAACTTGTTCCTCCCGCCACCGAACTTCACTAATTCCCACTATATCTAACTTTAACCTATCCATTTCCCTTTTCAAATTTTCTAATCTACCTGCCAGATTAAGGGATCTGACATTCCACACCCCGATCCATAGAACGCCAGTTTTCTTTCTCCTGATAACAATGTGCTCCTGTGTAGTTCCCGCCCAGAGATCCGAATGGTGGACTATTTTACCTCCAGAATATTTTACCCAAGATGATGCCATCATCATTTAACCATATAGTAAAGCTGCATGCCCTCGGGAAAAATTACAGCTGTAGTTTCCCCTTGCTTTCAGCCTTTCCCTTGCTTTCAGCCGTTCGCAGTACCAGCACAGAAAGGCCGTTTTGGTTAGTGTTACAAGGCCAAATCAGTCAATCATCCAGACTGCCCCTGCCACTGCAACTACTGAAAAGGCTGCTGCCCCTCTTCAGGAACCACATGTTTGTTTGGCCTCTCAACAGATCCCCTCTGTTGTGGTTGCACCTACGGTACGGCTATCTTTATTGCTGAAGCATGCAAGCCTCCCCACCAACAGCAAGGTCCATGGTTCTTGGGGGAAAGGAAAGATACAAGGTACTATTGTGAAGAGTGTTTGTTTTCCAGAATGCTTTGAAATTTTTCACACCAAACCAAATGTAAATAAGTAGTTTCCAATAAAGAAAACCACATTTTTAAACAGGTTTAGTACCACCAAATTTTATTCTTACCCCATTCAGAAAATTAAAGAAAAACATTGTTGTGAAAAGAACGCATTTTTATTTCAATACAAAAAAATTGTTACTGATATAAGCAGCATTTCATAGAAGAAAAGTCTGTATTTGAAGTGCAATTAATTGCTCTAAGTTCTGTATAGTAGAACCAGCTACACAACGGGGGGAGGGGGGGGGGGGGGGGGGGGGGGGGGGGGAAAAAAAAAATGTGTGAAAATGTGCATTATCAACCTGTTAAATGACACACTAGTTACTCAGTCATCAAGGTGTCAATGAATATGTGTATGTAAAGTAGTTGTTAAATTCACTAATTTTTGAAAATGTCTCTGTAGGATGTTCTTGAATTAACACCAGATATAATTCTCATAAAATACTTCTGTATTGAGAAAATACTATCCCTGTTACTTGATATCTCGAGAAAATGATTCCATAACACATTAACAACTATAAATATACAGAATAAGCTGGTTTCTTCATTTACAAATTACCTATAGCTGTAATCAAGCATGCCGCTTACATAACTGAACCAAAAACTACAACTAAACTCCTCCCGAACAGGCCCAACAGTATCAACCGGCCGCTGCATCATCCTCAGCCCTTAGGCATCACTGGATGTGGATATGGAGGGGCATGTGGTCAACACACTGCTCTCCCAGCCGTACAGTAGTTTCCAAGACCAGAACATAACTGAACCAAAGTACTTCATTAATTATAAATAGTCGGTTTTTTCAATTGAGGTTGCAATCTGTCTGTACTCCCAAAACGTTTAACACTTTCTACATCTTACTGAGAAAGGTGGTGCAGTGGTTACCACACTGGACTCATGTTCGAGGGGATAACAGTTCAAATCCCTGCCTGATCATCCAGATTTATGTTTCCTGAGATTTCCTTAAATTGCCCAGGCAAATGTTGAAATGCTACATTTGAAAAGGGCATGAACAATTTCCTTCCCCATCCTTTCATATTCCAAGCTTGTGCTCTGCCTCTAATGACTTTTTGTTGATGGCATGTTAAACTCTAATCTTTCTCTTTTCTTTTTCCTTTCTGCTACTTGCATTTCCTTGTTTGAGAACTTATTTTTATAGCTTGTGGAGTTCTATGAGAAGTTCGGAGCTGTATGTATTGTGTCTTCTCAAATTTCTATGATAATCCATTTAGCTTATCCATATGTAGATGATTTTGAATATTTCATTAACCGGCTTTTCAGTTGGGAGACTGCTACAACTCTTTTTCATATACTTGTATCACCTGCAAAAACAAAAGTTAAACCACCACTTCAAAATTATCAACATACTTATAACAGAACCAAAGAGAATGTAAACAGAATCAAAGTACTGCGCCAAGAACAAAATAGTATGTAAATAACATCTTACAATAAACTCCATTGCCATTCAACAGACCAAGAGAAATAATTATACCTCCCATGTGTGTTATAGCCACGTGATAATGTATTACACAACTTGTTATTGGGGCTGTCAGATACTTATGGAGTCCACATGAAGATAAAAAACTATCTACAGATACCTTCGGGTATTTGCACAACGAAAATATACCTATTGACAGAATCCTGAACTGCCACAACAAGCGAATTCATAGATGATTCCAAGTAGACTGTATCGATCTTAATGAGCAATGGTATAAAACTCAGCTAGTACAAATGCTGTAAGTGATAATTTTTCACTTTGTGGACAACTTAGAACTGTAGACTACTTTCAGAGATTTTTGTGCTGGGAATGAAGACATTTGGACAAATACAAAAAGATTTCTAGTTCTCTACAAATCCCATTTGAAGAGAAAATTCTGATTACTGTTACTAATTCATTTGCTGTCCAGTATTGTTAGATTGTACCCTGATCTTAGGAAGTAGAATTTGCAGTATCTCAAAAGAGAAACTGTGATAAAATAAATGGCATATCATTCCATATCCTAAATGATAAGAATCATTTGCAAATAAATAGTGACGGCAATCACCAAACACATTGTTTGTTTACATCTAATTGAGTTACTTTGGAATTGCTTTGTGTGAAAGACACAACCATCAAAGTTATGAAATAAAAAGCCAATCACATATTCATTCATGTAAACATCACTTCCAATACTTCACTGTGTGCTGAAAATAGCTGGAAATTTAATGATAGGCTTTGAAACAACTAAATGGGAAATTTTACCATGTGCTGCATGAACCCCATGTTGGCCGATGACTGATTAAACAAGTGAGATTATGTTTGATATTTACAAGCAGAATTTTTAAATTAGGAATGTGATGGAGCATCATTGATAGTCACTTATTACAAAACAACTTTATGTTGTGCCCATTGCAAACAACTCTTATAACTATTACTTATTTTGACACTTAAACAATCTTTAGATAGCCCTACTGTGGTTTTTAACCTAGCCTGAAACCTAAAAGTTGTGAATTTTCAAAATGGCAACCATATAAGGTGTAGAATGTCACCTGAAATACTAGACGTCACCACTAATGGATGAATTTTATTTGTCTAAGCTGACTATCTTGATACGCACACATTGTGAACACACCATACCAGTAGATTATGAAAAATGCATTGTAATAAGGAAAATGTACTATTATGAATCAGTGCTTAATGTTGAAAGTCACAAACTTCAAATCGTATAGTTTCTATGTGTGGGGCAATTGAACTGGTTGATGATAAATCACAGTTGTTAAGAGAAACAAACAGTAATATTTACCCTTCCTTTATATGAAATAATGGCGTACATGACTGAAAGATGGTCCAAATGACTGAATGAACTGTCAGTAAATAAATAAATACATACATATTACAGGAGCTATCAGTGGTTTTGAGATGTCATTCTGTAAGTACATAAAGATTTAGTTTGAACTGTATTTTGTTGAAATCCTCCCATATACCATTCCAGTCACTGTAATAATCCACAGAAATATTTCAAAATTTGCAGTGATGATCCTCAAGAAAATCATAAGACTTTAATTGTCCAAAATTGACAGGATGTCTGTAAGTCCTTGCTCTACAACAGTGCAGACTCTCAATTGTATACTGAAGTAGTTTCAAGAACACTTTATTTTAACCTTTGATAGTGTATGCCCAACTGTGTCAGACACCAAATACTTATATACAGACTACATATCTAGGTACAGCCAGTGCAGCAGGGAAGGGGCTAAATTAGTGCTTTTCAAACAGAAAACAGCAAGTTGTACTGGATAGTTGAGAAGGTGGTGGTGATGTTTGATTTGTGGGGCATTCAACTGTGTGTTTATCAGCCCCTGTACAAAGTCCCAACTTTTACACAGTCCATTCTAGCCACTGTCATGAATGACAATGAAATGATGATGATAAACACCCAGTCCCCAGGCAGAGAAAATCCCCAACGCAGCCAGGAATCCAACCTGAGACCCTGTGATCCAGAGGTAACAACACTAGCCACTAGAGTTGAGAAGGGGTTCAACATCATCAGCATGAGGTACTATCACATGTGGATTGCCTCAGGGCTCATTTCTGGGCCCTCTGTTTTTCATTATTTTTATTAATGATGTACATTTTTGTGAAGAACATTTTAAATTCACTATTTTTGCTGATGACACTATGCTACTTACTTATGATTCATTAGACAGACAAGAGGTGTCAGCTAATGAGATTTATAGTGATATTGTGAAATGGTTATTGTTTAATTGAAGTAAAAAATTATATTCAGTTTCATACAATCTATAGAGATGCAGAAATAGGAGAAAAGCTGGGTGACCGACAAATAGCTATGGTGGATGGTTCACAATACCTGGGCTTACATATTGATAGCAAATCAACTGGTCAACTCACACCCTTGGTCTGTGCAGAAGACTGAATTCTGCAACTGATGTGTTATGCATTGTTTGCTCTAATAGAAATATGGAAGCCATTAAATCTGCTTATTATGGTTTTTTCATGCTGTTATGGCATATTGATTCAATTTTTGTGGAAATCAGCCGCTAGATAGAAATGTGCTGTATGCACAGAATACAGCCATAAGAATTATGGATGGAGTCCACCCTAGAGCCACACACAGAAATCTTTTTAAGGCACTTGAAATCCTCCCATCCACTTCACAATGTATATTCTCCCTAATGTTTTTCATAGGGGAAAATAGCTCCATTTAAAAACCTAATAGTGTGTATCATGGTCATGATACTAGAAGAAAAGAAGACATCCAGTATGAAACCTGAGCATGATAAAGAAGGACTGTAAGAGTTTTTAATGTCCTGCCTTCACAAATTAAGTATTTAGTAGATAATGAGGTCTTGTTAAAAGCCACTTAAGCTCCTATTGCAAGGGTAATTTCATGCAACAGTAGAGTTGCTGAACTGTAATGTAAAGCAGCCATGTACCTGTAACTCTCAGATACATTCCCAGATCCTTATTCGTGATCCTGTCTATTTATTATTGGAAACATATTTGCTTTTCTGTAATAAATTTTCTGTAGTATTTATTTGTCTGCAGAATTTATTTATATCCTAACCTGCAGATACTGTAATATGAAACTCATTAGTACTATTTATATAAACCCATAGCTTGTGGCCACAATGAACTTTTAAAACTGACACGTTTCATGTGCTGTGACATAGTCACAACATGGATCAACAATACATGAAATAAATAATGCTCTCTTTTTTCCTTGAATCTGAAATTGCCATAAACAGTCAGAAGGTGAAATAACAATAATGGCTACTGCAAGTATTATTTAAAGTGAAATATGAAAATTTTGTTGCAGAATATCATTTTATGTTAGCTTTATACCATTCCCTTTTCAGACATTGTGAACATTGGTTGAACTGGAAGTTTGATGCTGAATATACTCATTGATGACAGACTGACAGCACAAAAATCATTAGATTCCTAGAATGAAGACTTTGATTTTGATATTTTTTCAGTGAAGGAAACCATACTACTGTTTCTGTGAACAGGGTGCATCCATAAAGTAACTTTTCCGCTCACCCACAGCTAGTGAACCATATGTTGCTTGAAGCAACTCTGTGTAGTAATGATGCATGTAGTGTATGCTCCCAAAGACCTCACAGACTTGTAGTCCAGCTCCTGCTATGTGTAAAGTGTGGTCATTGATAAAGTTTTTAATGCAAGAGATCAAAGTACAAATTGAAATTCGTCAACTGTGCCAGGTCTATGGGCCTAATCTCATGAGCAAGTGGATGGCATGTCACTAGTGCAGAGACTTTGCAGCAGGTTGCCAAAATTTTCATAACGAGGTGTGCAGTGGTAGGCCATCCATCATTACAGATGACCATGGAGCTGGTGCAGCAACCCATTATGGAGAATCATCACTTCACAACCACAGAACTTACCAGTCAGTTTCCATGGATGCAGAACTCCTTGTGGCATGAAATTATCATGGAGCACATCTTGTTCATGTTATCATGTGCTAAGTGGATGCCAAAGCAAATGACTACAGAACACAAAGCAAAGCACATGGGGGCAGCTTTGACTTTTGTGCAGCAATATACTGATGACAGTGATGAGTTTCCGGACATGATTATCATAGATGATGAGACATGGGTTGCACACAGTACCTCAGAAAAAAAAACAGCAGTCAGGTCACTGGTGTTACAGTGGTTTTCCTTTCAAACGAAAATTCAAGCAGACTGTGTCGGCAGGGAAAGGGCTGTCTTCAGTGTCCCGGGACAGGCGGGGAGTTCTCATTGAATTCTTGACCAAATGTGAAATGGTGAATGCTGATCATTACTGCGAAACAATGTGGCAATTAAGAGAGGCTGTTCAGAACAAGCAGTGCAGGATGCTTAGTGTTGGTGTTTTCCTGCCGCATGGTAACACTGGGCCACACACGGCTTTATGGCTAACAGAGCTCCTGTGAATGTTTGACCATCCACACTACAGTCTACACCTTGCTCCAAGTGGTTTCCATCTGTTCCAGGGCCTCGAGAAATTCCTGTCTGATCAGAGTCAGTGTTTTCAGACTGACAGGGAGTTGGAGATGGGTGCTATAATGTGGTTCCAATCCCAGGTGGCAGACTCCTCATACACAGGGGTACAGAATTTGGTCCCACTATAATGACCCACCCAGTCTCTTTCTACTTCAGCAATATCCTAAAATTAAATTGTTAAAAATCTGTAAAATTTACTTTTATACCACAGTGGATAATTGTGCCAATGTCAAGGACTTCAAACTAGTAAAGTCTTAGAAAATCACCTATTTTATAAATCCATACAATTATTCCCCAATTCACCATTAGGAAATGCATATGAAAACTAAGTATGAGTTCTTGTATACAAAATGAATGACTTATTAACAAAAAGCAGTTGGGTTTTGAAAGAAAATACCTTGTACACTAAGGATATATATTTGTTCACATCAAATGACCCCTCTATGAGCTAATGGCATCATTACACCACTACAATAAGCAGTTCTTTAAGGGGAACAAAACATGTTGACATTTTGGAAACCGAGAGTCTTCAGTGTAAATGTAATTCAGCAGCAATCAAACATTCTGTTGAAGTCTGGAGTTATGAGTACAGTTTGTTGGGCAAAATACAGAAACAAACTGTAGAGGCACAAAGTTAATACAAGCACTTGCAAGTTCTGCATAACACAAACACAATGCAGCCAGCCTGAAACAGAGTCCATACAGTGTCCAGAATCAAAGCTTTAGTTGTCACAAATAATGGCTGGCTAGTTGAATGTTCCATATGAGCAATTACAGGAGAGGATGCTCACTGAGACCTGTGGGAGGACAGTTATAAACAGTCGGTGGTCATGGGATCCCACCAAGTTACCCAACTTGTGTTGCGGGTTAGTGTCTTCTTCTGAGAGTGCCACTTGCAGTGACTGCTTGCAAATTGTGAAACCACTTGTGGTGAGGATTGGAGCTAGAGGCTGATACTGGACAGCCGTGATAGCTCAATGTCACTGTTGGAGCTGGTTACATCACATTTGTCACTTCAACAAAGTACTGATCAGTTTTATCTCACTGATACCTTCCAACTCTGTTTGCAGCAGTAATAGCTCCACTGTAATTATTTAGTGACTGAACAGTTCCTGTCTAGGCTCGCCGCACGTTTCTCTCTCTCTCTCTCTCTCTCTCTCTCTCTCTCTCTCTCTCTCTCTCTCTCACTCACTCACTCAAACACACACACACACACACACACACACTCTTCCTGTGCTTTCTGACTGAATAATTAATGTACATAAATAGCATCTCTTACGATGTGTGAATCAGCAGGTAAGCTGAAAATGGCCTATTTTTTTAGGTCAGTGCATAAGTTTGTGGCATCTTTCTATAAGTTTAATAAACACAACAGACACCGATAACAGAGAATTTAGTCCTCAATAATATATTCCTGTTCTCTATTTACAACAGTCTGCCGATGATGAGGTAACTTTTAGATTCTGCAAATGTAGAAATCACATAGTTTTGAGGCAAAGAACTCATTGAGCCATGGTCAGAGCGCATTTTTGGCCTGAAACGAATTTCATTGAAGGCTCTTTGATAGAGAATGGAAATGGTGAAAATCTGAGAGTGTAAGGTTAGATGAATAAGATGGGTGTGGAAGGAGTTTCCAACCCAACTCCTGTAAAGTGTTTTTTTTCTTTTTTTCAGTCTAGCAGAATGTAGGAAGGTGTTATTGTGAAGTAGCATCACTTCATGCAGTCTTCCTGGTCGTTGTTCTTTTATTGCATATGCAAGGTATCTCAGATGTTGACAATAAATGTCAGCAGTGATGGTTAATTTCAGGAAAGCTGTTTGTAGTATACCACACATTTGTTGTTCAGCCAGATGCATAACATGTTTTTTGTGAATACACCCAGGCCTTTTCATGGAGAGTTGCTGCTTTTTTAAGAGTCAACTATTACTTTCTTTTCCTTATGTTTGTATACAGCCACCATTTCATGTCACCAGCAGTTATACAGGAGACGAATGGTCAGTGTTGTTCATGAGTAAATTGATGACAAGCAAGCAGAGATGCACGTATGGCCACTCACTGATGTTTGACATTTTGTCTTAGAGCATGTGGTACCTATACACCCAATTTTTGAACCTTCCCAATTGCCTACAATTGTTGTATCATGGTGGAATGATCACAGTTCACATTTTCCAGTTCTTGAGAACACTGACATAGATCATTGTGAATTAAAGTATTTAAATAATCATTATCAAACCCTGAAGGTCTTCCTGAACATGGAGAGTCATTAATGTCAAAATGATTCTCCTTAAAAGGAAAAAAAACATTTTCTTGCCATGCTCTGTCCAATGATATTATCCCCATACATGGCGCAAGTGTTTCTGGCTACCTCCACTGATGTCACCCCTCCAACAGAAAACAGAAGGATATGTCATAAATGTTTGTATTTTTCCACTTAGCTCTTCATTTTCTAGCAGCCACAGCTCAACTCACTTTCTCCAAATGACAATATGTAATATCAAGTGCGAACAGTGAACCACAAATAAAAAAAATGTAATCAATAAATCAACCCATATCAACTGGAATACTAACACACAAATCAAAAACACTACAAACTTATGCACCAATGTAATAGTTTGTGACAATAAAACAATACTGTCTAAATGCAATGTCAAATAGTTATTACGCAGTTCTTAAGCACTGTTGAAAGGGGATTGCAATGAATATATTAAACAGTGCTGAATCATGTTTACCAAACAGTATGCAACTGGCTTATATCTAGTTCAATAATAAATGTACAATGAATATCGTTACATTTTTGGTGTTGGAAGCAACACTGCTTAACAAGTGCTTAAGATCCTTGGACCTTTTTTCTTGATCGTGTTGTTGTGATCAGATTATTTGTCTCCAGTGGCAAATTATTAATTCCTGAGCACTAACTTCATTTCAGGTTCATCTGTTATGTATCTATCAAAACAACCATGCCAGTAGAAAAATTCTTCATGCCATTTATTCATTACACGGACCACTCAACAATACATATATACCAAAACATCCAAAATATGTGTGTCAAGATACAAATGGTACCAATTGCCACACATTTGTTTCAACATATTGTCCACAAAGTAATAATTATTTCTTACAAAATAATGGAACGAAAATACTTTCACCTCTGAATATCATTGAGATACCTCGCCTTTACAAAATACAAGTAGATCAATCTAGCTCATTTTTACCATAGTTTCAGCACTACTCTAATTCCCAGCCAATACTGCTCTCATTCAAGTGTTTGATATCCCATTATGTCACATGTGTCGCTAATTTATTATGTGTTCCTCAATATGGCAAAAAATTTAATTCATTGATTAATCTATGACATTTATATCAAGAATCACATATTTGTACCTCAAATCTAAACAAACTTCTCATCCCCTCACACTCCACAACAGGAATAGAGTTACTACATAGTCAAACATCAGAGGCATAGAGAGAATTTAAAAAAATTAAATATAGAAATTACATTACATAGAAGTACAACATTATTCTTATTAGCACCCTAAAACGTCTCATTAGCATGTCAGGTTTTTTTCAATTTTAGATTAACTTCAAGTTTTTTATTTTATTTTGTAAATACAAAGAACAAGTAGAACCTCTACCAGCTATCCATACTATTAATACCAAATGCCTAATTAAGTGTGTAAACCATTTAAACTTTTCAAAATATTTTAAGTACAAATAAAATCCTTTACACAGTAATGGAAAACATTTTTCAAAACTTACCAAAAAATGCAGTAGTCAGTTCTAAACTAATACACAATACCAGTATTTTTCAAAGAAAATTTTATGACCTTAACTTTAGATTATCTTCTGTTTATACTGCTACCAAAAATTAAAAGAAATTATTTCTTTAACTCAACAGGCACATACTGCTTTATTGTTCAACAGAAGGTACAATGCACTTACAAGTTGACTGCAATAAAAATAATTCTACTCTTCACAATAGTACACATCTGCTCATTCAACTCAGCTTTATCTTCTAAGAACTAAATTATTTGTATTCATTTAATTAATTCTGAAAAATCACTAATTTTGTCACTTGTTTTCGTTATATTAAAACCTATGACAGAATCTTTTGCCTTCCCTTATTAGTCTTTTCAGTCACACATTTATAATTTTCCATGGTCTCACTTCATGTTTGGATGTTTCACAGGCCTCAGAGAAATTCCCCATGTCACTGAAGCTTTAAATGCATAGTTTAGTAACTGACAATGTGTCTTCGACTTCTCAGTGGTAGGAAGTAGATCACTCACATATACAATTAATTTAGTACTCAGTTCTGCCCCCTGTATATCTAAAGCCCATATGAACACTAAGACTGAAACATTCAACCCAAAGGGTACTCCTTTGTACTGGTGACATTTGCCTTGAAAAAGAAAACCTGTGTATTTAACATACTCCTTAGCTAATGGAACCTCTCAGTAACCCATAGCTGCATCAAAGCTGCACATATATTGAACATGAAGAAATATGAGTAATTTGTCTATATTTTCATGTTTATCAGTTTTCTCTTTGACTGTGCTGTTCAACATCTGAGCATCTATGACCCCCTCACTCCGTAATCTTTCTTCTTCACTGTTATGAGAGTGTTTTTGCAATGACTCTCATTCCTTACAGTAACACCCCATTGTTTCACCCCATCAAGTTCCATTGCAACTGCCTTTCTACAGGCAACTGGTATTAGGTAGGGTTTGATGAAAAATGTTTCATGTGGTTTGCCAGCCAATTTGCATTCTAAATTCAGAACCCTTCCAGGTTTTTCTGAAAATACTCTTCTGTTTGTCTACAACACTTGTGTCAACTGATGTCGTTGCCGCTCTGTTACTGCTTGTACTTCCTTTATTTTATTTAAAATAGTCTTAGCATTGTTTTCCTCCTCCTTTTGTTGACCCCAATCATACCCTACATGTAGATTGACATTACTTCTCCAACAAGAATGACTGTCGTCAGGTGACCTACTAAAGACTCCCCTTGAAGCAACAATTTTACTTTTACAGTTCTCTCTCCAATCTTCAGTTTTAAAGAACATCCCTCAAAATTTATTTTTTGTCCATATTCATTTAACCAGTCCAAACCAAGGATAATTTTCGTACACATATTAGGGATCATCAGCAACCAGTGTTCCAGTGGTATTCCGTCTAAGGTAACTGTGCAACCACTATGCTCCCTAATGGGCTTACTCAGTGTCCTGATAGTTCCAACTATCTTCAAGCCTGATACCAGTACTTGAGCCATATCCTCGATATCCTTCAACAGTTCAATGGAATGTTTGTGAAATGCACTGATCTCAGCCACATTATCTACTAAAGCTTTTAATTTTATCCTGTACATTTCCACCTATGCTACTGTTTGCCCTAGAATCTCATTTTCTTCGCCATCCTTTTTCTGCAGTAAATGCTTTTCTATATCTTCTTGGGTCACCAATCACCTTTCCAACTTTGTATAAGTGAATCTTCAGCCCTTTTCTCGTAACATTAAGTTCTTTTATTTCCACTTTACAATGTTCCACTTCTATCCCCGCTTATCACATCCTTCTTTTACAAACCATGAAAACGCAAACTTCCTCTTCTCATCTTCAGAATTATTTGTTTATGGACTGAATAGTTCTGCAACACCCAAGCTCTCATCTGCCACTTCATCACCTATCCACATTCAGCCACAACCTGTTGCATCACAGACTCATCCCAAACATATAGTTCAGGCTCTCCTTCAGTACTTTCATCACTACTTTCTTCATCGTCATCAATGCTGTCATTACCTCTATCTCCCCTATTGCCTTCATTATCTACTATATTCTCATTTTCTTCTTCCCTACTCCAGTGGAATATTATTGAATTTTAAACAGCCTGGCATGCCTGTACTTGGTGGCTATCAGCACTATGGAAAAGGGGACCTTAGTTGTGTCAGGGTTAAAGGCGGTGTAGCAATGTTCATCACTGATGCATTCCACTTCTCAATTGTGCCCATAACCACAACACTACAAGTGGTTGCTGTTCAGATAGTGGTCCATATTGCTGTCACAGTGTGATCTGTGTGCCTACTGCCCCATGTGCCCATTGCCAGTGATGTCCTAACACATCATCTTGATGAACTACCTTGTCCCTTGCTGCTTTTAGGGGACTTTAATGCACCTTATGTGCTGTGGCATTCATCTATTATTGAATAATATATAACACCTCTTGATCACAGGTAAATGTTCCATCAAATTGTCTTTCAAATCAGTATCATCCAATGATTGATCTGAATACTTCAATCCTTTAGGCAAATGTTAACAATATTATTTCACAGATTTAACAGTGTCTTAGTAAATGTCCTTTTTACATCCTTTGACTTCTGATGACTACTTTCCAAGGAACTCTTTTGTAAATTTGTGAAAATTTTCATAACTTTCTGATAGGTCTCAACCCCACTTAATACTATCCACCTTTAATAAAGCCCTTGATAGGCAAAGCTTGTCTTTTTCTGACCATTATACCACTCCTCACCCATTTATAAATGCCATGGATATAAACTCCCCTTAGGTTCAAAGACTAGATTGGAAAGATATGTTTCTCTTACAGGTACAACTTTTGGCTTCATTACTATACCATTTCCTTCTGCTTTCCTCTCTAGATTATCCACAGGTCCCAGCACTTCTAATGTGACTTCCCCAAACTCCTTAACTTTTATCTCCGTATTCATTTGTGTCATCAAGGATCGTATGACCATAAATATTTTATTTAATCTTTTCCTTTCTGACATTTGTTTACTTGGTACCCGAACTTGATATATAACACACATACATAGGGGTGAGGAACAGATATGCCGTTTATGAACAGAGAATTCAGATATTAATTTATGCTACATCTAATATCAAATAGTAAAAATAATATATATGTTTGTTGCTGTGTTGCAGTGTCAGATGCTAACAGTAGATTTGAACGTAGAAGTATATACAGATACAAAAGATCTATTAATCTGTCACTCCTCATTACACTGTCAATTCAGAAGATGTCGAGTTCTTGCCACTTTAAAAGTTTGTAGATGGCAAATACACAAAAATGGGTCACTCCCTTAATGTTCAAACTTAAGTACACCCGCCACTGGAGCTCTGGAGAGGGGTACTTGCATCCATTGGCAGCAGCATAATCATTCATGGCAGCTGTAGAAAATGCAGAGGTGTAACTGATGGCATGCGTATTTGAAAGTGTGTCGATTGGATAATGACCAATACTGCACCATCCAATTCTCTTTTTAATTTTCTTGTATTTTCATCTACCCCTTTTTTGAATTCTAGCATCACTTTTTTCTAATTTTGATTCCAGATCGTTTTTTGTATCATCATGGCTCTCTTTTGACATCCCCCATCTAATCAGTAAGATCATTTCTTTAACCTTGCATTGCCCCTAGCAAGTGACTCCATCAGTTCAGTGTATTACTTGACTTTACTTTTGTTTCCATTGATATCTGATGTCCCATTATGCTCTGCTAAAGTCCATTTCTGCACCTTCTATGATAGAACCCTGAAAACTGTCATCAATTTCTTGTTTTGTTTAAGTTCCTAATTCCAGTTCTGATATAATTCTGCAAAATGGTACTAAAATTTCCAACATTTCTCTGAACTTTACACTCATAACTGCAAGTTCAGTAATATATGGAAATTCTTAGCACAGTGCACTTATTACATGTACAGTCAACAATCATATTATGCTGAGACTAAAGTCTTGTCATGGCATAATCGTCACGTGTAATGTTCCACCCAGTCTCTTTCTGCCTTAACAGTAATTTAAAATGAAAATGTTCCAAAGTATTTGAATATTTAAACATTCAATAATATTCAGCCACTTTAAACATTTACGTGAGTATGGTATTAATGACCTGTGTAAAACCTAGATGAAAGACAGTTGGACAGTAACTAGGTTAAGTAGTTTTTACGAGGGCAGTTCAATAAGTAATGCAACACATTTTTTTTCTCGGCCAATTTTGGTTGAAAAAACCGGAAATTTCTTGTGGAATATTTTCAAACATTCCCACTTTGTCTCGTATAGTTTCATTGACTTCAGACAGGTAGCAGCGCTGCATGGAGCTGTTAAAATGGCGTCTGTAACGGATGTGCGTTGCAAACAACGGGCAGTGATCGAGTTTCTTTTGTCGGAAAACCAGGGCATCTCAGATATTCATAGGCGCTTGCAGAATGTCTACGGTGATCTGGCAGTGGACAAAAGCATGATGAGTCGTTGGGCAAAGCGTGTGTCATCATCGCCGCAAGGTCAAGCAAGACTGTCTGATCTCCCGCGTGCGGGCTGGCCGTGCACAGCTGTGACTCCTGCAATGGCGGAGCGTGCGAACACACTCGTTCGAGATGATCGACGGATCACCATCAAACAACTCAGTGCTCAACTTGACATCTCTGTTGGTAGTGCTGTCACAATTGTTCACCAGTTGGGATATTCAAAGGTTTGTTCCCGCTGGGTCCCTCGTTGTCTAACCGAACACCATAAAGAGCAAAGGAGAACCATCTGTGCGGAATTGCTTGCTCGTCATGTGGCTGAGGGTGACAATTTCTTGTCAAAGATTGTTACAGGCGATGAAACATGGGTTCATCACTTCGAACCTGAAACAAAACGGCAATCAATGGAGTGGCGCCACACCCACTCCCCTACCAAGAAAAAGTTTAAAGCCATACCCTCAGCTGGTAAAGTCATGGTTACAGTCTTCTGGGACACTGAAGGGGTTTTTCTGTTCGATGTCCTTCCCCATGGTCAAACGATCAACTCTGAAGTGTATTGTGCTACTCTTCAGAAATTGAAGAAACGGCTTCAGCGTGTTCGTAGGCACAAAAATCTGAACGAACTTCTCCTTCTTCATGACAACACAAGACCTCACACAAGTCTTCGCACCCGAGAGGAGATCACAAAACTTCAGTGGACTGTTCTTCCTCATGCACCCTACAGCCCTGATCTCGCACCGTCGGATTTCCATATGTTTGGCCCAATGAAGGACGCAATCCGTGGGAGGCACTATGCGGATGATGAAGAAGTTATTGATGCAGTACGACGTTGGCTCCGACATCGACCAGTGGAATGGTACCGTGCAGGCATACAGGCCCTCATTTCAAGGTGGCGTAAGGCCGTAGCATTGAATGGAGATTACGTTGAAAAATAGTGTTGTGTAGCTAAAAGATTGGGGAATAACCTGGTGTATTTCAATGCTGAATAAAACAACCCCTGTTTCAGAAAAAAAAAATGTGTTGCACTACTTATTGAACTGCCCTCGTATGTTACAATTATTCATAGTTGATTAATCATCTTCATTATAATCTTAAATAATTATAATCAGTGTCAATAAATGATATAATGATAAAATCTTTATACTACAATGTATAATTGTATCAAAGTCAGTAACCTCAAACTTGTAAAATCTTCACAAATCACCAATTTTGTAAGTGCAAACAACTGGTTCCTAGTTCACCATTAGGAAGCATATATGAATCCAGTTACTGCGTATCATACAAATAACATATTAACAAAAAGCAGTTCTGTTTCAAAAGAAAAAAATAGTTTTGTATAGTAAAGTTATATCTTTGTTCCTATCAACTGACCATTCTATGAGCTAATGACATCATTTAACACCACTACAATAACCAGCTCTCTCAGCAGACCAAATCAAAATGTTGACATTCTTGAAAGTGAATGTGTGAAGTGTAAATATAATTCAGCAGCATTGGAACATTCTACAGTCACTTTTACAAAGTACTAATTACTTCAACTTTAAACTCACTGATACTTTCCAGTGATATCTGCACAGTACCATTTTATGTTCTGAAAATGCTCTATTCTAGTTTGTGACATAAAAAGAAAACAAAGTCTGCAGGCAAGGACACATAGTTATTATTCACTTTTTAGCATAATTAAGAGAGAGATTGCAATGAATATATAAAACAAAGCTGAGTCCTGTTTATCAAACAATACACGATTTGTGGATATCTGTTCCAATAACAAATGTACAATGTATACAGTTAAATTTGTGGTGTGGGAGTCGATTGTGTTTCACACAGTAGTTAAGATCATAAGACCTTTCTCCTTGATTGTAGCATTGTGATTAGGCTATTCTTCTCCAAAAACAAATTACAAGGGTGTACTGGAAAGTAAATCCTCCAGTTTTTTACATGAAAACTCTTAAAGCATTGTAAATAAAAAACGTTATTAACATTCTACATCTTTATTCTTTATGTCTACATACTCCAGCTCTCTTTTGCTAGAGGGCTCCAAATCATAGCGTGTAACACAGCAGCATGTAACATCAACTATGTTGGTGCATGAGAAACAGTATGCTGTAATCGAGTTGCATATTCAAAGATCTCATAAATGCATGGAGCACCCTCTCCATCAGACTGACAATGCCAGACCACACACAAGCACTGTGAATTTGAAACAATCTGACTCCTTGCATTCACTGTCATCTATCATCCTTCATACAGTTCCAACTTGGCCCTATCTGATATTCAATCTGTTTCCAAAACTTGAAGAACATCTCCAAGAACTTCAATTTCATAATGATGAAGCAATGCAGACAGAGTTGAGGTTGTGGCTTGGTCAGCAAAGTCCAACATTTCACAGTGATGACATTAATATACTGGTCTCTCAATGGGAGAAACATATTATTTGCCAGGGTGATTACAATGAGGAATAAATACATAAACATGAAAAGAATAAATATTTAGAATGTTAATAATATTGTTTTAATTAAACAGATTTAAGAGTTTTCATGTAAAAATCAGAAGTATTATTTTTCAGCATGCCCTTATGTAAAATCCTGATCATTAACATCATTTCAGGTTCATCTGTTTTTTATCCATCAAAATCACTATGCCAGTAAAACACTTCATCATACCACAAAACATGTACATGCCGAAATGTCCAAAGTATCTGTGTTGAGAAGGACTTGGCATGAAATGCTACCAGTAAAAGCATAATGAATACATGTTTTTTTCAACATATTATATTAAACTCAAGACATTTCAATTCATTCTCTATGTTTAAAAAAAAATTACAATATTTTCACAAACTTTAACATTCACACAGTAACTGTATTCAAAAATAATACAATGAATACAAAAACTGATATTAGTCTTGACCTCTGTATTTACTAATTTTCAGAAGGATGAAGGTTGCAGTAGGTACTGGGAGATGAAGAAGCTTGCATGGGATACAGTAGCATGGAGAGCTGCATCAAACCAGTCTCTGGTTTGAAGAAAACAACAACAAACATACTGCCATACACATTTCATCTTTACTCCATTTTCTCAAAGACCCTTTTTTACTATGTGATTAATCTCACATAGTGTGTACTCTGCCCCCTGCACCAACCTACAATGTCCCTTATGTTCTGTGTTCCTGGTGTTGACTGATCGTCCAGTCATTCCAACATAAACTTTTCCACATGTACATGGTATGCGGTATATTCCCGACATTGCAAGTGGGTCCATTTTCTCCTTTGCCAATCTGAGACACTCTTTGATCTTCTTTGTTGATTTGTAAGTAGTTTTTACAGTGTGTTTGCATAATATATGACCAATTCCATCTGTCACTCCCGAAATTTGTGGCAGAAAGGCTGCAGACACCAGAAAAAATCTGCTGATGAAGAAGCACACTTTTGGAAAATCTTGTTTCTTTCGTAGCTTCTGAAAGCTGATCTTTTTACAGTCAGCATATTTTCATTGCATTCAGTGGACAAAGATATGGCCTGCAGCTATTCAGTTATTAATGGACATAAAATATTAATTTCAAGGACATTTGTTGTTACATGGTGGTTGTAGGTTGCTGTGGAGGATCATGGTATGATATTCAAAAGTTTTCTGTGGCTAGATGAAACTTAGGTTAATGCTAGCAAAGCTCAAACTGTACAGAAAAAACTTTTAAAATCAGATTATGACAGCAACGTGAACTGAGTTTTTCCATTGCTGTACGTGCAGCACTCTCTGTAATTGAAGAGGAGAGCTTGCTGTTGACTGATTATCACATTGTGAATACTTCCTTCATATTATAATTATTAATATATTGGTAAATTATTCTGTTGCTCATTGTCAAAGAAGTTAAAAATGCAAACATGGAGCAACAAAAAGGAAAACAGTGAATGTGTGACAGAATTGCAAAAAAAAAAAAAAAAAAAAAAAAAAAAAAAAAAAAAAAAAAAAAAAAAAAAAAAAAAAAAAAAAACATTTCTGTTGTCAAGTATATCTAGGATATGTCAGCATATTATACATGTAATAGCTTTTCTCAGTTTTTCAAGTTCATGTATTAAAGCAGTTACTGTAAATAAATTTAGGTGTACTGTCAGAAACATCATAAAGTTGCATTTTTTATGTTTGCTGCTAGGATATGTGAGTCACAGCAACTGGGGTGCAATATGCCACATTGAGCAACATTACCACCTGCCCCCATGAACTGTCAGTACCAACCATTTGTCTCATAGACCATAAATTGAATAGCAGTAAGCATTTTTGATCAAAAGGTGTCCATCACTGGCCATCTTCCGCACTTGAGTTGAAAAGTCAAGCACAGCCCACGAGGCCAAACACCACTCAGCTTGCTAAAGTTAGTGGGCGGTGGGAAGAGGGGGGGGGGGCAGGGGGTAATGAATACCATTTTCAGGCTACTGGAACTTCTTGGAAGTACTAAACATTGGGCACATGTCAGCATTGATTGAAGATTTGAAGAATCTGTGATTTCGAATTTGGTTAATGGAAAACACTGTAAGTCTGCATTGCGTGCTGTGTAAAGTAAGAACTTTGGCTGAACTGCTTGACTTCTATGTTACAAGTCTCTGTTTGGTACACAGTATTATACAGTTCATCAGATTGAAAATTTGATTGACTGGATGTAAGCTTTACTGTGAGACACCATTAGTTTCATGATCAAATTTTCAAAATTTTTGTATGTTTTAGAATATCATTGTAATCTGTTGTTAATTTGTCAGGTTTCTTTTGATTTTTCCATCCAGTGTGTTTGAATATACAAACAAATTTTCCAAAGTAAATTACCACCTGAAATCCCTAATACAGAAACATACACTGAAGAGCCAAAGAAACTGGTACACCTGCCTAACATCATGTAGGGCCCCCACGAACAAACAGAAGTGCCGCAACAGGATGTGGCATGGACTCAACTAATGTCTGAAGTAGTGGTGGAGGGAGTTGATACCATGAATCCTACAGGGCTGTCCATAAATCCGTAAGAGTACGAGGGAGTGGAGATCTCTTCTGAACAGCACATTGCAAGGGATCCCAGATATGCTGAATAATGTACATGTCTGGGGAGTTTGGTGGCCAGTGGAAGTGTTTAAACTCAGAAGAGTGTTCCTGGAGCCACTCTGTAGCATTTCTGGGTGTGTAGAGTGTCTCATTGTCCTGCTGGAATTGCCCAATTTCATCGGAAAGCACAATGGACACGAATGGATGCAGGTGATGTATGTAAGCTCTTCAGCAATGTGACATATATTAATGCAGACAGTCAAAAAAGAGAAGATTTCACTACCCATCGATTGCACAGAAACATGAAAGGGAAAGTAGCACTGTGCGATGCAATCATGGAACAATTAAACCGAAATCAGCCAGGCTTAGTGCAGCCTCCAATTGTAGCAGCAGCAGCAATGGAATCACCAATTTCAAATGAAGAGCATATTACTCCAATGACTTCAGGAAGTGTTGAAGCGGCAAGAAGAGGATCCCCATCTAGCCTAGTTGCAGTTCCTCAAATTACAACTCCAAAAATTACAGCAGAAATGCCATCACACTACAAGTCAACTCGCCCAACACGAAACAGGAAAGAACCACAACGTTTTTTATGGTAAGTGATTCCAGTGAAATGTTGATTTCATCTTCTAAAACATCACTCTGGAAAGAAAACTTCAATTGTAAAAGTGTTAAAAATGATATGCCATATGCAGCTGTCAAACATAAGGTAGGCCAAAGCAACCTAGTAAATAAGTCATCGTCGAAATTTATGCTCCTGCACCAAAATGTACAATCCTTATCAAATAAAGTTAGTGAGATAGAAATATTGTTATCAGATGAACTAAAAGAAGTGTCTGTTATATGTGTTAGTGAGCACTGGTTATCCGAAAATGTGTTACATCACACAAGGATAGAGGGCTTTACCCTTTTATCTTTTTTTTGTAGGAAAACCTCCATGCATGGAAGAACATGCATATATGTTAGAGAGGACGTCAAACATGAAAATTTAAAGTTCACTAACCAGCTAGGGGAAGAGCAAAACTTCGAAATTTCTGCTACACAACTGACAAATTTAAATATAGTTGTTATTTGCATATATAGAAGCCCAGATGGAAACGTAACTACTTTCATTAAAAATCTTGAGAAGGCACTTAACAGTATAAAAATAGTTAGTAAAACAACCATCATATGTGACGACTTTAATATAGATTTCAACAAGAACTCAAAAGACAGATTGAACCTTGAGGCCTTATTAAAAACCTACAATATACATACAACTATCAAATCCCCCACCAGAGACACCAAATTGTCAAGGAGTGCTATAGATCAGATACTAATAAATACAGATAAATATTTATACAAATATGAATACAGGTTTCAGTGATCATTATGCACAGTTTATTGAATTCCCAGTAGAGACTGCAGGAAATACTGAACAACAAATGACAAGAAAAGGTAGAAATTTTAGCAAGCACAACCTAGAACACTTCAGGCACTTACTGAAAAAAGAAACATGGAATGATAAAGACAACTATGAGGACACATGTAAAAAGTTTGACATGTTCATGGAAATATTCTCCCATTATTTCAATATTTCTTTTCCAGTTAAAAACCAAACATTAAAAACTAAAAAAAGAAATGTTACATGGCTGATGAAAGGCATTAAAATATCGTGTACTGAAAAGAGGAGACTTCATGAAATCTCAAAAACACAAAATGTTACAGAAGAATTTCTGGTGCATTTCAAGAATTATAAGAGAGTGCTTCACAAAGTCATAAAAGAATCTAAAAAACAACAAATGATCAACATATAAAAATGGCCAGGAACAAAATGAAAGCCATGTGGAAGATAGTCAGAGAACAAGTAGGAAATGAGACCTCCCAAAATGTAAATCTCCAGGTAATCCAAGATGGCAAAAAAATTACAAATCCAGAAGAAGTAGCCAATGCTTTTAATACATAATTTGCAAATATTAGTGAAAAATTACTATCTGACATAAAATCTTCAAATAAAAATCCTGCTACGACACCATCAAATCGAAATAGAAACTGCAACTCCCTATTTCTTACTCCAACCAATCCTAAGGAAATTATACTATCAATTAGAGAGTTAAAAACAAATTTTCAACAGGTGTGGATGAGATTCCAGATTATGTCATTAAAAATGTGGGGGACCTCATTGCAATACCATTAGCCCACATTTTCAACAGTTCATTAACAAATGGAGTCTTTCCTTCCTGCTTAAAGACAGTGAAACTAAAACCACTGTTCAAAAAGGGTAAGAAAGAAGACATAGCCAATTATAGACCTATTGCCTTGCTATCTACATTTTCGAAAATACTAGAAAAAATTTTTCATAAGAGGTTGCTAGATTTTCTAGAAAAGTGCAAAATATTATCCACAACTCAACATGGCTTCCGGAAAGGCCGATCAACAGAAACAGCAATATATGAATTTCTGGGTGAAGTACTCGAAAAAATTGATAGTGGAAAAAAAGTAACTGACATATGCCTTGATCTGTCTAAGGCTTTTGACATCATAGACCACACTCTATTGCTGCAGAAGCTTGAAAGAATTGGTATTAGAGGTATGCCTAACAGCTGGCTTAGATCATATCTTACTGACCGCAAGCAAGTAGTAGAAATATATTTTCACAAAGAAAATAAATCAACAAGACACTATTCTGATTATAAAGCAGTAAAATATGGAGTACCACAGGACTCGGTACTGGGCCCCATCCTATTTTTGATATATATGAACAACCAACCAGTACCATAGCACTATCCAGTTTGCAGATGACACAAGCATATTAGTCAGTGGGAAGACTGCAGAGATACTACAGACAAGACTGTCTGAGGCATTAACAAATGTTGTAAACTGGTTCAACCAAAACAAACTAATAATAAATAAAAGCAAAACAGTAGCATTAAATTTTCATAATGTCAAGAGAAACATTGAAGAGGATATAGGAATTCAGATGTCAGACATGGATATTGCAAGTGTGCTTAATACAAAATTTCTGGGGGTCTGGCTACAGGATAATCTTAGATGGGAAACTCACATTGACAACATATTAAAGAAGCTAAGTACCATGTGTTATTTAATGAGAGTGCTAGAAAACTGCTGTCATAAGGACTGTCTAATGACAGTTTACTATTCTAATACACATTCTGCCCTAAAATATGGGATCACTTTTTGGGGTAACTCACCATCCTGCCTAAAACTCTTCAGGATGCAAAAAAGAATAGTGAGAATCATGGCTAGAATAAAAAGGAACAAACCATGTAGACCATTATTTAAAAGGATTTGGATTCTTCCCCTTCCATGTATTTTCCTATTTGAAAGTGCAATGTTTATAAAGAAATATACAATAACAAATCCTAGTATCCTCCCCAAAAATGAAAATGTTCATCATCATAATACAAGACAGAAAACTGACTTTCATGTACTCCATACAAAAACCAGTTTGTGCCAAAAAGGAACATTACACCTTGGAAAAATTATCTACAATAAATTGCCAAGAGAAATTAAAGTAAAGACTGATGTAAAAAATTTTAAAGCAGCATTAAAAGAATATCTGTTGACACATTGCTTTTATAGTGTGGAAGAGTTCCTCCAAAATCCTCGAGAGTCTAAGTGATGATTATGCAAATACTGTAACCATTAATATTGGCCTATAAATACATTCAGATGTAATTCTGAAGTTTCTAATGGGGTTCAAGTATAAGTTGTATACCGACTTGCCCAGTATATGAAGTAAAATTCTGTGAATGTAATTCTCTAGTGTACATGTCAATTCATAGTGTAGAAGAGTTCCTCAAAAATCCTTAGAGCTTAAGTGAGGATCATGCAAATACTGTAATTGTTAATATTGGCTTATGCATGTATTCAGTTGTAAACTTCAAGTTTCTAATGTGGTTTAATTATAACTTACTCATTGGCTTGCCCAGTATATGAAGTGCTGTAAAATTTTGTGAACATAATTGTCTAGTTTCTAAAGTGTTTTAATTGTAAGATATACTTTGACCTGTCCAATATCTGATGTGCTATACTGTACATGTAAGATTTACTGGACCAATAAATACAATACAATACATTACAATACAACGATCAGGCAGGATGCTTATGTACATCACGTGTCAGACTCATGTCTAGATGTATCAGGGGTCCCATATCATTCCAACTGCACATGCCACATTCCATTAGAGAGCCTCCTCCAGATTGAACAGTCCCCTGCTGACATGCAGTGTCCATCAATTCATGAGGTTGTCTCCATACCCATACACATCCATCTGCTTGATACAGTTTGAAACGAGACTTGTCTGACCAGGTAACATGTTTCCAGTCATCAACACTCCAATGTTGGTGTTGATGGGTGCATGAGAGGCATAAAGCTTTGTGTCATCCAGTCATCAAGTGTATACAAGTGGACCTTCAGCTCCGAAAGCCCATATTGATGATGTTTCTCTGAATGGTTTGCATGTTGGCACTTGTTGATGGCCCAGCATTAAAATCTGCAGCAATTTGTTGAAGGGTTGCGGTTCTGTCACACTGAACAATTCTCCTCAGTTGTCATTGGTCCATGATCTTGCAGGGTCTTTTTCCGGTGGCAACAATGTTGTAGATTCTGATGTTTCACCAGATTCCTGATATTCACAGTACACTCATGAAATGATCATATGGGAAAATATCCAGTGCATTGATACCTCGAAGTTGCTGTGTCCCATCACTCATGCACCAACTATAACACCATGTTCAATCTTACTTAAATCTTGACAACCTGCCACTGTTGCTGCAGTAACCTATCTCACAACTGCGCAGGACACTTGTTGTCTTATTTAGACACTGCCAACTGCAGCACCATATTCTGCGTGTTTACATATCTCTGTCTTTGAATATGCATGCCTGTACCAGTTTCTTTGGTGATTCAGTGTAAACATGTAGTGAAATTACAAAGGAGGTGAGCACAATATTATTTTGATAGAGCACTGACACTATTGTAAATATTGTTAATTGTGTATTATTAGAACTTAACATTTAATTTAATTTGCATTTTTAACAATTTTATTTAATCATTCAACTTTTCACTACATTCCTAAACATATGAGACTATTTACAACTGAGATAACTTTTAAAGGAACATGTTACCCACATTACAGTGCTGTTCATTTACTACCAAAAACTACGTGTTTACGGAAATATTTATCATATTTTCTAATTACTGTAATGCCATCTATATCTTTACTGTTTTCTTCATTTCTTTGCTTGTTAGTTGTTAAGCACATTTGCAAAAATTACCTGTTACTAAGACAATGACTCAAACTTAAGTCCTAACAACAAATGAAAAGGACATTAACTACACACTTCGTATGCCGGACTGCAGTATAGAAACTTCTATTGTTCCAGAATGACTGCCTTCAACATTCTTATGCTGCCCTCGTCTAATCTGAGGGGAGAACATAATTATAATGGGATATTTCACCTATTATAGGAAATACAATATTTCACTTACCTTATGGAACTTGTTGTAAAAGTGGCATGTTACATTACATTAAGTGAAAGCACAAAAGACACTCCACACACACACACACATACACATATCTTCATAAAAAACACATAGTTAATAAAATGAATACAGTTGATAACACCCTTGTACAACCCATGCACGTCAGTTTTGGACATGACTCTCCCAGGCTTATTGCACTGTGCTGCAGGGGAAGTGTTAACATACAGCTGGCAGATCAGCTACAATGTTACCTATCTCACTGTTGGATGCTGTGAGTAATACACATTAAATTATCACATGCTGTGGCCATCCAACAGTGAGATAGATAACTCTCTAGTGGATATGCTGCCTCTGTGTTAACACACTGCCTGTAGCTCAGTACTGTGTGACAAGCTTGAGAGAGTCATGTCCAATGCTGATATGCATGAATGATATGAGGATGTGATTAGCTGTATGTGTTTTATCAACTATGTGTTTCTTATCAATATATGTGTATGTGTGGAGTGTCTTTTTGTGCTTCTACTTAATGTAATGTAACATGGCACTTTTTACAACAAGTTGCATAAGGTAGGTAAGATTTTATATCTTCATGTTCTCCTATTGGGTCAGATGATGCCAGTGTTAAGACCGGTCATCATCAAAAAATTAAAGTTTCTATACTATAATCATGGGCTATGAAGTGTTTTCACACGTGTGTCTTACAAAATAAAATAAAAGCAGAATAATGTGTATGTTCTACAGGGTTATTTATTTAGTTAACCAGTTCTTTGTCTACTAGGCCATTGTAATTGTAAACTGTCGAAGCTGCGTTGGTAAAGTACCGGAACTTCAAGCGCTGATAGAAAGCACCAAAGCTGAAATTGTTGTAGGTATGGAAAGTGGGCTGAAGCCAGAGCTAAATTCTGCCAAAACTTTTACAAAGGCACAGACGGTGTTTAGAAAGGATAGACTGCATGCAACCGGTGGTGGCATGTTTGTCGCTGTTAGTAGTAGTTTATCCTGTAGTGAAATAGAAGTGGATAGTTCCTGTGAATTATTATGGTTGGAGGTTATACTCAACAACCGAGCTAGGTTAATAATTTCCTCCTTTTACCAACCTCCCATCTCAGCAGCATCAGCAGCAGAACAACTGAGAGAAAATCTGGAATACATTTCACATAAATTTCCTCAGCATGTTATAGTCTTAGGTGGAGATTTCAGTTTACCAGATATAGACTGGGACACTCAGATATTTAGGATAAGTGGCAGGGACAGAGCATTGAGTGACAATATACTGAGTGCACTATCCAAAAATTACCTTGAGCAATTAAACAGAGAACCGACTCGTGGAGATAACATCTTGGACCTACGGATAACAAACAGACCCGAACTTTTTGACTCTGTAAGCGCAGAACAGGGAATCAGTGATCATAAGGCTGTTGCAGCATCCCTGAATATGGAAGTAAATAGGAATATAAAAAAAGGGAGGAAGGTTTATCTGTTTAGCAAGAGTAATAGGAGGCAGATTTCAGACTACCTAACAGATCAAAACAAAAATTTCTGTTAAAACACTGACCATGTTGAGTGTTTATGGCAAAAGTTCAAGGCAATTGTAAAATGTGTTTTAGACAGGTATGTGCCGAGTAAAACTGTGAGGGATGGGAAAAATCCACCGTGATTCAACAAGAAAGTTAGGAAACTACTGCAAAAGTAAAGAGAGATTCACTGCAAGTTTAAACGCAGCCAAACCCTCTCAGACAAACAGAAGCTAAACGATGCCAAAGTTAGCATTAGGAGGGCTATGCATGAAGCATTTAGTGAATTTGAAAGTAAAATTCTATGTATCAACTTGACAGAAAATCCTAGGAAGTTCTAGTCTTACATTAAATCAGTAAGTGGATCGAAACAGCATATCCAAACACTCTGGGATGATAATGGCATTGAAACAGAGGATGACATGCATAAAGCTGAAATACTAAACACCTTTTTCCAAAGCTGTTTCACAGATGAAGACCGCACTGCAGTTCCTTCTCTAAGTCACCGCTCGAACGAAAAAATTGCCGACATCGAAATAAGTGTCCAAGGAATAGAAAAGCAACTGAAATCATTCAGCAGAGGAAAGTTCACTGGACCTGATGGGATAACAATTCGATTCTACACAGAGTACGTGAAAGAACTTGCCCCCATTCTAACAGCCGTGTACCGCAAGTCTCTAGAGGAATGGAAGGTTCCAAATGATTGGAAAAGAGCACAGGTAGTCTCAGTTTTCAAGAAGGGTCGTCGAGCAGATGCGCAAAACTGTAGGCCTATATCTCTGACATTGATCTGTTGTAGAATTTTAGAACCTGTTTTTTGCTTCTGTATCATGTCATTTCTCGAACCCCAGAATCTACTCTGTAGGAATCAACATGGATTCCGGAAACAGCGATCGTGTGGTACCTAACTCGTTTTATTTGTTCATGAGACCCAGAAAATATTAGATACAGGCTCCCAAGTAGATGCTATTTTCCTTGACTTCCGGAAGGCATTTAATACAGTTCCGCACTGTTGCCTGATAAACAAAGTAAGAGCCTACAGAATATCAGACCAGCTGTGTGGCTGGACTGAAGAGTTTTTAGCAAACAGAACACCGCATGTTGTTCTTAATGGAGAGACGTCTACAGATGTTAAAGTAACCTCTGGCGTACCACAGGGGACTGTTATGGGACCATTGCTTTTCACAATATACATAAATGACCTAATAGATAGTGCCGAAAGTTCGATCCGGCTTTTCGCGGATGATGCTGTAGTATACAGAGAAGTTGCAGCATTAGAAAATTGCAGTGAAATGCCGGAAGATCTGCAGCGGATAGGCACTTGGTGCAGGGAGTGGCAACTGACCCTTAACATAGACAAATGTAATGTATTGCGAATACATAGAAAGAAGGATCAATTATTGTATGATTGTATGATAGCGGAGCAAACACTGGTAGCAATTACTTCTGCAAACTATCTGGGAGTATCCGTACGGAACAATTTGAAGTGGAATGATCATATAAAACTAATTGTTGGTAAGGCGGGTGCCAGGTTGAGATTCATTGGGAGAGTCCTTAGAAAATGTAGTCCATCAACAAAGGAGGTGGCTTACAAAACATTCGTTCAGCCTATACTTGAGTATTGCTCATCAGTGTGGGATCCATACCGAGTCGGGTTGACAGAGAAGATCCAAAGAAGAGCTGCGCGTTTCATCACAGGGTTATTTGGTAAGTTGCGTTATGGAGATGTATAGCAAACTCAAGTGGCAGACTCTTCAAGAGAGGCGCTCTGCATCGAAGTGTAGCTTGCTGTCCAGGTTTTGAGAGGGTGCGTTTCTGGATGAGGTATCGAATATATTGCTTCCCCCTACTTATACCTCCTGAGGAGATCACAAATGTAAAATTAGAGAGATTCAAGCATGCATGGAGGCTTTCTGGCAGTTGTTCTTCCTGGAACCATATGCGAGTGGAACAGGAAAGGGAGGTAATGACAGTGGCATGTGAAGTGCCCTCCGCCACACACCGATGGGTGGCTTGCGGAGTATAAATGTAGATGTAGATGTAAATCACATGTTAACTGATTATTGTCATCAAAAACCTTCCTATATTTGTAAACAATGTTGGAAAACCATGTTACTCATCTAGATCGAGGCACAAACATGTAGTACGAGGGGTGTTTGAAAAGTATGTGCAAAAATAAAAACTACTTATGTGTTTGGGGTAAACCTTTTTTATTTTTCGACATAGTCTCTTTTCAGACTTATACACTTTGTCCAACACTGTTTGAAGCAGACCAAGCGCTGTATTATGTGTGAGATACAGAGGCAAGCGAGTCTGCCGGACTTACCCCAGTTCACTGCTAGTAGCACCACGTCACCTTAACGCGTCTGCATGTAGCGCTCAAGTATTGCACCACAATTTAGTATGAAATTAAAAATCAAAATTTATATTTAAAACTTTATGAAAATTATAGTTTAGTGTAATAATGTTCCAAATACCAAGTCTTGATGTTCTAAACTTATTAGTTTATGGAAAAATGCCTTTTTAAGAGAAAAATCAGAGGCGCTAAATAATGGACTTACGAACTTGAAAATTTGTTTTATGCTTCAGTACACCGCAAAAATAATAACAGAGAGTCCACGTTAATCTACCTCTTATAGTTTTTGAGTAATTAAATAAAAACTAATTTTGTAACTAAAATGTACCTAAGTGTTGTAGATTAAGTATTTGAAATTTTAATGATAGAGGATTTTGGTTAAACCAGATGATCAAATAGATCAAATAATAGAGCTTCACCAAGTTTAAGACTTGTAACATAAATAGCAACTGATATAAGTCTTAGCAAAGGTATGGTTCAGAGGTAATAATCTACCGTTAGTTCCACTAAACAAATTCTATTAAGCAAAGTTTTCATTCTAGCAAGCTAAAACTTTCTACATGCTTTCAAACTGCTTATCTGCATACCAGTAAAAATTAAGAAGTTTCTGAAGTAATTGGTAACTATTTTATTAAAGATTATGTGCCTGAGATAGCGGTCATTTGTAGACTGCCGCTGTATGCAAATGGACAGAGACAACAGATGTTTTCTTGGCAGTCCACACCGTCACCTTATAAATACAGGCCCTGAAGCAGTAGAAAGGTTCACTTCGCTCTCAGACACTGTGAGGTCCACGCCAGTTAAACGTCTGGTCATGCTCTACCTCAGACGACGTCAGAGCCAAGCTGTGACAAGCGCGTATTTGGCGGTGAAAACGGATAGTGACCTCACGAGGACTGTACACCACCCTGGATTGTTTCAAATTCGGTAAAATAACTGTTTGTGTGCCGTCTGTGTGAAATTCAATTCCGCGTGTCAAGTGGTGAATTTATTTCCACTTTTATGGTGAGCATTAATTTTTTTGAACATTTATTGCGAACTTTCAATTGAGTGATGTTTGTCAGGGCAAAAAACAATCTGGTAGGAAGTTACCGTAGAGGTCGCCTTTGAACTGCTAAACGTGCTGTTAGATTAGAAAAACTTGTTTTCAATTGAACATAACGCAATTTTAAGTGTTGTTTGCGAGAAACTTTAATTAAATTAAATCTTGAATGGAACTTAAAACTTTTACTGAAGTCATAGTCCTGATCTCACAAAGAAATAGGAAATACACACTTTTCTTTCAGTGGGCTGGACCAGAATGTGGCCGTGCAGACTGGAAACTAAGGTCAGTATGTTTCCCTTCGCTTTCCGGCTGACCACCAAATTAGTTGCCAGGCTCACGTGATTAAATATGGCATCAAAACTTTAAACCAGTGAAGAAACTTACTTGCCACTCCACATGTTCTAATTTGTTGATCCCTTCTGAATAATAGGAATTGTCCAAGTCTGTAACATAGCTATTAGTTGCTGCAATCACCTCCTCATTTGAATAAAATTTTTGTCCCGCCAGCCATTTCTTCAAATTGGGGAACAAATAGGAGTCCAAGGGAGCCAAGTCTGGAAAATAGGGGGGGGGGGGGGGCGATGTGAAATGAGTTGCAATCCTATTTCCATTAATTTTGCGACCACAACTGCTGAGGTGTTTTTGCTGGTGTACTGTCGTGATGGAAAAGGACTGTTTTGCAGTCCAGTCACCGGCATTTTTCATGCAGCTCGGTTTTCAGATGGTCCAATAACAATGAATAATATGCACCTGTAATAGTTTTACCCTTTTCCGGATAGTCAATGAGGATTACCCCTTGCAAATCCCAAAAGACAGTTGCCATAACCTTTCCGGCCTAAGGAATTGTTTTCGCCTTTTTTGGTGCAGATTCTTCCTTGGTAACCCATTGTTTAGATTGTTGTTTGGTCACAGGTGTATAGTAATGTATCCATGTTTCATCCACAGTGATGAAACAATGCTTAAAGTCCTGCAGATTCTTTGTGAACAGCTGCAAACAATCCTTGGAACCCTTCACATGATTCCATTTTTGGTCAAGTGTGAGCAATCATGGATCCCATCTTGCGGATAGCTTTCTCATGTCCAAATGTTTATGCAAAATATTATGTACCCATTCATTCAAGATGCCCACAGCACTAGCAATCTCACATATGTTAACTCTTCTATCATCCATCACCATATCATGGATTTTATCAATGATTTCTGGAGTCGTAACCTCCACAGGGCATCCAGAATGGCCACTCCGAAAATTTTGAAACAACTTATAAACTGTTCTACTCGAAGGTGCAGAGTCACCGTAATGTTTATCAAGCTTCTCTTTAGTCTCCTGAGGCGTTTTGTCTTTCATAAAGTAATGTTAAATCACCACATGAAATTCTTTTTCGCCCATTTTTTGACAATCACTCGACTTCCTTGATTCACACGAATGCCAAACACAAAGGAATAGACCAATATGGCTGAAACTTTGGGTATGTTCTTTCCAAAGATGCTGCTAACTAAACATGACCTCGATACACACCATCTCTAGGACTCTTCAAACACCGCTCATAAATGTTATCTTTGACAGTGCAGTGGTAATGCAATTAAAAAGGTAAAAATTGAGCAATAAATAAAATATGAAGGGAATGAACTGCTCAAAACATTAACACTAAACTCAAGAAACAGTGCCTATGTCACAATTTACATTAAATTAACAATCCTAAGAAAGTAAAATTGGTGCTTGACAATAATACTAATGAATAGCTTGGAAACAGGTATTACAAATTAAAAGTGACACAGAAACAGTCTAAAAGATAGAATTGACAACTATAACAACAGAAAAACATATATATATTAAGTAATTGAGCTTTTTTGTTATGGCATCTGTTTGAAATGTGTGGCCTGCTTGATGCTGGTTTAAGTAAGCACTATTGCCAGATGCTATGCATTTAGTTCCATGAATGCCTTTGTTCAACAGCCATATGTGTCTTACTCTTACAGCTTCAGTGGACATTCGTTGTAATTACTGGGTGTGACTTCAGCTGGTTAGCTTGTAATTCATGTAAAATGTTTTAATTAACGTAACCAAGTAAGTAAATGTTTCACATTCCATTTTGAATTTTAATTTTTTTACTGCATAATTGGCAGCTACAAATTATTGTTTGTTTTGTCATAATTTTTTGGGTAACACTTTGTACTTCTGAAGAAGATACTCATTATAGTATCAAAATGTGACTCAAGTTTACATAAATAAACTTCTGGCAACTGTTTGGCTGTTTACTTTATTTATTAAAACACCAGAGTATATGGAGTTCATAGGCAATCAGAGTAAAATTAAATAAATAAATACAGGAAAAGGAAGGAATAGAATGGAACAAATGATGTACATTTTTTATTTATTTATTTATTTATTCTATGTTATCTGATAGTAAACAGTGTGTTGCAGATGTCGGAAAATATCATTTAACATTGTTAACATATATTAACATAGGCCTATAGTATCCTAATGTAATATATTGCTCAATTGTTTTCAATTTAACACAAAGAGCTAGATTACTGTTCTAAGTATTCATTTACAGAGTAAAAACAGTGACACAACAAATATGACTTCATGGTTTGCTAAATTTTATGTTCTCTTCGATGGAATTAATACTAGTGGGAAGATTGTTGAACAGTTGGAGGCCCATTAGGAAAGCTCTCTTTTTACACAGTTGAATGTTTGTACGTATAACATGCAGGTTTCATTTTTCCTGGTGTTGTGTTCATGTATTTCATTATTTTTTACGACTCTGGGGTCAGTTGGCACTATGTGGTTTCTGAAAAATTTTAGAGTCTCAAGAATGTAGAGGCAAGGCAGTGTAAGGATTTCCAACTTTCTGAAGATGGGTTTGCAGGAGTCTCTGGGTTTGCTCCCAGTAATAATCCTCATTGCTCTCTTCTGGATTCTGAATGTGCTCAAAGCAGTTGGAGAATTTCCCCAGAATATTACACCATATTTTAGGTGGGCTTGTATGTAAGCATAGTACACACTGGTTAATGTTTTCAGGCTGGCACATGTTTTCAATACACTCAATGCATAACAGCCAGTACAAATCCTGGCATTTACCTTTTCTGTATGTGTATTCCATTTCAGGTTATCCTGAACCCACAGACCCATGAATTTGAAAACAGTGTCGGTATCTATTGACTGGTTATTTACAATGACAAATGGCTGAGAGGAATTTGCATTTTGTGTTGTGTGAAAGTTCATGGAAGCTTTCTTTTTGGTGTTGATAGTTAATCTGTTGATTTTAGCCCAGTTGCTGAGTTGTTCAGTGGCCAAGTTCACAGCTTTTTGCACAGCCTCTGTATTCTCCCCTTTGAGGAGTACAGTTGTGTCATCAGCAAATATTATTGTTTTGTGTGCATCAACATTCAGGCTCAAGTCATTAATATAAAGGAGGAAAAGTAGGGGTCCCAATACTGAGCCCTGTGGAACACCTTGCTTTACAGTTTTATTACTTGATAGTATTTCGGTTATTGAGTTGCTTTGTCTATTAGTATATTTCATGCTGACTCTCTGCATCCGATTGGTTAGGAATGTAGCAATCCAGTTGTTTGCAATTCCTCTGATACCATAGTGTTCTAATTTTTCCAGTAATATTTTGTGGTCAACAGTGTCAAAAGCCTTTGACAGATCCAGAAATATGCCTGTTATGGGTTGTTTTCTATCTACCAGTTCTAATAGCATATTTATGCAAGCATATACTGCAGTTTCAGTAGATTTGTTGCTTCTGAACCCATGTTGAGCTAAACTTAGTAAATCTTTTTTTTCAATGAAGTCCATCTTTTTTTGTACATTATTTTTTTCAAAAACTTTAGAAAAGCAGGATGAGATTGAGATAGGCCTGTAGTTATTCATATCTTTATTATCACCTTTTTTGAAGACAGAAATTACTTTAGAAAGTTTCAGAGCTTCAGGGAAGATACCTGCCTGGAATGAACAGTCACAGAGGTTAGTTAATGGTTCAGCAATTGTGTGTTCACAATTTTTGATTACAGCTGCTGGGATACCATCAATTCCAGCTGAATATGAATTTTTTAACTCTCTGAGGACTTTTGCAACATCATTTTCAGTGACTTTGCTAATGAAAATTGACTCTGCACGTATGTGATATTTTTGGTTCGCTGGTTGGCAATTTGTGTTAGGATTATTTTGGACCAATTTTTCAGCTATGCTTATAAAGAAATTGTTGAAAGAGTTCACCACAACTTCAGGATTATATATAGATTGATTGTTGAGTTTGATTTCTATGTTTGTGTGTGAAGCTTTCATTTCCCCTCTTTCCCTTTTTATGATATTCCACATTGCTTTTACTTTATTGCTGGATTTGTCAATGTACTCATAATTCTGCATCCTTTTTGCTTGTCTTATCACTCTTCTTAGGATACAAGTGTAGTTTTTATAGTTTTCTGTTAGTTGGGGGGGAGTCACTACTTTGTTTACATAACATGTGGATTATTCTTTTATGTTTTCAAGAGATTTTTATAGCTGATATAATCCAACTCTTGTTTCTATTATTATTATTATTTATTCTTACTGGTTTTTGTGGAAAGGCCTCTTCAAAGTGGTGGATCATTTTGTCAAGAAATATGTTGAATTTCATATTGACATCATTGGCTGTGTACATCTCTGTCCACTTTTCTTTACTAAGCAGGGCATTTAGCTTGTTGAAGTTCTCTTGGGTGAAAAACCTTTGTAAAGTTTTAGGTGGGACTGGGTTTGAGGTATCTTTGCTGACATTGACCTTTAGAAAGACAGCTTGGTGGTCTCTTAATCCTGCATTGTATACTTCTAGAGTTGGGTTAAGTTTATTTCTATTTGCAAAAATTTGATCTAGAGCTGTCTTGGATGTGGTTGTTATTCTAGTGGGCTCATTATTTCCTTTAGGGTAGGAAGTGGGCTATATTCAATGTGTTGTCTGATGAAGATGGAAACCCCACCATGTCCTTCAGTTGATTTGGAGTAGTGTTCGCACAATTTGAAGTTTGGTAGTGAGATTAGCTTACCTACATCAGTGCAGAGCCAGTGCTCTGCTAGGCATACTACTGGGATATCACTGAGTTCACTGGTCAGCAAACTGCTTAAGTCATCAGTTTTGTTGCTCAAGGATTGGACATTGTGATAATAGATTTTCAGGTCTGGGTGGGGTATACTCAGGGGGCTCGAAGTCATATTTACTGTGTCACTGACCTTTAGTTTAAATTCTACATCTACATCTACATCCATACTCCACAAGCCACCTGACGGTGTGTGGCGGAGGGTACCTTGAGTACCTCTATCGGTTCTCCCTTCTATTCCAGTCTCGTATTGTTCGTGGAAAGAGGGATTGTCGGTATGCCTCTATGTGGGCTCTAATCTCTCTGATTTTATCCTCATGGTCTCTTCGCGCGATATATGTATGAGGGAGCAATATACTGCTTGACTCTTCGGTGAAGGTATGTTCTTGAAACTTCAACGAATGCCCGTACAGAGCTACTGAGCGTCTATCCTGCAGAGTCTTCCACTGGAGTTTATCTATCATCTCCGTAACACTTCCGCGATTAGTAAATGATCCTGTAACGAAGCGCGCTGCTCTCTGTTAGATCTTCTCTACCTCTTCTATCAACCCTATCTGGTACGGATCCCACACTGCTGAGCAGTATTCAAGCAATGGGCAAACAAGCGTACTGTAACCTACTTCCTTTGTTTTTGGATTGCATTTCCTTAGGATTATTCCAATGAATCTCAGTCTGGCATCTGCTTTACCGACGATCAACTTTATATGATCATTCCATTTTAAATCACTCCTAATGTGTACTCCCAGATAATTTATGGAATTAACTGCTTCCAGTTGCTGACCTGCTATATTGTAGCTAAATGATAAGGGATCTTTCTTTCTATGTATTCACAGCACATTACACTTGTCTACATTGAGATTCAATTGCCATTCCCTGCACCATGCATCAATTCGCTGCAGATCCTTCTGCATTTCAGTACAATTTTCCATTGTTACAACCTCTCGATACATCACAGCATCATCCGCAAAAAGCCTCAGTGAACTTCCGATGTCATCCACAAGGTCATTTATGTATATTGTGAATAGCAACGGTCCTACGACACTCCCCTGCGGCACACCTGAAATCACTCTTACTTCGGAAGACTTCTCTCCATTGAGAATGACATGCTGCATTCTGTTATCTAGAAACTCTTCAATCCAATCACACAATTGGTCTGATAGTCCATATGCTCTTACTTTGTTCATTAAACGACTGTGGGGAACTGTATCGAACGCCTTGTGAAAGTCAAGATACATGGCATCTACTTGTGGACCTGTGTCTATGGCCCTCTGAGTCTCATGGATGAATAGCTGTATTCCAGGTATGTTGACTTCTGAGCAGTTGTGCTGGTTCTGTTGGTTGTCCTTGGCAGCCGACTCATCTTCCAGGTGGGCCTGAAAAGTATCCACATGCACTTCACACTGCTGAGGCGTCACATTGACGTTTTGATGGGATGTCTCGATAATGTTCACCATCACATCATTGATCCTTTCAGGTTCCTGACCTTTTTGAGGGGTCAGGGGGTTTGTGTTCCGTCTCTGTGACTTCGTGACCAATTTGTCTAGTGTAGTTTGCACAGTATGGCCACTATTACTCTTTTTATGTGGGAAGTAAAGGAAAAAAAATACTAAGTGAAGTTTAGAAGGGGGGAAATATTGAGTTGTGTCTGGTCATTCACGAGGGCATGCTGAAAGGTAATTCCTCTGATTTTTATATATGAAAATTCTTAAACCTATTTGAAGAAAACAAACTTTATTCTACACCTTTATTCATGATGCTTACATATTTATTTCTGAGCATAGTCACTCTGGTGACAACACATTTCTCCCAACTACTTTTGACTTTGTTGATGGAGCCCCAACCTCACCTCTGCTTGCACCATTTAATCACTATCAAAAGTGATAGCCTCAAAGGTGTTCCTTAAGTTTAGGAAACAGATGAAAATCAGATACAGCCAAATCAGATGTGTATGGAAGATGATCAGGTACAGTGAACTCAAGGTATTGGATTGTAGCAGATGTCACAGTGCTTATTTGTGGTCTGGCATTGTCATGCCGAAGGAGAGGATGCTTCATGTGCGGACAAATTCTTTGAATTCATGCTTTCAGATTTCTGAGAGTCTCATTGTATATTGCAGAGTTTATGGTGGTGCCCTTAGGCATTAATTCCAGATGCACTATACCTTGAACATTCAACAACAATGTGAGCATGGCTTTGCCTACTGATGGTATGGTCTTGAATTTTTTTTGCCATCAGTGAACCTTTGTTACGGAACTCAATTGATGCTCTCTTGCTTTCAGGGTCGAAATAGTGAATCCAGTTTTCATCACCTGTCACAGTGTTCTTCAGAAGCCCATAACTGTCGTCCTCAAAACACAAAATAAATTGTTGACAAATGTCCAATCTCTGCAGTTTAAAATTCGATTACAGCATGTTCTTTCTGAAGCATCGACATACTTACGTACATACTGCCATGTTACAGTTCAGAGCCCTCTAGCAGCAGAGGGTTGCAACTTGTGTCAGCAAAGCAGGAAAACTGACTGAGTAATTTACATGACATGTAATACCTTAACCAATATTGAGAACAGAGTAAAAAATTCTGAGGCATTACTTTTTAGCACACCCACATAATATGAAACCATGACTTTGCGCTAGATTTTTGTTGATTTTCAGGGCTTCCAACATGTTGAATTATTGGCCTTTGTTTGCTAATTGGAGGATGTGAGACTGTGGCTGGTAGCAGCTGCTCTCAGTCATTACGTGCTCCGCAAATGTGGAGTCATAATTTTGCAACCTCCAGCTGTGTTCATCTACATCCAGCCTAATTTCTGTGTTTTTGTTTGACCAGTATAAAACTTATCATAATCAGGACAAGTAATTTGTATTTCATTTTTGTTTTATTGCGATTGCCTATGTACTCCTTTATTCTTTGTTACAGTTGTTGGTTCTATCTTTTACTCTGCTTCTTTATCAAATCCTGTATGTAATGCTTCTTCAAGCTATTCTTTAGTAGTCTTGTCAAGTACTAAATTTTATTTTATTAGAACTGGTAATTTAATGTAAATTGTTATATATGCACTATTTTTTGAGTTAAGTGATTATGTTTTCCCTGTTTGCTCCCTTTATATTTTATTTGTTGTTCAACTTTTAACTTTTTAATTGCATTACCACTGCACTGTCGAAGATGACATTTACTATATGTTTGTGTCTCGGTCTAGATGAGTAGCATCTTTCCAACATATTTACAAATATTGCAACATCTTTTATGGTAATAATCAGTTAAAATCTAATGATGGCCATGTAAGCTGAAAACCAGTTAACTAAGTAGATTAAACCTGTAGTACATACACAATATTGTGATTTTCATTTATTATTATTTTGTTCTACAAAGAAGTGATGGCAGAATGAATAAACATTATGTCATAACCACCTCTTTCATATACAAGCATATAATTATAACTGGTGACACTAACATAAATTTTCCGTGTACTAGTTCTTCCAGTGTGAAATTTAAACAGATACACAGTGGCACTACTTCAGCTGGCTACTACTCCTCATACAAACAGTAGTCATCCTCTCACAGATATATTTGCAATGAAATCCTTAAATAGAATAATCTGTATCTCTCAAAAATCTGCACCTGGCATGTCTACCTATGGCATAATTTTCATGACATACTCGCTAGAATGTTTCAGGAAGAAACCACAAGTGACTGCATAACGAGACTTCAAATGCATTAATTTATCTGAACTTGCAACTGAAACACAAGCAATAGTTTGGGGAATGTCTTCTATTCCCTTCATTGGCCTAAACGAAAAGCTACATGGATTTATTAAAAAACGTACTCAGCTGTATGACAAATATGCTCCCCCAAAAGACTGTAAAAGTAAGAAGGAAACCTGTCCTTTGGGTAAATGAAGTTCAAAAATAGCTAATGAATTCCAGCAATGCTACACATTTGGCATACAAACTGTGCCTCAGTCTTGAAAATCATATTGTGTACAACAGAAGAGGAACAGAGTCAGTCAAACTGTGAGAAATGCAAAAATCGGGCATGCCCGTACATTAACTGACAACAGAACTAGATCAGCTGTCCTACAGGAAAACCTGTTTATTCTTGGTACAGGCAAAGTAAAAGCTGCAGCAGTTCCCACTGTCCCAGCTGAAGAACTAAACCAGTGTTTCACATTACCTATAACCACAGCTGAACAACAAATGAAACAGACACTAATTGAGTACTTCATGGGGGGTAAACAACTGTAGCTATGAAACATTCCATCTAAAGCATGTGCCTTTAAAAAAAAGCTATCATGCATATCAAGTCAGCATCTGCTGGACACAATGACATCACAGTTCAAATGACGAAGCTTGATATTGACCTACTACTGCCCACTATAACAGGTATCTTCAACCACTCTTTCACCACATAGTGCATTCTCTGTGGCCTGGAAATGGACTAGTTAAGCCACTACCAAAAAGGACTTTGTGACAGCACCCTTTGATTACTAATTTATTTGCATTCTTCGTGCATTGTCCATGGCCCTGGAATATGTAGTCCACAACCAGCTAACAAACTACCAAACTACAAACAACTTAGTAGACAGATACCAATCAGGTTTCTGTAACCATTGCAGCATTAGATCTGGCTTAATGAAGGTTACAGATGACCTGAACTCTCATGTTATTCTTAAGCTTCAGCAAATCCTGTGACACTGTCAACTATGACATTTTTATTTGCCAAACTTACCAGCCTAAATTTCTTGCCAAGTGCAATGTAGTGGTTTCACTCACACCTGACAGAGCACCATGTCCGTGACAATGGAGGCAGGTAGCATCAAGTGCCCACAGGGTTTGGTATTAGGCTATACACTCTTTTCAGTGCATGTAGGTGATATGTCATGAGCTTTGTCCTACTGCAAATACCACATGATCTGAAGTTGTACAGTGCAAAACAAATTAATCTGAAGACAGCTATTGAGAATCTTAGTACTGAGCTGTGTGAACTATCAAAATGGATGCAGGATTTAGGGTTAAAACTTAACAGTACTGGTTGGTCATTCTAGGCTTATTGTTCTGACATATTGGGATATTGGGAATCCCTATCTTTAACCTTAAATGGGACAAATATCAACTTCTCTCCTTCAGCAAAGAGTCTAGGAGTACTAATAGATGAAAATCAAAATTGGACTGACCACTTAACTGCAAAATGTAAGAAGGCATCAGCATCTCTCTATGCTCTACAAAAATATGAAAAGCTCTTCTGTCTTGACCTGAGAAAGAAACTTGTATAAACACTTATGGTCCTAGGTATTGATTACAGCAATGTTATTCTGGAAAGCTTTTCTGAGGGAAGCTCATGGAGCTTGGAACTGGTTATGAATGCTTGTGTTCATAATATCTGTGATGTTTGACTTGTGGGTTTTTTGGTTATAGTGACAGACCACGCAGGAAATCTCCAACTTATTACGATAAGACACTTTTATTAAGATCGTATAATTACAGAAAACACAAGAAAAACTATGCAGAAATTCACGACACGCGTATCATTCAGTCAAGTCGTAGATGGAACACCTAAGAATCCCGAGTCTCCAAAGACCATTTACTCTGCACTTTGTCGGTGAAGTTACTGGCGGTTGACTGTCACCACAGTCCCCCCCCTCCCGCCCCCCCCCCCCCCCCCACTGGGAATGCGGAGCACTGGGGGAAGGATGTGGGGGTCTTCCTGTGTAGTGTGGCATTGTGGGATACTTGCTGGTTGATAGCAGTGTGTGCTGAGAGTCCATACTGTCTGTGCAAGGTGGACTAGTGCTCGTATAGTCTGCCATCAAGTGTGTGTGTGTGGGGGCAGACTGGTCAACCTACATGCGTGAACTGGACGGCAGCCATATCCACCCCAGTTGGGATAGGGACTGTTAACAGGATGGTGATATGTAACACGGGTGTGAACCCACGTGAAGTGTCCCCTGTGCGGAGGACGAAGATGGATCCCTCATGGAGCTGCAAGGAAAGCTCGTCGTGTGGGCACTCGGAGGTGTTGATTGAGATGCAAATTTCATCGACAGCGGATGTAGGGGTCACTAGGGCGGGTGTAGGTGGGGGGAGGGGAGGGGGGGGGGAAGTAATGTAGTTCAGGAGGAACATTGGGACTCTCTGTGGGGGTATTGTTTATTGTTTGCCAACACTTGGGACGGGGTAATGTCACATGCAACATGTGGTTGAGCCTGAGGTTGCGGATTGTCACACACCGTGCCTGTGTGAAACGAGGGTAGAGTATCATCATACGCAACCACTGAGTTGCCCACAGGAGTAGGCTCAGTGCACATACGATCATGGTGGGGTGCAGTGGAGTGGGCAGTCTGTGTGAGATTGGGGTCATCACCTGATGGAAGAACACTCAATTTGGGATGGTGTGGCACAGATTCCTCGATCGTCCAGGCTGTTTTCACGTGTTGGAAGGAAACTGTCTGCTGGCGGCCACTGATGAGAATGTCCATAGTATTGCCTGAGCAAGCCACTACTCGATGTGGGCCAGAGTAAGGTGGCTGCAATGCCGGTTTGACTGTGTCATCCTGTAACATAACGAACTCGCAAGAGTCCAGTGCCGAATGCCGGAATACCCGAGGATGGGTATGTGGGCGTGAAGGAGGCGTGCAGATTACGGCTATGTGTGTCCGGACATTGTCAACTACCATGGGGAGGTCAGATAAGTGAGCAATTGCTTCGTAACAGACGAACTCTGCAGGGAGAACTAGGAGCTCTGCGAGTGAAGCCTGAAGGTCTGTCTAGTAAGCCGTGTGTATTCCCAGCATAACCAAGGGAAGGGCATCATACCACTCACCACTGTGACACGAGTGCTGCTTTCAGAGTTCTGTGCCACCTCTCAACCAGTCCATTGCTCTGAGGATGGTAAGCCGTAGTGCAGAATCTATTCACCCCACAGAGGACGCAGAGTTTGTTAAATAGCAGGGATTCAAACTGTCTTCCCTGGTCAGTGGTGATGGATGTAGGGCAGCCAAATCGAGCTATCCAGGAGGATACAAATGCACGTGCTACGGAATCCGCTGTGATGTCCTGCAGGGGTATTGCCTCCACCCACCACCCAACGTGTAATGTGCTAAATGACGGACAGGATATACCTGAAACCATCAGACACGGGTAACGTTCCTACGAGGTCCACATGTACATGTCAGAAGCGGCCTTTCGGGATGTCGAATTTACCTGGACTGGGTTGTGTGTGCCTGCTGACTTTGCTGCTCTGGCACTGTAAACAAGCATGAGCCCAAGTACGACACCTGGATACACAAAGCATTCTGTAACCAGGTGCGTAGTAGCCTTAGCATCAGGATGTGCCAGGTTATGTAATGTAGTGAACACTTGGTGACACAGCGCAGGTGGAACAATAGGCCGGGTGGTGCCCATGGATGTATCACACCACAGTGGCCTGGCCAAGCCCGGTAGGTTGCACGAAACGATCTGAAGGGAAGTATATGGGTCCTGTCGGAGGTTGTGCAATTCGGTGTCACTGTCCTGTAAGTGGGCCAATTCGTCAAAATTAATGGGGCACAAAATTGCAGTGATACGTGATAGGTAGTCAGCCACCACGTTTTCTGAACCTTGAATGTAGTGGATGGATGTTGTGTATTGGCAAATTAAGTCCATTTGCCGAAACCTACATGGGGGAAGGTCAGCAGCGGGGTTACGGATAGCCTCCAGGAGGGGGCGATGGTCTGTGAAAATTGTTATATTCCTTCCTTCGATGTCTGTGCAGAAATATTTTACAGCTTCATAAACTGCAAGGAATTCTCTGTCAAATGTTGACCATTTACGTTGAGCTGTAGATAGTTTTTTGGAAAAAAACCCAGAGAGGTTGTGTTGTGTCATTGACATGCTGTTGGAGGACTGCACCAATTGCAAAATCACTTGCATCTGCTGTAATAGAGATGCAGGCATCTGGCAAAGGGTGGGCGAGAGTGACACCATGTGCTAACACTGATTTAAGGTCTTCAAAAGCTCTCACCATGTTGTCAGACCATTGTACTTGGCAACTGTACGAGGTTTATTTCCCGGCCAATGCATCATTCACAGGGGCTTGAATTGCTGCCGCCATCGGCAGGTTACGACGGTAGAAATTGACAGTTCCTAAGAACTGGCGTAATTCATGAAATGACACTCAGAGAGGTAGATCACGAATGCAGTCAACCCGCTCTTGGGGGGGCCATATACCATCCGAGAGGACGGTGTACCCCAAAAAAGTGACAGCGGGGCAGCGGAGTTGTGACTTGGCATTATTGATCTTGACTCCGTTACATGTCAATAAGTCCTGTATCATGGCCAGGTGGAGTTCATGTTCCCTGTCGGAGGGGGAAAAAATTAGTATGTCGTCGAGGTATGTGTAGCAATATGTGCAGTTAAACAGAAGTGAGTCTATAAAATGCTGCCAAGTTTGGGCTGCGTTTTTGAGACCATAAGACATGTAACAGAATTCGTATAGGCCAAAAGGTGTGATCACTGCTGTCTTTGGTATGTCACTCTGTTCCATTGGTATCTGTAAGTATGCCCTGCAGCAGTCAAAGACACTGAAGATGCGTGCTCCGCTATGTACTTGCGCAAAGTCTTGTATGTGAGGTATTGGGTAAGTGTCTAATACTGTCCGCAAGTTGAGGTGATGATAGTCGCCATAGAGGTGCACTGTGCCGTCCTTTTTGGGGATTAAATGTATGGGTGAGGACCAGTTACTGTCTGATGGGCGAACAATACCTTCCTGTAGAAGTTCCTCCACTGTGGCTTTAGCAATGTGTAATTAATGTGGTAGCAGTCGGCGTGCTTTATGACGCACTGGTGGCCCATCTGTCGTGACAACTTTGTGTGTCATGCCATTCATGATAGCGTTCAGCTCGGCTGGCGAACTCGCTCAGGGGCCGTCATGAACAGAAATCAGTAGCACACAAGAGTCACTAACCTGATGTGCCGGGCAAGCTGTTTGCATCGGTGGCGACAAAGTTCCACAAGATGCATCTCCGGTGTCGGATGTTGGCGGCATTGACAGGCATCCTATGAGGCATCATGCCTCAGTGAAGGCTCGTATAGCCGACGATATGGCATGGTTCAGTTCGGCGTTGTGAGCACGGAGATCATCGACTGCAGGACGTTCAGGCTGGAGCTGGGCTATGGAAGTTGTGAGGCTGTCCACCAGTGAAGAGCACTCGATGGGAGCTGTGTCGAAGTCATGGGGAAGCTGAGGTGGAGGGGAGGCCGAAGAGGTAACTGAACATGCAATACGAGTGGACGAGGTGTGGAGCAATAATGCAGCCAACTGAAGATCTGTAGACAGTCCGAAGTGGAAAAGGAAGTCAATGCCTAATATTGGATCTTTGACATCAGCCACGTAGAAGGACCAAGTGAACTGTTTGCCAGGTATGAGTTGAATAGGTAACTTCGCCAAACCATTGACACAGAGTGGCGACTTATTTGCTGCTCGAAGGGACAGTTTGGTTGGTGTCGTGTCCTTTACAGAAAATGTGGGAGGTATGACACTAATGTCTGCTACGGTATCGATGAGAAAATACCCACGTGGACCTAAATCCGAGGTATACAGACATCCTCGTGAGGTGGGACAGACTGCCACATCTGTGGGCGCCCCTGCATGTATCCTCGGGCCGTGGCGCCTACTGCGGCCCATGTGCGGCATTTGGGAAAGCGCAGGACAGACAGCAGTTGTGAGTGGCGTTCCTGAAAGTGGAGTTGAGCCAGCATATGCGTGAGTCAGCTGTACCCGTCCCGCCAGTCAAAGCGCCAGGTGAGGGGAAGGTGAGGCGGGCAGGCAGTAGCCCGGTTTGGGTGGGGAGAGGCTGTTGTGGACCCACTGGTGGTTCCAGATCTTGGCCGCTAGACGGCTGCTGTTCCACGTGCTGTCTGCGATACACACGCGCCCTGCCTCTACTGCTCAATGGTGGAATTATAATCACAGGATTACCAACCTCGGTGACATTAGGCACTGTGCTGTGCGGAGGGAGGTGGCTGTGTCGAATAATGGTGTATACCTGGTCTGCCAGCCGTAGTTTATCCTCAAGTGGCGCTGCGGTATGTGGAAGCAAATGTAACTGTAGTTCTTGCGGCAGCTTCACCAACCACAATGCCCAGAGCACTAAGTTCGGCAAGATCTTGCTACTGACCTGCTCACACAAGCGTCGCCACAGCTGTGAGGTTGTTCTGTCGCCTAAAGTCTCGTCGTAAATTGCGTTGTGAATTGTATCGGCTGGTGGATGAGAGAGGTGTTTGATCAGTAATGCACAAGCAGAGGCATATTTGTTGCTCTTGTGTGGGTTCAGCAACAAGTCACTGATGAGATCAGGGTGGTCGTGCAGGTGGTTCACTAAACGCACAAAACGAGTGCTGTTGTCTGCAGTATCTTGTATGTCCAACATGTTGTCCACCAAGGTAAACCATGTCACTGGGTTGTCCGGTTGTAATGGCGGCAGCTTTGGAAAACAACTGGGGGCCAGTGCTTGCAGGGCTGTAGGAAAGGCACTAAACATACAGGGATTCTGCACGGTGTTCACTGGTGCGAACTGTGCCTCAGTGACGGGCGATGTGTTGTGTTGAATGTCTGTTAGCTGTGTAGGCGAGACATGGTATCCAGTCCTTGTAGGCAGGGAATCTGTATGGCCACACGATGAGCACGCCATGGCAGGTGCAGAAGGATCAACTGAAATCTTGAGCAGAGGTGCGAGATCACGATTGAGAACCAAGTAACAGGGCAGAACCATGGCAGGTGCGTCACCCGAGGTGTGTGTGGGGCGGCAGGATGGATAGGTGTATAAATGGCCTGGAGCGGTTGGCGCGAGTGTCCCTTCGGCTGGCGCAGTGGGGGACACGTTAAATGGCGGGCCACTCTGAGGAGGGGGCAGCCATGCGTGTGGACCCTAAAATTGGACAGCTGCGTGGTCCATGTTGTGCGGTAGAAACTTGGGCAAGTGGTTTCCGGGATCTTGTACTGGAGGAGCATTCTGTCGAGTGTAGAATGCCATAGAAGGTGTCCGCAAATATGTGTACAGCTCCCAGTGTGGTATGCTGGCAGAGGTTAGAGTTGTCTGGCCAGGCGAGTCAAACACCGGATATATGAACATTCCCAGTTTATTAGTAGCACACTGGGTAAAGTGTTGCACTTCACAGTTGAATGTCCATTCTGCGTTCGCGGTGTCCTGAACTGCTGGAAAAACTGGAGGCTGCAACATTGTCTATTGGCGCGAAACCTGTGATACACAGCGAGCGAATGCAACGTATTTTCACGACTCAGGGTCACCAATGTGGATTTTTTGGCTATAGCGACGGACCACACACAGAAAACTCCAACTTATTATGATAAGACACGTTTATTAAGATCATATAATTACAGAAAACACAAGAAAAACAATGCAGAAATTCACAACACGTGTATCACTCAGTCAAGTCGTAGATGGAACTCCAAAGAATCTTGAGTCTCCAAACACCATTTACTCTGCACTTCGCTGGTGAAGTTACTGGTGGTCAACTGTCACCACAGAATCTTTGATCATATTTCAGAATCATATGCACAGCTTATCTTGCTATGTGCAGACAAGTGCAGAGATTTCCATACCCTCTGTCTTCTCTATTGTCTTGTCAATGCAGACTCTCCCTTATATCCATCCTTGACTGTAACAATCTTGTCTGAACAATATGACAGAAATACCTGTTCTGATCAGAGCAAAATCCTTTCTGCTCACTCCATCATTCAGCCACAATCTCAAAATCCTTCTAGTAGCAGAAACCCAACTCTGGAATAATCTCCCTCATTACATTAGAGAACTGAATAACATCTCCAGCTTCAAAAGATAGTTAATGACATATCTACTAAAGCAACAATAATGATTATCATTGCCCTGTACACACTCGATACCTTTGTTCATCCTGCTTTCCAACCATGTCTTCCGCATTTCCCATAATTATTAGCTGGTGCAGTCTCCTTAAATTTCCTTTCCCCAGAACTCATTATATTATATAACATCTATTTTGTACACCTAAAAATGCTTTTTATACCTGCCACTGTCATTATTATTATTATTAGTATTAGTATTAGTATTATTACTACAACTATTATCACTATTATTGGTAGCAGCTACAGTAGCAGCCAGTATTAATTTTATTAATTCATAGTCAGTGTTATTTACTCAAATTGTTACTTTAGACACTCAAATCATTTCAGTTCTATTTCTCATGTTAAAATTGTTGTTTCCTAGGAAACTATGGTGTAAAAAATTTGCTCTATGTGAGAATCCATGGTCCAAAGTAAGGGAGGTTAAATTAAGATCAGGTTAAATAAATAAATAAAATCTCCATACCACATAGTACCCAATATTCTTCACTACTCACTTCATCATTACCTCACAAACCTCATCATTACGACATAATTATTATTTCTTAAATCTCAGTAAATGTTCTTTCATTACTTGAGTCTTCCATTATTAAACGTAATGTTAACTGCTTTGCCCTTACTAACAAATTTTATCTTAAAGAATAAAACTTCGCCGTTACAAATATTATTAACTGATTCTGATGATCATTAACCTTCTTTGGATAATAGACAATATCAAATTAATCATAACAGTACTCTTTCGAACTACGATGGGCGTTCAGTAAGTAATGTAACACTTTTTTTTTTCTCAGTCAATTCTGATTGAAGAAACAACTTCACCGTGTTTGTCATTAGAGAAATGCAAACAAACTTTTCATTCTCCATGATAACACAAAGCCTCAGACACAATTGTGTGTACCTGACAGGTGCTCACAAAACTTTATTGGACTGTTCTTCCTCATCTACACTATAGCCCAGATCTTACACCTTTCGATGTCCATCTGTTTGGCCCAATGAAGGATGCACTCCATGGGAAGAAGTATGTTGGTGATGGGGAGGTTATTGATTCAGCAAGACATTGGCTCTGATTTCAAAACCAGTAGAGTGGTACCAGGTTCTCCCAGTAAGGTGGCATAAGGCTGTTGCTTGAATGGAAATTACATTGAAAAATAGGGTTTTGTAGTAAGATGAATGGGGAATTATATGGTGTACTGGAATCCTGAAAAAAACCTGATTTCAGAAACAAAGTGTTGCATTATTTATTGAATGCCTATTGTAATATAAGCAAAAAGCTTTATTAACATTCCCAGAACACTTGCACAACTTGCCCGGAACTCAGTATTTGAAATCTGTTTCTTTTGCTGCTAGTACAAAAATTCTGGTAGTTCATGTAAATTTCTACATTTTTTTACACACACACACACACACACACACACACACACACACACACACACACACACACACACACACTTGCACACACACAAACAAAATGACCACCTGAACACTTTCAGAAAACAATACAGCATCCATTCTGGATTGAGCAAGTCTTAGTAGACTTCTGGAGGTATGTGGCACCAGATGACTATGATGGGTCATGCAACTCTCCCTAAATTATGGTCCTGTAATTTCTGGCATGGAGCTGGTGCCAAGTTTCATCATGTTTGTGTTCCACTGGATTCAGATCAGGCAAATTTGGTGACAGAGACATCAATTAATTCACTATCATTCTTTGGGAACCACAGCAGCACAGTTCTGGCCTTGAGAGACAAACAGTTATCTGACAGGACATCAAGCACTACAATGAAGTTCATGTCACAGCATTTTCCATTTTTTCCTGTGTGTGTGCATATGTGTGTGTGTGTGTGTGTGTGTGTGTGTGTGTGTAACGTTTTCCCAGTTAATCCAAATTAACTTGACTGAAATTCCAATAGCTTCCATATTTTGAATTTCATATTGGTAAAGTCCCAAATTTCAATTACATCTTAAATGTTTACACTGATAATTGATTCAGGATAGTTGAAGAAAATTAGTTTCCCTTGTATCTACAGACAGGATTGTGGAAAACGGAGAGCAAACCAAGAAATTAAGAATATGTTCTCCCAGCTGGAAAACTACTATTTGTCAGATAGTGTATTCACAGAAGAAGAGTGAATACTCAACTTTTATTATTATTATTATTATTATTATTATTATTCAGTAATGTCTCCACCTTGCTTGCAAGTGAAATCTTTTCCAGTCACAGGACTATTTTTCTTTTTATTGCTAATTTACCTACCCATTTTTAAACATTTTAAATAAAATATTTCTGGTTTCAGATCAATGCTATTTCTTAGAACCTGTAACTTATTAGATTTTGAGTGGTGTATTGTATTGAACTGGGGACCTAGAAATGACAGAGAGGCTTCATCCCCACCATAGCCCTCAATGGTACACAACCCCACAACAGGCTACAGCAGTCCACGTACCCCACTGCCGCCACACACCAAAGCCAGGGTTATTGTGTGGTTTGGCCCGCAGTGGGAGCCCCCCTAGGAATGTCTCACACCAGATGAGTGTAACTCCAATGTTTGCATTTTAGAGTATTTATGGTGTATGCATACGTGGAGACAATGTTTGTGTAGCAATTGCCGACATAGTGTAACTGAGGTGGAATAATGGGAACCAGCCCTCATTTGTTGAGGCAGATGGAAAACTGCCTTAAAAACCATCCACAGACTGGCCGGCACACCGGACCTCAACACTAGTCCATCAGGCAGATTCGTGCCAGGAACCGGCATGCCTTCCTGCCTGGAAAGCAGTGCATTAGATCGTACAGCTATCTGAGTGGGCTCGATTTTGAGTATACTATGTTATGTGCATTATTATGGAGAATCCCCAAAACTTTAAATGGAACATGGTGTAAATGTCAAAAATTTTAGTCATGTCTCCTTTTCCTTTCCTGAACTTTATTGTTAATTACATGTTTTGATAACTTTATCTTTTGTTCTTCAGTTATTTCACTTAAAATTCAGAACTACATCTTAACCAGTAAGATTTGTAGGGTTTGTAAACAAACAAAAAATTGTTAGCATCATTTGTAAGAGGTTTGAAATAATTTTACGTTTTACAACCAATGTTGCCAATTTCCTTGTTGCAGTCATTGAGTGCATGGTGTGTAGTGTCCCACTGGTTAATGAGTAGTTAAAAATGGTTTAAATACCTGTGAATATTTTGCCTTCGGTATCCCTCAATGACTGCATACATGAGCTAAAATATGCTTGTTCAATAAATACAGGATACCATAATGGATTTCACTACAATGATGTAGGACACAACTGAAGTAAAGTAAGTATGTAGATTTATTCACTTGAAAATCTCTATCTTGTGAGCTCATGATCAATCTTCAGTGTAATAAGCCTTGTTGTTACTACTACAGCTAACCATTGGTAGCACATACTACACTGGCGATATTAAATAGTCCAGATGCAGTAATTTTATAGAAATGCGTGTGTGTGGTCCACTGCATTGTTCAACACTAATACTCAACAAAGTACGAATATAAATCCACATATCATTCTGCCTTTTGCGATATTTAATCAAACTCTTTAACACTCCGGAATAATCCATCACTGCACAGCTCTAATATGCTGTTTTAGACAATGTCCAAATCAGGAGTTGCTCTATTTTAAATCCAAACCTGTATGCACAGATCTGTCCTCTAGTGGGTCCAACACTCATCTGCACTAGCAATACTTGAGGCGAGTATTTATACTCTTCCTACAGTGTACTACTGTTTATAATAATGCAAAACATAATTTATAATATGGAATAGTTTAACAACATTATCAAACCCTCTATAATATTCCCTACTTTGCTAGAACAAGTTTAAGACATTTTCTAAACACATAAAAATAACATAAATATTGAAATTGCAGAAATAAGCATTCTAACAATGCTAAATGATCAATTACCTATATTTTGTTAATTAGGCTCGAGATTTAATTCCTACCATTTACAGGTGATGAGAATGAAATATATTATTATTTTATCTAAACATTTTCTATATAAATTTCCTGAATCTGATTTTGATAGTTTATGGTACAAAGGGTGTTGTAAATACTGTTGTTTGGTATTGCTATTATTCTTCTAAAAGCCTTCTTCCTATTATCAAAAAGTAGTTGAATTTAATTATAGCTCGAGATATAAGAGTACTGAAATAGTAATACATAATGCAGGGGTGGTAACAATAGGCCTGGAATGTTACAGGTTCCCAAGGGAATCCAACCTCAGCCTGTAGGTTTTTCTCCAAACATCAGTTCACAAGGAACAAATTCAGCAGCCTGTTTGATAAATTTATTATTATTATTATTATTATTATTATTATTATTTTTTACCTGAGGGATAAGATTAAAACTAATAAGAAAGTCTAAGTACAAGCACACATATTTCTTCAACAGCTTGCTCAGACATGGAGTATTAAAAGAGTTATCAGTCGCAAGTATTATATAAAGCTCAAGTAATCCAAATATTGCTGTTAGTTGTTTCTCATTTTTTGGTGAAGGAAAACACAAATGTCTTTTAACTTCCATGGTTCTGGCTGTATGAATGATCTGACCACTTCTGGTTTATTTAATTTCAGTTTCATTCCACCAAGTTTGTCTGTCCTTAACACTTCTGTGAAAGTTTTGTGTAGCTCATTCCAAGTAAAAATAACTATTAGAATGTCATTGAAATATAATGTTACTTCATTTAGTAACATTGGCCCCAAATCTTGTCCATAGTCCTAATGAATACAAAACTGAAGCAGACAAAACAGAATATTGAGAACATATTTCCCTTTTTGCAAAAACACCATATGTGGCCTAACATTATAAGCCAGTAACATCATGTTACATCACTGAAGATAAGATATTTTAATCTCAAAACTTGGGCGATATTTCATCAATACTGATAGGTCTATCACTTTCCCTTTGTACTATCATATTCAATTCTTGAGTATCCAATACCACTGTAGCTCCCCATTCCTTTGTCAAATACTATCAAGGGTTTGCTGAATCTTTTACCATCTTGAATTGCGCAGTCCAACATTTTTTCTATTTCCTTTGTTACAGCCCCTCTTTTAGAAAAAATTATAGCATATAGTGTGATAAAGAAAGGATTATGTTGTTTTAGTCTGAGATCTGCTACTAATCCTGGCCTGTCAAAAGATATACCACCATTTTATATGAAAGTTTCTTGTAGGTCCTGTCTCTGAATGTCAGATATTCTGTCTTTGTTTTTTGTCTTTTCATTTATTTGTGTTTTAATTTGCTTTTCTTGATTATTCTTTGCACTATTATCTATGGGCAAATATGTCAGAAAATAAGTCTAGTTTTTATAGTGTTTCATATTCATTTTTTCCTAGGAAGGTACTTCAATTCATTTGTCTTTACAAACAAAACTTAATATTCAATTTTTTATGTCCCATTTACATAAGATATCTGTTCCCAGAATTACATGAGTATTCAAATTTGATACTAGCAAGAATTTACGCTCTAATTCCTGATGCCCCATTCAGTAGATAACATGTTTTATGTTTTAGACATTTTTCCAGTGACTGCCATGACTTTAGTTCCAGAGACAGGCCTAATAACTATTCATTCTCTATGCTTGACATGTTAAAAGAAATTGGACAAACAGTTTGATTCATTCCCACTACCTAGCAAGTATTTCACAGCAATCCCTTTGTGTATATAACAATATTATTATTGTATTTACCTAACTATAAGATGATACTTTTTTCCAGATTTGTCATTCGAAAAATATAGGGTTGTCTTACCTTCACAGATTAAACAGTTGTTGCTGAGATCAGTGACTTACATTGTGTTATAGTTTCATACAGATGTCATCCTGTGTTTACAGATAAATATTTGATAATTAAGGTCATTCACAGATTTAATGTAAGGAATTTTGAAGGATGGGATTTAATTTGAAGAATTTGGAAATGATGGGAGCAGGAGAGTGTTGCCAGCTTCAATGAGCACCAGAACAAATGTTAAGAGGGGAGCAGCAGACAGCAAATTTCCTCATACTGCCAACCCTTGTTTCTAGTGAAATGTTTCCCAGTACAAAATTAAACCACATTAAATTTCCTTCAAAAAAGTCCTACTAATTTTTTATCATGGACTAATAATTTCTGCACTGCAAAAGATGGAAAAGTCTCAGATTAATAAAAAAAGGGTTTTAATGCTATAAAATTAAAGTATATTTTAAAATAATATGGGTTAAGAATAACTATTACATATATGCACCACACTGAAGTGCAATAGAATTGTAGTAAAGGATAAAATGTGTTCTCGGGGTATAACAGTATGAAAAGGCGAGGGTGGAAAGTAATTCGCTGGGTTGTGGTCATGCAGTTCCTTTCTTTGTATGAGGTGCATTCAAGTTCTAAGGCCTCCTATTTTTTTTCTGATTAACTACTCACCCGAAATCGATGAAACTGGCGTTACTTCTCGACGTAATCGCCCTGCAGACGTACACATTTTTCACAATGCTGACGCCATGATTCCATCGCAGCAACAAAGGCTTCTTTAGGAGTCTGTTTTGACCACTGGAAAATCACTGAGGCAATAGCAGCACGGCTGGTGAATGTGTGGCCATGGAGAGTGTCTTTCATTGTTGGAAAAAGCCAAAAGTCACTAGGAGCCAAGTCAGGTGAGTAGGGGGCATGAGGAATCACTTCAAAGTTGTTATCACGAAGAAACTGTTGCGTAACGCTAGCTCAATGTGCGGGTGCGTTGTCTTGGTGAAACAGCACACGCGCAGCCCTTCCCGGACGTTTTTGTTGCAGTGCAGGAAGGTATTTGTTCTTCAAAACATTTTTGTAGGATGCACCTGTTACCGTAGTGCCCTTTGGAATGCAATGGGTAAGGATTACGCCCTCGCTGTCCCAGAACATGGACACCATCATTTTTTCAGCACTGGCGGTTACCCGAAATTTTTTTGGTGGTGGTGAATCTGTGTGCTTCCATTGAGCTGACTGGCGCTTTGTTTTTGGATTGAAAAATGGCATCCACGTCTCATCCATTGTCACAACCAATGAAAAGAAAGTCCCATTCATGCTGTCGTTGCGTGTCAACATTGCTTGGCAACATGCCACACGGGCAGCCATGTGGTCGTCCGTCAGCATTCGTGGCACCCACCTGGATGACACTTTTTGCATTTTCAGGTCATCATGCAGGATTGTGTGCACAGAACCCACAGAAATGCCAACTCTGGAGGCGATCTGTTCAACAGTCATTCGGTGATCCCCCAAAACAATTCTCTCCACTTTCTCGATCAGGTCGTCAGACCGGCTTGTGCGAGCCCGAGGTTGTTTCGGTTTGTTGTCACACGATGTTCTGCCTTCATTAAATTGTCGCACCCATGAACGCACTTTTGACGCATCCATAACTCCATCACCACATGTCTCCTTCAACTGTCGATGAATTTCAATTGGTTTCACACCACGCAAATTCAGAAAACGAATGATTGCACGCTGTTCAAGTTAGGAAAACGTCGCCATTTTAAGTATTTAAAACAGTTCTCATTCTCGCCGCTGGCGGTAAAATTCCATCTGCCATGTGGTGCTGCCATCTCTGGGACATATTGACAATGAATGCGGCCTCATTTTAAAACAATGCGCATGTTTCTATCTCTTTCCAGTCCGGAGAAAAAAAATTGGAGGCCTTAGAACTTGAATGCACATCGTAGGTCTGCAAAGTTAATGACGATCCCAGAGTTCATGAGCTGGAGATTGCTAAATGCTGCCAGTCCTCTGTCACCATGAGCTCTGGGCATGCTTCAGCAACCACTGTGTGGTGTGGCAGTGGAGTGTTGTGTGTCATAAGGAACAGGGATCTTGGCTTAACCTCCTGGATATTGAGGATGGTAAAAACCTCTATAAAAACCCTTTTGAGGTGCATGGCTGTTGAGATAGAATGATTGTTAATGGAAAAACTCTGGGGAAACTGCCGCACCTCAGTTGTATAATGCTTACTCAGGCAAGCAGGGCCCTGTATCAGTGGACCCTTAGTTCCCTAGCTGCTTGTGAGACCAAGATGGAATGCTCAAACTTCATATCAACTCTCAGCATGATGCATGTACCTTCTGGGAGACTCGGGAAGCTAGTTCTCCTGATAATCAAATTTTGTATAGTAATGGGGTTCAAGAAGTCATAAATCAGAACGTGTTTGTGGAGATCAAGGGGAAGGAGGGGCATTTGAAAAAGTGTCCACCTTTTATATTCTTAAAGGCTTCAAAGGGCTTACTGGTACCTTAAAGTCTATCAAGCAGTTACAAAATGATTCTTTATTGGTTGAGAATAACAGGACAATGCAGGTGAGTCTTCTTAGGAGGTCACAAAAATTGCATGACTATGATGTAATTGTTGAGTTGAATAGCTCCCTTAACTCCAGCAAGGGTGTAATCACATGCCATGATATTATGGACACTGACATTACAGAACTTAAACAAGAATGGGGACAGTGAATGTGGAGCAAAGGACAAGAAGGAATAATGGAGAAATTGAGAAGACCACCACCTTCATTTGACCTTCAGTCCTCTAGTGCTGCCTAAACGTATCATGGCAGGGTTCCTCTGTCATTTGCTTACTGTTACCTACTTAACACTATGCAGTGATACAAATGTCGGGGTTTTGGCCATACAATACTGAGTTGTGGAGGTAAAGCGACCTGTGGGAAGTGTGGAGAGGCAGCCCATGGTTCTGGGACTGACTGCTGTCTCCAGCAATCTACAACAACTGCTCCAGGAGCCACCCAATCTGGAGCTGAGACTGCCCTGTTTTTGCTGAGAAACGCAAAATTCAGGAAATTAAAGTGACCAAGCAGTTCCCCTACTCAGAAGTAAAAAAGGAATACAAGGTGATGAGACCTCCTGTCTTTGCAACTTCTTATGCTTCCACAGTACAGAATCCTGTTCCCAAGCTCAACACTTTGATGTAAAAGATGTCCAGTGTACCACCATCACACACCAGTACCTGTACTTGGGCACTTTCCACTCCTAACCAGTGCTCTGTAGCACAACGCTACAAGTGATCGACATTCGGATAGTGGCCCGAGTTGCTGCCGTGGCATGCTCTGTGTACCTACCTCCCCATAAGCCTGTTGTTATTTGAGGTATTCACACATCATCTTGATGAACTACCCCATCCTTTCCTGCTTTTAGGGGACTTTAATGCACACAGTGCACTGTGGGATTGTAACACCACTTGCCCCACAGGTCAGATACTTGAGGATCTGACACCTGCTACAGACATTATATTGATGAACACGGGTCAAGTTACACATTTTAGCACTGCTACTGGTTTGTCTGTGGCCGTAGACTTCTCCTTCTCCTCGTCTGTCCTTGCAGACACTGATGAATGAGGAGGGGGCAATGATCTCCACGGTAGTGACCACTACACTATCTGGATCCCTCTGCCCCATATAGCAGATCCCGAAAGGAAGCCATGAAGATGGCTGTTCAGAAAGGCTGAATGGGTGCTTCATAGGCAGTTAGCTGTTTTTAAGCAATGGGTGGACCACATTACAGCCATGATTCACCATGCTGCTGATGCATTCATCCCAAAGTCATAGGGAACGCATAGGAAGCAACCTATCTCCTGGTGGAGTAATGAGTGCCTTCCTGCAATCAGGGTCAGGAGGGCAGCTATGCACAGATTCGATCAGTGCCCTACAGATTTCTTTTGAATGGCATGGATAAAAGTAAGGGGAATAATTCAGAAGCGTAAGCAGAGATCTTGGCAAGAGTTCTTGAACTTCATCAATAGATCCACATCTTTGAGTAAAATATGGGAACCCATGAGGAGGATTTCAAGGCACAACTCATGAACAACAGTAGCAGCTATGTGAGAGGAGGGGGATCTCTTAACACTGCTGAGAGACACTCTGCGGACAATGGATGAATTGTGTAATTGCCTTACAGCCAATTCTAGCCAGGACCCAGCTTTCCATTGAGAGGCTGATTTTGATTTCTGTTCCATCAAAATGGAGGAATACAACAGCTTTTCTCTATGTGGGAGTTGGATTTCATCTTGTCAGTAGGTCATGATAATATTCCCAGGCACAACATGATAAGATGCAGGCATGTTGAAACAATTGAATCCACAGTAGGAGGACGTCATCCTTCATTTCCTTCATCAAAGTTTGGATGACAGGTAACTTTCCCAATTCATGGAAAGAATCTATTTTAATTCCAATTTTAAAACCAAGGAAGAGTCTGATGAACACCAGTACCTTTTTATAGCATTAGCCTAACAAGCAGTATACGAAAGACATCGGATCGTATGGTCGACCAGTGCCTAGCATGGGTTCTCAAAGCCAAGTCCCTACTAAGTTGGTCCCAGTATGAATTCAGGAGGTATCACTCTACACTTGATAACCAGACCCTGCTCAAAGCAGCAGTTTGACAAGTTTTCCTCCATAAGTCATGTATTCTTCAATTTGGAAAAGGCCTGTAATGCTACCTGGAGGCATAACATTTTGTTGCAGCTCTATCAGAGTGGGTTCAATGAATGTCTACCCACCTTTGTATGGTCCTTTCTGATAGACAGGTATTTTAGATACAAGGTTAGGAATGTCCTGTCTGACTGTTTTAATCAGGAGACTGGTGTGCCCCAAGGGAGTGTTCTAAGTGTCACAGCATTCGCCATTGCCATCAACAGTATTTAATTCAGAGTACAACATCCTATACTGTGTTCATAGTATGTGGATGATTTCTACAACTTCAGTATGTCCAACCTTGCAACAGCTATTCAGCAATTGCATTTGACAGTCAAGCAGTTAGAGGAATGGTCTAACACACGAGTCTTAAATTCTCTTTGGAGATAACTGTTTGTGTTGATTTTAATAACTCCTGCTCTCTTTGTAATTTACCTGTTTTAAAACTGGGCAATTTTTCTCACTTTTAAGAAAAAAGTGAAATATCTGAACCTAATTTTTGATGAGAAGCTAACATGGCTGCCACATGTTAAAGAACTAAAACAGAGATGTCTCAATGCCTTAAACATTCATAAATATGTCAGCCATAGGTTGTGGGGATCCAACAGGGCACATCTCCTCCATGTTTATAAGATCTTTGTGTGACTGTGGCTTGAATACAATGACAAGTTTATGGATCAGCAATGCCTTTCATCCTCAAAATGATTCTACATCTACATCTACATCTACATCCATACTCTGCAAGCCACCTGACATTGTGTGGCGGAGGGTACCCTGAGTACCTCTATCGGTTCTCCCTTCTATTCCAGTCTCGTATTGTTCATGGAAACAAGGATTGTCGGCATGCTTCTGTGTGGGCTCTAATCTCTCTGATTTTATCCTCATGATCTCTTCGTGAGATATACATAGGAGGGAGCAATATACTGCTTGACTCCTCGGTGAAGGTATGTTCTCGAAACTTTAACACAAGCCCGTACCGAGCTACTGAGTGTCTCTCCTGCAGAGTCTTCCACTGGAGTTTATCTATCATCTCCGTAATGCTTTCGTGATTACTAAATGATCCTGTAATGAAGTGCGCTGCTCTCCGTTGGATCTTCTCTATCTCTTCTATCAACCCTATCTGGTACGGATCCCACACTGCTGAGCAGTATCCAAGCAGTGGGTGAACAAGCGTACTGTAACCTACTTCCTTTGTTTTTGGATTGCATTTCCTTAGGATTCTTCCAATGAATCTCAGTCTGGCATCTGCTTTACCGATGATCAACTTTATATGATCATTCCATTTTAAATCACTCCTAATGCATACTCCCAGATAATTTATGGAATTAACTGCTTCCAGTTGCTGACCTACTATTTTGTAGCTAAATGATAAGGGATCTATCTTTCTATGTATTTGCAGCACATTACACTTGTCTACATTGAGATTCAATTGCCATTCCCTCCACCGTGCGTCAATTCGCTGCAGATCCTCCTGCATTTCAGTACAATTTTCCATTGTTACAACCTCTCGATACATCACAGCATCATCTGCAAAAAGCCTCAGTGAACTTCTGATGTCATCCACAAGGTCATTTATGTATATTGTGAACAGCAACAGTCCTATGACACTCCCCTGCGGCACACCTGAAATCACTCTTACTTCGGAAGACTTCTCTCCAATGAGAATGACATGCTGCGTCCTGTTATCTAGGAACTCTTCAATCCAATCACACAATTGGTCTGATAGTACATATGCTCTTACTTTGTTCATTAAACGACTGTGGGGAACTGTATCGAATGCCTTGCAGAAGTCAAGAAACACGGCATCTAACTGTGAACCTGTGTCTATGGCCCTCTGAGTCTCATGGACGAATAGCACGAGCTGGGTTTCACACGACCGTCTTTTTCGAAACCCGTGCTGATTCCTACAGAGTAGATTTCTAGTCTCCAGAAAAGTCATTACACTCGAACATAATACGTGTTCCAAAATTCACCGCAAAGTTATTAGGCTGCCAACAGTGGCTCATTGTATGGGTTCAATTACTAGCCTGTGTGCAGAGGCTGGTGAGCGTCCACTATCTATTTGACATCTCCTCCTCATGATACACCAACAATATAGGGCTTTGTCCATTCCTAAATAACTGGGATCCAGTTATGTTGAGCAACTGCCCCTACAATGACGGGCTGTTCAGCAACTATCCATGGTCACTGAGACCATTTGTGACCTTTTGAGGGAGAGCCTTGAGCTATTACAGATCGTGGGCATTAAGGTCCAAAGCCAGGGTTGGAGTAGGTTATTCCCTTGGATACTAAAGACACCCAGATTACTTTTATGGTTGAATACTTACAGGATGAGTTGTACCCCAGATTACATTTTTAAAATTAAATTTTCCATGTGGGGTAGCCACGCATTCTAAAGTGTCCAGTCACAGCTTGCGCGGCTCCTCCCTTCGAAGGTTCAAGTCCTCCTTTGGGCATGGGTGTGTGTGTAGTCATTAGCATAAGTTAGTTCAAGTTAAATTAAGTAGTGTGTAAGCTTATGGACTGATGATCTCAGCAGTTTGGTCCCATAAGATCTTAGCACAAATTTCCAATTTTCCAAATTTAAGTTAAAAATAATGATATTTTACATTGATAACCAGATTTTATCACTGTTTACATGGGCAGGTCAAAGCAGGAAGAGTTTATTAGCTTCTCTCTCATGTTCCACAACATTGTCCTCAGAACAGAGCTCCAGGCGCAGTTTTCAGTTTATTATGTTCAATTGTTTGCTGTTCAGAGGACAGTGGAGCAAATGACACAGTGTCATGGCAGGAAATTCCACATCTGCTCAGATTATCAAAGCACCTTCTCACTATTGATCAGATGTATGCAGCAAATTGGATGGTGCAAAAAGTGCAGGATGCTCTCCTTGTTTTGCAAAGGCAGGAAAAGGAAATAATTTTCACTCAGGTTCCAGGGCACATAGGGATTTGGGGAAACAAACTCGCTGATGTGGCTGCCAAGGAGGTTTGTTCCCTTCCACCTCCAGCTCACTTTTAAGCCCCCCTGCAGCCTGTCACCTCATTTGTGACCAAGAATACCACATGTTGATGGGAGGCTCAGTGACTGGAAGTGAGGAATAATAAACTACATTTTATAAAACCTTCAGAACAGCTGTGGCTTACCTCCTTCTGGCCATGAGAAGCTGAAGAAGTAGTCTTTACTTGGCTGTGAGCGGAACATTGCCCATTGACACATGACTTTCTCTTACATCATGAGGAGCCCCCATTGTTCACAGATATGAGGTGCAGCTGTCAGTACAACATATTTTAATTGTATGTGTTTTATATGAGGCGTTACTGGAAAGTTTTAAGAATGGGCTTGTAATTGTACAATGGTGGTACTTACATGCTACTGTGATGCATCTCCTTCAGAATAGTCCCAATGGTGTTTGCACTTTTGGAAACATTCCTGGAAATTTTTTTCCTGATGTGTGTTAAGGACGTTCTCCGTATTTGCCTGGATGTCTTCAGTCGAGTCAAATTGCTTCCGTTTCAGTGAAAATTTCAGTTTAGGAAACAGGTAAAAATCCACAGGGGCCAAATTAGGGGAATATGGTGGTTGTGGAAGCACAAGAATGTTGAATTTGGTCAAAAATTCAACGATGGATAAGGTACGATGATTCGGAGCATTGTCATGGTGTAGCACGCAACTCCTGTCTTTCCACAATCCCGGCATTTTTTTTGCACCTTTTGGTGCAAATGCTCAAGGACAGATTTATAGTATTCCTGGTTAATTTTCTGTCCTCCAGGGATAAATTCATGATGCACAATACTGGTAGAATCGAAAAAAATCACCAACATTGTCTTCACCTTCTTCACTGACTTTGCGGTGATTTTTCGGTTGCGGTGAAACTGGAGTCTTCCACTGTGAAGACTGCACATTGGTTTCAGGATTGTATCAATATACCCATGATCTGTCACCTGTAATTACCCTATTTAACAAATATGGGACATTTTTAGTCCGATTAATCAGTTCTTGGCACACTTCAAGTCAATATTGCCTCTGATCACTTGACAACACTTGGAACGAATTTTGCAGACACTCCATGCATGTTCAGATCTTCACTTAAAATTGACTGAACTGCATAAAAACTCAAATTAAGTTCATCAGCCATTTCCCTAATTGTAAGTCTATGATCAGAGCACACTATGTCATGAACTTTCACAATATTTTCATTCATTTTTGAGGTTGAAGGATGGCCAGACTGTGATTCATCTTCAAATGATTTGCAGCCATTTTTATATCTGCAGAATCAGACAAAAATATGTGACTGGCTCATTCAGTTATCTCCAAAAGCTCTTTTTAATTGTTCATAAGTCTCAGAAGCTGTTTTCTCAGTTTTGAAACAAAATTTCACACAAACTCGTTTCTGCATTTTTACGTCCATTTTCATGCAGACAGAATCCAGCAACAAACCCTAACAGAACCACACTCAACCCACTGCCATAACAAACTGAATAAAGGAAACACAGTTTACTGTCAGAGGGCATTCAAGGACAAGGCAATGACTCACTCCCCACCCTCTGTGTACGTACCAACCAAACTAGTAAGCAGTACCGGTTCCATTCTTGAAACTTTCCAATCACAGCTTGTAAGATGGCCCAAGGGCAGATCTGGATCTCCCACAGAAGATGCCACCTCTTTTTAACTGATAATGAGGCTAGTGTGGTTCACATTTTAAGCTTTTGTGTGAGGTCCAGAATTCTTCCCAAAATGTTGGGTGTGGGATTTTAATGTCACAGAGTGACTTGATCACTCATTATTTATAAGCATTCATTCAGCCACAGTTCTGTTCTGATTTTTTATCCTTTATTTTATCTAGTTATTTTGCTGTGTTTTGGCAAAATCTTATTGAGGACTTTTCTGATGCTCACTTTATCAGGATTTCTTCTCAATTCTTGTGGGAGATGACAACTTGGTTTTCCAATTTATTGATACTTTTGAACAGCTTTTCACTATGCTCTGTATATCATCATGCAAGTGCACTGATGATGTTGCTGTTTAACACCCTCACCCACAAATTATCCCCATTGTCATCATCATTATAATCATCATAATAATAATAATCATCATCATCTGAAAAATGAAGAACAAGCAGGCAATTTCCAGAATGAGATTTTTCACTCTGCAGTGGAGTGTGCGCTGATATGAAACTTCCTGGCAAATTGAAACTGTGTGCCCGACCGAGACTCGAACTCGAGACCTTTGCCTTTCGCGGGAAAGTGCTCTACCATCTGAGCTACCGAAGCATGACTCACACCCAGTCCTCACAGCTTTACTTCTGCCAGTATCTCGTCTCCTACCTTCCAAACTTTACAGAAGTTCTCCTGCGAACCTGCAGAACTAGCACTCCTGAAAGAAAGGATACTGCGGAGACATGGCTTAGCCACAGCCTGGGGAATATTTCCAGAATGAGATTTTCACTCTGCAGTGGAGTGTGCACTGATATGAAACTTCCTGGCAGATTAAAACTGTGTGCCCGACTGAGACTCGAACTCGGGACCTTTGCCTTTCACGGGCAAGTGCTCTACCATCTGAGCTACTGAAGCACGAGTCATGCCCGGTCCTCACAGCTTTACTTCTGCCAATATCTTGTCTCCTACCTTCCAAACTTCAAGCAGCCAATTCCCCATTCTACCACTCTTCACCACAAAAAGCAACTATGGGGTGTTTCACAAAGTTATATCAACACTTCCACAGCTTGCTTTATGAATTACAGGTTGTGTGGTGTGCAGGCACAGCTGGGAGTGTTTATTTTCCACAAAGTGTGTTACCACTACATGGAATACAGATATGAATTACTAACAGTCATAATGTAAGAAATGGATATGGACAGAACAAATGTAAATCTCTGTGCACTGTTCTACAGCACTACACGGTAATTGATTCTTAGTCAGCCTCTACTGTAGCTGTAGTATTCTTCCAGGATAGGCAATTTCCCTCATCATGAGTGCTGCTTGCTTTTCAGTTTACAGACAGACATCCCAAGCATTTCTGTTCCAGTTCTCTCATGCAAGTAGACAAAATAACAACAATGAGCTAGTGTTTTCAGATCATCGAAGTTAAGTACTGTCGGGCTTGACTTGGATGGGTCACTTTCTGAGTATGCCGAGTGCTGTTGGCAAATGGGATGCACTCAGCCCTTGTGAGGTCAATTAAGGAGTTACCTGATTGAGTAGTAGTGACACCGATCATGAAAACTGACAATGACTGGGAGAGTGGTGTGCTAATAACCACATGTCCCACATGTCAGCAACTAGAAGCAGTTAATTCCATAAATTATCTGGGAGTTGGCATTAGGGATGATTTAATATGGAATGACCATATAAAATTAATCATTGGTAAAGCAGATGCCCGACTGAGATTCATTGGAAGAATCCTGAGGAAATGCAGTCCAAAAACAAAGGAAGTAGTTTACAGTACACTTGTTCACCCACTGCTTGAATACTGCTCAGCAGTGTGGGACCCGTACCAGATAGGGTTGATAGAAGAGAAAGAAGAGATTCAACGGAGAGCAACATGCTTGTTACAGGATCATTTAGTAATCACAAAAGCGTTACGGAGATGATAGATAAACTCCAGTGAAAGACTCTCCAAGAGAGATGCTCAGTAGCTCAGTATGGGCTTTTGTTGAAGTTCTGAAAACATACCTTCACCAAGGAGTCAAGCAATATATTGCTCCCTCCTACGTATATCTCGTGAAGAGACAATGAGGATAAAATCAGAGAGATTAGAGCCCACACAGAGGCATACCGACAATCGTTCTTTCCACGAACAATACGAGACTGGAATAGAAGGGAGAACTGATACAGGTACTCTAGGTACCCTCTGCCACACACTCTCAGGTGGCTTGCGGAGTATGGATCTAGATGTAGATTTAGATGATGCTGTGGTGTACAGTAGGGTGTGGAAGTTGAGTGACTGGGAGGATATGATAATTCTAGTTATGATGAATGACAGTTATCTCTAAATGTAGAAAAATGTAAGTTAATGTGGATGAGTAGGAAACACAAACCTACAATGTTTGGATACAGTATTAGTAGTGTCCTGCTTGACACAGTCACATTGTTTAAATATCTGGATGTAACATTGCAAAGCAATATGAAATGGGATGTGCATACCAAGATAGTGGAAGGGAATGTAAATGGTTGACTTCAGTTTATTGCGAGAATTTTAGGGAAGCAGACCACGTATAGGACACCTGTGCAACCCATTCTTGAGTACTGATCAGGTGTTTGGAATTCATACAAGGTTGTGTTAAAGGACTACATCAAAGTAATTCAAAGGTGGGCTGCTATATTTGTCACCAGCAGGTTCAAGCAATATGCAAGTGTTACAGAAATGCTCCGAGTACTCAAAAAGGTGATGTTCTTTTTGAGTAGCATTATTGAGAAAATTTTGAAAACTAGCATTTGAAGCTGGCTGCAGAATGATTCTACGTTCACCAACATATGTTTCATGTAAGGACCAGTGTGTGGTACTGAAATGGTTGGTTGGACCATTTGGTCTAGATATTTAATGATTACTTCCTGTTTTTAATGTTTGTGAGTATGATGGTTGTTCCATTTATTATCTCACTCTTTTACTAGTTTGTATGTGCTTTTGCATTGCTCAGTTGTGATTTTGTTGCAGTTCATGTTATGCTACATAATGAATGACTTCAATTGCCGCCTTTGTATTTGTTTGAAATATATGATTTTGAGTCTGGTTCATTAGTGACTGGGAGGGGTTCATTGTTGAATTTCTATGTACAAAGTGCCTTTTGGACATACAGTTCGGTTTTACAATGGTGTTCCACTATCTCAGGTTAGTTTAGGTGTGCAGAGTTTTGATATATGAATTATGCATTTTGTGTAATATTACTTTATGTGGATTATGATTGGGTATGGGATGGATGGCACCATCTTTTACTAGGTTAGTGAGGACATGAAATGATGTGCTTGGTGTTTGTCATGTTTGTGTGAGTTATTGTCTGGTTTCTTCTTCTTAAGGACTCTTTGGACTTCATTGTCCTGTTCTTGTATGTTAATATGTATGTGTCTCTTGGGTAATTCCATTGGATTTCCATATGGACATTTCTAAGTTCATGATTCTGTATGTGTATATTACACATATGTAGCTATTGCTTTTATTGATTGGCTTCTACTAGGTTATTTTATAGACCATTGTTACATATAATTAGAGGATTTGCCACATGAGATATTCTTCGGCAATTGTTCATCAATATGTGTGGTATATAGTACTTTTAATTCTGTGGGTACACACTGATGGTGGATGTTACTAATGTTGGCAACATTGTTTTGTCCAGAATATTTCGTGGAATTAGCAGAAATGTTGGTGACTTGATTATTTGTTACTTTGGGGATACTGCATATTTATGGGCTTTTACTTAGAGAAATTACGCATTTGCTATGCCAATGTGCTCATGGACCTTAGGGATATGACTGAGTTGCTGAGTAGTAATAACAATGGAACATGTGTTTATACTTTTTGTGACTTCAACACAATTTGTAGACTACATTTTAGACCATAACTTACATTGTTTAAGTACTGGGGTTCATTAGAGTATATTTGATATTGTTTTGGTGCGTTTGCATTATCCAGTGAATGTTTGTTCATTAATTTTTTGTTGCATTTGTTTACTCAAAGCAGCAAATGACTAGCAGTGTATGTAGATGTAGATGAACCAAAGCAGGGAATGTTTCATGAATTAGAATAGCTGGTGATTCAGTATGGGCAAAATAAACACAATGAAGGCTTTCTGATTGCTCAAGAAATTCTCCCAATAAAGGTACTGAAGATAAAGAGGAGTTTTCCAACTGCTTGTGTTGTGGGATTCAAAACAAGCACTGGCTGGTGCATGAGGATGATATAGAAGGTGACACAGAACAACAGTAACTCAACAACGTCTCAAGATGTTTGATGAAAATCTATTTGTGTAGCAGAGTCATAAAATCAGTCAACCTAAGAAAATGGCATGACTGTTTGCTAGGCCATATAAGAAATGCTGTTTATCTCGATATGCTGTAAAATGTTATTGTCAGTGTGAAGAGTGTTTCTATGATAAGTTCTAGCACGAGAGATGAGGATTCAAAGTTGAGTGAAGCATCTCTCTCGTGTGTTCAATATGAGTTTTCCACATCCCAAGCAATAGTATCAACTAATGTACTGAAAAAAGCTACTCCTAGCAAACATCGCGCAAATGCAGAGGTGAGAAAAAATCAAACTTTGTCTTTATACCACCAAACTACATGTAGCCTCAAGAATGAAATAGACCAGTTGCTAATAAATTTAAAAGACGAGTGTGAAAGTGAGCCTGATATACTGTGTTTCTCAGAACATCACGTTATGAATGGGATCCACATGATACAGATTGAGAACTTTAGTTTAGCTACTCATTACTGTAGATCTGTTATGGAAAAAGGTGGTGTGGCAATATTTATAAAAAATAATATAGTGTATAAATCCCTAGATTTAAGCAAATACTGTGATGAACAACATTATGAGGTGTGTGGCATTGAGTTAACAGCAGATAGTGCAACTGTTATTGTTCTGGCTGTTTACAGGGCACCTGGTGGAAATCTAAATGTATTTATAAGACAAACGGAATCACTTCTGGCCCACCTATGTAGGAAAACTAAATCTATCATTGTTATGGGTGACTTCAATGTGGACCTTTTAACAGAAAATAGAAACAAGACAGATTTTGAACATTTAATGTACTGTTACAATTTAGTACCACTTGTGAACACTCCAACTAGAGTAACTGCCAGCTCTAGCACTTTAATAGATAATGTATTTGTAGATAAGGATATTTGCAATAATTTAACCATGAAAAATATTATAAATGGTCTCTCTGATCATGAAGGGCAATTCCTCACTCTAAACCAAATGAATGTACAAAGAAAAGAAAATTTCATTTGGAAAACATTTTGGATTATAAACAGACCCTCCACTGAAACCTTTAATCAGCAATTACGGCTTGTGGACTGGTCTCCTGTATATGCTACAGTTGATGTTAATTCAAAATTTAATATATTTATCAATGAAGTTACAAGCCTTTTTGAAGAAGCATTTCCTAAAAAATCAGTGAGAGAAAACCTGTTCAAATCTGGAAACAAGCCTTGGATTACTAAAGGCATCAAAATCTCTTGTAAAACAAGAAGAGAACTATATGCTGCAGCCAGGAGTTCAAATGATAACAGTAGGATTACACACTATAAAATCTACAATAAAGTTCTGAATAAGACAATTCAGGCAGCAAAGAACATGTGCTTGAAGGCAGAAATTGACAACTCGAGCAATAAAGTAAAAACTATCTGGAAATTTATAAAGAAGGAAACGGGGAAAAATGCAGTTTGTAGTGAAAATATCCAAATCAAAAGTGAGGGTAATATTGTTAGCAATCCAAAAACAGTTGCAGACACATTCAACTACAATTTTTTTAACAGTAACAGAAAAAATAGGTTTACAAGGGTCCATGAAGCAAGCCATCAATTGTTTGAAAGCTAGAGTACCTGGTTTAGTGCAACACATGAAGGTAAAAACAGTCACTGTTCAAGAAATTGAAAGAGTTATTAAATCCCTGAAAAGTAAAAACTCTGCTGGAATTGACACATTTCTAACAAATTATTAAAATACTGCTCCAGCCATGTAAGTAAAGTCCTTTGCCACATTTTTGATGCTTCACTTAAGCAAGGAATAGTTCCTGAGAGGCTTAAGTACGCAGTTGTAAAACCGCTGTATAAGAAGGGGGATAAGACGGATACTGCTAACTATAGGCCAATATCACTACTGACAAGCTTTTCAAAAGTTTTAGAGAAACTAATGCATGCCAGGATAGTTAAGCATCTCAGTGAACACAATAGCTTCAGCAAAAGTCAGTTTGGATTTCGGAAAGGTTTGTCAACATAAGATGCAATATTTGCATTTACTGGCAAACTCTTGGAATCTATCAACAAAAAACTGAAAGTGATTGGCATATTTTGTGACCTAACAAAAGCATTTGACTGTGTAAATCACCAAATTCTTTTACAAAAAGCAGCACATCTCGGTATAAGTGGTGCAGCAGGGAAATGGCTCAACTCATATCTGTCAAACAGAAAACAAAAAGTTGTAGTAGATAGTCAAGATGGTGTCCCAATATCTTCAGAATGGGGTACCATCACATGTGGAGTGCCGCAGGGCTCAGTTCTGGGCCCCCTACTTTTTATTATATCTATAAATGATCTTCCTCTCTCTACGGAATATTGTAGATTCACCATTTTCGCAGATGACACTACACTACTTATTGATAATTCGGAAGATAAGCTTGAGGTAATGGCAAATAAGGTTTTAAATGAAACGGTGAACTGGTTCAACATTAATGGTCTTATTTTAAATTACTGTAAAACAAACTACATTCAGTTCCCCAAAACATCCAAAGATGAGGAAATATTTGTAAAGGTAGGTGAGCAGACAATAAACAGGGTAGATTCCTCAAAATACCTAGGCTTGCATATTGATAGCAAACTGAATTGGTCCAACCACATCGTGGATCTGTGCAAAAGACTAAGTTCAGCAACATATGCATTGCGCATTGTTTCTTCTTATAGGAAAATGGAAACCATGAGGTCAGCGTATTATGCTTACTTTCATGCAATTATGGCATTTGGAATTATATTTTGGGGAAATCAGCCACTGGCTAAAAAAGTACTGTGTGTACAAAAAAGAGCCATAAGGATCATGTGTGGAGTCCATCCTAGAGCCACATGCAGGAATCTTTTTAAGAAGCTTGAAATACTTACATCCACAGCGCAATATATATTCTCATTGATGTGCTTCATAAGGAAAGAAAAATCCATCTTTAAGCTGAATAGTGCATCTCACAGTCACAATACTAGAAGGAAACATGATATCCACTATGAACAGCCAAATCTAAGTATGGTGCAGAAATGCCCTCCCTTCAAGAATTAAGTGTTTGATAGATGATGATCTCCTGTTTAAAAAAACCTTAAGGCAGTTCCTATTGCAAGGATCATTTTATACATTAGAAGAGTTCCTGAACTACAGTGTTTAACATCTCTTGTTTTGTAAATAGCAAATATATGCCCAAATTTGTATTTGTAATACCAAATATTTTTATTGTAAACATATATTTTGCAATATCTATTTCTTTGTAACACTTATTATTTTGTAATCTTTATCTCTCTCTAAAACATATTTTTGTAGTGGGACCTAAGTTACTGTTCACTGATTTTTGTTTTGTAATCTCTATCTATATCTAAAATGTATTTTCTTTGTAGTGGGACCTAAGTTACTGTTTACTGTTTTTGTTTTGTTTTATGTATTACCATAAATTCTGGCCAAAAGCTTGTAAAATTGACACGTTCCATATCCTGTGATACTGTCATAACATGGATCACCGAAACAAGAGATAAATAAAATAAATAAATAAAAATAATAATAAAACAATGAAAAGGTCAGAATAATAATAATGCTGGATGCGCTAGCAGGTGGGAGGAAGCTGCCCCCATATGTGATTCTTCATAGGAAAACCATACCATAAGAGAAACCACCTGCAGGACTTATCTATAAACATCAATAAAAGGTGTGGTTGACTAATGACCCTATGTTAGATTAGTTGAAGGTTGTTTGGAACAGAATTCCTGACTTTTTGCTTAACAAAAGGAAAATGTTGATGCAAGATTTTTTTTTTTTGGGGGGTGGGGGGTGGGGGGGGGGTGGCGGATATCTCACCCAGGAAGTTAAAGATTTGATTTCAGAGAACAATACTTGGTAATAATTCCTGATGGCATGATCTCACAACTTCATTTAATGGAAGTTGTTGTGAATCTATTCTTTAAGGCTCAGGTCTGATAGCTTTATACTAAGTTTCTTCTTCAAGGAGACCATGTCCTCACTCCATGAGGAACGTTAAAGAAACCCTCAATATACAAGCTGAGCCAGTGTCTCCTTATTGCCAATGCAGAATCACAAGTGAGTGTATAATGATTGGAAAAAAAAAGTGCTGCATATTAAATGCCATCAACAGCTCAGAAAATAACATTGTATAGGAAGAGTGCCAGGAAGGAAGAAATGGCCGTAGACTTGTAAATGAAGCTGATGATACTAGTGGTGATGTTTAAAAATAGTGGTACCATAGACTGTTGGCATAAATAGCAAACAAAAAAGGGAGTGAAGGTAAACATTATTGTAAAGCATTTATTTGTATGAAATGTATTCACAGAGTGTGAATATGATATTACATCAGCTGTATGGCTAACTATAGAAATATGAAAATTAATATCAGACTGGGACTTGAACCCAGGTTTCTTGCTTATTGTGAGTGGTCACCTTAACCACATTAGATTTCTGTGCATGACTCCAGGACCGACCAAACTTCAGTATGTCATACTGACCATGTCCCATAGTCTGAATAGTTTGATGCAAATGTCCTTCTGACACTGCACTAACTGCATTTCTTTTTGTGTATTTTATTTCTCCTTCTATCAGCAAAATTGTGGACAGCTAATAAATGGCATAAGTTTATGCACAATGTTAATTTTTTTAGGGAGGTACATTACATCAGTAAAACAGTTTGTAATTCTTATTAGTCAGAATATGTTTAAGGTTTGTTAAGGAACCTCTTAATAAGTTCTTGTATGTGGGTAAATATGGTACGTTTTTTATCATTTGGAAAACATATGATACCATCCATAAGCATAATATTCTAAAAAAATTGTGTCTAAAGTGAGAAGTCAAGTGCAGTGCCTCTTATTTGTTGATTATTTTTAAAATTTGTGTAACTCCTACAGTGCAAGTTATCAGTAGCAAATCACAGAAAGGGGGTTCAACTAATGAGTTAAACATATGTGTTTCAGAATTTTAATAAAGAAATATCGGTGCTTATTCAGGGTTGCAGTTAACGTCTGCTCTGGTAACAGCACAGTGTTTATATAAAGCAAAATACTGTGGGTTGCAGAGATCTAAGTAGTTCTTCTATAATGTTTATATCTACTGACCGAACTAAGGCAAACAGAAAGAAATCGTACATAATTGGATGTATGGCCAAAGTAAGAAATAATATCAAATAACATTATAGTCCAGACGGGTACAGAACAAGGATGATTTGTAGCAATTTTTATGTGATCAAATAGAACCGTTCTCAGCATGAAGATTTGTTTGAATACCACTCTGGTCTATGAGGCGTAGTCCTGTTGGAGGTGGGATGCCTTTGCCTTGCTTTCACCTCTGAACTGATTTACCTGGCTAGTCACCACAGTGCAACTTGATATTTTTATCTTACTCAAACAATTTACAGAAGTGAAATAATGGTTGAGTGACACAAAAAGAGTCCCATATATGACTGAGGATTCAAGCTCAAATTCTTGGATTTGTAATGACCCACTTAGTCAATGAGCCACACAGGTTTTAGTTACAACATGAAAACTAAAAATGAGATAAGTGATACTGAAGGTATCTCAGGTGGAACAGCAATAATTTCATTAACAGTACATAGAAGAAACTAAATGGAAATAACAGAACAATGGGGACACAGTCATGAACAGGCTCAAACAAATAGAAAATGATACACATTTCAGGCTGTTAGTATATGAGTTTCTCTTCCACAAAAGTGTCATATGTGAATTTTTGACAAGTTGTTCACAAGGTGCTAACATGTACTAAAGCTCGATTTTAGTGCAAGAACAGTGTTGTTGTAGTCTTCAGTACAAAGACTGCTTTGATGCAACTTTCCACGCTACTCTATCCTGCGCAAGCTTCTTCATCTCTAAGTAACTACTGCAACCTTCTGAATCTGCTTACTGTATTCATCTCTTGGCCTTCCTCTAAAATTTTTATCCTCCACGTTGCTCTCCAACACTAAATTGGTGATGCCTCAGAGTACAATACTAATTGAAATTTCTGTATATCAGAATTCTTAGATGCATACTTATCTACATATTTTCTATTGTTAATTTTCTTATACACATTATTCCACATCTTCAGTCTGATGATGAAGTTTTGAATTTCATAACACTTAATAAAGAATTGTGCAATCAAGACCTTTCTATATTTCAGAGTTGTGCCAAATCTGAATGGTCACCTGCCTATACCATGGATATATTTTTCCATCAAGTAATGTATGAGTTGTGTTTGTGTGTGCATGTGTGTGGCTGGAAGCTTACCTGTTTGGCAGTCCTTTTGTTGTGCCTATCTGTCACTCAAAATCGCCTCTATGTGGTGAGTAAAAATCTGTTCTTTTCATAATATTGCCTTAATTCAAACTTAATTCTTCTTTCTTCTGATATTCCTATGGTGTTAGCTTTGCCATCCTTTTTTTAAATTCCAGTTGTCAAATATTATGTTATGCTCTTTCATCATATTTTCATCTGTGGTTGCAGTTTTGGGGTGTCCTTCATATGATCAATCAAAGGGAAGTGCATGTTTGGACACTGACACTTAATTATTGACAGTGGTAAAGCAAAGTCCTTCTGCCAACTTTGGATGACTGGTTGTCAGTGAGCAGTCTTTGAAACAAAGAATTTTGTGAATGAACTATATTCCAGTTTCTATTCTAAGAGCAATGTCAACATTTGGAAAGGGGGTCTGTAACCTCTCTTTCCGTAAAAATTTACTCATTTCGACTTGTATATCACTCAAAAGTTCCACGAAATGTACACACTCACTAGGGGAGGAAGACTCTAAATCTGGGTCATATGACGCTTGGAGTTTTGCTGCACGTTAGTAGGGCGACAAGGGGGTTGGTACGCCAAAGTACCGTTATACAAGATGCCGTCAATGACGTCATCCAAGATGACGGCCGTGACATCAACTCATGACGTCATCCAAGATGGCGGCCATGACGTCAGCTGATGACGAAAGTACCATTATCCAAATGGCGGCTTTTGTAGGGAAGTTTGAATTTTGGTTCAGAGATAGGTCACTTGGGCTACCTCCATTAACCTAACCCCGACCCTCCCCCAGAAAATGGCGGGAAGTTCAAATTACATCAGGACAATGCAACGCACCATGGCTACCTCTACTAACCTAAGAAAGTGATGGCAAAATAGATCACTTGGGCTACCTCTACTAACCTAAGTCATCCGACTGCAACCTCTTCCTAGGAATTGGCAGGAAGAGAACTTGGCCTGTGGTGGACATAAGTCTGTATTTTGCATGGAGTCTTTGTTAGATGCAGTACCACCATCAAGTGTGTTCACCATAGAGTCCAGAGTCCAACTGACCTGATACACAGTACCGCCACCAGTGGGTGCTGTCGTCCCTTCCATGATGTAGTCCAAGATGGCAGTCTGAGGTGGGGGAAACTGGCGGGGAAAGGTCTCAGCCAGTGCTGGATGTATGTCTTTATTTGAACAATTAGAGGCAGTACATCCATCCAGTTTGATCACCATGGGGTCGGGATTCCAACTGAGAGTACACAGTACTGCCACCAGAGGACACTGTCATCCCTCTCGTGATGTAATCCAATATGGTGGGTTTGGGGTGGGTGATTTGGCGAGAAAAGGGCTCAGCCTGTGCTGGATATGATGGACGTATGTCTTTATTTTGCAGGCAGTCTTTATGTAAACAATCTGAGGCAGTACCACCATCTGGTCTGTGCACCATGAGGTCTGGAGTCCAATTGACCTAGTAAGCAGTACTGCCACCAGAGGGCACTGTCATCTCTTCCATGACGGAATCATAGATGGTGGTCTGGTGGGAAAAATGGCATGAAAATGACTCAGCTTGTGCTGGGCTTCTGGAGAGAAGGAGAGTACTTTATTTATTTTTGAGCAATTTACTTATGGACGAATTTCACATAGTTTATCTATTACATTGATACAAAACACACGCTCTGACATGCTTGGGGTCACGCCACACAGCCTACAGACCAGCAAACTACTCCTAAATTACCTAAATAAAGCATGTTAAACGCTCTGTATACACGCAAACAACTTCTAAATTACCGAAATAATGCACTACACAGCACACAGACATACAAACTACTCATAAATAATGCAGTACACTGATGTGCAGACACGAAATCAACTCTTAAATGTCAAAATTATGCACTACACAGCATAAAAACCTGCAAACTACTCGTAAACCACCGAAATAATGCGGTACACTGATGTGCAGACTTGCAAGCTACTCGTAAATCATTGAAATAATGCATATATAATGCTGTGCCAACACGCTCACAACACTTAAACAGCTGGAAATAATGTAGTGCACAAACACTCATTGCACGTAAAAACGGTTTCGAACTATTGTCAACATATCAGAGGCTCCAAGGGCGCATGCGCAGCAATGCCGCAGCGAGCCACTGCTGGATGCAAGCCAGGGCGAGCCACCACTCACACACTGCTGCAGGTGAAAGTCGCATCTATTTTCAGGTATACAGTCAGAGATCTTATACTGATGCCACAGAACTCCAAGGCGCACTCACACCGGTCCCATATGCAAAACACCTCTGGGCAGCACATGTGTTTACCATTGATGCTATACCTGTGGATACTGTTACAGATCACGCTACAGAAATCCATTCCAGAATAGCAAAGGCTGCTTTCATCCGAGCGATATTGACGGGACATACGAGCTGTGTCTAGCCGTACATGTGTATCCAGCGTGGCTGACGCATCGCACAAAACATCCATGTGGCAACTCACCATCTAAAAGGTTCTCAGTGTTATACTGACGTCACATGGCTATGTGAAATAAGAGCCAAGTCAACCTCTCAGAAATTGTATAGTGTCCCAGAAATAGTTAACGGTCGCTTTTGTAGGTGCTTTTATGATGTCTCAGCTTGTCTGCATGCAAATTCTTGTCCTAACAGAACCTGTTTACTAAAATAATCCAGAATAATGCTGAATGCATTCCTCATGATGGACCTAATGTGGCACCCATCCACCTTCTTGCAAATCGTTAAGTCCTGCTTTCAACAAACATCTCCAGAACGCAAACGTTTTCACTGCTATGTGGAGGCTCCTATATCCTGGAACAAAGGATGCCTTGTGAAATGAATGGAGCATTATGATTGGTTCTTATTGAATTTACCTGCCGAATTATTGATGCTGCTGGTGTGGAAGCACTGTCCACCTTTCTTTTTACTTTCTGCAGACGATACTTTCAGCAGCAAAAAACTATTGTGCACAGATCACCATATTGTGCCGACAATTAAACCTTGCACAGTGGCCCACAGATTGTCAAATACGGAAAGAATCTTATTCAATTACACTTTTCTGCTACTGAGGACAGGAGCTTCAATATTAGAGCGTGAAACCAATCACCAACCCAGCAATATATTACCGCATACCATGACAATGTAGTAAACATACAATTCATATCCTGCGCCATGCAAAAATTGCCCCTCTTACATCATTCGTATAGCTATCGACCCCCAGACACTCGTACATATACCGCAAAGACAGACAGTACCGTATATATTCCTCGCAGCACTAGATATTTTCCCACAGCCGGCAGACACAAGTCATCCGCTCCCGACATGTGACCAGAGCGCCCTCAGCAGACGAAAGTCACTCTCAGAACTGTTTTACAAATTTGGGCTCGTTTCCCCTCAGCAGAAAAGTGTTACTGTTCTTGGGCCGGACCTGCTTACTTGCTTTCTTTTCTACACCCATCTCCAGACTCTGGGATTACAAAAACACATGTATTTTCACATGGCTTGCCATAATATAATACCATTTTTGCAGTAGTTCTCGATATCAAGCACACTGCAGTATCCTACCAATCGCTCGCTCTACATAATTCCGAAGATATTGACTGCAAATTATTTCTCTACAAACCTGAAACTTTAGGAAGGTGGAGCATACTGTAAACCACTGAGTAACTTGTAATGTCTGCGAAGACCTTTACGTGAGAACTCGAAAAAAAAAAAAGGAAACTGATATTTCCACTCGCAAATACCGATGTCTGTGATGTAACAGATTCCAAATCATCCCTACAATTTGCAAAGTCAACTAAGGTGTTTCTCATATTTAGAGAACCGGTAAACGTGTCTTCCACATGCTAGATGCTTACACCACAATCGATTTTCCCTCAACTAAATAAAGGAGCGAAATGTGCAGAAGCAGTCAACCAAACAATTTACACGGGAGGGAATAACGGTCCAGCGCAAACACACGTCCATATTGAGTCTTCTCAAATTTCCACGCGATCACGAATACTATCGAACACCTACTAAGTATTTGTTCGCTATTTGACCATGAAGAGGACAACACGGTTACGTCAGCTACATTCCTACACTCCAACAGGCCTCTCCATTCTTACGGCTCCTACCGTTAACAGGAATTATGAATCATTCCTGCCAAAGGTCACCGGCGCTGCACCCCAGGCAAGCATAGACAGAATCGTCTTAGTGAAAAAACTGACCTCATGTATATTTTATCCCTGTACTTACCATACAACTAAATATTACGACTGCGGCCTCAGTTGAATGACATTTGACAATAAGTGAAGTATAGGAAATACACACTGCTAATGGCTGTGGCTCTGGAAATTGAAATATCGGTACCTTTCTTACGACTTTACATACTCTTCCCTTTGCTATCACAGCACTTGACGTCAAATCCATACCTTCCTTACGACTGGACATAGTCATTTCCTTTGCACATGTCGGAACACAAACACATACTTTATAAGCCTGATGCTCAAGGTGATCCTAGTACGCATCCCCTGCTATTAAGTATAATACTTCACCAATAACTGATTGCTGACGATACAAAATAATACTGACCGAAAATCAGCTATGGGTAGACATGTCTCATAAGTTTTTCTTGTGAGTGGTACAACTGTGTCTTAGAAAGAGAGGCGTAATCGTCTTAAAAAATGTCAGATGTTAAAAAACATGATCGCAACTACTACTGTGTGTTAACTGTCACAAGTGGTCTTGGTTCTATGGGTGCATACAAGTATCCATGTTAAAATCTATACTGGCTTTATAAATAGAGGTATGGCATTACCACTAAACGAAGTGCTTTTCCAGGACAAACACAGCGACACTAGTGGCTGTAATCATGAAAGGACTTCTCCATAGGATCCTACGCAGGTATGTGGTTGAATGGAAAGACTTGATTCCAAACTATTGACATCATTTCTACCAGAAAACGTAGCACTAGAGATCTGGAAAGCTAGTGTACATTTCTTACGACATCAATCAGCAAACCATCTACTGTTTGTGATCCTTCCCAATCAACCATTGCAGTCGATATATCACTAAATCTTTGACGTGGCATCGAGACATAATGCATTCTTAATACTGGAAAAATGTCTAGCGGTGGCGTGAGGAAGTTGTAAATACTGGCTTCATATCACGTTCCTCAGTCGAATTACTTTCTAAGTTCGGTAATTTTATTACGAGGTTGCACTGTCCGCGACATGTAACCGCACTGTTGGTCTGATAGTATACTTATGTGGTGATGACCATCTATATTCAGTGTCAAGGTACTTGTCTGGGCCGGCCAGGGTGGCCGAGCGGTTCTAGGCGCTAGTCTGGAACCGTGCAACCGCTACGGTCGCAGGTTCGAATCCTGCCTCGGGCATGGATGTGTGTGATGTCCTTAGGTTAGTTACTTTTAAGTAGTTCTAAGTTCTAGGGGACTGATGACCTCAGAAGTTAAGTCCCGTAGTGCTCAGAGCCATTTGAACCATTTTTTTATTTGTCAGGAAAAAGCACTTCATATGGTGGTTTTGCCATACCTCTATTTATAAAGCCAGTACATGGATACTTGTATGCACCTGTAGAACCAAGACCGCTTGTGGCAGTTGACATACAGTAGTAGTTGCGATCGTGTTTGTTAACATCTGACAGTTTGTAAGACGATTACGCCTCGCTTTCTAAGACGCAGTGGTACCACTCGGAAGAAAAACTTATGAGACATGTCCACCCATAGCTGATTTTCGGTCAGTATTATTTCGTATCACCAGCAATCAGTTATTGGCAAAGCATTATACTTAGTAAGCAGGGGATGCGTACTATGATCGCCTTGAGCATCAGGCTTATAAAGTATGTGTTTGTGTTCCGACATGTGCAAAGGAAATGACTATGTCCAGTCGTAAAGAAGAACGTAGCGGTCGCTGTTACTAAATGACGCTTCGTCGCTAAATAGAACACGTGCACAAAATCTGCCATCGTCCCGTAATTTCTCTTGTGCCCAGTGGCAGAACTGTACATGACGTCCAAAGTCGTCGCCATGCAATTCCTGGTGCATAGAAATATGGTACGGGTGCAATCGATGTTGATGCAGCATTCTCAACACCGACGTTTTTGAGATTCCCGATTCTCGCGCAATTTGTCTGCTACTGATGTGCGGATTAGCCGTGACAGCAGCTAAAACACCTACTTGGGCATCATCATTTGTTGCAGGTCGTGGTTGCCGTTTCACATGTGGCTGAACACTTCCTGTTTCCTTAAATAGCGTAACTATCTGGCGAATGGTCCGGACACTTGGATGATGTCGTCCAGGATACCGAGCAGCATACATAGCACATGCCCATTGGGCATTTTGATCACAATAGCCATACATCAACACGATATCGACCTTTTCCGCAATTGGTAAAATGTCCATTTTAACACAGGTAATGTATCACGAAGCAAATACCTCCCGCACTGGCGGAATGTTACGTGGTACCACGTACTTATACGTTTGTGACTATTACAGTGCCATCTATCACAAAGCGAAAAACGTGATCCAACTCAAACATTCATATTTCTTTACATACTACACGAATATGTAATAAAAATGGGGGTCCCTATTGAAAAAAAAAAAACGCAGTTGATATCTGTTTGACCTATGGCAGCGCCATCTAGCGGGCCAACCATAGCGCCATCTGGTTTCCCCCTTCAAGCTAGACGAGTTTCGTTCTTTGTAGTTTTTTCGTTTGATGCTTATTTCATGAGATATTTGGCCCGGTCACTATCAATGGACCACCCTGTAAGATGCCACTGTGTGTTGGCTGGATTTTGTATATGCACATTAATTTTTCTTATACACCTATAATTGATAGTCAGAAATGTTATGCTGCTGCTTGAATGTAAAGGTACCGTGGCTTATGTTCCGACATAGAGTTGTGGGAAGTAATCAAATTACTATTTACATAAAAAATTATGTATGTCTAGTCATAATGGAAGGATAGATTGGATATGCTGAATTGCTATTTCAAGGCACTGATTAGTATATACAAACGTAAGTGGTGATAGGTTCATTTCGTAAACAGCTGCACAATATAGCAATGCAAGCGTTCATCTGGACCTGCTATAATGTACAAACAGGACGGATAAAATGGCTGTAACAATACGTCCCCTCACTGGCACCCCTAAGCATACCCTCGCATTTCTCTTGTTCTATCGATATTTATTTATTTATTATCATCCCAATGATCACATTTGTGATACAGGATTTGTTGATTACACTACACAAAACCGCGTCAGTGATGTCTATCCAAGCATTATGTCTGCGGGTGCAGTATTCATCATCACACAGTGCCGTCACCTGCCTTTCATAACACTTAGATGTTTGGACAACATGACTGTGGAGTAACAGCGATTGATATAAAATTAACTTGGTAGTAAGAAAACAGTCTTAATGGCGTTTTTTTATTTATGTAGTACCGACCAGTTTCAGCCCATCGCAGGGACCATCTTCAGGACGAACATGCCGCTGGTCGACTGCTGGTTGCGTCACGCCTACCGAGATGTCTCCTGCCAACCCTTCGTAGAAGTGACGCCACCACCAGTCGACCAGCGGCATGTTCGCCCTGAAGATGGTCCCTGCGATGGGCTGAAACCAGATGGCACTAAATAAATAAAAAAACGAGATTAAGACTGTTTTCTTAATACTAAGTTAATTTCATAACACTTGTTTGAGAGAAACTTGGCAGGACGTAGCACCTTCCAGTAGCGCTGATTCGAAGACTTTATCAGATAATTGCCGAGGACTGAGGAAAATCGAGACATATAGTTGTGTGAGTGTAGGCATACCATAATTTTTTCGGACACTGTACAGATATAAAAGATAACTGAACTGTTAGTGTAAAATGTGTATATATTGCAATGTAATGTTACTGCAGCGTGTGTTGTGGCATGACCAGAGAAAATGAGTGTGTGTCCTATCATGAGGTACATACAGTTTCAGCACGTTGATAGTCGTAAGGGGAATGAAAATTTTTTTTTTTTTACATGTAAAATTATGTGCGCTATGGATACTGACATTCGTTCCACAACCATGGTCATAAAGATTAGACGTATCCAGTACATTCCTCAGTGTCAACTGCGTCAGCAATCCTAATATTTAACTGTAGTTATACCAAAATGATTTGAACAAAATGGAGGCAAGGTATGTATGGATAGTTCTGAGAAAGAAAGTGTTCAGACAAGTTGAAGCAGACCATCCATCTCTGGTGGGGATGCCATCACTCATCCGCCACTGTAGCATTAGGACATCTCCAGACCAGTAGCTGTAGGACGCCGAAAATTCCAGCCATTTTTCTCTTATGTGCGACAATGCTTCGAATGCTGTTTGCGTAATTGTTCCAATTCTCCCGTCTGTGCTTAGACAGTGCTCTATTTCCAAACAACAAGAATGCTTTTAAGATTGATGGTGTTTTGGCGAGCATGCACAGACATGATGAGGGCTTTTAGCGGTGAGAACGTTTACCGTTCTGAGACGTATGTTGAATGCAGGACATCACGGTTACCAGGAAGGGAACACGTGGTGTCTCGTTAGGACCGTCGGGAAGAATGCATTCGGTGTTATTCTGGGCTATTTTCGTGGACAGGCCCTGTTAGGGTAACAGTTTCCATGCAGACAAGCTGAGACATCACGAAAGCTCCTACAAAAGCGACGGTTAACTATTTCTGCAGCGCTTGACGTATTCCAGGAAGGGACTGATAAGTAATGGACATCTCTCTCAGCGCTGGACTCACAGCTCTGCATCATCGCGCCAGCAACGGTGCCTAGGTGAACATGTATTTCGACAGGTATTTCTTTGGTGTCATGTATAAAAGAGATGCCATCCTCTCATACTGGGAGGACCCAAACTGGCACCTGCACGTGGTTTGGCAGCCGACAGCAGCGTCGTCAGTTCACGGGGGCTGCCGGTGCATCCCAATTCTTGGGAGCGTGTGCGGTAGCATGCTGTCTGCTCCACTTGACAGGGGATGGTGCGTGGTGCGTACTTTGCGATCGAAAGATTTTTAATTGTGCGTAATTACATGTGATGTGTGTTTCATGACGGTATTGCTTGCGCAATTGGAATAAAAAATAAATGCAATCGATGTAATTACTTCTCACAAGACCTGCATCTTTCCAAACAGCAGAGACTGATGAGCAAGTGAAATGCAAGCCTCACAAACTGATTTTCTTTTTTTTTATAAAAGAACAATATACCCTTGAATATCCCTTCGTGAGATCTTTCCTCTCCACCAGAGAGCCGCCAATTTCCAGGTAGAGGAGAGGAGGGGGATGGGAGAGGGGGTGAGAAGGGCGGGGATGGGGTGGCAGGGTGGTGATCGATTTCCTGAAAAATTCTTTAAATAAATAAATAAACTATATTCCAAACACTGCCATAAATAACTAAACAATATTCTACATATTGTCTAAATTGTTTAAACAATATTCCATACACAGCAATCGATTTCCACATGAGTTCTTTAAGTAAATAAATAAACTATATTCCATACACTGCCATAAATAACTAAACAATATTCTATACATTGTCAATTAACGACGATATGCTATAACTAGCTACATGAGAGGCTTAGGGGACTTACGGAAAATCATTTCTGGAAGTGTATGAGAATTCTGTAATGAGTGAAAACTCTGTACTCAAAATCCCAGCTTGCGGGCTGGTGCCAGGGGGGGGGGAAGGTATGCTGCATGTGCCCCCTCTTGCACCCTCCCCCCCCCTTGTGGATGTCTTTGTCAGTGTAGAAAATTGTTTTGAGCCATCCCGGTATATTAAAACTTTGTGCCTGACTGGGAATTAGACTGAGCTATCTGACCACGCCTTACACCTCGCCTTCACTGCGTTGGCAGCAGCTCTATGTTTTCTACATCTACATCTACATTTATACTCCGCAAGCAACCCAACGGTGTGTGGCGGAGGGCACTTTACGTGCCACTGTCATTACCTCCCTTTCCTGTTGCAGTCGCGTATGGTTTGCGGGAAGAACGACTGTCTGAAAGCCTCCGTGCGCGCTCTAATCTCTCTAATTTTACATTCGTGATCTCCTCGGCAGGTATAAGTAGGGGGAAGCAATATATTCGATACCTCATCCAGAAACGCACCCTCTCGAAACCTGGCGAGCAAGCTACACCGCGATGCAGAGCGCCTCTCTTGCAGAGTCTGCCACTTGAGTTTGTTAAACATCTCCGTAACACTATCAGGGTTACCAATTAACACTGTGACGAAACGCGCCGCTCTTCTTTGGATCTTCTCTATCTCCTCCGTCAACCCGATCTGGTATGGATCCCACACTGATGAGCAATATTCAAGTATAGGTCGAACGAATGTTTTGTAAGCCACCTCCTTTGTTGATGGACTACATTTTCTAAGGACTCTCCCAATGAATCTCAACCTGGTACCCGCCTTACCAACAATTAATTTTATATGATCATTCCACTTCAAATCGTTCCACACGCATACTCCCAGATATTTTACAGAAGTAACTGCTACCAGTGTTTGTTCCGCTATCATATAATCATACAATAAATGATCCTTCTTTCTATGTATTCGCAATACATTACATTTGTCTATGTTAAGGGTCAGTTGCCACTCCCTGCACCAAGTGCCTATCCGCTGCAGATCTTCCTGCATTTCGCTACAATTTTCTAATGCTGCAACTTCTCTGTATACTACAGCATCATCCGCGAAAATCCGCATGGAACTTCCAACACTATCTACTAGGTCATTTATATATATTCTGGTCAGCATTACTGATTCACAATCACTGGGCCCCTGGTTCGATTCCCGACCTGCTCAGCGATTTTCTCCGGTTGGGGTAATGAGGGTGAGTAGGGGGACAACCTATGTACCAGGACACGCTGCATTGTTGCCAAATTTATTAAAGATGGCGGCGATGACGTCATCCAAGATGGTGGCATGTAGACTTGGCAACAGCGCAATCCAAGATGGCGGATTTTGGCGGAAAAGTAGCCCAATTGTGCTACGTCCACTAACCTAACCTTCAGAACAAATGGCGGGAAATTCGAATTTTGGCGGTAAAATAGTCCAATTGTGCTACGTCCACTAACCTAATCTCAAGAGAAATGGCGGGAAGTTTGAATTTTAGCAGTAAAATAGTCCAATTGTGCTACGTCTACTAACCTAAGCCTCCAGAAAAAATGGCGGGAAGTTCGAATTCCAACAGGATAATGCGTGCAAAGACCATACTTGTCTTTATTATTATTATTGATTATCATTCATTAACATTCATTATCATTCATTATCATTCATTGTCATTTATTATCATTAATTATCATTTATTATGATTCATTATTATTTATTATTATTGACCTACCTCCACTAGAAAATTCCCTCCAAATTCAAATTGCAACATGATAATGGCTGCAAAACCTTACTTTTGTTTGTTATTAATTATCATTTATTAACATTCATTATCATTCATTGTCATTCATTATCATTTATTGTCATTTATTAACATTCATTATCATTCATTGTCATTTATTATCATTTATTATCATTCATTATCATTTATTATTATAGGCCTACCTCCACTAGAAAACTGCGCCAAATTCAAATTCCAACACGATATCCTCTCGAAAACTCTACTTCTATGTAGTATTATCATTTATTATTTATTCAAGATGTCCGATTTTCTCGGTGAGAAAGCCATTCTCCTTACATCCATAACAAAAATCTATCACAAGTTCAAATCCCCAACACCATAATTGATCACATGTACGAGCTTTCTCCGTCACTTATCTCTTTTCACAGGTAGCCTATCATAATTGCATCAAATAATAAACTGCACTTATAGTAATGTAATTCAGGTCCTTTGATTTTGCAGGGGGAAGGGACTGAAGACTTTATTTCAAGCAGTACGGTCATCACTTGTTCTCCAACACAGTCAGCACACACATCTTTGATATCGCAGTGCAGTCACCACGACGTCTGCGCTCCAACTAAATTAGTTCAGATCCTCGCCACCCCCTGGCCAACTCGCGGAGACACTGGCTACGTCGAGTTTGACGTCACAGCGGCCCCTTGTCCGCTCACCACGTGTATTGGTCAACTCCGCACGTCTCCCGCCAAAATTGTCTGCCTCGGAGCTGAATCACACAACGGTCGACTGTTCCCTGAGCAAGTCCGAACCTGCAGATACCGACCTCACACAGCTGTTCGCCACGTGTCCTTGTGCGTTCGAGAATTCAGTGCCACACTTTTGGCGGCAAAGTTTGCTCGACAGAGGAATCCGCCATGACTATATAACATCACGTTTGGACCGCACTAGAACGCCCACTAATTGACTCACTCTCGCGCGCGCATAATAAATGTACAATCGCAGCGCCACCGCCCCGCTTACGTCACACACTCTCCATACACGCGATGGACGTATCCTTCTGTAAATACCTGGAAAACGTATGTTCACATTTTCACCGCATTTCGGTGTATATTAGGTTAGTTTATATCTATACGTTAATCAGTTTTCGCATTTCTTTCGATTTTATGTCAGATCCATCTGTGCGACGTAAGTTATCGTTCTGTGTTCTGAAATTGTCTCTAAATGTAACCAAGGCGTATCCAGTCACCTCCACATTCGGAGAGCGCTTGCTCTGTTTTCTGGATCTCTTTGCACATGCTTTGATTACATGTATGCGTAATTTAGTACATTTAAGTGTTCACCGAATATGGCTGTCTGTGGAAAAAGGAATTATTATGTTCTATTGAGCTGGGTTGTATGTGGGGGCGTAAATGCTTGTTCAAAAATTATTATAACAGGGTGGGTTGCATATAAGTAGAACAAGTTCTGTGAAAGCGTGTGTAGAAGGAGTGAGCGAGTGGATGACACGACTCATCTACGACTGTATCATTAGGACATGTAAATAAATGTCGGATAATCTAAATTGAGGACTTTTTTTTCTTTTTAATCATATGTATGACTTCTGCTTGAAGTTATGTCTGTCTATTTGTTCTAAATGAATACTCATCTTTGCTTAGAAAGTAAGTTTTGACAGAATTGTCGGCGCAACGTGAAGGACGACGGGTTCACTGGCTGGGGGAGACACTGTTTACATGTCGAGTTGGAGATGCATGGGAGGATAGAGATCTGCGCTATTCAGGAATCCGTCTGTGCAGTGTGTGTCGTTAGACAATAGCTGGAGAGCAGGTATAGAGAGAGAGAGCCCACTACGGCATGCTGGTCCTGGGGCATAGTGGACGGCTGTTTAGATGGACAGATATGTGGCTTTGACATGCCGCCGGCGGCGCTTGAATTTCAGGCGAATGGTCAAGACAAGGTCCTGTTGCAGTAACTGAGGTCATTCTGCTTGTAGAAAATATCTGGAAATGGGATCAGTTGAACGATATGTAGGGTGTGACTAAAGCCAAGTCGGAATTTTAATGTAGCATGCAGGTTTGGGAAAGGTGACACGTTTCGCACTGGGTGCAGCCGTCTTGAATAATGGTAATTGCATAATCAACTGACGTGATGACAGAGCGCTCTGGTGGTTGTCATAGGAGCTAAACACAGTTGAACTTGGAGCCATTTTTGTTAGGTAACATCATATAAATAATAATAAATAATAAATCATAATAAATAATAATAAATGATCATAAATGATAATAAATAACTGGAGCAGCTGTCCGAATGCAGAGACCTGTTGGGGTGTATGGATCTGTAAGAGCGAACTTTGATGTCCTCTAGACGACCGAATAGCGAAGTAATATTATGTGTTGGGCGGCTTTGGTGATCAAGTCAGAATTTGAGAAGATGATTGATTTGGGTTGGAGTGTTATTAGATGGGATGTAGATTGTTCCGTTGACTACTTCTGCACGTTTGCTTCCCTTATTTATCTGAGTGAAGATCGATTGTGGTGTGTTGGATACATGCTTGTCTGTTCTCTAGACCTGGGACAGACTGTAGCTGACGTGTAAATTATAGCCAAGATCTCGAAAATCTTACATGACTGAGACCGGTATTCGAGAGTGGAAATATCATTTTGCGTATGTTTCTTTCTAGTTAGTCAGTGGTTTACAGCATGCTGCACATAGATAAAGTTCGGCGTTTGTAGAGAATTAATTTGAAGTCTTTATCTAGGGAATTATGATGAACTAGTGATCGGTAGGGTGTAGCCTAGTGCATGATATTGAGAAGTACAGCTAAAATGATGTAATATTATGGAGAAAGTACATGTGTTTTTGCAGTCTATGAGTCTGAGGATGTTTGAAGAAAAGCGAACAGATAAGGAAGGAGAGACAGTAAGGCGTTTGTGCTGAGGGGGGGACGATACCGAATTTGTAAAAAAGAGTTCTGAGGGTGACTTAGGTCCGCTGATGTAAGAGGGGAGATTAGCTCTGAGTGTCGGGTCTGTAGAGAGAACAGGTTGACGGTGCTTTCCTAGGATTGGGGAGCATTGCTGTATATAGACGCTGTAGGGATAGGATATTTTTTTCGCATGCTGTAGAGATATACTGGATAAGTGCACTGTTTTGTGTCAAATGTGTATATACTGTATTGTGAAGTTAATGTGGTTCACATTGTGTAGCGTTTGTATATACTGCACTGTAAAGTTAAAATTGATTATGTTATGTGACAAGTAGAGAGGAAGTCGTAAGGACGGTAGAGATATTTCCAGAGTAACAGCGTTCAAGAGAGTGTATTTCCGATACTTAGCTCATTGTGGAATGCCAATCAAATGAGATGGCGATCGTAAGATTTAACTGTATAAGTATAATGAGATCAACGACTTCGGTATTCGAGAGTGCGATTATAATTTTTTGGTCTGTTTGTTTCTAGTTATTGAGTGGTTTAAAGGATGCTGTACTTAGAAAAAAAAATTGGTTTGTTCTTGTAGTCTATGAGTCTGGATAAGTTTGTAGAAGAAAAGCGAGCAGCCAAGGAAAAAGAAGAGAGAGTAACGCATTTGTGTTGAGGGGAAGCGATCGCCGAATTTGTGGAACAGTTCTGAGAGGGACTACCGTCCGTTGATGGGCTGATTAGCGCTGAGTGTGGCGGGTGTAGAAAGAAAGAGCAGGTTCACAGTGCTTCCTTATGAACTGAGAGAATTGGGGCATGTAGTGGGTATTGTAAAGTTAATGTGGTTTACATTGTGTTGGGTTTGTATATAATAGATTGCAAAGTTACTAATGCTTATGTTATGGGATGAGTAGAGAGGATGACCGTATGTGTGTGTGTGTGTGTGTAGATTGAGAGGGGCTGTGGAGGTAATTTAGCGATCTCTGTAAAAGTAAGAACAGGGAGCATCAGAAAGAGAAGCAGGATGGTACTTCTGTAACGGGTCCTTCGGAAATTAGACCAGTAAATTCGATAAGAAGGAATAAGAATGATTAATCGGTTGTGCTGGGATATAGGAGGGTTGAGAACATTTGCGTATGTCGAGAGCTGGAAAGGTAGGAGGTGGGGAGCGCATTCAGTATTATTTTGGTGAACAAGTGCTGTTAGGGTAAGAATTTGAATTTACAAATAAGCTTAGAAAACACGAAAGCGAGCGTTAACTATTTTTGGGGGCACTATACAATTTCGGAGAGGTTGACTGGACTCTCATTTTATTTTTTTTAATTTTCAAATGATCGTTTTAGATTGAGAGGGGAGAGAAGCACTGGGATGTGTGCGGACGGTGTGTGTGTGAACTCGCTTTCGGCTATTCTGACAATAGACGTGAAGGTGGAGATGTGTCGCATATAGGCCGGCGAGCAATGGAATGCGGCCTTAACATGTGTGTTGGACCGCACTGAGTTAGGACGGTGACAGACGACTCGCGTGGCCTGGCTTGGATAGTCATGTTCGGCGTGTAGGTGATATGAATTTCTCAGGTGTTCGATGTGAATGCGGCTGTCATCAAGTCATGTTTGAAGGGTCGAACAGAGGCCTTTGAGCGAATTGAGAGCTGTCGGACGTGTGACTTAATGTGGGATAGGTTGATTGCGCGCGTCTGTTGAGTTACTTTGCTGTGCGTTATTTGGACAGATTACGAGTACTGATGGTGTTTACAGTTATGTGTACTGCATTATTTAGGAGCAGTTTGATATTGTGCACTGAAATTAGGAGCTGTTTGCGTGTCTACCGACCGTGCAACATGACACCAGGTATATCAGGACGAGTGTTTTTTTGTATGAGAGTGATAGGTATACTCGATGCGTAAATAAAATGTACGTTAAGTATTTGTGGGACGATATAGAATATGAGACAGTTCGAGTTGGTTGTTATTTTTTCTACTTGGAGCGTTTGTTAGATCGAATTGCTGAGGTGAGTAGCTACGAGATCGCGACGGATGTGATTGCAGCATATCTCCGTCTCTCAGCGGTTAACTAAAGATGGCGCGAGCAATGTTCTCAGTTTAGGTACTGGGGGTGTGCTCTGGCCATGTGCTAGACCGTGTGGATTGAACAACAGTATTAGGGTCATAGTTTAGCTAGAATATTTATACAGGAGTATGTCCGACGCTAGTATAAAGGGCCAGACTGTGATGTGGGCGGTCTCGCGCTCGTGGTGTGTGAGGGAGGCAAAGCAGACGATTTTGAGTCATCACAGGTGACTTAGGTTAGTGGCTTCGTTTGCCACAATTTTCTTGTGTTTGGTAGCGAAACACGAACTGACAGTCAGAATTGAAGCTTGGCTTATTTGTATAGACAGAATGTGATATAAGTTAATGTGGGTTAGTACACATTAGTAAACGGAAGCAAGCATTAGTACATGTTAGCCAACGAACATGGGTCGGTAAAAGGACGTGGTGGTCGGTAGGGACTTCAACTATTTCATTTCAAGTCCAGGTGGGATGTGGCAGTGGCGAAAATTGATTCCAAATCTAGGTGGACGTGGCAGTTTTCCACATCAGAGAGGTTAATTAATTGATCAGATTAATTAAATAGTCATATGGACTTTGTTACATTCACTTGCGGAGGTACTAAGCTAGGTGCGCGCGATGGGTCATGTGTATGGACGTGTGTTTTCGCCAAGATCCTGGATTAGATAATCGAAGCATGTGGGCTGAATAATGAGAATCAGGTGATCAGTTAACTTAGTGAGAACGTTCTTTGTCTGACAGAGCCACGTGGTCGATCGCGCGTTGTGACATCAAGGAAGTTTCCAACTCGGTAGAAAAAACATTCCATTTACCAGAAACGTGTAGGAAGAGATTGGGTGCTGGTGGCTTAGTTTGAAACAATTTTCTTAGGTTGGTGGCGGAAGCGCAAATGAGCTTTGTTTACTGGCAGATTTCAAACTTAGCGCTGGTTCCTAGGAGGAGGAGGTGGCGTTCTGGTCCTCGAAAAGTAGTTGATATTAGGGAGTTGAACACGTTTGAATATGTATATGAAATTGTAAATGGAATTATTTAATATAGCGGGGTGGTGAGAGTGAATTAGCGAGCGTTCTCGCGACGATCAAACGCGCTGTTATATGGTCATGGTGGATTCCACTGTCGGTCAAACTCTGGCGCCAAACGTATCCATTGTACGGCATGCGGTCGACAGGAAACACTGTGTCTGGTGTTACGTGCTCGCGGGCGCGGGCGACCGTTTGTGGCGCCGCTCGCCGCTGTCTACCTGGTGCGCTGGCCGTGGGGGCTGCGCGGTAAACCGCTTCACGTCAGCCGGCCAGGCAGCAGGCTCAGCCGGCCCCGCGTACGTCAGCTGCGCTCTGGAGTTTCGCTGTGTGAGCATGGAGAAGACAGTTGGAATACACCTGCATGAGCTAATGTCTGAAATAAAGAGTCATTTTCCAGGTATTTACAGAAGGCTATGTCCGTCGCGTGTATGGAGAGTGTGTGACGTAAGCGGGGCGGTGGCGCTGCGATTGTACATTTATTACGCGCGCGCGAGAGCGTGTCAATTACCGGGCATTCTAGTGCGGTCCAAACGTGATGTTATATAGTCATGGCGGATTCCACTGTCGAGCGAACTTTGCCGCCAAAAGTGTAGCACTGAGTTCTCGATCGCACAAGGACACGTGGCGAACGGCTGTGTGAGGTCGGTATCTGCAGGTCCGGACTTGCTCAGGGAACGGTCGACCGTTGTGTGATTCAGCTCCGAGGCAGACAATTTTGGCGGGAGACGTGCGGAGTTGACCAATACACGTGGTGAGCGGACAAGGGGCCGCTGTGACGTCAAACTCGACGTAGCCAGTGTCTCCGCGAGTTGGCCAGGGGGTGGCGAGGATCTGAACTAATTCAGTTGGAGCGCAGACGTCGTGGTGACTGCACTGTGATATCAAAGATGTATGTGCTGACTGTGTTGGAGAACAAGTGATGACTGTACTGCTTGAAATAAAGTCTTCAGTCCCTTCCCCCTGCAAAATCAAAGGACCTGAATTACGTTACTATAAGTGCAGTTTATTATTTGATGCAATTATGATAGGCTACCAGTGAAAAGAGATAAGTGATGGAGAAAGCTCGTACATGTGATCAATTATGGTGTTGGGGATTTGAACTTGTGATAGATTTTTGTTATGGATGTAAGGAGAATGGCTTTCTCACCGAGAAAATCGGACATCTTGAATAAATAACAAATGATAATACTACATAGAAGTAGAGTTTTCGAGAGGATATCGTGTTGGAATTTGAATTTGGCGCAATTTTCTAGTGGAGGTAGGCCTATAATAATAAATGATAATGAATGATAATAAATGATAATAAATGACAATGAATGATAATGAATGTTAATAAATGATAATGAATAATAAACAAAAGTAAGGTTTTGCAGCCATTATCATGTTGGAATTTGAATTTGGAGGGAATTTTCTAGTGGAGGTAGGTCAATAATAATAAATAATAATAAATGATAATGAATGATAATAAATGATAATGAATCATAATAAATGATAATAAATGACAATGAATGATAAAGAATAATAATGAATGATAACCAATAATAATAATAAAGACAAGTACGGTCTTTGCATGCATTATCCCGTTGGAATTCAAACTTCCCGCCATTTTTTCTGGAGGCTTAGGTTAGTAGACGTAGCACAATTGGACTATTTTACCGCCAAAATTCAAACTTCCCGCCATTTTTTCTTGAGGTTAGGTTAGTGGACGTAGCACAGTTGGACTATTTTACCGCCAAAATTCAAACTTCCCGCCATTTGTTCTGAAGGTTAGGTTAGTGGACGTAGTACAATTGGACTACTTTCCCGCCAAAATCCGCCATCTTGGATGACGTCATGCGCTGTTGCCAAGTCTACATGCCGCCATCTTGGATGACGTCATCGCCACCATCTTGAATAAATTTGGCAACAATGCAGCGTGTCCTGGTTCATAGGTTGTCCCCCTACTAGTGTGTTGTCCTCCGAACATCCCAGATAGGGTCTTCCGGCCGACAACACCATACGGATAATTCATTTTCTAACGGCTTTACTCACGCCAGTACATCTCTCTATCGTTCCACACTTCACAGAATTTATCAAGCACTACTTGTTGGTCTAGCTGCTAGAACCACTGTAAGAAAGGGTGCTGTGGGATAGGGTTTAGCCAAAGGTTTCTAGAACGAATGTATCACTTCGCAGATTTTTTGAAACTCGCTGCGGAATAATAGTTTCCAGGTTACAGTCTCAGTTCGGCACACCATTTTAGTCTTCCCAGAACTGGCGTACTCCTCTGCAGAATGAAAGCTTAATTCTACAGCAGTGGTCATCAGACTACAGGGATGACCAACGGCACGAATCAAGTGTTCGTGCAGTCCGTGGTTCTCAGCCGCACGTTGATGGGCATTTAATAAGTAACGCAACACTTTTTTCGCCTCGGCCATCGCCGGTTGAAAAAAATGCAGAATTTGTTATGAGACATTGTGGAATATTCCCACCTCAGCCCCTGTACTTCCACAAAGTTCCGATAGATAGTGGCTCTATGCAGAACCTTCTCAAAGGCGTCTGTAACGGAGGTGCTTTCCAACCAGAGCATCGCAGATATTCCTAGGTGCTCACAGAATGTTTTCAGGGACCTGGCAGTGAACAAAAGCCGGTGAGTCGTTGGGCGGGGCCTCTGTCATCATCGCAACAAGGTCGCACACCTGTCCGATCTCCCGCGTGCCGGCCGGCCCTCAGGAAATTGAAGAAACGACTTTAGCGTGATCGTCGCCACAAAAATGCAAACGAATTTCTCCTTCTCCATGACAACACAAGGCCCCACACAGGTCTGCGCACCAGAGAGGAGCTTACAAAACTTCACTGGACTGTTCTTCATCATCCGCTCCACAGCTCGGATCTCGCTGCTTCCGATTTCCATCTGTTTGGGCCGAGGAAGGATGCGCTCCGCAGGAAGCAGTATGTGGGTGACGAGGAGGTTACTGATGCAGCAAGACAGTAGAGTGTGGGCACATAGGCCCTTCCAGTAAGGGAGGAAAAAATGTGTTGCATTACTTGTTGAACGCCCCTCGTAATAATTTGCATCTAGCAACTAACAGCCAAATCAGAATACATCAACCAACGTAAAAGCTGCTTAAGAGCGTAGTTTTCCTGCTCAGTGAAAAAAATTATAGGCAGGGTATATTTTAAGACGTACTTAATTTTAGTTGACATTGGTGAATTCGATTGTGAACTAAATAAAGTCGCTCCCTTACCTCAGGGGCAGAGGGATACGTAGTGCTGCAACTGCGAGGCTAGAAATATGTGAGAAGGGGTATTATTGTGTGTCATCCAGTTTCAACAAATCACGGGCGTGTGTGCCTCGTTCCTATCACCTGCCTGGGTTAGTGAATGCGCATATAGAGACAGTCATCTTCAAACGCGGTACACATTTGTTGCAAGGAATATGACATTAAATTAAAATTTTTGTGATATAACGCAATGAGTAGAAGAAAACAGACATTTAAAAAATTTAGTAAGCATTTGTGATCGAGTCTTTAAATATAAATAAAATTACTGTTGATCAGATTGGAATCCATATGATCCCGTTGCGTGCAGCAGTCGTTGAATATAGACGAGGGAGAGAAGAACAGCAATCGATCGCGAAATCCTTCGTTTTATTACAGCAGATCTAGATTTCAACTATTACACAGTAATATTCAGTGCTTATAACTACGGGTGACATTAGTCCAAAGTGTCACGTAGTAAACAATATCGGTTGGAGTAGGGCGTACAGGAGTCTAGTATAACTCAACAATGGATTTCGCAGTCAATTGCTGTTCTTTTCTCCGCTGTCTAAAATTACTGTTATTAATCAATTAATATTCTATTCACACAGACAACAACACTTCATCAGGCAAATTCAGTGTCAAAACTTTGGGGTCACTGAGCGCGATGGCAAACTGAAACAGAGGAATAGTCGACAGGAAGTGTTCTGAATGATGCCATTCTTTAACGATCAGTATTTGGGGACCAGCGACAAATTTATCACAATGTTGCTGTAGTTAGTCTATTGGGGGTTCATAACATACTAGTTTATGTAGGTTACAATTAATCATAAGAGGGCTACATATGTGGCCCGAGGTGCCGTCCCACAATGTCAGCATTGGCTCTTGAGCAGAAAGGTTGACGGCCACTGTTCTATAGTGTCATTGTTTGACTGGCTGTGTCTGTCTTACGATGCTTTATCTTGCTATAAAATCTACCGTGTGTAATACCACTCTTCTACAGACCCAGAATTGAATTTTGCATCTTTTAGGTCTATATCCGTATGGTCAACTGCCACTACGGCTATCGTCTCTGTAGATAGACATCATTATTGCGAGCTAGAAATGGCGTCCCTGAGAGAACACTTATCAGTTGAACGACTGTAAGCAGCTCTGTTGCTAGAATGAGATTTTCACTCTGCAGCGGAGTGTGCGCTGATATGAAACTTCCTGGCAGATCAAAACTGTGTGCCGGACCGAGACTCGAACTCGGGACCTTTGCCTTTCGCGGGAAGCGCTCTACCAACTGAGCTACCCAAGCACGACTCACGCCCCGTCCTCACAGCTTTACTTCTGCCAGTACCTCGTCTCCTACCTTCCAAACTTTACAGAAGCTCTCCTGCGAACCATGCAGGACTAGTACTCCTGAAAGAAAGGATATTGCGGAGACATGGCTTAGCCACAGCCTGGGGGATGTTTCCAGAATGAGATTTCCACTCTTCAGCGGAGTGTGCGCTGATATGGCTTAGCCACAGCCTGGGGGATGTTTCCAGAATGAGATCTCCTTGCTGGCGGTCAACGGCACAAACACAGAATGGCTCTGCTTGCTACATTACACCATCTTCTCTGCCGTTACGTAGTTGCTACGTGAATCCCATTGTTAGAGCCACTGGCTATTTTTAAATCATTTTTTTGCCCCCCCCCCCCCCTAGAATAAATTTCAGTTTCAAGGTATTCCCCAGTCCAAATTCCAGAAAAAGATACGCTATAACAGATTACTTACGTTTGATAATAAATTTATCTTTATGTGTCAACTACGCACATAGTTTCCTTCTGTTAGGTTCACCTGTAGGGGTGGGGGTGCGTTCCTCCGCGAATTACGGTGAGGTGTGGAGGAGGCCCTGACACCCTCTCGCGAATTTGCCGAAGTGCAGTTAAAATTGACTGAAGAAGGGGACAGGATATTAAATGTTTCATGAAACTGAAGTAGAACAATAGCCTTACGAATTGACAGATTCGCCAACAGCTAAGTATAGGATCGAAAAAAAAAACATGAGAAATTAAAAATAGGTACATTCGCGCTGTTGCTCATTATGTATTGAACTAATTTTTGATCGCAAACTTTGGTGGTTACAGAAGAAATCGAGACTGCTGAAGACACTCTGACCTCAGATGAGTGAGACGTGACACACAGCGGCAAGACGAATTACTCAGATTCTTCTTTGATTTGCTGCTGCAATTAACACTCGATAAAACGCCAGATACTCTATTGCGTACTTCAGATATTTGTGGAGTTGCGTATTTGGTAAGTTATATTCGAATGTCTAGTTTACTTTTGGTTTTCAAAAGTAATTTAACGTCAGTTTCCATTACCAGAGGCGTAGTAAAACAATATTGTGTTTCTGCTTCCCATATTTAACATCCAGTTTTATTTCTCAATAGATCCCACTGGCTGGTTGTAAAACCTTATAATCTCTCGCTTTTTGCGACAAATTACTTGTATAGCATGTGTTAGAGGTCTGGATTTGGAGTTGTTGTTGGTACAACCTTCAAAATAATGCAAATTTGGTCGTAGGCAATTTGGGTCGCAAGTGTTTTCTCTTGAACTATCGGCTACCGTAACAACAAGATTGACAAGCATGCGTGATCAAGCAGTTCGTACAAGCTTGCTTAATCGCATGTAGGGTACTATTGTACTAGGTTTTAAATGTCCAAACTGCTTAAGGCTTGATCGATTTTCGGTCACGAAAGATCGTGCAAGAATACCCACTAGCACTTACCTGAGTGTGTATACCGACAATGCGCATGCTTGTACAAGCAAACAATAGTGTTGTGAGGCAGCCGACGTTGCGGAACTATGTCGAGCGACATGAAGCAAACCAATTTCAGATTTCAGCAAACGTTTATTCGAATATAAGAAAGCTTTTTTCGAATATAGGAAACCTAGCTTTGTTCCAAGAGATTTAAATCGAGTACCATGCATTTTTCGTAGTTCATGTATGGTATAAGTACATAACATGCATCGATGTAATCATCGAAGACTTGTCAATTATCCAATACATGTTTTCTGAAGTTATCTTGAAATTTTAATTTTTATTACAAATAATGCGTTAAATATGGCAGTGTATTTAAAAATACGACGCGAATGTAAACACTAGGATACGCTACAAGTGGATCTGTAAACTCAACTTTTACTTTGACATTCACGTCCGTTGGCTTCGCCAACTCAGAACCAAATTATCACCATCCAACCGAATCTAGACCTCGGGCTACGCTGCAAATAAATCCATCTCAACCAAAATTGCAAGAGGCCTGTATTTTTGTCACATTATAACCAGCCAATTAAGGTAAGACAAATAGTGGTGTTGCATACGTTATACTTTTACCAAACTACGACGCAATTGACCCTGTCACAGGCAAACATCTCGTTACTAAAAATATAAATTCTCTCAGAATCACTTACAGGAGGGAAAATGACAAAAATATCGGAGGTACTTGCATGGTATTTATTAATCTTTGGCAGGAAGAGATGAAATACACTCGTGTACCTCAGATTTATATAGATGCATATTGAAGTCTCGACAGCCTCTTCAGTAAGAGAGAGATCGGAATATTGTTGCAAGTCTTTCTTGTCGTATTTAGCTTCTCTCACAATAAGTCAAGTGAAACTTGCGCTACAGATTTTTCGGATTGAGTGTGGGTTTTTGGTATCAAGGGTTCCGTTTGAGCTACATCTAGGTCAAGTGAAATTTACGATACCAATGGTTTTCGTTTTTGCATACTTGTGTTGAATGTTGAGAACTGCGTTTGCTTGATTTCTTTGGATGATATTTGTTTAGAAATTGTGTCCTTGTTCTTATTAGATTAGATTTACTTTCATTCCAATTGATCTGTAGTGAGGAGGTCCTCCAGGATGTGGAACATGTCAGAAAAACAACAATACATGACAAATATTTACAACTAAAACAAATAAGCTAATGTACCATTCCACAGGTCCCAAGTGGAATGATCATCATTTTTTAATGAACACTATATGAAAGTCATTTTACAAATACTAATCCACTGAATTTAAAGTAAAAAGTTTTTTATTTATTTATAAGGTAATAAACATGTAATACAACTACTATAATACTTATTTACAATGAACACATTAATGCACTGAAATGGTGCAGAAGCTAGATTGTACTTACACACACACACACACACACACACACACACACTCATTTACAATGAACACATTACTGCACTGAAATTGCGCAGAAGTTATATTGCACTTATTCAATGGAGTAGAAGGAGTTGCCCACCAATAAATCCTTTAGGCTACTCTTAAACTGAATTTCATTGGTTGTTAAGCTTTTTATGGCTGCTGGCAAGTTATTGAAAATGTGTGTTCCTGAATAATGCACACCTTTTTGTACAAGACTAAGTGACTTTAAATCCTTGTGAAGATTATTCTTATTTCGAGTATTGATTCCATGAATTGAGCCATTGGTTTGAAAAAGTGATATATTTTTAATGACAAATTTCATTAAGGAATAAATATATTGGGAAGCAGTAGTTAGTATCGCTAGTTCCCTAAACAGGCTTCTGCAGGATCTTCTTGAGTTCACACCACATATAACTCTTACTGCACGTTTTTGTGCCCGGAAAACTTTAGCTTGGCTTGATGAATTACCCCAAAAAATAATCCCATATGACATTATGGAATGAAAATAAGCATAGTATGCTAGCTTTTTCATTTTTATATCCCCTATGTCTGACAAAATTCGCATTGCAACCAGAGATTTGTTAAGACGCTTCAGCAGTTCTGTGGTGTGCTCCTCCCAGTTGAATTTATTATCAAGCTGTAATCCCAAGAATTTAACACTGTCCACTTCTTCTATCTTCTTGTCATCGTATGTTAGACATATACTTGTGGGACACCCCTTACAAGTTCTGAACTGCATGTAATGTGTTTTTTCAAAGTTTAGTGACAAAGAATTGGCTAGGAAACAGTGATTAATGTCCACAAATATTTTATTAGCTGATCTTTCTAAGACTACACTTGATTTGCTATTTGTTGCAATGTTTGTATCATCGGCAAACAAAACGAACTTGGCATCTGGTAATGTTACTGATGAAAGGTCATTGATATACACAAGGAAAAGTAAGGGCCCCAAAATGGAACCTTGTGGGACCCCACATGTAATTAGTTCCCAGTTGGATGATGCCTGATAGCTTGATACATGTCTCTTTCCTAATAACACCCTTTCTTTCCTGCCAGAGATATAAGATTTGAACCATTTTGCAGCATTTCCTGTTACACTATAATAATCTAATTTACTTAAAAGGGTATTGTGATTTACACAGTCAAATGCCTTTGACAGATCACAAAATATACCAGTTGCCTGCAATTTTTTGTCTAATAAATTAAGCACATTTTCACTGTAAGTGTAGATAGCCTTCTCAATATCAGAACATTTTAGAAGGCCAAACTGTGACTTTGACAGTATGTTATTTGAGATAAGATGGTTATAAAGCCGACTGTACGTTACTTTTTCTAAAATTTTTGAGAATGCTGGCAACAGTGAAATTGGACGGAAATTTGATGCTATTTCTTTATCTCCCTACTTAAACAGTGGCTTAACTTCAGCATATTTCAGCCATTCAGGAAATATTCCACTGATAAATGACTGGTTACACAGATAGCTTAATATGTTACTTAACTCAGCGTCACATTCTTTAATTAACTTTGTTGATATTTCATCATACTCACTAGATGTTTTTGATTTTAAAGATTTTATGATGGACATTATTTCTGTTGGGGTAGTGAGGGTCAAATTCATATTATGGAAGTTGCTTGAAATTTCTGGTCTGAGGTATTCCATAGCAGCATCTACTGAACCTGACAACCCCATCTTTTCGGTAACAGTTATAAAATGTTTATTAAAAAGTTCTGCAACACTATACACATCTGTCACCAATGTATCATTTACTCTTAATGCTATTTGTTCCTCTTCATGTGTGGTTCTACTGGTCTCCTCCTTCACTACATCCCGTATTGTCTTTATTTTGTTATCTGATATGACTATCTTTTCCTTTTAATATATTTGCTTTGACATCTGTATTACAGTCTTTAATATTTTGCAGTATTTCTTGTAATGTGCTATAGCATCAACATCGGAACTGTTTCGGATTGACAGATACAGTTTTCTTTTTGTTTTACAAGATACCCCTACTCCTCGAGTAATCCATGGCTTTTTTGTAGACTTTGCTCTAATAAGGTAAGCACTTTATTAGCAAAAGTGTCATATTTTTCATTCATGCCATGAGCGCTGTAAACATCAGTCCAGTGAATGTCTCTGAGGAGTGTCCTAAAATAATCAATTTTTGGCTTATTGATTACCCTCTTGAGCTCAAATTTAACAGATTTTATATCCTGTTCAGTATTAACATTTAACAGAAGGAACTGCATGTCATGGTCTGAGAGGCCATTGACTATTGGTTTTGTAATATAATTTTGTTCATTGGACTTTTCTGTAAAGATATTATCAATGGCTGTTTGTGAGCAAGTGGCTATCCTAGTGGGAACTTTACAGTGGGAATTAAGTTGAATGATAGTGTTACTAACTCAAATAAGTTCTTATTGGGAGAGTCTTTAAGGAAATCTACATTGAAATCACCAGCAACCACTATTTCTTTGTTTTTGGATGTTAAATGGGCCAGTACAGCTTCAAGGTGGTTTACAAACAGATTAAAGTTACCTGCAGGTGCTCGATATACACTTAATATTATGAAGGATTTTTTGTGAAATTCTAATTCTGTTGCACATGCTTCCATGTGCTGTTCTAGGCAAAATTTATGAATGTCTATGTTCATAAATTTATGACAGTACCTAATGAATATGGCAACTCCTCCTTTCTCCATTTCTGATCTACAAAAGTGAGATGCTAACCTAAACCCTGTAACACTTAAAAGTTCTATACCAGTGGTCACATGATGTTCAGAGAGGCAGGTTATGTCAGCTGGGTTTGAAAACTCTAATTCATCTATGCAGATAGTTAATTCATTAGTTTTATTTCTCAGTCCTCGAATATTTTGATGCAATAAAGATAGCTGACATTTCACATTGACTGAGTTAAAATTTGGTAGAGTTATAATATCTGCTGACTGTTGAAAATTCTTAACAAATAGCTCTTTATTCTGATGTAATAAGCTGGAATTATGTTTTTTGATTTCTTTCTCAAACTTAAGGTTTGTCTCAGTTCTAACCTCTCTTAAAATTTGCTTTCTTTCTGTCCTCCCTACCCTAAAAAAGGGTCTTTTCTGAACCCTATAACCACTGGTATTTTACCACTCATGACAGTGCCTCCCCCCTTTAACTCTCCTGCTATTTCCCCAGCCAATTTACCCTTCCCCTTCCTGTTGAGGCGAGGGCCATGCCTAGTATAATCCCACCTACTGAGAGAGTCAACAGGAACCACACAATGTGTGACCCTGCACCCGACATAAGCAGCCGTTCCAGCTCCAAATTAACTCTCTTGACAGAAGAGCTCAAATGAGGTCGGTCATGGCGCCCAAGAACAGATACAAACTCAACACTAGTATGCCTCGATGCTGATGCAATCTTCGCCAGGTCACACTCTATACTGTACCCAGGATCTCTGTCAATACTGTTACCTGCCCCACCCACTATAACCATGGTGTCTTCCTTAGTGAAATCTTTGCAAAGTGATCCTAAATCCTGTGTCACATGCTCCAGACCAGCACTAGGTTTAAAAACATTGGTGACCTGGTATTCTGTTCCTAGTTCATCCTGCAAAAGTTGGCCAACACTTCTTCCATGGGAACTACCTAACAACAACATTTTCTTTCTCTTTACTGATTTCCTTACATTCTTACTTTTCAATTTGCTGCTGAAAGTTTGTTGTGCCCTGTCTACACCTGCAACTGCTTGAGGCTCACCAGCTTCTAACTGAAGCAACAGATCAAATCTATTTTCCACATTCACCACGAAGCTGTCAGACAAAGTTCTAGGCCTGTTCCTCCTGTTACCTGTTGCCACTTCCCACCTCTCTTTAAACTTCTCCCTCCTTAACCTGTAAAGATCTCCCCTGGCCTTGTCTAACTCAGCCTGAAGGGCGGCAATTTTCCCCTCCTCTTCTAGTATCTTCCTATCTCTACTACAAATCCTACAAAACCACTGATGAGTCTCACTTACTTCCCCTATTCCCACGCCACTACAGTCACCCACATGGAAAAAACTACAGCACCCCTCACACCAAAGCCCCGACCTAACAATTCTACGGCAAGTCAAGCACTTTTCACTCATGATAAACGTAATGGTTTAATAAGACTAAGTCAGTTAAATTACAGATAAACACGAAAATTCGGTTACACAAATTTGGCCTATACGCAACTGTGTGTAAACAAAAACAAAAGTGCAAAGTTTCTGAAACAACAACTTAAACATTACGCTACTTTCCGGAAATGCTATTTAAATAATGAAGAGGAACGCTAATTTAAATTGTTGGAGAGAGCAAGGAACAACTAAACGAAGTTCTATAGATTTGCTGCAGCAGAAGGTAAACAGAAAATACGACTGACTGTACGGTTTTTTCGCGTTTCCTGCTTTATTACATAAAGAAAAATGAAACTTTTAATGGTACACTTAAAAGGCACACTAATATACCTATTTACCACGTAATCAGTACTAATCTATGTTTTATAATCTAAAATAACTTATCTTTACGAGAACACCAAAACTCGCGCTAGTCGCCTGGCTGCAGGGCTGTGTATTTAGTTTGACAGTACGCAAAACCCCCTACTTCCCGTGGGTGTCCTGTTAGTTTCATTTTATTGCTGGAGTTGAATATTTCCTGTGTTAGATCTGTTTATGTTTCTTCGCGGGTGTAATGAATTGCGTCATTGTTATATGCTTGAAATAGGGCTGTCCGCCATCATGATGACGTCACAGGTCTAAGCTGACGGCTGGTACCACAACTTTCAGTTGACCTCATTATTGTATTCTGCTTTTTAATCAAAGGTGTAGCAGTGCTGAGGTTTCAGTCTCTCTATTGATCCTGAAATAATTATATCAGTTATATTAATATATCTTCAGTTCAGAGTAACTTCACATGGAGGATACATTTGTCATTTTATTAACAAACCTTTATCCCACTTATCACGTTTCGCCTTTCGGTTTTTTTTTCCCGCGTAGCAACGGCAGAGTTGGCCAAAATGAGCAAACTGTTGTTGTCCAAGCATCACATATTTGAAGCACAAGCTGATGCATGTACAGGGAATAAATATCTTTAGTGAAAAGGGAATACTGCTGCATTTACATACAAACAAAATCTTGTATCATTAGAAATGCAAAATTTCATCAGTTAGTACAATAAGACGTTCAACAAAGTTATTAAAGATGTATAAAAGGGTAACAATGAGTACATCTCCAAATAAAAAAAGAAATATATTTGCGACATTGAATATAATCAAATCTGAAATATGTACAAAATGTACGATATCTCATATAATTCAGTAACTAATATTTTTAATGAATTATTTATCGAAATTGCGAATTATCTTATCCTAAATAACTTTGTAACTTGTAATATACACCATTCTGAAAATGGCAACTCCCAGAGGATCAATTTTTCTCAGACAGATAAGCTCATATTGATAATGAGCCAACTAAATCAGTTTTTATGTGGTTTGGATCGTGTTCCAGATAGTATTATAAAGTGACAAGGTCATTATATTGTAGAGCCTCTGTAGTGCAGACTATCACTAACAACCCCTTTTCCATAAGTACAATTTCCAATATTTTCAAGATCGCTGTGATCATTACCTTGTACAAAGAGGAAGCCACAGACAATGTCTTGATAATACATTATTTAAATCAGTTATTGAATCTAAAGTTCTAGGAATATGACAACAAAAAATTTAAAAAGGGACTCTTTCAAATCTTGTTATGCTCTTCGTATTATAAGCTAAAGGTCAACAGTGATTCAGAAATATTTTGCATATATCCATTCACTACTTTGTTATGGGCTGATCTGCGGAAATTGGCATTACTGGGCTACGGCCACAGATGACCGATGCGAGTGCCTTTTCTATCAGCATAACATCACCTGCAGTGGCTCTACTGACCTCGTGACCATACCAGCTGCACCGTATCACTGGGCCACAACCGTGCTACTGGTCTGAAAAAATATTCTAGACAATACAAATGAACGATATGCCATCCAGATCACACAAAATGAATCCAATGGAACATTATTGAGAGGTCAATTGGTGCACATAATCATGCACTGACAATACTTCCACATTTATGGACGGCTGTATAGGCAGCATGGCTCAACATTTCTGCGGGGGACTTCTAATGACTTGTTGAGTCCATACCACATTGTCTTGCTGCACTATTGCACTAACAACATTAATGGATACTTTCTGCCATTTAAATTATGTTGCCTTTTGCTTGTAACTTATGAATGTAACATGTGAACTCCTCTCTCTCTCTCTCTCTCTTTCTCACCATAGGGCTTGGTAACTCTGCTAGCTTCCAGGGCTGAAGTATCGTTGTCTGCAACAATTCTGTACAGCATGCCACTCTTATTCCCATATTAGTCATCATGTTGTGGCAGACTATGAAACATGGCAGCTCAGTAGACTACCTGCACCAAGGAAGAAATGAGGGTAGTGATTCACTTTTTGTTTGTGGAAGGTGATAAACCAGCACAAATTATTTGGTGAATGCAAGCACAATAATGCAAGCACAATATGGTGACAGCTGTTTATCATGAAGCAAGATCTACAAATGGGTAGAGTGCTTCAAACAGGGAATAACTTCTCTTTATGACAAGGAAAGATCAGGCAGGCAATTGACATCAACAACTGAGGACAATTTGGAAGTTGTTCAAGATATGGTAATGGAAAACAGATGAATCACAGTGGACAAAATTGCAATACTTTACATATCAGTCATGGTTCAGCGTATTCAGTCTCATACAAGAGGCTAAATTTTCAGAAAGTGTGTGCAATGCTGGTACCAAAGGAATTGTTAGCACAGCATAAGGTGCAAAGGATGGACATCTCTCATAAACATTTGGTCCGTTATCATCTCGAGGGAGATGGATTTTTACAGCAAAGCATTACTGTAGATGAAAACTGGGAGCATTATCGTGAACCAGAAACCTAGCTAGGCTGTGAGCACAGTTTGGAAATACCCATCATCACCAGAAGTTAAAAACGTAAACATGAACATCAGTTGGTAAGATTAGGCTAACACTGTTCTGGGACATGAAAGGAGTGGTAGCTGTTCATTTCACCTCAAGAGGCAAAACTGTGAAGACTGAGAAGTATTGTGATGTGTTGTGGACTAAACTGAAAAATGCAATCATTCCAAACATCATAGAAAACTACGAAAAGGTGTCATCCTGCAGCAAGATCACAGTTGGCCACATTCTGCCAAATGAATGGCCAAAATGGTAAATGAGTTAGGATTTGAATTGCTGGAATGCCCACCATCAAGTCCAGACCTGGCTCCAAGGGGTTCCATATGTTTAGACTATTGAAGGACGTGCTCAGGGAAGAAGATTTGCAACCATTGCAGAAGTCACTGATGCAATGGAAAACTGGTTACAGGTGCAAGCAAAAAACATTTTTTCTGATGGAATCCAAGAAGTTCTGAAACACTGGACAAAGTGCATTGAAGTGCAGGAATGTTACATAGAAAAATAACGTATATTTCAGTTTTCTACCATTAGAATGAATATTCATTTTCCCAAAAGTCTCTTTACTTTTTGACTTCCATGCATTATTTAAGTATGTAATTTATGAGAATGGACGAATAAATTATGCAATATGTTTCCAAATTTTAATAAGTTCATTTTTTCAAGTAGGTGCAGTGTCTTCAGAATCACCTGTAGTGCCACCAGTTAGTTCAGAGTTAAATGTTGCAAACTGTATAGGTTGCTCATTCCATTTCAGCCATTTGTTACATACACCAGTGTCATGCCTTAATTTTTTTCATAGGATAACTTTTGTAGTAAGACATGGCTTTTCTGTTAACTGTGTTATTGTCAAAAATGATTCTAGTGGCAACAGGTCCTATTTTCTGCAAATTAATGATGACAGTGAATTCAAGCAAAAGTGTAGCATCAATTGTTTTAACCACTTGCATATGAACCACATTTTGGTACTGTGTATTCAGACTACAAACTGTGAAAAGATGTGCCATAGCTGCACTTTCAGCAGCAATATGTCCTTGACCAATAATGTTCATCTTTATGATATTCCTGTGATTTTAAATGTACCATATTTTATCAATAAGAAGCAGCACTACCTTATCTTCTCCACCGAGTATTTCAACTTTTCTGGTCAAATAACTTAGTAAATGTCTTTGAATACTCTTAAATGTATTTGATTGTGCCCTAGTGTGACACTTGTGGAGAAATTACAACACAACCAAGACAATTTACAGGATTTGTCAATATTAACACTGTAGCACCCCTTAAAGTTTGTATGTGTATGGTGAAATAAAATCTACATCTAAATCTACATCTACATCCATACTCCGCAAGCCACCTGACGGTGTGTGGCGGAGGGTACCTTCAGTACCTCTATCGGTTCTCCCTTCTATTCCAGTCTCGTATTGTTCGTGGAAAGAAGGATTGTCGGTATGCCTCTGTGTGGGCTCTAATTTCTCTGATTTTATCCTCATGGTCTCTTCGCGAGATATACGTAGGAGGGAGCAATATACTGCTTGACTCTTCGGTCAAGGTATGTTCTCGAAACTTTGACAAAAGCCCGTACCGAGCTACTGAGTGTCTCTCCTGCAGAGTCTTCCACTGGAGTTTATCTATCATCTCCGTAACGCTTTCGCGGTTACTAAATGATCCTGTAACGAAGCGCGCTGCTCTCCGTTGGATCTTCTCTATGTCTTGTATCAACCCTATCTGGTACGGATCCCACACTGCTGAGCAGTATTCAAGCAGTGGGCGAACAAGCATACTGTAACCTACTTCCTTTGTTTTCGGATTGCATTTCCTTAGGATTCTTCCAATGAGTCCGTGAACACAAGATTATCATTTCATATGTATAACTTGCTCTTGTTATGCTGCAAACAATCAAGACAAATGAAATACTCTTCAGTTACATAGTTTTTGTTGTGATCTACAGTCCAAAAACTGGTTTGCTGCAGCTCTCCATGGTAATCTACCCTGTGCAAGTCTCATCATCTCTGCATAACTACTATAAACTACATCTGTTTAAATGTACTTACTGCATTCAAGCGTTGGTCTCCCTCTACAGTTTTTATCACCTATATTACCCTCTATTACTAAACTGACAATTCCATCATGTTTCAGGTTTTTCCTATCAACCAATCACTTCTTACATCAGGTTGTGCCAAAAATATCTTTTTTCCCCAATTTGATTCTGTAACTCTTTATTGGTTATTCAGTCTTCCCATCTAGTCTTCAGAATTCTTCTGTAACATCACATTCTAAAAGATTCTATTCTCTTCTTGTCTAAACTGTTTATTGTCTTTGTTTCACTTCCATAAAAGGCTTCACTACAGGGAAATACAGTATTATAGTTACAGGGGATATAAATATAGATTTATTAGCAAATGATGTCAGCACCAAAAAGTTACATTGTCTGTGTGATGAATTTAACCTGACCCCACTCATTCGGGAACCAACTAGAGAAACTGGCAATAGTAAAACATGTCTTGACAACATAATAACAAACATGACCCACCTATCCCACAGTGCATCGGTTTTAAAACTAGCAATCTCAGATCACCATGCAGTACAGCTTAAATTGGAACGCCATGAGGCCCCCACTGTCACCACAAAGCAACAGTTTGTAACTACAAGAATAATGTATAATGACAACATAAATAGACTAAACTGGATGCTAGCACAAATAAAATGGTTTGAAAATAATAGCTTTTCATATGATAACTTTGCTGCTGACTTCTATTACTGCTTTGATACAATGTGCCCAGTTGTAATCACAAAAATGAAACAAACAAAAAATATAAACAAAAATATTTGGGTAAATAGTAATGTCACTGAAGTGAGGGAAAAATTAAAACTACGCCACAGTGCAATGCTGAATAATAGAGAGATTCCTGAGCTAAAGGAAGCCTTCAAAATATATCAAGCACACTATAAGGACTTACTTACACAGACCAGGAGCAACTATGTTGCAAATAAGCTTCAAAACTCACACAACATAACTACTGGCATCTGGGCAGTCATAAACAGTTTTAGAATTGGCAATGACAAATCCTGTATGGACTTTACTATTAACCACAATGGCATGCTCATAAAAGAGCAACTGGAAATTGCAAATATTTTTAATGAATATTTTTCTTCCGTAGGCCATAAATGACAAACATAAAAACATGCACTACAGTTTTAAAGGTAATACATGTGACCATAGTATATATCTAGCCCCCACAAACTGTGCAGAAATAATGGGCATCAATAGCTCTCTAAAACCCTCTAATTCAGCTGGGCATGATGGCCTAAATACTAATGTTTTAAAAGCCTGTAGCCAAAATGTCTCTGTACCTCTGTCTGCAGCAGTCAACAATATAATAGAATCAGGCACCTTTCCAGACAGACTAAAAATAGCACAGGTAACACCAATTTTTAAGAAAGGTGACAACAACAAAATAGAAAACTACAGACCAGTCTCAATCCTTCCTGTCTTTTCCAAAATAGTTGAGAAAGTTATATACAACAGGATTATAAACTTTCTTAACAAACACAACCTGATGTTCGAAAATCAAAATGGATTCGTAAAAGGTAAATCAACTAGCACTGCAGCTGCTCAACTAATTGAAGAGGTGTTAGGGGGTATCAAAAGCAAGGAACATGTGGCAGGTGTATACCTAGACCTGGAAAAAGCCTTTGATTGTGTGAACGTTGACATCCTATTAGACAAGCTATGGAACATGGGCATTAGAGGCGCTGCTTATGACTTAATAAAGTGTTATATGTGTTTTACTTATAAAATACTTTATTAAAATATACACATGTTAACTTTACAATAGACGCACGAAGACTGTCTATTGCGCCTCATCACTCACACATATATACACAAACATAGCTGTCACCACAATCGATACGTCTCGAACATACTTGATATAACTTATTCTAGAACGATGTTCTGGAACTTTCTCATATCCGATATAAATGTATTACACAATTCCAACATGCCTCCTTACATTTATATTGCGATGTTTAACATATTCCTAATTTTAATGAATTTTTCTTTACATAACGACTTTGTGAATATATCTGCAACATTTTCATTTGAATCTACTTTAACAATATCAATGAGTCCCTGTAAATAATACTCATGCACAAAATGGTAATGTACTTCTATATATTTTGAATTCTTTGTAAAATTACCAAACTTCGCTATATTTAATGCTCCTGAATTATCTTCATATATGACAATAGGTTTTCCAAATTTAACATTAAAAATGTCTAAAATATCATGTACAAGTTTCACCTCCCTTACAGCTTCAGACAATGCTACATATTCTGCGAAAGTTGAAGCCTTTGTGACACTCGCTTGTTTTCTTGACTTCCAAAATACAACATTACCAAATAATCTAATTACATAACCAGAAGTTGACTTTCTATCCACACTATCACCTGCCCAATCTGAATCCACAAAACAATCTGATATCTCAGCACTTTCATTCCTACAATAGTTTAATTTCAAATCTTTAGTTAAATATAAATATTTCAAAATTCTCAAAGCACATTTAAAATGAGTACTACTGTAACAACTTTGGAATCTGCTCAAGTAATTCACGCTATAGCTAATATCTGGTCTAGTACCCGAACTTATGTACAAGAGTGTACCTATCAAGTTTCTATATCTAACGTCATTACAATCTTCATACGCTGGTTCTAACTTTAAATTTACTTCCATTGGAGTTTTGTACAAGATCGAATCTTCAATTTTATATTTCACAGCTAACGAATCAATGTATTTTTCTTGACTCAAACTCATAACTCTTGTTTCATAATCATAATTAATATCGATGCCAAGATATCTTTTTACCTCACCTAAATCTTTCATATTAAATTGCTTTGACAATAAGTTCTTAATCTTAACAATTTTTTCTTTTCTCACACAGCAAATGAGCAAATCGTCGACAAAAATAATCAAATAAATCAAGACATCTCCATCTCGCAATACATAAACACAATAATCATATTTACTCCTTTTAAAACCTAAACTTCTTAAAAACTCATCAAGACAATTGTACCAAGCTCGTGAGCTTTCTCACAAACCATACAATGCTTTATACAATTTACAGGCTCTATCCGTACCATCATCATATTCTCTTGGCTGCTTTACATAAACTTCAGATAAAACTTTACAATTTAGAAATGCAGTCTCTACGTCCATTTGTTCTATAACCAAACCTTCTTGACAACAGTATGACAACAAAATCTTTAATGTTTGCATATTGGTTACTGGAGAATAAATATCCTCAACGATTTCTTTTTGTGGAAACCCCCTGACAACTAATCTTGCTTTGTAAACACTTCCTGATTTCTTTGTGAAAACCCACTTTACATCAATGGCTTCTTTATCAACTGGTTTATCTACTAATTCCCATGTTTTGTTTTTGTTCAAACAATCAATTTCCTTATTCATCGCTTTTTCCCAATAATTTGATTCGGCGCTGTTAATCGCCTCCTCAAAGCTTTCCGGACTATTTGCACTGCAAAAGTTTACACAAATAAAATTGCTGTAAACATAATCATTTAATATTTTTGGTTTTCTTTCTCTAGATGATCTCCTCAACTCAAGTACTTTCTCTGATTGATGATTATCAGAAAGCTTTTCATTTTTCTCAATTTCCTTCTGTTTTTCTATTAGTTCAGTTTCATTTTCTATACTTTCGTGTTCAGAATCACTAGAATATTCACTTACTGAATCATAATCTTTAAACCCAATACATTTAACACCACTTTCAACAATGTCCACATGTCGAGCAACAACTATCTTATTATTTATTAGCACTCTGTAGCCTACTTCACAATAACCCATTAAAACCCCCAAATCGGCTTTCCTATCCCATTTCGACTTTCTCAGTTGCTCAGGTACTCTTACAAAAACTCTACTCCCATACAACTTCAAATGATTAACATTAGGTCTTTTCCCCAGTAATATCTCATAAGGAGTTTTCTTTTCAATGGTATTAGCTAAAGTTCTGTTTTTGAGGTACGCTGCTGCACAAACCACTTCAGGCCAAAATCTCGTGTCTACTTGCGCTTCGGCTAGCAGACACTGTGACATGTCCATGATGGATCTGTTATACATTTCAGCAGTACCATTAAGCTCATGCACATAAGGTGGACAAACATTCAATACAATTCCTTTTTGTCTCACAAATTCATAGACATTTTCATTTAAATATTCCTTCCCATTGTCACATCTTATCTTTTTAACAGTTTTCCCAGTGAGATTCTCAACTTCATTAATATACTCTACAAAACATTTGTATACTTGATCTTTAGATTTTATGGTGTAAACACGAGCTGCCTTACTGTAATCATCAATGAAAGAAAGAAAATATCTTTCCCCATGCATTCCAGTAGTTGAGTGAGGCCCATTTAGATCTGTGTGAACAATTTCTAAGATTTCTTTTGCTTTGGTTCTATTATTTTTAAAAGGAACATTATGCATTTTGTTTTCGATACAGATTTTACATTTCATAAATTCTGATTCTAGTTCTGAAGGAACCCCATCTAAAAATTGATGTTTACATAAAGTATTTAGATAATTAAAATTAACATGCCCCAAAATGCGGTGCCATTTTTCCTTTGCTGTCATATTATTGTCTTTACTCATAACATTAACATTAACTTCTCTTTTATTAATAGTACTACTCATTTTATACAACCGACCCTCTTTCCATGCAATCGCAATCAATCCATTAGCTTTATCAAAAATTTTAGCATTATTCCCTACCGATACAATTTTGTGATTATCTGTAATTTTAGCATAACTGATCAAGTTTTTGTCTATGTCTTTTACAAAGAAAACATTTCGCATATTAATTGGAACCATTTGATCATAGACAGGAAAATTACTAATTACATTACCAACTTTAGTAGCTTGCAAAATTTTTCCATCAGCAATTTTTACATTTATAGGTTGTTTTAAAGTTATACTCTTAGAAAAATATTCCTCATTATTAATAACATGATCAGTACAGCCACTGTCTAATAACCAATTAATTTGAATTTGATTGTTGTTACTTGACTCTACTGTTTTATTTTGGCCTATTATAGAATTAACCTCTGTTATAAAACTACTCATACCATGATCACTCTGATGGTAACCTTGCTTGCTGTGATACCGACCACTGCTAAAACCATGCTGCTCTCCTCGACCACGTTGCCTGCTGCCATAACCTCCATGCTGCATGTTGCCGTAATTTCCACGCTGTACATTGCTATAGCCTCCACGCTGCATATTTCCATTACCTCTGTCGCTGCTTTGAAAATGTACTCCACGATGCCATGTGCCTCTGTTACTTGTTCTTCCCTGGTTACAATCACGTTTGAAGTGACCTGCTTTGCCGCATCGATAACATACTTGCTCCTGATTTCTTGAATTCAATTTTCTTTGTGTGTGAAATGCATTTGATTTTACCTCTTCATTTCCAGTTTTTGCATTCAATAATTGAATCTTACTTTTAACGTATTCAACTGTCTGGTCCTCTTCCTTCAAGACGTCCACTAAGTCCCCAATATAGCTCATTGACTCTGGTAACGTTCGCAGCATATAATTTAACTTCTCCTTTTCCGTTACTTTAGTGCCTGCAGATTTCAGCTCATTTACAGTTTTTTCAAATGCACTGAAAAATGTCCCCGTATCACTGTAATCACTTAACCTCAATTTGTCCAACTTGTTTCTGCATAATATTTGAAGGGCTGTAGACTCTTTCGAATATAATTCATCAAATTTCTTCATGATTTCGAAAGCACTCTCTCTGTCACTCACGAATTCTAGTTGCTTATTTGTGATTGCACCATAAATATAGTTGATAGCCTTCAAGTCCTCTTCATCCCACGTTTCGTTGTCTGAACTCACTTTTGCCCTCGTAGTCACTGTATGGCATTTCTTCATTTTTAGGTACATAATTATCCGCTGCTTCCAGTTCCCATAGTCCTCACCATCAAATACAGGAATAGTTATATCAGCCATGTCGAACTTTCTGAATAACACGCGACGGCCACAATATAATATTTAACTTCTACTTTCCTTTTCAGCAACCACGCTCTGCTACCATGTTTTGAATCATGTTCACACTTTTACTTATAAAATACTTTATTAAAATATACACATGTTAACTTTACAATAGACACACGAAGACTGTCTATTGCGCCTCATCACTCACACATATATACACAAACATAGCTGTCACCACAATCGATACTTCTCGAACATACTCGATATAACTTATTCTAGAACGATGTTCTGGAACTTTCTCATATCCGATATAAATGTATTACATAATTCCAACAATATGAGCAATAGAAAGCAGTTTGTTCTACTTAAAACGGAAAGTGGTGTCTACAAATCAGAGATCAATTGCATAAAATATGGGGTGCCCCAGGGCTCGGTATTGGGCCCCCTTCTGTTCTTGATCTATGTAAATGATATTAAATACTGTACTATAAATTCCAAAATTGTTCTGTATGCTGATGACACGTCCATTGTATGTAAAAAGGAATCATGTAATGAACTAGAGGCCGAGTGTAATAATGTGACAAAAGAAATTGTTCAGTTATTTAATGAAAGCCACTTAAATGTAAGCACCAGTAAAACATGTTTGATGGAGTTTAACAAAAGTTGTTTGAATAATGAAATTAAATTATACGTGGGCAACGAATTGGTAAAGAAAGAGTCTAGTGTAAAATTCCTTGGCATAACAATCCAAAGCAACCTGAAATGGGACACACATATTGACTCTCTAGCAACTAAGTTGTCAAAAAATATATTTGCAATCAGTACTATTAGCAAGTTCTGTAGAGACACCGTAGTCCTAAAGACTGCATACCATGCTCTTTTCTCCTCTCACTTGAACTACGGTATTGAAATTTGGGGGGCAACAACCAAAGCTAATCTAGATAAGCTACTCATTCTTCAAAAAAGGGGTGTGAGAATAACCTGTGGAGCAAAATATAGGGAATCTTGTCACAACTTGTTTCCAAAAACAGAGGTGTTAACTGTTATAAACACATACATTCTAAAAGCCATATTGCTTGTGAAAAGACTGCACCCAAACACTTATTCAGATTTCCACCAGTACAATACTAGGAATAAAGAAAGATTTTACATTGGCAGCCACAGAACAGCACTTTACGAAAAGGGGCCTCAGTATGCAGGTATAAAATTAGCTAATGCACTGCCTAGAGCAGTCATGGCTCTTCCTACAATTAAACTGAAACATCAGCTTAAGAAATTTTTAGTAATACACCCTTTCTACACATTAGAAGAGTACCATACTTATATGAAGAACAACAAATGCTCTGTGAAATTATGTGAATAGAAATAAGCAAACACCTTATTGTAATTTTGTTGTAAATTGATGACGTATTCAGAAGAATGTGTCTTGTGTATTGTACAAATAACTTTAATCATTACTGTTTCTTTGTACATATGCAGTGTACCATTCGATGTTGAATAAAGCTATTATTATTATTATTATTATTATTATTATTATTATTATATGAACATTTAAATATGAAACAACAATTTTTTTATGAATATATGTGTCGGCAAACTTATTTATATTCAAGCAGAGATTTTGATATCCACTGGTATTATTCATTTCTCATTGTGATATTGGCTTGATTGCATTAAATACCTTCTTTCATTGTTCTTAAATCAAGTGTTTGACATGGTTAAATTATACTCCGTGCAAAATTCCAGCAGGTGGCTTCCTCTTTCTCAGTTCACATTCTCCTACTATTTTCCCCTTCTCCTCTTTTTCTTACTATAAAATCCCAGTCTCCCATTGCAATTAAATTTTCATTTCCATTAACTGTCTAAATAATTTCTCTTATTTTGTCATATATTCTCTTAATCTTTTTATCATCTGCAGAATTAGTTGGCATACTGGTATAAGTGTAAACTGTTGTGGTAGGTGTTAGGTCCATGTCAGCCATGGCAAAGATAATGTAGTCACTTTTTTTTTCATACTAGCTTACCTGCATTCTTATTCATTATTGGACTTATTTCTGCATTACCTACCCCTATTTGATTTTTTATATATAACCTGACCAGAAGACCTGTTCTTACCATACAGGGTGATTATTATAAATGTTATAAAACCTCTGAAATGATGTAGATTATGCAGAGATAAGTAATTTAATATAAGACATATTGGCCTACAGATGTCAGGAAATATGCCAAAAGTGGATGAGAGATGTTGAACATGTGACATCAGCAGATGACATATGGTATATAGCCACACACACATTCGTTGAGTCTATCAATCTGTCATACCTGATCATCCCAGCATTAGTTAAGTATTTGCATCAGAGTGGCTCAGGTCCTGTGCATGTGTGACATTACTGCATGGGCGTCAGGGTTCAATCCTTGCATACGGCAGGCAGTATTTTTTTCATTGAGTTAGACAATTATGTGTTTACTTTTCAGTAAGATTTATTATTTTGTTTATTAGTCTTGTGGACTATGCTGGGTTATTGTAAAGAGCAGTGCAACAAAAACCTATCATACTGCTTCACAAGTAAATGAATAAGCTTCTGAACTGCATTGTTACCAGTAAATGAACTACGTTTTCTTTACTAAATAATGTCTGTAAACAAAAAACGAAGGAGAAAAGGAAATTAACACAAAACAAGAAAAGCTTTTCCTTGGTTACACCATGCACAATAATTTTGTAACTTCTGTGTTTACAATAGATCACGTTTACAAAAGGAATTCAAAATTTGCACCATTTGTCTGATTGCAAGTACTGCATAATTCAATAATCCTTTCAAGTACAAACCCAACCACTGCACATGGGATGAAGTACATCATCTGCTGATATCACATGTTCAACATTTCTCATCCACTTTTGGGGTATTTTGCGACATTTGTGGCCCTGTGTGTCTTATATTAAAGCACTTGTCTCAGCATCATCTACAATGCTTCAGGGGTTTTTAAACATTTATAAGAATTATCCTGTATTCACACACCTGATGGATATTATCTTCAACACAACAACTATCTGCACAGCTGCACATCATATGTATGTCTTCAAGTATTTCGCTTAATCTATCCAAATGTTCAACTTAAGCTGAAGATCCGTACTTCCCACTCTCTTTACTTTCCCATTACAGCATCAACCTTAACCCTCTTTGCCAAGTCATTATCAATAACTACATGACAGACCTTCCACTAGCAACAGAAAAATGGAATTTTTATTATCGTGAATCAGCTGCATACAAAGCATTTCAGATTTCTTTATCATTTGTGATGTTGCTTTTGAAGTAGGTGACACATGTTCTAATACTAAGTCTGAAAACTTACAAACTTTGACTTATAGATATTAATTCCCACAGACTTTGATCAACAGGATGTTGTCTCCAACATGAAAATGTAGACAGATACATAAAGCTGTCAGGCATCAGAGGTGGGACTGCATTTGAAAAATCATGAAGATTTACCTACTATGACTGAATGTTAGCAATGTTTCAACAATATGATGAAAAGGACAGATTGCTACTCACATTAAAGATGACACATTGAGTTGCAGACAGGCATAATGGTCAGAGTGTTACACACTGAGATTTTGACAAAAGCCTTCTTTAGAAAAGAAAAGAAAACATGCTCACATTCACACAAGCAAATATACCTCATCCACAGATGACCACTATCTGTGGCCACTATGGCCAGAATGCGAAATTCTGGCCATAGCGGTCAGAAATAGCACTCATGTGTCCATAAAGCATACTTTCTTGTATGAACATGTGTATGTTTTCTTTTCTTTTCTGAAGAAAGCTGTGGCTGAAAGCTCAGTATGTGACAGTGTTATGAATTAATGTAAGTCATACTCTGATGCTTTATTCTCAACAATGGTATAAAATGAAATCCCAGTAAGAAGTGTTTTTTTTAATATTCTGCTTTAGGAGAACAATTATATTTTTTCTTAGTAAGTACAAAAAGATATCTGTACACATATATGACAAATTAAATGTGTATCTCCAGGGAGAGTCACTGGTAGGGTTGTTGAACAAGCTGTTAATGTCAAATATGTGAGACTGTTCCAACAGCTGGGTTAACATGTTTGTGGATGCCTTCTGATCACAGACTGAGGCTCTGTAATAGTAGCTTTAGGATTTCTCACCAGAAATACCCTAGTTGCTGCACTCTAATATATTAAATGTATTCTAAGATTTTCTGCTGTTGTTTACTTCCATAAATAATCACCTAAAGTTCTATTTTGTTATTACTACACATCAGCATATTGGACACAGTAGAGCAAGGACCATTTTGATGGTCTGCTGATGATTAGTGAACCAGCTACATTAATTTGTCTTGAGATCAAACAACCCCTTTCTTGGCCTTGGTGATGTCTGAGTGCTTCAACTGCAGACTTTGATTTCATGCCTGAGGTTCATTGAAATGCATCAACTTCACTGTAGTAACAAGCAACATAATGATGAAGAATTGCTCTCACTATGTGAGAAGAAAGTTCTGATGCTGATGTTACATATCCTCAATCAGAGTTTAGACATCTGTTGGCACAATGAAGGCTCTTGTGGAGATGTTATGCATTACAGTATGAGCATACATTAATGGGCACATATGTGACTCTATCATCTTGAATTATTCCTTCCATTGAACAGAAGAACCTGGTTTTGTAAACACCTGTTAGTGTTTGATGTATATTCACTGAACACATTTTATCATCAATGTACAGTGATTAACGGTATAATATTGACTGTGCACTATGCAGTTGCACCAAAAAATCTGTTGTAGTATAATACTGGCAATGATAATGCACCAACAGTACACTGTTCCCCTTCTTTTAATGGATCAATTATCAGTGTGCACCAGCCACAGAACAGCCGTGTGCTGAATACAGTGAGAAAGCACAGAGTCATTTACCATGTAACTGGATGAAAGTTTTTGTCACAGACACGTGGAAGTTGGCTCAATTTTAATTGGCTGCAACGTATGTATACAGCACTGCAAAACCATACACAGTGGAGCAAACACCACAAACAATGAAAGTGTCACTAGGAAAGTGACTTTATCAATTGGTGCAACCACTAAATGTGTTCATGTTTTTAACTGAGTTTTTATGAGCTGAGGAGTAACAAATGCTTACATGAAAAATAGAATGTGCCTTATTGACATTTTCAGAAATGGTGTTCATTATCTAGTATCTCTAGGGAATAATGCCAGACCACTGAACATTTCATTATATGAGCTGGTGATTCCAATATAATACCACTGAAGTGACATGTTCCTATCTGCAAAGGCAATTATTTCACAGAACCTAAGGTTGACATATGCAGTTTCCCAACTGACAGAAAATTGCATGATCAAATGAGAATCCTAAAGCACAAAGAGTCCATAGTAAGTATGATTCAAATTTGTTCCACCTTTGACTTTCAATTTTAATTTAAGCTGCTGCCACTAAGTAAACTATGAGTATGTGTCTAGAATACAAATTCTAACTTCTTGTCTATAGGTATGTGATGTATATTTCTGGTCACATGATATGATGAGAATTCAAAGTGTTACTGATAGCAAAAGTGAAGAAGTTTACATTGTCTACCTTAGATTGTCCTTGCTTGAAGAAAGATTAGTTTCTTAGTTTGTGTGATTCTTGACTGCAAGTGTTATGACTCCCTGCAAAACTGCTTACATCAGCAGCAAAACTCACAACTGTATAGTATAAAATACATTACTAATAAAGCAATGGAAATTCCAGTTTGGAATATAAACAATGTTGTGAAAACGACAGATTGCTACTCACCATAAAGATGACATCTTGAGTTGTAGGCAGGCAGAACAAAAGGAGACAGAGCTTTCAGCCAAAACCTTGTTCAGAAAAGAAAATAAATGTGTATATTGACTTATCTTAATTCATAAGTAAGTGAAAACTTTCTTCCAAGAGTGCTAGTTCTGCAAGGTTCGCAGGAGAGCTTCTGTGAAGTTTGGAAGGTGGAGATGAGGTACTGGTGGAATTAAAGCTGTGAGGACGGGACGTGAGTCGTGCTTGGGTAGCTCAGTAGGTAGAGCGCTCGCCCACGAAAGGCAAATGTCCCGAGTTCGAGTCTCGGTCCGGCACACAGTTTTAATCTGCCAGGAAGTTTCTTAAATGAAGACTGTTTATCATTTGCTCTTCTGTAACACAGTGTTTTTAGTTAAGTGGTTCATAAAACTGAAGAGGAAATAAATTTTGACATAAATAACCAAATCTGAAAAAAAGCATCCAATAATTTTGAGACACTATTGGTGTTAAAACGCTGAACTGTGCTGAAGTGATCCAGGAAACAGTGTTTTTTATTATTTTGTTTTGCATTCCTTGCTTTGAGTGAAGCAAACTTATTGATTATGTCATTGAAGTCAAGTTTAGCATCTGTGTCATTTCTACAAACAAGTAGCTAAATTTGATTGCCTATTTTCACCCATTCTCAGCCTTATGTATTTTTTCATCTCCTGTAATGTATTGAAACTGTATTCACAAGACATCCATATAAGCATGACTAGCAGGCACATTATAATGATATTTGATACAATACTATGTTAGCTAAACACTGAGCACAGTGATTGATGCATTCACCTGTGATTAGATTAGATGTACTTTTTATTCATAGAGAGTAAAATGTATTTTCATTGAAAAGCTAATAAATACTAAATATAAAACCATTTCACAATACTTATTTACAAAGAAGACACTACTGCACTGAATTTGTACAGAAGTCAGATTACGCTAATAACCATGCTATTTGATATTATTAGTGGCACTCAAACACATCAGTTGGTTCTACTAAGAAATTCATTAGTGGAGTCAGAGTTGGCCAGGAACAAATCCTTTAGGCTCCTCTTAAACTGCACTTTTTATAGCTGCAGGAAGTCTTCGAAAATATGTCTTCCTGAATAATGGGCACCTTTTAGGAACAAAGAAAGTTATTTTAAATCTTTGTGAAGATTATTTTTATTTCTAATATTTCATGAAGCAAGCTGCTGGTTTGAAAAAGATATATGTTTTTAATGAAAAATTTAATTAAGGAATAAATATATTGGGAAGCAGTAGATAATATCCCTAACACCCTAATCAGGCCTCTGCAGAATATTCTTCACTTCATATCACACATAATCCTTGTTACATATTTTTGGAACCAGAAAACATTAGCTTGTCTTGATGAGTTACCTCAATAAATAACACCATATAATATTTTGAAATGAATGCCAGAGTTTCATTTGGACTACAATTACAACAAAATACATAATACATAAATAAGACCTACTTCTAGTGGTCGTACAACCCAGATGCTTGAGCAATGCAACTGATGACCAATGACAGAGCATATGTTCATTTACATACAGCAATGGCACTAGCATGAAACACATGGGTGGGCCAGATTATCAACTCGAATAAATATGAAGGATAAAATATAATTTAAATTGTTAATTTATTGACCTTACTCAATTTTCCCAATAAATTCATTGTAAGAGACACCATAACATGCCAAATTTGGTTTGTAATACAGATTAAAATTATTTCTACGTACTGTGTATTTATAGTCAGTGAATATTGCATGTCTTTATGTATCTGCATCAACAAGATAAAATTTCACAGAGTGGCTGTATGTCCACAGTATTTGCGGTGAACAGAACTTGGGTCTGCCAGTTTTCTTTAGTCAAGGCCATCATCTGGTTTTGTCATGCTCCTTTGAAAATTGTATAACATTGCCTGTGACTTATTTGATATACATAGCTCATGCTAGCATAATTTTTTCTTGAGAAACAGTAAACTGTGCTGATGGCAGCAACAAGTTAAGTTTTAGTAAAAATGTGGGTGACATTTCTGATGCAGAAGATCCAAAACTTTGTAATGACTTCACGTGTTTCTGGCAAACAGAATGTAAATCAATGTAATATAAGCATGGACCATCTGAAGAGTTTTGAGTAACCATCAAAATGCATAGTACCTACATAATAAAATATAATAATAATAATAATATTGACTTAAGGGACAATAAAATAATTGATTGACATTTCATTTCTATAATATTTCCAATTTCTGTTTATTCCAGTGCCCATAAATACAAAAGTCCCTTTTACTATCTCTCTATTATCACTTCACATGCCACCCTCTCCCAAATTTTCATAGGCTGATATTTTCTTTCCACTCCCAGACAAACAGTTGGGAGAGCAGTGAAAATATGCCATGGAACAAAAACAAATTATGGCTCAAAACACACATTTTGTTAGTACATATGGGGATTTGAACTGGGACAACATAAACAATTCAAAATAATGAACAATAAACAAATTATGTGTCACAAACCATAGCATACTTACACATATAACTACATTTTCTGATACAGTCTCCATGCCAACAGAAAAATACTGAAAAACACTTACATTCATGTCTTTGAAACTTCACTACATCTATATACACAAACTATATTTTCCAATACATAGACTCCCTAGTAACAGTAAAATATTGAAAAAGTCTCCATTCTTGTATTGGAAACTAAAGCACACCTATATACATGAGCTGATACTCAGATACCTTACTAACAGCAAAATCTTCAAAGGTAATATATCAATGCAGATGGCACCCCATCCTGTCAGGCCATGCAACAAAAACAAATTATGGCTCAAAACACACATTTTTGAAAGTAAATTCATTTTATATTCACCTAGAAAACAGCAAAACTGATACCACTCAGAATTCAGTGAGAAACTGTGAACTACAAAATAACAAAGAGGTATTTACTTACTTTTAAAACAGATTTATCTGTCTGTTGTTGTGACTAGCAGTGAAATCATGAATCTCTCTTTGCAAGTCAGTGATCTTTGTCACAATCCTTTCTATTGCAAGGAAAGAAAAATAACGTAGGCATTCATCACTCATTGAATTCATTAAATAACTTTTTACACATTGCATAGGTGAACATGTTCTCCCATATGATGTGTAGGAAGCTGGAATGGTCACCACTATTTGACTCAAGTCCTCACTGTGGTTTGCTGGTCATGTCTTATGATAAGCTTTTTTTTTAGTATCTTAATTCCTATCTCCAAAGATTTAGTATATCAGAATAATTCTGTGCCAATGGCAATAATGTTTGTTCACCCACAAAATTTTCACTTTTTGGTTTTAGACAAGTGATGTTGTTAGTTATTCCAGAACTCAGAATAAAATGCCTCTCAAGTTTACTGCCTATTTAAAACTTTATCAAATACTATAATTTCAAATCAGTTGGTTGTATAGATTCCAGACTGTCTTTATTAGGTAAATCGTGAACGTGAATCCCAAGATATTGTGGCAACTTTCAAATTCTACCAAGAGAAGAGGAATCTGTGGGAATGTCAGAACTTATTTTTGTTGCCACAGTTGCACTTTTTGCCATACGTAAGTGAAACCTAAGTCTCATCCACAAGTTTGGTTGAAATGATCAATTGTAGCTTCTAGTCGTTGACTGTAGTAAAACTATCATGATGATGAAGGAAATTGGATAGTCAGTTTCACCATTCTAGACAACATGAGAACAGGCATAAATCAAAAACAAAAGTTTAAGTTTGCACTAAATTATGATGCTCTTGCTCCTCCTACTGGATTTTCTACCTGAATGTTTACTAGGATTACAGTGATAGTTTTCATTGTCTTCCTCATGGACTAACATGAAGCATACTGGCAGGCCTAGCTAGTGTCACTTAACTTTTATAATTCCACTTTTTGAATCTTTATTTTTATTTATGCACAATATACATTTGAAGCACCACCAACCCGATCATAAATAAAGAAATAAAACATAGAGTCATGCATTCTCTCCAAACCTACTTTTTAAATTTTTGAAAGACTCCCGAGTAACTACAGAGTTTTTGTATTTAAAACTGTTCTCGTGCTGCTTCGAAGCAGAATTAGACTGTTCCTCATTTCTAATTACTGAAATCCTCACATACAGAACTAAACAATTTGGTTTTTGAACTTTTAATTTGAGGATGGAAAAACTGACAGACAAAACAAAATGCATCATCGTTTATGATACTATATTCCAGCCATGGGTGAATTTTGTACCAGCCTGGCTGGAAATTTCTTTTTCTGTCTCCAAACAAGCAAAAAGTAAAATGCATTAATAGGAGTTGTTTTAGTTGTATACAGGTGTCATAAAAAATCTGTAGCTGACTTGATCCCTCTACATGTTGCTACTATGATGAGGTTTAACTTATGGTTCATAAAGTGTGTGTAGGTGGCTTGTGGAACTTCGTTACCTGAAAGAACTTGAACACCTGCAAAAGAAGCACTTGTAACTGTAGCTCCATCATTTGTTTGTGCATCACAGTAATTTAAACTAACTCCTCAGGTTGCTACTTTCTTTCAATGCAGTTTAACAAAGAAGAATCATTGAATTTTTTATTTATTTATTTTTTTTTTTCAGGTCCAAAGACTAGAAACTTTTTGTGTATGCTACAATCCAAATAGAGTCAAAATACAATTGATAGTTGCCCAGTTTTTGAATGTCTTTTGACTTGTGACCTATTAGAGCAAGATACTGGGCTTGTTCACTTCATCTGAGATGTGTTCTAGAATGAGTTAGACCCTGGTGGAAAGAATTTCATTTTGTATTTGTCTCTTTTAGAGTCTAGTTTTATCCTAACACTTGGATCTTTCTTGCCTATAAGTTCCACTAACTCTAAAAAATTTCCTTTATTTTTCACTGTCTTTTGATTCATAATGACCTCTTTGAGCTGTTCCTTGAAGTGCTGTATTGAAGTATATCAGCAGTTGTTTCTGGGTATCCTTTGTTTTCTTGAACTTCTAGGGCACATGTATCATATAGCAGAGCAAACAACTGAAGCATTCTGTCCAAACTTACTTTTGAAATTTTTGAAAGGCTCCTGAGCGACTACAGAGTTTTTGTATGTGAAACTATTCTCATGCTGGTTCAAGGCAGAATTAGACTTTGTTGCTCATTTCCAAATAGTGAAACCCTCACATACAAAACTAAACAATTTGCTTTTTGAAATTTAAATTTGAGAATGGGAAACCTGACAGAAAAAACAAAATGCCTAATAGTTTATGATACTGTATTCCAGCCATGGATGAATTTCGTATCAGCCTGGCTGCAAATTTCATTTTCTGTCTCCAAACAAGAAAAAAATAAAATGCCATAATAGAAGTTGTTTTAGTTCATAATTAGGTTTTGTAAATATATGACAAACTGAGGCAGACAGATTAGTGTGGCTGGTTCCACTGTTAGGAATAGAAAATAAATGTTTACCTTTATTTTCACTGAGTTTTTCATTTTCCAACTGTTTTAATTCGTTTCCAACTTTCATTGCATCATCAACAAACACAGTGTCTTCAACTTCACTTTCTGGATTGTGAAAACTAAACTCTGCAGTTGCAGAAAGATTTAACAACTTTTTGTTGCTGCGTGAAGAAATCTGCTACACTGGGCCATTTTGTTAGGTTGCTATATTCCCTTTCAATAACAAGTACAATTCACAAACAAAAACAAAACACACACCCCTATGATATACCACACATGCAAACTATAAAACACATGCAGAAACCCAAAACAGGAACTGGTGAACAACCATCCATTTGATAGATGAATCATCTAGTTCGTTCACTTGTTGTTCAACTTGTATGAATAGATGGTAGATTGGTGTTAGCTATGTTGTCATAAAATCCACTTCAAATATAGTTATTTTATGGCTTTAATACTGGACAAAACAAAAAATTTTAACAAATGAACAGAGTGGTTTGACATAGGACTATAACTGTATACATGTTATTTTAGTTTTATAAAATACAGTTAGACTTTGGACTCTGAATCTGAAATTTGTCTTATGTGGGTGGGCCAGAGTGGGTCTAGAACATTTTAGGTGGGACCAGGACCACTCCAGCACACCCCTGGCACCACTGCCACTGTAAATAGGGTATAACTGTCTGTAGGCACAACAATTATCAACTCTCATTATATTATTAACCAGCCATTGAAGGATTATTACTTAATTTTTTTTATTTGTGCAGCAGGTCATACCAATGAAATCAGAAGACTTTGTTCAAATAGCCACAATTCACTGACCTCTGACATCCTATAATACTGTAGCAAAGTAGCACCATGAACTTTATTTTGCACATGAGTGAGCCATGTGGACAACAGCTGCATGAGCCAAACACCCTGTTGCTACATAAACCATGTTTGCAATATACAGGGTGATTATAATTAAAGCTAAATTTTCAGACCACAGTAGAAATAACACCACTGGTCAGAATAATGTCAAATTGCAACAGAATATTATCAGAGAAGGGAGAAAACATGTGGCAGAAGAAAAATAAATAGTTACAAAATGTAGCAATAGATGAAGCTGTAAGCATCATAATTTAATAGTTGTTGAAATCAAATGACAAATGAATCATACAACAATGTCTAAGGTGTATGTTTGACACTAAACAAACTGTACTACTCAGTGTGCATGGATGTACAGGTGTGATACTTTTAGTTGTGTAAGCCCACCCACCACAGCAAGCTCATGTCACATCAGATGGGAAAAATTGGTTTTTAATTGTCCTGAGGCCAAATACCACATAAAAAGCATCACTCACATCGATTTTTAATTGTCCTGAGGACAAACACCGCATAAAAAGCATCAATCAAATCGGTTTTCAATTATCCTGATCCCAAAAACCACATAAAAGCACCAGTGAAAATCAAATCAGATTGTTAATTTCTGTGTGACTGATGGAAAACATGTTCAATATACTGTCCACCATTTTCTGCAACAGTTGAAATCGAGAAACAGCATGTTCGACAACTGATCAAAGTGTTTCCAGGGTCACATTCAGAATGTGTTGAACAATGCCTGCCTTCAATGCAGCTAAGTCTGCAATTGGAACACTGAACACAATATCTTTCAGATAGCCCCACAGCCAGAAGTGACATGGAATAAGATCAAGTGATCGGGATGACCAGGCTGTGGGGAAATGGCAGCTGATAATTCTAGCATTTCCGAAATGGAGCTTCAGCAGCTGCTTAACTGGAATTGCAATGTGTGGAGGTGCACCATCTTGCATAAAAATGATCCCGTTCACACATCCATGCTGTTGGAGAGCTGGAATGATGTGGTTGCACAAAAGACACTCATAGCACTTATCAGTGGCGGTACAGGTAACAGGATTGGAAGCACCTGTCTCTTAGAAAAAATATGGCCCTATGATAAATTACGCCATAAATCCACACCACACAGTAACCTTTTCAGGATGAAGTGGTACTGGTTGATTTGTGTGTGGATTTTCCATTGTCCATATTCGACAATTCTGTGTATTGACATATCCTGTCAGATGGAAGTGGACTTCGTCTGTCCACAAAATCTTCCATGCCCAATCATTGTCCACTTCAATATGAGCAAGAAATTCTAAAGCAAAACTCTCTCTTTCTGGCAGGTCAACAGGAAGCAACTTGTGCACATGGGTAATTTTGAATGGGTACCAAAGAAGGATGTTTCATATAATTTTACGCACTGTGCTAATGGGTACGTCCAATGTTCGGGCAATTCACCGTGCACTACACGTTTGCGCACCACCACTTGTCTCCTCCTGCGTTGCTATGGCCACTGCTTCAACTGGTGTCAAATCAATTCATTTCCTTCCTTTACCAGGTTACTCACCAAAAGAACCCATCTTTTGGAATTTCTGAATTATTTTCTCCAGACCAATGGCAGTCATCTGACCAATGCCCTTTTTCAAACTGTTCAATGTCCAGAACTTCTGCAGAGCAACATGCAAACAGTCATCATTCTTGTAATACAGCTTTACAAGTAGAGTGCAATCCTCCATTGAGACAGTCATGGCGAATGTTGCAGATGCAAAATGAGGAAAAACCATGCGCCTTGCGTATTTATACCAACTTCAGTGGGTCATGCGCATGACAGGTGTTTTCATTTACATATTCTGACACATACAGCGCCATCTACTGATCAATTTTCACACTATTTTTTTTCTTCTGTCATACGTTTTCCCCCTTCTCCAATAATATTCCGTTGCAATTTGATGTCATTCTGACAAGTGGTGTTATTTCTACAGCATTTTGAAAGTTTAACTTTAATTATAATCATCCTGTACAACTGTTTGGTAGTAGTCATTTCTTCATTATGATACTTGTACAAAATAACCCTGTGGCAACAGTTCAATATTCCTTTGTTAGCAGCTTGATGCAAGTAAATTCAGTTTCTTTTAGCTGTAGAGCCTATCATGAGCCCATGCTACAATTTTGTGTTACATATCATGCCAAATACTAAGTGAAGCCTGTAAATACAGTTAATTTTGAGCTAAATTACTAAATGTAAATATATAACCTGCAGCAGCCATTTGAATAGTGCATATATAAGGTATCAGGCCAGTATAATAAAATCACTTACAAAAGACAGAAAACAAGGTGTACAAATAAGATACAATGAAACAATAAGAGGGAGACATTTGACTGTGGCTTTCAAGTGGTACAGTATGGGGTAGCACAAAGCTCTGTAATTGGTTCACTAATGTTTATTTTATATGTAAATGATATGGCAGCATCAGTAAAAGAAAATATAAGCATTTATGTAGATGATACATCCCTCATTGTAAGTAGTAGCTCAATAAATTATTTATAAACAAGGACTGTAACGGACGTAGAAAGAGTAAATGAATATTTAAGTGAGAACAATCTATTTGTAAATGGGAAGAAAACAACCTACATGGAAATACTTACAAAGAGGACAACAAATAAGAGAAGCTAAATATAAGAATTAGGGACACTTTGCTAACAGAAGTTGACAGTTGCAAGTTCGTGGGATTGACGGTAGACAGTCTTATGACTTGGGAAAATCATATAGGAAAGATCAGCTGAAATATAACCAGTAGTGTATTTTTAATGAAGACAATAGCACACACAGTTGATTTTGATACACTGCTAAAGGTGTACTATGTACTAATTCATCCACATTTATCATACTGTGTAACAATATGGGGTAGGGCAGCAAATATGCATATGAGCAGAGTGCTGCAACTGCAAAAAAAGCAATCAGGTGTATTGAAAGGCTATCAACAAAATGAGTCATGCAAAACCAAATTCAAAGAATATAAAATTATGACAATACCCTCTATGTATATATTTGAAATTATCATGCATATCAAATTAAATTGTACACTGATGCTAAATGCAGTACTACACAATTACAGCATAAGAGTAGAAGATGACCTATTACATCAACAGTACCCAACTACAACTAGTCAATAAAGGCACTGCCAAATCAGGGTGCTTATTACACAACAGATTACCAAGCAATTTGAAAAATATAAAAGTACTGCCAGTGTTCAAAACAAAACTAAGAGGATGCTTAAAAACAGAATGTTTGTAGTGTTAAAGAATATGCTGGACCAGTCCAAAGATTTTCAAAGATTTGCAGTACTAAAGCAAAATCTGTGTCAATGAAAAGTAAACTTGAAAATTTTTCTTATGCCTCATCAATTGAACAGAAACTGAAATTGGTTGCTTATATGTAGTAAATTAAATTAATATTAAAAACTTTGTTTTTCCTGTTTTTGTTAATTATTTTATGTATATGTGGAAGTCTATCATAAAATAATACTATATGTGCTCAAATTTGTAATCTGCACTGTAACATAAATTGTAAATGTGTACTGATGTATCCAATATTACTCTAAACAGAGACCAAAGGATGAAAAAATAAATAAATTCCCCCATTAGGAAAGATAATAACTTTTCAAAGGCCCTAGTCGGAAACTGGAAAGGTGTCAGTATAGGTACTTCTGCCCATAAAAATTATGTCCATCAACAGCTGTCTTTAATAAATTCACTCAGTGAGCAAGCTGCTGTAATAAAGTAGATGGAGTGAGTAGGGCATTGGAATATAAAATCAAGCAAGTGGTAGAGAACTAATAAGTTTTTACACAGTGTGAAGGATATTTTCAAGTGTGTCATGTGAATTTCTTCTATAGTAATTGAATTTTAACATTTTTGTTTCAGATTTTTTGTGCTGTAAATAATGTGATAATTACTTATGTATTAGAATTTATAAGTGATAAATTTGATTACACCTACCCTGTCATCCAGTTTTATCATAATTAATAACATACGGTAAGCCTACATATTTTACAGGTAACCACGCACTAGTGCTTTCTGGAGCACTGCTTTGCTTCACAAAAACTCTAAATCTTCTGATTATATAAATATTGCTATAGTGTAAACTAGACAATAGAGTATTCTGGTCTTCACTAACAGTTCATTGTCACTTTGTGTAAGATATTCAAATGTGAAGAGTAACAATGACATTTGAAAATTTTCCAGTAAAATATAGTGAGAACTGAAATGATTAATTAGTTTTGATTTCCCCAGTAATTAAAATCTCTGACGCTGGAGGACTATAGGTAGAGTACAACTTTAGATTTCTTCGTTCACAGTTTACAATTTTAGCGCACTTCATCGACAGTACCAGAGAAGTTCATTTTAAACATAACAACACCCTGAGCAGTAAGGAGTGTTTTGTCAGCTTTCTTTTTGCACCTTTTCTCCTTTTTTACATATTACAACCTATTGTTTCAGTTACACAGCTTTTATTTGCTCATGTATATCCATATTTTCTTTAACTTGAAAGGAAAATGATGTCTCTCTTCAGGTGATCTACAGTCGAATAAACTGGCAGATTTTTTTTTTTTTTTTTTTTTTTTGTGTTTAAAAGTGTTTCATAAAGGAAAAGGTAAAAAGAATGATATGGGAGAGAGAAAAAGTTGAAAGTCAACTCGAAACAAAGACTAATACATAGTGAAAACAGTAGATATTTAACAGCTCATGTAGATACAGAGCTCCAAGTGAATTCAACAAGTACAATTTCATGTTAATGGATCATGTGTGTCCAGCCAAATGCTACAGAGAAGGATGAAAATATTGTTCAAAATACACACCAGAATGTGAAATAAGGCAGAGCAATCTGTAGTGTCATCTTTATTGTCTGACATCAATTCAACTCCCGAACAGAATTTTCAACCCAAAACTGAACAAAATTTTTTCCAAATATCTAAGAATTCTTTGTTCTCTTCTAGTTATTATGGCTTTTCAGAAATAATGAAGATCACATAAAAGATTCATTATAAAATCTGCCACTGATTTAGGAGCTATTGACTCCATGAGAGTTCAGTGAAATTTTGGTTTATAATGCTGGTACCAAGCATAAAAATGGATAAATTCAGACTATGCATATAATATTAAAATACATACAACAAAAATGTATGCATTTTTAAATGTGTAAGCAGAGCTATCTGAAACTGCCTGAAGGCTAAAACCGACTGGTGTTGTTTGTAAGAAGAAATACAGCAACAAAGGTGCATTTTTTACCAGAATGCTCTGCATCAGATTGTACTGGTCTTGTAGAAAACTGCTTAGAATTGTGAATTAGGCTCAATACTCATGCATGTTTTGGATTTCTTGATTGGGAGTATTACCCCAACATTTGTAATTAATAATAAAAAAGATATCATAAAATAATTCTGTATCAGATTATATTGTTCAATGATCCACATGTTCAGAAACTTTCTAGTGATGGAAGAAATTTGTCTAAAATCTGTCAAGTTGCCAGTAGTTACTCATTTTTATTTCTCCTTCATGTGGGCTTACTATATAACTAATTGATGTTGAAAGTTAAATAATTTAATATAATTATGTTTAGTTGCAATTATATTTTAATTCCAGTAATTTACAGTTATATTCAACCAATTATTTCTGTAATTATTACAGCATTCATTCTCATCTGCTGGATCATTGTGGAATAATTATTATATTCTACAATCAGAGAATACTCTATAATCTATGAATTTCGTGCTCTGCATTTGCGTAAACTGTTAAAGATATTTTATTATATTATTATAATCATGCCCTAGAAATAAATAAAGAAAGGAGCAAAGACTTTAAAAGTATCATATAGACATACATTACTGTAACTGTAGGATACTGTTAACCTTAACAGAATGATCATGCTGCTATTTTACAAACTTAAATCATGTGTTGTTAGTCATCATTGCAATTCTTCATGAACATTGATTGCATTGAAGAGAAAATCTTTCACTGTATTGTTTCTAATATGCAGAAGGGATTACTTCATGTTGAACATTTATGACAAATTGAAATTATGAGCAGGATTATGATTTTAATCTGGATACTTACCTTACACATGCATTGTTCTTCCAATTGGTTGGCTAAATAGTAAAAATCCTGTTTTATCAGCCACTACACAAAGTGCACTAGACAAAAAGCAGTTTAAGTTCCATACAACTTTCATTGCTTATAGATTATTTTACAATAGTGCTTGTGGACATAGCTTACATAAATATGATTATAATTTAAAATATTTCGTGCATTGCTTCTGTGTCAGATCTGTGACAGGTGAAACGTGGCCTCAAAACACAGTTATTTTTTCATCCTGAAGTTACAGGCAAATAGTGTGATAACAATGTAACAACTATATTTCATTGTGACAGATTTTATAACTTATAGTGAAACACTTTCGGCAGTAACAATGGATGTTCTTCAAAGATCAAATGTATTAGTCAGTCCTGTCTGTAGCAGAGTTCTAGGTCATATCCTAAGTTGAAACTCAATGACTTACTGGGAGTAAAATGACCTTGAGAACCAGCTCAGTTCTGAAAACAGAATCATGTAAAAATCAACTCATGGTCTGCAGCTGTACTATCTGAAAAGCTGCAAACAGGTTTAATTGTGGAGATTTGGCGTTTAATTGCTCTGTGAGATTTGTCACTACTTATGCAATGATGTATGAGGAGATATTATCAGTTAGAAGTGTAGTAATGAATGGTAGTAAGGTTCTGGTAAATGTAAACAATTTAGGAATAAAGGAGACCATGGACTGAATAGCAAAAATGTTCAGCCATTGACAGGCACATACAAAAGGGAAAGAAAACTTGCTAGCTTTTGGAATCAATCTCTTGCAAGCTAGAGTACAAATACACACACACACACACACACACACAGACATAAGCCTGTGCCCCTACATAATGCCAGTTACATGCACAATGGCGATTGCATGTGCCTGTTGACGGCTCAAGGCTTGTGCTATATAGTTAGATCTTAGTACAAAAAGTATCGTTGGCCAGAGACTGGAAGAATGTAGTATAGATAGTCTTGGAAATGTGGTTTATCTATGCAGCTAAATGAAAGGCTATTTGTTTTGTGCCACACACATTTCACGTATTTTTATTTATGAAGCATCTTCAGTGGTGATTTTGCAGTCTTAATGTTCCATATATGCCATCCTGGAGTCCTGTTTGTGACAACCAACACACATTGAAAGTGAAGTGTTTGAGTGAAATATACTCAAAAACACTAGAAGTCAGACATCCTGGTCTATGCCAGACTACTGAGTACAATTCCAGGATGATATATATGGAACAATAAGATCACAAAATCACTACTGAAGATGCTCCATAATTAAAAGAAGTGAAAAATGTATGGCACAAAACAAACAGCCTTTCATTTAGTTGCACAGATGGACTACATCTCAAACAATATAAAAACAACCAGGGAAGGCAGAAAACTTAAAAAATGATGAATGTATAGATATTTTAAAGTTGTGACTTTAGTGAGAAGGAAAAGAAAATCAAGCAGTATTTTATTACATATTTAAAGAGTTATAAGGAGCATTGTCCAATTCATACATATTCTATAAAATAATAATGCATGGTGATGTAAAACATAACTATCACATATGTTCACTTGTACATAAGTTAAATGGCAGGCATGTATTTCTTGGTAAGATAATGAGCAATTTTAGTCAGTCTACAAAACAGTTTGCTTATAAAATCTTGTTTACCTGGTCAGTTGTTGTTGTTGTTGTGGTGTCCAGCCTAAAGATTAGTTTGATAAAAGCTCTCCACACTAGTCTATCATATGCAGACTTCTTCATTTTTGCATAACTACAGCAGCCTACATCCCTTTGAACCTGTTTACTGTTGTCAGGCCTCAGTCACCCTATAAAATTTTACCCACCACACATCCCACAATTATCACATTGACTAGGGTTTATACTTGGATATTTCTTGATTGTGTGAGACCAATACTGAACTAGCTGCAAAACCTCCTGTTTATTGAGTAATGCAAGCAATTTGAGTTTACACTAAACTTAGGGTGTAAAGCTACTTATATTCTAATAAAACTGAGTGAGTAATACATACGGGTCTGGAAAATCTTTTATCAGTCCTTACACAAACCCCGCATGATAAGGACATGAAAATGAAGTTTTTATTGTCAATTGTACTATTAATAATCCAACAACACGGTCAAGTCAATAAGCAGGGAAGAATGGCGGTACTCTGTAGAGATATCCAATCCAAAGTTCAGTCTAAATGTGCTAACATCATTAGGTGTCAGGAGAGCACCTCAGACCACAAAGATACAGAAATCTCTCATAACCATTTGTATTACTTTTATCGCAGCCCCAGAATGATGAGCAATATTCAAAAATTGGTGAAGTGAGTTCTCTATATGCTATTTCTCTAAAGAATGAATTACATTACCTCATAATTCCTCCACTGAAACTCATCCTGGCATCAGCTCTTCCTGCTGAGAGATTATGTTGTGATTCCACTTTAGGTTACTCTGGAAAATTACTTCTTACACATGCAGATTGTTGCAAGAAAAGTAGATTAATAACACAAATTATACATAATCATTTCTCCTGTACCCATTACAAGAATGGAAAGGAACAAATTTTGAAATAAGCTAGAAAAAAAGGAGTCTATCTCTGCCACTTATAGTATTTTGCAGAGTATAGATATACATGTAAATGTAGAATAATAGAGGTTCCTAATTTTAAACTGGCAGTCTTATAAAAACTTTTTTCTTTGGCAGCATACAGAATTTTAAAGATTTTGTTGCGAATTTGAGAATGTACAAATCACGAAGAACCATGAGAGGAGCACAGTATAGAAGATGTTACTACCAAAGGGGAAGAGGTAGACACTTAACACGACAAGAAATGGCACTTCAGGATGAGCTGCAGCATTTAGTAGATTATCTACATAAACAACCATTTGTGACTCCAGAATGTGATCACCTTCCAAATACAGAGACTGACACTACATTTTTGCAGCAGCAACCATTGTTGTATACACCTCCAGTGCTACAAACTATTATGGAATTGGAGAAAGGGGATCTGCAGGTAACATTTTTTGCTTCTTGAACAAATTTTCTGCTTGCAGCCTTAGAGAGAAGGCTCGAATTGCCAACTATCATTGCAATTACAAATAATGAATTTGTTAAATGATCTACAGGTGCAGAAAGGTGTGATTCCAAAACAAAATGGTCTGCCAAATGTAAGTAAAGGAGATGGGACCTGGATAAACTGAAAGAACCAGAGGTTGTACAGAGTTTTAGGGAGAGCATAAGGGAACAATTGACAGGAATGGGGGAAAGAAATACAGTAGAAGAAGAATGGGTAGCTTTGAGGGATGAAGTAGTGAAGGCAGCAGAGGATCAAGTAGGTAAAAAGACCAGGCCTCTTAGAAATCCTTGGGTAACAGAAGAAATATTGAATTTAATTGATGAAAGGAGAAAATATAAAAATGCAGTTAATGAAGCAGGCAAAAAGGAATACAAACGTCTCAAAAATGAGATCGACAGGAAGTGCAAAATGGCTAAGCAGGGATGGCTAGAGAACAAATGGAAGGATGTAGAGGCTTATCTCAATAGGGGTAAGATAGATACTGCCTACAGGAAAATTAAAGAGACCTTTGGAGATAAGAGAACCACTTGTATGAACATCAAGAGCTCAGATGGAAACCCAGTTCTAAGCAAAGAAGGGAAAGCAGAAAGGTGGAAGGAGTATATAGAGGGTCTATACAAGGGCGATGTACTTGAGGACAATATTATGGAAATGGAAGAGGATGTAGATGAAGATGAAATGGGAGATACGATACTGCGTGAAGAGTTTGACAGAGCACTGAAGGACCTGAGTTGAAACAAGGCCCCCGGAGTAGACAACATTCCATTGGAACTACTGACGGCCTTGGGAGAGCCAGTCCTGACAAAACTCTACCATCTGGTGAGCAAGATGTATGAAACAGGCGAAATACCCTCAGACTTCAAGAAGAATATAATAATTCCAATCCCAAAGAAAGCAGGTGTTGACAGATGTGAAAATTACCGAACAATTAGTTTAATAAGCCACAGTTGCAAAATACTAACACGAATTCTTTACAGACGAGTGGAAAAACTAGTAGAAGCCGACCTCGGGGAAGATCAGTTTGGATTCCGTAGAAATACTGGAACACGTGAGGCAATACTGACCTTAGGACTTATCTTAGAAGAAAAATTAAGGAAAGGCAAACCTACGTTTCTAGCATTTGTAGACTTAGAGAAAGCTTTTGACAATGTTGACTGGAATAATCTCTTTCAAATTCTAAAGGTGACAGGGGTAAAATACAGGGAGCGAAAGGCTATTTACAATTTGTACAGAAACCAGATGGCAGTTATAAGAGTCGAGGGACATGAAAGGGAAGCAGTGGTTGGGAAGGGAGTGAGACAGGGCTGTAGCCTCTCCCCGATGTTATTCAATCTGTATATTGAGCAAGCAGTAAAGGAAACAAAAGAAAAATTCGGAGTAGGTATTAAAATCCATGGAGAAGAAATAAAAACCTTGAGGTTTGCCGATGACATTGTAATTCTGTCAGAGACAGCAAAGGATCTGGAAGAGCAGTTGAACGGAATGGACAGTGTCTTGAAAGGAGGATATAAGATGAACATCAACAAAAGCAAAACGAGGATAATGGAATGTAGTCGAATTAAGTCGGGTGATGCTGAGGGCATTAGATTAGGAAATGAGACACTTAAAGTAGTAAAGGAGTTTTGCTATTTGGGGAGCAAAATAACTGATGATGGTCGAAGTAGAGAGGATATAAAATGTAGACTGGCAATGGCAAGGAAAGCGTTTCTGAAGAAGAGAAATTTGTTAACATCGAATATAGATTTAAGTGTCAGGAAGTCATTTCTGAAAGTATTTGTATGGAGTGCAGCCATGTATGGAAGTGAAACATGGACGGTAAATAGTTTGGACAAGAAGAGAACAGAAGCTTTCGAAATGTGGTGCTACAGAAGAATGCTGAAGATTAGATGGGTAGATCACATAACTAATGAGGAAGTATTGAATAGGATTGGGGAGAAGAGAAGTTTGTGGCACAACTTGACCAGAAGAAGGGATCGGTTGGTAGGACATGTTCTGAGGCATCAAGGGATCACCAATTTAATATTGGAGGGCAGCGTGGAGGGTAAAAATCATAGGGGGAGACCAAGAGATGAGTACACTAAGCAGATTCAGAAGGATGTAGGTTGCAGTAGGTACTGGGAGATGAAGAAGCTTGCACAGGATAGAGTAGCATGGAGAGCTGCATCAAACCAATCTCAGGACTGAAGACCACAACAACAACATGTAAGTCTGTCAGAGGCAAACATTAAGTTTATACAGGAGCCAGAATCCCCAGTACTAAAGCCAATGAATCAGAAGCAAGGGGCCAACAGGTAACTGTTTTCATTTATTGACAAAATTATTCTTTGGAGTAGATGTACCTTGCAGTTTCACAGTAATTTGGATAACACCACTTTCTGATTTGCACTCAGGACTGAATAAGATGTATTTCCTTCATCAAGATAAAAACTAAGGTATAGTTGAGGACAGTATCAAAAGGGAAGAGATATAAGAGCTACTGGCCAATTTATAGTGAATATGAGATTTTTCATCATCATACTCCTGTAATTATTTAACACAAAAATTAAAAGAAATGGAAAATGTGAGGGTTGCCCAGTAAGTAATGCACCACATTTTTTTCTTCAACAATTCCTTATTGAACATAATGAGAATTACACACATGAAAGAATGGTGTTTTATCTACACACCCTGTATTTCCACATAATCTCCCTCCCATTCTATGGCCTTCCTCTAGCTGGAAACAAAGGCTTGAATGCCCTGTCAGTACCAATTATTGTCCTGGTGGCAGAGCCAGTGCTACACTGTATGATCGCCTCCTCATTATCCTCAACATGTGTTCCATGAATGGCATCCTTTAATGGCATCTGTCATCATGAAAGACAGCATCAGCTCACTGCAGCATGTCAGGTGTGACAGCCATGGATGGACTCCCTGACCACTGTAAATCATGGAGCTCCATCAAACCGCCTTCTGATGACCTTACCCTCCATGCCCAGTGACCAACTGTACTTCTATCACAGCAAATGCTCCATAGACTTTGCACAAGCTTTTGTGAATATTCCCCACAGTTTCCTTCTTTGTGCAGTGAGAAATTCAATGATGGCACATTGCTTGTAACATACATCACCTGTAGATGCCATTTTGAAACTGTCCTTCAGCTACTCTATCTGTCAGAAGTGACGGAAGCTTGGTGCACTCCGTCAGGAGACTTCAAATAATACATACATAATGTTTCACATTCATAACATTGTTTTCAGCTGAGAAAAAAATGCAGTTCATTACTTTTTGGGCAACCCTCATATATGGAATTTTTGTGTGGTGGAGCAAACAGTCGAGCAACATATTATTTGTTCTCACTGAGTTTTTTGTGGTTCTTTCCAGTCACTCATTCAGAAAAGAAATTCTGTTATTTATCCAAATCAATGTTGGTTATTCTTCTGTTAATTTCAAGCATTAATACAACCAAGAAGTTATTTGGAGAAACCCTTTATTTTGACAAAATTAAAAAGAACACCCTGACACATGTGTAATAATGCAATAAACATCAACCATCCATTGTTGTGTTGTTGCCATGACAGATGGTGCTACAAAGCTGTATACTATGAGTCTCAAGTATATGAATGATTCATAGATTTTTTTTATAATGCTGCTCCATGACCAGTGAACTCTCTGTGGTAGTTGTAACACCAATACCGAAAGAAATTGCATGTGATAAGCAACCCTGTATTAAGAGAAAATAGCTCTTCACCCATGGGCATTTTATGTCTGGCATAAAAATATTTTGCTTTATTAAAATACACAGGTTGACATATATTCATGCATCTCCTCTTTGACTTTCCACTGAATGCACTATAGAATTTGCTCCTTTCATAGATGTTTATCGGGAATCTAATACGTGCATGTGACTCATATGACTGGAAAAGAGAATAGGTCACTCTTGTTGATCCTGTTGACTGCAGGTAAGCTATCAGATTCTGGAAATGTTCATTGAAGCTCACAAATGTAGTAATGTGCCTAAAATAGCAGAACCACCATTAACATGCCAGCTACAAACAACAATAGGACAGCAACCATCACCAACTGCAACAGCAGAACCACCACCATAAACTGCAACAGCAGAACCACCACCATCAACTGCTACAGCAGAGAAATCACCAGCATCAGCTGTGGCAATACCATCATGAGAAACAACAGCAGTAACTAAGAAGCATTGTCATTGCCCAAACAAACATCAGAACTACCACTATCAGAAGCAGTTGCTGTGCCGCTGTCACCATTGACAGCAATATCAGCATCCCTAGTGTCAGAACCTTTCTCATCAGAAACACAAACAATAAGAGATGAAGTAACAACAATTATAGAAGAAGAAACAGCAACAACAGAGGAAGCAACATCAACAATGGAAGTAACAACAGGAGTCATCTGTCCCCTGCCATCAAAGTCACAGCAAGCTTCAAATGTAACTTCAAAAATCTCATCTTCAGCATAACCAGAAGTAGCAGAAAAAGAAGAGAGGAATACTGAGCCACCTTTCTCAAAGCATGCACAGACCACAGATGTGTCTGTTACCATATCTCTAAGGAAAATTCACAGGAGCAGAAGAGCTCCTCTTCATAGTGACTGTTTTTTATGGGATCAGTGCAGCAAGAAACATGGGAAGAGATGAGTCAATTTGTGAGTAATGTGTAGACAAACAGATCCTATAATAGGTAGCCTGTCAGTAAATGAAGTACCAATTGAGAACCAGTCACATTATTTAAATACTTACTAGAGGATTTTATAAAGCAGTGTGATCTGGAACAAACACATGAAATCAGTGGGAGCAGAGGTAAATGAAAGTCCTAGATTTATTGTGAAGGTTATCGGAAATATGTATATAAAGGAAACCTCATCTACATGCACAGTCTCTTGAACTGTATACAATGAATCTTGCCAGAACCCTTCCGAAAAATTTATATAGTGTCTTCACCTTCTCTAATGCTGATTTCACATGAATGCCATATTTCATACTGTTTCTTAATGTTTCCCTTACTGAATTTATTTAGTCATCCCATTTTGTATCACTTTTTAATATTGTCTTTAAATATTTATATGACGTGACATGATCAAGATGTTCACCACTGATCTTGTAATAAGATACTGCCATGTCCTTTTCTTTCTTCCAGTCCTTATCTTGCATTTATCAATTGGAAGAGAGCTCTCATTCATCATACCAAGTGGAAATTTTATCCAAGTCTTTCTGCATTTTCTTATGAATTTTCATTGACAATACTTTGCTGTAAGCAACAGCATCATTGGCAAACAATCATACACTGAGGGGACAAAAGTCATGGGATGCTTCCTAATATCATGTCAGACCTCCTTTTTCCTGGAGTAGTGCACCAGCTTCACCTAGCATGAACTCAAAAAATTGTTGGGAGTCTCCTGCAGAAATATTGAGCCATGCTGCCTCTATAGCCATCCATAATTGCAAAAGTGTTGTTGCTGCATGATTTTGTTCAAGAACTGACCTCTCCATTATGTCCCATAAATGGTCAATGGGATTCATGTTGGGTGATCTGGGTGGCCATATCATTTGCTTGTATTATCCAGAATTTTCTTCAAACCATTCACAAACAATTGTGGTCCCATGGCATTGTTGTTTGGGAACATGAAGTCCATGAATGCAAATGGTCTCTAAGTAGCCAAACATAACCATTTGCAGTCAATGACTGGTTCAGTTGGACCAGAGGAGGTGGTACATTCCATGTAAACATAGCACACACCATACCCTACCATCAGATCTTACCAATTGAAATAACCCCCCAACTCTCCTTCTGAAATTAGAAAGCTATTAAACTCTCTCAAGAATAAAAGCTCACATGGAATTGATGGCATTTCCAGTAGGATAATGAAAGCTTGTTCCCAAGAAATAAGTGGGATTCTTAGCCACATATGTAATAGCTCTCTGAAGCAGAGTATTTTCCCAGATAGATTGAAGCATGCCATTATTAAACCACTGCATAAAAAAAGGGATACGTCTGATGTCAACAACTACTGCCCAATCTCTCTTCTGACTGCCTTATCCAAAATCCTTCGAAAAGTAATGTATTGCAGAGCAGCTTCACACCTTTGTGAAAATAAAGTTTTAACAAAATGTCAGTTTGGTTTCCAGAAGGGTTTTTCAACAGAAAATGCTATATATACTTTCACTAATGAAATATTAAATGCTGTGAGTAACTGGAAGTCACCCGTTGGGATTTTTTGTGATCTATCAAAGGCTTTTGATTGTGTAAATCATGGAATACTTCTAGATAAGCTCAAGTACTGTGGTATGAATGGGACAGTGCTCAAATAGTTTAAATCTTACCTAACTGAAAGAGTGCAGAAAGTTGAAGTAAACAGTTCACATAATATGCAAAAAACTGGTGATTTCTCAAACTGGGGAATAATCAAGAATAGGGTGCATCAAGGTTCGGTCTTGGGTCCTCTGCTGTTCTTAATATATATTAATGACTTACCATTCTATATTCACGAAGATGCAAAGCTGGTACTTTCTGCCGATGATACATAGCTATCACACCCAACAGACAAGAATTAACTGGTGAAATTGTAAACGATGTTTTTCAGAAAATCATTAAGTGGTTCTCTGCAAATGGGCTCTCATTAAACTTTGACAAAACACAGTATATACAGTTCCACACAGCAAAGGGAATGACATCATTAATAAATATAGACTTCGATCAGAAATTGGTAGCTAAGGTAGAATATTCAAAATTTCTAGGTGTATGCATTGATGAGGGGTTGAACTGGAAAAAACACACTGAGGATCTGCTGAAACGTTTGAGTTCAGGTACTTATGCTATTAAGGTCATTGCAAATTTTGGTGATATACGTCTGAGTAAATTAGCTTACCACACCTATTTTCATTATCTGCTTTCGTACGGCATCATGTTCTGTGGTAACTCAACATTGAGTAAAAGAGTGTTTGTTGCACAAAAGCGTGTAATCAGAATAATTGCTGGAGCTCATCCAAGATCATCCTGCAGACACTTATTTAAGGAGCTAGAAATCTTCACTGTAGCCTCACAATATACTGCGTGATCAAAAAGTCAGTATAAATTTGAAAACTGAATAAATCATAGAATAATGTAGATAGAGAGGTACAAATTGACACACATGCTTGGAATGACATGGGGTTTTATTAGAACCAAAACAATACAAAAGTTCAAAAAATGTCCGACAGATGGCGCTTCATCTGATCAGAATAGCAATAATTAGCATAACAAAGTAAGACAAAGCAAAGATGATGTTCTTTACAGGAAATGCTCAATATGTCCATCATCATTCCTCAACAATAGCTGTAGTTGAGGAATAATGTTATGAACAGCACTGTAAAGCATGTCCAGAGTTATGGTGAGGCATTGGTGTCGGATGTTGTCTTTCAGCATCCCTAGAGATGTCGGTCGATCATGATACACTTGCGACTTCAGGTAACCCCAAAGCCAATAATCACGCAGACTGAGGTCTGGGGACCTGGGAGGCCAAGCATGATGAAAGTGACAGCTGAGCACATGATCATCACAAACGACGCACGCAAGAGATCTTTCACACATCTACAATATGGGGTGGAGCGCCATCCTGCATAAACATCGTACGTTCCAGCAGGTGTTTACCAGACGGGCTGGGGATGATACAATTCTGTAACACATCAGCATACCTCTCACCTGTCACGGTAGCAGTTACAAAACCCGAATCAAGCATTTCCTTGATGAAAAAAGGCCTGATAATGGTAGATGTGGTAAATCCAACCCATACCGTGACTTTCTTGTCATGCAATGGAATTTCCACGACAGTTCTAGGATTTTAGGTTGCCCAAATTCTGCAGTTGTGGGCGTTGACAGACCCTCGGAGTGTGAAATGAGTTTTCTCGGTCCACAACATGTTACTCAACCAATCGTCATCTTCCGCCATCTTTTGAAATGCCCACACCACAAATGCCCTCCACTTCACTAAATTACCAGGTAACAGTTCATGATGCCGATGGATTTTATACAGATAGCATCAGAGGGTACGCCTAAGTGCCAACCAAACAGTAGTGTATGGAATGCCGGTGCAACGTGCAACTGCACGAGCGCTGACTTTCCCGTGCATAGACGAACCCGCTAGTCTCCATTTCTTCCTGAACTGTCTCAGCAGCATTACGCATTGTGCTTGGTCTGCCACTACAGGGTCTATCGTCTAAACAACCTGTCGCTTTGAACTTCGAAATCATTCTCGCCACAGCTGCATTTGTCAACGGACCTTTACCCATCCGAATCTCCTTCCTATTGCGATAGGATCATAACGCTGAACTAGCACATTCCCCATTCTGATAATATAGCTTCACTAAAAGCACCTTTTCAGGTAACATCAACATGGTGCGACTGCTGGCACATCTGATTCTCTCTCTCATTACAGCTCCTTTTATACACGATCGTCATGCGCAGTAACTGACGTTTTGCTGTCCAGCGCCATCTGTCGGACATTTTGTGAACTTTTTTTTTGTTCTAATAAAACCCCATGCCATTCCAAGCATGTGTGTCAATTTTTACCTCTCTATCTACATTATTCTGTGGTTTATTAAGTTTTCAAATTTATACTGACTTTTTGATCACCCAGTATATATTCACTTATGAAATGAATTCAAAAGCAATAGCAGTGTACATGTTTACAACACTAGAAGAAAGGATGATCTTCACTACTCAAGGTTAAATCTAACTTTGGCTCAGAAGGGGGTAAATTATGCTGCCACAAAAGTCTTTGGTCACTTACCTAAAAGCATCAATAGTCTGACAGATAGCCATATAGCATTTAAAAGAAAATTAAAAGAATATCTTAATGGCAACTCCTTCTACCCATTAGGTGAATTTTTGGATATAGTAAGTGGGTAATTTCCCAAACCCCACAAAAAAAAAAAAAAAAAAAAAAAAAAAAAAAAAAAAAAAAAAAAAAAAAAAAATTGTGCCATGTAATATTTTGTGTAATGTAATATCTTATATAGATGTTCCACATCATTACAAAGTGTCGTATTCATGATCTATGGAACAAGTACTAATCTAATCTAAAAAAAAGGACTCATCTGACCAGACCATGGTTTTCCAGTCATCTAGGGTCCAACTGATGTGGTCACAAGCTCAGGAGAGGTGCTGCAGATGATGTTGTGCTGTTATCAAAGGTACTCACATCGATCATCTGTTGTCATATCCCATTATTGCCCAATTTTGCCACACTGTCCTAATGGATATGTTTGTCATATGTTTCACACTTATTTCTGTTTTTATTTCATGCAATGATGCTTGTCTGTTAGCACTGGCAACTCTACGCAAATGCCTCTGCTCTCAGTGTTTAAGTGAAGGCCATCAGTAATACCTGAAGTTTGGTATTTTTGGCACTGTGTATCTCAGAATATTGAATCCCCTACCAATTTCTGAAATAGAATGTGTCATGCATCTAGCTTCAAGTACCATTCCATGTTCAAAGTCTGTTAATTCCAGTCAAGCAGCCATAATCAGTCGGAAACCATTCAACATGAATCACCTCAGTACAAATGACAGCTTTACCAATGCACCTTATGTTCACAATACTACCGCCATCTGTATATGTGCATGTCACTATCCCATGATGTTTGTCACCTCAGTGTATAGTTCTGCTGATTGTATCTGATGAATCATTTGTTTCTGTAGAGAACATTAGAGCTCTTATTGTGCATCTTTGGGACAAACTCAATGTTACTTTCATTTCTGTTGAGCATTCAGATCCAGTATAACACACTGGTTTATGTTAGTAAAAATATTCATTGACCCTATTTCACACCTGTGAAGGTACTCCCTATGATTTTATCTTGGTTAGTAGTCAAGTTAGTTACTTAGTTTTATGTTCCATGGATCATTTTCATGGTAAACCATAATGATTTTATTTGGAATAAGTCATTGTATGTTCACATCAATAATTAATTTTTAAATATGGCTACTTGCTGAACATTTACAAGTTTTTTTATATTTTACTTTGCTGTCTGTCAGATGTTTTATATCACTGGGTATGTTATCAAAAATCTTAGTTGCATTGTTGTGCACCTCTTTTTGTGCTAAAGACATTCTTAATGTGGAGTAATGAATGTCATTTTTCCTTCTGGTTTTGTATTTATGTACACCATTGTTCCTTTTAAAATGCAGTGGATTATTTGCAACAAACTTCATGAGGGAATAAATATACTGTGAAGCAGTAGTCAGAATGCCCAACTCCTTAAACAGATGTCTACAAGGTGATATGGGTGAGCACTACAGATTACTCTTACAGCATATTTTGGAGCAATTAAGACTTTATTTCTTAAAGATGAGCTACCCCAAAACATGATTCCATATGACATTATCAAATGAAAATACACAAAATATATCAACTTACTGATTTATCTCTCCCTGAGATTTGCAATGATTCTAAGTGCAAATATGACTGAACTAAGTTGTTTTGGAAGTTCCAAAATGTACTTTTTCCAGTTTAAATTCTTATCAGTGTCGACAGTATTTTGAAGTATCTACTCTATTTATTATTTCCTCACCATGTGTTACACTTATTGTTGGTGCGCTTTCCTAAATTTGCAGAACAGAATACTTCGTGTCTTTTTAAAATTGAGTGTGAGACCATTTGCAGAAAGCCAGTCAATGATACTTTTAAGAACATTGTCTACCATTTCTTCTGTTGCTATATGAATGATTGAATTGATTACAGTACTAGTGTCATATACAAAAAGAACTAATTCTGCTTGTTGTATATTAGACAGAAGATCATTTACATACATGACGGACAATAGAGGACCTAAGACTGACAAGGGGAAGGCTTCAGACATGGCCAAATGAATTGGCTCAGATTTGGCAGGTCACTTCTAAAGCAAAGGACTGTAAGATATTTTGTCTCAGCACCCCCGTATTTTTGAGAAAATCACCCCTAATGGTTATGACGAGCAATCGACTCAAAATTGGCAGGGGCAATAGATAATTGTAAATAGAGCATTTTCCATCCTCACCTATGGGGTCCACAAATGCATACTTTTCCAGAAATCATGGAAGGAAACTTTTACAACTCCCACTTACGTACCCACATGGTAAACACTTTTTGCTCAGAGCACCAATAGTGCAATGGCCAGGGTAACTGGCTGGAAAGTGGAGAACCAGTGCTCAAATCTTGAGGAAACCTAGTGGATGTTATTCTTCTTGTTCGTATTATTTTTCCATATCTCAGCTAATAAGGATAGAAAAGTTAATAAGGTAATTAAATCAATAAGTAAAGATAAAAAAGTAGGCAAATAAATTTTTCAAACCTCATGGGGTGGTAAACAACTAAGATGTTACTCCTGCTCACTTTACAATGGCTCTTCCAGTCCCTGTTACGTGGCCTCACTGTTCTTTGAACAAGTAGATGGATGGTTCTTGTCATACAAACATTCGAAACAAATATACTCACAGCACCATCTAATGAATGCAATCTTTTGACAGGTACACTAGTCCTTCCGAAGAGCCAGTGGAAAACAAAATTGGTTTACATTTAAAAATATGTCTTTTTCGGGAATTAATTTTGATGTGTACTATGCATACAATAACACTGCCTGAAAAATTGGTGCTGAAAGTTGGTTGTGAGTTATGCTGTGAACAGTTATTGCATCCATGTGGTTGTGCAATTCGCACTAGGTTTCCAGAAGCACACTGGAATTCTGAAGCCTCGAAATAAAGTTTATAACCTACTCATGGGAATAAACATCACATGGCTGGCACACAGGTGTGCAGTTTCGCAGTATTACTTTTACTTTGCATTTCAGTTGACCCTTATCATATATAAACATGGTGTCATACATTAGAGTATTAGTTTGTCCACTCAAAGGAATCCAATATTACACAAAACTTGTTATCAGCAACAAATGGTTTTAAAACGTTCTCAAGAAATGTTCTGTAAATTGCATTTGTCAATTTCCTGGATTTGGAGCAAGTTATGTAAACATTTTTCAACGATTCGGTTAAGCAATTGACCTCTTCTTTAATCTAAGGACCAAATATAACATAGATTTATTTTTCTCCCTTATGCTATAACATGCACTGAATGTTCATCTGACACTCGCATCCTGTTTGGCTGGTACTGATCATGTAATCATGATTAAAACTGGTCATAAGTGACGCTGTTTGTGTGCTGAAAAGAGCTGCCACTTTCTGTATATCTACTATATTTTCTACCTCCTTGTCGGAGACGTATTTACTGAAGTGCTGTTCATGAATTTTATATTCAGATTTGAAATTCCTTGCCCAAGATAATGGTGTAGCAAATGTAAAATCCTTGTTGGTCATATGTTAAAGTGCTACACCTGCAGCCAACTCCTGGAGTATTCTCATTGTTATATTCTCATTACGATGAGATTCGACAAAATGGTTATATGTCCACTTATTTATCACCTGGTATTTGTTGTATCTTGTCCCTCCTTTAAAGATATCATTTTCCCACAGTTTTAGGTACTTCCTTTTCAGTGCTGTTATTGCTCCATTCTTTTGCAGTGTTTGTAAGTTCCAATTCAGATTATTCCTGGCCAGCACTACCGCTTTTACTTTTACTTCAAGGGGTATAGCGCCGTAGTTCATTTCTTTAGTTACTGGTTCATAATACTCATCGGGAACAGATGAAGCACAGATTGCCTGCGACATGGACATTTCCAAAGTTTTATGACCATTTTGCAATTCACTAGTTGTGATATCTTCCACTGAGTCACCTTCTGCTTCGCATTCATGGTATAGTTCTTCTGTTTCAACAAAAGTCATTTTATTCATCATCTCCAAAAATCACTCAAAAGTAGCCACTCCTATCAATCTGGAATGCCAAGAAACAGAATTGCTGCTTCTGGTAGTGCACGGATAATACATCTGTTTTGCAACACTCTTACAAACCAAAACATAGTGTCGGTAACTTCCCACTTGCTGTTGTCTGTGACAGGCTCCCAACAATATATTTCAGTGGTGGTCAAAAGGTGTACATCCTCCATTGTTCAGATTATACAACGGAAATGTATGACACAACAAACAATAACTACTTATATGGCATAAACAGAAAAGCTAATTACTACAAACTACATACAGTATAAGTCACACATTACTTATGGAAGATCACTGTATTCTTTCACAAAACATGTTTTATTTAGCAGATTAACAATAAAAAATCATTACATGAACCCTCAAGGTTCATGGCAGCCTAATGGAAATGAGCATTTGGTGTCATTGGCCAGGAGGCCCCTTAAGGGGCAGGTCTGGCCTCCTTGGTGCAGGTCTTATTACATTCGATGCCACATTGGGCGACCTGCGCGTCGGATGGGGATGAAATGATGATGAAGACAACACAACACCCAGTCCCTGGGTGAAGAAATCCACCGACTCAGCCCAACCAGCTCTCTGACCGAACACAGTGAGCTACGATGCCGGCTGTCCATTCAGCTATCGGGGCGGACATGGCAGCCTAATGATAGAAAACAACTCTTTCCGACTGACTTCTATGAGGTTCGTGCTGGACTCCCTCATTCTTCGAGGTTCACAACTATGATATGGCGAACAGGCAACTGGGACAACATATCTCTCCCCACATTCATTCTGTCCCGTGCCTCACTGTAAACAAGTATCGTGTGGCTGACTATCTCTGAACCCTCGTGAGGAATTTGCAGCAGTCTTACTTGAAGTTGTTTACATGCAACAAGGCTTAAAAGTTTAATTCTTTACTAATTCATGTCATTTGGGAAATTAGTTTGCCTACCTTATTAGTATTATTATTCCATGTTGAGTTGCATACCTTATTAACCCTCCTATCCCTACAAATTCTGATACGAAAAACTACAATTTAAAAAATTGAAAACCATACAGTTTCCTGGTGATTCAATGCCAGATTATCCACTTCCCAGGCAGTTAACTTGGCTGTTGCACTATCGGTGCTCTCAGCAAAAACCATTTACAATGTGGGTGCATGAGCGGCAGTTGTGAAAGTTTCTTTCCACGATTTCTGGAAAAGTATGCATTTGTGACCCCATACCTGATGATCAAAAATGCTCCATTTACAATTATCTGTTGATCCCACCAATTTTGAGTCTATGGCCCATCATAACCTATAACCTTTAAGGGTGATTTTCACAAAAACAGGGGGGGGGAGCCAAAATATCTTAGAGTCCTTCATTTTAGGTTGTACGCAAGCAACCTGCCAAATCTGAGCTGAATCTGTTGGCCTTGGGGAACCCCATACATGATTTATCCCATTCAGAACAATGTCCACAGACTACATTTGTTGAAATAGTAGGTACAAGTTTCCGTATTTTTTTTTTTTTTAGGTATGAGCTTGTCCATTGATTGACTATACCATCAGTCCCATAAAACTTCAGTTTATCTAGGAGAATACTGTGATTCACACAGTCAGATGCCTTAGACAGGTCACAGAAGATACCAACCAGTGCTGTTTTATTATTTAATGCTTGCAAAATTTGTTAAGTGAACGTGTAGATGGCCTTCTCAGCAGAGCAACTCTTCTGAAATCCAAACTGTGATTTTCTCAGGATATTATTGTAGCTCAGGTGAGGTACTATTCTCGGTACATCAACTTCTCAGAAATTTAGAAAAATGTTGTCAGCAATGAAACACATCAGTATAGTTATGGACATCTCTCCTATCACCTTTCTAAAACAGCAGATTGACAATAGCATATTTCAATATCTCTGGAAAAATGCCTTGAGTTAGTGATACATCGCATATTTCAGATGAGACAAGGGAAAAAATCTTTAGTACTCTATTAGAAATACCATCAAACCAGGTGAGCTTTTATTTTTGAGGGAATATATAATTTTCTTAATTTCAGAAGGAGAATGTACAGATACATTCATGTGGTTGAATTTTATGAGTTGCTTTTGCAAGACACTGCTGTGATTTTCTCCTGGACTGTTTGTTCCTATATTTAAGAAGCAATTATTAAATATATTTGCTGTCTGTGACACATCAGTCCAGGAGAAAATCCGAACATCAAATTTACAATGGAAATGGAGGAAAATGGATGCCTCCCCTTCCCTGATATTTTAATTATGAGGAAGGCAGATGGTTCACTAGGCCATGCAGTACATAGGAAGAAGACACACACAGACCTATACCTTCATGCAACAAGCTGCCACCATCCAGCACAAAGACAAACAGTACTGACCACCCTGGTACATAGGGCGCGTGCTGTCTGTGACAAAGACAGCCTACCATTCAAGCTGCAACACCTAAGGGAAGTCTTTCACCAAAATGGCTACAGTGAAACGCAGATCAACAGGGCACTTAAAAGGAAGAAGGAAGCAGTGAGAACTCCAGAAGAAGACGATGATGAAGAAGAAGAAGACAAACCACTCACTTTCCTTCCATACGTGGGTCCGCTCTCGGCCAAAATTGCACGAGTTCTGGGCAAATACAATATCAAAACTATTCTCCGACCACCACCAAAGATGAGGGAGCTCCTAGGTTCTGCCAAAGATGCGTTGAGCCGTAACACACCAGGAGTATGCAGCATACCATGCGAATATGGAAAACAATACATTGGGCAAACACAGCGCTGCATATCTAAACACTGCGAAAAAAATATCAGATGTATGCGAATAGGTTACACAGAAAAATCAGCCATAGCAGAACACAGCATCAATGAAGAACACACCTTCAACTTCAAAAACACGAAGGTACTGTGCCGAGCATCTGCCTTCTGGGAAAGCGTTATCAAAGAATCCATAGAAATAAGGATTCACGACAATCTGGTCAACAGAGATGAGGAATACCAACTCAATGCAGCATGAAACCCTGCAATAGCGGCAAACCGTTGGGAGTGCACCCGTCAACATCCTCCACCGTGGACGCAGACAGAAGGCTTACACCAAGAACCGAACGCGGCTGCTGGAGGCGACAGCCATCCCCACCACTGCGCGCACACCGCTGGTCCACCGCAGCCATCGGAGGTCCAGTGGAGGGGGGGGCGACCGCACATATAAATAGCCCACTCTCCACGAATCTCAACACTTCGTCAGGAGATGGGTAGTATGACACTTCCCAAAATGTCGCGAGAGACTGGAAACCCGAGAAACCTTCATCAGTAGTTTACGCTGGGAAAGCCTACAGTCACATGTATGACTAGTGTTCTCATTAAAGTGATTTGGTTGTCATCTGTGTACTTATTTGTATGTGCTGCCCCACAAGTGATGATGACTATGGTTTACTATCCAAGTGTGGTTTTTGACAAAATTGGAATGACAAAGAATGCAGTTCTTCATAGTTTACTGCAGCAGCAGCTGGAAACTCAGAGGTTGTTGGAAATTCAGAAACTGGGAAACATGACTACGTTGGACAGAGTGCTGGCAGGCCTGTTAAAGTGGCCCCATAACTTGCCAGCGTATCCATCATGTTTCCCCCCTATGATGAAGCTGTCAAAGGCTAGGAATCATATGAGAAACATCTATGGCAACGCTTTGGAGCATTCAGAGTAACAGACATCAACTCTCTTAAAGCTCTCTTTCTGTCATGGATCTCTCCCCAGCTGTAGCACTTGATAGACAAGTTAGCACCCTTCAGGATTCTACAACTCTGACATTTGATGGAATATGTTGTTTGATGACTTCATACTGTCACAAACATACTCATGTGATTGCTATGAGAGTGGAGTTTTGTCAGTGGGGGGAACAACCTCATCAATTTTATCAGATTTGGGCTGCAGAGTTGCAAGGTTTAAGTTGCAAGTTTTGCTTCATTGTTGCTCCCTACACAATAATTCAGGACACTAGTGTTAGGTCAGCCTCCAATAAAGAGGTCCATCAATGGTCACTGCAGTTTGAAGACCCCTCCTTAGAAGAAGTAGAAGATAGGATAAGCATTCCTGGGCTGCGCATTTCTGCATACCTTCAGAGGTGGAAGTCATGGTGGTACAGCACATTTGGCCACTGCATTCCATTCACACCCAGCCATGGTGGATAGACTCCAACTAGTCTCTTCCTTTCTGTTCTCCTTCTTTTGTTCGACATGACCAGTCAACTTACACTCAGTGTTTAGCTTCTTGCCAGCACTGTCAAAAGAAAGAACACATAGCAATGGTGTGCAACTGTTGGTCATCTCCAGCAGTGACTTTGAACCCTCAAATTATGAACACTAATGTTGCTAAGCATGCAGGTAACACTTTTGCCACTTTTCTAACAAACTGTTCATCAGTGTGCATACCAATGAAACCCCCTTCAGTCACAAGTGCATATGAGTGCAGCAATATCACCTCTGAAATCTAAAACTTGGTTCCCCTCTGCTGTCTCCTACTTCATGCCGTCTTGTCAGTTACAACCAGCAATAATGTCCTGTTCTAGAACAGCTTATTACAGAAACAACATACAAGGTGGTGGCGCACTCATTAACATTCCTTGTAATGGACAGTGTCCTTATGGAAAACTTGTTTGGCTCGGATGCTTTCACAGTGTTTGGATTTGGTATGCTAGTGTCAGACCTTATTTCCTATCAAGAACTGGATGGCCTTTGTAAGGAAATTTCGATTTTTTTTTCTTCCCCCACATGGACAAGGCAAGTCTACAGATTATGCAGTACATATCACCCTCAAACCCTCTGCACAACCTCATTTTATTCATGCCCAGTCTGTGCCCATGGTTTTTGTCACCAAGTAAAAGAAGTAATAGATGGGTTGACAGCTGTGGGTGTCATGGAATCCATATTGTCCAGTCAGTGGGCTACACAGTTAGTTATCATTAAGAAACCAAAGGGCAAGCTCCACCTTTGTGGTATTTTTCAAGGTGATGCACAATTCACAGTCTGTGGTTGATATGTTCCCCATTCCTCACCTGTAAGAACTCATGACGAAATTGCAGGGGGACTATTATTCGAAACTGGTGTTGCCACATCCATATGAGAGTGGTTTCAGAAGTTCTCGGAAGAGAATAGAAATAAATAAATAAAAATGAAACTTTTTTTATTTTTCAATGTAATCTCCTTGTAGATTAATGCACTTGCTCCAATGGGAGATAATTTACAAAAAGAATCCCCTTCATATCCCAGAACACTGATGCCATGACCTTTCTTGATGAAGGAATTGTCTTTGCTTTTCTTTGGTGGTGGAGAATCAGTTTGTTTCCACTGCTTTGAGTGTTGTTTTGTCTCTGGGTAGAGTAGTGCATCCAAGTTACATCTGTGGTCACAAACCGGTGCAAAAAATCTTGTTTGTTTCTCCTAAAATGGGCCAGACATTGTTCCGATATGTCCATTCTCAGGGAGTTTTGGTCCAGTTTCAAGAGTCATGGTACCCATCTTTTAGATAATTTTCTCATTTATGATTCTTCAGTTAAAATGTTATATACCCTTTCAGATGACATTTGGCAAGTGTGAGCAATTTTATGCACTTTCAATCAGTGATCCTCCATGACCATTTTGTTCACTTTTGCAATGATTTCTGGAGTAGTGACACATTTTGGCCAACCACTGCACAGATCTTCTTCTAAGCTATCCTGACTAAATTTAAATTCATTTGTCAACTAGGCAACAGTTGAATATGAAGGAGGAGAGTCCCCCAGTGTATTCTGGAAATTGGCATGAATGTCCTTTGCTTTCATACCTTTCTTTACAAAGTACTTAATCACTGCTCGAATCTTGATTTTTTCCATCTTCACAAATCCCTATGTGGGACAGAGCCACATCACCTCCACAGCTCTCTTCCAAGATCACTGATGTGGCATGTGTTTACAGGCAACAGTCTAATGAATATCACGTGAACAACTCATTGTGCTAGTGCTGACCTCTCATGGTGATTCAGAGAACTTTTAAAACCACCTTCGTATTTACAGCTGCCACTTGATGCTGAATCACATCAGCTTCTTGTTCTCAATATGCCATACAGTCCCTACTAGAACAACCAGTTTTTGGAGTCACTAGTGCACAAGCTCATTTTCAACATTATTTAGGGCAACCGATACAAGGAATCCCTTGATGTATGAACTAACTTGAATTGTTGTCACAGGTCTCACCACTGAGGCCATTCTTCACACTTTCAGCTTCAATGTGAGACCTTGCAGGGCACAGGCCTCAAATGAAATTTGAATAAGTTGTATTTCTTGCACACTTCTACTGAATATCTGGAGCACGTCATTTTCCATTGGAGGATACAGCCAGTGAACAGTCCTACTAATGCAAAGGAACTCCATGCTTTTAGGCAAAGTATTACCACAAGTTCTTGCTGCAAGAGCTGCAGTAGCATATCTTCTCAATCCATCACTCAAGAGTGGCACACCACATGCCTGAAAATGAGCATTCTGGAAACTGGAAGACGGTCTGCATTCCACCCTGTGCTGGGCACATACCAGCTGGGTTGCCAGCTTGTTGTGGTTACCAATGCATCAAATATGGCATGGGAGCTGTTCTGTCTCAATGTAACAATGATGGTTCAGAACAGACCATTGCTTTTGCTTCAGAGATGCTCAACTTGGCACATAAAAACTGTTCACAAATCAAGGAAGAAGCTCTGGCCATTAGTTATGCAACCAAGAAGTTTCATGTGTTTTTCTATGGTGTCATGTTTCACCTGGTTATGGACCATAAATCTTTATATGTTTGTTTACCCAGCCATCATCGTCAGCAGCTGTTGAAATCAGTTATTATTGGTTCCTCTCTCTTAAGCTTACTCCAGTTAAAGAGAATTTTACTCTAGATGCATTTTGCTTTGATTTACAAAGCATCTTCTGTGGTTATTGGTTTCTGCTCATTGTTCACATATTCTGCAAACCATTGCTTTTTCCTTCTTTGTTACTGGAGGTACTTTATCAGACTGTAATACTGTGCTGCTGGTTGTGAACACACATAACTGCAGTTCTGTTTATGAAATGTGGTGAAGTGCAAAAACACCAATGCAGCATGAAAGAAAGTGCAAAAGGCAAAAAAATTGCAAAGTTTATATGTACAATGAGGTTTCTTTTGACCTCAAACTCTGTTAACATAGAAGGAAAAGGCAATGGTCTGCAGAATATGTGAATAAGAGGCAGGAGCACTGACCACTGCAGAAGATACTTTGTAAATAAAAGCAAAATGTGTCTGATGTACAATTCTCTGTAATTAATTGCAGTAATCTTAAGATAGTGAAACCAATAATAATTGACATAAATCTTTAGTTTCCCTCTTTAGCTTTGCAGCACATCTGTTGGACAAGAAGGCACACAGACTTCAACAGTGGGCTGTGTTCCTCAGCCGTTATCAGTACGAGGTCCACTTTCACCCATCAGCTCTGTACTTGAATTCTAATGCTTTCTCCTGCCTTCCTGTGGGCTTCAACCCCATGGTCGACCAGGATGAAGTTCTTTGTTTCTATCTTGATGAAAAGACCAACAGACAATGGACAAGTTCCCTATTACTGCCCCACAGATCACCCATGCACTCAGGTCAGATCCTGTACTTCACCAGGTGCAGCATTATATTCAGTGTTGGTGGCTGGAATTGTCTCCTGCTCATTCACGGAATCTTTTCATGATTATGTTGTGCTAAGCCATAGACTGACTCTTGTTGATCGTGTTATTTTGTTGTCTACATAACACACTGTGCCACACACAGACATTCCCGCATTCCTCAGAGGCAACAGCGTTCACATCCTGCACCATGATAACTGGGGTGTGTCATGAATGAAGATGTTGGCCCACCAACATGTTTATTGGCCATGGATTCATTGTCAGATTGAACATTTAATTGCTGCTTGTTCTAAGTGTGATGTCACTAGGCTGCCCTGCAGCACTTTTGCTTTCCGTGGCTGGACCTTCACAGCCATGGGAGCAAGTCCACCTCAGTTTTGTGGGTTGCTTTCAGGATACTTACTCATTGGTGGTCACAGATACCTACTCTCAGTTTCCATACATCATAAATTGTCACTTGATGATGGTGGAATAGATGGTGTGGGCCCTCACCTGAATCTTCCCCATTGAAGGCCACTCCTGCACCCTGGTGACAGACAACAGCCAAGAGTTTGAGCCATAGGTTTTCAAGCTTTTTGTGTGCAACATGGTATTCACCACATTTGGGCAACCTGATCCATGGTATACTGAGTGAGGTGGCACAGTGGTTATCGCACAGAATTCACATTCGGCCATCTTGGTTTAGTTCTTATGTGATTGCCCTAAATTGCTTCAGGCAAATGCCAGGATATTTCCTTTGAAAGGGCACAGCCAATTTCCTTCCCCATCCTTCCCTAATCCAAACTTATACTCCATTTCTAATGAACTCATTGTGGACAGTATGTTAAGCACTAATCTCCTCCTCCTCCCAATCCACCATCAGTTGAAAGGGGAGGAAGACCACCTAGTCTGGACTTTCAAGATGCAGATGAAGAAGTATGACTGCCAGTCAAAAAGTAATGCCTCCTATTTTTTCTCCTTAAATATAGTTCGTTAACTCAAAAATTTGAATTTGGCACTGTTCTGGAGCATTTCCTCTCCAATCCACTGCAATAGTAAGTTTCTGCATCAACATATGCCAGTACTGCAGTTGCTTGCAAAATGGCTGACATCAATGTTCATGTTAGACAGCATTCTGCGATATAATTCTTGAATGCAGGAGGTCACACACCCATTCACATTCCAAAAAGACTGAAAAATGTGTATAGTGATGCAATAGTGGAAATCAGCACTGTTAGACAATGGATTTGTTGCTGTAATGAGGCTGTTGGCTGACAAAACACGTAGTGGCAGACTAATGACTCCACACAACATTTAGCGAGTTGATGACAGAATGAGTGTGGATGATTTGTGTTGCATTACCTTCCTTAGTAAAGACAGTGTGGTGATGGTTATTCAACAACTGGGATTCAAAAGTTTGTGCAACTTGGATACCAAGAATGTTAACTAACCAAAATACAGAAACTTAAAAAACAATTGCCTTCCATCTCTTGCAGCACTTCCATTTGGAGGGAGAGGAGTTTTTGGAAAAAACTATGACTAGAGACAAAACATGGGTTGATTATTTTCAACCAGAATCAAAGAGGCGGTTAGTGGAATGGCATCGCAGAAACTCAGTGAAAATGAAAAAGTTCAAAACTGTGCTATCACTGGGGAAAGTTATGGCAACAGTATTCTGGGATGCAGAGGGTGCCATTATGGTTGAATTTTTGGGGCAGGGATGCACAGTAAATTCTGTCCAGTATGTTGGAGCCCACCAAACAACTTAAAGCATGAAACTTCCTGGCAGATTAAAACTGTGTGCCGGACCGAGACTCGAACTCGGGACCTTTGCCTTTCGGGGGCAATTGCTTTACCAACTGAGCTACCCAAGCACGACTCATGCCCCATCCTCAGAGCTTTACTTCTGCCAGTACCTCGTCTCCTACCTTCCAAACTTTACAGAAGCTCTCCTGTGAACCTTGCAGAATTAGCACTCCCGAAAGAAAGGATATTGTGGAGACATGGCTTAGCCACAGCCTGCGGGATGTTTCCAGAATGAGATTTTCACTCTGCAGAGGGCAGACAACTCAACAGTAGTCACACAACTGAAGAGATTGTGGAAATTGGATGGGAAGTCTTGCCTCATCCCCCATACAGACCTGACCTGGTACAAACTGGCACCATCTGTTTGGGATGCTAAAGGAAGCTCATCACGGGATTCACTTTGAAGATAAGTAGGCCGTGAAAATATCCATTCACCAATGGCTTTGGAAACAGTGCCATGTATATTACCGTACTGGAATATATGCACTTATTAAAGGATTGACCAAAACTATGGAAATGGATGTAGATTGTATTGAAAAGTTATAAATTAATTGTCAATGTTGTGGTTTTCAACTTTTGTAGTTGCATATGAAATTCTCAACAAATACAAAACAAAAAGAAAAAGGTAGGAGGCATTACTTTTTGACTGACCCTCGTATTTATATAAGCTTGTTTCTGTCCAAGCTGAAGTGAGAGGATCTTTGATGTAATTGTATGATATATGATGATACTAATAGCATTGTGAGATAGTTTTGAAAATCATTAGCAGCATTATATTTTTCAAATTGGAAGATGTAATAACACAGAGAAATAAGTATGCATAGAATAACCAAATCACTTTAATCTGAACACCAATCTTACGGGCCATACAAAGTCCATGTACACAGCTAGATCAAGACCAAATAAGTAACAAGTGACCCAAGAGTGTAGTCAAGTAAGCATATATATGAACCATACAAGAATAAAGAAGAGAGTCCTCTTCTCTGGAATTATAATAGGTAGGTTGCTAGTCTGATTTGAAAGGTGGTGCTGTCCACTGGCTGTATGCAATGACCTCGCTGCAATGCTGCTGCCACTGTTTGATTGCCCTGCTGCCTGGTAGCCAGACCTATGCCAACAGGTGTGGCATAGGCAAGTTGAGTCATAACAAGATGACTTGTTATGCTCATGGCCAGCATGGTGCCAGTGTGGTAGGTGTGGTGACATAGCGTTACCACAGTCTCCCATTGATGGAATGACTGTGAGATGGTAGTCTGCTGGTATCACTCCCCCATGTCCCTCCCCTCCCCCCCCCCCCCCCCAAACTCCAGCATGGAATGGCACATGGCAGCCAAAAAAATGATATCCATGTCTTCTGTGGCACCGTTGACAGCCACCCGCAGAGTAGCCACTTTCAGTCAGCACTGAAGAGTAGAGCTGGAAATGACTGAGGCAGTGATGGCTCAATCGCAGGGGGGTGCCTCCACATGAGACGCTGGTGTAGGTGAGTTGAGTTGTAACAGGATGAGTCAGCTCCTCATGGCTAGTTACATTCATTGCCAGCATGAGTAACGTAGGGTTACCACAGTCCTCTCCTCTTAGGTAGGATGACTGTGAGATGGTGGACTGCTGATGTCCCTTCCCCATAACCTCCTGCCCCCCCCCCTCCCAGTGTCAGAGGGCATGTGGTACTCAGAAGAGAGACATCCATGTCTTCTGGGGCACCATCAATGGGTGCCTGTGTGGAGTCCCTTTCAGCCAGCATTGTAGATTGTCTGAAAATGACCGTGGCAGTGACAGTGCCATTGCAGGGTGTTGGTCCAGTGGAGACACCAGCTACAGGAAGTGCCAACACTGGAACAGGACCTATGGGGAGCATCTGGGGCCTCAGGGGTGGGGGCAGGAGCTGGCTGGTATGGTGCCTGCTGACCATCCAGCACCACTGGTTGATGCTGAAGCTTGTCTGCACCCAGTCCCTGAAGCCCCATTGGAAAGCTACAAGAAACATCAGATGGGGATGAAGTAGGCAAGAGTACACTCAGCATAGAAAGTGGTGCCAAAAACTGAGAAGGATGGCAGAGAAGAAGAGAATCTGGACATCAAGAGTGAAGGAGACCTGGGCGACATATGTGGGGGTGGTGGAGACTGGCCCTACCTGTTGGTGAAGTTGGTTAGATGGCAAGCCATGAGCCTGTCCTCTGTCTGGAGACTTTCTGACCATGCTGGCCATGGATCACTGCCAGGCTCCAGCACTCATGGCAACCAAGTGTGTGAACCCATCCCTTACCCAACCATGTGGGTCTATAAGAACTGAGGAAATTGGTAAGTGTGTTGTCAGAAACAGTGTCCCCTATGTAATGGAAGGAGTAAAGGTAAAACTCTCCTTACTTCTTATGTGTTAAATGGTTGATAGATGCATAACACTAAAAACATTGATAATGTTTCAATGTACTCCATAAAAGATGACAAGAGCAGACTACACACACACACACACACACACACACACACACACACACACACACACACACATTCTTCTATGGTTTCCTAGTTCCAACTGACCACATTGTACCACCAGCACTTCAATTTGAGTGGGAGAGAGGTTTTATTGGGTGCAGTGGGTAAAAATAGAAAGGAGGCGGTAGGAGGAGACAGAGCTGGATGGAAGGGTGGCTGATGACTGGAAGGGAAAAAGCACCATCTGAATACAGTAGGAATGTGGCACAGGTGTGCTCTCACTGGCACAGGCATAGGGAGTTATGTGTAGTGTACAGTGACATGGAGGAGTGGACTGGAAGGAGGAGATAGAACACAGAAAGAGGGAGACTGCAGAAAGGAAGGTGTAAGAGTAGCATGAATGAAGTCAAGATGTGGGGATATGGGATGGAGATTGGCATGGAATAGGGGTAGTAAAAATTTATGTCAGGAGGACGGTCGAACTGAAGGATGTTCTGAAAGGACAATTTCCATGTATGTAGTCCAGAGAAGCTTCTGTACTGCATAGAAATGTTTGAAAAAATGAAAGGAATATTAATTGTTTCCTAATCAAATGAAATGGGACCACTGATGTTATCAATAAACATAAATAGTATATCAAACATGGCCAGCAGCACTGTCAGATTTTTCACTGATGATCTGCTGTGGACAGGAAAGTTTTGTCACTGGGCATTGTAAGGAAGTGTACAAAATTTTAACATTATTTCCATTTTATGTATCAAATGACAGCTTTCTCTGAACATGGGTAGACTGAAGGTAGTGCCCATATCAAAACAAAATAACCCCATAGGATTTGATTACAATATATGCAATAAGCATCTAAGAGTCCATGACATTGCTTAACTATTAACATTAAGAAGGGATATTAAATGGGACTGGTACATAAAATCAATAGTAGGAATGGAAAATGCAAAACTGGTAACTGTTGGAAGAATTCTTGGAAAGTATGGTCCATTTGTAAATGAACTCACAAATTGCTAATATGGTCATTTCTAGAGTGCTGCTTCAGTGTTTGGAGTCGTTATCAAATTAAGAAGACAACAGAAATTGAATGAATTCAGTGTACTTATTGGTAGGATTGTAACAGATTAGTGTCTTCTTCTGCCATCCATTAATGGATTTTGATGATCACATGATACATTTTCATTCTGTGAGCTGCAGTATGTAGGAGCTGATTTGCATTTGGTAATCCAGTCTACTCCTTTATGTTATCTAACCAACATATGCTTCTTCATGCTTTTATTTCTTTGCTCTCAGTCTTCCCTTCTGTTATCAACTGTAGAAGTATATATTTGGTGTTCTGTAAAATATGTCCTAGATAGCCAGTTTTTATTCTTTTAAATGTTGTTAACATTTTTGTGTTCTTTTTATTCTTTGCAGTACTTCAGTCTCAGTTATTCTTTCTGTCCACTTAAAGCATTAAGTGATAAATTCACAATTCCAAGGTCTCAGTCTTTCTTTCTGTTATCATATTTGATGTCCATCCTTCAGAACCATACAGAAGTACAGACCAGATGTAGCATCTTACAAACTAAGCATTATGGCTTAAAGTCTAGGTCCATAATTGTAAGAATTTTTTTTAATTTTTTGAAAGTGTTATGGGTATTCTCTAATGCAATATTTTTTTTATCTCCATGTTTGATTTCCAACTTTCACAGGGCCATATCCCAATACAATTAATCTTGTCTACACTTTGTATTAAGGAGCCATTGAATCATAGTTTTGAATTTGCAAGGGAGTTAGACTGTCATGACAATCATAAAATGCATCTTTTAGGTATTAATATTCATACCTAGATTACTGCTATAATCTCTTACTATGTTACTGACTTGTTGTAGATCATCTAAATTATCAGCAATCAGTACTTTATCATCAACATAACAAATTTTGTTGATGAAGACTCCATTAACCTTTACGCCTTTATCTGTATCACCATGTGCTTCCTAAAAAACACATTTTGAGTACAAACTGAATAATAGGAGTCACAGAACACAGCCTTGTTGGACTCCTCTACAGATATTAACCAATTCAGTGACCTCATTATCAAACTTAATCTGTGCTGTCTGATTCCAATGTGAATTCTCCATGAAGCAGATGACTTTCTGATTACCTCCATTCTTTTGAGAATTTCCATAAGATGTACTCTGCCAAAGGTGTTTCATAATCAATAAAAACAAAGGCTACAGTTGTGTCCTGATCATAGCAGTTTTGTGCCAGAACTTGTAGTACAAGTGTTGCTTTGCTTGTACCTAAAACCTTTCCCAAACCCAACAAATGAATTTATCACATTTTCATATAAACTTTGATGGGTGACCTTCTAAAATATTTTAAAGGATTGGCCCATTAAACTAATGAGTCTATAATCTACACATTTTTGTGCATTCTTCTTTTATGGTAACATAACAAAAGTTGATAATACCTACTGGGCAAGGTAATGACATATATCATCAATTTTGTTAAAAAGTTTGTGTAACATTGGGATACCTTTTGAAGTTTAATGAGTTCCACTATAATATCATTATGTCATCTATACCTCCTACAAAAAATGCAACAGAAAAGCTCAGTCAGCTTAAATGAGAATGTTTGAAAGAAGAGTATGATTCTCACGATACTGTGTTGGGTAATTTTAGATAAGCAGTATTATTCAAGGGAGCCCATTTGACAGTTATGTTGCCAAGAAGTATGTGTACATAGACGTAGATAGTCATTTTCCCTTGCTGAATATCCAAATACAATAGAACATAAAATCATTAGTACTGACATGAAATATTATTTAGTGCTGAAGGAAGGAAACATAATACTAATAAGATACAGCATTTGTGGGAAGCAAGGTAAAAAGTGATTCATTTGTTTGTTTATTGTTTTAATTTGTGGGTATTCCAGCACTACGTCATAGTACTAGAGACACACTTTTCTCTTAAATACACTTTATTAATGGAGTATTTACACAATGCTCATAGCAAAAAATAACAACAGTATACAAAGTATGGCTGAAACCACACTAAGGGAAAACAAATCAAGGAAGTTCATACTTTTAGATGTGGTGGTCAACTCTTATCTCAGCTCTAACCACAAAATCTTATTAACAGCAGTCACACAAAATGTTACAATATAATTGAAAATATTGTAATATAATTGTCACTTACTACATGTAACTACATGTAACATGCATACTAGTTCTTAACATTCTTGTACAAAGTTTCACTAATTTATTTATTAATTTTTATTCCAGGTACAGTGATCAGGAAGTTAAATAAATGCTGGACAGAAGAAAAGGTGTTAGTTTTGACTTAAAAAAGTCATATTTGCATCACTTGTAGTTTGTTAATCATGTGTAATTCTAATAATCATTGTTTCATATAACTGTAAACTCTCCTGACTATGAGGTAAACAAATATTCAGTATACGTGTGTATTTTCATCAGATTTTTTATCTACTAATTGTATGTTTCAATTCCTATTAATGAGGTCTATTTTTTACTAATAACAGATGTCATATGGGACAATATGTATAATCATGACCATGTAATATTTATGGTGTGAATAACTGAAGTGTACATAATGTTCTGAGTGTACTTTTCATTATGAATATTCTTTGTCAGAGGTGAATTGTTGCAGATCACCACATTAGACAATTTCAAAGCCTAATCAAGTGAAAAAAATAAATTATTTCATGCTAGCTTAGATGCTGTGTAATCATAAACTAGTTTTACAGCAAACCAAAGTGGAAAAGAAATAATAAATATTTTGTAAAATAAATGAAATACAGCAACTAATAACCCATCAAGATGTTATGATACTTTTGTAAGGTGTATAAGTGACAACATCATAAGGTAAAGTCTAAAAATATGTGTACAATATTGGGAAACAGTTGCATATCATGAAAAAAGCATTGTAAATTTTTTTAATGGTGAAACACAAGACAATTTCACCCACAACTATAAACCACGAGGAAAATTCAGTAAGTAAGATAGACAGTCGGTATTTTTTATATGTGCTGAGAACTGTATTTATGTGCTGTTGATGTGATCCTGAAAACTATTGTTCCTATCTTATATTATCTAAAGGTTAATTGTTCCTAGTGGTCTTCAGGGAATAAAAACTGTGCAGGCACATGTGTTTTTTTTTTTTTTTTTTTTTTTTTTTTTTTTTTTTTTTTTGGGGCATTTTCTGAAGCAACCACTTCTAAAGACAGTGTCTCAGTATATATCCACTCTCTTGTGGAGTCTTTCATTAACCATCAGTTGTGGATGTAAAACAATAGTAGGATCATAATATTAGTTGAAAAAATTGACATTTTATGCTAGCTCAGAAGTTGTGTAACAATAGATCAGTTTTGTAGCAAAAGAAACAAATGTTTTGTAAAATAAATGGAATATTAAAACTAATGACCCACCAAGGTATTATGATACTTTTGTAAGATATATAAGTGACAGTATCACTAACTCTAACAATGTGTGGCCAATAATGGAAAACAATTTAGACTACTCAAAGAGAAAAAGGCACTATAAACTGACAATCTTCCTATTACATTTTACAGTGATGGCATTAGCTCTTTCTCTCGCTCATGTTCACAGTGCATCTCAAATGCAGCAAACAGGCCCAGCCTAATGTAACAACTCTTGCATTATTGTCTGTTTAAGACATACTCAGTTATTAAGGAACTTGGTGAACCAATCCTGAAAAACAAAGAGTAATTAAGGTCTGTGAGTGAAGGTAGTGTGTATATACATATCACCATGTAAGTGTCTGTTGATAGTGAAATAGAACAATTTTATAACATAATATAAATACAATTGTGTATGTAATTTCTTGAGATGTAAATTATTAATAGTCTTTATATGCATGTATGGCAAACAGTCTCATTACAATATGTTAACATTTCTCAAATGTTACAGTCACTTCTAATACTGCTAGGTAAAATGGCTGAAATACAAATAAATACAATGAAGATAGAGAATATCTAACTAAATGTCAGAAGCTGCCACACATCATAGCTGGAGAGGTCTTCATGAATGAAGTTCACAATTTAAACCAGGCTGAGCTCATCAGTAAAGGTGAATTCAGAAATAAGTTTGAGGCTAGATTAAAAATGGGATCTAGGAGCTGTGATTATGCAAATCACATCACCGGTGTAAGCCTTTCCATTAAAAACAGTCCTCTGAGGAGAGGCATGTACATATGGGCTTTCAATCCTTAAACATGAGGAATGTGTCTGAAATTGTTTCCGATACTATGACTCAGGTTACCCACTGAAATTCTTAAACAGAACACCAACCTGTGCAAGGTATGGGGCTCGTAGTCACTAGAAAACGGACTGTAATAACCAAGAGAAGCTGGTGGTATGCATACTGTGCATGCTGTGTAGGTACTAGCATAACAATGGTAGCCAATATGAACATACCAGCAGCTACTTAAGTGGCAAACTGCATACATTGAGTATGGGTAGTAAGTATGAACGTATGGATTTCAGTGCAGGAGGTGTAACAGAATATAATTTGATTTCTCCTAATAACTGCATGACTGGTACAAAACCTGTTATGAAAATAAAACACAAATCCTCCTCCACCAGAGAACATAGTTGGCAGTGCACCATTACTTGATCTAACAAACAGTGCTTTTTCCACTAGGAGGGATGACTAAAAAAAAAAAAGTCATGTGAATAGGGCCTCCCGGCGGGTAGACCATTTGCCAGGTGCAAGTCTTTCGATTGGAGACCACTTCAGCGTCTCGCGCGTCAATGGGGATGAGATGATGATGATTAGGACAAGACAACACTCAGTCCCTGAGTGGAGAAAATCTCCGACCCAACCGAGAATTGATCCCGGGCCCTTAGGATTGACATTCTTTTGCGCTGACCACTCAGCTACCAGGGTCAGTTGGAGGGATGACTAATGAATATGTACTGCCATCCCTGTTTGAGATGGAGGCAGTTCAAAGTACATCTCCCTAATGGAGTACATGCAGGGTGTTTCCGTAAGTGTGTGCAAAAATTTAACAGGACATACAGGATGCTCCACTGAACCTGTTTTTGGAGAAGCCAGCTTAGGGATACAATAGGAATAAAATCACGTTACTGTGTACTTCTTTATTTACAGTAGTTACAGGTAACTGCAAATACCATCACTGACCCAATGAACACACCATTTGTACTGTATCTTACAAAATGCGCTGAAACTGATGGCAATCAACCTCAATGCAGCAACTAATTCCATCTCCGTATCCACTGGGGTCTCTCACATGAGTGACATTAGATATCCCCATACAAAATAATCAAGGAGATTCAGGTCAGTTGCTTCACAGGCCATGGAATGGGATCTCCCCTTCAAATTCAGTGACCAGGAAATGCAGCATTGAGATGGTTGTGAACATCCACACTGAAGTGAGGCGGTGCAGCATAATGTTGTATCCACATTCTCTCATGAACAACTCAAGTAGAGCTCTTTGCATTAACCTTAAGTGCAGGTGGCCATTCAGACAGCCAGGTAGAAGATATGGCCCAATAAGATTGTTGTCTACAATTCTATCCACGATATTCACAGCAAAACATACTTGATAGTGTGACTCTACTACAGACTGAAGGTTTTTGTCATCCCACTCATGACTATTTCTTCTGTTCCAAATACTGCCAAGATTTAATGAGACCTCATCAGTAAGCAGCACAATTTGCAGGAAATCTGGTCAATCAATCCACTGTTGACCCAACCACTGACACAGACTTGGTGCAAAGTCAGTCACAAGCACTGCATGTACTCATTGTGGGTGATATGGGTGTAATTGTTGTTCATGTTGTATGCACCACATTCTAGTATGTGCAGCAGCCATTTCAAATGCAATATGATAAGTACGCACAGTGGGGTGTGCTGCAACACGTTCCAGCATCTCCTCTTCAAAATCAGTTGTGCAAGTGGTCCTCATGATGCCAAGTCCCTCGTTTCTTCTTTCCAATAAACCAGCCTCCTGCATTCATTAATCGAGAGAACTAAACACTTGTCACAACAGATGATGCCTGGTTGGTTCCCTGTACAGTATTGCAGTGTACTTTCTCATACACAAGGTATGTCAGTGAGTTCTGCAAAACTGTACTGGTACTGCTCCATCATATAGTACTGTATGTCTCTGAACAGCACTGAGTAATGAATGGGTCTGTCATTGATTCATAGCACATTCTGTCATGGGACAATGTAAATACGATACAACAGAGCCACCTCATGAACAAGTAAAGTAAACAAAACCTGAATCATGACTTGCTAGTAATCAGGCTCGTCCTCCTAGTCTCCTTGCAGGAAATAAAGAATGTACATGTAAATAAACAGTGCAGTACATGTAAACTTGTATACACGTTAGTTGTAAATAGGCTGAAAAACATGTAATGCTAGACAAAGTGGTAGAGAAGTTTACTGCCATAGGTTTCCATTTGGATGACGCCAATGGAGAATACTATGAACAAACTGAAGGAGTCATTTTGGGGAGCCCACTCTTGCCTGTGGTCGTGAATTTCTATATGAAGCACTATCTGGAGTGCTTCCAAATGGAAACCTACTTGTTTTCTATGTTATGAGGATTACACATTCATGATCTGGCCCTATGGAAGGGACAAGCTCCTAGACTTCCTTACACACCTGAACTCCATACATCCAAACATCAAATTCACTATGGAGACCAAAGCAGAAGGAAGATTACCATTCCTGGATGTCATGGCCAAAAGAAGAGCAGATGGCACCCTGAGCCACAGGGTGTACAGGAAGAAAACGCACACCGACCTGTATTTGCATGCGGATAGCTGCCACCACCCTGCACAGAGGAATGGGGTGCTAAAAACACTGGTGCACAGGGCGCGCACCATCTCTAATGTAGAGAGAGTCTGCCCTAAGAGCTGGAACACCTCAAAACTGTATTCTGGAAAAACGGATACTCGGAATGGCAGATCAGATGTGCTCTCTGCCCCACCTCTACAGTATAGTGTGTGGAGATGGAAGAATTCACGGAGGAAGAGATAGCCACTGCCTATATACTGTATACTGGTGCACTATTGGGGAAAATAGGATGAATATTGAGGAAACACTGAGTATGAACTGTCTTTTGCCCACCAAATAAAACACAAGCATTATTGGGAAGTGTCAAAGATGATCTCAGTTTTTGGAAGTCGGGCATATACCAGATTCCATGTCAATGTGGGAAGACTTATATTGGACAGACAGTGCACACCATCGAAGATTGTTGCCGAGAACACCAAAGGCACACTCGACTTGGGTACTGCAACAAGTCGGTGGTCGCAGAGCACTGTTTGTCTGAAGATCACGAAATGGACTACCAACATACCAGGGTCTTGGCACATATATCTAAATACTGGGCAGCGTCATTAGAGAGGCTATCAAAATTCATACCAGGAGCGGACTCATCAACCGAGATTGTGGCTACAACCTCAGCAGGGCATGGAAACTAATATTGAGTCTAATTAAAAAGATGCTCAGCAAAGGAAACAAATGGGAGACTTGGGCAGATGAGGCAATTGCACCAACATCACCACAGATGCCGCCACCAGCGTTTCAGCGACTGCTGATTTGCAGGCGCAGACTGCGGAGAGAATGCCTTGCGAGGGGAATGGATATAATACAGCCACCCCCTCCTCCCCCCTCAGGAGCTCAGTTCATCAGTTCATCAGCGCACCTGATGACGGGGCGACATGTCTAATTGCCAAAATATTGTGCCCATGGGACACTATGGACCAGCAGTACACCTGTGGACTGTTCGTGCAATTGTATTTCTGTCAAAAGCATATGCTCCATAGACTTCGCACAAGCATTTTTGAATATTCCCCACCGTGTCTTTCTCTGCAGTGAGAAATTCAATGACGGTGCTTTGATTGTAACGTACATTACCTACAGACACCATTTTGAAACTGTCCCACAGCTACACTATGTGTCAAAAGAGACAGAAACTTGGTGTGCTCACTCAGGAGACTTCAAATAATACTTATGTAACATTTCACATTCTTAGCTTTGTTTTAGACTGAGAAAAAACATGTGGTGCATTACTTTCTGGCCAAACCTCGTAACTAGGGGAAACAAGCAAGCCAGTCCATTCACTGAATATCCTCTTGTACCAAGAGCTCCTCCACCTGCACAGTTCGATGCAGTTGTGCATTGTCATCCAAAAAAATAAAAGTATGGCTGAATGTACCCCTGAAAAGATGCACATGTGGAAAGAGTCACTGTTGGAATTGGCCAACTCATAGACATACCTGGGTGTAACGCTTTGTAAGGATATGTAATGGAATGCTCCTATAGGTTCAGTTGTGGGTAAAGCAGGTGGCAGACTTCAGTTTATTGGTGGAATGCTGAGGAAGTACAATCAGCCATAGGGGATTGCTTACAAATCACTCATGTAACTGGTTCTAGAATATAGCTCATGTGTATGGGACCTGTAACAGATTTGACTAACAGGGGATATTGAACATATACAGAGGAGTGAACCACAAATGGTCACTGGATTGTTTAATCTATGGGAGAATGTCACAGAGATGCTAAAGGAACAGAATTGGAAGGCTCTTGAAGACAAATGTAAACTATCCTGACAAAGTCTATTAACAAATTTTCGAGAAATGGCTTTAAATGATTGCTGTAGGAATATACTACAATCCCCTATGTACTGCTCACATAGGACTGTGAGGATAAGATTAGAATAATTACTGCAAGCACTGAGGCATTCAAACAATCATTCTTCCCATGCTCCATACATGAATGGAACAGGAAGAAACCCTAATAACTGGTACAGGGATATACTCTCTGCTATGCACTTCACATTGGTTTGCAGAGTGCAGATGTAGATGTAGAGTATAATGTCACAATAACATTGACTGGTGATTATACCGTGTTCAAAGATTCAAAGGTCAGTACACCTATGCAGCATTATGCCTCCCAAAACAATATCATCTGGACTTCCAAAATGATCATATTTGATAATGCTCCTGGGTGCATTTTGTGTTCCCAACTTTCACCATATGTAGTCCAGTCAATGAAGGAAAATTAGAGGGAAAAATTGTGTATTCAGTAATTTTTGCACAATGCTATGAGGGAGTGTCCTGAACAACGTACTAAAAATTCTGACCCGTGGGGTGTGAGCGTTGGGGTATGGAGACATTTAAAGGTCACTTTTTAATGTTTTTCTTAAATAATTCAAAAACTGCAGCCCTTAGTGAATATATTTCCCAGTACAAAATTAAATTACATTACATTTCCACAAAAAAAGGTCCTACTCGTTTCTTCTCTAGGACTAATAATTTCTGCATATCAGGTGATGGAAAAACTGCAGATTATTAATGATATTGTTCTAACAGTATAAAATTAATGTTTATCTTTAAGTGAGGTGGGTTAAAAATGAAAATTTAATGTTTTTACCATACCGAAGTAGGGCCACATTAAGGGATTAATTTTATGTTTGGGGTGTAACTGGGTGGAGGGAGATTTGTTGGGTAGAAGCACAAGGGAAGTTAGATCTCTGGATTGCGGTCATGCACTTCCCTCCTTCATAGATCTCCAAAATGAAAGTGGAGTAGGTGATTCCCCACTATGTCTACCCCACTATGTCAGAAGAAACAACTACTGTACGGGTTGTTTCACGAAATTATACAAACCCTCCATAGTGCATCTTACAAACCACTGGTGAAGCAGTGTGCAGACATGTCTAGGGAGTGCTTAGTTTGCACAAAATGTATGAACACTGCATGGAATGCAGATATGAGTAACTAACAACACTAACCTAAGTAAAGGATATGGGGAAATTGATTCTTATTCATCCTGTATGGCAGCTGTAGTGATCTTATGGGAAATGCAATTTCCTCCATGATGAATGCTTCTCACTTTTCAGTTTACAGGCAGGCTATAACTCCCCCATATTTTCTGTCCAGATCTCTTATGTCATAGGCAAAATAATTTCACTGAGCTCATGTTCATATAGTGGAGTTATTTTCAATGTATTAAGTGAGTATTTATTTGCAGTTAAGTGAGCTGTCATGTAAAAAAGTGCAACAGTTGGTGCTGTCAATTGTCTACCATATTGAAGAACCTTTTCCAAGCATAACATGCTGTCAATATGTATTGGACAATGCCAGTCTCCTTGTCTCCATTATTAGCATCTGAAATACTTTTCACAGTGTGAGAGGTATTAAATGCATCACCCAGTCTCCACTCTCCCAAAATCTGAAGAGGCCCAGAAGCTTAAATTGTCTTCCTCTGCAACAGTGGAAGATCACTATAGAACATAAGATATTTCAACATAAGTCAAGCAGTGCATTACAGCAAATTACTGTGCTAGACTTGAACATGATCAGTCTCATTCCACCAGACTTATTCACATCCATTGTGAAGGATATACAATGGATGTGCAGTAAGTGGTTCTACACAGTGCAGCTCACATGACAAGTGCCAGCAATTCCTGAATGGAAAAGATCTATGCAGGGTATCAGTAACACATTTAATGATGAGAGAAGCATAGTAACTTTCTGCACTTTCAACCATAGACAGTAGCAAGGTGCCACATATAGCAATCCATTCCTTTGCCCACCAACACTAAGTAGGCCACTGACAACATCACACTTAAAAATTAAACACACAAGAATGTACTTTACATAAGAGCTCACTTAACAACTGCATATAAGTAGTCATTCAATAAACTCAAAATAACTCCGCCATATAAACATGTGTTCAGTTAAGTTACTTTGTCTATTCACATAACAGAATTGGACAGGAAATGCTGGGGAACGATAGTCAGACAAATATCAGTATTAACTGTGAACAGAAACTTATAACTTGATCCTTTTATCAGTGACTGAACTCACCCTCAAACAAAGCTTAAAACTTAAGAGAAAAATCTCATTTTGCTAGTAAGAATGTTCCCCCAACTATCTCTCATCACTGGAGAAGACTTTATTGAACAAAATATCGATTCTGAAAATTACAGTTTTGTGCATAGTGGGAATGACACAGTGACCTGTGATACACTGCTAAATGCCTTTTCTGAAAACTACCTACAACAGGTAGGTAAGAAGCCCACTCATGATGAAAATATACCTGATCCAATAGCAACAAACAAATGTTACTTCTTTGAGAATGTCCACACAGAAACTGGTATCAGTGATAATGAGACAATGAGACTGCTGTAGCATCACTGATGACCCAAGTATAAAGGTAGTCAAATGAAAATGTGAGCAATGGAAAAAAGTAAGTAATCAGTTTGTTATTACAAAGTAATCACCATAACTATTAATAGATTTATCCCACTGTGAGACATGACAGTCAATGCCCTCACAGAAAATTTTTTATGTTTACCTACAGAACAATCAATGTACCAAGGCATGTGCCTCTTCATCTGAAACAAATCAACAGTAATTAATGTCTTCCTCCATGTCTTGAAAAATATGGAAGTTGCATGGGGAGACATTGAAACTGTATGGAGGATGTGTAAAGGCTTCCCAGTGAAACTTCTGCAGCATAGTCAAAACAACCTTGCCAACATGTGGGCAGATATTTTGTTCCCAGATTGTTTTGAGTACAGTGCTGAAGTTTCACTGGAAAGCCTTTACACATCCTCCATACAGTCCCAATCTCTTCTGATGCACTTTCTGTATTTTTGGAGCCCTAAGGAAAGGCATTCATGACTACTGTCTTGCTTTGGATGAAAAGGTGCATGCGTGGACCCAATCATGGTTCTGTAGGCAACTGGAAGCACTTTCCTGTGAAGGCACTGACTAGCTCGTCTCACAGTGCGATAAGTGTATTAACAGAATGGTGATTACTTTTGAAATAATTAACAATTTACTTATTTTTTCTACCTGTCTCATTTTCATGTGACAGCCTCTCATACAAAGCACAACTAAAAGAAATGGATGGATTCACATGTTCTGCAAAGGAAATAAAGAGGCAATAGTGTTATATCCCAATAAGGAATTAGAAATATTTATCTCTGGAGAGGAGCATGTAGAAGAACTGTGGCTCAAGTTTAAAAGAACAGTTGACCATTTACTTGATAAATATGTATCTAGTAGAACAGTTCATGATGGGAGAGACCCCCCATGGTATACAGACAGTGTAAAGAAACTTCTAAGGAAACAGAGACTACTGTGTAACAGGTGTAAAATGAAGTATAGATCCAAAGATAGAGAGATGCTGAATGAATTTTGTTTGACTGTCAAGAGGGCAATGCACGAAGCAGTCAATGACTATCTTAGCAGTATATTATTGAAATACCTCTTACAAAAGCCAAAGATCTTAGTCATATTTAAGGCTGTTAGTGGTAGCAAAGTTAGTGCACAGACAATCATGGATGAGACAGGAATTGTAACTGAGGGTAGCAAAGCAAAAGCAGAATTCTATCACAGATACCTCAAACATTAGTTGGACGAACGCATGGATCACAACCACCGACAAGAAGGATAGCAGAAGTGAGTGACTACATTAGTGTTCAATGTCCTTGATATCCATTTGTTGTAAAATTTTAGAACATATTCTGAGTTCAAACACAATGAGGTATCTCAATCAGAATGACCTCTTCCGTGGCAACAAGCATGGATTCCAAAAACATCAGGCATGCAAAACCCAACTCAGTCCCCGAAAGCCCTGGATCAAGGCAGTCAGGTAAATGCAGTATTTATTGACTTCCAAAAGCATTTGAGTCAGTAGCACATCTACATTTATTATCAAAAGGATGGGCTGTGCACTATCAAACAAAATTTGTGAATGGATTATGATTTCTTGTCAGGGAGGATGCAGCATATTACACTCCTGGAAATGGAAAAAAGAACACATTGACACCGGTGTGCCAGACCCACCATACTTGCTCCGGACACTGTGAGAGGGCTGTACAAGCAATGATCACACGCACGGCACAGCGGACACACCAGGAACCGCGGTGTTGCCCGTCGAATGGCGCTAGCTGCGCAGCATTTGTGCACCGCCGCCGTCAGTGTCAGCCAGTTTGTCATGGCATACGGAGCTCCATCGCAGTCTTTAACACTGGTAGCATGCCGCGACAGCGTGGACGTGAACCGTATGTGCAGTTGACGGACTTTGAGCGAGGGCGTATAGTGGGCATGCGGGAAGCCGGGTGGACGTACCGCCGAATTGCTCAACACGTGGGGCGTGAGGTCTCCACAGTACATCGATGTTGTCGCCAGTGGTCGGCGGAAGGTGCACGTGCCCGTCGACCTGGGACTGGACTGCAGCGACGCACGGATGCACGCCAAGACTGTAGGATCCTACGCAGTGCCGTAGGGGACCGCACCGCCACTTCCCAGCAAATTACGGACACTGTTGCTCCTAGGGTATCGGCGAGGACCATTCGCAACCGTCTCCATGAAGCTGGGCTACGGTTCCGTACACCGTTAGGCCGTCTTCCGCTCACGCCCCAACATCGTGCAGCCCGCCTCCAGTGGTGTCGCGACAGGCGTGAATGGAGGGACGAATGGAGATGTGTCGTCTTCAGCGATGAGAGTCACTTCTGCCTTGGTGCCAATGATGGTCGTATGCGTGTTTGGCGCCGTGCAGGTGAGCGCCACAATCAGGACTGCATACGACCGAGGCACACAGGGCCAACACCCGGCATCATGGTGTGGGGAGCGATCTCCTACACTGGCCGTACACCACTGGTGATCGTCGAGGGGACACTGAATAGTGCACGGTACATCCAAACCGTCATCGAACCCATCGTTCTACCATTCCTAGACCGGCAAGGGAACTTGCTGTTCCAACAGCACAATGCACACCCGCATGTATCCCGTGCCACCCAACGTGCTCTAGAAGGTGTAAGTCAACTACCCTGGCCAGCAAGATCTCCGGATCTGTCCCCCATTGAGCATGTTTGGGACTGGATGAAGCGTCATCTCACGCGGTCTGCACGTCCAGCATGAACGCTGGTCCAACTGAGGCGCCAGGTGGAAATGGCATGGCAAGCCGTTCCACAGGACTACATCCAGCATCTCTACGATTGTCTCCATGGGAGAATAGCAGCCTGCATTGCTGCGAAAGGTGGATATACACTGTACTAGTGCCGACATTGTGCATGCTCTGTTGCCTGTGTCTATGTGCCTGTGGTTCTATCAGTGTGATCATGTGATGTATCTGACCCCAGGAATGTGTCAATAAAGTTTCCCCTTCCTGGGACAATGAATTCATGGTGTTCTTATTTCAATTTCCAGGAGTGTATTTTTGATGGAGAGTCCGGTGTGCCCCGCAGAAGTGTGTCAGAACCCTTGCTGTTCATGTTGTATATTAATTATCTTGCAGGCAATATTAATTGTAACCTCATAATCTCTGCAGATGATGTAGTTATCTTTAAAGAATACTGTTTGGAAAAAAACTGCACAAATATTCAGCTGTATCTAGATAAAATTTCAAAGTAGTGCAACAACTAGAAACTTACCTTAAATGTCCAGAAATGTAAATTTCTGCACTTCAGAAAATGAAAAACCATAGTATTCTATGACTACAACATTAATAAATCACAATTTGAATTGGTACCTCAGACAAATATGTGTGTATATAAAGAAGGGCAGCACAAATGGTTAAACTTTTGTTTGACCCATATGAGATTGTTACAGAGAAGCTGAAGAAACTTAATTGCATTTGCATACCACACAATGAAATGACATACAGCCAAAGTTTCAAGTCCATGGACTGTACTAATGATATAATAAATCACTATTCAAGGAGGTGTTCTCATGCTTACAGATGAAAATCAAATGAATAATCTCAAAAGTTATTGAATGATTTGCTGTGGAACAAATAATGAAAACTGAAAAAAGCACAGGTTATTTCAGTGATGATGGACTCTTCCAGTTGATGCCTTTAGTAGTTAGCTTTGACCCCAGATAAAGGCATCAAAGTGAGAATGTTGGAGTTGTTGAAGATCAATGTTGAAAGTGAAGAGCATTTGACTTCATGTGCCTTAGAGGTATTGTAAAAGTTTAGTCATGAGAACAAGATTCTAGCAATCGCCAATCATGGGTAGAAGAAAAGAAGGTTAAAAACCATCTTTATTATGAGTTATGAGAAAAGAGTGCTAATAACTTCAAGAAATCAGAAAAATCTGCTGTGAAACATCAATTGCAGGAGATGAAAACTGAGTGGCAAAGTGACAATGAGCATGTTTAATAGTATCACTTCATCTTTTTATGACATATATGTTGAATATATCCGTGAGTGGTGTGAACAATTTCTGGAACCTCTTCAGTCAAGGAAGTTCATCACCTTGAATGAAATCATCAGCTGGGTTAGCCTTCAAGAATTCTATAGTTTTTAAAATCTAGTGTCATCAACTTCACTGTGGTTGAGTGGGAACTGTTCGAGGAATACTGTTATGGGAGTAAATATTGTGAAAGTAAAGTGCTAGACTAGAATAAGAAATAAAATGTTGTTGTTGTTGTTGTTGTTCTTGTTGTGGTCTTCAATCCATAGACTGATTTGATATAGTTCTCCATGCTGGTATATCCTGTGCAAGCCTCCTCATCTCTGTATAACTACTGCAACCTAAATCCATTTGAACCTGATTTTGTAGTGAAGCCCCTGTCTCCCCCCCTCCCCAACCCACCAAAACACACACACACACACACACACACACTCTCTCTCTCTCTCTCTCTCTCTCTCTCTCTCTTCCCTCTGCTAGCAAAATTGATGATTCCCCTATGGGGGTAACAGCCAGTATGTCTTGGTCATGCTGAATGGTGATCATTTCAAGATAAACCTTCATTGGTTGGGAACAGGTTTGACAAACTCATAATTATTAGGTTGTGACTGTGAAGTGTGCTGCCAGTCCTCTGTGACCATAAGCTCTGTTCATGCTTCAGTTATCATAGTGAAGCATGGCAGTTGAATATTTTGTGTCACAGGTAATGAGATCTTATTTAACTGCCCAGATAATGAGGATGATTGAACGACCAATAAATTATCCATCAGCCTCAATGTGTGTTAACTGCCAATCATGTGGTTAACTGTTGAGGCAAAAGAGACATTGGCAGGGCACCTGTAGGGTCCACTGCCCTACAGCTGTACAGAGCTTATCCTGGCAACCAAGGCTCTGTATGATTGGACCGTTAGTTCCCTAGCTACTCATAGGAGAAAGATTTGATCATTTGGAGAAAACAGGGTGTCTTTTAGAAAATTTTACCTTTCATGATGCATAAAGATTTACAGGGCCTTTCTGGAACTTTAAAATATATGAAGCTGTTGAGAAATAGGATCCAGATGGTTGAAACATCTAGTTCCTAACAAGCAACAAAACTCCAGGCAGCTAAATGCCTACAGAAAAATGCCATAGAAACACAGCTGCACAACACCTTGAATTGTAGCAAAGGCATTAGGCCATGGAGATATATGCACAGTCCAGTCCCATTAATGTAACCAATACCTATGTTTGATATCAACCTGTGATAACCACTCACAAGTTGCAGATGGCAGCAAGAGGAGGGTATATAAAGTGTGTCGGATGGGAGGGGGGCGGGGGACAGAAAACAGTGCAGTTGTTGTTGTAATGCAGAATAAGATTTGTTTATCTGACCACAAAAAGGACATGATCATTGACTTACAGGCCAAGAGTGGAAGCATTTCTGAAATAGCTAAGTTTGTAAACAGTTCACAGGCCACTGTGATTGAAGTATACTGTGCATGGCAAAATGGTGACATCCAAAACTGGTGCCGAGGCCACCATGATGCACAATGGGCCACTGATGAAAGGGGTGAAAGACGACTGCAGAGATGTGTACAGGCAAATAGAAGTTCAACTGTTGAGCAACTGACCACACAAATGTACGAAGGGCCTACCAACTTGCTTCATATGAGCCTCTGCAGCAGGTACCTGGTTCATGGCCCCATGCTGACTGCTGTTCATCAGCGTAAAGGCTGGAATTTGTACACCAGTAGCACAAGTGTACGTCCACCGAGTGATGACGGATGAATTGTGTCTTATGCTATATCGGACAGATGGCCATTGGATTGTCAGAAGGGTCCAGGCCGAAGGAGGGAGCGTTATAAGCTGTGGAATGTTTTTGTGGCATTCCGTAGGTGATCTTGTCATTCTGGAAAGAACACTGGATCAATACAAGTATGCATCTACCCCTAGAACCATGTCCATCACTACTTGAGTCTGTTTCTCCTCAGCATGATGGCATCTACCAGCAAGACAGTGCAATGTATCATGCAGTCTGCAGTGTACATGCATGGTTCAAAGAGCACCAGGATGAGTTTACCATACTGCCCTGGCCACCAGACTCCCCAGATTTAAACCCAATCGAGAATCCGTGGGACCATGTCAATCAGGTAGTTCACACCCTGGATCCTTAACTAAGAAACGTCGCGCAGCTGACCATGACAGTGCAGTTGGCATGGCTCCACATCCCTGTTAGTACCTTCCAGGACTCATTGACTCTCTTGCTGCATGTCTTGCAGTGGTCAGCACTGCAAAAGATTGTTATTCAAGTTTTTGACAGGTATTCACGTTAATGTGACTGGACAGTGTAATAGACATTTCAAAAGAAGTAACGAAAGATGGGTGGTTTCAAGAAGATGTGATTGACATGCAAAACAAGGGAAAAAGAGTAGGTCATGAACTTCAAAAAACTGATATCTCTATTCTTATACTGAGTAATGTTACACTCACAGAGCACATCAGGGCAGGGTGCACTCATTTAACAGTGAGGCCTTATACATACAGTCCAACATCCTGTTTTAAATTGCAGCACTTTGGATGGCATTCTAGCATTTAAAAAACACACCACTTGCAGAAAAGGTGGTAAGGCTGTGGAGTTTTTTGTTTGTCTCCACTGTGGTGTGTTATTTCCCCTGGGGAAAGAAGTCTGGAGTAGAGACTGCACAGTATATCTTGAAGAAAATATAGTATAGTGGCTCAAAGTAACAAAATGGATTACTTACAGTGAAGCAAAAGAGATTTATAAATCTATGCAATAGCATGGTTTTGCTACTTTGTTTGCTTTCCCTTTCAAAAACCAGTCCCAACAGCTGATACTTTTACATGAACAGAAGAAATAGGGCCAACACAAACGCCTGCATTTGTAAGTGTAATTACAAAAGTGCAATCTGCAGCTCCCTCCGTACAAACAGGAAAGGTCATTGTTGTGACTCACTGATCTTTCAAAGTGCCGCCGTGCAGTTACACATGTCCTTTACATGCGGCGCTGTCTGCCAGCCATGCAGCAGCCGCGCCACCTAAGCGGCCAGCCAGCCAGCGGCCGCTAGACTTGGACTCAGTGCTGATTTGACTGTACCAGTGTACACACGTCTTACTTTGTTTATGTGATCTGTGACTTACATGTATTGTGTCGTTCTAGAAATATATTTGTTCAACTTGATGTTATAACAGTCATGTTTGCCAACACTATACACATTCCAACACTACAAGATGCAGACTCAAGTAAGGCAACTGTTGTCAGTGCCACAACTATTCTTCCAAAGTGTCTTCTGAGAAAAAAAAACCAGAGGAGAATGTCAAATAAACAGAAACCTTGTTGTAAACTGTCAAACTTTGTAGATCTGATTCTATCTGATAGCTCTAATCATTCACCTTCAGAGACAATTGAATATAACCCCCCCCACCCCCTGGTGGAGACATGGTGGAAAGAAAAACCTCACCAATAAAATAGCTCCCATACTGATGGGTTCACAGCTCATATAGAGGAACTGGAACTTTAAGCACACGTTGTGCTTCTGTCTGCAACAAACAATTTTTTTTATGTCTGTGGGCTAAAGAGATGTGCTTCCCCAGAATGGATGAGATCACTGAGTAGTGAACTAAAGCTACAGTTAGTATCTGCACTTGTGTGCAAAAATTAAGGATGAAAGTAACTTTTGTATGATGAATCACTGCCAAGTAACATACCTCAATGAAACTTGGACCATACATAGACAGAAGTGCTACAATATAGCACAGAAGGTAAATGAAGGAAATGTACAATGAGACAGACAAAAATGACAGTTTTGTTCACAGACAATAATTACACTGAAGTCACAACAATTTATGATGAGCCTCTGGACAAAAGAAAAAGTGAGGCTTGGTTCTTAACAGAGCATGTGACCACTATGGACAGAAATGCATACTCAGCAACATGCTCCCATGCTGGCCTCAAGCTTAATAAGGAGTTCTTGTGATAAGTCATTCCATTCCTCCACCAGTTTTGTTGACAGCTGCTGGATGTGGACATGCTGCAATATATCTCCCCACCACACCTCACACATGCTCAATCATATTTTAGTTGGGGGAACATGCAGACCAGTACCTTTGCCAAATATTCTCCTGTTCCAAGGGCTCCTCCAACTGCACTGTTCAATGTGGTCGCACATTGCCATCCCTAAAAATGAAGTCTGGGCGAAATGCACTCCTGAAAATATGTACAAGGAGAAGGAGTTCAGTGTCACAATAACATTGACTGGTGAGTGTATTGTGCTCAAACATTTAGTGGTCACTACTCCCATGTTACATTATGCCTCTCAGTGCCATAACATCTGGACCACCAAAACAACCATGTTCCCAGGTGCATTATATGTTCTCAATTTTCACCATATTGGCTATGTCCAGAATCATGACTTAGACTAAATCTGCTCTCAACCCAACAAGAGCACATATCCCCACTTCTCATTGGTCCAGTCCCTACACTCTTGGCACTATCAAAAATAGTGCTGATTTGCAGGTGTCAATGGATCACAACAAACTTGTCATTAGACAAAGAGACTACCACTATGCAGTTGCTGTGTCACTGTGGATCATGAGATTGTGTGCCTTGCAGTCTTGATAAATGTGGTTGTACTTGCACCTACTTTTTGATGTGAGTCCCTTCTTACTTGTTGCACAATGTAGTGATCACCTGATGCTGTAGCTGATCATAGTTGACCACCTCCTCGCATTCAGCCAACGGTGCCTGTGGTTCAGAATGCTCACCATGCATGTAAAAACAGTGCTGTGAACAATACCAAACTTCTGGGCTGCAGTCATCACACTTCACCCTTCTTCCAGTTTCTCAATGATTCATCCCCATGTGAAATCATCCAGATATTATCTCTGGGCCAAGTTATGATGAAGAAGACCACCACAGTGCACTGTAACTGCTTGCTGATTGAAATCCACCATCCCTATTCCTTCAACTCTCATGTTGTGGGGACAGCTCCATTTGATGTTGTAGTCATGCTGACCTCACACTATTCTGTGCAAGACTGGAACAACTCTGGCAACATACTCTTGCACTTTAATTAATTTCCACTGAGTTGCTAATATGTTATGGCACTTCATTTATCTTGTCCTGAGAGTCTGCAGAGCACTTTATTTAGATGTTAGATACCTCTATTCTCCTGTCCCCATTACCACTAACATACAAGCATCAACTGCCACAGTACATTTGCAATGTAGAGTCACTTTATTTTCCATCTGCATGCTCCCTCATCAAACAGTCAATGAGGAGGTTCTCACCAAACTCATCACATAGCTCACCCACTCATTCCTCCTATGTGGGGATTTTAGTGCATAGAATGTGCTGTGAGACTTAACTGCTACTTGGCCCTGGGGTAGAGCTTTTGAGAATCTTTTGTTGACAAAACCTTTGTCTTCTGAACATGGGCAGTGCATGTATCAGATCACTGCTGTAAACTAATTCTTTGTCATTAAGTTTCTGACATGCTCTCCTGTCGCTGCACATATTCAACACTGGGAAATTGTTCACAACTTTTATTCTAATGACCAGCTCCTGGTCTGGATTAACCTGACAGGCAGAGCAGCACTCAAAAGTAAACCATCACAATGGTGCCCAGTAAGGCAAACTGCACACTACACATCCAACATGCAGTTTCTGAATGCCTTGACAGTGTCTTTGACTCTGTGGATGTTATCACAAAGACAATTAACCACAGGCAGATTACAATACAGCCTGTTCCATAGTCAAATGATACTATGCTGTCAGGGAAAGGTGGGCAGCTAGAGTGTAGATTCAAGTATCAACCAACAGCACAGAACCTTACAGCCTTTTTGGTAGGTAGAGCCAAATGCCACCATATTATAAGGGAACCATCCAGCCCCTCAACCAAACACCCAACCATTACAGCATCCTTACCTTGACAGAGAGAGAGTGGGAAAGAAGAACCTTACTATTAAAATAGCTTCCAGACTACAGTGGATAATTAATGGGTTCATACCTCATGAAAAAAACTGGAACTTTTATTACAGGGAAGACCATTGCATTTGTGATACAAGAGACATGATTTAAGACTTATGCCACTCCTGTCCTATGTGGCTATAGCCTCCAGAGAATGGACAATATCAGTGAGGAGAGAGGTAAAGGTGGATTAGCCATCTTTTTTGATGATGCATAACCACTCTTCTCTCCCTCTTACCACCACTATACAACCAGTTGTTGCCACAGTAAGAATACAATCCAGTACCTGTCTCCTCATCAACCATTTGATTAAGGAGACTGTTACACACTTCATCACTCAGCTCCCCCATGCATTCCTTCTACGTCAGTATTTTAATGCACAGAATGTGCTATGGGGTGCCACTGCCACTTTCTGCCAGTGTCTTGTGTGATGGTCATGTAATTTACCATTTTGTGGTATCTATAATACACAAATCTATAAATAATCATCTTGCACATAGCCATGGTCAGTCATGGATGAGTTTTCAATCAGCACATTTATTATTTCAGTCAGTTTGTGCCAAGTAATTGAAATGAATAATACAATCCAGTACCTGTCTCCAAATCTGCCCGGCAGATTTGTGTTGAGGTCCAGTGAACTGGCCAGTCTGTGGATGGTTTTTAGGTGGTTTTCTATCTGCCTCAGTGAATGCAGGCTGGTTCCCCTTACTCCGCATCAGTTACACTATGTTGGCGATTGCGGCACAAACAAGTTCTCCACATACACATATACCACCATTACTCTGCCATGCAAACATAGGGATTACACTCTTCTGGTTTGAGAGATTTCCTGGTGGGATCCACTGGGGGCCGAACCGCACAATAACCCTGAAAGAGTGTCTCGGTGTGGGGTGGCAGATGGGTGACATGGACTGTGGTAGTCGTCGTGGGGTTGTGGACCACTGCAGCTGCAGCAGGGGGTGGAGCCTCTCCGTCATTTCTAGGTCCCCGGTTAACATACAATACAGTACAATAGAGTGCATGCTTATCTTTATGTTCAGTATTATCAAGTTTGGTGTCTGATAGTTAAAATTTGTACATCTTATGTTCAGTATTTTGCTTTCATTACTGACGTCATCCACCACTTATTATGCAAGCATCTGTGTTATTGCAGGTGCTTGTGAACTTTGTCAAATTTCTCCTAGTTGATGTTTGAGAACTAGTTGGTGTAGTTTACGGATCTGTGATATAATGTTGATGTTCATACATACAACAAAGATGATCATCAAAAGCTGAATTTAGTGTTAATAAAAGTGAAGACAATGAAAAGTAACTTCTACAGTGTGGTCTACTTTTATCCAATAACTGCTCACTACATCCAATAACCACAGGAGGATGATTAAAGAAGAAATTCCATGAGTCTTGCAGGTAAAAACTTGGGCAGTAACTCTTCAGGCTGAAATTCAATCAGTGCTTTAAGCAAAGTAAACAAACATACACAGCTAGGACTGTGGACTTACAAGTTTTAGCACCAAATTGTGATTTTTCATGTACACATTATGGCACATTTTCTGCTGATTCTCTAACCCATAAAATCACTCTTTGTCTATCTCTGGACAGCACATCAGCAATAAGGCTGTAGAATTGTCTCATCCCACACTGAGTGAATTGCTTAAAATTCCTAAAGCTGATGAAGTTACAGTTTCAGCAAAAGCTTGTTTGACATTTTCGTTAGTGCCCAATTCTTTCTAGTACTTAACACTGTGGTTGTCAGTCATCTGATGACACTCAGTCAATGTCATAATCTGATTCACAGAGCATCCGGCCGCCCAATAGTCTTGTGGTGCCGGGTACAATAGATTATATGGTAGTTAGTGATTCACTCTCATCATTAGTACAAGAGCATAGAAAAAGTGCATTGTTTGCCATTATTTAATTGCAGACTGAAGACAACTCATACAACTATATCCATCATGACCCACAGGAAAGTCAGCCTGAATAAATCAGTCCTAACTGTAGCAACAGGCACCATTAACATCACTACACATCCCATAATGCCAACTGTTTTGTTTGTGGCAAACTTGTTGAGCATTTGCCACAGCTAGAAATCAATAATGTGTCCTGCTGCATCACTGTGTGCCATTTGTCTGGTGCCTGTGTTGCTGTGATGGCCACTGCTTCAACTCAAAGTAATTCTTAATATCAATGACACAGCAGTTGACATTCAGAGAACATGAGAGCAGCCATGCCCTTGCTAAATCTGGCAACATACTGGTGCATTGTGTCCCCATTGATGCAGCATGCTCAGAACAAAACAGTGACATACAGCTAATCCATCCCTAGTTAAATAAAGCCAGCACCAGGGTCAAACGTATGTCATGATACCACTTTACACAATTGGGCTACACAATATTCATGGACAACTCCCACAGTGGCAACAAGTTCATAAATACAGGCCTCACTGCCTAGCCGGCTACATCATCAATGGCCACTACCAAGTTGAAGGTGCCACCAGTAAGCCCTGAACAAATTTCCTTATTTAAACCAAACCACATGCGTTTGGACAGGTAGTATGAAATCCACAATCCTAGAGAGGAAGTACACTCAGACACTGTGTAGATTAAACAAGCTGCTTTAGATAACACAAGAAATCTACTGCTTGTACTTAATATTCTTTGGACTACCATGTAGCTATTCACAACCTCCTGGACATTCAGCTACACTCATGTAATACTCAATGTATCAAAGAGAATTACTATTCACACAGCGCTGGGTGATAATCTGAATTCCAGTACACATGCCATCCAGCAATGTGCCACAGAGAAGTGGTCAAAAGTCAGACCACTGCCATGGTACATTTCCAATTGCTTTGGTAGTTGAAAACAGCCAGCAGTTTACAACTACTCCAGTATCTTCCTGCTTGCAGGCTCACAGAAGACTGCCTGCCACAGCAGCTCCTCGCAGCAACTGATTACAGGTATCACCATTTGATGATACACAACCAACCTCCACTCTTTTCTCCCCCTTACCACCAATATACAACCAGTTGTTGCCACAGTAAGCATACCATCCAGTATCTGTCTCCTCATCAACCATTTGATTAGGAGACTGTTACATGCTTCATCACTCAGTTCCCCCATGCATTCCTTCTATGTCAGTATTTTAATGCACAGAATGTGCTATGGGATGCCACTACCGCTTTCCACCAGTGTATAGTTGTTGCCAGAAGACCTCCGTATTCTGAAGATGGGATGCAGCATGCATTTCAGCATTGTTACAGGGTCATTCTCTGCCACTGATCTTCATCTCTTGCATGTTTTGCACACTGGGAAGGGGTTGCAACTTGCATTTTAGTGACTGCTTGACAATCTGAATTCACTAAAACAGACAAACTGCTACGATAGGAACTCAGAAATGCAAATTTTATACAGTACAGCCAACTCACTGTTTTGAACACCATGATAGCAAACTAGATTGGGTGAATAATATCACAAAGATGATCCACCATGCTGCTGAAGCATCCATACCACAGTTTACAGACCAGATTTGAAGACAGCCTGTTCCGCAGTTGAATGGTGAGTTGCGTTGTGCTATAAGAGTCCATTAGAGTACGTAACAGGTCCTCACCAGCAGCATAAAAGAAACTGTCCTGGTCCTTTTTAATCTGATATGGCTCTCTGGACAATTTTGCAGCTAATGGAGGAAACTCATTTCAATCCCCCTTTTGGAAACTGTAATGGACAACACCTGCCCAAGTAGCTATTATCATATTGCTCTCATTAGATGCAAGGATAATACGTTGGAGCACGTGGTCAACCACCACCTTGTCTGGATTTTAGAATCCAGAAAATTCCTCAGTCAGTCTCAGTATTTATTTAAGAGATATAAATTGACCATATTCTTTTGGAAGTGGCTGTACAACAGTATTTTCTGTCCATGCAACATGAAATGGGGAATGATTTCCTTACACAGCTCCATGAATGTGGAATCTGGAGATGTTTACCAGTATTCCTAGCCCTGCCTTTCCCCACATTATTTTAAATATATAGTTGGCAATATCTTGTCTGATCAATTTGAACCAAAGAATGGTGTTCCTCAGCCTGGTGTTTGAAGTGCAATAATGATTACAACTGCTGATAACAGTATTACATCCATATTATGATTGCGTATTCATCTGTTGATTCCCCAATAAGTTCATGGTTTTTAGTGCTGATCTGTATGTGATCATAAGGGCGCTGAAGCAGATGATATATCATCAAAACAAAAAGTTTCTCATCTGCTCCTGTTAATTTAGCACCTTATGAGCACTGCAGCAAATGTACCCAGCAGCAAAAAATGATTCAGTTAATACAAGATAGATTGCTTCCATCTTCAGCAACAGGAGAAACAGGTATCCTTCTCATGGGTACCGGGACATGGAGGAATCTGCTAAAATAAGCTAACAGATATATCAGCCAAAGAGGTAAGCAGGGAACTTGATGCATCTCTCTGTACTAATACCCAATGGACTGTCATCTTACTGTGAAGCCAAAATGCCATGCAGCTGTGGGAGGAGTAGTGGCAAGACATGATGGAAAATAAACTAGAGTCAGTCAGTATTTTTCTTTCATTACTGACATCATCCATCCTTTAGTATGCAAGCATCAGTGTTAATTGTAGTTTCTAAAACTTTTTTTTTTGGAAGCATTCATACTTCCAGATTGAGGATCAAGTTTACACAGCCTGAAACAGAATATGATTCAATGAACTCTATTCATTTTGTGCACAATTCAAATAGCTTCTTTAACCTGCTTTATGTTTTCCTGGCAAATTTTAGTTGCATACTTCATTAAAGCACTCAGCAACATCTAAGTTGTACAGCGAATATCTTATGCACAAGCAAGTTAAGCCAATACTAGACAGGTTGCCAAGTTTGGAAATAATTTACCTGTATTTTCAAGTCAATTGGCTGTATCATTAGTAGACATTGAGAGGTCAAACAAGCAATTAGATTATGCATGATTTGAAAATTATGGTAAATGCCCTATTTCGTGTAGATCTGTATCTCATTTCTAGGCCAGAGGAACTGCTAGCCAAGTGTGCTACTGGCATTTGTTTTCAAAAATAGATCTGATTTTACCTATTTGCAGTTATCTATTGATGAAAGAAACAAAAACAGGTCCTAGATCTTAACAGGTCTGTTGGCATATTTAGATACAATAGACTACTCTTCAGGGTTGCAAATGCTCCATCAGCTATACAGAGGCATCTGGAGCAGTTTATTCAGGTCATTCCAAATTGTGCAAGCTGTTTGGATCATTATTTGAATGGCTGCAATCCCCCAGACTGCATTCCTGGCATGACAAGTGGTGGTCTCTTTTAACTGTGCATTAATTACCTCTATTATATCTTGAGCAAAAGGAGCTAACACTCATGGATGATCAAGCAGAGGTTATAAAAATGGATGGGTGACATGGGGGCTTGGGTGGCAAGGGGGAGGGGCAGAGAGGGGAGAGCAGTGTAGGGGTGTGGATGGCAGCGAGGGGCTGTTGGAGAGATGGGAGGGGTGGAGTAGGGGAAGGTTGTTGTATGTTCATAGCCAATTTCCCTTTTTAATCACTGGGCAACAAACTCTGTGATGATGTATTCCAATGTCCATACTGTCACAGTAATGACACCAATGCACCTATGACTGCATGCTGGAATCTAGCAGAGGCATATAGTTTAAGTCAGTACTAATCTAACATCCCCATAATGCAAGCATATGACCTACAGGACCTTCCAATATTTTTATTAATTTTTAATATTTTAATTGATTTTTGTTCTATTAGTAAAATGAATGTATTGGTATCTAATGCTTGCCCCTCCAGTTCCATCACCACCAACTCCACCCTGCTTTTCAACCCCCCCCCCTCCCCCCCAACCCCAATGTTCTTTTATTGAACTACTAGGCTATTAACACCATCTAGTTGTAATCACAGGTCCATATTGTCTAAGTAATGACACTACTGAACTTGTGACTGTATGCTTGTTTTTAATGGAGACACATACATTAAGTTAATCTCAATAATATAAGCATATATCTTATAGGACCTTTAAAAATATATAGTAATTCTTATTTGTTAATAACTGCTAATAATCTTTGATAGACTGATATAACATTATTTATAAAATGAATTTGTTGCTATGTCAGTTGAAAACGTGTGTAGAACCTATATCTGTGCTTCAGATCTTCACATACTGCAATTAGTAAAACCACATTAATATGAAATTAATGGATATTCATGGAATATTACAGTATATGGTTAGATATGTAATGTAGTATACCAAAGTACCATATTTTATCTATCCCCCTCCACCTATGGTCCATCTCCCCAGCCACCCCCACCCCTCTACACTGGTCTCCGTCTACACCACGCAGCCCCCCTCCCCCCTTCAGCTTCCCTACTGCCCACTCCCCTTTTTTCTTTCCCCCCCTCAACCTCCCTCTACTGTACAGCTAGGTTTTAGGTAGTATATGATATGCACTGTTTTGTTTTGAAAATGTGTCACCTTTTTGATAATGTGTGTGCTATAGAAACGACAAAATATTAAAATACTAACAAGGAAAGCATTTGTATTTCAATGAAAATACCTGTATGAAATTTTGCTCACAGGACCATTATGTACTTCTCAACATGCTGGTGGGTGTCGTTTTCTTGCAGTATTCTACAAACATGCTTCAGACATCACTGTAGACATCATTGTAGAAGCTAAATGCAATGCAGGTATCTTAACTACAAACACAAGTGAGGACTTTCAATAAAATGTTCAAAGCTATATAAATGACTATAAAATATGCTGTGAAGAAAAGCAAGCTGGTCACATGTCATAGCTACACATTTTATAATATCAGTGCTTAGCACCATGTCAGTGACACTTTCGAAGTTGTCCACAGGTTCATCAATGTCATAGCCAGTGTTCTGCCATGTGTAATGAAGCAGTGGTCTATATATTTCTGCAGATAATTGACTGTAAATGAAAGAATGCATTTTCATGATAAATAATCTATCAAGCAATTTTGACTATATGTTCCTGGAGTGTAGTTTAAGAAAGTCTCTTATTCTCTTATCATATGTTTTATACTGCCTGAAGAAATACATGTCCAGTGGTTGCAAATATTTTGTAGTTTTGCGTGGAATGGTTTTTAAAACTATACTTTTTCTTCCAGAGCATTCCCATAGCACTTGTTCATCCTTATGTCCAGACCAGGAGTCACAAAGCACTAGTCACTTTGTCAGCACATGTGGTTTCAAAATTGACAGAATGAGCGGTCGGCATTGTGGGCTGGGAGTCCCCCATTTGGGGAAGTTTGGTCACTGAGGGCAAGTACTTATTGAATTTGATACCACATTGGATGACTTGCACATCGGAGATGGAGATGAAATGATGGTGAGGACAGCACAACACCCAGTCCCTGAGTGGAGAAAATCTCCTGCACAGCCGGCAATCAAACCCTGGCCCCTTGGCATGGCTGACCACTCATCTAATGTGGGCACACTTAAAACTGACAAAAAATGTCTTCAGATATTCTTTAATCATCTTCCCACTCACACTTTCATCTACGAAGACATTTGGAGGGCACCACATTCCTATGTCCCTTGACACATGTTGTCCCAACTTCCCCTTTGATTCCTGGAAGCATGCAGAGTGTTTGGAAATTCCCATTACAAACTTCTAGAACTTGTCGAGGGGAATGGGTGCATAATATTTTGAATAGGAACCCATGACTGGAAATGTCATCCTATGATGCAACAGAGCATCAAAGCTATAGATACCTTTAAATGTATGAATATACAGGGTGATTCCATGATGTTGTTACAAACTCTGTACAATGATGGCGAAGGACAAACATCAATTTGAGGTAAGGATCCCTGCGCCAGAAACCAACAAGTCGAAAGTTATAAGTGAAAGTCGTTTTGATACCTCTGACAATGGAATACATGCACTGGTACTGTTGTTGCTGAGATTGTAGGGTGGTAGGGTAGGCATTAATTTCAGAGGTGAGTGGTACTATGGAATAAAACAAGCAAGTATGTCAGTAAATATGGGCTCAAAATGTGTACCTGACACTCTGTGAGCACTTGTTCATCTTCGTTACTGTCAAACACATCTCCTCCACCTGCCAACAGTCTGTCCATTGATATAGCAACATTGACCAACTTGAGTGTTAACCAATTGCAATGCCAAGACAGTGTTTCTTTCCCCTTTCATGCATAATGTTCTTTCAGAAGAAAGCTCAAAGTTGAACCAAGTCTGATCACAGTTCCATATAGAACCCATTTGGATGTTTTCTATCATGGTATGCACACTAACTTCGGCAACAAATATTTGAACTCTTTGAATCATCTCTTCTTCATCATCCTTATCTTTTTGTGCTTGGACTATAGTTATATAGCATGTTGTTATCTTAAACTCCTTTTTGAAAATAATAGTAATTTGCAGTGATGCTGTGAGATTTATACATTCTGTCTATATCCAATGCCCAATGTTGTAAATGCCTATAATGACTGGAAGAACTGCATTCTCATGCTCCATCAAACTTTACCATCACACCCTGCTTAATGATATCGAACTGCACAGTACAATTTCCTTTGAAAACTCTATTGCTTTCTTTTTTCTTTGCCACATAGTCCAGTACACTTTTAATATTGTTTTTAGCCTCGAGTTAAGGGTACCTTTTCAGGAGCTTATCATATTTGTTGAACTCTCTGACATTATAATCATTATAAATGTTCTCTAATGTGTTGTCATCAAACACCATGATGACACTTTTGGCGTTAAACTTCTTATCAGGAGAAGATTGGAATTCAGTTTCGCTGCTTTCATTGTCTCTTCTCAAATGTGCCATATCACTTGTGCTTGCAGTGAAGTGTTCATCATTATCATCATTAACATCACAATCATGTTTTAGCATTACAACAGATTCCATTTCTAACCAGTGATGAAATTTTTGCACTATAACAGACACAAGAAAACATGTGAATGATTCATCTTCTACATCAATACCATATTCACGAAGAAGGGTTTGTCATAATTTCATCTCAACAAGTCACAATACATTAGAAGGTTTGATTACCAGTCACTGACCCATCTGATGCTTCACTACACAAATAACTTCACAAAATGCAATTTCACATACACACTGCACCATCTCGACTGACATAGCAGCAGGCAAAGGTTGAATTCAGCATGGTGTACTCAGTGGTATCCAATGGGTGATTGCAGAGGTTTGCAGAGAAATGAATATCATTAGTGCAGTAAGGGGCCTTAAATTGCTCATGGGATAGTGGTGTAAATGTATTTGCTTGAGCCCAACTACTTTCCTTGTAAGCTATTATATTGTAAATAATAGTACAATATGTGGAAAAAGAAAAACATACAAAAACAAAATATGTAGTGAAGTTATCTTGATTAGCTATCAGCTGCATACACAGAAATTGGCAAAATTATGGGTGCTACTTTAAGTTGGGAAAGTCTTAATGTGCACTGAGATTTCTAAGCCCACCAAGAACTTTCTAGAAGGTTAATTTCTACACTCCTGGAAATGGAAAAAAGAACACATTGACACCGGCGTGTCAGACCCACCATACTTGCTCCGGACACTGCGAGAGGGCTGTACAAGCAATGATCACACGCACGGCACAGCGGACACACCAGGAACCGCGGTGTTGGCCGTCGAATGGCGCTAGCTGCGCAGCATATGTGCACCGCCGCCGTCAGTGTCAGCCAGTTTGCCGTGGCATACGGAGCTCCATCGCAGTCTTTAACACTGGTAGAATGCCGCGACAGCGTGGACGTGAACCGTATGTGCAGTTGACGGACTTTGAGCGAGGGCGTATAGTGGGCATACGGGAGGCCGGGTGGACGTACCGCCGAATTGCTCAACACGTGGGGCGTGAGGTCTCCACAGTACACCGATGTTGTCGCCAGTGGTCGGCGGAAGGTGCACGTGCCCGTCGACCTGGGACCGGACCGCAGCGACGCACGGATGCACGCCAAGACAGTAGGATCCTACGCAGTGCCGTAGGGGACCGCACCGCCACTTCCCAGCAAATTACGGACACTGTTGCTCCTGGGGTATCGGCGAGGACCATTCGCAACCGTCTCCATGAAGCTGGGCTACGGTCCCGCACACCGTTAGGCCGTCTTCCGCTCATGCCCCAACATCGTGCAGCCCGCCTCCAGTGGTGTCGCGACAGGCGTGAATGGAGGGACGAATGGAGATGTGTCGTCTTCAGCGATGAGAGTCGCTTCTGCCTTGGTGCCAATGATGGTCGTATGCGTGTTTGGCACCGTGCAGGTGAGCGCCACAATCAGGACTGCATACAACCGAGGCACACAGGGCCAACACCCGGCATCATGGTGTGGGGAGCGATCTCCTACACTGGCCGTACACCACTGGTGATCGTCGAGGGGACGCTGAATAGTGCACGGTACATCCAAACCGTCATCGAACCCATCGTTCTACCATTCCTAGACCGGCAAGGGAACTTGCTGTTCCAACAGGACAATGCACGTCCGCATGTATCCCGTGCCACCCAACGTGCTCTAGAAGGTGTAAGTCAACTACCCTGGCCAGCAAGATCTCCGGATCTGTCCCCCATTGAGCATGTTTGGGACTGGATGAAGCGTCGTCTCACGCGGTCTGCACGTCCAGCACGAACGCTGGTCCAACTGAGGCGCCAGGTGGAAATGGCATGGCAAGCCGTTCCACAGGACTACATCCAGCATCTCTACGATCGTCTCCATGGGAGAATAGCAGCCTGCATTGCTGCGAAAGGTGGATATACACTGTACTAGTGCCGACATTGTGCATGCTCTGTTGCCTGTGTCTATGTGCCTGTGGTTCTGTCAGTGTGGTCATGTGATGTATCTGACCCCAGGAATGTGTCAATAAAGTTTCCCCTTCCTGGGACAATGAATTCACGGTGTTCTTATTTCAATTTCCAGGAGTGTATAATATGAATATTTCAAAAACTAACATGTTGTTTCAAGAAAATTATACATTTTTTTTAATCAGAAAAATCATGGCTACAAAACTGTAACATTGGATTTTGGAGAAAAAAATTTCATTTTAGGATTCAGACATTCTCGAATATAAAAATATTGAATATGAATAACTTCAGCATTATATGGTTTCTGAAAAAAGTAAAATATTTGTTTGACAGAGGAGAACAGATTTTTCAAATAAGCTATGGCAGTCTTGAAATAAACAGTTACTAGAAGGGCCAAATTTTGACGTACACATGACTTTAAAATTGTGAATATGTCTTAAAATAAATGTTCTCATATAAACTAAACATACTATTATAATCAGTAATCTGATAATTATTGTTTGAATAATAAATTTTTGTGAAGTACTTCACGAGTAAGAATATAGCAGTTTTCTGTGCTCATGTGATATGCATTACATGTAGGATACAAACACAAAAATAATTATTTAAGGAATAAAATTGTAGCAACTGGAGCTTGCTATGTCTCAAGATGTTCACTATCTGAAGATAGTCATTATTGACCACTGGAACTACCACTTGTTCCATGTGGCACCACTTGACTGTGTGCTTTGTGATTCTGAACTTATGCTACTTAAGACAAGTAAGATATGCTTATACATTGTAGTTTAGATTAAATGCAGGTGATTTTGTTATTTTACATCTATTTCACGTTATTTATTATGGGGTTGGGCATTTAGATTCTTGTTTTTTCTTTGCAGTTAATATTTTTTGTGATAAAATAGCACTGATATCAATAAATCTAAAATTAATTACATTAACTTTCATTTTCTCAAATATGACATATTATTTTGTTGATATGGGACTTCAGATGCTACCCACATGATCTCAGTGATTTAACATAGATTTGAGTATATGATTAATTTTACTGCCGGCCACTATGGTCAAGCAGTTCTAGGTGCTTCAGTCTGGAACAGCATGACTGCTACGGTCACAGGTTCAAATCCTGCCTCGGGCATGGATGTGTGTGATGTCCTTAGGTTAGTTAGGGTTAAGTAGTTCTAAGTTCTAGGGAACTGAAGACCTCAGCTGTTAAGTCCCATAGCGCTCAGAGCCATTTGAACCATTTTGAACTTCTAACAGAATGAACACTCTACCACCAACTGTATTTAATCTATCCTTTCTGTACACAGTTAGTTCCTCTGCAAAAAAAAAAAAAAAAAAAAAAAATTTTTGGCTGAACCTATTTCCGGCTTTAGCCAGGTTTCTGTACCTACATCAATTTGAGCTTCAGTATAAATTTATAAAAATATTAATGAGTAAGAACAGTTCAATGCCTAAGGCAATACTACTGGGGTAACATCAAGAAGGGTGGGATGCAAGTACAAAGACTCGTGTCAACTCTCATTTTAAACTGGAGATAAAGAATTTATTTTATTTATTACAAAAATATTGCAACATATTTTTTTCTTTTTTTTTGCAGGAGAATAATAGTTATCAGTCAACAGGGGATTGCAATTACATATGTGTCACGAAAATCCCCCCCCCCCCCCATGAACCATGGACCTTGCCGTTGGTGGGGAGGCTTGCGTGCCTCAGGGATACAGATAGCTGTACCGTAGGTGCAACCACAACGGAGGGGTATCTGTTGAGAGGCCAGACAAACGTGTGGTTCCTGAAGAGGGGCAGCAGCCTTTTCAGTAGTTGCAAGGGCAACAGTCTGGATGATTGACTGATCTGGCCTTGTAATAATAACCAAAACGGCCTTGCTGTACTGGTACTGCGAACGGCTGAAAGCAAGGGGAAACTACGGCCGTAATTTTTCCCGAGGGCATGCAGCTTTACTGTATGATTAAACGATGATGGCGTCCTCTTGGGTAAAATATTCCGGAGGTAAAATAGTCCCCCATTCAGATCTCCGGGCGGGGACTACTCAAGAGGATGTCGTTATCAGGAGAAAGAAAACTGGCGTTCTACGAATCGGAGCGTGGAATGTCAGATCCCTTAATCGGGCAGGTAGGTTAGAAAATTTAAAAAGGGAAATGGATAGGTTAAAGTTAGATATAGTGGGAATTAGTGAAGTTCGGTGGCAGGAGGAACAAGACTTCTGGTCAGGTGACTACAAGGTTATAAACACAAAGTCAAATAGGGGTAATGCAGGAGTAGGTTTAATAATGAATAGGAAAATAGGAATGCGGGTAAGCTACTACAAACAGCATAGTGAACGCATTATTGTGGCCAAGATAGATACGAAGCCCACACCTACTACAGTAGTACAAGTTTATATGCCAACTAGCTCTGCAGATGACGAAGAAATTGATGAAATGTATGATGAGATAAAAGAAATTATTCAGATAGTGAAGGGAGACGAAAATTTAATAGTCATGGGTGACTGGAATTCGAGTGTAGGAAAAGGGAGAGAAGGAAATGTAGTAGGTGAATATGGATTGGGGCTACGAAATGAAAGAGGAAGCCGCCTGGTAGAATTTTGCACAGAGCACAACTTAATCATAGCTAACATTTGGTTTAAGAATCATGATAGAAGGTTGTATACATGGAAGAACCCTGGAGATACTAAAAGGTATCAGATAGATTATATAATGGTAAGACAGAGATTTAGGAACCAGGTTTTAAATTGTAAGACATTTCCAGGGCAGATGTAGACTCTGGCCACAATCTATTGGTTATGGCCTGTAGATTAAAACTGAAGAAACTGCAAAAAGGTGGGTATTTAAGGAGATGGGACCTGGATAAACTGAAAGAACCAGAGGTTGTACAGAGTTTCAGGGAGAGCATAAGGGAACAATTGACAGGAATGGGGGAAAGAAATACAGTAGAAGAAGAATGGGTAGCTTTGAGGGATGAAGTAGTGAAGGCAGCAGAGGATCAAGTAGGTAAAAAGACGAGGGCTAGTAGAAATCCTTGGGTAACAGAAGAAATATTGAATTTAATTGATGAAAGGAGAAAATATAAAAATGCAGTAAATGATGCAGGCAAAAAGGAATACAAACGTCTCAAAAATGAGATCGACAGGAAGTGCAAAATGGCTAAGCAGGCATGGCTAGAGGACAAATGCAAGGATGTAGAGGCTTATCTCACTAGGGGTAAGATAGATACTGCCTACAGGAAAATTAAAAAGACCTTTGGAGATAAGAGAACCACTTGTATGAACATCAAGAGCTCAGATGGAAACCCAGTTCTAAGCAAAGAAGGGAAAGCAGAAAGGTGGAAGGAGTATATAGAGGGTCTATACAAGGGCGATGTACTTGAGGACAATATTATGGAAATGGATGAGGATGTAGATGAAGATGAAATGGGAGATACGATACTGCGTGAAGAGTTTGACAGAGCACTGAAAGACCTGAGTCGAATCAAGGCCCCGGAGTAGACAACATTCCATTGGAACTTCTGACGGCCTTGGGAGAGCCAGTCCTGACAAAACTCTACCATCTGGTGAGCAAGATGTATGAGACAGGTGAAATACCCTCAGACTTCAAGAAGAATATAATAATTCCAATCCCAAAGAAAGCAGGTGTTGACAGATGTGAAAATTACCGAACAATCAGTTTAATAAGCCACAGCTGCAAAATACTAACACGAATTCTTTACAGACGAATGGAAAAACTAGTAGAAGCCGACCTCGGGGAAGATCAGTTTGGAACACGTGAGGCAATACTGACCTTACGACTTATCTTAGAAGAAAGATTAAGGAAAGGCAAACCTACGTTTCTAGCATTTGTAGACTTAGAGAAAGCTTTTGACAATGTTGACTGGAATACTCTCTTTCAAATTCTGAAGGTGGCAGGGGTAAAATACAGGGAGCGAAAGACTATTTACAATTTGTACAGAAACCAGATGGCAGTTATAAGAGTCGAGGGACATGAAAGGGAAGCAGCGGTGGGGAAGGGAGTAAGACAGGGTTGTAGCCTCTCCCCGATGTTATTCAATCTGTATATTGAGCAAGCAGTAAAGGAAACAAAAGAAAAATTCGGAGTAGGTATTAAAATCCATGGAGAAGAAATAAAAACCTTGAGGTTTGCCGATGACATTGTAATTTTGTCAGAGAGAGCAAAGGACTTGGAAGAGCAGTTGAACGGAATGGATGGTATCTTGAAGGGAGGATATAAGATGAACATCAACAAAAGCAAAACGAGGATAATGGAATATAGTCTAATTAAGTCGGGTGATGCTGATGGAATTAGATTAGGAAATGAGACACTTAAAGTAGTAAAGGAGTTTTGCTATTTGGGGAGCAAAATAACTGATGATGGTCTAAGTAGAGAGGATATAAAATGTAGACTGTCAATGGCAAGGAAAGCGTTTCTGAAGAAGAAAAATTTGTTAACATCGAGTATGGATTTAAGTATCAGGAAGTCATTTCTGAAAGTATTTGTATGGAGTGTAGCCAAAGAAAAATTTGTTAACATCGAGTATGGATTTAAGTATCAGGAAGTCATTTCTGAAAGTATTTGTATGGAGTGTAGCCATGTATGGAAGTGAAACATGGACGGTAAATAGTTTGGACAAGAAGAGAATAGAAGCTTTCGAAATGTGGTGCTACAGAAGAATGCTGAAGATTAGATGGGTAGATAACATAACTAATGAGGAAGTATTGAATAGGATTGGGGAGAAGAGAAGTTTGTGGCACAACTTGACCAGAAGAAGGGATCGTTTGGTAGGATATGTTCTGAGGCATCAAGGGATCACCAATTTAGTATTGGAGGGCAGCGTGGAGGGGAAAAATCGTAGGGGGAGACCAAGAGATGAATACACTAAGCAGATTCTGAAGGATGTAGGTTGCAGTAGGTACTGGGAGATGAAGAAGCTTGCACAGGATAGAGTAGCATGGAGAGCTGCATCAAACCAGTCTCAGGACTGAAGACCACAACAACAACAACACGAAAATCCGCTTCACTGCTTGCAAGTGAAACCAGATCAATTTTGTTGCCATTCATGGTTGCAAACAATTTGAAGAATTCTTTATTCAGAGACAGTATACAAAATTTTGAACATGAATATGTCGGAGGTGTGTTCCATTCAAAGTAATTATCACATGGTAATAATGTAATGTGAGTCTGGCATTATTGGCCGGGAGACCTACCGGGTTGTTCGGCCAACTAGTGCAAGTCTTTTTACTTGACACCACTTCAGCGACTTGCACATCGATGATTATGAAATGATGATGATGTACACATTCAATCTCGAGTCGGGAAAATGCTCGACTCATCTGGGAATTAAGCCCGGCGCCCCATAATCGAGATTCTGACTTTTGTTTCCGTAAAAGACTGCTCTCCACATAATTACCTTCAGGAAAGTCCTCCTAGCACATAAATTTATATTATATGGGCAAAAAACTTCAATGTTTATAACGTCTTATGTCTTATGCCCCACAATGAAACAATTTTGCAGGTACTTTCAGCGGCATATGTGGATACTGTCTGTGAAATGTGTTGGGAAAAGAGTTCGTAGTAAAGAAACAATAAATTAAAACTTCATGTGTAATGCCATAGTTTTTAACTCATCTCATTGTTTATGATGTCATGTCTCCTGAACTGTGGGTATAAAGTGATATAATTATGCAAGCAGGCCTATGTTCAGTGGTATATGTGAATATTGCTTGCAAAATGTGTTGCGATTAGAGTTAGTAGCAAAGACATAATACCTCAAATTAAAACATCAGTTGTACTGGATGATCAGAAAGCAATAAATGTTTTATCTCCCATCATGGGCTACACTCCTTTTTCACTCCCAACACCACTTTCGTAGGTAGGTGGTTCTTACTCCGACACAGCTTTTTTTCAAACAGTAAGGGATTGGTTCAGTAGATCCATTGGATTTGGGAGCATATATGGAACATACGAACATACATACATTTTTGTAATATGTATGGACTGAAACTACTTTATGTCTTTTGGTATTCAGGAGACTGCTTTCGAAAAGCATGCCTCTTACGACAAGGCACCATCATTATCACTGCACTGCATGATTATCCACGACTGAATTGTTCCTGCCACATGCTAATTATATTGCTACGAAACGTTTTTAATGACGATTATCAGTCCATCAGTTGACCACATTCTCATTCTATTCTGACTGTGGTGAAATAACTTGTCACTTAAGCAAAGAAAATTGGCCTTCTTAATGCTCCTGATAGAACACAATACTCGCCAGAATACATGGTTGGTTTATGTTAGAATCTGCAAATACAGTACTCAGTGGAACAACAGTTAACTATTTTAGAATCGGTACGAAGTCAATATTCGGTCTTGTGCGAAAAGCTCTCTATAAAGGAGGAGAAATAGGTCAAATATAAGGAACCAATATTACGTTAGTGAACTACGTATGAGGGGCGTTTGAAAAGTCTGCGCAAAAATGAAAACTACTTATGTGTTTGGGGTAAACCTTTTTTATTTTTCGACATAGTCTCCTTTTAGACTTATACACTTCATCCAACGCTGTTCTAATTTGTTGATCCCTTCCGAATAATAGGAAGTGTCCAAGTCTGCAACATAGCTATTAGTTGCTGCAATCACTTCCTCATTTTAATAAAATCTTTGTCCTGCCAACCATTTCTTCAAATTGGGGAACAAATAGTAGTCTGAGGGAGCCAAGTCTGGAGAATAGGGGGGATGTGATACGAGTTGGAATCCTATTTCCATTAATTTTGCGAAAACAAGTGCTGAGGTGTGTGCTGGTGCATTGTCATGATGGAAAAGGACTTTTTTGCGATCCAATCGCCGGCGTTTTTATTGCAGCATGGTTTCCAAACTGTCCTATAACGATGAACAATATGCACCTGTAATAGTTTTACCCTTTTCCAGATAGTCGATGTGGGTTATCCCTTGCAAATCCCAAAAGACAGTTGCCATAACCTTTCCGACCGAAGGATTGGTCTTCGCATTTTTTGGTGCAGATTCTTCCTTGGTAACCCATTGCTTAGATTATTGTTTAGTCTCAGGAGTATAGTAATGTATCCATGTTTCATCCACAGTGACGAAACAACGTTTAAAGTCCTGCAGATTCTTCCTGAACAGCTGCAAACCATCTTTGCAACACTTCACACGATTCCATTTTTGGTCAAGCGTGAGCAATCGCGGAACCCATCTTGCGGATAGCTTTCTCATGTCCAAATGTTTATGCAAAATATTATGTACCCATTCATTCGAGATGCCCACAGCACTAGCAATCTCACGCACCTTAATTCTTCTGTCATCCATCACCGTATCATGTATTTTATCAATGATTTCTGGAGTAGTAACCTCCACAGGGCGTCCAGGACGTTCAGCATCACATGTGCCCATATGGCCACTCTGAAAATTTTGAAACCACTTGTAAACTGTTCTAATCGAAGGTGCAGAGTCACCATAATGTTTACGAAGCTAATCTTTAGTCTCCTGAGGCGTTTGGCCTTTCATAAAGTAATGTTTAATCACCACACGAAATTCTTCTTCGTCCATTTTTTGACAATCACTCGACTTCCTTGGTTCACTCGACTTCCTTGATTCACACGAATGGCAAACACAAAGAAATAGACCAATATGGCTGAAACTTGGTGTGCGTTCTTTCCAAAGATGCTACTAACTACACGTGACCTCTATATGGGCAGGTGGTGCCATCTCTCGGGCTTTGCACGGACTTTTCAAACGCCCCTCATACACTGTTCCGCAAAACTTCTGGACGAGTTAGGCAAAGTAACATAAGATATTAATTTCTTGGTGGAAATTAATGAATGTGCGCCGAGCATGTTGTCAGAGGTCTTCCAGCCTAGCACAGAACGGCATGGGTCAGCGTGACTATAGAGTCAAATAGGGCAACACGAGGCAATTTTGAAGAAACGGGAAAAGACAGTGTGTATCAATCAGCAAGGAGTTACAGTACACTCTGATGGTTTTCTTCATTACAAAATGGCCCAGAGACAACATCTGGATGACTTCAGTTGGGGAAGAATCGTGGCTGAACTGGAAGAAGGGCGATGAGTGATGAATGTAGCCCAGGAGTTTGGTACTTGTTTCATGTGCACGGAGAGCATTCCAAACCACACGCACCACTGCCCTCAGGAGAGAAAGTAGTTGACTGCGGTCAACTACAGCATCAGATTACTGCTACATTGTGCAGCAGGCAAGAAGGGATCCACGTCAAAAAGTGGGTACAATTGCAGCCACATTTAATAGGACTGGAAGGCACACAGTCTCACACTCGGCAGTGGCACAGTGATCAGATGGCGGTAGTCCCTGTACCTGACGACCAGTATGTTCTGCTCCGTTGACACCTGCACATCAGCGGCACCGTTTGCGATGATGCCAAGAGTATAGGGACTGGATCAATGACGAGTGGGGCCGCGTGCTCTTCTCGGACGAGATCCGATCCAGTCTAAGTAGTGATTCTGGATGTGCTCTCATATGGTGAGAGGTTAAATGCATAACGCAAACAGGAAAATTGTGGAACATCGTCGTTTTGGGGGTCCAGGTGCTATGGCTTGAGGAGGCATAATGTTGTACAGCTATATTGACCTCCAAATCTTTGAACACAGTGCACTCACAAGTGAATGTTGTTGTGACACTGTACTCTTTCCCTACGAGTGTTTTTTTCATGTGGCCCTGACTTCATTTTAATCGATAACTACGAGTGACCTTATTGAACTGCGCAGATGCAGGAGCTCTTGAAACTAGAGGATATTCGTCAAATGGACTGGCCTGCCCATCCCCCCGATTTAAATCCGTTTGAACACATGTGGGATGCATTGTGGAGACATACTGCTGCATGCCCATAGGCACCAACGACCATCCAACAGTTATCACCCGCACTGGTGGAATAATGGAACGCCTGATCACACGAACTCCTTACCAACATTGGGGTCAACATGGGGGCACGTTGCAGGCACGCCTTGCCGTTTGTGGTGATCACACATCCGTTGAGAACTATGTCCCACCTTCTCTAATGTCAAGAGGCCCATCGTGCATCGCCATGACTTCAGTGTAACTATTGTCCTTGTATAAAAGTGTCGTTTCTGTTCGTTTCACTGCGTATTTCTTTCAGTTACGTTCTGTACTATATTGTAGCAATTCTTTCTACGTCTACTCCACATTTTTACATCTACATATTCCGCAAGTCATGATGTGGAGCGTGCCGTAGGGTACTCTTACCACTACTAATCATTTCCTTTCCCATTCCACTCGCAAATGCAGTGGAGAAAAACGACTATATGTATTACTCCGTACGAGCCCTAATTTCTCTAAATTTATCTTCATGGTCCTTACACGAAATGTACGTTGCGAACAGTAGAACCGTTCTGCAGTCAGCCTCAAATGCCGATGCTATAATTTTCTCAATCGTGTTCCTCGAAAAGATCGTCGCCTTCCCTGCAGTGATTCCCATTTGAATTCCCCAAGCATCTCCGTAAATACTTGCACACTTTTTGAACCTACCAGTAACAAGTCTAGCAGCCCGCCTCTGAATTGCTTTGAAGTCTTCCTTTAATCCGACGTTTCATCTTGCTATGTTACTTGGCTGTGACATATCACGCGAAAGTTACTTTCGTCCTCAATTTTTGAACACCACGGTATCTACGCTATTCTGTTAACAAATGGAAGTCCTATCAGCTATCGTTTAAATTATTGCAGAGCTTTTAAAACATCATGCTTTTTACAGCCCTTTAAGGAGACGTGCAATGAATCAGAAATGGAGAAGTCACCTACAGTGCGTCTTCTGTTGCCGTGGAAGTTGAAATTATTACAGAACTTAGGAGACCTCTAACGAATCAGAAATGGAGAATTCACCTACAGTGCGCCTTCTGTTGCCGTGGAAGACGACATTATTACAGAACTTAGGATATGAGTAACGAATCATAAATGGAGAAGTCACCTACAGTGCGTCTTCTGTTGTCGTGGAAGATGACATTATTACAGAACTTAGGAGACATATAACGAAACAGAAATGGAGAGGTTCCTTACAGTGCGTCTTCTGTTGCCGTGGAAGATGACATTATTACAGAACTTAGGAGACCTGTAACAAATCAGAAATGAGAAAGTCACCTACAGTGCGTCTTCTGTTGCCGTGGAAGATGACATTATTACAGCATTTAGGGCAGATAAGGCTCTGAAATAGGACTTCTGTGTAAACGCCAACTTTCCTGTAGTCACCATTTCGTCTCTAGAAACGACATCTGAAGACACGAGGCATAAATTCATGCCCGAGACAAGACACAGAATCCATTTATTGTTGTATTAGTAGTAGTAGTAGTAGTAGTAGCTTTATTCACCCGTAGATCTCTTTTTACAAGGATATAGGACATGTCAAAGTATTAACAAGTTTAGACCAATTTAAAATTAGCTAATTCGTATACACATGTATTTTCAGACTTCTAGTTAGAGACAATCATTAGATTTTATTCCTGGTGTACAATACTTTTTTTACAAATGACTTATTAAATAATGTAATGCCACCCCGTTCACTCATATCTCACTATCAGTCACTGCACACGCTATACACACATTGTTTCATAACACTACACACACAAACACATACCCCCCCCCCCCCCCACACACACACACACACTAGTGATCTCTGAGCCATTTTCTGTACTGTAACGTCCCATTTGCTATCCTGAAAAACTGAGTCAGCATCCCTCCATAATGAGTGAGATGTTGAGCTCAGAAAGAGGAAGAGGTGTTAGTATTGTGCTATGCATAGCTTGAAGGGAGAGTGTTTCCAGAAAGGAAAAAAAGAAGGAATAAATCATAAAGTGAAGGTGTTACGTAGAATGTTGGATGTTTTATAATCATTATTTTTATTATTTATTTGTATAACATTTTTATCAAACCCCTACTCTGTTTTATCTAAGTAATCCTTCAATGTATAAAGTGTATTGCATAACAGGTACTTTTTAGCTGCCCTTTTGAATAAGTATATTTTTACAATTTCTTTAATCTCTTTTGGTAATTTATTGTACAGTTTTATTCCTTGATAGAAAATGCTGTTTTGAGTTTTATGTTCATTTTTTCTTGGTAAGTGTAAGTTGAGTCTATCTCTTGTTGCATGGTCATGGACAGAGCCTACGGTTACCAGTTCCAAAAGAAACTGCCGACTGCCAGTCGAAACCAAGGTCGGTCAGAGAATCAGATAATATAGGCCTCAGAGCCCAAATTTGGTGATCTCTCGTCTAACGAACAGCCGAATATATGGGAATACTTTTAAAGATCGCTCGATGGAATCGGGTAGTGACCTTTGCGGAGTCCTGAAAATCAATGAAATAGTTCAAGAACAGGATATTTGGTGTAGTTTTCAAACGCACTTCGACATTCACAATAGGATTCAGTTTGTCACTGATTTTCGGCACAATAAATTAAAACGTCCTCATTCTTTTCCAGCCAGTTAACAAGCATGATGGTGAGAGAAGCTGGTATGAGCCGTGGCGAGACCATTATTTCATCAAATTTCACAACCAGTGAAAGTAAAGAAGTTTGCTTTGTGGACAGAAGTCAATGATAGTCTCGCACCAATACATGAGCTTGGGAGGTATTTAAGCCAAAACTGAAAAAATGGACGACAGTGCGACTTCTTACTGGAAAAAACAATAGGCAATATTTTCCGATTCTTTTAGAAGATCACCAGAAAAAGCATCCAGTTCGGCTGGTGAAAGAAAATTTAGTTTCACCAGTTTCATTCTCAAAGCAAGACTGTCACTCTTACCCAGACAGTGTCGAAGTTCACGTTTTGTTCATAGTAACTCTAGAAATGAGCGAAAAAGTGTACTGAAACTATTTTTTTGCACATTAAGTTTCGTTTTCTGTTCTTTATACATGAGAAAAAGTTTTCGTCTATTGTTCATGGTAGTTGTATATGTTAAATTTACCTAAATTACAATGAGGTGATAAAAATCATGGGATACCTCCTAATATCGTGTCGGACTTCCTTTTACTCCGTATGCTGCAACAACTCCACGTGGCATGGATTCTACAAGTCGTTGGAAGCCCCTGCAGAAATATTGAGAGTGTTGCGGTGCAGAATTTTATGCACGAACTGACCTCTCGATTATCTCCCACAAATGTTCGATGGGACTCATGTCGGATCATCTCCGATCTGAGTGGCCAAATCAGTCACTCGAGTTTTCTAGAACGTTCTTCGAACCAATCGCGAACAATTGTGACCCTGTGACATGGCTCATGGTCATCCATCAAAATTCCATCGTTGTTTCGGAGCATGAAATCCACAAATGGCTGCAAATGACCTCCAAGTAGCCTAACATAACGATTTACAATCATTGATCGGTTCAGTTGGACCAGAGGACCCAGTCCATTCCACGTAAACACAGCCCACGCCAGTATGGAGCCGCCACCAGCTTCCACAGTGCCTTATTGACAACTTGGGTCCATAGCTTCGTGATATCTGTGCCTCACTCGAACCTTATCGTCAACTGTTACCAACTGAAATCGGGACTCATCTGACTAGGCCACGCTTTTCCAGTCGTCTAGACTCCAACCGATATGGTCACGAGCCCAGGAGAGGCACTGCAGGCGACGACATGTTGTTAGTAAAGACACTCGCGTCAGCCGTCTGCTGAAACAGCCCATTAGTGCCAAATTTCGTCACACTGTCCTAACTGAACATTCGTCGTACGCCCCACATTGATTTCTGTGGTTATTTCACGCAGTGTTGCTTGTCTGTTAGCACTGACAACTCCATGCAAATGCTGCTGTTCTCGGTCGTTAAGTGGAGGCCGTCAGCCACTGCACTGTCTGCTGTGAGAAGTAATGCCTGAAATCTGGCATTCTCGGCACACCCTTGACACTGTGGACCTCGGAATATTGAATTTCCTAACGATTTCCGAAATGGAATGTTCCATCTGTCTAGCTCCAGCTACCATTCGGCGTTCAAAGTCTGTTAAGTCACGTCGTGCGGCCATAATCACGTCGGAAACCTTTTGCACATGAACCACCTTAAGGCGCGTTTATATTGAGCTCAGAACATGTTTTTGTTCGGAACATTGTGTGCAACTTGTTCCCTCAACATGTTGGCAACATTATTCGTTGTTCGCATTCCCGTTAAACCAGCGACCAACATTTCTACGTATTCGCATAGTCTGCTGCGGTGAACTGATAGGTTACTTTGTGTATTCACATCAAGAGATACGCTATGTCAAGTGAAGAGGAAGAGTTAATGACATTTGGTGCTGCATGAATAATACTTAACGAAATAAACAGACGAAGGAAACGATGTAGTCGTCGTCGGTGGACCAAAACATACTATAGAGAACGTGGCGGGAATGACATGCTGTGTGAGCTGAATTTGGAAGACGGTTCTGGCTTTCGCAACTTCAGTAGGATGTCGCCGTCAGATTTTGAAATTGTGTTGAATATTATAGGACCAGTTGTTCCAAAGAAAGTCACAAATTTCAGAAAAGCAATCCCTGTGAACCAAAGACTTGCTGTTACTCTTCGTTTTCTGGCATCAGGAGACCCCTACCAAAGCCATCCATATCTCAAATAGTTCCAAATAGTTCCATATCATCCAAGAAACGTAGATATTTAAATCCGAACCACTTCGTTTCGTGAAGTCTGTCAGTACCACATCCAGATTTTTTACTTTCCTCTATTTTTCGTTTCTCTCGTCGGTACTGAGACAAGAGAGATTTAATTTTTTTTCCACGTCACTGCTGTTGGTGCCAAGCGCCGCAGCAACCTTTTGTAATGAATCATGTTTGATTTTAGTATTTTTGTAACCTGCGCAACGTACATTCCACAGGCACTCCTCTGCCTCTTAGAGCGACATCAGCCGGAAAATTTTGTCTCGTGACCACTCCATTTCAAATAAAAATGAAGGGACATAAAATAAACGCACCACTACACTCCAGCAAAACAAACACCAAAACACTCACTCAGAGCAAACGAACACTAACGCTGCGTATCGGAATTTAGTGGTAGCAGGCCACGAAAAATGTTTCTTTGATCTCTACCGACACAGCCGTGGAACACTGATTTTATATTGCGAACATGTTGCGAACATCGGTAGTCCATTACCAGCCACGAACAATGTTGCGAACAATGTTGTGAACAATGTTGCGAACTCAGTGTAAACGCGCCTTAAGAACAAATGACAGCTTCGCCAATGCACCGCCCTTTTACACTTCATCTGCATATAAGCGCATAGCTATCCCATGACTTTTGTCGCCTCAGTGTATTTTTCAAATTACTTTTTATTTACTGAAGCTAAATAAAAGTCGATTTAACTCCAAATTACGTTGAGTAACATTTGCTATGTTTCAAACTCAGGTCATCCGATTCCAAACTTATTATTAGGGAAAATAAATCAGTGACGCAGGGCGCGCTTGCCTTGCCTGACACAGCCCGCCTGGTGCCGTGGAGTGAGGCTGTGGCAGCAGTGCTGGCAAACCACGTGGGCCACTGCAACAGCCTAGCCATGCCTAATAATCACCACTGTTTCGCCTGCTTATTCGTTTACTGATATCAACACGGCTTTACAATTAAGTTAAAGGTACACATTTCAAAAATTCGTTTTCCTTTGATGCAATTCGAAACACTGAATAACAGAAAGACCAAGGTCGCATAACTTGCAACAATAACGTGAATCCTTTATCACTTATTTCGCCTCCGATCAATGCAACCCGAACAAACAAGACAACAAACGCAAAATACATGGTGTAACTACACTCCTGGAAATTGAAATAAGAACACCGTGAATTCATTGTCCCAGGAAGGGGAAACTTTATTGACACATTCCTGGGGTCAGATACATCACATGATCACACTGACAGAACCACAGGCACATAGACACAGGCAACAGAGCATGCACAATGTCGGCACTAGTACAGTGTATATCCACCTTTCGCAGCAATGCAGGCTGCTATTCTCCCATGGAGACGATCGTAGAGATGCTGGATGTAGTCCTGTGGAACGGCTTGCCATGCCATTTCCACCTGGCGCCTCAGTTGGACCAGCGTTCGTGCTGGACGTGCAGACCGCGTGAGACGACGCTTCATCCAGTCCCAAACATGCTCAATGGGGGACAGATCCGGAGATCTTGCTGGCCAGGGTAGTTGACTTACACCTTCTAGAGCACGTTGGGTGGCACGGGATACATGCGGACGTGCATTGTCCTGTTGGAACAGCAAGTTCCCTTGCCGGTCTAGGAATGGTAGAACGATGGGTTCGATGACGGTTTGGATGTACCGTTCACTATTCAGTGTCCCCTCGACGATCACCAGTGGTGTACGGCCAGTGTAGGAGATCGCTCCCCACACCATGATGCCGGGTGTTGGCCCTGTGTGCCTCGGTTGTATGCAGTCCTGATTGTGGCGCTCACCTACACGGCGCCAAACACGCATACGACCATCATTGGCACCAAGGCAGAAGCGACTCTCATCGCTGAAGACGACACGTCTCCATTCGTCCCTCCATTCACGCCTGTCGCGACACCACTGGAGGCGGGCTGCACGATGTTGGGGCGTGAGCGGAAGACGCCCTAACGGTGTGCGGGACCGTAGCCCAGCTTCATGGAGACGGTTGCGAATGGTCCTCGCCGATACCCCAGGAGCAACAGTGTCCCTAATTTGCTGGGAAGTGGCGGTGCGGTCCCCTACGGCACTGCGTAGGATCCTACGGTCTTGGCGTGCATCCGTGCGTCGCTGCGGTCCGGTCCCAGGTCGACGGGCACGTGCACCTTCCGCCGACCACTGGCGACAACATCGATGTACTGTGGAGACCTCACGCCCCACGTGTTGAGCAATTCGGCGGTACGTCCACCCGGCCTCCCGCATGCCCACTATACGCCCTCGCTCAAAGTCCGTCAACTGCACATACGGTTCACGTCCACGCTGTCGCGGCATGCTACCAGTGTTAAAGACTGCGATGGAGCTCCGTATGCCACGGCAAACTGGCTGACACTGACGGCGGCGGTGCACAAATGCTGCGCAGCTAGCGCCATTCGACGGCCAACACCGCGGTTCCTGGTGTGTCCGCTGTGCCGTGCGTGTGATCATTGCTTGTACAGCCCTCTCGCAGTGTCCGGAGCAAGTATGGTGGGTCTGACACACCGGTGTCAATGTGTTCTTTTTTCCATTTCCAGGAGTGTAAAAGCTATGGCCAAACTTTCAGGAAACATTCCTCACACATAGAGGAATAAAATGTGTAATAAGGATATGAGTCTGAGAAGGATTTATTTCCTTGTCAGAGCTCATTTTCTGCTTGACTTCATAATCACATTAATCATGGGAAACACATAGAGACGGAACGCATCAGCATTACATGAAACGTTTTCTTACATGAAATGTTCAAAATATTTACGTTTGGTTAGAACGTACGGTAAGCTGTAATTCTTAGGTTCACCGCCAGTGTTTGTTGTTCCAATTGAATAAGATAGTGTTGACGTGTGACCCACGCTACAGCTCTACTAGCATGGAGACTGTTCAAGAACCTAGCATCAGCTGCTTAGCGTTCATCATGGACTTGGTTTCCGGTACAGTGCAGTTGATTGTAGTCAAATACAGAGTTGGCAGATACCCATTTGCTGTACGGAGTTGTGGATGGCGCTCATTGTTTGTATCGGGAGAGAGTTCCACAATGACAGTGCCCCAACAGGAGGACGTTTCAAGCAATTGATCGTCGTCTTAAGGAGCATGGGACGTTTAAATCTACCACTCGTGATTGTGAGAGGAACTTCTTCGTGCTTTTGACGACAACCCTAGCATCAGCGTAAGACAATTAGGCTGCAACAAGTAATGTTCACCACATGACTGTCTGCAGAATGCTGCGTGAGAACATGCTGTATCTGTACTGTGTACACCCTGTGGATGCACTATTAGCAGCTGATTTTTCCCGCACAGACACACTTATGTGGATCGTTCATTCAACGATGTATCAGCCCTCACTTGGATGCAAATGTGCTCTTCACGGATGGGGACTCGTTTCAAAGTAGATGGTTAATGTGTTGAAGAGTTGTAGAAACCGAGCTGTAACATAGGAATAAAGCGTTTTCGGACCCATGTCCACATAACGTATATTCTTTCCCCATGTGTGAGAAATGTTTCCTGACAGTGTGGCCATAACTTTCTGTTAACCTATATATTTCTCACTTCAGCTGCATTTCCTCGCTTTCCACAGTGAAAATGGCTCAGTCAGATAGTCGAGAACAAGAAACAGCTGTCTCTCTGAGTTAGGTCGTACAGAATTGTTGCTTAGTACAGTCCATTCCGAATCTCCTCATGATTGCCTTTCATACATCTCAACTCTCTTTCCGTTTTAGTGGCCTCCGGCCCTTTCCCATTTCTTCTTCTTCTTCTTCCTCCTCGTTTGCCCTCTCTCTTCCCTTTTTCTTTGGCATGTCTCATTCCTTTTCTGCCTGTCATACAAGTGCGCCCCCACATAAGCGGTGTCCAGGGTACGCTTACGGTACACGCCTTGGATACTATTCCCAAGTCACGCCACTGATTAGTTATATACGTCTACAACTAAACTATTGTTGTAAATCCATAAAAATACTTTTGGCAAAGGTCACAACATTTTTTCATGGTGTTTCATCAGCTAAGTAGGAGTATGTACCATCTTGCTTGCAATTCCTGAGAGTAGGTAGACCCAAAATAATTTCTCATCTAAACCCCATAGTTCTGTCTAATAGAGACTGGAGATGACACAATACAGATACATTCATAATTAGATATGAACTGATACAAGTGCATCTCTTTTGCAATTCTGAATTTGCCTGTAGCTGCTGCTTGCTGCTCTGAGGTACATAATATCCGTATACAAACTCGGTGTAGACCAATTATTACAATGGCATCGTTGGAGAAGCTACGTTAACGCACTGATTTTAGTTAGTACAAGTGGAGGTTGGTATTTTTTGGATGAAGAAATATTTTGACTAGTACACTACATGATAGACTATGTCTGAGTTTCTGGTGCAAAATTGGCGAATTTGGGAATTGCATATCCCCACCCGCAGATATATTTTTTGTATTTATACACCTATCACAGTAATAGCAGCGGTAGAGGATTAATTTCAGAAGATGGTAACTTTTTACATGGTGAAATGTTTTGGTTATTAAGGAACAGTAGTGACTCTGTCTGAGCTTTTGACGTAATTTTGACGAATATGGCAAATGTCTTATCTTCACTTTTGCTGACAGAAATCAGTAAAGTATCTTAAAAATCTTTTCTAGTCATTGTAAACGTCGCCCTTCATTTGCAACGGAAATGGAAATGTAACTCACCCACGAAGGAAATGGTTTATAAGGCTTTTGTTCGCCCGAGTCTTGAGTATTGTTCATCTATCTGGGATCCCTATCAGGTAGTACTGATAGAAGAGAAGATCCAACGAAGAGCGGCGCGTTTCGTCACGGGATCGTTTAGCTGGCGAGAGAGCTTTACGGAGATGCTAAACAAACTCCACTGGCAGACGTTACAAGAGAGACGTTGTGCGTCACGGAGAGATTTACTACTGAAATTTCGGGACAGAACTTTACAGGAGTAGTCGGACAACATATTACTTCCTCGCGTATTGACCACGAGGAGGAAATTCGAGAAATTAGAGCCAATACAGATGGTTACCGACAATCATTCTTCCCACGCACTATTCGCGAGTGGAACAGGGTTGGAGGGATCAAATAGTGGTACCGAAAGTACCCTCCGCCACACACCATTAGGTGGTTTGCGGAGTATGATGTAGATGTTTACATTACCAGTACTACAATACCTAGCATGAACAAATGTTTTTTCCAGCAGGTGAATCCTAACTTGAAGTGTAAACTGTAAACAGCGACCATTCCTATAATGAAAAAGAAGTAAATGATGGAAAACCAGTACGACCAACCGAGTAATGTTAATATGTATTGCATTATGTTCTCCTATAACATCTGTGTATTAACACGTTAGGTACCGTTTTGTCAAGTGGGTAAAGTAACCAAAGGTCCTTTACGGTTGGCAGCAGCCTAAACAGTTGAGGGATTCATAAAACTACGAGGAAATTTGAAAGTAAGAACAGCACGAAGCTTCGGAGAGTATTTAATTAGGGTATTCTACTATGTTTCATCAATGATCTGTTGTGCGCGGGCTTATCCAGAGCGCTTGAGGGTAAGCATTCAAGTGGTAACAAAGGACAACGTGAAATTTATGCGACGATGCATGTGTACACGATATTATAATAATGCTAGATTTGTTAGCAAAATGGCACATTCTTGTAATAAGTGCATGATTAATGGTAGAAGAACTGTTACGTATTCTCAAGATATAAATAATATTACAATTTATAGGATGTATCTATAACGCTTTTGTGCATCTGCAAGGCTATTAAAATAGCTTCTAGCATACCGGTACTTAATTCGTGCATAATTTTCGTGTGGTAAATTTCTCATGCAGAAAGTCATAGGAGCTACGGTACCGTGCTCTGGCGTCGTGCGGCAAAAAAGTGATACCGGCAGCCTGTGACTGATTATTGCACGTTCTTAATTGTCATGCAGGTATGAAATAAGTTGTACGCAAATCGTTCCATAAATAAATGGAATTGTTCGGAAGTTCTCTGAAGAATACTTACCGGTAATGGGAGTTGTTTCGTAACCAAAGAGGAAATTATATTTTTGCCTGTGATATTAATTTGTAAACTCTTAATGAAATTCGGAAATATTGCTACGTGTATATTACTAAGATAAACTATTTTTTATTACTATTGGGTAGTAGTTGAATTTCTCGATTCCTTAAACAAGTCTGTGGGCCATCCTTTTCAGACTGTGCTATAGCGCTGTCTATTATTACCTCGACATTGATGTGTCCCTCGATTCTACTCTTCCTCTTTTCATAGTATAACTCGTTCTTGTTGGTCGTCCTAGTGCTAATATGAAGCCATGGAACCCAGTCAGAAAATGTTAGCTTTAAAAGTTAATTCAGTCCCATATGTATGCCACTGAAGAGATCAGTAACGATCACAGCTTTACTGCCCTGTAACGTGTTGGCTTTGTATAGCCGTTGCTGTTATCACTGCAGTACTATGGTCGTCCGATATTGTGTTTAGCCTCATGACTCCAAATTCGCCCATCGACAAAGAACTGTAGGGCAAAATGGGACCAATTCAGCTCGAGGAGTGCTTCTGAAATCTGTTATAGTTCCACCAAGTTGACTTCACTGTTGAAGGAGACTTCAGGTTAGGGAGAAATGTAAGCCCATACTGAAAAACTAGCCTTGAAGACTGATAGTCTGAAAACAAACTGTGGCTGCTGAGCCACTTGTTCATCATGGTTCTCCTGGGAGAAGCTTTGTTGACTTGTGAACAAGCCAATTATAGAGAAATTCAACTTTTACATATTGAGAGCGCCCTTGATTCCAAAATATAATATTCTGAGTCTCTAACCATAGTGCATGAGTGCTGCTTCTCATCATTATGAACCCTCAACCTACCATGTAGAGTTTTTTGATCCTAACACACAATAAATTATTCCCAACCTGTTTTTCTGTACACCTACAGCACTGCTCTATTGTGCATGGGTCAATTCTCTGAGAAGGGCACACACATGTTAACAGATTATGTAAGTATCAAATGTACAACCAAATAAATGACAGGAAAATCAGGCTTTTCTCTTGTGACAGAGCTACCATTAACACATGGTGCATCTAGGTGGTATGTGACTGCCTCTCTGGATTACTAGATTTTACTGTCATTCCAGAGTGCCTGATACAACTATTCTTTTTTATAAGTTCTCATGAAGATAGAATTTCTTGTCAACTCAGGTTTTACTTTCGTTCTTGAGTGCTCCTTTGTCATTCTGGTGTGTGTGTGTGTTTGAGAGAGAGAGAGAGGGGGGGGGGGGTTAACTAGTTATCAAACTTATGTACTTCCACCCGCTGTGGTTTACTAATTTTGTCACATAGTTTAATGCTTATATTAAGATAGATGTTACTGACCAAAGGCATGATTTTAAGTTCTGGGTTCTCCATTGATTTTATCACTCAGGAAGATTAGTTTTTATTTTTCTGGCTTGGTCAAAGCAAATTACAAATGCTAATAGCTGTAGTTTTGTGCATCTCACATAGCATGAGATGTAAATTCGCACAATTAATTTCCACTGTTCTTTCAGATATCCTAATATTAATAGTCTCCATTTTCTACTGATTTCGCCGATGAGATGGGAACTTTAACTCTCTTCTTCCTCTACAGTTCTCTTTTCTCTACCATTCCTTCACCTAACTAAGAGTGTCCCTCCCATTATTCATAACATCTCCCTCAGTATTAGTCTCACACTCACTGTTTATAAATGAGCCCTCCTTTACTCTTGATACAGCTACCTTTTCACACTTGCTATCCAGTTCCCAATATCTGTAACATCTCTGCTACCCTCTGTTTCAGTTATTTCAACTTCTGACTGTGCCTTTTGACCATCCTATATTTTCCAGTCATGTGAACCATCTTCCTCTGCATACAAAACATACTTTCTGCCCTCTCAGATGCTTTGCTTCTCATTCTTCGGCTTCCTCTCACAATTTCATTTCAAAATATCATTTTAGTTTCATTGCCTCCCTCTCTTGCCTTTAGTTGTCCCTTCTGTCTTCACACACATGTTATACCCCATTATGTGTCTTACATTGTGACTGCATCTGCCCTTTAGCTCTGTCCTTTTCCCTACCATCAGCCCAGTTACCTCTCCATCTTCCAATAAGTTATCCTGTACCTCAGTCATCACTACATTTGTTTGTTTAGCCTTTAACCTTTCTTTCCACCAATTAGAGTTTTATTCAGTTTTCTTTAATACAATTTTTAAAAATTATCTGTTGTCTCTTTCTATTTCAAGCAAAACGGATTACATTTTTCTGTCCAGTGGTGATTCAGTCTTAGAAAGCAGTTCCCATGTAGGTTAATAAGCTTTAAATATTTAAATCAGGGATTACTGTTTCTGATATTGTCTGTTTAGTTATAAATAATAATTATATTAATTGATAATTATCTGACTTATCTTCCTTCTTGTTCATTATGTAAGTACATTTCAGTCAGTTGTACAGCATGTTTGGGACTGGGAGAAGGAGAGAAGGTCTCCCAAACTCAGTGATGCAGGACTTGTTAAAGACCTTCTCTCCTTCTCCCGGTTGCTACAGTGGAAATACTTTTCCACCAACGATCCTACCAATCAGACTGAACCAAAGGCCGATGTTGAACCCTGCCCGACTCAGTTCACTCCTCCATCCAACTGTGATCCATCCCCACTGTCCCCAAAATCACCCCCTGTTAATTTTCCAGAATATCTTAACCTCGAGCCTTGCCTCACCATCATTCCCCAAATTACTCAACATGCAAATTAACCTTACATCCACAGAAATAACTGTAGTCCACCATTTAAGAATTGATCCTGACTGTATAATCCCACCTCTCGACAAAGGCTCAACCACTGTTGTGCAGATACTGATTTTATAGAATATGTAAAAAGGTATAGGAATATACACTCCTGGAAATTGAAATAAGAACACCGTGAATTCATTGTCCCAGGAAGGGGAAACTTTATTGACACATTCCTGGGGTCAGATACATCACATGATCACACTGACAGAACCACAGGCACATAGACACAGGCAACAGAGCATGCACAATGTCGGCACTAGTACAGTGTATATCCACCTTTCGCAGCAATGCAGGCTGCTATTCCCCCATGGAGACGATCGTAGAGATGCTGGATGTAGTCCTGTGGAACGGCTTGCCATGCCATTTCCACCTGGCGCCTCAGCTGGACCAGCGTTCGTGCTGGACGTGCAGACCGCGTGAGACGACGCTTCATCCAGTCCCAAACATGCTCAATGGGGGACAGATCCGGAGATCTTGCTGGCCAGGGTAGTTGACTTACACCTTCTAGAGCACGTTGGGTGGCACGGGATACATGCGGACGTGCATTGTCCTGTTGGAACAGCAAGTTCCCTTGCCGGTCTAGGAATGGTAGAACGATGGGTTCGATGACGGTTTGGATGTACCGTTCACTATTCAGTGTCCCCTCGACGATCACCAGTGGTGTACGGCCAGTGTAGGAGATCGCTCCCCACACCATGATGCCGGGTGTTGGCCCTGTGTGCCTCGGTTGTATGCAGTCCTGATTGTGGCGCTCACCTGCACGGCGCCAAACACGCATACGACCATCATTGGCACCAAGGCAGAAGCGACTCTCATCGCTGAAGACGACACGTCTCCATTCGTCCCTCCATTCATGCCTGTCGCGACACCACTGGAGGCGGGCTGCACGATGTTGGGGCGTGAGCGGAAGACGCCCTAACGGTGTGCGGGACCGTAGCCCAGCTTCATGGAGACGGTTGCGAATGGTCCTCGCCGATACCCCAGGAGCAACAGTGTCCCTAATTTGCTGGGAAGTGGCGGTGCGGTCCCCTACGGCACTGCGTAGGATCCTACGGTCTTGGCGTGCATCCGTGCGTCGCTGCGGTCCGGTCCCAGGTCGACGGGCACGTGCACCTTCCGCCGACCACTGGCGACAACATCGATGTACTGTGGAGACCTCACGCCCCACGTGTTGAGCAATTCGGCGGTACGTCCACCCGGCCTCCCGCATGCCCACTATACGCCCTCACTCAAAGTCCGTCAACTGCACATACGGTTCACGTCCACGCTGTCGCGGCATGCTACCAGTGTTAAAGACTGCGATGGAGCTCCATATGCCACGGCAAACTGGCTGACACTGACGGCAGTGGTGCACAAATGCTGCGCAGCTAACGCCATTCGACGGCCAACACCGCGGTTCTTGGTGTGTCCGCTGTGCCGTGCGTGTGATCATTGCTTGTACAGCCCTCTCGCAGTGTCCGGAGCAAGTATGGTGGGTCTGACACACCGGTGTCAATGTGTTCTTTTTTCCATTTCCAGGAGTGTATACCGCGGAGTAATTGCAAATGCAAAGTTACTAAGCAATGACAGAGAAATAAAACAGTCCAGAAATAAATCTAAAATAGCATGGGAAATTGTGAGAAAAGAAACCGGGGTACCTATCAAAGATAAGGAAATTATTCTAAAATATGAGGAGAATAATATGGTAGATAAATATGCCTAATTATATAAATAATTACTTTTTAAATATACCTCAGACATTAAGAAGGAATTTTGGGGAGCAGGTTAAGAGAGCAGCACCCAAGGCAGCCAGCAGTATCATGGCACTCCCCACAAACAAAAAGGAAGTTTTAAAAGTGATTAAAAGTCTGAAGTCCAAGATGTCAGCTGGAGTAGGTGAGGTGCCAATAACACTAGTAAAGAAAACAGCAGATCAAATAGCAAAACCATTGGTGCACATAGCCAACTTGTCAATGGTTGAGAGTGTGTTTCCACAGAAACTGAAAATTTCTAAAGTCGTTCCCCTGTTGAAAAAGGGTGATAAGCTTAAAATAGAAAACTACAGACCTGTCTCACTTCTCCCAACATTCTCTGAGATTTTAGAGATACTAATGAAATACAGAGTCACACATTATCTTAATATCCACAAACAGTAATCAGCATGGATTTCAAGCTGGGAGAAGTATCGAAACAGCTGTACTGGAATACACAAAAGAAATAATCAGTAAATTGAAAGAGGGAAAAAGTGTAGTTGTGATAAATCTAAATCTGTCAAAAGCCTTTTACACTGTCGACCACAGCATACTTTTGCAAAAGCTGGAAGCTATAGGTATCAAAGGACTGGTAAAAAAGTGGCTTGAGTTGTATCTGGTAAAGAGGCAGGTGGTTGTGATTACAGCACAAAATATTAACTAATAAGTTAAACTAAGATCAGATCCAAGGGAGGTCACAGTAGGAGTATCCCAAGGAAGTGTATTAGGCCCCTTGCTGTTCCTCAGTAACGTTAATGATATTCAGGTGTCAGAGAGAAAAGTTAGAATAATGCTATTTTCTGATGATACTAGTTTAATAGTTAGTGATATGAAGCAGTCATTGCACAGTACTGTGGACCATGTCCTACAAGATATACAAAAGTGATTTAGTGCAAACAAGCTAACACTGAATGGAAAAAAAAAAAAAAACCTAATTATGTGCAATATGGAAAAATAAGTGAACATGACGATCTAAATCCCACCATGGAGGGCAAACAACTTTAAGGAGTACAGTGTGCAAAATTCCCGGGTATGCACATTGATGAGAAGATAAACTGGAAGGACCATGTGGTGAGCTTAGCACTAAAACTAAATTCAGCATGACAAACTGCCTATTGGCTTCCGTCTCGGGTTCTTCGGCCGACGTTCATCTAATGATTTTTCTGACGTTTCGCCAGCACGAGTGGCTGGCATTGTCAAAGCTTCACCCTCCATTGCCGGTGGTGAACTGGAGGCGAGCTCGCGGCCGCAGACTATATGTACCTGGCGCGCCAACGTCCGAGGGCTTCTCCACGGTGGAGAAGCCCTCGGACGTTGGCGCGCCAGGTACATATAGTCTGCGGCCGCGAGCTCGCCTCCAGTTCACCACCGGCAATGGAGGGTGAAGCTTTGACAATGCCAGCCACTCGTGCTGGCGAAACGTCAGAAAAATCATTAGATGAACGTCGGCCGAAGAACCCGAGACGGAAGCCAATAGGCAGTTTGTCAACAAGTGGCCACGAAAGCCTCAACAATTTTGTAAATTCAGCATGTTTTGTACTTAGAATAATTTCAAGAGTTTGTAGTAATGACTGTACCAGATTAGTATATTTTGGCCATTTTCAGTCCATTGCATCCTATGCAATAGTATTCTGGGGAAAAACAAATTGTTGTCTAAATGAGATTTTCAAATTACAAAGACGCGCTATTCGGATAATGACCCAGAGCCCACCTCAGACACATTGTAGGCCCCTTTTTAAGGCATTGAAAATTTTAACAATTTATTATACATTCTGAAATGTCTGTTGGTGATCAAAAGAAATCAGGACAAAATGAAAACCAATACAGACTACCATAATTACAATACATGGCAATGTAAAGATCTCCACTTACAAGCTGTAACAAGGACCCGAAGTCAGAAACATGTATGTAATCAAGGCATCAAACTTTTTAATGCACTACCAAAACATATGAAAGAGCTGTAAAATAAGGATAAATTTAAAACTGTTACAAAGAATCACATGCTTGACAAATGTTATTACTGTGTAAGTGAATTTATATGTTCAATTGTATTAGAATATAAAGAACCACATGCTTGACAAATGTTATTACAGCATAAGTGAATATGTCTGCATAAGAATATATGTTTAAATTAATGCGACAAATGAAATTATATTTAATGAATATGTCTGTCAACCACATAAGAAGATTAAGAACCACATGCTTAACAAAAGTCAATGCAGTATAAGTGAATAGCTCTGCTCCACTGTATAAGAATATATGATATCATAAATGTAACAAATGAAATCACAACATCAAGGAATAGGTCTGTCAAGCACATAAGAAATTATGTTAGAAAAACACTTATTAGTTGTATATTGCATTAAACATAAGATAGATTCATATGAATTCAGCATAGAAAAAATTTTTGTAAAGATATTATATAGTTGTTGAAATGTATCCTGACAAATCCTATATCACAAATGTGATCATTGGGATGATAATAAATAAATAAATAAAATTGCAAGGAATACCTGGCAAAAGCACCCCTCCACTTGTCAGATACATCCACCTTCATACCTTGCCACAATGATCCCATTCCAGAAGTCCAGGAGGATCTTCTCCAGTCACTCCTCAAATCCTTAGGCTCATCCCAGAAACTCTCACCAGAATCCATCACTCTGCTCCCCCCTACCGCTCCCCACACCCCTACCTTCTACACGCTTACTAAACTCCATAAACCCAACCACCCAGGATGTTCCCTGTACCCCCACTGAGAGAATTTCTGTTCTCGAAGACCAACACCTTCAACCTATTACCTTGAACCTACCCTCCTATATAAAAGATAACAACCTTTTCTTCCACCTTTTCAACCTCTTAGTCCATTAAATTTCGGGCATGCAACTGTGGAAATATAATTTCCTCCACTGATATTTCAGCCGTGTATTGTCCGACCATCCTCAGAGTGAGTCACAAGAGCCTTGTGACTCACTCTGAGGATGGCCAGATGATACACGGGTGAAATATCAGTGGAGGATATTTTATTTGCGCAGCTGCATGCCCAAAATTTAATGGACTATTTCTTCCACCGACTCTCCACAGTTCCTGTCCCTTTACCACACCATGCCCTGCTCATCACTATTGAAGCCACCTCCCTTTACACTAACATCCCTAATACCCATGGCCTTACCGCTATTGAACACTACCTTTCCTAATGTCTGATGGATTCCAAACCAACAACCTCCTTCCTAGTTGCAATGACCAACTATATCCTCACCCACAATTACTTCTCCTTTGAAGGCATTACCTACAAACAAATCCAGGGTACTGCTATGGGCACCTGTATGGCACCATCCTATACCAACCTCAAGGACCATCTAGAGGAATCCTTCCTAAACACCCAGAATCCTAAATTACTTACCTGGTTCAGATTCACTGATGACATCTTTGTGATCTGAATTGAGGTTGAGGACACACTACCCATATTCCTCCAGAACCTCAACAGCTTCTCCCCCATTTGCTGCACCTGGTCCTACTCAACCCAACAAGCCACCTTCCTAGATGTTGGCTACATCAGTACCTCTGTCCATATCAAACCTAGTAACGACCAGCACTACCTCTAATCGACAGCTGTCACCTGTTCCATACCAAGAAGTCCCTTCCATACAGCCTAGCCACCTGTGGTCATTTCCTCTGCAGTGATGAGTAGTCCCTCTTCAAATATACTAAGGGTCGCACTGAAGGCTTCACAGACCATAATCATCCTCCCATCCCTGTACAAAAACAAATTTCTCATGCCTTATCTTTCCAGTCTCCCATCACCTCCCAAAGTCTCACCATCCAATCACAGAGGAGCATTCCCCTCATAACTCAGTACCACCCAGGACTGGAGCAACTGAATTAAATTCTCCACCGGGGTTTTGACTACTTCTCATTGTGCCCTGAAATGAGAAATATCCTGCCCACTATCCTTCCCACTCCTCCCACAGTGGTATTCCTCCATCCACTGAACCTACACAATATACTCGTCCATCCCTACACAACCCCTGGTCCTGACCCCTTACCTCATGGCTCATATCCCTGTAAGACCTAGATTCAAGATCTGTCTCATATAACTATCCTCCCACCATCACCTACTCCACTCTGGTCACAAACATCACCTATCCCATCAAAGGCATGACTACCTGTGAAACCAGTCATGTGATGTACAAGCTAAGCTGCAACCATTGAGCTGCTTTCTATGTGGGCATGACAACCATGAATGGCCTCCAACAAGCTGTGGCCAAGAAACAAGTGGACCACCTTGTTGCTGAGCACACGGCCCAACACGACAGCCTTCATTTCAATGACTGCTTCACAAACTGTGGCATATGCATCCTTCCCACCAACACCAGCTTTCCTGAATTGCGCAGGTGGGAACTTTCCCTGCACTATATTCTACATTACCATAACCCTCCTGGCCTCAAGCTTCATTAGTCATTTTCCTCACCCATCCAGCCCTTTCCCTGTTTCCTCAGCCTTCATCCCACCATCACACCCAGTCTTTTTACTCCTCTCCTTTTCTGCAACCCCCCCTCCCTCCACCGCCACCTTTCCCCTGCCCTCTATCTAACCTCCTGACTGCACATAGCTGCCCTACCCTCTCTCCACCTCATCCCTGTGTGCTCCCCACCAGCACTTCACTGTCCCCCACCCCTACCCTACTATTCCCCCCCTCCCCACCCAAGCCTCCTCCTTAACCCCACCCAGTTGCCACTTCCATCATGCACTGGTGCTGCTGCTCGCAGTGTGGCTTCAGTTGCCAGAGACTGCAGTCGTGTGTGTGAGTTGTTTTTGCATGAGTTTGTGTGTCTGTCATCTATTTTTGACAAAGGCCTTGCTGGCCAAAAGCTTATTTGTGACAGTCTTTTTGTTGTGCCTATCCGCGACTCAGCATCTCTGCTATATGATGAGTAGCAAATTCCCTTTTCATAATATTTTTACATTCCATCCTGGACTTTTCTTATGTTTTCGTTTGATTTTTATGCTGATAACTTGTTAATAGTTGTCTCATCTAGTCAAGTTCAATTTCATAATCTCTAAGTGATTTCTGAGTTCCAGTAAGTCTCTCTAGACCATTTTTGATATCACTTGAAATTTCTACATAGTTATCATAATGAAAACTTGGTGTCTTTTTATAATAAAAAATACCTACTCAGACATTTGTCATAAGTAGCTTTTGAAGAGGACTGTTTTGGAAATCATTCTTCTTTTTTGTTTTAATTGATTGTGTGTTAGTGGTCACAAGTGCTTGAACTTCTCCATTGTGAGGTTTTATTCTCAGTAATAGATGCCATGATGTTTCTGTGAGTGGTAAGACTGCTCAGATTTCATCTTAGAGAAAAGACTCTTCAGGTGCTCCCTGCTTATTGCTGGGCTTTTGGTTTGCATTCCTCCAGTAGCCCCATAAAAATTAATTTATCATTTGGAATTAATTGTTAAGAAGTAGGAGTGACGTGGTCATGATGGTTCCAATATTTTTAGAGAACTACACATTGCAGTTTTCAAAGTGCTCATATTTTGAATACAATCACACTTTGTGGAGGCAGTCTATGACCTCATAAAAGGTAGCAGTTAGAGCCTATTTCCCCCCATTCTAGGAGGATTTTGAAGTTACTCAGCTCGAAAGCTACAAATCAAGTTAATCATGAGGGTATTAATTTGGCAACAGGTACTTTCCAAACGAGCCTTGGACATGCCATTTATGTTAAATCACTGTGGCAGCAGATCCTCACATAGCATAATTTGTACAGAGTGATATCTTCACACAGGCACTGCACCATTTCTCAGTCAGTAAATGGGTGAAGTTTTGTAATTCATATACAAGCAACGAGGCCATTTTGAATATAGCTGAAGCAGAAAATAATAAAATAGTATGATCTTGTCTTTTATTGTGATTTGAACTAATGCAAGGTTCCCAGGTTTGCATCATAGTGAGTTCACTAAAATGGTACAGTGTTCCAAGGTGATCATTAATATACAGTTTCTTCTAAAAATGACATGCAGTGGTACTCTTGAATTCTCAGCTATCTTTCATGAATACACCCACAAAACATTTAACAAATATATCTACCATTGGTTAACCTAGATTTTTATCCTTTCACAAAGCACTGAAGAAAGGTAAGGAACATCAGTTTTTGATATGCCACTGACATTGTAGTAACTTGAGATGAAGAACTAGCTTACCTAGAAAAGGATAGTTGAGGTGATGTCAAAGCTCTGCTTAAGGAATTAGCTTGGCATTTCCCAGAAATGATTTACAAAATCATTGGATAACTACAGAGGGGTCCAAAAAAATGTATCCACTGTTTAAAAGTCCTTAACTTGCAAACTAATTGACGGAGTTGTCTCACTTTTGGTGAAAGTGTAGCTTAAAGTCCAACTTAAAGATATAACTGTAGGCATTCAAAATGGTCACCATTAACATTCACACACAAATGATGCTGCTGAACTGCAGCATGAACAACTGACTGCAACATGTGAACAACTGACTGCAACATGTTCAGTTGGATATTTGCACATGAACGTATGATGGATTCTTGAAGTTCATTCAATGTGCGTGGCTTTTGTTGATAAATAACGTCCTTTAGTGTTCCCCACAGGTAAATGTCCAGAGGAGTTAGGTCTGGGGAATGTGGTGGATACTCCACAGCACCTCTACGGCCTATCCATCTTCCTGGTAGATTTTCATCGAGATACGCCCTAACACGATTTTGGTAGTGGGCTGGGGCACCATCTTGTTGAAAGTAAACTCTTCTGTCTCCATACAAGTCTTGGATGGCAGGTAAAATGGATGTCTGAAGCTTCTGAAGGCACTCCTCACACTGGTAACTGTGCCGTCAAAGAAGAGTGGCCCAATCAAGCCCCGGTAAGACAACCCACAGCACACATTTACTCCTGGCAAATTCACGGCTTTATCTACATGGACATTTGGATTTTCGGCAGCTCAGTAGATGCAATTTTGGCGATTTACTGTACCATTGAGTTTGAACTGTGCCTCATCAGACCACACAATCATCTCTGCAAACTCTTCATCGTTGTGCACCATGTTAGTAAATCACTCACAGTACTCCATTCTACAACCTGGGTTGTCCTCATTCATTGCATGTAGCAATCGTGGGATGTAGCACTTCCACTTTGCTGTCTGCAAAATTCGCCGAACACTTGAGTGACTCACTCCAGTTTCACGGGGACACTGTCTCACAGACTTCAGTGGTGAGTGAGTGAATTGTTGTAACATATGATGGGAGTTAGCTGGACTTGTTACTGTTACAGGTTGTCCAGATCATTGTTTGTTTGGCTTCAATTTTTTCTTGAATGCAATGAATCATTAAATGTGTCGGTGGCTGTGTTTGATACTCATTTTGCCATTACCGTTGAACCTCATTAATGTTTTCTTACTTAAAATACCACTTCAAAACTGACTTCCTTTCATCGAATGTAAGCCTTGCGCCAGCCATGTTTACTCGAGTAACTAGGTGCAACTAAGAACAAAAAACTGATTATCTGTCGACTGTCATCTGACAAAACAAAACAATGCAATACAACGCTTGTGTGGTGATTGCTGGAACTACAAACTATTACACTACCAAAGATGAAACAACTCCGTCAATTAGTTTGCTCGCAGTGAGTTTTTGAACACATTGCTCCAGAGTGTAATCCTATTGATTAAACTCTCCAGTACTCCACTTTATTAAAAATGTAATGACATTGACAGTACAGGGTACTGATGAGCCCATTGAAGGATGGGGAAGTCAGTAGTAGGCTTGTCAGGGCAACCGGTATGGCACGGCACCCTGAGTCAGGCACACGGGTTTTCTGTGGGGAACATGAGCAAATCCAGTCACACACAGGTTGGAAGCAATTGATTTATTTCTTACTTTCAGCCTACAATGGAGATCCAGTTCTCATGTCCAGTAGGCACACAGCGGGTGTTGAACCTACAGTCCTTCAGCAGAAATTTGTTGTTGTATTGTTGTCTGCACCCACCACAGCTCAGTGTGACACATGGGTGGAACAGCCTGGTGAGGTAGACATTCCCAGCTGGTTGCAAAGCTGCTTAAGTTGTTGGCATTGCAGACTGGGATGCCTGTACAGTAAGTAGGGCATGCTGGTGACCTGCCCTAGAAGCAGTGGATAACAGAAGTGATGAGAGCTAGGGAGTGAACCCAGGGTCCATGGTGTCTAGCTGGCCCTCCCTTGCTCCTTGGCCCATTGGAGCTGACACTGGACCACACAGTGAGCAGTCCCATGATGAATGATGTTCACTGCACAAGCACATGGTGGTAGAGCAACAATGCTTCTTCAAGCTCACAGCAGTAACCCACTCCACAGCAGTTGCTGATTTGTTGCCTCTTATGAGCTGGGTGACCTGGCCATTATTTATACATACTAGAGTCAGAGACACAGGCATGCAGATGCCCAGGAATCATATAGCTCCACTGTCTCAACACTGCTGGAGTGCCGGATTTTGGTAACAGTGCTGTTCACCTACTGAATGATTGTACCAACAGACCAAAGGCAGCCACGTAAGCAGAATGCTGTGTGAGCTGTTTACAGTAAGCAGTGTGATTACAGCAACAACTGCTTGCACTAGCCAATGTCGTTACATCCTTTCCCTGTTTGAAGAATTTGGTCTCTCAAATTGCACATTGTGTTTGGACCTGTATCTGTCTGGACAATGACTGTTTACTTTACACACATTCCTATTGACTGCACTTACACTTTTTTTTCAAGGTTTTGGATCCATATTTACAATGAGCACAGTTGACATTCTAGTCTGCACAATCTCCTAGGTTTTAAAGTACTAATTAGTTATTGTCTGTACACTGGTCAAATTATTAAATATTTGTAGAGACTCTGATGGCAGGTTTTTTTCCGTTATCATGTCATTTCTTCATGAGGGCCAACATTGTTGATATAAGGCTGTAGGTTGAAGGGTAGTGAAGGTGGGACTTGGGTCACCCTATACTTGTGGTAGCAAGAGGCAACATCTATCACAATAAAGATTAAGAGTACGGCTGAAGTAGAAGTCCCTAATATAAGGAGTCCTTGCTGATACTCCTTATTGCCTCACCTGTTCCAGTAGCTACTGTGTTGAAATTCAATTATTTTGAGCTGCTGTCATTTAGTTGGGTCAAGGGATGTGGGAAGTGGTGAGTCCAATGTGGAATTTAAGTATTTTAGGTTTTCATTGGCCATGATCTTGAAACAGAGATTGGGTAGGTAAATCAGGGTAGTGTTCAGTGTTGTGGTTCCCAGTATGGCTTAAATTTACAGACAGTATCTTCCCTCATTACCTCACTGCATATAGAAGAACATGGGTAGCTGCATGTGGAATTTGCACACCTTGCTGTGTCATATTTTTCCTCTCTACCACTTTCCTCTTTACCTTTGAGGAAGCTTCTGGAAACTGAATTGGAGCTCCTGGCACATCTTGGAACAGATAGACTCATGCCACATGGATGATGTTGCACATCAGGAGCTGTAATTTTGCATTGATTGGGGATGTCATCTTGAACACCTGATACCACATAATGAATTTTTTTGTTTTATCCTTAGGAATGTAAAGAGTGGGTAGCATCACCCATTATCTGACGTGGAATTTAGGCAGTTTGATTTTCCTTTTAGTGTGCTTTCTTGTTGTTCGTCAGCTTTGTTATTTGCCTTCTGTGCCTGATGCCATTGGCATTTTAACCTTTTTGGCAAAGCTATGGACTGTTGACACACCTTCCCCAGGAATGATTTACATAAGTTGAAAGTGGAAAGCATTTTCCATTTATAGACAACTCTCATGTAACTTACAGTAGCAAAATGTTGTGGACACTATGGTGACTGTTTACACAGTAACTCGCAAAGAAGCAAGATTGAGGCCAGTTAGGCACAATGAATCAGCCAATACCACTTTTACTTGTGAACTATTTGATGCCATTTCAGTCTTAAGATACATGATCCATGTCTTTAAGGAAGTCTGTAATACAATGGATCATTTTCTTCTTTTATATTTTCCTCGTTTGTTTATGAGAATGTAAACATAAGATCCCACAGGGACCATTATCCTATCACTTTAAAACAGAGAAAAATAAATAGGAACATAATTCTGAAGAGAAATAGTATCTAAAAATACTGTAATTTGCCATCATTTGAGTCACTCAAATAATTATAAATACTACATGTACCTAATAAAAATCTTGTGCCAGACTGTAATTTACTTGTCAGCAGATAAATAGCCATAAAATAAATTACAAAAATGTAGTTAACTTCACAAAAAGCAATTTCATTTGACACGATATTATATCCATAACTTAACATGTCTACTATTTACACTCACCTATATTTCCTCAAAATACACCCACTTTCATTCTTATCATCTTACCTATTGTTCATTTCTACACAGAAAAGAAAAAAGGGTATTTATACTTAATCAAGAACGTAGGACATATGGCACCCACAAGGATCTAAGGTTCTACTTGCTCAGCAGGGCATTGGCATTGGTAATACCTCCACCAATCCCACCACTGCTAACCAATGTAGTGGCCAGGATACCTGTCTGGCATAAGATGGATATAGTGCAGTAAACCTCTTCATTACCCACAAAGTTAGAGCAGATACAGTTTCACATTCCTCATCCAGTGGGCACAGCCTGGCATCTATCCACAGTGTCTTCATATTGGTTCAGTGGAGATGGACACCTGTGAGAAGAAATGCTGAGAAGAAATGCACTGTCAAGGTGTTGAGTACTACTGGCAGTGGCCCTAGGTAAAGGCTTTACTGGGTTGCACAGGCAGCTCAACAGTGTTGAGCCTCAGCCACCAAAGAGCAAGGTTGGCAATTGTCTGGAAGAGGCCATCTGACAAAGGTTCATTGTCCATTGTTGCCAAACTCTCTGCCGACCCCTTCACTGATGGTAGGCAGCTTTTTGCAGCACCCTCATGCCAAGGTAGTTTGCTGTCTGTCAGTGGTGGCATGCACAGATGGTTGATGCAATGCTGCATTGACATGTCATAACTAGAGTCTGCCAATGCATTGACACAACACGTGTTGGTGGATTACCTGTGTCATCAGCCATCAGGATGGTAAGTGTCCACACTGCGACATAGGGCACAGAGGCAGAAGGGAAATGATCATGTAGTGTAATTGCTTTTCTACTCTGCCAGAGTCAGTGAAGCAGTTCAACATTTGTGTCCAGCAGAGATTTTTAGAACAGATCAACCATGACTCTGTTCTTCAGTTTACCATGCTATCACAGATGGTATACATAAACTACTAATGATATCCTGAAGAACTCAAAATTTGAATTAAATGTGAGATAATTTTTCATCTAGTGTATTAGGTTCTGATTAATTCCTAGTATATGAACGAAATTCAGCAATAGAAATGAAATTAGATAACTTTTACGAAGAACCTCTGAGATGGTTTTGTCACATTGCACATTAAACAGTGAAATCTGAAACAGGAATGCTGTCAATGCATTGCAGGTATATGCAGTATCTGTGCATAGGTTTCTGCAAGGATGAGAAGGAGGGAAGAGGCACTTGCCCCTTCTTCAATTCTGGGGGTGTTGTTGTTGTTGTGACCTTCAGTCCTAAGACTGTTTGATGCACAAGCCTCTTTATCTCTGAATAACCACTGCAATCTGCATCCACCTGAACCTGCATGCAGTAGTCAAGCTTTGGTGTTCACATTTCTATTCAATAACTCCTTATTCACTACATGATCTACCCAGCTAATCTTCAGTATTCTTCTGTAGCACCACTTTTCAAAATTTTATATTCTCTTCTTGTCCATGTTTCACTTCCATACAAGGCTACACTCCATACAAACACCTGCAGAAAAGACTGTCTAACACGTAAATTTATATTTAATGTTAGCAAATTTCTCTTTCTCAGAAACAATTTGCTTTCTTGCTACTACCAGTCTGCGTTTTACAAGGTGGAATCCAAAATTTTTGGGACTTGTGCTGGAAAGTAGGAATAGTAGAGCTTTTCACCGCTAGGTTGCAAGAGCTGCATATCTGATGAGTCAGTGTGCGGAGTGGCATTCAGCTGGGAGGACATGTTGTGTGACCACAGTGATTTCCATAATGCTCTGTGTTTGGTGTGTGGCGATTTTATGATGGATCTATGAACAGAACAGCACATTTCTGTGCAAATCCCGGGAAAAGTGGTACAGAGACCCTTGCAATGATTCAACAAATGTTTGGGGGACAGAGCATGAGCTGTATGCGTGTGTTTGAGTGGCATGCTTGGTTCAGGGCTGGCCATACAAATGTCGAAGATGATGCTCACACTGGAAGGCCCGTTAACCGCACAATGCCAGAAATAGTTGCCAAACTTCAACAATTGGTTCATGTGGATCGACGTCGAACCATTCAAGACCTTGCGGATGAAGTGGGTGTTGGTTATGGGACATCTCAACGAATGTTGACTCATGAATTGGGCATGCATCATGTCACTGCAAAATTTGTGCCAAGGATCTTGACTGCCGATCAGAAGGTACAGTGTGTTGAAGTGTGCACGGATCTTCGTCCGACCGCATCTGATGATCCAACCTTCTTGCCACGGGTTATCACTAGCAACGAGTGCTGGAATTACGGTTATGACCCAGAGACAAAGCAACAATCGTCCCAGTGGAAGAGCCCAGGCTCTCCAAGACCCAAAAAAGCAAGACAGGTGAAGAGCAGAGTGAAGAGCATGATCATCGTTTTCTTTAGTACCAAGGGAATTGTGCACAAAGAATTCATCCCACCCAATGAAACAGTGAGTTCTGTGTACTACTGTGACATTTTGCGATGGCTCCATGAAAACATGCGGCGACAACAGCCCGAACTTTGGCATCTAGGGAACTGGCTGCTGCATCATGCCATGTGCCCTGTCACACATCCTTGCTCACCAGGACCTTTTTGGCAAAAAACAACATGGCGGTTGTACCCCACCCACCATTCTCACTAGATCTGGCACCTTGCAACTTCATAGTATTCCCAAAACTGAAACTCAAGTTGAAAGGCCATTGGTTCAATACTATAGAGAGGATTCAAGAGGCATCACTGGTGGTGATAAACACCCTCAAAGAATAGGACTTCCAGAAAACGTGTGACCAGTGGCAGCAGCGCTGGGACCGATGTGTATGTGCAAATGGGAACTACTTTGAGGGTGATGATGACCAGTAGTCCAAACCTAAGGTTTTCAACAGATGGCAGCACCAGTCCTGAAATTTTGGACAGCACCTCGTATATTCTCTCTACTACGCCCATCACATTTCCTTTGCTGCGCAAATAGCAAAATTCATTGGCTCCATTTAGAGTTGTATTTCTAACCTAATTCTATCAGCATTGCCAATTTAATTTGATGTCATTCCATTACCCTTGTTTTCCTTTTCTCAATCTTCATCTTATAACTTCTTTTCACCTCATTATCCATGACATTCAACTGATTTTTCAAGTTCTTTGCCCTCTCTGACTGAATAACATTGTCACTGGCAAACCTCGAGGTTTTTATTTCTTCTCCCTGAGCTTTAATCCAAAGTTCTCCTTGGTTTCCTTTACTTCTTGCTCAATGTACAGATTACATAACAGTAGGGATAGGCTACAATACTATCTCTCTCCCTTCTCATCTACTGCTTCCTTTTCACATCCACCAACTCTTATAACTTCAGTCTGGGTCCTGTACATATTGAAGAGATCTTTGCTGTCTGTATTTTATTCCTGCTGCCTTCAGAATTTCAAAGAGTGTGTTCCACTCAACATTGTCAAAAGCTTGTTTCTAATCTACAAATGCCACAAATGTAGCTTTGCCTTTCTTCAGTCTATATTCTAAGATAAGCCATGAAATCAGTTTTGCCCCAAATGTTTCTACATTTCTTCACAACTCAAACTGAACTTCCCTGAGGTCAGCTTCTACGACTTTCCATTCTTGATTCCTGAGTACTGATTTTTAATTCACTACAGAATTTCACATATTGTGAAAAATTATTTCTGCTATTCTAATAAACAGTAGATTTAGAGTATCCAGGTGCAACAGGAAGTCATGTGACTTAAGAAATCACTCAATAACTTGAGTTTGTTTGTTTGTCAAGCTGTCAACAAGAAAGTATGCTGTCATTTTGGCATCTCATCAGTTTCTGCAGTAAAGGCAGGTTTGTATCTTTACAGGTGTTGAGATGGAACACCAATTCATTTCTCTAATGTTTCCACATATCTGCCCTTATCAGGCTGTAGAAAGAGAATCAATCCAACACCCTGGCACTCAGATACTGTGGTAGTTTACCATTTCTGCAAGCACAAATAAGACCTGTTGTGGCTTGCTGAGAGAACATTCAGTTTCACACAGCAGAGCAGGCTCTGAAGAACATGGGCATGCTGTACTGTAGATGTGTTCATTTATAGACCTAATATGAGGGTTAAAAAAAAATTTAAAAAAAAATTCTGTGCTAGAGTAGGAGGGTAAAAAAGGTCAGATTTCAAGGTTTAAAAATGCCCTTTCTTGAATGTGGCTTCTTCTCGATTATTACAGTGTGCAACATGTTGCACATTCAGTCATTTACTTATTAAGTCTGCAACCCAGTTAGCATGGCTGCACAATAATGTGTCTGACTGTGGAGATGAGAATCAAGCTGGTTTGTTCCGTGGCTGCTGAGAGCTAGTTCTTCTGGCCAATTTGAGAGAATTTTTAGGGTTTTCCAGTTGCATAAGTAGTTGAATACTGAGTCAAAACTTTTTAGGGTTTCATACATGCATATGTAGTCGAGTGCTGAGCCTGTGTTTCAGTCCACACCAAAATAAGTAACTTTCAAAATATATTTGTGTAATCTTGATTGCTACAGTCCATGTTAAGAAACATAAGAGATGAATATATAGTGTAACAACATTTAACATTATTAGATTTGAAGTTTAGTAAGTCAACAGAGTTTGGCAGGAGAGTCGAACAAACACTTCTTTAAAGCTTACTTAATGTTTAATTGACTTGTAGGCATATTAGTGAATGAAAGTTTTCATTAACTCTTTTTGTTATTATGCATCAGGATTTTCTTTGGTGTTTCTTATTTTCCCTACTTTTGAGAGCAATTTTGTGTATGAATAAAATTATCTTCAGGAATATTTCCAATTTTATTTTCTCACTTCTTCTGAATTTAAAATATGAGGGTATAATTTCAGATCTCTAACTCAAGCAAGTGGCTTCCATAGTCATATTTATAATATAAAATAGCACTTTGGATAATTTAATGAATTATATTTTTCTTTGTTGTCATTTCAATGCCCACTAAGGGAAGTCCTGGCTGTGGATAGAACCTCTCTTCAGCTAAAGGTTTTGCATATTTAAAAAAAACATATAATTTTATATAAAAAGCAAATGTATATAAATTATACTTTTAAATATACTTTTGTGGACAATTTTAATTATTTTTAAAACCTTTTAAACAATTTTATATTACTATTAGAATATAATCACTAATGACAATTATGCTGCTAAGGCATAATGGTGATGCTAGTGGTGCACGAAAATAATCACATTCTTGTTGGGAGCAGAATGATGAGTATGACCATAGGTCTTATGGAATTGCAGGTAGCAGCTGAAAGTCATTGAGGAGGAGGGAGGATAGTGGAAGGATGGTGTGAGGTGAGACATTGTGATTGGGGCTGGAATAAAGGGTATATCTTGGGGCAGGTTTTATTGTTGGGAACTGGGGGTTGACTGAAGTTCTGGAGGGACAGGATGGATAAGGCATGAAGGTGCATAGAAAGTGATATTTGGATATAGTGGTGCTGCAGGGTACCTAGATTGGAGACTAGTGGATGGATACTGTAACTGGGTTTTGGGATTAATGCATTGGATCTGAAGGTACTCCAAGAAGAGAAGAAGGTGTGAGAAGTGAATAACTTCATATAGGATGCAAGTTGGGGAAGGTAGGTAGATGTGGAAAGTGAGGCAGAGTGCATGTCTTTTCAGAATTTTAAGGAATTTGTAGAACATATGGGAGCCAGATATCCAGGAAATGTAGGCATATGTTAGGATGGAACAGGTGAGGGATTTATAGCTAGGGATATTGATAGATGGTTGTAGACCCTAGGTGTGGTCTGTTAGTGGAAGTCAATTTTGGGATTTATGTTATATGGTAAGGAGGTATGCGTTCCATCTTAGTTTTCTTTCGAGGGTTAGTCCTAAATACTTTACTATATTAGTCAGAAGGGAGGGTTGATCATAGATAAAGAAGTGAAAATTTGGCTGATGGAAAAGCCAAGTTGTGTGAGTGAAGATAGTGCCTTGGCTTTTCTTTGGATTTACTTCATATTTTCATGTATTACAGGACTCTACCAGCAGATTCAAATGGCACTGGATGTAGGTGTGGGAGAGCTGGAGGGTGCATTGGGTTAATGAAATGTTCTTACCTCTTAGCTGTTACAGTAATCTACCTTTAAAGATGTATCACTATCAGTCTGTTGAGATACAATACATTTTGTGTACCTCCTGTCAAACTTAGTTCTTACAACAAGACAGCCTCAAATTCACTGAATTGTTATAAGAAAAATGGCCACTGCAGAATCTTGGCCCATCTTGGATAAATTTCTGTGGACATCCATGTACCTGTGGAGGTAATTAATAAATCTAATTTGGCTGCTTCAATTAAAAGTTAATGGCAGTCAAGAAATCTGATTATTTAAATATTGTAACATTGTTGCTACTTTGATACAACTCTCATTACATCTTTATTATGTAGAACTGGTTAAATATTTCTGTGGTACATTCTGACAATAACACTATTATGACTAAAGTGTAAAAAGTGTCAAATAGCACTTCTCAGTACATATATATTACAACTCACAATATATATTTTTTATTACTGTACCATCATGCAAATAGAAAATATACATGGTGAAGAAAAAATATCACATTTGGAAGTTGGCATGTGATTCTTCATCCACATTCAAGACAAAAGTTTATCTAGCAAAAATGGGGTGCATTTTGGAAGCACATCTATGAAAACGAGGAGCTGACAACACTATCACATCATGCAGCACATCAGAATGTACAGGGGGATGTGTATCACACTGCACTATCATACCACCCACCTTAGCTCACTGAGTAGATTGCTGGGACACCAAATCCACATCCAGCATGGACCTATGGTTCAGGTTCATTTTGTATTTTTTTGATATCCATTTGATAGTTCTCAGCATTTATAAACGGGATATCATTTTGTCACACGACAATAGCCTATCACATCGCAGTGGGATCCATTAACCTGCATGCATGTGTCTATTAACAGTGGGGTGCACAACAATAACTAGTCCTGTCAAATTCATATAGGGCCACTTCCTGCTGGAGTACACAAACAGTGAATATGTCAATATACTTTTGGTGCTGAGAACATCCGATTTCCAAGCGGCTGCTTGCTCTTTGTGTGTATGCTGCACAGTACCTTCAAAGGCACCATCCTGATTAGAATTTTTTTGTCATCTGGAGCAGTGCCTTCAGGAAACCAGTAATCTTTGCCCACAAATGATGGACTTGATTGTCAAAGGACTAGATGTACTCCACAAACAGAGGACATGATTCTTGAAATGATTCACCAATCACCTTGGCAAAGTACCCATGATACTGCAAGGCAGTTCCATATATCTCAAAGACTGTTTGTTGAAGTGTTGCATGATGAAGAACTGCATCCATATCATCATATGTTAACTCAACATCAGCAGCCAGAAGACCACATTTGATGAGTATAGTTTTGTGGCTGGCTTTTGGGCCAAGTGGAAGATAATGATCTTTTTTATAAATAATGTGATATGGACTGATGTATCTAGCTTCACTCTTGAAGATATTTTCAACCTTCACAACAGCTGTTATTGGTCAGAACACAACCCACGTGTCATCCATGAATGTGGCTTTCAGGCACGCTTTGGCATAAAGCTGTGGGCTGGAATAATGCGAGGAGTGCTCCTGGGCACTTACCTATTGCTGAGCAAGTTGAATGTGCCTCTATTTCACACGTTTCACTGCAATACTTTGCCTGATGCATTATAAAATGTTCCACTTGGTGTTCAGCATCAGTTACAGTATCAGCATGATGATGCACCACCACACTTTGGAGTAAATGGAAATGATCATTTGGCATCATTGGCCGGGAGGCCTCTGACGGGGCAGGTCCGGTCACCTTGGTGCAGGTCTTATTACATTCGATGCCACATTGGGCAACCTGCACGCCAAATGGGGATGAAATGATGATGAAGACAACACAACACCCAGTACCTGAATGGAGAAAATCCCCAACCCAGCCGGAAGTTGAACCCGGGCCCCTTAGGACGGCAGGCCGTCACGCCGACCATTCAGCTATCAGGGCGGACACACTTTGGAGTGAATGTGTGTAACTGTTTAAATGAAGCATTTCTGGTGAAATGGATTGGTTGTGGATGTACAATGTTCTGGCCTTCACCTTCCATGGATCTTAATCCACTAGCTTTTATTTGTCAGAATACTTAAAGGAACAAGTTTATAGTTCTCTGCCCATGGATGTACACAGCCTAATAGCTCGTGTGCCTTCTGCTTCAGCAATTGTGGATGCAAGTGTGTTGTGCAGAGACCAACAAAGTATGATCCAGTGAATGGTGATGTGTTTGTAAATGCAAGGTGGTTGCTTTGAACATCTCTAAAGTGGATATTGCTTGTACATGTATGTAATGGCTCTGTGAAGATAAACCTGGATGTCAGACTAACACAATGGAATTATCATGCACAGCATAATGTACAATCTAGTGTAGCCTATCTATTGCATTTTTTGTAAATTATTGGAGACAGATGATGTTACTGTATCCACTATTATTTTCTATTGGTTTTATTTGTGGCATGGACAAAACATAGTGGTTATTTACCTCTGTAAGAAGTTCATGTTATACCTTAATGTTTAAATAAAGGCAGCAGTAAGAGAAACAAATACACAAGATACTACATTCTTTAGTTGTAAATGTGAATCGCACATCAGTGAGTCTGCATATCCATTCCTCATAGCATTGGCTCATTCCACTGAGCTAATGGGACAACTCCAGCACAGCACAGACCCTTGCTACATGTGCTTTGCCACACTGCACACAGTTACAGCATTGTTAGAGCCATGTTTTTAAAATCATATTTCTATTAAACCTATTCACAGGATTAGGTTTCCCTAGATACACTTTTGTCTTTAATTGGGATGAGTAATTGCTAACCAGCAAGTGCACCTATTTTTTTCAGCCTTTATGTCAATATGTCCAAGGAACTGAAGTGTATGTGCAATCCTTTTCAGCTTAATATGGTAACCAGTCAGAGGACGTCTTGTTGAATGAAGATATCATCTTGCTGATGAGACAGTGGACTTGTTAAATGTCTACCTGTTTTTTTTAATTGACTTGTAACTAATACCTCGAAGGCAAATTACATGATCCTTTGATATTACTACAGAATTTTCAGTGGATGCATTTTCATAATTGTATTTGAAAAATAGTTCACTAGTATTCAAGCACTCAGATTCAATTCTGCCACTTCTTTTAAATTGTGAAGTTGGTTTTATTACTGTCAGAATGTCTCTCATGGAATTTGCTATTATATATATTGTAACATTATGTTATGTCCTCTTTGTATACTGGATTTCAACATTAGTTCGTCCCATCATGAACTTCTTTTCAAAACATTCTGAGCATTAAATAAACATAATTCCAGAAGTTTTTTTTTAAATTTTAGTACTGTTCTGAAAAAAAAAATATTGTGGGAAGATTTGTAAGCAATGATTCATATAATAATTCATTTATTCAAAATCTGATAATCAGAATTTTGTAATAAAGCTGGTAAGAGATTTTGCATGCACTTCATTATATATCATTTTGTCTGAAGTATCACACTGCATGTGAGAAACATACAAATATTTTAATACATGGTAAACAATATGTGTCTTCATATTCTTAATCTGCAATTAAATAGGATACCAGCTTATATATTACAGTAGTATTTGAACAGAACATGAGACATTTACAGAGCAACTGTGCTTTTCAGTCAGTGACTACTCTAAGATATAGCAGCATTTCTGAGAAATTATATACATGGATACTTTTTATTTCCTTTTGTGACTGACAAAACTTATAACATGTCTGCATATGACTGAGTTTTCTTCTCACCTTACAAAATTTTGTCGTATGATTCATGTGTGGTTTATTGAAATATAAGGTAGAATTATTTTGTGTACTTTTCTGTAGATTCTGAGGACACCAACAAAATTTGTGAAATTACTCAAATGTAACGTGAAAATACTGTTTGTACTATTTCCTGGAATTGGAGGAAACCAATAAAATTTAAGAAACTACTGCAAAAACTTCTTTTTTATCCTTAATATTTTCTCAGTTGATGGGATATCAAATTCTGAATATTTTCTAGAATTGGAGGAAACTAATAAAATTCATGAAACTATTAAAACTATATCACTTTTATTGATATTATCTCACAGTTGCAAGGGTGCCAAATTCTGACCATAAGGGAGAGTATAAAAAATGTGGTTGAAATGACTGTGGCAGAAATTGCAAACAGTGGCAGAGAGTTGGAAGAATTTTGGTAGACATGAGCTAGGTTTGTGGCTAAATATATGAAACAAATGAAGTATAATTGCAACTTTCTTTCTTTGATGATATTCACAGTTGCTCGGAACCACACACAATGACAGAAAACAAGTGGAGATGCTAGGGAGTCAAGAAAGTGTTATTGACTGAGAGAGTGGAGTCTGAAGCAGGGGACTGATAGTGATGGTGGCTATGTACCACTGCACTGAGAACTCAGTTTGATGAGTGTATAAAAAGGCAGTAAAAGCCGGCACTTTTACTAATCATACCACAAGACTTAACTTGCAGCAATCATGTACACTTGTTTTGGGGAGATTAAGTTTTTTTGCTACTATCAGAGACACTGCATCACTGAAAGGGCAACAGATTTGATCCTCAGAACTACCATCTTATATTGACCACCTCCATTTGTAGCACAATATGATAATCTTTCCTCATATTCTAGATTCAAGCATAATGACTTGCCTGGAAAAAATGAATTTGATGTTTTCGACTTTCATAACACTTTTTATTCAGTACCATACTACTAGAGAAGATATATTCCTACAGATTGTCTAACCAGTTCTATGACTAGACTGTACATTTCTTGACAGGCGGAAAGCAGCATATTATCCAAACGTGGAGTCGTCCTCTGTAATGGAAGTAATATCTGGTACATCCTAAGGAAGTGTAAAAGAGCAATTATGATCATGCTATATGTTAATGAGATAGCAGATAGTATTAACTGCAATCTTAGGCTTTCTGTAGATGATGTGGTGAACAATAAGGAATTATCATATGATAAAAACAATTCAGGCAATATCCAATAGGATCTACACTGGTTGTTGAACTAATGATATGTAGACTTTTGTATTTCATGAAACATAAAGAAATGTCATTCTTTTTTACTAGAAGAGTAATGGAATTAATAAACTTTATATAAGAAATTTTGTTTGGAACCTACCTATGAAGATTTTGGGTCATACTTGGGCAAACAGAGAACCCATAGCTAGTCCACCAACTTGGCAGTATTTTATATTTCAGAAAAATAAGAAATTTTGCTTTGAATACAGCTTCACAGCATCTATAACATTTACATGCTCATCTGGCTTAATATTCTGGTTTTTTGGACATAATATTAGTGCATCATCTCAATATTTAACATGGATTCTAAGGAAAAGATTCCATTCATCAATTAAAAACCAACTTAACATTAGTGTTGTTGTTATACTGATCTGGTTTATAAACTAAAGCAATACTATTGTCAATACTAAATTAAGCTTTGAAGTAATATTTCGTTTTGATCACAACTTATTTTTCCTTCCTGTGTTGTTCATTGGATCATCAACTGCTATATTCACCTTCAAAATTGAAAAATTATCTTTGTAGAGTTTAATTAGACTGTACAATGTGTGTACAATCACCTGTACATGGCACTTCTTTCATGAAGAAAATACTGCCAGGATGGTTTCTATTGATAGCAGATCACTGCTAACAAACAATGGAATCACCAGCTAGGGCACAACCATACAAAAAATGGCAGCTATCAGACCTAAAAGAAACACACACACATACACACACACACACAAATATGCAGTCAGTGTTGTCTTTTAATGGTGCTCCCAGGAAGAAAATAGGGTTTCTGTATATGTATTTTGTGTGTATACATTTGCTAGATCTTACAGAAGCTAAGCTTTTTTTTACCTTCTTATGTGCCTGTCTACTGCTCATCAACTCCTCTATCTGTGGAGATGTGATCTCTCACCTTATATAAAGTATCTCCAATTCTAGATTTTCCATAATTGCATGCTGCTGGGACAGTTCAAAAAATCTTGACTTTCCTCTCCTTGGGTTTAGTGGTTAGCAGTACTGCAATGCCATACGGCATGTGTTGTTATAACCTAAATATTTCACTTATGTGCTAGAAAATCCAGTTACAGTGTTCAAAATTTCTTCTCAGTAGGGTATGAAAATGTTTCTGAGCTTCTGGATGTCACTCAGATCTAATAAACAAAACACACATACATATACAAAAAGATGTTCAACTTCAATAACTACTTCAGAACAGGTTCCTTTCGAACCTGTATCTCCTCCTCATTCCAGCTTCTCTGAATTATGCCAATATGAATTGTCCTTACAATGGGTACTTAAGTCTTGTCCTGCAATCCTGGCCTCAATTTCTGTTAGTCCCTTTCCACTCCGACTTCCATCCCTGTCCCTATGCCTCCCACTTGGTTTCCTTTCTTTCTGTTGTTTTCTTGTTCCTTTGTTCTGTCTCCATCCTTGCCAACCTAATCTTTCACTTCATCATGTGCCACACACTACTTCCCTTGCCTGCACCAGAGATAGTTCACTGGCGTCAGTTCTACAAATTTGCTAGAGTTCTACAAATTTATGGCTATAAAGTATATGGTGTGATAAACTACTGTTTATCCAGGGTACCTTAATGACACAAATCAATATAATTAACAGATCCAGTAAACTCAAATAGCCTCCATTGTGTGATATAAATGATGTACTAGATTCAGGCAGAAAGCTGTCCTTAGGATCCGAGCCTGCAGCCCACATATTCACCATGTATCAAACATCATTTGCAGAACAAGCACCACATCTTGCTGTTAACAGTCATGAAAATCACTTAACAAAAGCTATTTAGTAGTTATAGGAATAATTATATGAAACTGAAACAAAAGTTCTTATATCTTTACAATATTTTTGTTCCTTTTTTTGCTTCTTTTTTACTGTCTATGGCAATACTTTCACAGCTTTTAGAATGCACACAAATATAGTATCAACAAATGTGGAAATCACTAATGTGGAAAAACTTCAGAATGCAATGTCAGTTGTTTGTAGTCAAATTGTGTGTTATCACTACAAGAAACTGTGAGTTGTTTAGTTAATAACAGTCATGTTAAAGATAACTACACCAACCTGCAGCTAATTTGTTTACATAAAATAATCTCAGTGATGAAAATTTACTTTAAGTACCCAAAGATGAGCCCTCCAGGTCTCAAACTGAAATATTCATTTTCCATAAATTCACAATTTGAGAGTAAATAAAGGCTTTTGTTTGATATTTTCCATGGTTCATAGCTACAGTTTCAATATTAATTAAAGCACTCTGTCTTCAGGCCACAAGTGGCCCATTGGGACTGTATGACCACCGTATCATCCTCAGATGAGGATGCGGATAGGAGGGGCGTGTGATCAGCACACTGCTCCCCTGGTCATTACAATGGTTTTCTGTGACCGGAGCCGCTATTATTCAGTTGAGTAGCTCCTCAATTGACATCACAAGGCTGAGTGCACCCCAAAAATATTGATTAGAATAGGTCAAAATCATACTGAAAATAAAAGACTTTATATTATATTACACACTTTGTACTCAAGCAGGTTGACTATATTCATGTGTAGAATCTATGAGACTTGAGACGTGCCATCAGATTTTCACAGAAATATCATCCACACAATCCCAAAAATGACAAGATCAGATTTGTATGAGAACTATTGCAGTCAGCTTGACAGCTCATGCACGCAAGTTGCTGACAAGAATAGTATACAAAAGAATGGAAAATAAAACTGAGGATCTGTTATATGATGATCACTTTAGTTTTTGGAAAGTTAAAAGCACTCAAAAAGCAGTTTTGATATTGTGCTTGATAATGAAAGCAAGTTATAAGAAAAATCTAGATACATTTATATGATTTGTCAACCTAGGTAAGGTATTTGACAATGTAAAATGGTGGAAGATGTTCAAAATACTGAGAGAAATTTGAGTAAACTATAGGGAAAGATTAGTGGTGTAACAAATGTACCAGAAGCAAGAGGGAACAATAAGAATGCTAGATCAAGAATGAAGTGCTCAGATTAGAGGGGATGTCAGACAGGAATGAAGTCTTTTGCTCCTACTGTTCATTCCATACATGAAAAAAGCAATGATGGAAGTAAAAGAAAGATTCAAGTATGTGATTAAAATTCCAAGTGAAAGGATGTCAACAATAAGATTTGCTAAAGATATTGCCATTCTCAGTGAAAGTGAAAAAGAATTACAGGAACTGTTGAGTGGAATGAACAATTAAATGAGCATACGCTATGGATTGAGAGTAAACTGAAGAAAGACAAAAGTCTTGAGGATTAGCAGAAATAAGGTTAGCAATAACGTTAACATCAAAGTTGGTGATCACAAAGTTAAGGAATTCTGCTACCTTAGAAGGAAAATAACACATGATGAACAAAGCAAGGGTGACATGAAAAGCAGTCTAGCACAAGCAAATAGGGAATTCTTGGTCAAAAGAAGTCTACTACTGTCAAGCATACACCATAATTGGAGGAAAAATATCTGAGACTGTACATTTGGAGCACAGCATTGTATGGTAGTGAATGATGGACTGAAGGAATGAGTGGAAAACCCTGACAAGAAGAAGAGATAGAGTCAAGGGCACATGTTAATACATTTTAGACTACCACAAGCTGATCTGTTAACACACAGTTGGGAAACAAACAACTTTTATATTTAGATTGTGTGAAACTCAACTTCCACCTGTGAACAGTTTTACGTTTACAACTCTGTGACGGAGAGTTCATGTGTATAAGATTGGGGACATGAAGACGCCATGGAAAGCATGCTCTCCTTACCCTCCAACCTCTCCACCAGACAAAAACAAACACACACACACACACACACACACACACACACATCAAAACCATGAAATATTTTCCTACTAAAATGTAAAATAAATAAACTAAGGATACAGTTCAAGAGGTAAAAAAATTATGTGAAATTCATTTGGCTCATTTTTCATGCCACCTCCACTGATGTGGGCACCTCCTACTTGGTCATGGGCACCCCCTATCCAGACACAGATGCCTCCTGCACCTATGTGAGTTCCTCCGTCACTGACCTGGGTGCCTCCGACTGAGGTGCAAGCACCTCCTGCGCCTTTGTGGACACCTCCAGCTGCCTCCAGCACCAATATGGGCTCTTCCTACCCTGCTGCAAGTGCCTCCTGTGCCAATGCAGGGACCTCTCACATTGATGTGGGCACCTCCTGCACTGGTGCAGGTGCCTCCAACAGTGATGCAGGCACCTCCTGCTGCTTCCTACAGATGCTGCCTACCTTTCCACCAGAAACCACAGCTCCTCAGTTTACAGCACCTAGCGATGACTCAAATGTCAGCCAGTCCCTGTCTCTAGGGTGCCAGGGCCATCTGCTGGCCTTTCCTGGAGGGAGAGTAAGGGGCAAGACCCCATTCCCTCCATTGCCATCCCTGCTCACAGGCCTGTGCAGACCTGGAAGTGTGCATGCCCAGGACAATTGCTTCTGACACTATGGGTGTGTCACCCTCCAGCACGGTTATATGGCCGCTCTTCCCTTCAAGGAAGGCGGGGTGTAGTAACCAGTATGTTACTACACCTTTTTAGCCCCTACCATGGTGTGCACCATGCTGTTTGGATAGTGCACCATTTGGCTGCTCCAGGTCCCCACCAGAGGTCATCGATCACGGTCCAGCCCATCGATTGCCTGCAGTCAAGAGCCAGTAGCCCCAGGCAGGCAAATGCTCTTTATGTTGCCATGCCACAACAGTTGACAGTCTGATCTCTTCCTTAGTCTGCACACATCAACAAATCTATACACATCACGAGTCATGTACGTGTCACTAAACTGTATTGCATCACCTATGTTTATGCTGACACACCATGACCTAATAAATAGTTGTTGGTTCCTAACGACCACGGCTTTTATCATGTCCTGCACAACACATAATGTGAATGCTATTATTTCAAAATGGAATAAGAAAATATTGTCAACTTCTATAACAGGGCTGGCTGGAGGTGAAAGTCTGCAAAGTGTTACAATGTGCAAGACTATCACCTATATGCCTGACTGACTGATTGACTAAATAACCCTGGAATGTTACTGACATATGCTCAAATACTGCTCTTTGACTGATATATATATAAGGGAATGCCTGATAGATTGTTAGCTGCCACTGTCAATAACCCACACCTCACAATGCTACCCCCAAGCCTGCTGCTGTTGCATCTAAATAGATCGGTACTAAACAAATTGCCTTCACTAAATCTACACATAGCTTAGTCTCACTTCTGCTCTTGCCGTGACTCAGTTCTGCACACTCATACATGCGAGTACAAATACAAAACCACAATAACATGTATAGAATTATTTAGATGTATAGGTTACTTCAGCATTTTGACTGAATGAGGATGCCTCAGTGTAACTAAAATGAATTTACTTGTCTCAAATTAAGAATGTGTTGCATTTTATCTTATATTATGCCTCAATTATGACCTGTATTGATGTACACCACACACTATCTGATCACTCTGCAGCACTGGCCTCATACTTAGCTTGCATTTATCATGAATCACTCACCTGGCGCAAAGTCCCAAGTGACTGGAAAAATGTGTAGGTGACTCCTATATATAAGAAGGGTAAAAGAATGAAGCCACAAAATTGTGGACCAATATCTTTAAAATTGGCTTGCTGCAGAATCCTTGAAAGTATTCTCAGTTCAAATATAATAAATTTCCTTGAGATGGAAATGCCTCTGTCCACATATCAGTACAGTTTTAGAAAGCATCACTTGTGTGAAACTTAGCTTGCCTTTTTTGACATAACATCCTGCGAACCACAGATGAAGGGCAACAGACAGATTCCATATTCCTAGATTTCCATAAAGCATTTAACACTGTGACACACTGCCAACTGCTATCAAAGGTACAAGCGTACAGAATAGGTTCTGAGATATGTGAGTGGCTCAAAGACTTCTCAAGTAACAAAACCCAGTATGTTGTCCTCAGTGGTGAGTGTTCATCAGTGACAAGAGTATCATCACGATGTGGTAGGACCGCTATTAGTTCCCATATACATAAATGATCTAAAGGACAGGGTAAGCAGGAGTCTGCAGCTGTTTGCTGATGATGCTGTGGTGTATGGGAAGGTGTCATCTTTGGGTGACTTTAGAAGGATACAAGATGACTTAGACAAAATTTATACTTGATGTGATGAATGGCAGCTAGCTCTAAATGTAGAAAAATGTAAGTTAATGGAAATTAGTTGGAAAAACAAACCAATAATGGTTAGACACTGGACTCGCATTCGGGAGGACGACGGTTCAATCCCACGTCCGGCCATCCTGATTTAGGTTTTCCGTGATTTCCCTAAATCACTCCAGGCAAATGCCGGGATGGTTCCTCTGAAAGGGCACGGCTGACTTGCTTCCCCATCCTTCCCTAATCCGATGAGACCGATGACCACGCTGTCTGGTCTCCTTCCCCAAACAACCAACCAACCAAACCAATAATATTTGAGTACAGCATTATTAGTCTGCTACTTGACAGAGTCATGTCAAAAAATATGAGGGACATTTCATAAATAATGCATAGGTTGGTATTACTGTGGATTGTTTGATGCAACAACAATGAAAATCTCATCAGTTGCAGTTGTGAGCTTGAGGAAGAAGCATGTGTTTTTGTTTTTTTGGTGTGTACTCTAACATAAAATTGATAAAAATTAAAAATGGACCCTGCAGGTGTCACAGGTACTGTGACTGTTGATGACCAAAGGTTATACATCAAGATCAAAACTTTATGCGGCAAGAACTAGACAGAAATCCACAGTGCATTAACTGAAGTTTGTGGTGAGTTTACAGTGGGCTATAGTACAGTTTCATGTTTGGTTAATCATTTTTGTGGTGTTCATATAAGCATACATGATGACCCAAGACCTGGAAGGCCACAAATATCAACAGATGAATGAAGTGTGAAACTTGTGGCAGATGCTCTTGAGGAAAGTTGCAGCACAATTTGTGAGAAACTCTCTGAAGCCACAGGAATTCCTCCAACATCAGTATTCCATATTCTGACAAATGATTTGAAGAAGAGAAAAATTTCTGTGAGATGGATCCCACACTGTTTGGCTCCTGAAGAGAAGCAAAAATGCCTGGACACTGCAACCCTGCCCAAACAATGATTTGACTGTAAAGGTCAAGGATTCTTAGGTAAAATTGTTGCTATTGATGAAACATAGGTTAGAGACTTTGAAACAGATTTGAAATCATAGTCCAATAAGTGGAGAGCTTCATATTCTCTATGTCCAAAAAAATTTTGACACACTCAACCAAAGCTGAAGCAGATAATTTTTGCTTATGATCACCAAGGAATAATCTTGGCAGATAGATTCCCTATGGAACAAGTGTCAAAGCAGTGTATTATTGTAACTTCATGCAAAACCTGCACATTAAAATGCACAAAGCCTGACCTAGACCACTCATTCCCCATGACAATGCTCACCTGCATATAGGCAATATAAAATAGCCCAACAACAGCGCAAATACAGATGGGAGGTGTTGCCGCATCATCTCTAGAGCCAGGACATGAGTCCACCGGACTTCAGCTTGTTGCCAAAGCTGAAAAAGCTATGTGTGGACATTACAATTTTTCTTTGGCAGAGTTTTCTATCACCATTATCTGAGCCATTCGACAGATAAACAAAAGTGGTGTCCTGGATGGAATGCTTCTGAGATGTTGGGATTCAGTGATAGAGAAGCAGGGAGACTATAATGAACAAATGTAAAGCAATATTAAAAAATCAATAAATAAATGTGTAAGTAAAAAAACTAATGTGCATTAGTTATGAAATGTCCCTCGTATCTGGGTGTAGTGTTGCAAAGCTGTATGAAATGAAATGAGCATGTAAAGATTGTAGTAGGGAAGGGATATGGTCAGTTTCAGTTTATTGGGAGAATTTAGTTAAAATGAGCTTTATCTGTAACTTTTGAATACTGTTTGAGTGTTTGGGATCTGCACCGGGTCAGATTAAGGACGAAATTTAAGCGTTCAGATGTGGGTTGCTAGATTTGTTACTGGTAGGTTTGAACAACATCCAAGTATTATGGTGATGTTTCAGAAACATGCACGGGTCTAGAATGAAGGCAATGTTCTAACTCCACCAAAATGTGTTCCGCTGCATTCAGGTCAGGTCTCTGGACAGGACACATCATTTCAACAATGTTACTGTCCACAAATCATTGCCTCAAAGACGCTGTTTTATGACAGGATGCTTTGTCATGCTGACACAGACAATCATCATCTCCAAACTGTTCCTCTACTATACCACAATACATAATAGTGTAAAAATGTGTTTATCTCCTTACGCATTTAGCATTTTATTTAGCTCAATAAGGGGTCCACAAAAACACCCCATACCATAAAACCACCTCCTCCACACTTCACTGTTGGTACTACACACGACGGCAGGTAACGTTCTCCAGGCATTCACCAAACCCAAACCCCTCCATCAGATTGAAGCAGGTATAGCAAAATTCATCACTCCAAATCAGTTGCTTCCAGTCATCTACTGTCCATTGGCATTGCTCTTTACACACCTCTCGCATAGCATAATAGTGACTACAGAAATGGGTAGCTAATGAGGAGCCGCTTGACTGTTGTACCCCATTCTTTTTAGCTCCTTACTGTAACTATATCTATTCAATTGTACATATGCAGTGACTTGTCCTCAGTCAGGACATTAGTCTTTATTGTGAAGTGAGAGGCATTAAAGGGCATATCCACTTACTAAAATATAAAGTTTGTACTTAGCCGATTGTCTTGATGTTGGCTTTGTTGTCTTCTTTAGGGACATGGTAATAGTCTGCAGGTTGGGCTAGTACATAGAAAATTAACTGATGAATCGATTGTGAATATCTGGTAAATCTCAAGTTTTGTAATAATGTATAAAGTATCAGAACATTAAAATATTTATTTTTTGAAACTTTTCATGTATCACCATAACAAGTTGAACTAATAATTCAAACAATATGTCTCCTTGAAACTTCCTGGCAGATTAAAACTGTGTGCCCGACCGAGTTCGAGTCTCGGTCAGGCACACAGTTTTAATCTGCCAGGAAGTTTCATATCAGCGCACACTCCGCTGCAGAGTGAAAATCTCATTCTGAAATATGTCTCCTTCCTGCAGCCTCACAAAATGGCTTGACCACCATTCATGACCACATCCCATCAGTTCTGTGCACACATTAACTTAATTATGTTGTTAAATTAACTTAATTATGTCACGTATTGGAAAATTTGACTCATTCCACATCATTACGAAATATCGTATTCATGATCCGTGGAACTAGTATTAATCTAATCTAATCTAATCTCATGAAGAAGTTCAAAGATATCACACAAAGCAAAGAGTTTATATCTTTGTCTGAGGCAATAGCTGGTACATACTTAACAAAATATTCAAGAATTGTATTTACAAAATTTCATGTGAAAACTTCAACATTGTTCTAAGGACATGGAATACAAACTTAAGCATGAAATAATTAATTTTAATTGATACTGTTTTCATATGAACTTATCTTTTCCAAATGATAAGATCAATACCCACTGGTGTTGCAGGGTTCACAATGTATCTTGGGACTGATTAAATTACACTACACATAGTCATTGTGCTAGCTGTACTGTTGATAGCACTTTGGAAATCACAAATGATTCTTTCTGCTGATTATACATGATTTTTACAGCCAACCTCTGCAGTACATAAAGATCCATGTCCAGCAGTACATAAGGTCTACCTGGTATTGGTTTAGTGATGGTTGTTTCTTCTTCTTTCCACTTCACAATCACATCACCAACAATTACTTTGGACAGCTTTAGAAAGGTTTAAATGTTCCTGGCGTATTTGTTATTCAGGTGACATTAATGTTCAAACTCAATGAACTCTCCTGACCTACCCATTCAGCTGTTACTGATTCTCAAACAACAACACAATGTTCTCTGCCTTCTTTTACACTAGCAGGTCCACCTCTCATGACATCTAGTGGTCAATTCCACATTAAATAACAGTGTCTGAGTATTTTTCATCAGATAGTATATTTCCATGATGGAAAGTTTTCTGGTTGGGTGTCAGGGTTGTTCATTTTAAATTTGTTAATAATTTACAACTCACAGAAGTGTATATAAATGAGTAGTGATTGCAGTAGAAATTGTACAATTAACGAATTGTAATATTATAACAAACTGGTATCAGCTTACGTGTGTACAGAATGTACATGCTAGAAGTGTGGGCAATGGGATAGGCTGTGAATTTATGAGTAATAAAATAAAGTCATAATTTACACCAAAGTGATTTACTGGAAAGAAGGGATACAGAAGTCCTAAACAGGGGGGGGGGGGGGGGGTCGCAGGTGGGAGGGGAGGCATGACAGAAAACTTCAGTCTCTCCAAGATCGATCTGATGCATACCAAGGCCAGTAGCAGAGATAGTGAACTACCTCCCATGTCCGATGTAGCCAAAACTCACTTGATCTGTTTGGGGAAAGCTAATTGGTCACATGGGAAGTGCTGTACCATCAGCCTAGACATCACAGCATCAGCACTGGTGGTATGGCATGTAGGCCGCCGCCTCCTTCCTACAGGGAAGAAGGATCGAACATATTGAGGCTGTTCCAGTACTTAATAATAAATACTGTACATTCCTGCCCCTTCATGAAAGTCCATGTTATAGTTGCCCCCAACTTTAATATATTTCAAAAGGCTAATAAACATTGCTGGCTGATACCTACATCTACATACAGCAAAAAACGTTTTGCATCACCCCAGTTCCCAGAACTCCTGAAGATAGGCATTGACTGTTCAGAGATGTCACTAAACCCGCCCAAAGATGTAAAAAACCATGCATGGGCAGCACCTATTAGACGGAGGGGGTCTGACAGACCATCAATTCCTGTCATTACACCAGGAAGGAGGTACATGGCTCATGTTGGCTGAAGTTCAACCATGTCTAGACAGTCAATACTGCGGACTGATTGTGTCCACATTGTTACTTTGTGCCAGGAAGGGTTCTTAACAAGGGAAGCGTCCAGGTGTCTCAGAATAAACCAAAGTGATGTTGTTCAGACATGGAGGAGATACAGAGAGACAGGAACTGTCGATGACATGCCTCACTCAGGCCACCCGAGGGCTACTACTGCAGTGGATGACCGCTACCTACAGATTACGGCTCGGAAGAACCTTAACAGCAACATCACCATATTGAATAATGCTTTTCATGCAGCCACAGGACGTCATGTTATGACTCAAACTGTGCACTATAGGCTGCATGATGCGCAACTTCACTCCCAATGTCCATGGCTAGGTACGTCTTTGCAACCATGACACCATGCAGCGCAGTACAGATGGGCCCAACAACATGCCGAAGGGACCACTCAGGATTGGCATCAAATTCTCTTCAATGATGAGTGTTGCATATGCCTTCAACCAGACAATTGGCGGAGACATGTTTGGAGGCAACCCAGTCAGGCTGAACACCTTAGACACACTGTCCAGTGAGTGCAGCAAGGTGGACGTTCTCCGATATTTTGGGGTAGCATTATGTGGGGTTGACGTAAGCTGCTAGTGGTCATGGAAGGTGCCGTAATGGCTGAACAATACATAAATGCCATCCTCCAACCAACAGTGCAACCATATCCGCAGCATATTGGCAAGGCATTTGTCATCATGGACAACAATTCGCACCCCATCATGCACACTTTATGAATGACTTCCTTCAGGATAATGACATCGCTCAACTACAGTGGCCAGCATGTTCTCCAGACATGAACCCTATCAAACATGCCTGGGATAGATTGAAAAGTGCTGTTTATGGATAACATGACCCATCAACCACTCTGAGGGATCTATGGCAAATCGCCATTGAGAAGTGGGGCAATCTGGACTAACAGTGCCTTGATAAACTTTTGGGTAGTGTGCCATGATTAATACAGGCACACATCAATGCAAAAGGACATGCTACTGGGTATTAGAGGTACCAGAGTGAACAGCAATCTGGACCCCCACCTCTGAAGGTCTCTCTGTGTGGTGGTACAACATGCAATGTGTGAATTTCATGAGCAATTAAAAGGGCAGAAATGATGTTTATGTTGATCTCTATTCCAATTTTCCGTACAGGTTCCTTAACTCTTGGAACCGAGGTGATGCAAAACTTTTTTTGTTGTGTGTATAATGCCCTGCCTTTAATATTTCACAGTTTCACTGCTGATAAGTATTCTTCATAATAACATTGCTAAGTAATGTTCATCATTATGTAATCAGTGATTTCGTAGGTTAAAGGCAGGCAACATTAAATTTCAACTTGGAAACTGTACTTAGCTTTTCAAGACGGCTTCAGCATGTGGGCACATATTACAACATAATATTCAATCCCAAAGTCCAGGGTCCTTTTAAATGAACAGGCTGAGAGATTAATAGCTTTTTTGTAACATCTGTGGTTTATTAATCCTTTCACATGACATTCACATGACAACATATTGATATATAAACAATAAAAACATATTTACGGAAAGATTGTATCTCACAATCAGAAAACTTTATGAACATTCACAGGTAATAAAATATATAATTTATGTATGAAAATCAGCTCAAGTTTGGCTAAATTTTATGTGCTATCATACAATTCATTAATTGAACAGATGTTCCGATGGGGCTAGAGTCATGTATGTACTTATTATATTTATCTAGTAAATCTTAAGTATTGTATAAATTATGTAGTGCTTATCTGTGCTTAATTTGATTTTAAATGTATCCACAAATTTTAATTAGTCCTTGTTGACCTCAATTTTGAGCATCTTGTGTATATACTAGTACTATATCCTGTAGTCTATAACTATCATAAATTGTGTAAGTCTAGGTGTATTTAATTTGGTATTAAGTATTTTTTAAATGTTTAACAAGTATAATGACTTGTCCAATATCATTTAATAATATCTGTACACAAAATGATTCAGTGGATCAATAAAGAATGAGTAAGTATCCCCCTAAAGCAATATTGGACACAGAATTTGTACAATATTTTGTGGCTTTAGGTATCGCACACAGAAGTTAGTTGTCCAAATAAATTCTTTTATGGAAGTTGAAGGTTCTTGAAGCCTTTGAAATACAAGAAGTTTTGTTATAGTACCAATGCTATGCTAGTCAGAAATACATAAAGTGAAATTATAAAAATGTTTCAAATGAGACTGTATAACAAACTGAACAGAAAATCTACACATCCCTCATAACTACATTTTGGTTAAGTTAATTATCTAAATAGCCATGAGATAGTAAGAAAATTTACAAAACTCTACCACGACAAATGTGACAAGTGTGAATAAAAATAAAAGTATAGTAAAGGAAATTACAATACTTTTAAATCTTGAAGGAAATTGTAAAGTTGCTTAAGTGTTTCATTGATAATGAGTAGAGTACCTCTTTAGTGAACAAATATGATTATTCTTCAGAAAAATCATGGTTACAAAAATTAAATTTTAAAAACGCATGAAAAGCTATAGAGTCAGTTTCACACAAATTACATAAATATAATATAATCTTAGTACTCATCACTACATTTTGTGTTTTGCTCTTTTCATGAGTGATGTGCATTACTTCATTTCTGGCTTTTTCATACAGTTTTATGGGTGTTCTCATACATGTCTTTATATCTGGGTTTTATACATAGATGGATTTTCTCTGAAAGTCGATTACAGTTGGTCCAATTTGAAGACTGGAATGACTTTTCATATACAGTATGCTTTTTTTATTCTATCTACCATCTGGTATGGATATTCAAGTTAAGAAAGCATAGATAAAGTTACTAATATGTCACATTCAAAAAGATCAAAATAAAATATGTAACACATGTAACAAAGAACTTTACATAAGCATATGATAAAATATTAATAAAAGATTTACATAGCAAAGTTTGTGTGGTTCAGTTTCTTTTACTGAACTGTGTACTGACCAGTGGTGCAAGTGTAGTTTCATATAAACACAAGAAAAACACATTATCAGTTGAATTCAAGAATAGTTGTAACAATTGATTTGATACCCCAGTTTACACTGGATACAAATGTTGCACAAAAATAACAGAAGAACAGTCAGTTTCATAAAGAACATTTCCATGAGAAATACAGTAAAATATAATTAGGTTTTACTGATGAGAACCTTGAATACATACAAAGTTCGTAGAAAATATTTCAACTAAATATTTTCAGTAATTTTAATAAGACTATTTGTGTTGGTTTAAGAGCAGAACATCTAAAGAAAAATAAAGTTACCCAGCTAGTGTATGAACACAAAACCATAGTGATCTTCCTATCCATTTCATATAATGATAAATATTTTCTGAACTGTCTAGGTCTTTTTTTAAAAAAAAGAAAAAAAAAAGAATTAAAAAAATTCATTATGCCCAGTATTGGTACTGAAAAACATGGATTTCTAAGACAAAGTAATGTGAGCAACTTTTTTCAGAAACATGAGAAATCTTTAGGTATAATGGAAAATATTTCAGATTTAAGCAACAAAGGGTAAATATTTTAATAACAATACATAAGAATTCAGTTCTTTTCAATACTATTAGTGCAGTTTTTATTTAACAGTTTTCTATAATCATGGAGGTAGAAACATCAAATTATTAAACCAGAGTGTAACATCAGATAAAGTAGTAAGCATAAAAGAATTAAGATCATTAAGCTCAAATAATTTTTTAATATTGGACACAGTAATAATTCTCAGGAATCATGAACATATCTATATTTTTTTCTCGTACATGTGTGGACAAAATAATACCACACTTCAGTAAAATAAGTAATGCGCTGTACTTAGTTTCATTATTTATACTCTTTTTCACAATAATAATTCCCCATTTTGTTTTATGCTTTACAGTCCCCCACTTTTTAAGTATTTGCCACTGTGTCCTTATTTGTCCTTATTCTATGGGAGTGAATCTAATGATCTAGGATCTCTTGCTACTAGTGGTGTAACAGAAGTAACAAAATACTTCAATGAGCAGGGACTCAAGGTGAATGTCACCAAATCTCAGCTACTGACATTTAAAACAGGCAGTTCTCACCACAACAATATGAATAGTGTGTGTAATATCTCTGCAACAGAAAATGGTGACTGTAAATTCCTGGGTGTGTATGTTGATGAAAATTTGCGCTGGACATACCACATTAATTTCGTATGCGGAAAAGTCAGTAGTGCCATATATCTCCTCAGTCAGCTCACAAAGATAGTTCCTAGCCAAGCACTGAAATTAGTATATTATGGAACACTTTGCCCCTTTCTCAATTACAGAATTGAACTGTGGGGCTGTGCGGCTGATGTAGATCTAAAAAGAATACTACTACTACAGAAAAGGGCAATAAGACATATACATGGGATGGGACATAGAGATTCATGCCATGAAGTGTTTGTGCAGCACAAATATCTGACAATATATTCTCTGTACATCTTCAAAATAGTTGTATTTTTTATAAGTCAACCAACAGAAGCTATCAAGGGCAGTGATGTACATGATCACAACACTAGAACAAAGTGTAACTATTTCCGTAACAGAACAACGTTAAAAATGACTGATAGAAGTCCATATATCAGTGGTTTGATTTGGTATAACAAGCTACCAAACTCTCTAAGAACGTACACAGGAAATGTTTTTAAAACAAAATTAAAATCATTTCTAATAGAAAAATGTTTATATTCTTTTAACAAATTTTAAGATAGTGGTTGTAACATGAGGCATTTTTGTAACATGAGGCATTAGCATATCAGTTGTAATGTGATAAATGTAAAAGAATAGACATAAGATACAATAGCTACAGAATATAGTGCATTTTATAAGTGTAAATATAACCATAGTATTAAGTCTGACGTTTGCAAAACCCATCATTACGATGGCTCCACGCAAAGAAAATGCAAATAAATAATAAATAAAATGTCACACAGTTTTAGAGATTTTCTTAAGATGTTAACACTTTATAGTCAAGAATAGTAATATATTTAGCACTTCATACAAGACATCTCATACAAATACTAACTAATCACAAACTTGTTAACTGCAATTCAGATGCTACACATATGTCAGATCCATTTCACAAACTTCATAAAACTCATCAGCAGCACCACAACAGACCAAAAGTATACATCAACATTTCTGCAGTAGGCAAACACAAGCAGTTATAAAGCCCACTCCTTTAATGATTGCAGACATGTACAATACTATTTCTCCACACAGTACAAATGGCACATTAGACAATACAAAGAAAACTATGTAAAAACATATCACACTTCACTGTTGTGGTCCCTTGTTGTTCATCAATTGCTAGCTGCTGTAAGTGCTACCAACAGGGACTCTCAAACTGATTCAATATATCTACATTTCCAGAAGAATTTTGTCACAGTTCCCCACAAGAGGCTTTTAATCAAATTTCATGCCTATGGAAGATCACTTCAATTGTGTGACTGGATTTGTGATTTCCTGTAGAAAGGTCACAGCACATAGTAACTGATGGAAAATCATAGAGTAAAACAAAAGTGATATCCAGCATTCCCCAAGGAAGTGTTAGAGACCCTCCGCCATTCCTAACTTATACAAATGATTTAGGGGACAATCTGAGGAGCCCTCTTAGTTTGTTTCCAGATGCTGCAATTTACCATCTAGTACACTCATCAGAAGATCAAAACCAATTGTAAAACAGCCTAGATATGATATATGTATGGTGCAAAAACTGGCAGTTGTCTCTGAATAAGGAAAACAACGAAGTTATCAACATCAGTACAGAAAGAAATCCATTAAATATCAGTTACACAATAAATCACACAAATTTTAAGACTGACAATTCAGTTAAATACCTAGAAATTACAGCTACAAATAACTTAAATTAGAACACTCACAGAGATAATGTTGTGGGGAAGGCAAACCAAAAACTTCATTTTATTGGCAGAGCACTCAGAAGATGCAAATCTACTTAAGTGACTGTATATACTATGCTTTTCCGTCATTTGCTATTGTTGATTGCAAAAATATTTTATTGTTACCAACCTACATAGGAAGAAATGATGATCACAATGCAATAACAAAAATCAGAGCTTTTACAAAAAGATTTAAGTATTCATTTTTCCAACACACTGTTAGAAAGAGGTATGGTAGAGAAAGAGTCTGAAGGTGCTTCAAAGAGCCCTCTGCCAAGCACTTGCAGGCCCATATCATTAACATCAATATGCAGCAGGATCTTGGAACATATATTGTGTGTGATCAGAATGAATTATCTCAAAGATGTACAGTCAACACAGATTTAGAAAACATTTTTGAGAAAGGCAACTAGCTCTTTAATAACACAAAGTGCTGAATGCTGTTTACAAGGGGTTTCAAATTGATTCCATATTTCTGGATTTCCAGAAGGCTTCTGACACTGTGCCACACAAGCAACTTGTAGTGAAACTGTATGCTTATGGAATATTGTCTCAGTTACATGATTAAATTCATGATACCCTGTCAGAGAAGTCACAGTTCGTAGTTCTTCAGTTTCACAGTAACTGACGGAGCGTCTTCTAGTAAAACAGAAGTGTTATAGTCCCTCTGCTGTTCCTCATCTATGTAAACAATGTAGGAGACAATCTGAGTAGCTGTCTTTGGTTGTTTGCAGATGATGCTGTCATATATCATCTACTAAAGTCATCAAAAGATGAAAAAAAAATGCAAAACGATTTAGAAAAGATATTTGAACAGTGTGAAAATTGGCAATTGACACTAAATAATGAAATGTGTGACATCATCCACATGAGTGCTAAAAGGAATCCATTAAATCAGTCAAATCCAAAGGCCATAAATTCAACTAAATATGTAGGAATTATTACTATGAACAACTAAAATCAGAAATAACACATGGAAAATGTTGTATGGAAGGCAAACCAAAGACTGCATTTTGTAGGCAGAACACTCAGAAAATGTAAAAAAATCTACTAAAGAGACTGCCTACACTACACTTGTTCATCCTCTTTTGGAGTACTGCTGCACAGTCTGAGATCCTTACCAGATAGAATTAACAGAGTACACTCAGAAAGTTCAAAGAAGAGCAGCATGTTTTGTATTATAGAGAAACATGGGAGAGACTGTCACTGATATGATACAGGATTTGGGGTGGACATCACTAAAACAAAGGTGTTTTTCATTGTAGTGTAATCTTCTCACAAAATTTCAGTCACTAACTTTCTCCTCTGAGAGCAAAAGTATTTTGTTGTTGGTGACATACATAGGGAGAAATGATCATCATAATAAAATTACGGAAATCAGAGCTCACACGGAAAGATATAGGTGTTTGTTTTTTCTGCATGCTGTTTGAGTTTGGACTCATAGAGAATTATAGTGAAGGTGGTTTGATGAACCCTCTGCCAGTCACTTAAGTGTGATTTGCAGAGTATCCATGTAGATGTAGATTTATGGAGAGGTATATGTATGATTATCTGTGTTAAGGAACAGATTGGGCTGCATTACTTTGATGTATCCATTTGAGAGATTGGTATACTTAAAACAACAGACATTGTACAAAAGAAGTCTAAGCTAACATTATCTTCTATTTTCTCCACATCTTCCCTTCACTAATGAAAGTTGTTGTGTTTCTTGTACAAACATCAAGAAAAGTTTTGCATCATTGTGGTTCCCAGAACTCCTGAAGATAGATGTTGAGTGTGGATATTTTATCACAGACACAGTCCCTTTGACTGTTCAGATGTCACCAAACCCACCCATAGATGTAAACAACCATGCATGAGCAGCACCTATTAAATGGAGGGGGTCCAAAAGCCCATCAGTTCCAGTCATTCCACCAGGAAAGTGGTACACGGCTCGTGTTATCTGTATTTCAGCCATGCCTAGATGGTCAACACCGCAGTTCGATCACATCTGCATTGATACTTTGTGCCAGGAGGGGCTCTCAACAAGGGAAGCATCCAGGCATCTCAGAGTGAACCAAAGTGATGTTGTATGGACATGGAGGAGATACAGAGAGACAGGAACTATCGATGACATGCCTCACTCAGGACACCCAAGGGCTACTACTGTAGTGGATGACCACTACCTATGGATTATGGTGCAGAGGAACCCTAACAGCAACGGCACCATGTTGAATAATGCTTTTCATGCAGCCACAGGACATCGTATTATGACTCAAACTGTGTGAAATAGGCTGCATGATGCGCAAATTCACTCCCATTGTCCATGTGAAGGTCCGTCTTTGCAACCACAACACCATGCAGTGCAGTACAGATGGACCCAACAACATGCTGAATGGACTGCTCAGGATTGGCATCATGTTCTCTTCACTGATGAGTGTCGCACATGCCTTCAACCAGACAATTGTCAGAGACGTGTTTGGAGGCAACCTAGTCAGGCTGAATGCCTTAGACACACTGTCCAGTGAGTACAGCAAGGTGGAGGTTCCATGATGTTTAAGGGTGACATTACATGGGGCCGACGTATGCCACTGGTGGTCATGGAAGGTACCATAATAACTGTACAATACGTGAATGCCGTCCTCCGACCAACAGTGCAACCATACCGGCAGCATATTTGGTAAGGCATTCGTCTTCATAGATGACAATTCACACCCCCATCATGCACATCTGTGAATGACTGCTTTCAGGATAATGACATCGCTTGTCTAGAGTGGCCAGCATGTTCTCCAGACATGAACCCTATCAAACATGCCTGGGGTAGATTGAAAAGTGCTGTTTATGGATGACGTGACCCACCAACCACTCTGAGGGATCTACGCTGAATCGCCATTGAGGAGTGGGACACTCTGGACCTACAGTGCTTTGATGAGCTTGTGGATAGTATGCCATGACAAATACAGGCATGCATCAATGCAAGAGGACATGCTACTGGGTATTAGAGGTACCAGTGTGTTCAGCTATCTGGACCCCCACCTCTGAAGGTCTCTCTGTATGTTGGTACAACATGCAATGTGTGGTTTTCATGAGCAATAAAAAGGGCAGAAATGATGTTTATGTTGATCTCTATATCAATTTTCCTTACAGGTTCTGGAACTCTTGGAACTGAGGTGATGCAATACTTTTTTGATGTGTGTATATTAATTTACTTAATGGGATGTTAAGTGCATGTAATACTTACATGCGGGCACCTGGGAATATTTGACTTTCATATTCATATTCATGTTAATATTGATCTAGCTGAAGACTTTATTTCTGCATCTGTATGCTTTTGTACAATACCTCACTGCTGAAGAGATCCATTCTATGTAGTTCTCATTTTCTCACATGACTGATTTTTGTTAGCATGTGTCACTGGAGGAGGATATTATGGCTGCTATGATATCTATAGTAGGAAACCTCTCACCTCTTTGTCAGTTAAATCCTGAAGATAAGATTCATCATTTTGCTATACTTAATTTATTCCATCTATTGCAAAAGAGATCATTCTAATGCCCACTTGTTTCCTTGGTCTAATTTAAAGTAGTCAACTCAGAGTCTACTAAAGCACTGGGAATGTGTAGCTATTTAGGTGATTTAATTTGCCACATTATGATGAATCAAGAAGATGCAGCTTATGCCAGTTTTTCACAATTCCCAAAGAGACATATGAAATACTGAACTTTGATTTTGATATCGCTATTCATAACACAATAATATGCTGCATTTTATTCTCAAAGCAAAAAAGTTAAAACCAGAGTAATCACTGCTAACTTCTAACATTTCCCAGTCACTACACTCATATGAGTTGCATGAGTTTTAGCTCATCTTCATGTACCCACCAGCATGGGTATCACCGCTGGGGAGAACGAGGAGGGGGGGGGGGGTGAGGGAGGGGGGATGTGTCCCCCCTCCCCCCAATATTTTTTGAAAAGCAATTAGTTTTTTTGAGTCTTACTTGACAAAAAATGACACTGTTGAACGGACATACCCAAGCTTAATTAAGTACACATACTAAAAATAAGAATGAATGGTTTGCACGATTTGCTAATGTGCTGGTTAATCAAATCCACTTACATTTTCACTAAAAATACAATATTCTAAGTTTTACTGCATTGTGTTGGTACAACTAAGAGTGATGAAGGAGTGGTTTAGACAAGCACAAATCTGCTTGGTTTAGTTATAAACCTGTAGGAGAGGTGCACAGAGGAAGATTGCACTGTAGTTCCTTCTCTAGATTGTCGCACAGATGACAAAATGGTAGATATCAAAATAGACGACAGAGGGATAGAGAAACAATTAAAATCGCTCAAAAGAGGAAAGGCCTCTCGACCTGATGGGATACCAGTTCAATTTTACACAGAGTACGCGAATGAACTTGCCACCCTTCTTGCAGCGGTGTACCGTAGGTCTCTAGAAGAGCGTAGAATTTCAAAGGATTGGAAAAAGGCACAGGTCATCCCTGTTTTCAAGAAGGGACATCGAACAGATGTGCAGAACTATAGACCTATATCTCTAACGTCGATCAGTTGTAGAATTTTGGAACACGTATTGTGTTCGAGTATAATGACTTTTCTGGAGACTAGAAATCTACTCTGTAGGAATCAGCATGGGTTTCGAAAAAGACGGTCATGTGAAACCCAGCTCGCGCTATTCATCCACGAGACTCAGAGGGCCATAGACATGGGTTCCCAGGTAGATGCCGTGTTTCTTGACTTCCGCAAGGTGTTCGATACAGTTCCCCACAGTCGTTTAATGAACAAAGTAAGAGCATATGGACTATCAGACCAATTGTGTGATTGGATTGAGGAGTTCCTAGATAACAGGACGCAGCATGTCATTCTCAATGGAGAGAAGTCTTCCGAAGTAAGAGTGATTTCAGGTGTGCCGCAGGGGAGTGTCATAGGACCGTTGCTATTCACAATATACATAAATGACCTGGAGGATGACATCGGAAGTTCACTGAGGCTTTTTGCAGATGATGCTGTGGTGTATCGAGAGGTTGTAACAATGGAAAATTGTACTGAAATGCAGGAGGATCTGCAGCGAATTGACGCATGGTGCAGGGAATGGCAATTGAATCTCAATGTAGACAAGTGTAATGTGCTGCGAATACACAGAAAGATAGATCCTTTATCATTTAGCTACAAAATAGCAGGTTAGCAACTGGAAGCAGTTAATACCATAAATTATCTGGGAGCACGCATTAGGAGTGATTTAAAATGGAATGATCATATAATGTTGATCGTCGGTAAAGCAGATGCCAGACTGAGATTCATTGGAAGAATCCTAAGGAAATGCAATACGAAAATAAAGGAAGTAGGTTACAGTATGCTTGTTCGCCCACTGCTTGAATACTGCTCAGCAGTGTGGGATCCATACCAGATATGGTTGATAGAAGATATAGAGAAGATCCAACGGAGAGCAGCGCGCTTCGTTACAGGATCATTTAGTAATCGCGAAAGCGTTACGGAGATGATAGATAAACTTCTGTGGAAGACTCTGCAGGAGAGACACTCAGTAGCTCAGTACGGGCTTTTGTCAAAGTTTCGAGAACATACCTTCACCGAAGAGTCAAGCAGTATATTGCTCCCTCCTACGTATATCTCGCGAAGAGACCATGAGGATAAAATCAGAGAGATTAGAGCCCACACAGAGGCATACCGACAATCCTTCTTTCCACGAACAATATGAGACTGGAATAGAAGGGAGAACCGATAGAGGTACTCAAGGTACCCTCCGCCACACACCGTCAGGTTGCTTGCGGAGTATGGATGTAGATGTAGATGTAGAGGCAGACAGCTAACAATTGAATGCCACATGACAATCACTTACAGTCTAGTGTTGTTATAATAATTAAGTAATAGTCAATGTATGTGTCAAGAGGAATTTCTACAAAGGGCATTCAAGACAGTTAATCAATATTGTCTTTTTTCTAAAAAGGCAAAGGAATGATGGTTAGTAAATGTTTCTTACAAAATGTATTCCAATTTACTCAGTTTTGCCACTACAATGTACTATAATGTCTAGGTTATAAGAATTTATGAACTGTTTTTTAAACTTCTCTAACTGTAGCGTATAGCCTGTTATGTCTTTACCTACAGAATCGTTTAGGACATTGAAATGGACACTCCATTTAAGTCTTTAGACCATTTGAGCAGGTTGGTCCGATGGCAGGATTCCTTTGGTGAATATTGCCGAACCATCTCTCAAGATATTAGATTTATTAACACAGCCTTTATTACAATAAAGCTTTCATTCCTTGGTACTTAAGATACAGATTAGTAAGACTTCAGTTTAGTAACAACATTCATTTAAAGAAAACACAGTAAACCAAATCCCAGTAATATCAACAATGATGTAAAAGGCAATAAAATAACCAAAGAAAACTATTAGCCTACAGTTACCTTTTCCTCTTTTCTTAATAAAAAAAGGACAATTTATTTTAATTGATTGTACATCATACCACATACGACATCTTAGCATTAAGCAACCATCATGGTACCTCTGATCATAATATGACATTACTGCCAGAAGTTCAAGTCATTCTCCTAAAATCTTTATCACTAACAAACATCCACAGACCATCTTGTGAGACAAGCATCAATCATCTTTTAAGTTATATCTTACTTAAGAGTTTAGAAAACACATAAATATCAGTCTAAAAAGTATATAATAGCACTAATCAAAACTTCTGATCATTAACAAATAGTTCAAATAACATTAAAGAAATATGAAGCAGGAAAAAAGTCTTTCTAGAAATTTTAATCCTGGGAATTTTGGGCCCCCATTATAGAACTGCAGCCAGAAAATGCACCATTCTATTGCCTGCACAAGATTGATCAAACCCGCCCCAGGCTGATCCAATGCACAAAGTATAATCAGGCTTCTACAACAAACAGAGAAGTGAAATTGGTTAACTGAAATGACATACACTTCCATACCTCCCCTTATTATCAGCTGCAGTGTGCCCAATGGACAATAACACAGGAAACAAGAACAGTCTTATAACTATTTTTACAAATTTAAACTTGGTAGCCAAAAATATCCATGCTTCCACAACAGTTTTTTCTGAATTTCATAACTTAGTAAAGAAATGTACCCTTGACTACTTCAACCAGGCATAAGGTGAGATTAACACTAAATTCAAAATTCAATAGCTGCAGCAAAGGTACTGTATAAAATCTAAACTGAAGCACCAAAGAAACTAGTATAGGAATGCATATGCATATACAGAGATATGTAAACAGGCAGAATACGGCGCTATGGTCGGCAGTGCCTATATATGACAACAAGTGTCTGGCACAGTTGTTGATTGGTTACTGCTGCTATAATGGCAGGTTATCAAGATTTAAGTGAGTTTGAATGTGGTGTTACAGTCAGCACACGAGTGATGGGACACAGCATCTCCAAGGTAGCAATGAAGTGGGGATTTTCCCTTACGACCATTTTACAAGTGTACTGTGAATATCAGGAATCCGGTAAAACATCAAATCTATGATACCACTATAGCCAGAAAAAGATCCTACAAGAATGGGACCAATGACAACTGAAGAGAATCACTCAACATGACAGAAGCGCAACCCTTCCGCAAATTACTGCAGATTTCAATGCTCGGCCATCAACAAGTGTCAGGGTGCAAACGTTTCAACGAAACATCAATATGGGCTTTTAGAGCCCTTGATGACTGCATGACACAAAGCTTTACACCTTGCCTGGGCCTGTCAACACCAACATTGGACTGTTGATGACTGGAAACATGTTGCCTGGTCGGACGAGTCTCGTTTCAAATTGTATCAAGTGGATAGACATGTATGGGTAAGGAAACAGCCGTATGAATCCATGGACCCTGTATGTCAGCAGGGGACTGTTCAAGCTGGTGGAGGCTCTGAAATGGTGTGGGGTGTGACATGTGAGATGCATGTAAGTGTCCTGTCTGATCACCTGCACCCATTCATGTCCATTGTGCATTCTGACGGACTTGGGCAATACCAGCAGGACAGTGTGACACATCACACATCCAGAATTACTACAGAGTGGCTCCAGGAAAATTTTTCTGCATTCAAACACTTCTGCTAGCCACTAAACTCCCCAGACATCAACATAATTGAGCATATCTGGGATGCCTTGCAATGTGCTGTTCAGAAGAGACCTCCAGCCCCACACATTCTTACGGATTTATGGACAACCCTGCAAGGTTCATGGTGTCAGTTCCCTCCAGCATTACTTTAGACGTTTGTCAAGTCCATGCCATTTTGTGTTGTAGCATGTCTGTGCACTCACGGGGGCCCTACATGATATTAGGCGGGTGTACCAGTTTCTTAGGCTCTCCAGTGCATAATGAGCTGCCACCCCAGTACAGTCCCCCACGCTTCAGTGTTCTAACTCACCATATTAACTGTCATCCAAAGGTGTTGCCGAATGTCCCACACCTCACAAGGATGTTTGCACACTCCATTTCATTAAAATGAAGGTTGTCAATTGGTGCACAATGCTTGCTTAGTGGTTCTATGTTGCACTTACTCCACACTGCGACAGAGCCGTTGTCAGCACCACAGTCTCCTGTGTCACCTAGCACCTCATTTGCCAACTTCTCCCACATTCTCTGTAGCACACTGCATAAGAAAACTCCACCATGGGGCATCTGTACTCAAGTCACTTACAGCAATGTCACTGGAATCAATCATGGTCAAGCAAAATCAATTGGGATGCATCAGACATAATATAATATACACACACTGTTGGTAAACTTAAATGTTAATATTATATAACTTTTTGCAACTTGGTAATCACAACATACATTTTAATTGGTGCGATTTAGGAGTGATATGTGCAATTAAAAAAAGTTTTGCATCACCCCAGTTCCCAGAGCTCCTGAAGATAAATGTTGAGTGTGGATATTTTATCACAGACACAGTCCCTTTAACTGTTCAGATATGTCACTAAACCTGATGAAAGATGTAAACAACCATGCATGAGCAGCACCTATTAGACGGAGAGGGTCTGACAGCCCATCAGTTCCAGTCATTCCACCAGGAAGGAGGTACACGGCCCATGTTGTCTATAGTTCAATCATTCTAAGACGGTCAATACCACGGTTCAATTGCATGTGCATTGTTACTTTGTGCCAGGAAGGGCTTTTAACAAGAGAAGTATCCAGGTGTCTCAGAGTTAACCAAAGTGCTGTTGATTGGATATGGAGGAGATGCAGAGAGACAGGAACTGTTGATGACGTGCCTCGATCAGGCCACACGAGGGCTACTACTGCAGTCGATGACCGCTACCTACAGATTATGGCTCAGGGGAACCCTGACAGCAACGCCACCATGTTGAATAATGCTTTTCATGCAGCCACAGAACATCATGTTACAACTCAAACTGTGCAAAATAGGCTGTATGAAGCGCAGCTTCACTCCCTACGTCCATGTCGAGGTCCGTCTTTGCAACCACAACACCATGCAGTGCAGTACAGCTGGGCCCAACAACATCCCAAATGGACCACTAAGGATTGCCATTACATTCTCTTCACATATGAGTGTCGCATATGCCTTCAACCAGACAATTGTCGGAGACATGTTTGGAGGCAACTCAGTCAGGCTGAATGACTTAGGCACACTGTCCAGCGAGTACAGCAAGGTGGAGGTTCCCTGATGTTTTTGGTGGCGTTATGTGGGGCCAATGTATGCCGCAGGTGGTCATGGAAGGCACCGTAATGACTGAATGATACGTGAATGCCATCCTCCAACTGACAGTGCAACCATCAGCATATTGGTGAGGCATTCGTCTTCATGGGCGACAATTCACACCCCCATTGTGCACATCTTGTGAATGACTTCCTGCAGGATAATAACATCATTTGACTAGAGTGACCAGCATGTTCTCCAGACATGAACCCTATGAAACATACCTGGGATAGATTGATTATGGACGATGTGTCCCACCAACCACTCTGAGGGATCTACGTCAAATTGCCATCGAGGAGTAGGACAATCTGGACCAATAGTGCCTTGATGAACTTGTGGATAGTACGCCATGATGAATACAGGCATGCATCATTGCAAGCGGACGTGCTACTGGGTATCAGAGGTACCACTGTGTACAGCAATCTGGACCCCAACCTCTGTATAGTGGTACAACATGCAATTTGCAGTTTCCATGAGCAATAAAATGGGCGGAAACAATGTTTATGTTGATCTCTATTCCAATTTTCTGTACAGGTTCTGGAACTCTTGGAACTGAGGTGATACAAAACTTTTTTTGATGTGTGTATGTGGTCTGAGACACCCAGAATACTCCAAGTGATTTTAGCTCCTAATTTTTTCCAAGGTGATCTCCCATTTAAACCTGCCCCCCTCCTCCAATAATTTAGTGCTTGTGATGCCCGTGCATACCAGTACCAGCCTAGCAGCTAGTCTGTCCTGTCTACTGCTTGTGTCATGCCAACACATCACAACCACTACTTGTCAGAAGGCCAGTCACATAAAGGCTATTGTTATTGTTTTCATGACCTTCAACAATATCATGAATGTAACTCAAATAAAAAACTTTTCTTCTTCTTTAATCATCCCTCCATTAGTAATAAGCCCAATCAGAGCAAACTCACCACATCACATTGTAATGAATCCAGTCCCATCAGAACTTCTGTTCAGTTAATGAATTGTATGTTAGCACTTAAAATTTAGCCAGACTTGAGTTGATTTTCTTGTGCAATTTATATATTTCTTATCTGTGGACAACATAGAGTTTTCTGATTGTCAGATACACTTTTTTGATAAATATATTTTTATTATTAATATAACGATATCCTGCATCAATTATACCCCATGAAAATTAGTGGACATTATTAACAACACCTGCTCTGAAAATAAATCTTTTTCATTTATCAGTATTTCTGCTTTTCAGTTTTATATAAAAGCAAACTATCTGTTTCCACTTATATTTTTATTTATTTTAGTACTGATATCAAATTGATATTTTTAAGTAACAGGAAGTGTGTAATTTTATATTTATAATTTTTGCAACCTTTGTCATTTGATATTAGTACTAAAAATCTTTACATAAATATAAATGTTGAGAAAAAATGTGTAATTTAAATCTGTTAGACAGCCTACAGAATGTAAGTTGTCGGAAAAATATTTTGACTTATTGTATGTTGTCAAAGCTTCCGAAACATCTATACATTCTATATTATACTGCTTATGGCACCAAGTGCATCAGATTGTTTTGAGACTTACTTCAGTTCAGGTCAGTTTTGTGACAGATTGTTTACAGACCATTTCAATCAAGAAAATGTCTTTGGAATTCTCATTGGATTTGGAAGTGTTATGTACGGTGTTTTGGAAAAACTGTGAATGTCCATGAAGGGTTGAATAAACTGCAGATGTTACTACAAAGCTATTAATCTCTCAGCTTGTTCATTTAAAAGATGCCTGCACCCTGGAATTGAATATTATAATGTAATATGTACCCAGACAGTGAAGCCATCTTGAAAAGCTGATTACAGTTTCAAAGTTGATATGTAAAGTTGTCTGCCCTTAATGTAGGAAATCATTGCTTACATAATGATGAACATTATTAAGCACAGTTATTATATAGAATACTTATCAGCAGTGAAATCATGGAATATTAAAGGCAGGGGCATTATAGCTGTGGCCATCAGCTGGGATAAGCAATATTTATTAGCCATTGGAAATGCATTAAAGGAGGGGCATTAGATGTGAGGTCTAATGCTGGGATTAGAGATTGTGTTGGTGAGAGTATTAATAGTCTTTCTGTTGCACAAAAGTGCCATGCAAAACCAAAATCCCAAAAATATTGACTCTGGACTATGAAGGAATATTGATTGGAATTTGGAAGTGGAAAAAGGAACCTTACATATTTGAATGCCATGAAATGAAAATCAAGGAACAAGCACCAGGAATGAATGGTAATTGCATCAACCAATAATTAATTAGCAAGTTTCACTTATGCATAAGGTAATGTCAGTACAGTGTTTTGTTAAATTTGTTGTGTTAGTCCAAGAACAACACTTATTTCCAAGATAACACTGTGGCAGGGAGGAGGGGGGGGGGGGGGGGGGGAGGAGAGGAGGGTTCATAGATACAACGCAAGATACTGTTTATGTAGGATATAATGGCAACCTTGACTCTAACAATGTGTTAAGAATAACTTACAATCTATTATTAGAAGTGAAATCAAAAGTAAATGGTTCCAGACTAGATACTGAAAGTTCATTAGTATCACCAATTAATTCCAGTTGTGACCATTTAAATGAACAAATTAGTGACACATAAACAGTAACAAAACATTGTTTTGTTAATATGGTAAAAAGAATCACTTCTAAAGTGTCTTTAACTGAGACAGACAGTGACTTTTCTGTTGTGTGGGAAACTTGTGTGGAGCTAATCTGTGGTCTTACCTGTGGCAGTAAACAACGCAAGTTGGAACATATTTACAGATATTTTAGAACTAAAAGCAGATGCTTTCATAGAAAGTGTGTGCATGGAAAGCAATAGATATAACTTTATGTTGACAATCACCAATAATAACAAACTTGTGACTACAACAAGTCATTGGGAGAACTATGATCAATGAGTGTTCAAGCTATTTTGCAAACTGAAATGTGGGGAAACGTGTGTTGGGAGAATTATTAGCAGCACATCATGGTACAGGGTCACAAACAGTGCTCAGGGAAGGAAGCTTAAATGATGTTACAGGTGACGGGAACACTAGTCAGAGTGATGACAAAGTTAAATTTTGCAACTGACATCATCTGTGAAAAAACTGGAATCCAAAAAAGTAAACCATGATAATAGTGTCCTCATTGGGTCACAATTACATTTTGTGACATAGCCTTAGCTAACCCAGAACCATGTGCTCTTGCAGTATTTCTTCTCAATTTCCAATTTCTGCACTACATGTTTTCTCCTTCCCACTTTTATATCTTTTTGCAACTTACTCTTACTATCAAAGTATCTTCTTCTTTTTACTAGTCCAATAAATACGATGCAGTCATATTATGTTCAAATGATCTCACTAAAGCCATTAAATACACTCTAAGACAAAGGAAAAAAGATGCACCATGAAGGAATTATCCTAATGGGACAGAAATCAGTAAATGTGATGAACAAGTACAGACAAACAAATGATCAGAATTTCATAAAAACGGGATGATTTATTCAAGAGAAAGAGCTTCACAAATTGAGTCAGTAACACATTGGTCTACCCGTGGCCCTTATGCAAGCAGTTATTTAGCTTGTCATTGACTGATAGAGTTGATGTCCTTCTGAGGGATATCATGCCAATTTCTATCCAATTGAAGTGTTAGATCATCAAAACACTGAGGTGCTTGGTGGGCCCTGCCCAGAACGCTCCAAACATTCTCAACTGCGGAGAGACCCAATGACCTTGCTGGCCAAGATAGGGTTTGGCAAACAAAGAGACAAGCAGCAGAAATTTTTGCCATATGTGGGCAGGTGTTATCTTCCAGAAATGTAAGTCCAGGATGGCTTACCATGATGTGTAACAAAATGGGATGTAGAATATAGTTGACATACTGCTGTGCTGTAATGGCTCCACAGATAGCAACCAAAGGGATCCTCTTATGAAATGAAATGGCACCTCAGACAATCACTCCTGGCTATTGGGCTGTATGGTGTCTCCAGACAGATTTTCACTGGTTATCAGGGCTCAGTTTGAAGTGGAATTTATCACTGAAGAGAATTCTACTGCAGTCAATGAGACTCCAGGCTGAAGACATATCTGGAGATGGCCAGGACAGTGGTGGGATACCAACCTGTCACCAGACATATGGCCTGCTGTTTTGTTGCCCTTTATGGCTTACTTTTCAGCAATATAAAGCCCACACAACATGGCAAGAGTTTCTACTGCTTCTCTCTGTGCTTGCCAAACCCTAACTTGACCAGAAAGGTTGGCAGATCTCTCCCCAATTCAGAACATTTGGAGCATCATGGGCAGAGCCCTACAACCAGTTCAGGATTTTGACGATTCAACACTGCAGTTGGACTGAATTTGGTATGATATCTCTCAGGAGGACATCCAACAACTCTGTCAGTCAATAACAAGCCAAATAATTGCTTGCATAATGGGCAGAGGTGGACCAATGTGTTACTGACTTGCTCAATTTGTGAATCTCTTTATCTTGAGTAAATTTTTATAAAAATGTAATCATTTGTTTCTATACTTGTACATCACATGTACCAATTTCCATCCTGTTTGGATAATTCCTTCATGCTGCATCATTTTTTATGTCTTAGAGTGTATAATGAATGGAAAATGTATCAGAGGAATTGAAACAAATATTAGATTTATCAGGTTTACTGTTTACATTCGGAAACTTCTTGCACATGAAGAATTATTTGTGCTAAAAGTATCTTCAAAGAGAGAACAACATTACTTCCAAGTTTAAAATTTCTGTTGTATTTGATTTTCATTATGTTCATGTAAAAGTATGTTGGGAATATATTAGCAGATTCAGATTCATTAATTTTATGATGATTTCTGGTCCTGAGAATGAACGGCATCGCAGAGAGGTAATATGATTTACCCATATCCCTGTTGTAGACCTCTGTGATATGAAATGTCCAATAAGCAATGATATCCCGGCTGTTAAAACTTTCTAGACCTGGAACTTTATCAAGTTTTGGTCCATGGACAAGGGGCACGGTTATCCAGCCATTACCCTGCTGCAGGGTATCATTGTTGCTAATGGCGAAGTTAGGTACTCCACTACAGAAAACTGTTGGACCATGCAGAACGACTTGTGCACCTACATAGTTAGAAGTATTAATAGCAATATTGTCTATTGCTTTATGGACTGTAAGGCAGGTATGCCTTGTCCTCCTATAATATTTTGGCATGTTCTGTGTGAGCAATCCAATGCTGTTACTCATGCGGTTGCACGAAGACTGATGCCTTCTTCCCAGATTCATTACTTATATAAACAAAGCTGCTGCCTCCTTGAGTGCCTGGTTCTCAATGTATACTTAGCAGTTCTCAGCTGATACTGTGCATGAGAAATTTTCTAAGTCCTTATCCCGTACGCATGGATCGGCGTCATCCCGTACGTGCACACTAGTTGTTTTGTGTGCGCACGTTGCTGGTGCAGTTGCATAATGACTAAGGCCGATGCTCACATGGAGTATCTAGCATGTGGCTAACACAATAGGCTAATGAATTATTTTTATTTGTTTAATTTCATATTTTTGTTAAGGATAAAGGAAAGGAAAGAGTTTATTTACTTTCTATAATAGTGGGTGAGGTCGCCAATGAGTTTAATATTTTTATGATTGTCAGCACCTTTAACCCACACTGACAAGATTTGGATTCATTAATTTTACGATGATTTCTGGTCCTGAGCATGAACAGCATTGCAGAGAGGTAATATGATTTACCCATATCTCTGTTGTAGACCTCTGTGATATGAAATGTCCATTGCACCAGCAACGCATGCACTCAAAACAAATAGTGCGCGCGTACGGAATAACATCGATCCATGCGTATGGGATAAGGACTTAGAAAATTTCTCATTCACAGCATCAGCTGAGAACCGCTAAGTGTACATAGAGAACTGGGGGCTCAAGGAGGCAACAGCTTCATCTATATAAGTAATGAATCTGGGAAGAAGGTGACAGTCTTCGTGCAGCCGCGCGAGCAACAGCATTGGATCTCACACACAGAACATGCCAAGATATTATAGGAGGACAAGGCGTACTCACCTTACAGTCTATAAAGCAATAGCATGTGGCTGATGCAATATGCTAATTAATTATTTTTATTTGTTTAATGTAATATTTTTGTTAAGGATAAAGGAAAGGAAAGAATTTATTTAATTTCTATAATAGAGGGTGAGGTTGCCAATGAGTTTAATTTTTTTACAATTGTCAACACCTTTAACCCACACTGATACAGATTCAGATTCATTAATTTTACAATGATTTCTGATCCTGAGAATGAACGGCATTACAGAGAGGTAATATGATTTACCCATATCTCTGTTGTAGACCTCTGCAATATGAAATGTCCAATAAGCAATGATATCCCGGGTGTTAAAACTTTCTAGACCTGGAGCTTTATTGACTTTTGGTCCACAGACAAGGGGCACGGTTATTCAGCCATTATCCTGCTGCAGGGTATCATTGTTGCTATATTGCTTAATGCTTTAACACAATTTACTTTTGGTCTGGTTTACTGAAACCATGATATGCTTCATTGAATTACTACTTTTTTGACTTAGTTGAAGATAAACAGATTGAAATTACTGTAACGTTGGACAACTTATGTGCATTTTGAAAAGAAATTTAAACGTCTACATAAAGGAAAGTCAGACTGAGAAAATTTTACTGTTTATTTGATTATAGTCAGATGGTATTAGTGACAACAAACCATCTAATGTCTTAGATAGTTGAAAATTGTTTAAAAGAAATGAAAATGTTGTAAGATATGTCAGTTCAGTCATTGCTGTGGTGTCTTTGTGAGAGGAAGGTGTAATGGAAATTGGTGTTTCTCAAACCAACATAAAGTTAATGGTTATATGAAGTACATAAAAGATCACTTATAATGAAATATATATTTTTCTTTGTTTCAGACATATGCTGTACTACACACATCAAAAAAAGTTTTGTATCACCTCGGTTCCAAGAGTTCTGGAACCTGTACAGAAAATTAGAATAGAGATCAACATGAACATCATTTTCGCCCTTTTTATTGCTCATGAAAACCACACATTGCATGTTGTACCACCATACAGAGAGACCTACAGAGGTGGTGGTTCAGATTGCTGAACACACAGGTACCTCTAATACCCAGTAGCATGTCCTCTTGCATTGATGCATGCCTAGATTCATCATAGCATACTATCCACAAGTTCATCACTGCACTGTTGGTCCAGATTGTCCCACCCCTCAACAGCAATTTGGCGTAGATCCCTCAGAGTGGTTGTTGGGTCACATCATCCATAAGCAGCCCCTTTCAATCCATCCCAGGCATATTCGATAGGGTTCATGTCTGGAGCACTTACTGGCCACTCTGGTTGAGTGATGTCATTATCCCGAAGGAAGTCATTTACAAGATGTGCATGATGGGGACGAGAATTGTCATCCATGAAGATGAATGCCTCACCAATACGCTGCCAACATGGTTGCACTATCTGTCAGGATATGGCGCCATGTATCGTACAGCCCTTACGGCACCTTCCATGACCACCAGCGGCATACGTCGGCCCCACATAATGCCACTGCAAAACAGCAGGGAACCTCCTCCTTGCTGCACTCGCTGGACAGTGTGTCTAAGGCATTCAGCCTGACCGGGTTGCCTCCAAACACATTTCTGACAGTTGTCTGGTTGAAGGCATATGTTACAGTCATGGGTGAGGAGAATGTGATACCAATCCTGAGCAGTCCATTCAGCATGTTGTTGGGACCAGATGTACATCTCTGCATGGTGTCGTAGTTGCAAAGATGGACCTTGCTCTGGAAATTGGGAGTGAAGTTGCGCATCATGCAGCCTATTGTGCACAATTTCAGTTGTAACATAATTTCCTGTGGATGCACGACAAGCATTATTCAACTTGAAGGCATTGCTGTCAGGGTTCCTCTGAGCCATAACCCATAGGTAGCAGTCATCCACTGCAGTAGCAGCGCTCGGGCGGCCTGAGCTAGGCATGTCATCAACAGTTCCTGTCTCTCTGTATCTCCTCCATGCCCAAACAACATCGCTTTCATTCACTCCAAGACACCTGGGCACTTCCCTTGCTGAGAGCCCTTCTTGGCAGAAAGTAACAATGCAGATGCGATTGAAACATGGTATTGACCGTCTAGGCATGGTTGAACTACAGACAACATGGGCTGTGTACCTCCTTCCTGGTGGAATGACTGGAACTGATCAGCTGTTGGACCCCCTCCATCTAATAGGTGCTGCTCATGCATGGTTGTTTACATCTTTGAGTGGGTTTAGTGACATCTCTGAACAGTCAGAGGGACTGTGTCTGTAATACAATATCCAATGTCAATGTCTATCTTCAGGAGTTCTGGGAACCGGGGTGGGGCAAAACTTTTTTTGATGTGTGTATTATGACTGGAATATAATGACTATATTCAGAGCATTTTTCTCCTTGGGGGTAAACTAGTGAGATTTATGACATTGTGATGATATTATGGAGATGTTTATGGAGATTCTGTGAGACCAATGAAGTTTATGTTGAGATGAAATGTTGTGAAGTATTCTTATCATTGTGTATATGACGATGACGATGATGATGATGATGATGAAGTATCTGTAGTTATGATGATAATGTCAGGAAAATGATGTGGTCGCAACTTCTTATGTTCTGTTCTGTAAGTTATTGTACTCCTGTTTATGATTACATGATGTTTAAGACTCTGAGGAATAACTATGGGAAATGACTACAAATGGATGAATAATTTTGGTCTGTTGTGTTGTATTTGATGAGTTTTATGAAGTTTGTGAACTGGATCTCACGTATGGGTAGTGTCTCAACTGCTGTAAACAAGTTTGTGATGAGATAGTCATGGCATGAAATGACTTAATATGAAATACTACATATATTACTGTTGCTTACTATAAAATGTTAATATCTTACAAAAATTTTTAAAACTGTCTGATGTTTTAAGGGCGTAGCTGCAAATAATTAAAATGTGGAGGATAAAACTGTTGGATTACTATTGTGAATAAGGGTATAAACAATGAAACTAAGTCCTACATATTACTGAATTTACCAAAATGTGAGTCTTTTCCAAGGAGCATTTCTACAGTGGTGACCAAGCTTTGAACAGAAAATGACTCCACAAAGCAACAGCTGGGTAAAACAGGAGAACAATGATAATGCTCAGCTCCAACTCTTAGCAGCTGGATCAGGTACATCTGATGGCCTACAACCGCAACTACAACAGTCTACAGCACAAGGTAGGATCGCACATCACACCAAATTGCTGTTTGGACATCCAGACCTCAACTTTGGTCCTTGTATGCAGAGAGCACTTTTCAATCAGTAGGACATTTACAGTGACATGGCACAGTTCCACTGCATCATAACACACCTCAGCAAATCAAAAATGATTCTCAGAGAGGAAGTTCTGAACTCTTGTAGTTACATAGCACTTAATAGCTGCTTAATTAACCATTTCACCCCAACATCCAAAAACAGACTAAAGAGGTTTTCACCTGATGAAGATTTAAGTAACAAACTACCCTGTCACCTTATGCTTTGGCTTAAAAGACTACCAGAAAATATGAGAAAAATTTTAGCTGCAGACAAAGACATTCCCCTTCAAGTGTTGGTAGAAAACACTGAGGCTATGGTGGCATTCTTAGAATTAAAAGATGGCAGCTCTGTCGACTGCATCACTTCAGCTGAAGGCCCTGAAATGAGCATTTCAGAGACAGACACATGCAACAGCCCCAGAGCAAACATCAACATGGAAGCACCGGTTCCTGCTACTGAGCAGCTACCAGAAATATTCACATTCTGGCCGCACATGTGGCAGTCCTGCAAAACAAGCAGTGTGCATCCCATCCAAAATCCAGCAGTTGACAACAGAAAGGGAACAGACAGTATGACAACAGGTTTTGAAAGGATAAAAGTTACTGGTGCCACTTCCGTCAGAGGTTCAGAGATATGGCACCAAATTGCATGGCTCCATGTCGGTACCCAACTTCGTCAATGACCTCTAAAGGGTGCAGCAGGATATTGGACAATATTTCTCAGTTGTTCTCCAGTACTGTGGCTACTGTGCTGAATGAAAAGGTGTCATTCGCAAATAATATTTTCTGCAGTGCATGTCTGGACATGCAATGCAAGAAGATCGCCATAGCAGAGATGTCAAATCATCATTCCTCATTCACCCACAACTGTTCAAATGGGTATATGTCCTTGAAGTCAGTGACAATAACACCAGTGGAGAATACCGAATATTGGAGTACATTTAATATGCAGGATACGACACACCGGCAGTGATTCTATGGTCACAATCCAAAAAAGAGTAACTTCAAGCCTGAGGAAAAACATCTGAGAGTCAGATTGACAAACATCACAGACCATTCCAAATGACTGTTCATGAGAGATAGGCAGTCAGGAAAAAGGACTTTTTGGTCAACATAGTATTGGATATTAGTGTTTTACTGAGAGACTTAATTCACTCAGGTGGTACGGCAGCAACAGAAGCGTATTGTAAAATGAAGAGCATGTTAGATCTCCATTTACAAGGACACTTATCTTGAAATTTTTTGGTTGTGAACATCACTGAGCCCAACCTGGGAGCAGATTTTTTGTGTTGTTTTGTCCTTGTGACGGACATCAGGAGAGGTCTACTACAAAAGGCAACAGTAGCGACAACTAGTCACAATGAAGAATGGTATGACATTCTCAATGAATTCCTAGGCATTTCTTATATAGTAGAGGCTAAGGCAATTGTTCAGCATAACACACAGCATTTCATACGCACCACTCCAGGAACTCTGTTGGCAGCTAAGCTGTGCTGCCTAACCCCCAAGAAGTTTGCAACAGCAAAAAAGGCATAAACAGACAGGTGAATGAGGGAGTGACTACGCCTTCACAGAGCCAGTGGGCTTCACAATTGCACATGATACAGAAATGCAACAGCACATGGAGAGTGTATCAAGATCACTGGGTATTAAATTCAACGACGGCCACAGACTGGTATTCTATACAACATGTGATAGATGTAAAGAATTCAGTGGCAAGTGCTACAATCTTCTCTGTTACTAGTTGAACACATGCACACACTTAAATTCAGGTGGCAGCATGTGATGTAGATAAGATGAAAATCACCACATCCTTGGGGTTACTTAAATATTGTTACATGCCACTCAGTTTAAAAGCATTGTCCAAAAATGCGGCATTTGATTCACCTGATGTTCCATGATCTTGACTGCTTATTATGTTATATGGATTGTGAATTGTGTTTTATTCATCTCATGACGTACATTTGCAATCCATTTGGTTTGTGTACAGGAGACATGTCAAAAATTTATAAAACAATTACAATGATTTTTACATTAATAAATAATAGCACTGTAATAAATAATGACACTATAAGGATAACACATTGTACCCAGCTCAAATTTCCAGTTTGCCCTGCATGAATTCATCCACAGAGTAATAACACTTCAGTGTCAGTACCTCATATAGCTTTCTTTTAAGTGAACCTAAATTCATCTGCATCAACTTGTTCCCTTTTAACTTATTACAAATTTTCACTCCCATGTATTGAGCTCCCTGAGCATACAGTCTGAGGCAGTGGGTGGGGAGCATAAAATTTTCTTTGTTTCTGGTATCATGTGACTGGACAAAATATTTCCCCTCAAATAATTTATGTCTGGTGTACAAAAATATAATAATCCCATACATATATAAGGATGGCAGAGTTAATATTTTAAGTTTTCTAAATAATGGTCGACATGGTTCTTTGAGATTTGCAGTGCACATATTTCGTATGATGGGCAACATCATAGTCTCTTCCTGTCAAGAGAAAAGGACAAAAAACACCTTTGGGTAGTTTTTACATGCCATTGTCATGGTCAGCAAAGACAAATGTGTTTTTGGCCAGGCCAACGTGAAATTCCTAGCTTTTGAAGTGTCAGCAGAAGGAATCACACTTCTTGTGGAATGAGTAAAAGACATTCAGAATGTCCCCAGGCCTAAAATATTCAAAGACCTGGGAAGATTCCTAGGTATGTTTAATTATTATTGCTGGCACTTACCCCAGGCTGCAATATTGTTGGCACTACCAACAAATCTCATCAAAGGTAAAGACACAGTGGGAACAAAAAAATGTACCTTTGAATCTGGAACAGGTGACAATGTTTGAGAAAGTGAAGGTATGTGCTGTGGGATTGGTTTTTGGCACATCTATGGTTTCAGGCACTGTTGGTTGTTATACACTCCTGGAAATTGAAATAAGAACACTGTGAATTCATTGTCCCAGGAAGGGGAAACTTTATTGACACATTCCTGGGGTCAGATACATCACATGATCACACTGACAGAACCACAGGCACAAAGACACAGGCAACAGAGCATGCACAATGTCGGCACTAGTACAGTGTATATCCACTTTTCGCAGCAATGCAGGCTGCTATTTTCCCATGGAGACGATCGTAGAGATGCTGGATGTAGTCCTGTGGAACGGCTTTCCATGCCATTTCCACCTGGCGCCTCAGTTGGACCAGCGTTCGTGCTGGACGTGCAGACCGCGTGAGACGACGCTTCATCCAGTCCCAAACATGCTCAATGGGGGACAGATCCGGAGATCTTTCTGGCCAGGGTAGTTGACTTACACCTTCCAGAGCACGTTGGGTGGCACGGGATACATGCGGACGTGCATTATCCTGTTGGAACAGCAAGTTCCCTTGCCGGTCTAGGAATGGTAGAACGATGGGTTCGATGACGGTTTGGATGTACCGTGCACTATTCAGTGTCCCCTCGACGATCACCAGTGGTGTACGGCCAGTGTAGGAGATCGCTCCCCACACCATGATGCCGGGTGTTGGCCCTGTGTGCCTTGGTCGTATGCAGTCCTGATTGTGGCGCTCACCTGCACGGCGCCAAACATGCATACGACCATCATTGGCACCAAGGCAGAAGTGACTCTCATCGCTGAAGACGACACGTCTCCATTCGTCCCTCCATTCACGCCTGTCGCGACACCACTGGAGGCGGGCTGCACGATGTTGGGGCGTGAGCGGAAGACGGCCTAACGGTGTGCGGGACCGTAGCCCAGCTTCATGGAGACGGTTGCGAATGGTCCTCGCTGATACCCCAGGAGCAACAGTGTCCCTAATTTGCTGGGAAGTGGCGGTGCGGTCCCCTACGGCACTGCGTATGATCCTACGGTCTTGGCGTGCATCCGTGCGTCGCTGCGGTCCGGTCCCAGGTCGATGGACACGTGCACCTTCCGCCGACCACTGGCGACAACATCGATGTACTGTGGAGACCTCACGCCCCACGTGCTGAGCAATTCGGCGGTACGTCCACCCGGCCTCCCGCATGCCCACTATACGCCCTCGCTCAAAGTCCGTCAACTGCACATACGGTTCACGTCCACGCTGTCGCGGCATGCTACCAGTGTTAATGACTGCGATGGAGCTCCGTATGCCACGGCAAACTGGCTGACACTGACGGCGGCGGTGCACAAATGCTGCGCAGCTAGCGCCATTCGACGGCCAACACCGCGGTTCCTGGTGTGTCCGCTGTGCCGTGCGTGTGATCATTGCTTGTACAGCCCTCTCGCAGTGTCCGGAGCAAGTATGGTGGGTCTGACACACTGGTGTCAATGTGTTCTTTTTTCCATTTCCAGGAGTGTAGTTGATGCATGTCAGGTGGCTGTGGGGGTGGTACTCCAGGAATTTGTTGAATGCACCTGGCAACCTTTAGGCTTTTTATTTCCACCTACTCATAGACATGCAGAGTTCTTGGAGTGCTACTGACAGGGAGCTGTAGGCAGCAGTCTGGCAGTTCAGGGGTTCAATTGAAGGAACAGCCTTCATGATTTATAAAGACCACGTGCTGATCACAGCTCTATTCAAAAAAGGAGAGCCTAGCAGCTCATTCAGGGTGATTATAGATGTGATCTTCACATCAAAATCCACAACAGATGTACATTACATAAGCAGCAGCAAGAAGATAGCCACCGGCTGCCTGTCAAGAGGTCACACAGCCATGAAGACTGTACATGTCGCACACAACATGACACACATTTTTGTACCCAAGTTTTTTCAGCATGGCATTTTTGAAGCATTCCGTAACCTGGCACAACCAAGAGTATGGGCTACCATACAGCTGCTGACTAAAAAGTTGGTGTAGCCCAGAATCAACAAGTATTCTTTAAATGGGCACAGCAGTACGACTGCTGCCAGAGGTGCAAAGTGGGAAGCCACATGTCTGCTCCGGCAGGACCCATAATATGTCAACAGTACAGTTGAGACACATCCACAGGGATCTGGTCAGGCCACTATCATATTCCAACTGCTACTGTTAGTCGGGTTCCATTGCAACTGCTTCACAGGATGACCAGAGGCTTTTCCAGTTGCTGACATCACCACTAAAATCATGGCGAGGACACCACTCAGTGGGTAGATCGCAAGGTTTGGCACACCCTAAGCAATAACTACCAACAAGGCCCCATTATTCTGGGAGTTGACTCAACTGTGCAGCTGCAACCACATTTTATACAATGAGTTACCACCCATCCAGCAACAAGATAGTGGAAAGATACTACCGCACCCTGAAGGTGGTGTTGATATATAAGGAAGTTACATGGACAGAGGCTTTACCAATGGTATCATTAGCACAGTTGGTTTATGGTAAAGCATTAGGCCTACCTGCTGAATTAATCGCAGACAAGTCCGTAGATATCCCGTTGATGCAGTCGGTATTGGGGTTTGGCAGACAGTTCTGCAATACTATGGGCCTCCTTTGACCATCCGCTCCCAAACCTTATGGAGACCATCCCATCTTCGTCAACAAGTGCCTGTTCAGCTCATTATATGTGTGGTATTGGATGACTCTGTTCAACTCTCACTATCGTCTCCTTACATAGGACCATTCAAAGTGGTGGAAAGGGGGCCACACACACATTTAAGATTCGCTGGAATGGACAAGAAGAAGTCATGTCTATCGAGTGATTTAAACTGACTCGTCTGGATATGAAGACGGGGGACACGGTGACTGCCAACCCTTCACCTAAGGTGTGAGTTCTTCTCGGGGTGAGCACACTGCCAAATGTCGAGCCACGCGACAGCAGCACATCAAACATAAGACTCGAAGCTCTGCAGCCAAATAAATAAGAATTTCCACCAACGAAAACACGAGCCAGATGCATGATCAAACACCGGTACCCTGAAATTCCTAGAGCTCCAGGATTTTTGGTAAAAAAAAGGGGGGGTTTCAGGTGTAGCGGCTATCGATCACTAAATAACAAGTGACTGCCAGTGGCAGATTTATATAAAGGCCCACTAGGCACGGGCCCAGGGGCGGCACCTTAAGGGGGGCCACATTTTTTGCTCTGAACTCGTTTTAACCTTTTACGTTTTAAAATAACTGTGCTTACAGACGACAACTATTTTTAATATTGTTAAACAAACCTTAAGAACGAAATTCGACAATACAAGCTTGGAAATATACATAGTTTACATGGTGACTGAATGGAAATTTAACATTGGGTTTCTGTCTGAAATCATCTTCATGATAGCTCAAAATATTTTGAAGTAAACTGTCAGGACGGTTATCTACAGCACAATGTGTGAAACATTCTTATTGCGAGAATGTTGTCGGCTTCTGCTTAACCCTACCATATTTTCCCCGTGAAAATACCGGGACCCCTGAGAAGCTGTGATAAACTAATCAGCAGTTTCTTAAATACTGTAACATGTGTGGGCCTCAGTATGTAAAACCCGACTCTACTTAAATTTCCTGTAGAAATTATGGGGAAGTATCAAGTCAGCTCTACATGACAGTAATTAATGTGAAAGCTCTGTGGTCTTCAATATCTGAGCTTTGATTTAATGACATCTGTTTAACAAAACATGTTGATACTGGGAATGTTTTACATTTTTAAACACATGTATATACGAAAAGAACATAAGCAGAATATGTAATAATATGTTAAATACACTTCACAACAGTTTAAAGATTTTATTTATTTATTTAGTTACTGTTTTGCGAAAAAAGAAGAAGAAACCAACTTTCGTTTGTCTCATTTGTGCTGCAGCCAGCACGATATCAGACTTCCCACTCTGTGCAATCGATTAGTACGTGGCACTGCAAATTTTATATTAAACTTCTTAACTAAGCTTTTTTTCTTCGAGGAAAGGTTATTTTTATTTTATGTTGCAACAAAAGGTGCATTTGCGTGTAGACATAACAGCAGCGTTCACACAAATGACAACACAGCACATCAACTGCCAACAAGACTACTTAAACTTTGTAGTCTGTCTTCTCTGCCCACACAAACCGCTAAAATGTTATAAGAATAAGTGGGATAAAAGTCGATCCAGCACACCTCACTGCAAGAAATTGCAAAAATTATTTGCTTTTGAAATTAGAAAGACAGTGTCAAGAATATTCAGAACATATTTGCGTCCCAGCTAAAATTCCGGCGACGCGGGAAACAAAAGCTAAAAAACAGTCTGTCCCGTTTTCTTTACGAGACGAATTACAGCAGGCAGGTGTGCTTCTACTGTTCACTGACAACAGAGATACAGCCGACAATCAGATTAAATTATTCTGAATTGTCGTTCTTTCGTAGCACAGTTATGTCGAGTAATCCGAGTTGGTCAGTTCATCGCTCAGTGTTTAAAGGAAAAATCTTTGTGCTCGTGTGCCGTGTTTAAAGTAAAAAGCTTTGTGCTCAAGTGCTGTGTAGTACGATTGGAACTGGACACAATCTTTCTTTCTTTCCTTTTATATTTTTTTCTTTTGTTTTGACTGTTGGTTGACAATTTTCTAAGTAAAATTGAAATTTGTGGTAAGGTCATATGGGACCAAACTGCTGAGGTCATCGGACCCTAACCTTACGCACTTCTTAAACTAGGTTACGCTAAAGACAACACACACATCCATTCCCGAGGGAGGACTCGAACCTCCGACGGGTGGAGCCGCGCGGACCGTGCAAGGGGCCTGAGACAACGCGGCCACCGCGAGCGGCTTTTGTAAGTGCCTTAACATGAATAACAGTGAAAAAAGCAAACGTGCAAAATTAAGTGGAGCGGCATTTCGGAAATTATCGAAGGAAAGGCGCGAACAAGAAGCCAATGTTTTAAAAACGGTTGACAGAGTAGATAAATTTCTCGCAAGAAATGTTGCTGGTTAAACTTCGAGTTTAAGTAGTACGGATGATATTTCTGGCACTGCAGCTGTTGTAAGAGAAGTAAATACAGACGAAACAAAAGTGAAAAACCAAGAAAAGCAAATTATTCCTGATTTCGAGTTTCACGAAAAACTAAGTGTCGAGTCAGACAGTACAAAAAGAAATAACCTCGTTAGTGGTGATCCTGCAGAATGGTGTGACAGTGAATCAACAATCGACATTCTCTTACAACGTGGCATTAATCAAAATGATTTTTCTAACTCAAGAAGATCAACAGGCGATGAAACCAGATATTTGAACAAAAAAGTGTTTTACCGTAAACTTTTAAATGGTGAATCAACTTTGCGTGATTTTCTAGTATCCTCCTGTAGCACCGGTGCTGCTTTTTGTGCATCGTGTAGTGTTCGGAGTTAAGGCCGCGATTGCTACTAACGGTATTGCAGATTGGAAAAATATCATCATGAGAATTCACTTGAACACAAAAATTCTGAGTTATCACTCTTACCAAGAAAAAAGTCACTTGGAACAATAGGTAGCCATTTCGAGTCATATATTGAGACAGAAAAGATGTACTGGCGCAGTTTGTTGAAAAGGGTGTTTGCAGTAGTGACGAAGCTAACAAGTCGTGGACTTCCCCTACGTGTACACGTTGAAAGATTCCATTCATTACATAATGGTCAATTTATGATGTCCCTTGAACTTATAGCTGAGTTTGATCCTTTTCTCGCAGAGCACATTGAACGATATGGAAATCCATGGCAGGGACACACAAGTTATCTTTCCTCAAAACTCTGTGATGAAATAATAGGGCTTCTTTCTGAACGAATAAAAAGAACTATCATAACTCAAATAAAAGAGGCCAAGTATTTCTCCATAATAGTAGATTCTACTGTGGACATTTCACATATTGATCAATTATCTTTCATATTAAGATATGTTAACGAGAATGGTGAACCTGTTGAACGTTTTCTTCTGTTTTTACCAAGCCCGCGACACAAGTTGGAAAACTTAGCCGAGGCCGTACTTAAAGTCCTGTCTACAAATTCCATTGATATTACTGACTGTAGAGGCCAGTCATATGAGAACGCAAGCAATATGTCAGGAACCTACATTGGTTTGCAGGCATGCATTGAAGGACGAAATCCGAAAGAGCATTATGTGCCTTGTGCAGCACATTCTTTGAATTTAGTCGGCACTAGTGCTGCAAGCTGTAGTCGGGAAGCATATTCATTTTTCAGTGTAGTGCAAAACCTTCATAATTTTTTCTCTGCTTATACACAGCGCTGGGATAAACTTCTTTCTTTCATGAAACCAGGAAGCAAAACGATAAAAAGTTTATCAAAAACACGTTGGTCAGAAAGAGAGGAAGCGTGTGTAAGTCCTGGGAGGGCGTTATCAATTCCCTCACACATACTACCAATAATACGCTTGAAAAACCACTTGTGCGAAATGAGGCTTCAGGTTTATTGAATCAACTCAGCAGACTAGAAATAGTATTCATGACGACAGTTTGGAAGGACATAATCCAGAGATCTAATAGTGTAAATCTGAAATTGAAAAGTGTAAATATTGATAGTGCATGAATTATATGAATCACTTGTAGGATTTATTGCATCTATTTGTGGCATGTTCGACTGTTATGAAAATAAATTCATGGAGATTGCGGCTGATACAGACTATGAATGCACTTATAAAAGATCACGAAAAAGCAAACTTCATGATGACGACGAAGCGGACTCTGTAGACGTTTTTCTGACTGAAAGGGAAAAATTTAGAGTCGAAACATTTCTCGCAGTACTCGACAACTTGTACGCTGAATTAGTGAGGAGAAAGGATAGCTATGTAACACTGTTGGACTCCTTCACAGTTTCCAGTAACCTTAAGAACAGTTCACCTGACGATATTTCTGAACGTGCAGCAAAACTCCAAGCGTCATATGACACAGATTAAGAGCCTACCTCCCCTAGTGAATATGTACATTTCGTGGAACTTTTGAAATCTTTTGTGATTAGTGATATACCAGTAGAAATGAGTAAATTTTTACGAAAAGAGAGGCTATAGTCCGTGTTTCCGAGTGTTGACATTGCTCTTGGAATATTTCTATGTATGGCAATTACAAATTGTTCAGCAGAACGCTCGTTTTCGGCTCTTAAAAGACTGAAATCGTACCTACGTTCTACGTTGTCTGAGTAGAGATAGAACGCCTTGTCCATTCTTCACATCGAACCTGACCTCCTAACCGGTAACCGTCTGAACTATGAAGATATGATCAACGAGTTTTCTGCAGTCAAAGCCAGACGCAAACTTTGCTGACTGGAGAGTCTGTTTATTTATTCATATTAGTTTTAAAAATTTAAGATTACAATGTGATTTTTATTATAACTTAGAGCACATTCATTGGATTTAGGAACTATGTATTACCTGTTTATTTTACAATTTCCGATGGCAGAACGCGGAACTAAACCTCGTCTACGTGCCGACGTGACCGAAGGCGCCCGAAAATGCTGAACAATACCTGAATACCTGAAAGGTACAACCACAACGGAGGGGTATCTGTTGAGAGGCCAGACAAACGTGTGGTTCCTGAAGAGGGGCAGCAGCCTTTTCAGTAGTTGCAAGGGCAACAGTCTGGATGATTGACTGATCTGGCCTTGTAACAATAACCAAAACGGCCTTGCTGTGCTGGTACTGCGAACGGCTGAAAGCAAGGGGAAACTACGGCCGTAATTTTTCCCGAGGGCATGCAGCTTTACTGTGTGATTAAATGATGATGGCGTCCTCTTGGGTAAAATATTCCGGAGGTAAAATAGTCCCCCATTCGGATCTCCAGGCGGGGACTACTCAGGAGGACGTCGTTATCAGGAGAAAGAAAACTGGCGTTCTACGGATCGGAGCGTGGAATGTCAGATCACTTAATCGGGCAGGTAGGTTAGAAAATTTAAAAAGGGAAATGGATAGGTTAAAGTTAGATATAGTGGGAATTAGTGAAGTTCGGTGGCAGCAGGAACAAGACTTCTGGTCAGGCGAATACAGGGTTATAAATACAAAGTCAAATAGGGGTAATGCAGGAGTAGGTTTAATAATGAATAGGAAAATAGGAATGCGGGTAAGCTACTACAAACAGCATAGTGAATGCATTATTGTGGCCAAGATAGATACGAAGCCCACACCTACTACAGTAGTACAAGTTTATATGCCAACTAGCTCTGCAGATGACGAAGAAATAGAAGAAATGTATGATGAAATAAAAGAAATTATTCAGATAGTGAAGGGAGACGAAAATTTAATAGTCATGGGTGACTGGAATTCGAGTGTAGGAAAAGGGAGAGAAGGAAACGTAGTAGGTGAATATGGATTGGGGCTAAGAAATGAAAGAGGAAGCCGCCTGGTAGAATTTTGCACAGAGCACAACTTAATCATAGCTAACACTTCGTTTAAGAATCACGATAGAAGGTTGTATACATGGAAGAACCCTAGAGATACTAAAAGGTATCAGATAGATTATATAATGGTAAGACAGAGATTTAGGAACCAGGTTTTAAATTGTAAGACATTTCCAGGGGCAGATGTGGACTCTGACCACAATCTATTGGTTATGGCCTGTAGATTAAAACTGAAGAAACTGCAAAAAGGTGGGTATTTAAGGAGATGGGACCTGGATAAACTGAAAGAACAAGACGTTGTACAGAGTTTCAGGGAGAGCATAAGGGAACAATTGACAGGAATGGGGGAAAGAAATACAGTAGAAGAAGAATGGGTAGCTTTGAGGGATGGAGTAGTGAAGGCAGCAGAGGATCAAGTAGGTAAAAAGACGAGGGCTAGTAGAAATCCTTGGGTAACAGAAGAAATATTGAATTTAATTGATGAAAGGAGAAAATATAAAAATGCAGTAAATGAAGCAGGCAAAAAGGAATACAAACGTCTCAAAAATGAGATCGACAGGAAGTGCAAAATCGCTAAGCAGGGATGGCTAGAGGACAAATGTAAGGATGTAGAGGCTTATCTCACTAGAGGTAAGATAGATACTGCCTACAGGAAAATTAAAGAGACCTTTGGAGATAAGAGAACCACTTGCATGAACATCAAGAGCTCAGATGGAAACCCAGTTCTAAGCAAAGAAGGGAAAGCAGAAAGGTGGAAGGAGTATATAGAGGGTCTATACAAGGGTGATGTACTTGAGGACAATATTATGGAAATGGAAGAGGATGTAGATGAAGATGAAATGGGAGATGCGATACTGCGTGAAGATTTTGACAGAGCACTGAAAGACCTGAGTCGAAACAAGACCCCCGGAGTAGACAACATTCCATTGGAACTACTGACGGCCTTGGGAGAGCCAGTCCTGACAAAACTCTACCATCTGGTGAGCAAGATGTATGAAACAGGCGAGGTACCCTCAGACTTCAGGAAGAATATAATAATTCCAATCCCAAAGAAAGCAAGTATTGATAGGTGTGAAAATGACCAAATGATCAGTTAATAAGTCATGGCTGCAAAAGAGTAACACAAATTTTTTACAGTCAAATGGTAAAACTGGTAGAAGCCGATCTCGGGGAAGATCAGTTTGGATTCTGTAGAAATGTTGGAACACGTGAGGCAATACTGACCCTACGACTTCTTTTAGAAGATGGATTAAGGAAAGACAAATCTTCGTTTCTAGCATTTGTTGACTTGGAGAAAGCTTTTAACAATGTTGACTGGAATACTCTCTTTCAAATTCTGAAGGTGGCAGGGGACAAATACAGGGAGCGAAAGGCTATTTACAATTTGTACAGAAACCAGATGGCAGTTATAAGAGCGGAGGGACATGAAAGGGAAGCAGTGGTTGGGAAGGGAGTAAGACAGGGTTGTAGCCTCTCCCCGATGTTATTCAATCTGTATATTGAGCAAGCAGTAAAGGAAACAAAAGAAAAATTCGGAGTAGGTATTAAAATCCATGGAGAATAAATAAAAACTTTGAGGTTCGCCGATGACATTGTAATTCTGTCAGAGACAGCAAAGGACTTGGAAGAGCAGTTGAACGGAATGGATGGTGTCTTGAAAGGAGGATATAAGATGAACATCGACAAAAGCAAAACGAGGATAATGGAATGTAGTCGAATTAAGTCAGGTGATGTTGAGGGTATTAGATTAAGAAATGAGACACTTAAAGTAGTAAAGGAGTTTTGCTATTTGGGGAGCAAAATAACTGATGATGGTCGAAGTAGAGAGGATATAAAATGTAGACTGGCAATGGCAAGGAAAGCATTTCTGAAGAAGAGAAATTTGTTAACATCGAGTATAGATTTAAGTATTTCTGAAAGTATTTGTATAGAGTATAGCCATGTATGGAAGTGAAACATGGACGGTAAATAGTTTGGACAAGAAGAGAATAGAAGCTTTCGAAATGTGGTGCTACAGAAGAATGCTGAAGATTGGATGGGTAGATCACATAACTAATGAGGAAGTATTGAATAGGATTGGGGAGAAGAGAAGTTTGTGGCACAACTTGACCAGAAGAAGGGATCGGTTGGTAGGACATGTTCTGAGGCATCAAGGGATCACCAATTTAGTATTGGAGGGCAGCGTGGAGGGTAAAAATCGTAGGGGGAGACCAAGAGATGAATACACTAAGCAGATTCAGAAGGATGTAGGTTGCAGTAGGTACTGGGAGATGAAGAAGCTTGCACAGGATAGAGTAGCATGGAGAGCTGCATCAAACCAGTCTCAGGACTGAAGACCACAACAACAACAACCTGAATGACTCAGGCCGCTCGGTGCTGTACAGTTACGTCATATCGATGCTGTAGTATATTACAACTGATGCTTATTCTTGGCATCTGCTGAAATGTATAGTTATCGCGGAAATATACGTTGTCGGAGAGTACGCTCAGATGAAAATGTGTTAATAAATAACGTAGTTCAGTTCTGTCGATAAATACGTAAAAGCTTTTCGAATACGGTCAGAAAGAGCTACGGTGAGAGGAGTAGCTGCAGTACAAAACTGTTCAGCCCTTACATGGATTAAAGGTATTGTCTACACTTATTATGCAGCATCTAGCTACACAGACTCTAATGCTTTACACGTAATTATTAGATTATAAAACAAATTTGATTTTTCCACACTAGTCTGGAAAATGATGTAATAGCAAATCCAGTTCTGTGTTTGTTCGTCTGTATTTAGTTATTAGTTCGTTTACCGAAATCTCTCTTTCATTTTAATTTCTTACGTTTTCCTATTGATTCACGTATTAATACCGAATGTGTTTTTTTTTTATCTGCTACACATTCAAGTTATTAGATCGGAAAATCGACAGTTAAATTTTAATTTTGAACGCATCTTTGTAAAGTACGTATTAATTTCTAATGTATGATACGTTCGCTTCAATTTTTAGATCGTAAAAAAAACTTTTTATTTTCAACGGTTTCGTGTAAAAAGGACATATTAAAAGTGAATGTATAACAAAAATCCGTTATCTCCTAGACGCTCTACTGAATTTTTAGGCCATAAAAGAAAAGTTATTTTCCTTGTGTTCGTTTCTGTTGTCTTTCGGCAGAAGAATGTGTTAACACAATGCAGTTTTAAGTTTGTTTTATCCGCTGCCGTACACCAAGGCTAGGTACACATGATAGCGTTGCATCGCGCGTTGCAACGCGCATCAGAGAAAGTGGCGTGTACACACGTACGGCGTTGACGCCGCGTTGAACTCCAGTTTGGCCATGGAAGTTGAAGAGGCAGCACGTCTTTGGATTATGCACCGCAGGCTTAAAGAACGGAGACGAAGGCAAAGACAGTACTGGGTACATTCGATTTTACGTGACAAATTAACTCACGGATATTTTGTAACTCTGTACCCAAATCTAAGAAAACATGGGCCAAAGTTTTTTAATTACTTAAGAATGTCGATTGCGTCCTTTGACAAGTTATTGAACATAGTTCATGATGACCTGGCACCTAGTGGGAACTACGTTAGTGATAGTATTTCACCAGAAGAGAAACTCGTAATCACATTGAGATAAGTTTATTTATAAACTGATATTACATGTACGATATAAATTATTGTATATAAAATAACAAATTGACAAGACAGCAATTTAAAATTTTTATTCTTTCTTAAAGTAAAGAAAATCCTTCAGTTTTAGTACAAATCCAATATTTCAGAACTTCGTAGAGAAGTGCAACTATCTGCTTGTGAGGCGGCCTCTTGTGGTCGTCGTGGGGTCTGAGTTGCATGTGTTGGAAAAGCTCCTGAGTGTACCTGGCCATATTGTATATTCGGCAATGGTTGATGTTCAGACCCTGCTTGTGAGGTGACCGGTACTTGTGGAGACTGAGAAGCTTGGGCTGGAAAAGCACCTGGCTATACTTGGCCATGTTGCATACTGCAGAATGGTTGGTAGTGCACAGGTTCACGTGTCTCATTAATCGCAGTTGCGTTGTAGAAATGGCTCTGAGCACTATGGGACTTAACATCTATGGTCATCAGTCCCCTAGAACTTAGAACTACTTAAACCTAACTAACCTAAGGACATTACACAACACCCAGTCATCACGAGACAGAAAAAATCCCTGACCCCGCCGGTAATCGAACCCGGGCGCGGGAAGCGAGAACGCTACTGCACGACCACGAGCTGCGGTCCGTTGTAGAAATCTAGGGCTCTTTGTATTGTTTCAAGTAACTGAATTTTCGTTCTAATTTTACCGTGTTCAGGCACTTTCTTCAGTTCCTTGTACAGAGAGAGACAAAAGAGTTTGTCCTCATCTTCGTTATTTTTTTCCGTTTCTCTTTGTTCTCTTAGCAAAATACTTTTGTTTAAAATGTCAGAAAAATGGTTATCAACTGGATTTAACTTAATTTTTTTCTTACCTACTGGGTTTTCGGTACTTTGTTCAGGCCTGTTCAAATCGTCAGTAGCTGCTTCCTCCTCCTCCAAGATGACTGTGTCCTGACCATGGTCATCAAGATTACTGGTAGTCTCCTTATTACTTACTGTATTTTCTAAAAATTGGAGCCGTGAGAAATATATACACTCCTGGAAATGGAAAAAAGAACACATTGACACCGGTGTGTCAGACCCACCATACTTGCTCCGGACACTGCGAGAGGGCTGTACAAGCAATGGTCACACGCACGGCACAGCGGACACACCAAGAACCCCGGTGTTGGCCGTCGAATGGCGCTAGCTGCGCAGCATTTGTGCACCGCCGCCGTCAGTGTCAGCCAGTTTGCCGTGGCATACGGAGCTCCATCGCAGTCTTTAACACTGATAGCATGCCGCGACAGCGTGGACGTGAACCGTATGTGCAGTTGACGGACTTTGAGCGAGGGCGTATAGTGGGCATGCGGGAGGCCGGGTGGACGTACCGCCGAATTGCTCAACACGTGGGGCGTGAGGTCTCCACAGTACATCGATGTTGTCGCCAGTGGTCGGCGGAAGGTGCACGTGCCCGTCGACCTGGGACCGGACCGCAGCGACGCACGGATGCACGCCAAGACCGTAGGATCCTACGCAGTGCCGTAGGGGACCGCACCGCCACTTCCCAGCAAATTAGGGACACTGTTGCTCCTGGGGTATCGGCGAGGACCATTCGCAACCGTCTCCATTAAGCTGGGCTACGGTCCCGCACACCGTTAGGCCGTCTTCCGCTCACGCCTCAACATCGTGCAGCCCGCCTCCAGTGGTGTCGCGACAGGCGTGAATGGAGGGACGAATGGAGACGTGTCGTCTTCAGCGATGAGAGTCGCTTCTGCCTTGGTGCCAATGACGGTCGTATGCGTGTTTGGCGCCGTGCAGGTGAGCGCCACAATCAGGACTGCATACGACCGAGACACACAGGGCCAACACCCGGCATCATGGTGTGGGGAGCGATCTCCTACACTGGCCGTACACCACTGGTGATCGTCGAGGGGACACTGAATAGTGCACGGTACATCCAAACCGTTATCGAACCCATCGTTCTACCATTCCTAGACCGGCAAGGGAACTTGCTGTTCCAACAGGACAATGCACGTCCGCATGTATCCCGTGCCACCCAACGTGCTCTAGAAGGTGTACGTCAACTACCCTGGCCAGCAAGATCTCCGGATCTGTCCCCCATTGAGCATGTTTGGGACTGGATGAAGCGTCGTCTCACGCGGTCTGCACGTCCAGCAGGAACGCTGGTCCAACTGAGGCGCCAGGTGGAAATGGCATGGCAAGCCGTTCCACAGGACTACATCCAGCATCTCTACGATCGTCTCCATGGGAGAATAGCAGCCTGCATTGCTGCGAAAGGTGGATATACACTGTACTATTGCCGACATTGTGCACGCTCTGTTGCCTGTGTCTATGTGCCTGTGGTTCTGTCAGTGTGATCATGTGATGTATCTGACCCCAGGAATGTGTCAATAAAGTTTCCCCTTCCTGGGACAATGAATTCACGGTGTTCTTATTTCAATTTCCAGGAGTGTATAAGGAGTAGAGCTGCTTGCTCCAGATCCTGATATCTTGGTCTTCCTTCTTTTTAATTCTCTGGCAAAATTGTCACGCAGACTCTTCCATCTCTTTTGTAAAGTTGTTCCTAAAAAAATGTTTGTAAACTTTGTAGTCAATTAACACAGTAAAAAATTAACATTTTTTTCAGGTATCTGGCAACAGGATGTTCTTTTGCTGAACTTCATTACCATTACAGAGTAGGAAAATCAACCACAGGGAACATAATCCGTCAAGTTTGTGCAGTAATATGGAACAAATTGAAAACAATTTGTATACCGCCTATGACAGAAGACAAGTGGGAACAAGTTAGTAACGACTTTCTAAAGGTTGGTTGTTTCGGGGAAGGAGACCAGACAGCGAGGTCATCGGATTAGGGGAGGACGGGGAAGGAAGTCGGCCGTGCCCTTTGAAAGGAACCATCCCGGCATTTGCCTGGAGCGATTTAGGGAAATCACGAAAAACCTAAATCAGGATGGCCGGACGCGGGATTGAACCGTCGTCCTCCCGAATGCGAGTCCAGTGTCTAACCACTGCGCCACCTCGCTCGGTGACTTTCTAAAGGATGCCAACTCTCCTAACTGCCTTGGAGCACTGGACTCTAAACATGTTCGTATTGTGCAACACAATGATTCAGGGTCCCTTTTTTACAACTACAAACATTTTCATTCAAATGTACTACTAGCTGTTTGTGATGCTAACTACCGTTTTTTTGTTTGTGGATTTGGTTCCTATGGCAAAAGTAATGATTCATCAGTTTTCCAGGAATCAATATTTTACAAAAAACTCATAGAAGGTACATTGAATATTCCACAGGCAAAACCAATTTCAAATGTGGACATTACACCATTGCCTCATGTTTTTGTATCAGATGATGCGTTTGGTCTGTCGAAACACATCATGTCTCCATACGTTGGAAAATTATTGTCTCATATTAAAAGAGTTTTAAACTACCGATTGTCAAAATCTCGCAGGTATATTGAATGTACCTTCGGTATTATGGCAAACAAATGGAGAATATTTCATAGGCCTCTAAATGTCAGTTTAGAACTTGCAGAAAGTATAGTTTTGGCAAGTTGTGTGTTGCATAACTATGTAAGACAACGAGATGGGTACAGGTATGAAGATACATTTTATAAGGCGCCATTCGTTGCCTTGTCTGGAGTAACTTCTCCACGGCCCAACATGTATGCAAAAGAAGTAAGGGACAGATTTGCTCGTTACTTCATCAGCGAAGGCAAGCTACCATGCCAAGATAAAATGGTGTAAACAAGAGTGCAATTGCGAACACGTATGAGACAAGTATATGTTAATAATACAACATTAATTGCCCATTAGAACAATACAGTGTAATTATGAACAATTAAATATTTTTCTGTCATGCATTTCTCTGTAGATATTGATTAGATATTATACACTATTTGTAATAGACATCATGTTAACAACTTTCTGTAAATAAAATAAAGATAACATAAATAAATAGCTTTAGTTGCCTTTGACAGATATCACATCCAAATAGGCTTCGTCAGTAGTTACATATACAAATGTTTATTTGTATGTTAATTATTCAATTTTACACATAATTATTCGCATTATGCTCTATTATAAGTAATGCTATTAAATAGTAACTGCTTTAACTTACGACTAAATTTAGAGTCACAATATAAAACAGTTACTTATGTGTAACTGTATTAATCTACTGTGTAGTTTAACCTTAATATTAAAGTTGCCTCTTACAAAGAATTTTCTTCTGTTCCTCTGAACAACCCTCATCAGCAAACAGATCAACCAATTGCTGCCACGCTGATCTTTTTAATACTCTGTTCTTGTAGTCCGCACTTCCCATATCACAGGACGACTTTTCACTTCTTCAATGAAGATCTCAGTGTCAAACGTACGTTCCTCCATGATGAGAGCACCAAAGCGCGCGCTAGACTGAATGCCTGTGTACACCCAAACCCGCTACTAGCAACTCGAGGCGCGCGGCGGACGCGCCATCCTCGAGGAACCTTCGAGACGCGCGTTGCGACGCAGCGTCATTTCGAAGCGCGTGTTGCATGTGTACGCAGTCAACGGTTTATTGTTTTTGAACAGCGCGCGTTGTAACGCGCTGCCCATAACGCGCATTGCAACACTATCATGTGTACAAGGCCCAAGTACAGTGCAGGAACCATATTACACTTTGATTGAGAGCGACTAGAGCGCTGACGCGTCGTTCAGAACGACGAATAGCAGAGTACGGAAACGGCTCACAGCACTCCCACCCAAAACGGCAATTGCGAAGTGACCGGGTAATAGTTATGGTTTAAAACATGTATTTTTTGTGGGGGGTGGAGGGAGGGGGGTAAAACTTTTAAATCCGCCACTTGTGACGGCAACAGTGGAATGTTTACATAGTTTTCTTTGTATTGTTCTATTGCGCCTTTTGTACTTTGTGGTGGATTCATATTGTATATGTCTGTGATCATTAAAAAATGTGCTTTATAACTGCTTGTGTGCGCCCACTGCATCTACCGCCATGCACGGACTGCGCTGCCCCTCCCGCTTGAGGTTCGAGTCCTCCCTCGGGCATGGGTGCGCGTGTGTGTGTGTGTGTGTTATTTTTTTATTTAGTGGCACCATCATCAGTAACATTGCCATTGCTATCACACTGTGAGAGTATTGACTGTGTCTTGCCGCTTGTGTACTTTGCATATGATCAGGATCTCTTTGGATTCTCTGTTAGATTTCGAGGTAGAGTTCCATTGTGGAAGCTATTAAAGGCACCTAGCATTCAAGTCTGTGCTAAGTTTTGAACGTCAGTAAAATATCATCAATCTTGGAGATTTTGTGTTCTTTTAAATTTGGCGTGCAGTTTTCGTTGCTTCTGCAATACTTTTCTGGCCTGTTTTGTGTACAATGGGCAGTCAGTACCATCTTTTATTAACCTATTGTTGCAGTGGCGAGTCTCCCTACAACGACTATGTGCTCACTAATCCCTATATCCGCCACGGTGCTCCTTATTTACTAAGTATTATTTGTTGCTGAGAGGCCAAGTATTTTTTCGCAACCACTTACACTTCGAGTGGACTCCTGATCTAATTGCTCAAAATAATTTGTGGGGAAGGCATTTAGTACCATTACTGATGATGTTTTATACCTATTACCGGCTTCAAATATGTATTTTCGCCGACCGGGGTGGCCGAGCGGTTCTAGGCGCTTCAGTCTGGAACCGTGCGACTGCTACGGTATTATAGTCGGCACACAAGTGATGAGACACAATATCTCCGAGGTAAGTGGGGGTTTTCCTGTATGACCATTTCTCGAGTGTATCACGAGTATCAGGAATCTGGTAAAACTGACTGCACAATAAAAAGCCTAACGCCTAGCCTGGGCTCCTCAACACTGACATGGGACTGTTCATGGCTGGAAACATGTCGCCTGGTCTGACGAGTCTCGTTTCAGATTGTATCGAGTGGATGGATGTGTACGAGTAAGGAGACAACCTAATGAATCCATGGACCCTACACGTCAGCAGGGACTGTTCAAGCTGGTGGAGGCTCTGTAATGGTGTGGGGCATGTGCAGTTGGTGTGATATGGGACCCCTAATACGTCTAGATACGATTTTGACAAGTGAGACATATGTAAACATCCTGTCTGGTCACCAGCATCCATTCAAGTCTATTGTGCATAACAACGGACTTAGGCAATTTCAGCAGGACAGTGCAACGCCTCACTAGAACTGCTACAGAGTGGCTCTGGGAACACTCTTCTGAGTTTAAGCACTTCCACTGGCCAACAAACTCCCCAGACACAAACATTATTGAGCACATCTAGGATGCCTTGCAATGTGCTGTTCAGAAAAGATCTCCACCCCGCCGTACTCTGGGGGATTTACGGACAGCCCTGCAGGATTCGTGGTGTCAATCCCTCCAGCACTACTTCAGACATTAGTCGAGTCCATGCCACGTCATGTTGCGGCACTTCTACGTGCTCGCAGGGGCCTTACACAGTATTAGGCAGGTGTACCAGTTTCTTTGGCTCTTCAGTGTGTGACATATTATACTGAGTGAAATTTCAGCATTTATCTTAAATAAATTTACTGCACAAGTCTGGTGCATAACACTTCCTTCATTTATGTTTATCACAACACTGGCATCCTTACACTTGGGTTGTATATTCTAATTTGCAAGCAGGTCAATAAGAAATCATCAGACTGAATGTGAACCATAATAATGGGGAACAAAATCTGAAACAAACACACACACACACATAGACAGACAGACTATAATTAAAGTAAAAATTCAGCTGTCCTTTTTGGAATAACCTTCATGTTATTATGTGTACCACTTGATTAACAGGCATAAAATATTAGTATCTAAGATGCCATCAAACTCTGTCATGTGTCATTGTCCACTTGCCTTCATGCTGTTACACAGTCTATGCCTCAACAGATGACACTGAGATGCCTCAACAGATGACACTGAGAAGCTAAAATAAATGTTATGGAGGCAACAGTATTGTAAGTTCATGCAGTCTTCAGTGTGTTTGGGGGAGGGGGAAGAGAGGAGAGTGAAATGTGTGATATATATTGTTAGTATTTGGGATGCATATGGCTTTGTAGCACATTTAACCAGCGATCAGATTTTTTTTTTTCAGTTCTACTTAGTCTGTAATGTAGTGGGATTATTTACATGAAATGCGCTAAATAAATACATCAAAGCGTAACCAGTAAGCAAAACTGCTCCCTACCCAACAGGAGTATTTTACTTTTTTATTTTATTTGCATCCTGATATCTTTGAGGTACATATATTATACCCTAGATGTTGGCCAAAGTTGCACAAATGTAAACATTGTTGCAAGGAAAATAAACATAAAAAAGCTGGAAAAAAATGACAAGGAAGCTGGTGGTATAACCGCTAATGTGCGGCAAGTTCAGAATTTTTTTGGACACTTTCAAATGTGCTGGTGTGCTACTAAGCCATTTTGAAATGCTGTCACAGGAAAAATTTTCCACAACAGACTCGGCAAAATGATAAAGTTCCGTATAAAATCCAAAGATAGTGGTGGCTGTCCCAGATATCAAAAAATGAGTACATATGGGCTGTGAGACTTGCTGTAAAGAAGGAAAAATGATTCTTTTTTTCCTCTTCAAAGATGAAGAGTCCGGTTTATTTGAGGTATATCAAATGCAAACGTTTACGATGTGTCTATACCAAATCCATGACACCTACGAACAGAATCTGATTGTTCTAGCAATGTAATGACATTGTAAATGTACAAGGCACATTACAGACAAAGCTACGGTGTCCCGAGATCAGGTCACCAGGGTGGCTTTGTATACTGGCAACGCAGAATCTGTTTTGTGCATCCAAACACTCACTCCAGAGATATTTGTACCCTATTGTCGCGACAGCTGTCAGGAGGTGGTGGCTGCATGGACATCTGCTCAGGCTGCTGGATTGGCGGCGGTAGCTGTGCAATACCCATCTCCATCAGCACCGCTCTGAATGACACAAACCGCAAAGTGGAGAAGACTGCTTTTGCAGATCCCAGCAGCGTGCTGGATGTGTGGACAAACATTATGTGCCAGAATCACTAACATAAGAGCGCTGCAGCTTATTCAGGTGACGACATTGATGCCCAGAGGAACCTTGAACGACTTTAAAGTCTAACAGCAGAATACGTGTGTGATGACACCGTGCTCCCGAAGGTGTTTCTTACCAAAAACTTTAAAGAAAACGTCCTGCTGCTGAAACTTCAATTGTCCCTGTGGAACTAACTGTTTCTGCAGCAGCTGTAGAAGATGCATCAGGGCACTGTGAGGAAGGCCGTGTAATAATTTTGCCAGCAGCTTTCTGTCACGTGGCAACAAGGGGTAGGAGAAAAGAAAAATCTTTAAGGCTTCCTCCCATGTGTGAGAAGAATGGCCTTTCTACATGTGCCTTTCGAACGAACCGTTCAGCTTCACTGTCAGATTGAGGATGAAAAGGAGCAGTAGTTACATGGTGTATGCCATTATCAGCATAAAGCTGGTGAAAATCGGCTGGTGTAAACCATGGTTCATCGTCTGAGACAAGGACCTCAGGAAGACCTTCGACACAAAAAATAGAGGACAAAGCTGATACTGCACTAGTAGTAATGGTGGATGTCATGGGGGCAAGAAATGGAAATTTACTGTATGCATCTACCACAAACAACCATTGTGTGTTCCAGAATCGAGCCACGAAATCAGTTTGTATGCGTTGAGATGGTCTGGACGGACAGAGTCGGGCGAGTCGCTTTGTGCGAACTACCCCCCAGGGACCTTGGAGCAATAAAGACAAAACTTCCTCAGATGAATCAAGTGCTGTGACCGTACCGTCTGGTTACCAAAACAGTAAGTCAGCATTCAAATGTTAAGCGGTGAGCCTGTACAACATCTCGTACTGATAATTACTAACAGAACCCAACGTTGCAATTTTTGGCTTTCCATGGAGGGACAGCTTCGAAGGATTGAACAAAGCCATTAATGGCTGATGATCTGTAATCATATAGAAATGTCTGCTGTACAAGTATTGGTGGAACCTGGTAACACCATAGACAATGACAAGCGCCTCTTTTTCAAGTTGGCTATAATTGCACTGTTGTTGAAAGTTTATGATGGAAATGCAATCGCCCAATCGGATGAGCCAATTCTATGGGAGAATGCAGCCCTAATCCTGTAAGAAGATGCATCCATAGCTAACACAAGAGGCTTAGCTGGATCATAATGAATCAGACAATGACAATGTAACAACGCGTCCTTCAACTCCTGAAATCCCTCCTGACATTCTTAAGGCCACACAGAGGGTATAGGTCTACCTTTCTTGTGCATCCAGTTCAGAGGAACAATAATTTGTACAGCGTTAGCAATAAACTTAAATGTAAAAAGAAACAGCTTTGCAATTTATTGTAAATAAAACCAATGTACATATTTGACAACAGGAAAATTTATAAAAATGTCTTTGAAATTTACTGTAAATAGGTCATTAGAAAAAAATTTATTGTAAATTACATTTGTAATTAAAGCCATACAAATTGTTGACAGACAACAAGAAATTATTGTAATACAATTGTAGTGCAAAAAATTGTTATTAATAGACCATACATAAATTTGTTATGTCATTGTTATTATTTCCTGATCCTTTCACTATTGAACCACAGAAAAAATTATTGCTGGTAACAATTTGTTTAAAACAAACCTGATTCTCTCCCTAGCATGCACAGACATTGAATGAGGAGCCCTATGCAGTTACTTAGTTATAAAGAATGGGGAGGGAGAGGGGCAGCTTGAATCTTATTGGACCAGGATGCGAGCTCCATTTTCTCGCCAATTTCATGTCACACAAGTGCCCAGAGACCATATGGCTGGTATCGGATTATGTCATGACTTTTAATGTACTACATACAGTAAGGCATTTGACTCCTCTCTAGAAATCATCTTAGAGATTTAATTACATCATTTTATGCTCATAACATGCTTTTTTCGTTCTTGAACTTCAGTATTCTTTTATAAAAATGGAAATGAAATTCAAATAATTTGAAAGCCAGCTAAAACGCTCCATTCCAGTCATTTGATGCCTGTGACCTCACCTGCTAGGTTGCTCCTCCTATTGTCCTAAGACAAATTCACAGTGATGTCTTGTTTTGGAACTTACGTCTCGGAAAATGAATTACAAATTGTGTGTAGTATCACACTGCACAAATACATCCACTAAAAACACTTGAAAAATTGTTTTTGTGTGTTTCCCAGAAGGTGCATAAAAATTGGCTGCACTGTACTGGCAAAATGCCACCACATCGATTTCCAAGTTTCCTTACTCACTTAATTAAAAATGTCTTGTACTCTGAAGTTAACATCAATTTACCTCTGAGATACACTTTCCCACTGTTAAGCCCATTCTACATGGGATATATGAGCTTGCAAGATTACCCATAACACACCATTTCCGCCAGCGCATACCGTGTAGATGAGGCCACTTGCACGAGATTCACGCGTACGATCACTAGATGGTGGAACAGGATGGATCTTATTCCCACACGTATGTAGGTGCTTCATGTGTATGCAGATGACGAATTGGGGAGCACACCTAACAAACATCATACATTTCTACGTGAACTGTGTACCTTGCTCCAGCTCAGCGAAACGTAATACAAGTTGTTCATCTCACAAAAGTTAACGTGTGAAATATCTGCAATTTTTGGTAGGTATTATTTGAAGCTTATCTCGAATACACAATTCATCAAAAATTGCTGCTGTTCTAAGCCATTCCTCTTCAGCTGTTGGAACCTGTATGAAAGTAGAAGTTCTCACTTTTTTTTTATTCAGTAATACAGGAAACAAATACCTTCAAATACTTATACCTCAAAGAGTTACGGATTTCACACCATACATGTATTATTGGTAATCTGTCATCATTTATTACAAATTTTAACAAAAGAAGTAACAAAAAGAAACAATTTATAGCAAATAATGAACAACAATCGGATGATATCAACCACAAAAACTATGATGAAACAAAATATGGAGATCTGCCCATGGCTGTGTATTCGGAGGAAATGAGCTTGTGGGTCATGTGATCAGCAATGGATGGATGGCATCGGCCATCAGAACTTTCCTCCAGAGAAACCTTGACTGATGTGACGTGACGTGATGGGACGAGATGACCAGTGTGGATGTTGCCATTTGAAATGCATTGAAGAACGTTTTGACAGGATGGGGTGTGATGTGACATGATGGCTATTGTGAATTGGCCTTAATTAGGTCTAAGGCTACGTTAACAATGGCATAGACAATGTTTGTCAGATGCCATTGCTACAGGTCACCCAATGACACTGGACGATGGCTTGGTCACAGTGCGTCTGATCTTATTAGCCAACTTTTGGCGGAGCTGACCAGGTTAGGTTAGGTTAGAATTTAGTCTGTGTAATAAGTAGGTTCGATTTTAACCTCCATGCATGGGATGGATACTACCATGATGCCTCTGTGCTCAGAGACGAGTTCTGCAATGCAGCGTTTGCTATTAAATAGATGCCAAATGAGCTCGGAAAGAACAGTTCGAATACTGTACACACTGTCTTCAGTTATTGGAATTATCAGATAAGTTTTACAGAATACCCATGTATTATGAAAATATGTAGCTTCAGTGATAGACTGCACTAAGGATCTCTCCAAAACACATTGTTCAGAGTATGGTTTATTATGCTACATTGGCAACTATGGTGTATAAAGGTTTTGCAAGCAATTATGAGAACATAACGGTTAATTTATGTGGTGAAAGTAGATGTTTCTATTATGTGATGAATGGATAAAATTTGTGTGAAGTAAGCAGGTATTATTTAATTAATGAAAAATATATTTGTGGATTCACAACAGCTCACTTTATTCTAAAAATGGTGTATATTCATGCAATACTGGCAATAGGTATATTCAGATAATCAGATTCTAGTACTGAAAGCTTCACTGTTCTTTGTACACTTCCCCAAGTGGATTTGAGAAAGTATGTAACAAGATTTCTGGAGGCAGTACTATTTCAGATTCAGTGTAGCTTTTAATAAAGAAAATAAACTATTTTACAGTGTATTTTAGGACACTTTTACTAAGCATAGCTCCAAAATTCAATACAGAATAAATTAAAAATTTCGTAGAACTTGTGGTGCAAGAGTGAAAATATTAGCTTTTAAATTATGCTGACACTATATCGTGGCAGTTTTTGGTGGGGAGTGTTTAGAACTATGGTTGCGTAAGTTACCGGTAGAGGTCGGGCCTGAACTACTTCTGCCAACTGCAGTAAACAGTTTCGCTGTAGCCAATACTAAATGCTTTGTGTTCTCCAATTTGCATTGTGCATGTGACTCTCACCACATCAAAAGGAATCAATGATCCTGATGACCATTATGTCAGTTTTGCTTCTGTGGAAGCATAGAATGCAGACATAGGATGGCAGCCCTTCCAGAGGGAGGCAAAGCTTATTCCCTTGCACCACTCCTGTACCCTTGGGCAGTATAAGTTCTTGTTTGTTTATGGTTGTGGCTGACTGCCATGATATAGTGTCCACATTTAATAGTATTTAGGACATGGTAAATAAAATCCAACATATCACACAGAAACTTTGAAACCGTAATTTTCAGAACACGGTATAGGCCTAATCATTGGAAAGATGTCATCACTAGATGTCAAAGTGCCACTTCTCATTTTACTTGAGCCAGAATTGCATCTTTAAATGAGTATGGTATCGATTTTTTAAGAGATCTCAAACCACACCTCTAGGAAAGCAGTAGAAATCTGTTCGGCTGAATTTATTTGAAATTATGCAGACATATGTCAGTCAACCTTCAATGACTGTCATTCAGCATTCGTGTGAAAGACAAACATGAAGTCTGGAATAGGATACTCTGACAGCCAAAGCACTTTAAAGTGGAAAAGCATACATGCACCACATTTGCAAACCGCTTCATGGAACAGAATAACCAGCCTAACAGCATAAAAATGCCAGTAAGCAGCAACAGTAATTTGTAGACAACTAATGTCCAACTACCACAACCCAAAAAGATCCACTACAGTAACTTTAATCATGTGATTATAATCTACACCTAAAGTTTCAATAAACATGTTGCTACTTGTGGTTCCCAATAAACCAGTGGTTTCAGTTCACAGATTCCGAGATATATCCCGATTATGAAATTTTTCATCCGCAGGATGCCACAAACTACTCCTTTGACTAAAGTTATCAGTTTCCCACAGTCCATGTTTCTTGCCGTGTCAGCCATTATGACTGAAAAAACTGATTTGAATTTCACCAACTGACATCCCAAATCTGTCCATTGGGGTGATACAATCAGCTACATTGTGACTGCACATGTAGTGGTGTACTAATTTGAAAAGACTGGATGATGTTGGTTGTTGGTGGAATTCACAGATACCTGTGCCACTGTGACCACTGCCTAAAGACAAATACTATCTGATGAAAAAAAATAAATGCACTAATTCTTTTAATATTTTTCAAAAAAAAAAATCTGTGTCATGCAATAAGTGCTTAATAGTCTGATAAATGGCTTTTACAGCCATTTACAGTAAGCGTTCAAAATAAGCATCCGACATCCGCGAAATTAAAAATAAACACAAAAACAAAGTATAGCACTTCCCTGCGCTATTTCTCATTGCTCCTCTTTTGAAATTACTTACTTATGCCATATATTTTCATAAATGCATTACTTTGTGCACCAAGAGAACATTGGTGGAGCTACTGTCTAAATCAGAACGACCACTGTACTTCACGAAGCTCAGAAGCAATCTAATCATTTCAGTACTATTCTCTCTCATTTGGGACTGCAGCGTTTCCAAAAGCATGGCAGTGGCTACACCAATATGTTAGGTTAGTAATGCCCAAAACTAGGAGATAACTCACACTTTGACACAAGTACATTATTGCAACTGTAGTTAGCACATCTGCTCCGCAAAGGTTCTCTTAGTGCAAACATATTCCCTCAAATCCATTGTGGGTAAAATACCTATTACGAAATTTTTGATTGGGTACAACTACACACTATACTCATACTAACAGCTGCCCCTGCAAGCAGATACAACACTAACACCTTGAGGAGAAGACAATACTTCCTCCAGACACTTACGCATCCCACAGTATTGCAAGAGGCGAGGAGATGACCAGACTTACAATTCTTTGGGGAGACCAGTTTTATTGCCACTTTAACTGAACAACTCTGGCTTAGCCTCTGCAGTGGACAGGTTTTATGTCTCAAGCTGTGCCTCTCCAACTACCAAACACATGGGTGTAAACGCATGTGTTTACACAAAAGATGTATAATTTAAATGGGCCCAATAATTATTGTGCTAAAAGACGTTTTAAAGCAAGCCATTAATTCTTGACCAGTTAACCTATGAAATAAAGTCCCTAGAAATTAAATTCATCTATCCCATGAGGTAATTATTTAAGATCTCATTGTCATAGAAAGTGATACATCCACTTCCTTACAGGAATTCTATGGGTCCGTGTACTTGTACTGTTTCACTCTTTGTAATAAAACTCAAATTTACGTATGTGTATAAGAAATGCATAGGTTTCAAGGGTTTTATACAGTTTTCCATAGCAGTTACATTGTTTCATATTATTAGAAGAGTTTTGGTGGTTACACCCAGGATGCATTATTTTAATTAATATTAATTTTTTAATTTATCAGTAGTGGGCAAGGCCCACAACTACTTTTTGTAACAGTTGTAGATGTAATTTTAAGAAGAAACACTCTATTAACGGTAAAAGTACGGCATTAAGATTTTTCTCTTCTCATAACGGTGTTTTCCTGATCTCCAGGTGCACACAGGCACACAAACACCATAGGATTTATTCATGTCTTATTGTGGGTCGGCAGGTGGAAAATTAGAATTATTATTTTCTTTTGTATTGCTGTTCTCAACACAGGCTCTCTAACTACAATGCTGGCAACCAGAAAGTGATTAGAAAAAACGTGAAGCCTGCAATTAAAGTTCACTGTGCCCACCCTGATGGAGAATAAAAGTTACTGATTATTGAAGTTCATTATTCTCAGGATTTAGGATGCTGTCTGGAATTCATAGAAAATGCAGTTTACTATAACAATTTTCACTATATTCTGAAAATGATAAAGCATAAAATTCCAGACAAATGATTACCCATATCAGCTATTGTGCTATCAGAGCTGTTCAGAGTCTATTGGGTGGATCCTATTAGCCCTAGATAACAAAACTGTTCAATAATCATTATCGATGTAAATGTTCAAAGTGAATGCTCGCCAAAATTTGATGTTAATACTCATCAAACGCCACACTAATAATGGTAGAAAGTCTGTCCTGTGGCAACATGTGAAAATACGACATACACAAACTGAGACTAAATCACTGGAGTCGTTCCGTAATTAACACTTTACCCCGATGCGAACTCATTGTTAAGTGCATACCGAGTTATGTAATACGGCATCCAAGGCTGTTCCTGGCAACTGCACAAATGTGACATGGCTTCCGACATGGAGTGCGTGCTGATATGAATCTAGAAGAGAACTGGGGCCTTACTCTAGCTCCCACGTTTCTATTTATATAGCTGTGGTGCGGACCACCGAAGGCGCAGCCGACAACATTTGCCTTACTGACTAGCCGCTGGGCTAGCAAAGCACCACTTCAATTTAGTATATAATTAATTGCTTCATTCACTGAAGGCCAATGAAGCTCTCGATTTAATTGTGCAATCAGCACACAGGTAAGCATCTATAATAAAATTCTAATGTGGCTGGGTTAAATACTTTTGGCGAGAGAATTATTTTAGTTACACTGAACGCAATAGATGAGCTCTGAACTTGCCCTTTGGAGAGATGCTGCAGCTATACTTTTATAGCTACCTTTCTGAAACTTCTCACATCTTTGTTATTATAGCGTATCTCCATTCTACCTAAATCTAAACATCCTAGCTTTATCTAATCATTTACTTAATCTATCTTGCTTCGAAACTTTTAGGACACAAAAACAGAAAATCATGAATTTCAACCAAAATATTACTTTGTGAGATCCAGCATGCTGTTCCCATTAAATTAAAATGAAAAAGGAATCTGAATATAAAATTTGAAGTTTCTAGCTCCTTTCTGTTGGGCAGATGATTTTTATGTAAAACACCCAAATTTTGAAAACTGTTGAAGTTACTAAACTGAAACTTAACACATCATTTTAGCATAACTCCTGACATGCTATTAACTTTTCAGATTATTTGCTTTATTTTTAAGGTATTGCACAACATTCGTGACATCATAGCTAGTTACAGCAGACTAGGCTGGCACACAATGGAAAGCGTATGAATTTTATATGGCATGAGTAGGCTGCTTCCTTACATTATGTAGCAAAAGCAAATCATTCACAAAATTAGGCAAATTAAAATGTGATGTGTTGGCACTGTAACAGAATAAAATTTTAGATTAGACTACCCTCATCATTTTGATAATTCTTGCAATATATTTGACATTACAAAACATCTCTTCCTACTTTTTAAGTCTCCAAAAGGGGTAACCCCTAATGAACATGGGACTCACAGAAAGGGAAGGTTTGTATGGAATGACTAGCTACTCTGGATTACTTACTTTAATAATTTATTGACGATCTAAAATTTTCTTTCAGATTTGAAGCTGTGACCAGCTATCAGTGTAAGTTCCCACAGTGCCTACTACATACCTTGTAGAACTGTGGCATTAGTATCATACCACTGTCTCCGGTACTCTGCTGACAAAACTAGCTACATGCACCACCATGGCTGGTCAATAGGAGGCATGAAAAAGGAGTCCCATGGCAATTTCCGGCTGCGTTTTGAACTTCGGAATACAAGGCGGTCGATTTCTAGTACTTCAGCTACGATATAGAGCAGGTGGGTTTATACCATCTGCCTCTGTCTCTCTTCTCTGTTATCTTTTCTACTGAGTGGATCGCTTAGGACACCTGTCTCTGATTTTGTTCCTCTTGGCCAGCCATCAGTTAACTCAAAACTGTACAGCATTCTCTTCCTCTTCCTGTTATCCTACTCTACAACCACCTAGACTGGCTGACACCTCTACAGTCCAGCCTTGACATGCCCACAAGTATCCCGAATACCCAAAATACATTCATACTGAACTTTATTTCTCTCATTTCAAAAACTCCATCCTGATGTTTATCCTCCTCCATGCAGATCAAGCTCCACTTCCACACCTGTGAAAAACAACCCAGCTTTGTGGGAGCTATTGCATGGTGATATTCTCAAAATTCTCCATCGACAAATTAGCTATGGTTGACGATGAAGGGCACCCTATCACAACATCACTCGTTTGATCAGAATTGTCTTATTTATTTGTATGATGGAGACTATGTTAGGGTTTCATTGAACAGATCCACCACTGTGTTATCCAAGAGTTGGGATAGCAGACAAGAGTGATTCACTGATGGGAACAGACATAAATAATAAGACCATATCAAAGTTGACCATCGTATTACTTTTTCCAAGATGCAGAGCCTCAGTTTGGCTGGCAAAGTCTTCCATATTACATGTGTGATGTGTGCAGCAGTCCACCTGCACAGCCATTCTCATTAGTAAGAAGACACATGCTGGATGTGATATTCATCATACGTGTTCAAGGTAGTATGATGACACTGTGTCCAGCTATAATGAATATAAGCACTTGATAATGGGGATATGGGCTTGAAACTGGCTGAGACTACATAAATAAATAAAATATAGCTGTAGAACAGTTATTTTCAGAGATCCCACAACTTAGCTAAAACAGCATTGACATTGTTTATGTCAAATATGGAGCTGACCAGTGATAACAGTTATTTGTATCAGGAACAATAAGATATTCTCATATAGCAAGCCAAATGGAAATGGTTGCAAGTTTGCAAGGATTTAACATTAAATTTATCCTCATGGAAAAAAAAACTGAAAAATACCTTGGAGCCATATCTGTAATAAATATGCTACTTTGATCATGATTTGCTTGTTTCTCTGTGTGTGTGTGTGTGTGTGTGTTGCGGAGGGGGGGGGGGGGGGGGGGGGAATGGTTATGTTTAGAACAATATGTATTTATATATTTATCGCTGGCATGGAAAATATGTTGGGATAGATTAAATATCACTACCAAATCAAACACTAAACTGAAATGCTGCTTCAAACATTTCACATTGACGTTGCTGTTGACTATCATCATTTGTGTGTAAGAATACTTATGGAGTTATTTAATAACTTCACCACTCAATGAACTATGAACTGTTCAACATCAATAGCCACAAGTTTAAACACAGATCAATATTAAAAGGACTGTTCCCCTACTACACATGCATGCTTAAATAATGATATATTTATTCATCTGAAAAATGTAGATTTACGTAGTTCATTCATATGTACAGAAGAATTAACCTTTTGTATGTTAAGAACTTTGATTTGCTCACAACACAAACATTACTACAACCTCTCCTATAATAAGAGAAAATGATACACAGGAGTAATAATTCCGACAATGTCCTTTAAGAAATTCGTTGAAATTAGATGTATATTTCATGGATGATGTTAATGACAGTCACAATATAATTACATGTTGGTTAAGTTTATAGTGTCTTATGGCTGACATTCATAAATATACAAATGATGAACAATAAATATTATATATACTCTACAAACTTCCTTCCATGAAGTTGTAAAAGGTACATTATGTTGTCAAGGAGAAATGACTTCATTCTGTCTCAAACATTTTTTTTCTCTCTCTTAAGGCTGCATTCCCAAAGTACAAATACAACTGAATCTCAGTAGTGGTGTGCGTATAAACAGTCATGTGGAAGAATTCTCGTAACACATCCTACATAATGATTTTATTTTTAAGTACTTTAAAATTTTGCATAAAACATTACTTACATCCACACATTAAATTTATACCTACACATATTTCTGTGAACCTACATTATTTTTTAAATGCAGGTATACTCAGAATTAAAAAATCCTGTAATTTCTGAAATAATACAAAATCCAAGTCATCACCATGCCCCTGTGTGTGTGTGTGTGTGTGTGTGTGTGTGTGTGTGTGTTTTTCCAGACAGTCTGCTATGGCAGCTAATAAGTCAGTATGTCTAAAGCCATACAGAGTATCTGTATTCTGTTCCTACTATTACTAAGTAATTTTCCTCACCAAGAGGACTGGGGCACAATTTACTCACAAAAACAATTGAGGAACTATCTGAAACAAAAACAGCACTTCTTGTGTCAAAAGCCAACATTAACAGCCAGAAGGATGGTATACTTAATACGTAAGTCTGAAATATTGTCATCAAGGAAAAAAGAGTAGGCCTTTTGAAAGAAATGTATAAAGCAGGGAAGAATTCTAGAAACCAACACTGTACGTGACTGCCAAACAAATATTGCTTCTATTATGTTCATTATTGCCTACTGTGGTATATCTATTATTTTACATGTATTTTGTGATTTTTCTTTCGAGAAATATGAGTACATAGCATACAAACTGCCAGTGACTGAAACAATTTTCTTCCTCTTGTCATCCATACTATTTTACATATAAACTAATTTTGAAGTCCTAAAATGTACTAGAACAAATAAAATGTCTATAAAACAACACGCTGTACAACGTACTTGTGGTGGGCCAGCCGCAATTCCCCGATCGCCTCTGGCCTGCTGAGGAGCACCACAGTCCTGGGTCCATGGATAAACCATGAAAATCCACTGCATTACGCTACACACAGACAGACCCACCTGCAGGCAGGTTGATGAAACTAGAGCCGATGGGCAGGGCCTGCACTTTAGTGCCTACTAGGCTAGTGGCAAATAGTGGTGGCAGCACTGACTGCAAGCTGAGGAGAGTGGTAGGAAGGAGAGAAGCAGAAATAATGAGGGAGTAGGGAAACAGTCCATGTAATCAGCTGCATCTTTTTTTTTTCAAATTTCCCTGATGTGTTTGAAATTCCCTGATTTCCAGAACCTGTGGCAACACTGTTCATGTTATGAAAGTGCAAGTACAACTTCTACCGACACAGAATACGATGTAGTTTTATAAATAACCAAACACTGAACCTAATGTTTTGAATGAAAGTCTATGCAAACTAAATTTTATTAGGAGATTCTCCAACTCTGTTCTCTTTCCACCTTCGACATAACAAGAGTTATGTCTCATATGTACTCACAAAATGTGTGACTTCCAAATCTTCCCACATCATCTGCAGAACCTATTTGAAACTGATTTTGGTATGTGGCCAGACCAGAATTTTATGACACATTGCTAGTATTCACCACTGATATTCTGTAGCTGAAAACATTCAGATGACATGGACAAATAACAGCACCAATGTTTCTAAACTTTATTCTGCAAGTCCATAATATAGCACTTCAAGTATTAACACAACAGGAAAGACTGTTAGCTAGATGAGAGAAGTCTGTGACTCAGTAACAGACAACCATTGAATTCTTTGTGCATGCAGACAAAAAAAAATTGTAAAACAAGTGCGGAAATACAGAACACATGGTGCATTTGACTTACTACACACTGTTGTAGAATGGGGTTTGTAAAATTGCAAATGAGTGAAATAATCATTTAGTAATGAGAAGCATAAGAAATTAATGTTGATTATTCAAAATGAGGAACACAAAATATCGGATCTCTTCATCAAGAAACTTAACACAATGTATTCATACATTGCCAGGGGGAGAGAGGAATAGTAGTACATCTGAAAAGACAAGGGCAATTTTGATATGTTGATGGCCTATAGCAGAGTGGCATAACTACCAGAGTGTCATCAGTGTCTACCCATTGATAGGGAATGCTCATAACCAGAAGGCTCAGCGTGGTGCAAACGTGTGAAGCAAGCAGACAAACATGCTATGGAGATGCACTTATGGTCACGTGAACATTCTCACACCCGCAGATGAACTTCTGGCTGTCCATACAGCACAGATGCCTGCCCAGATTGGCATATTGTAAGGACAGCAGTAGCAGATTGTACAGCTACCACAGCACAGATAAGAAGTCTTGTGAGCCCAAACAAATCAACACAAACTGTTGCAAGCTGGTTATTATCCGTGGGACTACAGGCATGCACATCTCTAGCCCCTCTTCCAGTCATGCCACAGCATAAAATGCACAGTGCTGTAAGAGGCTCACTTGGAAGATGGAATGGTGCACTACAGTTTTCAGTGATGAAAGCAGATTCTGCATGCATGCATGCATGCAAATGATGGTAATTTGCACATACGACATATACCTGGTGAGCACTGTCTCGTAGAGTGCATTTGGCCAAGACACACTGGCCACACCTCAGACCTCATGGTCTGGGGTGCAACAGGTAACCACTCTCATTCACCTTTAGTGTTTCTGAGGGAGGGGGGATGGTGGAGGGGGGGGGGACACTAACCAACACTCAGTACGTGCAGTATGTTGTTACACCTGTTCTATTGCGATTCTTGCAACAGGAAGGGGATGTGTTGTTTCAACATGATATTGCTCACCGACACGCTGTCCACGAAACTCAACATGTTCTGCAAGAGGTGCAGCAACTTCCCTGGCCAGCGCAATCTGCAGACTTGTCTCTAATCGAGCATGTGTGGGATATGATGGGACGATGATGATGATGTTTGGTTTGTGGAGTGCTCAACTGCGCGGTTACCAGCGCCCGTACAAATTCCCAACCTTTGCTCAGTCCAATCTCGCATGAATGATGATGAAATGATGAGGACAATACCCAGTCATCTCAAGGCAGGTGAAACTCCTCAACCCCGTCGGAAATTGAACCCAGGACCCCGTGCTCAGGAAGCGAGAATGCAACCGCAAGACCACGAGCTGCAGACGTGATGGGATGAGAAATGACTCGTGCAACTCATCAACCGACAACTCTTACAGAACTACGTGATCAGGTTGAGCAGGTGTGGAATAATGTATCCCCAGGACAGTATTCACCTGCTGTATAGTTGACTGGACACCAGAGGCAGCACTTGAATTGCTGCCCATGAAGGCTACAACACATGCTAAACTAATATGGGTTTTTCTGAATCGGTCGACACACGGTACCAGACCACTTGTGCTATTGATCTGTATATGTAATCATTTCATGTACTCCATCTGCACTGTTGCAACAATAAATCTTGAGCGAATTGGAAACCTCTACAATGGTGTACTTATTTCTTTTCTGGCAGTCTATGTAATGGAGAAAACAATTAGTTGTTAATTTTACAGTCTAGTTACCAGACACATTTGTAAAAGACTGTGTAGTAGTAAACTACTTTTTCTCCTATACTGTGAAAGATGCCATCCTGGCCTGCCATTATGGTTCACACGCTACACTGAATACATTAGAAATGTTCTATAATGTATATGGCACACATCATTAATACAGGATGAAAAGTATTTAAACTGACAAACTCTGGGAGGCTGTAGGGTACATCAAAATAAATATTTTTCCCTAATGTCATTTTTTCCTATGAGGAGTATTTAAACTGGTAGAGGAAGATTTCTCTGGCGGCAAATTAATTAAACCAACAAACACTTTTCCATTTTTTTATGACCAAGAGACAACACATTAACACAACCCAATTTCAGTTACAGTAAATTTTCAAAAATGCCTCCATTGACACACAGACAAAGATTACACCGTCGGAGCATGTTCTGTCTGACACGGGCAAAAACCCCAGGAGTATCCTGAATTGTTCCTGCTGCTGCTACTATCCGGGCAATCAGATCCTCTTCTGATGCAACAGGAGTTGCCGAAACAAGGCTGCGCATCTCTCCCCACACAAAAAATTCAAGAGGGGACATATCTCTGGATCGAGCAGGCCATGGTACAGGACCACCTCTGCCAATCCACGTTTCTGGGCACTGTCGGTCCAGGAATCTATGCACACGACAACTGAAATGTGCCAGTGTCCTGTCGTGTTGGAACCACATGCATTGTCTTGTAGGGAGCGGGACGTCTTCCAGCAATTCTGGCAATACTCTGGCGAGAAAATTGTAATAGTGCCTGCCACTTAATGGCCTAGGTAGCAGAAACGGTCCAATTAAACAGTCCCCAACAACACCGACCCACACGTTAATGAAGAACCGCACTTGATGAGCGCTAGTAACTGTGGCATGAGGGTTGTCCTCACTCCAAACATGCGAATTGTGCTTGTTGAAGACTCCATCACACCTGAACGTTGCTTCATCGGTAAACAACACAGAGGATGGAAATGTAGGATGCATTTCACACCGTTCCAGGTACCACTGCGAAAACTGTGCTCTGGGTGGATAATCAACTGGTTCCAAGTCGTGGACACGCTCTAAGCGAAATGGACATAACAATTGTTCTCAAAGGACTGTTCTTACATTTGTCTGATTTGTCCCCATGTTACGTGCAATTGCACGAGTGCTGATTAAAGGATCCCGCTCCACATGCTGCAAGACAGCTTCCTCAAATTGCAGCATTCTTACCATGCGACAGCGTCCCTGTCCAGGTAATCTGCTAAATGACCCGGTCTCTCACAGATGTTGGTACACAGCAGCAAAGGTCTTATCATGTGGGATACGGCGATTAGGATATTGTTATTAATAAACCCGCTGTGCAGCTCGTCCATTGTGGTGTGCTATGTAGTACGCACCAACCATATCAGTGTACTCACTCCAGGTGTATCGCTCCATTAGTAAACAGAGACAATGCACTACTACGCTGGTGGACAGCAGTTGCCTACAATTGAAGAGCATAATACGCCCTCTAACAACTGAAGACCGTAATACGGCCTCTAACAACTGAAGAGTGTAATACGGCCTCCACCGGTTTAAATAATCCTCATAGGAAAAAATGACATTAGGGGAAAATATTTGTTTTGATGTCACCTACAACCTCCCAGAGTTTGTCGGTTTAAATACTTTTCACCCTGCATATACAAGCACCAGTAGATCTTTTTCTCTGTGCAACCTAAAGTCACATATTGAATAGTTTCTTTCTGACAGACCACACACACACACACACACACACACACACACACACACACACACACACACACAGACAGCAATGCTTACTCTCTTGTCATCTGTTTTCATGTAAGTGCATGACTGAAGACATTTGCCAAACTGATAATTACTAAAATATAACATAATTATCTGAAAATCTTACAATAACTCCTGATTATATGCTGAAATAAACTTTATTTTGCCTGAAAGAATACATAAATGGAGCAAATGTAAACAAAATAATGGCTCACTACAAACAGTTATCATTAACACACACAATATTCAGTGGCACTTACTTATTGTCTTTACTCATGTAACAAGATGAAATTAATGCGCCTTCTGACCTCTTCACAACTAAGATGACTCCTTTATGATAGTGTGTGAGGTTATACTTCGTTTACTATACCTATACTATCCAATCTGCTTATTCAATTTTTTTTAGTGTTTCTCGTTGTATAGTCCCTACATTTTGCAGGCAATAGCAGGATACTGTCTAAACAAATTGTAAGGTGAATCAGTACTTCACTGTATTTAAAAAATGGTAGAATGGTAATATACACTTTTAACTGCAATTCTAGTTTGTTGTCTAAATGAAATGATTAAGATACACACAAACAATTTGATGATAATCATTAAGTTTCATGATGCACAGCTGAGTGCGGCTGTCGTTTAAAGAAAGAAATGCCAATGTGAAGTCTCCATGACACCACACAACAGAACACATCAGCATTTTCATGTCCAGTCATTCTTGTAATATCACGAAAGGACAAAATTCTAACAGCATAATTAACAGTATACCTATCTCGCAATGTTACAGGAGCTTACATTGAAACAGTATTACAGACGGGGATAACCAAACATATACTTTTTCCATTTCATTCACTATGTGAAAATTTCAAGAATTAGAAGGGAAAGATGAGCTTCATTGGAGATTTTTTTTATAATAATGTATTACCATAACTGACTGCAAAATTTACTTTTTTCCTTTTCTTTCTTTTTCTGACATTAAAATGTATGTGGCAAAAAAGAAAACTTTCAAGAGTAATAATATGGAATCCAAAGGGAACTACTACATATGCCATATTATTGAATAGAGAAGGCACATTTACTCAAGGATGTCTACAATTCACATATTTTTTTTAAAAATATAGCTCTCCATTTAATACTGGAGGATCTCTAACAATTTTAAAGGCACTTCAACTTACTCAAGAATTAATGAATTCTTTCATTTTATTTCAATGACTGAAAAAGACATTTTTAAACACACTTAGCTTCACAGCTCAACACCAACACAATCTCTAATAATGTCAAGTAGATCATAAAATCAGTACATTTCAGAACTGCATTGTACCAGACATATGATACAAAACAAATATAAATTATACTTTCAAATTTTCATAGGAAACATCAGTACTGCAATGTCATAGCATCTTTTCTGAAATAAAGCACTCGTGCGAGAAACTTGGTGTTTTGTTTTGTATATTCTGTCAAAACTTAGTGTATCGAATAGCAGGATTTCCAAATTTCATGAGAACCGTATATAGAAATACTAAAAGCCTTTCGGGAAAAAAATCATGTGCCATGTTACACACAATTCACCCAAGTATATTTATAAAAGCCTCCTCATCTGTAAGTCAAGTACTTTGAAATTAATTCCCCACAGACTTTAACTCTTATAGAAGATGGGCTTTAAAGCAGTAAACAATGTTTTGAATTTTGCTCAAGGAGCAAAATATGGTGTTTTAAATATGATAGGTGAAACATTCGTTTTCATAATCAGAACTTTCATAAAGAGGCAAACTCTTATGCAGTGCAAAAAAAAGTTATGAAATAATTCTTTATGCAAGTATCTCCAATGATAGCAGAATGCTGAGTTATCGACAGGCACACACAAAGGAGGAGGATGGGGAGGAAAAAACCAACTCACTAGCTTTCAGAACAAATCCCCAGATTATATTCCAAAAGCTAGCATGTTTTCTTTCTCTTTTGTGTGTGCCTGTCAATGAATCAACATTTCTGCTATTCTTCGAGAGGTTCCTTTACTCCTAAATTATTTATATTCTGCCATAACTTTCCTTATAACATTTAAAGCGTATAAATATTCACAGACACAGTACAACAAGTAGAAACAAAAAGTACACTTCATGTTTTATTTATTAATACCTGATGCTTGATTAACAGCCTCAAAGTGAGTCCGGCAAACATAGCCATAACATCATACTCAGTTATGCAATATTCACTCCACCTGTGAATTTAACAAACAATCTGGAGCTCAAATTATCTTTATCATCAGTAAAGGCTACAATACAATGATTGTTACAGTACCTGTGGTAGCACATGTGCTCGCCTAAAAAACGAATAGTAGTGGGAGGGTGCAGGGGTAACACCCCAAGCTTCCCATTCACTTCAGTGTTTCTGCTCCAAATCATAAAGACAGATCTGCTTATAGATGTAGAATGCAAGAGCATAAGGCAAATATGCAGTTATTTATTCCAAGTCACGGGAATGATTATTGCAATGTTTTTCTGCATTTAAAAAATTGTAACACGTCTACACAAAATACCATTTTAATCCGTCATTGAAAACTGTGTGTCACAAACATAATTTGATGTTACCACTAATGTGATGCCTGAACATAAAATGATTCTCCAAATGGTTCCCCACAATGATTAAAGATCTAAGATTGGAAAATAACATAGAAATGCAATGTTCTCTCAGTCTTTCACGTGACCCACTTGATTACAACAGAGTCTATAAAATGCAAATAAAGTACTATCCCACAATGTTTAATTTAGAAAATTCAGTATACAGCAGTTAGCACCTACATTATTTGGATTTTCCAGAATCAGGTGAAGCAGTCTAGAGGTTTTTAACTGCAATCAAATAAAATTATTTTCACAAATTGGAAAGGAAATGTAGAAACTAAGAGCAAATCTTTGGAAGATATTTATATGAGAGATGAGGGAAAATACTCTAAAAACAACTGTTACAATATTTTCTCATAGTGCTGAATTCAAAAATTTTTGGAACTGTCAAGGGCCACTGCGTGCAAGTGTCATTAAATATCATGGTCCATGAATGACAATCTCAAAGTCCTGTGCAGACTTTGATTGATTTGTGTCAAAAAATACAATTTTTTTTAAAATAACTAAGGATACATGAGGGAAAAACTAAGATTTTTTTGTAATGACATTTCAACAGTATGTCTTCCCACAGCAAAAAAACTAAAAATACAATGAATTGCTTTAACAAATGTGAATGATAAAAGACTAGAATATTCTCTCAGTTATGGCAGTCAGCAAACTAATTACTCGCATTTACCATCATTTAAAATGCTATAAAACTCAATAATAACAATGTCACTATGCACCAAACAAAAAATCTGAAGAACATAATGCAAAGATTTCACTGTATAAGAAGTAACCTGAACATTAATTAAGTACAACTTACATTTAATGGATTACAACAGACACAAATCACACAATATTTTCAGCATCATTCAGTATAAATTCATAATAATAAAAACCACACAACTTTCACTGGCACCCATCAACCATTCTGTGTACAAAAAGCAGGCAGGCAACTTTTCTGCCCATTGTACTGCAGCTAGTAACTCTATACATGATTGTACAACAAAGATATTAAATTAAAATTTTGAATGTTGGATATACATTAACAGTAGCAGTTTTAATATGTACACATATTTACAGATAACAGTCACAGAGAAATGAAATTGACATACACAGAATTCTCTATTAAATTTTTAAACACTCTGAATAAAAAATAAAAAAAAAAATAAAAAAATCTACAGAAAGCATTTTTCTTACAAACAACAACTTGAGTAAAATTGTAACAAAGTTTACAGAACAAATATACTTAAATTTATTGTAAGTGCTCTTTGAAAAGCCTGGTTCTTTGCCTTACAGGACTTCTTATTCTTTATTACGGTATAATCAGAGTGTACAGCTAAGGCACAGATCTCTAAACAAAAAGAACTGAAATTCCTTTTGAACTTCAGGTACTTCCTTTAACACACATCCTCTGCAGATTATTTGATATTTCACAGGCTGCTCTGCTCATTTCTGTAGTAGCCTTACAATCTTTTTACAGTCTCTCTCTTTGTGATATCAGCACAAACAGTACAGTCTGTTTCTTTTGACGCTGCCAGAGAGAGAGTAACAAAGCACCAAAAGCAGCAGCAGCACGTTTATACAAACTACAGCTACAAAGGCAAACAGCAGATCCTGTCTGCGAACATTTTACGGGCAGAGTATGCTCCTGTTTATTTTAAGAGGAATCATCTTCTCTCCACAGTCACATGTGAGATTCGACAGCATAAAAATGTGTCCCATCTTAGCATACATGAGATCAACGTGGACAAAAAAAAAGCATCCACTGCTAAGGAAAACATTCACATCTGTAGGCAATCCCTCTTTCAAGGACAAAGAGAAACATAAATGAACTGAATTAGGCACCAAAGCAAAGCAGCTGGCAGTGACATGATGGAATTACTGTCAGCTCTGGTTGTAACGGTGGTCCCAGTAAACTGGGTCCCCATTGCGGCCCCCATTTTGCTGTTGTTGTGGCTGCTGTTGCTGTTGCTGAGAAGGTGGCTGAGATGCTGGTTGTGCTGGTTGTTGTTGCTGCGCCAGTACACTACTTGGCCTCAGACCAGCAGGCTGGCCATGGGTGGGTGGGCATCCAGATGGGGGTGACGCAGCAGCTCCGCTACCCAGACCACCTGAAGGCTCTGCACAACATATAAAAGGGCAAATTTGAGTCCTAAGACCACAAATATTTTGCAGCTTTCAGACAGGTACAATGACTTCACAATGTGAAATTAAAATGCAGCTCTAGTTTATACACGAAAATCACATGTGTATATTAACAGAAATAACCGATCTGGTATCTGATTAAATTATCTCAATGTACAGGAAAACTGTTAAGATCAAATATACTACTTAAAGTTTCTACAATGTGCACAGATTTTTGGCCACACCTCATTAAATTAATGATATTGTTGATTTACATAAGCCATCTGTACATAAAGATACCTTTCTCCTTAAAGTGGAGGATATTCAAGCTCATATGAGCTGTTTCTCTCACACTATGATGTAAACAGTGTCAGTAGCACCTGATGAAAAAGTCAATAAATCTATATAAAAAGCTTTCAACTGAAAGGCATAGGCAATACTATACTGGACCTGATGAAAACGATTACATGAGCACATCCACACAGTAAATCAAAATATAAATTACATTTTGTTAAAGTAAAAAAATGAGAGTTTTAGATCTGACACAACTTATGTGATTGTTCACAGAAACATTGCTGGGAAAACATCCAGGAATTCTAGAAATGTGAGGTTCCCTTCAAATAAACTGCTGTTTTCACAACAAACACACAAAATCAGTATGAATTTGTATGAAACTGAATCGCATCAAATACAGAATGCACAGTCAACTGTTTCTTGACAGAAAAATTCAAGTCTATGTGTAAAATGAAGAGGCCATTAGAAAGTCCATAATGACAGCCACAAAATTTATGGGATATGAGAAACAGCTTGGTATCACATAATAAAATTTATTCTCAACACAAAGGACAAAAAAGTGACAGCTAGAAGAAAAGGCAACCAAACATTTAATTGCACTGTATGGCAATAATGGGTATTGGTTCATGTTTGTTACTGATACACAATTCCAAAAGCAAAACTTCACAAAGACACTCTAAAATTTTAGGAAATTTGTATAGACATAAGTTATTTCAGGAATGATAATCTGGAACCGTAGACCTTTCTAGAGATCTTGAGAAACTGGTGCTCTGCAGTTTGCAAATACTATTTGTTAACTGACAACTTTGAAACACCATGAGCTGCACATAAAATGCTTAGAGTCTAAACTGGTATTTGGGTGTATAGTCTATCATCAGTGGCACATATGCAAAGGACAACAAATAACTGCATGACGTCCATCTCTACAACATAACAGTTGTATTCCTAACAGTAGAAATGTAAGTCTACTTAGATTATGCATCTCTATACTAATGAGATTTGTGACAATTATAAATTATTTGTATGTACAGCTCTATGTTCATCTAGAAAGCAAAAAACCAGGTGGATACCTAGAATACCTAGAATCCAATGATAACCATGTTTGTGTTAATATGATAAGGTATGAAATCTGTTCTACCTCACTGTATACAATTGTCACTTATGTTACTGCTGTCCAATATTAAACAATGACATTTCTTGGTCTCACAGGTCACAACTGTTATAAAATGTAAATACAGAACTGGCATATAGGCCAAAGAGTCTATATTACACATCTCTTGTTACTTCTGAGATCATATAAATATGCACCTGTGACACGCATTCATACATGTAAAATTACCATGTTTGGACAGACAGTAAGTACAAAGATGTAAAATGCACTCTAAGACATAATGACGTGCACCACGGATGAATTATTCAAATGGCATGGAAATCGGTAGATGTGATGCATTATGTACAGATGAACAAATGATTACATTTCCAGAAAAAACTGATGATTTATTCAAGAGAAATCATCAAAATCTCAATCTGATTGAAAAGCCCTGCCCACAATGTAACAAACATTCTCGACTGGGGAGATATTGGGCGACCTTCCTGGCCGAGGTAAGATTTGGCAAGCCTGAAGACGAGCAGTAGAAACTCTCACCATCTGCAGTCAGGCTCAGTTCACAGAGGGACTCATCACTAAACAGAATTCTACTCTGGTCAATAAGATTCCACAGTGAAGATGTGTCTGGAGACATACTGGACAGTGGTGGGATTCGGAAGCCAACCATACAGCCCAACTACCAGGAGTGATGTTCTAGGGTACCATTTCATTTCACAGCAGCAGCCCTTTTGTTGTCATTCACGCCATCCTTACAGCACAGTGGTATGTCGACAGTATTCTTCACCCCATTTTGTTGCCTTTGATCGCAAGCCACCTGGGGCTTACATTTCAGCAAAATAATGCCCCTACATGTCACGAGTTGCTACAGCTTCTCTTCATGCTTGCCAAACCTTCTCGTGGCCAGCAAGGCTGCCAGATCTTTCCCCAATTGAGAATATCTGGAACATTATGGGAAAGGCCCTCAAACCTGTTTGCAATTTTGATGATCAAATGCGCGAACTGGAAAGAATTTGGCATGATATCCCTCAGGAGGACATCTAACGACTCTATCAACCAGTGCCAAGCTGAATAAGTGCTTGTATAAAGGTCAGAGGTGGAGCAAGATATCACTGAATTGCTCAATTTGTGAAGCTCTTTCTCTTGAATAAGCCGGCCGTTGTGGCTGAGCGGCTCTAGGCGCTTCAGTCCAGAACCGCACTGCTGCTACGGTCGCAGGTTTGAATCCTGCCTCGGGCATGGATGTGTGTGATGTCTTTAGGTTAGTTAGGTTTAAGTAGTTCTCAGTCTAGGGGTCTGATGACCTCAGATGTTAAGTTCCATAGTGCTCAGAGCCATTTGAACCATCTCTTGAATAATTCATCATATTTGTCTGAGATTCTAATCATTTGTTTGTCTGTACATGAGCATCAAATCTACCGATTCCCATCCCATTTGGATAATTTATTCACGGTGCATTTTTTGTAATACAGGCTCTTTGGTCCTCCTGTTGACTCCATATATATGTTAAATGACAGTTGTGTCCAACGTGACCAAGAAATGGTACCATTTAAGATTTGACAGCTGCAACACACACAACTTGTGCACTGTGAGGTAGTATAGATTTCATATTCTATCATAAAACACAGATACGGTTGTAAATGGATTCTAGGTATCTACATTGTTGTTTGCTTTCTAGGTGAACACCGAACTGAACTACACAAATAATTTACAATTGACATGAATATCATTGATATATGGTTTCATAATGTACATAGACTTATGTTTCAGCTGTTATGTGTACAACTGTTACATTGTAGAGACTGGTGTACAAACAACTGTTTGTTATCATTTGTATCAGTTGCTGCTGACAATGGGTTATATGCCTGAATGCCAGTTTAGCTAGTAAACATTTTAAGTGAAGCTCTGGTGTATAGAAGATGCCCTTTAACAATTAGTCCTCTTTGATAGTACTCCACATGTGTATGAGCAGGAGAATAAATCTCACTTGCTGACTTGGCAGTATTCACATGTACTATGTGGCAGTGTTATGGAAATCTGAACTTTAGATATTAGGTAATGAGTATCTGCTTTCCCCTGTATATTCGATAGATAAAATGTTGCAAGAAAGTGGGATGTTGCACTTCAGTTAATGTCTTGTGAGCCACCTCTCGACATTGTATAACTGATCTAAAATGTTGCACAGAATTAAACTCATGTTCAAAACCTCTTAATAATTTCCATTTCACTGCTGAAAATAATAATGTTTGGTGTTTTTGATGCTGTGACATTAGACAGTGTAAAAAATAGCATATCATTTTACAGAAGTGAGAGATGATTACTCAACAAGAGATGCTCTGATCAATAAAGAAATTTAAATTAAGAATAACAGTCATCAATATTTTATCACAATGGATTTTTTGGCAGAGTCGGACAGCTGGGTCTTTAATAACGATATTGAAATGTGACAGACAAGGTTAAAATACATAAAACAGTTTGAGTAACCTTCCTCAATTCCACAGAGGCATTATCTTACTAAACAGTGACATGTCATTATGCAGGGGAATATCAAATTGTTTGGATCTGTAACCTAAGCAGGCCTTCTTGACTGCTGTAACAGTTTACTTCTTTACCTGGATTCCAACATGCCCTTAATCTAGCAGCATGATACCTCTTTCCCCCTCATTTGTGCAAAACAAAGAATTCCTGTATGTTTCAAACCATTTTAACTGCTGAGTATACTTCCTGAAGGGCTTTGTGAATAGCAGAAAAGAAACTTCTCTCCTCAGTTACACCTCATCTGTTCCACTGGCTTCAGAACTGCATATACCTTTGAACTGAGAACTGTATATGCATTAAGAGAAGAATTCTGAAGACAATGTCAAAGGCAGTTAACTTTTTTTCGATCTCTTGGCACATACAAAGTTACACATGCAGATCTAAATGACTTATAAAACACTTATTTAAGAAGTGTACTATTCACTAAATTAGTTAATTACATTAATAATGGACATTCTTTGCCTGGAATGAATGGATGAAAAGGTCTTGCTGCTTACAGACTGTTGTTGAGAATTCATTCCATTTGAATGCAGGCAGCAGTATTGTATTCTGGTGTCTGAGGTAAAGCATACATTTTGCATGCTTGTCACACCATGACCAGCTAATGTTTAATATAATATGGTGGATAACTTGTCTCAGTACAAAGTTTACAAACAGTACCGGTCCTAAAAGCTGTCATGGTCAGCCTTGTTACCTTGTGCTGGAATGCATCCAGTACCTTCACATATGACAGTCTATTAGATTTGTGCACTGCCAATTTATAATGAAGGTGCTCAGGTCCAAAGGCACACTACAGCTGGAAGTCAGCTCATCATCATTCACAGATGACACATTTTAAAATGCTGAATACTTTGAGTAAATGTCTTTTATGTCCTTCAGATGTGGCAAACACATATGTTCAAGATTGAAAATGAGGCCCATAAACCTCACGGACACCTTAAAATTGAGAACAGCAGACTTCATTCTAACTTCTGGAAAGCCAGAAGAAAGTTCTCAATGTTTTGAATATTTCCCAGGTATTCGAGTGGGTGGTGTCATTCGGAAGTTGCAATATTTTGTCAAGCCGACTACTTGCCATCTTCAGGCATTAATGATGTCTTGATTGTTTTCTGTTGGTGCCACCTCTATAACCAGTCCCCCACCACCTCTCACCGGCAGCCTCTGCACATGAACATGACAGACTGTGTGTGGTGGTGCAGAAAGTGCAACATCGGGACTCGATCCAGGTTTCTAGTTGCCTCACGGCCAGTGCCAGACACTGGCCTCTGTTGGCATGACAAAACACATTCTTGTCTTTTTCAGTTACCGTGAAGGGAGCAGATTTCCACACAGCTTGCCACTGTCTTTGATCATGCTCAAGCCTCAGTCCCTGGCTTTGCTTACTTAAAAGCCATTACTTTATTTATTAGTTTGTCATGTAGTTGGATCTCTACAGTCTCATCGAGAATACACTTCCTGAAGGTTTTCAGATGCTGTACCAACTTGGTGCCATTGTAATTCATGGCAAGTCCATGGAAGATGCAGTGCCTACTACAGAAGACTTTGTCAGCTGTTTGTTGCCTATGTGGTGTTAAAGCTCAAGTACATCTCTCGTGTCCTGTCTGGATACTTGGGCCTACATAAATTTTCTTGCACTGCAAGGGATGTCAGTTAGAGGTGGAACTCCGTCACCTCCAAAGGTCCGAGGCATTTTGCTCTGATTGTTGCCAGCATCATATTTAAAGTACCAGGGAAGCAGGTTGCTGGCCTTACTTGCCCCGAGTCCCATTGGGTTTTACCCCTAACGGCTGAGGGACTAACCGGTGGATTTGGTAGTCTTTGCCATATGAGCACAAAGGTGACCACAACTCAGAATATGTCCGAGATGCCCAGCCTTATTCCAAAGTAACTGGTATCCCGACTGTCGGGACCACTTACTGGGCCACTCATACGTTGCCCGTGGTTCATGAACTAGGACATGACTACAGGAAACCACACCATGAATGTTTCAGATTTCAAGGTAGAATGGGATAGGAATGATGATGGAAATAGGATCACATTTGAGGAAGTGGAAAAAATTGTCAATAGATTGCAGTGCAATAAAGCGGCTGGGGTGGATGAAATTAAGTCGGAACTCATCAAATACAGTGGAATGTCAGGTCTTAAATGGCTACACAGGATAATTGAAATGGCCTGGGAGTCGGGACAGGTTCCATCAGACTGGACAAAAGCAGTAATCACACCAATCTTTAAACATGGAAACAGAAAAGATTGTAACAACTACAGAGGTATCTCTTTAATCAGCGTTGTGGGTAAAATCTTCTCAGGTATTGTTGAAAGGAAAGTGCGAGTATTAGTTGAGGACCAATTGGATGAAAATCAGTGTGGGTTTAGGCCTCTTAGAGGTTGTCAGGACCAGATCTTTAGCTTACGGCAAACAATGGAGAAGTGTTATGAGTGGAACAGGGAATTGTATCTATGCTTTATAGATCTAGAAGAGGCATATGACTGGGTTCCTAGGAGGAAGTTATTGTCTGTGCTACAAGATTATGGAATAGGAGGCAAATTTTTGCAAGCAATTAAAGGTCTTTACATGGATAGTCAGGCAGCAGTTAGAGTTGACGGTAAATTGAGTTCATGGTTCAGAGTAGTTTCAGGGGTAAGACAAGGCTGCAACCTGTCTCCACTGTTGTTCATATTATTTATGGATCATATGTTGAAAACAATAGACTGGCTGGGTGAGATTAAGATATGTGAACACAAAATAAGCAGTCTTGCATATGCGGATGACTTAGTTGTGATGGCAGATTCGATTGAAAGTTCGCAAAGTAATATTTCAGAGCTAGATCAGAAATGTAAGGACTATGGTATGAAGATTAGCATCTCCAAAACGAAAGTAATGTCAGTGGGAAAGAAATATAAACGGATTGAGTGCCAAATAGGAGGAACAAAGTTAGAACAGGTGGACGGTTTCAAGTACTTAGGATGCATATTCTCACAGGATGGCAACATAGTGAAAGAACTGGAAGTGAGGTGTAGCAAAGCTAATGCAGTGAGCGCTCAGCTACGATCTACTCTCTTCTGCAAGAAGGAAGTCAGTACCAAGACTAAGTTATCTGTGCACCGTTCAATCTTTCGACCAACTTTGTTGTATGGGAGCGAAAGCTGGGTGGATTCAGGTTACCTTATCAACAAGGTTGAGGTTACGGATATGAAAGTAGCTAGGATGATTGCAGGTACTAGTAGATGGGAATTATGGCAGGAGGGTGTCCACAATGAGGAAATCAAAGAAAAACTGGGAATGAACTCTATAGATGTAGCAGTCAGGGCGAACAGGCTTAGACGGTGGGGTCATGTTACACGCATGGGAGAAGCAAGGTTACCCAAGAGACTCATGGATTCAGCAGTAGAGGGTAGGAGGAGTCGGGGCAGACCGAGGAGAAGGTACCTGGATTCGGTTAAGAATGATTTTGAAGTAATAGGTTTAACATCAGAAGAGGCACCAATGTTAGCACTGAATAGGGGATCATGGAGGAACTGTATAAGGGGGGCTATGCTCCAGACTGAACGCTGAAAGGCATAATCAGTCTTAAATGATGATGATGATGATGATGATGATGATGCAAGGGATGTGGCAGACTCCTTATATCTGAAGTCCTAGGTCATCCTCAACTGTTCCCAACAGTGCTTTCATCTTGAGTAGCTGGCAGCACAAGAACTTGACGTTGCTTTCCCGGAGTATTCTTCCGATTTTTGTTGATATGTTCCAGACATATGGGACGATTGCCGTCAGAACTGGTTTCTCTTCATCCTCAGCAGGCTGTGTTTTCGGCTTCTTACTGCATGCCTCCAGCTGTCATACCCATTCACAACAAGATGTCCTAAGCACACTAATCCACAGAGAACAAAAAATTTGGTAATATGGAAGTCTAGTAGCCAAATCGCAGCACCTAGAGGCCACATTCCTTACAGCAGTCACCACATACAACAAGCCTTAAGACCAAAGAAGCCAATCATCAAAAATAATAAACCAGTTCGCATGGCTGGGTACTCTCCTCACTACATGTCATTTAATCTCTTGAGTCACAGCTCTTAAGGTACCAACAAAACAGGCTACACAGTAAACATGTGAAGCCCTGGAAATATCTGCGGCTGGATGACATCTGGCCCCTGCTACTCCTCTATTTGAAATACCAATCACAAATTCATTTTAATCAAAATACACCCATTTTTTACCATTTAAATTTTCTGTGTTATTTTTAACTTATTCTACAGAGAATTTGAAGGATTCAAAATACCAACAATAGGTGTTTACATGGCTAACAGAAAATATCTTTCTTAACGTACATCTGTCAAACTGAGAATGAGAAAAGAACAGATGATTTTTGAGAGAAGGGAATATCTTAATCTTCATCAAGAAGATCAAGAAGGGAATATCTGGTCTACATGCTCTCAACATGCTACACTGCTTCGGGCACAGAGATAATTGGACAAGGGAGCAGGAAGGGAGGGAGCAGAGGATATATATAAATAATATATAATGTTATTTTGGATTATAATAATCAAAAACTTGAAGGGGAAGAAGTGGATAACTTGAGATCAAATGATTGCTTGCAACAGAAAGCAATTGAAATAGTGGAACAAATTTTACTTTCCATGTTTGTGATGCCTATTACTATTTGTACCTCATAAGGGAACATGAAATATTGATGGAAGAATCAAGTATACCCCCTGTGTGGTTTCTTGTAGAATACCCTTTTATAACACAAAGCTATGAACATCAAGAAATTATTTCTCCTCCATGTCATGGCTTGTTAATAGACTTAGTACCAGCAATTTTGATGGAAAGATACTACCCACTGAGAAACAATTTCACCTGTCATATATCTAAAAAGTGTGTGCTGATGTATGAGGGTAATCCTAGAAGTAAGGTCTCCTATATCTTTATGAGTACATAGACCTGTTTATTTCTACAATGGTTTACATCAGTTTACAGCTTGAACATTTAGCTATTTTTTGACATAATCACCACTTCTGTCGGTGCATTTTTGTAGATAGTGTGTCAGTTTTTGTGTGCCTATGTCATACCAGCTCACCGCCATGCTGTCCAGAAAGTTATGAACCACTTCTTTCACCTTGTCGTCGGAGCCAAATTGCTTTCGGGCAAAATGTTCTTTTAACCTAGGGAACAGGTGATAGTCACTGGGCGCCAAGTCAGGACTATAGGGTGGGTGGGTGATTATGTTCCACTGAAACTGTTGCAGGAGAGCAACGGTGTGCCGAGCAATGTGTGGGTGAGCGTTTTCATGGAGAATGTGTACATCCTTGCCCAACATTCCTCTTCTCCGGTTCTGAATTGTCCGTTTGAGTTTTTACACAGTCTCACAGTACCTATCAGCGTAAATTGTGGTCCCAGTGGGCATAAAGTCGACCAACAGTACCCCTTTCCAATCCCAAAAAACAGTTGTCATGACTTTACCGGCAGACTGTGTTTGTTTGCGGCTTTGGCGAAGAAGAATGCCGCCACTGGGGTGATTGTTGATTGGTCTCAGGTGTAAAGTGGTATGCCCAGGTTTCAACACCCGTGAAAATTGAGTCCAGAAAGTTGTCCTGTATGGCTGCAAGGTGGTGAAGAAATGCACGGGAAGCATCAACTCGTTGCCGCATGTGGTCCTTAGTCAGCATGCGTGGCACACATCTTGTGCACACCTTCCGGTAGTACAATGTTTCCGTTAAAATTCTGTGAGTGGTGCTTCGGGAAACCTCAGGAACCAACGTGCAGAGATCATCCAGGATGATCCGCCGATCTTCACGCATGCTTTGCTCAACCTTCAACACTGTCTCCTCAGAAATGACGGTCTCCCGCTCCTTTGTTCGTCGTGAATTTCGGTCCAACCAGCTGCAAACTCTCTAGACCACTTACGAACATTTTTGACATTCGTCAATTGGCAATGGATTTCAATTGGCGCAGTGCCCTTTGCGTTAAAAAACCAAATAACTGCGCGCAATTCATACTTGGTGGTAACATCCAATGGGAGCTCCATTCTCAACAGCTTCCAAGCCAAGAATGAATGCCTCAGGGCGGCATGCGCATGTTTAAATGCAGTGCGTGAAGCACTCTTCACAAGTGTGACCAACTGCCACACGAACAGAGCTCTGTACTTATAAAAAAAATAGGAGACCTTACTTTTGGGATTACCCTCATATGTAAGAGCCTGAAAGGAAAAGTATTAAAAAATAAACATCTTGCCAGTGTCTAAATTGTGAAGTTGTTTTCGTATGCTTGATTGTTTCAGTACATAACACACTAAAGCAAATTATGTACAAAAATAAATTGCACAAATCTTCCTTTAGAATTAAAACATGACTTGGTGAAACATATCTTCGTATGCCTGCTATTTTAACATATTATTACAATACCCTCAGGAACAAGTAGACAACATTTGCATCTTTCAAAGGACACCACATACAAATTTACTGAATTCACTGTTACAAAGCTATCATTTTCAAAAAAAATATGATAAAACCATCAGCCCAGATGTATCTCTCCCAAGTGTTTCAGGTCAATCTTGAATGTTTTAATAGGATAGCAATTTACCTCCAACAGGTGGTGGCGGTGGCACCTTGCCACCACGCCTCACCAGCAGTCTCACTGAAGGTCCTCCATTTCGAATAATTTCTATAGCCTCAGCATGTGTCATATTCTTTGTGTTGATTCCATTGATTTCTATTATTTGATCTCCAATCTGAAACAGAACAAAACAAATAATAAGAAATTTCACTCCCCCCCCCCCTCCTCTCTCTCTCTCTCTCTCTCTCTCTCTCTCTCTCTCTCTCTCTCTCACACACACACACACACACACACACACACACACACACACACACACACATTCACTTTGCTGAATACTCATACGGCCTGGTACAAAGCAGGCAGAGGACTTAACTATGGGTACACTTGCTATATTACATGAGTAGTACTCAGCAGGGCTGAGCAGATAAAAATTTCACAATATGTATAAATCTCATATGATTTAGTCCCCTCAAGGATTCACACAGCCCTGCAGCAAATATACATGATTTTAATACAAACGAAGTAGATAGATATTGCTCCAAAAGCTAGGAATGCTCAACATCATCTGTACATGGTGAACAGCTGCCTTTCCACACACCAATTGCATGTTTTCCATCATATTACTGTATCCATAAATATTTATAAATGTTGGTCAGGGCCAGTGGCCATTGAAGGAATGAAAATTAAGTATAAGAAGCTACATGTACATTATTACTCCACAACCACCTTATGGTGTCTCATGGAGGTTACTTCTGGTGTCACTCACCTTCCTCCCTTCCCGTTTCATTTTCAAATGATGCATGGGAAGAATAACTGTTAATAAATCACCATATGAGCTCTAATTTCTTTGAATTCTCTGATTTTCTTGTAGACATTTCACAAGACATATGTAGGAGAAAGTAATATGTTGCAGGACTCTTCCCAGAATAACCACTCTCAGAATTTCGACCGTAAACTTCTACATGATGCACAAAGCTCCTCTTACAGCATTTGCCACTGGGGTTTGTCGAGAACCTCTGTAATGCTCCCCTCCTTGTGAAACAGTAACAATATGAAATGTACCACTCTTCACTGCATCTTCTCTATGTCTTCTATTAAACAAACCTGGTAAAGATCCCAGACTGAGGAGCAATACTCAAGAACTGGTGTTACAATTGTCTTGTAAGCCACTTCTTTTATGGATTAATTACATCCCCTTATGATTCCTCCAATGAATCGCCACCTAGCATATGATTTTCCTACGATTAGTTTTATGTGATGATTGCACTTAGATAACTCCAGATCACTATTTCTAGATACTTCACGGTTGTTAATGCTTTCAGCAAATTATCATCAATAGTGTCACCAAAAAGTAGTGGAACTCTTTCTCTTTATTTATGTGCAATACATTGCATATACATATGAGATGAACATCAACAAAAGCAAAATGATGATAACTGAATGTAGTTGAATTACATCAGGTGATGTTGAGGGGATCAGATTAGGAAATGAGACACTTAAAGTACTAGATGAGTTTTGCTATTTGGGATCCAAAATAACTGATTATGGTTGAAATAGAGAGGATATTTAAATTGTAGAATGACAATGGTTCAAATGGCTCTGAGCACTATGGGACTCAACTTCTGAGGTCATTAGTCCCCTAGAACTTAGAACTAGTTAAACCTAACTAACCTAAGGACATCACACACATCCACGCCCGAGGCAGGATTCGAACCTGCAACCATAGCGGTCTCGCGGTTCCAGACTGCAGCGCCTAGAACAGCGCCAGACTGCCACGGCCACTTCGGTCGGCTAGAATGGCAATGGCAAGAAAAGCATTTCTAAAGAAGAGAAATTTGTTAACAGCAGTGCAGATTTAAGCATCAGAAAGTATTTTCTGAAAGTATCTGAATGGGGTGTAGCCATGTATTGAAATGAAACATGGACTATAAACAGTTTACACAAGAAGAGAACAGAAGATTCTGAAATGTGGTGCTACAGAAGAATTCTGAATATTAGGTGGCTATATCGTGTAACTAATGAAGAGGTACTGAATAGAATTGGGAAGAAAAGAAATTTGTGGCATAACCTGACTAGAAGAATGATTTTCGACTGTACAACTACTCAACAAAGCACAGAAGGTGACACACATGACGTATAGTGGACCTAATATTATACCATTTTTAGGATGAAGAAAAAATATGGAATTCTTTCTTATGTGTCTTGTGAATCAATCTCAAACAATCCGATATATTAATATATTGGACAAAACTAAATAGTTATATGGTGGCTGCACTTAATGAAAAAATGGCTATGTAAGTGAAAGACATCCTAGTTTCACAACCAAATACTGAGAGATATATCTCTGTGAAGTATGAGGTTGTAATGCACTTGTTGCAGTCAGAAGTCAAAAGACTCCAAAAATTGCTTCACAATGAAGAATTTGTGACCACAAACTATCTTCATTACTTTATCTTTGCACAATGGCAGGTTATGAAATTAATGACTATATTTCATGCAATATATGGCTGACATGGTTTCCTGTGGATGCACAGAAAATACATTTTGCACTGGTGACCTCAAAGCTCTCTCTCAAACTGCTGACCAAATAGGTAAGATGTATCCACATAAGGGTACCACAACCATTTCCATCAGGACAGAGAATCACCTGGATGTGCTGCAGAGAAGTAGCTAAACTATCTAAGCAATTTATGGCCTTAAAAATATGGTGCTCCACATGTGTGTCACAACAGCAATGCTCTTCCAGCAAAATCAAATGTCTGTCCAACAGGAAGAATATCTGCTGGTATCAAAGAAAACTTTGAGCTGCAGCCTATCAGTATTAACCTCTTCGTGTCAAGAAAAATACTGCCAGAAGTCAAGTGGTGATGGTGACCAATTTCAAACTGGACAGTTACCGCTGTTCATAAGGGAGCACTCTACCAAGCTACAATTCCCTATTGGTATAGGTGCTGAAGTCTCAACTTACCCTTATTCTCATCTTCCCCGCAAAACACTGATGGTAGTTACCTGAACACTGCAAATGGATATTTCATAAAATCCAACAACCACATAAATTTTCATCTCAACTTCAATCTTCAACATGAATTCATGTGGAGGTTCACTGTAGCTGACATGCTATACCCAATTGTTGGAGCAGATATGTTAACATTTTACGGCCTCTTGCCTCTTCCCAGATCTTCATCAACACTGTCTGCTTGACTCTACAACATCGTTTTCTAGTTGTGGACATCTAAGCCATGCCAACCATGCTGACATCACAGGGACTCCAGGTGATTCACTATATTATGGCTTACTTTGCTGGTTCCCTGAAGTGAAACATTCATCACCTACTCTAGCAGTGGTAAAAATCTCAACAGTATATCACACTGTCAGCAAACCAGAAACACCTGCCCACGCAAGGCCTCACTGTCTTCCTCCATACAAACTCAAGATTGCAAAGCACGAGTTACCTTTCATGTTAGTACAGCGAATCTGTTGTGCTTTGGATGGTAGCTGGGCCTCAAAACTCCATATTGTCCCTTATAAGATCAACAGGTGGCATCCTTGAGGCTAAAATCATCAGGTTAACATCAGAACAATACCCAGTCACTAGCCTGTGCCAAAAATTAAAGTTTGCTACACACATTCATGGCAAGACAGTTTTCTCCACGATCAACACGTCATCTGTGCTTTCACTCAGATACCCATTGCACTAGAAGATATACCCAAAACCATTGTTTACATGCCTCTTGGACTCTCAGAATTTCAGCAAATGCCATTTGGTTGTGTAATGCTGGCCAGGCTTGCCAGCATTTCATGGACGCAATAAGTACAGACTTAAGAGTTCTGTTACATTTACACTGATGAACTGCTTGTTGTTCGGCAAGGCAAACCGTCGAGCCCATCTACAACCATTATCACTAGACTAAAAAAACACAGCACAGTGATTAACCCCTCAAAATGTGTCATTTCTGGAGCAACACAGTAAAATTCTTAGGGTACCTTGTCAATGCACAAGGAATCCGCCACATCAAATCAAAATGGAAGCTTCTTCTTAGTTTGCACATATCACGATGACACGTCTGTATGATGATTAGGAGGAGGCTATGAAAGGCCCATTGGTTGAACAGCTCTAAAATACTGTGTCTCCATGTAGTGTAATATGTCTTGCTCATGTCAAAGAAAATTCTGATACAGTGATGATTACATAGGAAATCCTGTTTAATACCCGCCTCCAGCAGGGTCAAGTTGTTGACAGCGGATCGAACTGGTCTGAATCCACACTGAGAGTGACTAAGGAGTCACCATTCATTTCAGTCTTTTGTACACAACTTGTTAAGGTAACACTCCAATAACTACTGAGACATGTTTGATCCTTTCCCGGTTTGAGGAGAGGTATCAAAATTGTCACTCACCACAAACTGGGAAAGTAACCTGTCAGCTGTATCAAATTAAGACATTTGAGGAGGACTTCCTTAGACAGCTGCATGCAAATGCTGAAGCATTTTGTGCTGGATTTGGTCATGACTGGGTGCAGTATCACGAGGTTCACAAAGCACTAAATCTAGCTCCCACGTAGAAAATTGGCAGTTGTAAGACTTGGAATTTTTGTATCTGAAACCCAGGTGGTCTTTCTCTACAGTCTCATGGTAGTGGCAGAAATTCGGATTCTGGCTGGCATTGGCACTAGAAACTGCAAAATGCTCTGCCATCACCTGGGCGATGTCCCCAGGTTTTGTTTAGACATGTCCCTATTTTAGCACTGCTGCTATTGGTGAATGACAGCATTTACCAGAAATCATCCTGACGGTTTCCCATACTTTTGCAGAACAAGTGGAATGGTTGATTGAGTCCAAGAATGCTTGCCTTGACCTTTTCTTTTTCTCCTTACTTAATCATCGACCTTTGGCTCTCATGACTCAAAAGGCTGCCAGCTTGTCTGCTGTTGGCCATCGTAGAGCTGCGCACCTATACGGATTGCTGAGCTGCACTCATTGGTCCACCATGGTACACAATGTCTCCTAAGATGACCAGAGGACTTTGGGATGGATATGTACAGTGTAGAGTCTGAGGTTTTATGTTGTCTCTGGACTCAGAACAAACTAATGCTATATAGATGTTCTTTGCAGTTTACGATTATGCAATGCAATTAACTATTATATTTTGTGTTGAACAAACTGTATTTCCACATGACAGACACCAAGAGAATCCAGTGAGCCTCTATTACCCAACTCCAGTATGTTACCTACAAGACGTGACCCTATTTATTTGTGGAATCCAGTTTATGGTTTGGTAACTTCCACAGAAAGCTAAGATGTGGAGATATTCCAAACACTTTCTACAAAACATCTAGAAGGACCACATAAGTCATCAACAGAAGGAATATCAAATAAACACTAAATGTCACAGTATTACTGCCTCTGATAAAAGATAATTTCACTCTACTCTCTACTCAAAAAGTGTAGAGGTGACTATTACACCAAGTCTAGATTCCCAAAACACAAAGAAGCATAGCTGAAAGAAAACAGCTTTAACATGATCTTAAGTAAGGTATCATCCGGAGTTCACAGTGCCAGCCAAAGTTGGCAATGCAAACCAGTCCCACAGACATTGGCAAGTGCTACCTACAATCTGCAAAAATCTATCAGGACCATCACAAATTTAAGAGGCAATATAACAGAGATAGAATTGTTGAGATGGGGATTCCTATGGAATAAAATTCTTAAATTGTAGATAAATTTCTACTCAGACTTGACTCTTTACATTTGAGGAGGGGATGGGAAGCTATGACAGTGAAGTGAAGATTGCACAACAACCTTTACAAAGTACTTCAACATACAAGGTAGAAGGTGCACAGGAAAAATTTCATTTCCAGTCCAACAATGTCACTAACTTTGACTCTATCCCATGTGTCTAGTGCAATATCAAGCAAATCTTCTCCAGGTCAAGTCAGCAACACAGAATTGTGGAATATACATACGAGGGGTGTTTGAAAAGTCCGTGCAAAAATAAAAACTACTTACGTGTTTGGAGTAAACCTTTTTTATTTTTCGACATAGTCTCCTTTTAGACTTATACACTTTGTCCAACGCTGTTCTAATTTGTTGATCCCTTCTGAATAAAAGAAATTGTCCAAGTCTGCAAAATAGCTATTAGTTGCTGCAATCACCTCCTCATTTGAATAAAATCTTTGTCCCGCCAGCCATTCCTTCAAATTGGGGAACAAATAGTAGTCTGAGGGGACCAAGTCTGGAGAATAGGGGGGATGTGAAACAATTTGGAATCCTATTTCCATTAATTTTGCGACCACAAGTGCTGAGGTGTGTGTTAGTGCATTGTCATGATGGAAAAGGACTTTTTTGCGGTCCAGTCGCCGGCATTTTTCTTGCAGCTCGGTTTTCAAATGGTCCAATAACGATGAATAATATTCATCCGTAATAGTTTTACCCTTTTCCAGATAGTCGATGAGGATTATCCCTTGAGAATCCCAAAAGACAGTTGCCATAACCTTTCCGACCAAAGGAATGGTCTTCGCCTATTTTGGTGCAGATTCTCCCTTGGTAACTCATTGTTTAGATTGTTGTTTGGTCTCAGTATTATAGTAATCTATCCATGTTTCATCCACAGTGATAAAACGATGCTTAAAGTCCTGCGGATTCTTCCTGAATAGCAGCAAACCATCCTTGCAACACTTCACACGATTCCATTTTTGGTCAAGCGTGTGCAATCGCCGAACCCATCTTGCAGATAGCTTCCTTATGTCCCAATGTTTATGCAAAATATTATTTATCCAGTCATTTGAGACGCCCACAGCATTAGCAATCTCATGCACCTTAACTCTTCTGTCATCCATAACTATATCATGGATTTTATCAATGATTTCTGGAGTCGTAACCTCCACAGCGTGTCCAGAACGTTCAGCATCACTTGTGTCCATGTGGCTTCTCCGAAAATTTTGAAACCACTTATAAACTGTTCTAATCAATGGTGTAGAGTCACCGTAATGTTTATCAAGCTTCTCTTTAGTCTCCTGAGGCATTTTGCCTTTCATAAAGTAATGTTTAATCACAACACGAAATTCTTTTTCGTCCATTTTTTGACAATCACTCACCTTCCTTGATACACACGAATGCCAAACACAAAGAAATAGACCAATATGGCTGAAACTTGGTATGCGTTCTTCACAAAGATGCTACTAACTAAACATGACCTCTATACGTGCTGGTGGTGCCAGTGCTGCCATCTCTCGGACTTTGCACGGACTTTTCAAACGCCCCTCGTACAAAGAGTTAATCTGCAAGATAATATCAAACAGCAGGTTGCAGAAACACTATCACATGATTAGCATGAGCTATTGTTAACCCACTACACAACAAAGAAGACAAAACAGTCCTTAACACCTAAAAAGATCTCCCTACTATTGATAAGATACATCTTTTCAAAGGTATTACTCAAGAGAGTAGAAGCACAATAGGACCAATGCACAGGAGAATAGCAAGCTGGATTTACGAAGTCAGGGTCATGCGCATAACAAAAGCCAATGCTCAGAAGTATTCTTATGAAGGTAACCTTAACATTTCAGTCTACATTGTAATTTTCTTGGGCTTCCAGAACAGCTATGATTCTGTAAACAAGCAACCAGTTCTCAAGATACTCACTGAACTGGTACTTGATAACAAAACACTGAATCATGTGTGAAACCACTGTAAATAACACCATATCCAGTACTAATTCCAGAAAGGACTGAAACAGAGCTTTTGGATTATAGCTGATGTTTGATGAGGGGACAGCTTGATTTATCTGGACCAATTTCTTTGCCCTCACATAAAGCAGAGTTTCTGCAAAAATCCAGTAAACAAAGCATTTAATCTCACATATTTTGCAAGAAGCTGATGAAACTGAATACTTATGTTGTATGAAACTATTAAAATCTTTCCCAAGAACTTGTAATTTGCATGGAAAAGCCAAAGTAGTAATACCCATTCTTCATTTTTTAAACTGTGTTTTAAATTGCCAAAGTTAAAAGTAACATTATTACTTTATTTGCAAAACCATCCTCCATGCCTTACTAGATCCCTTTGGGAGGTGGGGGATAAGGGAAGGGAGTTTCTAACATGCATAAATGACAGAAGTCGTAAGATAATCAGCACTCACTTCTAATTTTGCATGCAGCAGAAAAAAGTATCTAACAAGAAATCCAGCTAACGACAGAGATTTTAAAATACTACATCACTTTCCTGAAATTAGTACTGCGGCAGAAAATGCAGGACATTACATAAATATGGTCGCATTTGCGTAACTCAATATTATGATAAAAATAATGCAATGGTAGATATCATGAACACTGTACCATTCACTATAACACTCATTACTTACTTTTAGTCTATTGTCCAATGCTGCAGGCCCATTTTCAGCAATCTGTAGTACAAACAATGGCATATTCTGGAATTCACGGCCACCTCTGATACTAAAGCCAAACCCTCTAGTTCCTCGGCTGAGCTCCACAGCATGATATTGTTCATCTTCGCCTCCTAGTACATCATCATCCTGCAGCAGTAATAGAACAATAAAAACTAAGTTATCCTTTAAATATTCTGGTAGTTTTGCATTACACAGGAATAAACCAAACAGAAATGACAAAATGAGAACTGTGAATATTTCTATAAACAGCTGACCATTTTTCCTGGTCCTTACAATGTCCATGTATCACATATAGATTGCACCCGTTATCCAAAGGCATGCAGAGGTCTGTAGCTCTCTAGTATACAAACGTCATCCATTGTAAAGGGCTGAGGAGATTGGAACTTTCACTTACTTCTCACTCCAGTAGATTGAGGTATGTACACACCACTTTACTACCCATGAAAGAGGGTACTTTGTACCAATGCTCACAATCTCTTGTATTATTTAAATCAGCTATAAAGGGCCTAAATAATGATGTTTGTTTATATGTAACAATATCCACCCTGATTTCTTCTATTATTCTCATTATTGCTATGTGAGATATGCGACAGGGCCAGAAGAATTGTCACCCAGACTTCCATGAACGTCAGTTCTTTAAATTTACAAAGCAGAGACCAATAAAAATGACAGCACCTTTCTTCTAAGGATTCCCATTTACAAGTGTACTGAATATTACTGGTTTATTTCTGTGTTTTATGGTATTTACCTTACATTTCTCCACTGAAGAACCAAAGAAACTGGTTCACTTGCCTAACATCTTGTAAGGCCCCCGCGAGCACGCAGAAGTGTCACAACATGATGTGGCATGGACTTGAATAATCTCTGAAGTAGTGCTGGAGGGAATTGACACCATGAATCCTCCAGGGCTGTCCATAAATCCGCAGAGTATGAAGGGGTGGAGATCTCTTCTGAAGAGCAAATTGCAAGGCATCCAGACATGCTCAATAATTTTCATGTCTGGAGACTTTGGTGACCAGTGGAAGTGTTTAAACTCAGAAGAGTGTTCCTGGAGCCACACTGTAGCAATTCTGGACATGTGGGGTATCACATTGTCCTGCTGGAATTGCCCAAGTTCGTCGGACTGCACAATGGACATGAATGGATGCTGGTGATCAGACAGAATGCTTATGTTTGTGTCACCTGTCAGAATCATATCTAGATGTATCAGGGGTCCCATATCACTCCAACTGCACACATCCCACACCATTACAGAGCCTCCACCAGCTTGGACCATCCCCCACTGACATAGAGGGTCCATGTATTCATGTGGTTGTCTCCATACCAGCAAATGTCCATCCACTTGATACAATTTGAAACTAGACTCATCCGACTAGGCAACATGTTTCCAGCTACCAACAGTCCAATGTCAGTGTTGACAGTCCCAGGCAACGCATAATGCATTTTGTTGTGCAGTCATCAAGGGTACACGAGTGGGTCTTCAGCTCTGATAGCCCATATTGATGATGTTTTGTTGAATGGTTCACACACTGACACTTGTTGATAGCCCAGCATTGAAATCTGCAGCAATCTGCGGATGGGTGGCATTTCTGTCATGTTGAACGATGATTCTCTTTTCGTTGTTGGTCCCGTTCTTGCAGGATCTTTTTTCCAGCCACAGCGTTATCTGAGATCTGATGTTTTGCAGGATTCCTGATATTCATGGTACACTTGTCAAATGATCTTACAAGAAAACCCCCACTTCATCACTACCTCGGAGATGTTGTGTCCCATTGTTTGTACACTGACTATAACACCACATTCAAAGTCACTTAAATCTTGATAACCTGCCATTGTAGCAGTAATAATTGATCTAAACACTCCGTGAGACACTTGTTGTCTTATATAGGCATTGCTGACCGCGGTGCCGTATTCTGTCTGTTTACATATCTCTGTATTTGAACACGCATGCCTATACCAGTTTCTTTGGTGCTCCAGTGTATACCTTTACAAAGAGTTACCATTCATTACACAAAGGGGGAACCGTATCATCTAGCATGATTCTTTTCTAAAAATGAGAGCACTTTCAGGCAATCATTTGCTAACTTTGTGGACCCAATTCAATGAATTAAACAGCTGCTCAAAAAGTTTGGTTGCTATTGTTGTTGTTGTTGTTGTTGTTGCTAGTGCTATTGGTTGTGGTTGTGGTCAGTGCTCTTGTTGAATATTAATGTATGCTTTTTGTGAACTGAATAACAAATTCTTTCACTGGAAGCCATGTTACTGTATGGTGTCACATGGAAATATAAGCACACCATACAAGAGAAGATTAGTCACTTTAGAAGACATGAGGCTACTACCAGCTGCACACTGCCTTTAGCCTTGACAATGGCCTGAATTGCCATAGCCAGCTGAAGCCAGTTGTTGTTGGCCAGATCCTGTACAGCTACCAGACTGTGGAGATGTTCATTGCTACATTTCATTTCACCAATTATTCCAAACTATCCAGGCATTTTCTACAAGCTTGACATCAGGTGATTCAGTGGGCCAGTTGATGTGCAATAGAGCAGCTGAGTGTTCATCAAACTATAAATGTACGTATTCAGCCATGTGAACATGACTGATTTAACATTGAAAGCCTGGAGTATTCAAGAGCATGCTTATCATAAAGATATAGAAGAACGGGCAACACTTGGCCACTGAGAATTCTGAAATAAACATCTTGGTTCATGATTACAGTGACCTGAATGAGTGGGTCCAAGTAATGGTAAAAAATACACCCCCAAAACATCAGTGAATCACCTCCACCCTGAAGTACATGTTCATTAACTGCAGGTTCATTGCCTCATAAAACCAGTGGTGCACTCAGAGCATTGCAGGATTTGGAATGAGGCATAATTTCTACTCGTCAGACCACATTAAAAGCCTCCAGTTAACTATGTCCAGTTTCTGTGTTGTTTGGCACACTGGAGAGGTGCAGATTTATGTGCAGTCGCAAGCAACAGCATTTTACACTCTATGTTCACTCAGAAACTGGTTGAAAGGGGCTTGAATTCAATGACAGCAGCAATTTCAGTTAGGTTTGAAACTGCTTCCCACTGACAAGGCACGACACGGGTCTCTAGTACATATCAATTAGGACCTTTTCACAATCACTGTTCTTATGCTGTGTTACATAACTGCAAGTAGTACACCATTCCTTGTAGACATGCTGGATAGTATGTGATTATGCACCACAAAATTGTGTAATTTCATTCATAGTGTGGTCATGGCACATTCAAAACTGATAGTTACTTTCTGCCATTCTATCACATCTCCAGATGGTTGTAGCTTATTGTGCTGATGCCATACAACACATTGGTATGCTCTTAGTGCACCAGATTTTAGAAGTTTTCAAAAGTTTTTACTGCAGATACTGGCAAAGTGCCTTTTTTCTGTGCAAGAAGCCTGAGCTCCTTCATGTAAAATCTGAGTCTTTTTATGTTACATTAAACTGTGGGAGCCACTGATCAGAGAGTGTTTCCTCAAATGTGGAGTGATGGGGAAGTACATTGGTCAGAGAACAAATGGGGAGTGGTGAGGAAGGAAACTGGTCAGTTTGTTTTGGAAGGAATCGTACCCAGATTGACTTTAACTCATTTAGGGAAACAATGGCAAACCTAAGCCTACACAGCTGGACAGGAATCTGAAACAGTGTCCTGAATAAATATCAAGTTTGCTGTCTTTTGTGCCACCTTTCTTCATTTAACTGCCCAGACTGTGATATAGAAAATAAAATAACCCTGAGCTTTAAGTTAGCTGTGTATTGGTGGCGTGGATGACTATTGGGGAAAAAAAGACTTGAGTACACAATCATTTGGGCACGTACCACACCCCACTTTTATTAGGATTATCCAGGTAAGTAGGGCTCTGCCTAGTTAGGCATTTTTGTACAAGTGCCTGATGTGAACAGAATGGTTCTAATTGCTCAAGTTCCCAGTGGAAAGGGTGGACCATCAGGGAGCAGAAACACCCAGTCAGCAAAGAGAGCTTGGGTGGATAGTCACTCTGATGAAGCACATTGTAAGATTTATATTAAAGGGAATGATTGTACTTAAGTTTGCCAAAATTCATTTCTGGTAATCAAAAGAGAGGAGAGATCTTGTAAGATAATTTCACTATTCTATTGTCACAAAGGTTTCGAACCAGTAGCTGGACCTCGCAGAGGAGTAAATTGACTTTGAAACAATACTCTGCTGACAGAGACAACTATGTCACAACACCTGTCTGAGCTTTTGGGTCCAGGCAACTACCCTGTAGTAAATTAAATATATAACACCCATAATTTCAGCTAGGGACTAGTTATCTGCCATGATAAGATTGAAATTACCCCTGAAGAACCAGAGGAAGAGTTGAAAAGTCTGAACATCACAGCTATAAAGAGTGTTATGAAGAACATAAATGGGTCAGTAGAAGAAACTGTGTCATTTATTTTAATATTTTACATATCACCAAAATACAACACAGATGGCTGCTCTTACCCAAAAGTTAAACCCCATATACAAAACCCTAGAAGACATTTTTAATGCTACAAGTTTGGACATATGAGTATTGCTTGTAACGGTGAAGCTGTGTGTGACAGATGTACATCAGAGACATATGAAGCAAATTTATTACACACACCTCTGTGGACGTGCATAAATTGCTGAAGTGGTCATTCGTTGTAGAGCAGGGATTGCCATGTTAATGCCATGAGGTGGATTCAGGAACTGGAGATGGTAAGAAAAATCCCATATATTGAGGCTAATTCACCTTCAGAGTGAAGCAGTTGCCAGTATTTGCTAAACCTTTTGCAAGAATACATAAAAATCATGTCATCAAATACAGCTTCTCAATGTAAACTAGTTAGATGTGAGTACATGTACCTGCAGCTACAGGTGTACCTCCAAAAGAAGAACTCCTCAGAACTCTTAAATATTCCAAAGCCAGTAGATCTTCAAATAAGGACATTCTTAAAATGTCACCACCACCACCACATTCAAGTAAAGCAGAGTCGGCCACAACGTGCAGTGTGTGCCGTTATTTGCTAAGTTTCGGATTTCCTTGGTCATTTTCAGAAACACTTGGGTCAACATGACATTTCATTTAGCAATCTGCTGCAGCTCTGTTTCTTTTGTCATTTGGTGCTGCATTTTTCATTTGGAATGACTTTGTTTGGCAGAAACATAGTGGCAGTGCTGTCTATCCTTTGCTATTTGCTCTTGGAATAAAGGAAGTTCACAGATCCAGTGACTGTCTAATGATCTATCATCCCAAGCCTTTCAAAATTAATGGGAACCACAGTTCTGTTTTGAAGATAAGGGTGAGAATTCTCAGAGACTATTATGCAATTGAATAATCAATGATTGCTACAGATCTGCTATATGCAAACATGATGCACAAAATATTTACAATGAAAGAGCAAAAAGTTGCAATGATCAACAAATGATTTGTAGAGGATTCCTTGTTCTCTACATTAAAATGCACATTGTGCTAAATTTGCAGGCATGGAGCATGATGAAATTGGTGATACAAATTTTCTGAAGTTGCATGCATTGCTGCTCTTTCAGTTTCTAGTTTTTGATGGAACTGTATGAAGAATATGGAATTGTTATGTATTTCTGCAAAGTACGTTGATTAACTGAAGAGGTTTGCCTGGAACAATTTTTTGCTTTAAGACCCACTATTATTGAATTTTCAAAGAAAAAACTAGAACCAAAATTAGAAGATTTGGAAGAAATTGCTGACCTTTGATTTTAAGTGAACTTGACTGAACATTGCCCTCAGTAAGGTGTCGCCAGGTGATAACCAACTTTCTTCTGATTTGATAGGGGAAGTGGATGTATTTAAAGAGAAAATCACTATGTCGAAGGGACAATTTATGATGTACATAGAGCGTCATCCATTTTCCTAAGCTCACAGGCGTTAAAGACAAGGTGAACCTTGTAATGTTCTGCGAGTGGATCAGGATAGGAGCTGATGCTATTTCCAGTTGTAAAGTGGCTCATCTAACTCGTAGACCTGGTGCCTGAGAATACAATTTGAAAATATTTTCAGGTAATGAAACTCACAGGGAAAAGAACAAGGAACTCTGATAAATAACTGAGACTCATTGAGTGTGTAGGGTAGGAAACCACTATTGAATTCTACAAGATTCTTACACACTGCCTATATTGTGCAATCCTGTATGTGCCATGTGCAGCTAAGTGCCATGAGAAACTACATCCCATCCTAGGGTCTGAGTAATGCGGATCCAACATCTGAGGGAGACTTGAGTTCGGGATCTCTAGCAGCACTGGCGCCGCCGGTTAGAAAGGCTCATTTGGTGTGCCTCCCACGCAATCGCAGACTGTCTTCCTGACCTCTGTTTCTTCCAGGACTTCTCTGCAACCAGTCACATAGTCTCCTGCTCCTTAGTGTCCCTGCTAACGTTAAGTTGACCTTCTGTGCATGCACATTGTACAACATAACAATTCTGACTGCTCACTCTCAGTACCTCACATGACTCATGAGTGACAATCTTGAAAACTTCATTGTAGTGGTGAATAAACTATAAGAACAATTTTCTAAATGTTTCCATGATATTGCCAGTCTTGCATCTGTTTTTGAGGTGGTTTTGAGATCATTTGCTGTTTCATCATAAAGTGACCCTATGGATTTTCAGATGGAATTGATCACTCTGCATTGTAATTCCAGTGTAAACTCTCCAGGAGTTCTATAAAGTTTTCCTCAGGAAGAGTTTCCATGTCCTGGTAACAGCAAATTGATATCAATATTTCGATCAACATATGTGTATGAAAGGCATTTCTTGATTACAATGTTCACACCAAACAGATATCTTAACTAAACCATTTTGCAATTTCTTCTAATCTTCAGATGACTTTACTAGACGATAAACAATAGCATCATCTGAAAACAAGCTAAGATAGCTCTCACATTGTCTCCTAAATCATTTATATAGATAAGAAACAGCAGAGGGTCTATAATACTGCCTTGAGGAACACCACAAATCACTTCTGTTTTACTTCATGACTTTCTGTCAGTTACCACACACTGTGACCTCTCTCACAGGAAATCATGAATCCAGTCAAATAACTGAGATGATATTCCATAGGCACGCAATTTCACTACAAGCTGCTTGTGTGGTACAGTGTCAAAAGCTTTTTGGAAATCTAGAAATATGGAATCAATTTGAAATCTGTTGTCAATAGCACTCAACATTTTGTATAAGTGAAGGGCTAGTTGTGTTTCACAAGAATGATGTTTTCTAAATTTGTGTTGACTGTTTGTCAACAGACTGTTCCCTTTCAGGTAATTCACAATATATATTAAAAAATCCTGCTGCACATTGACATTAACAATATGGGTCTGTAATTTAGTGGATTAATCTTATTGCTTTTCTTGAATACTGTTGTGACCTGTGCAACTTCCCAGTGTTTGGGTACGGATCTTTCATTCAGTTGTATGTGATTGTTAAGTAGGGAGCTATTGCATCACGATATTCTGCAAGGAACCTAATTGGTATACAGTGTGGACCAGAAGACTTGCTTTTATTAAGTGATTTAAGCTGCTTCACTACTCTGAGGATATCTACTTCTAAGTTACTTACATTGGCAGCTGTTCTTGATTCAAATTCTGGACTATTTACTTTGTCTTATTTGGTGAAGGATTTTTGGAAGGCTGTGTTTAGTAATTCTGCTTTCGCGGCACTGTCATCGATAGTATTTCCATTGCTATCGCAGAGAGAAGGCATTGATTGTGTCTTGCTGCTAGCAATCTCTTTGGATTTTATGCCAGGTTTACTGAAAGTTTCATTATGGAAACTACTACAAGCATCTCACATTGAAGTCTGCATTAAATTTTGAGCTCCTGCAAAAGATCACCAACCTTTGACATTTTGTGTTCATATAAATCTGGCATGCTTTTACTGTTGTTTCTGCAACAGTGTTCTGACCCGTTTTGTGTACCAATGGGGATCAGCTCAGTCGTTTGTTAATTTATTTGGTGTACATATCTCGATTGCTGTTGATACTATTTCTTGAACTGAAGCAACAGCTGGTCCACACTTACATTGTTAATTTGGAAGGATGGAGATTGACTATCAGGTTGGCGTCAAGTGAATTTTTATCTGTTTTAATAGGTGTATCTTTCATTTATTCTTGGATTCTGCAGTTTCCCTAAACAAATCTGTCACTGAGCAGTTCATTTCTGAACACAATACCATGTGATGTCTCTGGTACTAAAAAATTCTGTTCCTTTATGCATTATTTCCTGACAGTATTTCAAAACGCAAAATTTAATTTGTGGGTCTGTAAATGGTCAAGTATTTTTCCATGGAAATAATAGTTCCACAGCTAAAATTTTTATTTCTTTGATTGCTACTATTTTCAGGGTCACAATTCTGTTCTCACTCAAAACAGCCAAATGCTGCAACCTGGCATCAAAGCACTTTCATCCAAATAGATCACATTTGTGTAAATGAATATTCCAAAGGCATTACACTGACCTGCTCTCCACCATGTACATTATAGCAGAGAGCTTTCTAGTTATGCTTATATGAACATTTTTTATCTATATTTCTACCAATATTTCCTCTTCAGATTAACAACAACCAAAATAATGTCCAACTTTGCTGAAGATATACATGATGCTTGCCCTCCATTATCAACAATTAAGAAATGGATGACTGAATTCAAATGTGACTATACCTCTCTTTAAGATGCTCCCCGCAAGAGTGCAAGTACAGTTAAAACATCAAGAAAGTGAACAACACGATATTGGGTAATCAGGGCTTAAAGATGTATGAAATAGCTAACACTACAGGAACACCAAAAGATAAAGTACAATACATATTATACAAAAAAATTAACTATGAGAAAGCTTTGGGATGAATGGGTGTTGTGTTTGTTAAATTCTGAACAAAAGGAAATTTTAAAACTTATTTTTCAGCTATGTCTAGACCAGAAACACTGACCTAAGACAAAACTGATTTGAAAAGGAAGTGCATTTTTTGCCACAATGAGAAGTTTTCACTATGTCCTAGGTCATCAATCAAAGACCTATCAAATCATGATAGAAAAAAATTGAGAACATTTAAAAACAACTATTGATTCCTGGTGTTTTACCTGTACATAAAAAGAACACTATAACGAGGCTCAACAAACTTCAGTAACAGGCTGTACAACAAAGGCATTACACATCACCTTATGAGTCATCTGCATAACTTCAAAATCCTGTGTTTACACACCTTGCCACTTGAAAAACTTATCTTCATGTGACACCTGTTAAACACACAATGAAGCTATGCCTTAAAGTTGTCTCTGATATCCTGCACCAGAAATTGTATCTTTTTCCTCATATTTTACCATGCTGATACAAGAAGAAGTTATTCCTCATCTGAATAAGTCATTCCTATATATATTTCAACCTTACAATACTAAATAGCAATGAAATCACACTATAAGAAAATTAGCACATCCGTTATAGAAAAGCAACCAGACAGGATTGCTCCTACAAAGATACACATTCTATTTGATGTTGCCAAATCATATACTGCCATAACATTCACACTATGATCGTGTATTGCTACTGACTGTAGTTTTGGCCACTTTCACAGTTTTAACATTGTGACAGATAATAAAGCAACAGCACCCACTATCCCTTATAACTCATTTTATCACATGTAATGAAAATACACTTCCTGAAGAAAAAAATTAAGTTTCTGGAAGACACTGTCAATACTCAGTGTAATTTTGTACATGTAAAGATTATGAGCGGGTATGTAAATCATCAGAGCTGCATTTCTCTGCAACAAGTAGAACGACCACCAGAGTGCATTAGTTTTGTTCATGTTTAGTTTTTTTAGAAAGCCTGGCAGGATATATAAGGAGTATGAACAGTGCCACAAACAGAGCAATCTCTGTGAAGGACACAGAAATGCTGAGTAATTGTGTGCGACAGCAGTATCAGCACTTGTAGAGATTGAAAGGGGCCCCATAGTGATTCTCCATTTGGCTGGCTGGTTGAATCATGCATAATCCAGATTTGTGTGTAACTCTGGTCTGATGGTGGTCTGCACGACAATATGAGGGCAGGTATACTTATCGTTCTGGTCAACTATGTCTGACTGGCACACGGGAGGACCACTGTCTTGTGCATTGAGGACATTGTAGCCCCATCACAGCTGTGCCTGTTATGCGAGAAAAAGTAATAGACTCCTTGCAATGTTTTTTGTTATCCCTCACGATTCATCAGAGACCATCAGCAGCCAGACTAGGGAATTATCACACCATGTGTAGGCTGCCATTAATACAAAACAAACAGCTGCATTTCGAGTGCTGCCATGACTAGGAAGCATGGACTGCTGACAAATGACATAGCATTGTCTTCAGCAACGAATCGTGATTCTAACCTACTCCTTATGACTATTGTTAGCAAATACGGTGGCAACCTGGGGAGGGGTCTCATTCTTCCAATGTTTCGGAGTGGCACAGCAAGTGATACTCCTAGTGTCACAGTTTGTGAAGCCATCAGGTGTCACTTTGGGTCGTGACTGTAATTGCCATCCGAGAACAAGTAATGGACAGTATGCAACAATTGTGTCGTCCCACACCATTGGTGCCTGATAGAACACATGTGGCAGCAGTTGGACAGCAAATCCATCCCAGTACCTACATCCAGGATATCATGGACCATTTACAACAGTTGTAGGCCAGCTTGCTCTATGAAAACCTTCTCAACTGCATCGCTGCATGCATCGTGGCCAGAGGGGGCACAACATCATAGCGATAAGTGGGCTCACACTGCCAAGTTCTTTTTAATTTTGACTCCATTTTGTAATCACTGAAATAAGATCACATACTCTCTCTCGAAACATGAAGTATCATTTTGTTTCCTGCTCCCCTTCTGGGTGCTCTGCTGTTCTCTGTCAGGCAGTGTATCTGATTTAGGTAGTTTAAAATTACTATCCTGAAGTTACCTGTGCAAATGTAATTGTTGATGTATGGAAGGTCTATTTTGCTATTGTAGCTTAGATACAAAGTATTGTCATATCACCTATACAATATATTAACT